>NW_027478448.1:0-1200000 GCF_051014685.1 Ptiloglossa arizonensis | reverse complement strand
AAGCGTTTCTTACTTCAAAACTGCCATATCTCGCGAACGGATTGACCAATCCGCAAAATTTCTGTTGCAACTGAAAGTAGAAACTCGCCCGATTACAACGGTATGAGTAGTTTTCCCCTAGGCCGTTCTAGTTATTTGTTTTGAGCATCAGAACTGCGAAAATTTTGAGTTTTTCAAGCGTTCCTTACCTCAAAACTGCCATATCTCGGGAACGGATTGACCAATCCGCAAAATTTCTGTTGCATCTGAAAGTAGAAACTCGCCCGATTAAAACGGTATGAGTAGTTTTCCCCTAGGGCTTTCTAGTTATTCGTTTCGAGCATCAGAACTGCGAAATTTTTGAGTTTTTCAAGCGTTCCTTACCTCAAAACTGCCATATCTCGGGAACGGATTGACCAATCCGCAAAATTTCTGTTGCATCTGAAAGTAGAAACTCGCCCGATTGCAACGGTATGAGTAGTTTTCCCCTAGGCCGTTCTAGTTATTCGTTTCGAGCATCAGAACTGCGAAAATTCTGAGTTTCTCAAGCGTTTCTTACGTCAAAACTGCCATATCTCGCGAACGGATTGACCAATCCGCAAAATTTCTGTTGCATCTGAAAGTAGAAACTCGCCCGTTTACAACGGTATGAGTGGTTCTCCCCTAGGCCGTTCTAGTTATTCGTTTCGAGCATCAGAACTGCGAAAATGTGGGGTTTCTCAAGCGTTTCTTACCTCCAAACTGCCATATCTCGCGAACGGATTGACCAATCCGCAAAATTTCTGTTGCATCTGAAAGTAGAAACTCGCCCGATTACAACGGTATGAGTAGTCTTCCCCTAGGCCGTTCTAGTTATTCGTTTCGAGCATCAGAACTGCGAAAATTTTGAGTTTCTCAAGCGTTTCTTACCTCAAAACTGCCATATCTCGCGAACGGATTGACCATTCCGCAAAATTTCTGTTGCATCTGAAAGTAGAAACTCGCCCGATTACAACGGTATGAGTAGTTTTCCCCTAGGCCGTTCTAGTTATTCGTTTCGAGCATCAGAACTGCGAAAATTTTGAGTTTTTCAAGCGTTCCTTACCTCAAAACTGCCATATCTCGGGAACGGATTGACCAATCCGCAAAATTTCTGTTGCATCTGAAAGTAGAAACTCGCCCGATTGCAACGGTATGAGTAGTTTTCCCCTAGGCCGTTCTAGTTATTCGTTTCGAGCATCAGAACTGCGAAAATTCTGAGTTTCTCAAGCGTTTCTTACGTCAAAACTGCCATATCTCGCGAACGGATTGACCAATCCGCAAAATTTCTGTTGCATCTGAAAGTAGAAACTCGCCCGTTTACAACGGTATGAGTGGTTCTCCCCTAGGCCGTTCTAGTTATTCGTTTCGAGCATCAGAACTGCGAAAATGTGGGGTTTCTCAAGCGTTTCTTACCTCCAAACAGCCATATCTCGCGAACGGATTGACCAATCCGCAAAATTTCTGTTGCATCTGAAAGTAGAAACTCGCCCGATTACAACGGTATGAGTAGTCTTCCCCTAGGCCGTTCTAGTTATTCGTTTCGAGCATCAAAACTGCGAAAATTTTGAGTTTTTCGAGCGTTTCTTACCTCAAAACTGCCATATCTCGCGAACGGATTGACCATTCCGCAAAATTTCTGTTGCATCTGAAAGTAGAAACTCGCCCGATTACAACGGTATGAGTAGTTTTCCCCTAGGCCGTTCTAGTTATTCGTTTCGAGCATCTGAACTGCGAAAATTTTGAGTTTTTCAAGCGTTCCTTACCTCAAAACTGCCATATCTCGCGAACGGATTGACCAATCCGCAAAATTTCCGTTGCATCTGAAAGTAGAAACTCGCCCGATTACAACGGTATGAGTAGTTTTCCCCTAGGCCGTTCTAGTTATTCGTTTCGAGCATCTGAACTGCGAAAATTTTGAGTTTTTCAAGCGTTCCTTACCTCAAAACTGCCATATCTCGGGAACGGATTGACCAATCCGCAAAATTTCTGTTGCATCTGAAAGTAGAAACTCGCCCGATTGCAACGGTATGAGTAGTTTTCCCCTAGGCCGTTCTAGTTATTCGTTTCGAGCATCAGAACTGCGAAAATTCTGAGTTTCTCAAGCGTTTCTTACGTCAAAACTGCCATATCTCGCGAACGGATTGACCAATCCGCAAAATTTCTGTTGCATCTGAAAGTAGAAACTCGCCCGTTTACAACGGTATGAGTGGTTCTCCCCTAGGCCGTTCTAGTTATTCGTTTCGAGCATCAGAACTGCGAAAATGTGGGGTTTCTCAAGCGTTTCTTACCTCCAAACTGCCATATCTCGCGAACGGATTGACCAATCCGCAAAATTTCTGTTGCATCTGAAAGTAGAAACTCGCCCGATTACAACGGTATGAGTAGTTTTCCCCTAGGCCGTTCTAGTTATTCGTTTCGAGCATCAGAACTGCGAAAATTTTGAGTTTTTCAAGCGTTTCTTACTTCAAAACTGCCATATCTCGCGAACGGATTGACCAATCCGCAAAATTTCTGTTGCAACTGAAAGTAGGAACTCGCCCGATTACAACGGTATGAGTGGTTTTCCCCTAGGCCGTTCTAGTTATTCGTTTCGAGCATCAGAACTGCGAAAATTTTGAGTTTTTCAAGCGTTTCTTACGTCAAAACTGCCATATCTCGCGAACGGATTGACCAATCCGCAAAATTTCTGTTGCATCTGAAAGTAGAAACTCGCCCGTTTACAACGGTATGAGTGGTTCTCCCCTAGGCCGTTCTAGTTATTCGTTTCGAGCATCAGAACTGCGAAAATGTGGGGTTTCTCAAGCGTTTCTTACCTCCAAACTGCCATATCTCGCGAACGGATTGACCAATCCGCAAAATTTCTGTTGCATCTGAAGGTAGAAACTCGCCCGATTACAACGGTATGAGTAGTTTTCCCCTAGGCCGTTCTAGTTATTCGTTTCGAGCATCAGAACTGCGAAAATTTTGAGTTTTTCAAGCGTTTCTTACTTCAAAACTGCCATATCTCGCGAACGGATTGACCAATCCGCAAAATTTCTGTTGCAACTGAAAGTAGAAACTCGCCCGATTACAACGGTATGAGTGGTTTTCCCCTAGGCCGTTCTAGTTATTCGTTTCGAGCATCAGAACTGCGAAAATTTTGAGTTTTTCAAGCGTTTCTTACTTCAAAACTGCCATATCTCGCGAACGGATTGACAAATCCGCAAAATTTCTGTTGCAACTGAAAGTAGAAACTCGCCCGATTACAACGGTATGAGTAGTCTTCCCCTAGGCCGTTCTAGTTATACGTTTTGAGCATCAGAACTGCGAAAATTTTGAGTTTTTCAAGCGTTCCTTACCTCAAAACTGCCATATCTCGGGAACGGATTGACCAATCCGCAAAATTTCTGTTGCATCTGAAGGTAGAAACTCGCCCGATTACAACGGTATGAGTAGTTTTCCCCTAGGCCGTTCTAGTTATTCGTTTCGAGCATCAGAACTGCGAAAATTTTGAGTTTTTCAAGCGTTCCTTACCTCAAAACTGCCATATCTCGGGAACGGATTGACCAATCCGCAAAATTTCTGTTGCATCTGAAAGTAGAAACTCGCCCGATTAAAACGGTATGAGTAGTTTTCCCCTAGGGCTTTCTAGTTATTCGTTTCGAGCATCAGAACTGCGAAATTTTTGAGTTTTTCAAGCGTTCCTTACCTCAAAACTGCCATATCTCGCGAACGGATTGACCAATCCGCAAAATTTCTGTTGCATCTGAAAGTAGAAACTCGCCCGTTTACAACGGTTTGAGTGGTTCTCCCCTAGGCCGTTCTAGTTATTCGTTTCGAGCATCAGAACTGCGAAAATGTGGGGTTTCTCAAGCGTTTCTTACCTCAAAACTGCCATATCTCGCGAACGGATTGACCATTCCGCAAAATTTCTGTTGCATCTGAAAGTAGAAACTCGCCCGATTACAACGGTATGAGTAGTTTTCCCCTAGGCCGTTCTAGTTATTCGTTTCGAGCATCAGAACTGCGAAAATTTTGAGTTTTTCAAGCGTTCCTTACCTCAAAACTGCCATATCTCGGGAACGGATTGACCAATCCGCAAAATTTCTGTTGCATCTGAAAGTAGAAACTCGCCCGATTGCAACGGTATGAGTAGTTTTCCCCTAGGCCGTTCTAGTTATTCGTTTCGAGCATCAGAACTGCGAAAATTCTGAGTTTCTCAAGCGTTTCTTACGTCAAAACTGCCATATCTCGCGAACGGATTGACCAATCCGCAAAATTTCTGTTGCATCTGAAAGTAGAAACTCGCCCGTTTACAACGGTATGAGTGGTTCTCCCCTAGGCCGTTCTAGTTATTCGTTTCGAGCATCAGAACTGCGAAAATGTGGGGTTTCTCAAGCGTTTCTTACCTCCAAACTGCCATATCTCGCGAACGGATTGACCAATCCGCAAAATTTCTGTTGCATCTGAAAGTAGAAACTCGCCCGATTACAACGGTATGAGTAGTCTTCCCCTAGGCCGTTCTAGTTATTCGTTTCGAGCATCAAAACTGCGAAAATTTTGAGTTTTTCGAGCGTTTCTTACCTCAAAACTGCCATATCTCGCGAACGGATTGACCATTCCGCAAAATTTCTGTTGCATCTGAAAGTAGAAACTCGCCCGATTACAACGGTATGAGTAGTTTTCCCCTAGGCCGTTCTAGTTATTCGTTTCGAGCATCAGAACTGCGAAAATTTTGAGTTTTTCAAGCGTTCCTTACCTCAAAACTGCCATATCTCGGGAACGGATTGACCAATCCGCAAAATTTCTGTTGCATCTGAAAGTAGAAACTCGCCCGATTGCAACGGTATGAGTAGTTTTCCCCTAGGCCGTTCTAGTTATTCGTTTCGAGCATCAGAACTGCGAAAATTCTGAGTTTCTCAAGCGTTTCTTACGTCAAAACTGCCATATCTCGCGAACGGATTGACCAATCCGCAAAATTTCTGTTGCATCTGAAAGTAGAAACTCGCCCGTTTACAACGGTATGAGTGGTTCTCCCCTAGGCCGTTCTAGTTATTCGTTTCGAGCATCAGAACTGCGAAAATGTGGGGTTTCTCAAGCGTTTCTTACCTCCAAACTGCCATATCTCGCGAACGGATTGACCAATCCGCAAAATTTCTGTTGCATCTGAAAGTAGAAACTCGCCCGATTACAACGGTATGAGTAGTCTTCCCCTAGGCCGTTCTAGTTATTCGTTTCGAGCATCAAAACTGCGAAAATTTTGAGTTTTTCGAGCGTTTCTTACCTCAAAACTGCCATATCTCGCGAACGGATTGACCATTCCGCAAAATTTCTGTTGCATCTGAAAGTAGAAACTCGCCCGATTACAACGGTATGAGTAGTTTTCCCCTAGGCCGTTCTAGTTATTCGTTTCGAGCATCAGAACCGCGAAAATTTTGAGTTTCTCATGCGTTTCTTACCTCAAAACTGCCACATCTCGTGAACGGATTGACCATTCCGCAAAATTTCTGTTGCATCTGAAAGTAGAAACTCGCCCAATTACAAAGGTATGAGTAATTTTCCCCTAGGCCGTTCTAGTTATTCGTTTCGAGCATCAGAACTGCGAAAATTTTGAGTTTTTCAAGCGTTCCTTACCTCAAAACTGCCATATCTCGGGAACGGATTGACCAATCCGCAAAATTTCTGTTGCATCTGAAAGTAGAAACTCGCCCGATTGCAACGGTATGAGTAGTTTTCCCCTAGGCCGTTCTAGTTATACGTTTCGAGCATCAGAACTGCGAAAATTCTGAGTTTCTCAAGCGTTTCTTACGTCAAAACTGCCATATCTCGCGAACGGATTGACCAATCCGCAAAATTTCTGTTGCATCTGAAAGTAGAAACTCGCCCGTTTACAACGGTTTGAGTGGTTCTCCCCTAGGCCGTTCTAGTTATTCGTTTCGAGCATCAGAACTGCGAAAATGTGGGGTTTCTCAAGCGTTTCTTACCTCCAAATTGCCATATCTCGCGAACGGATTGACCAATCCGCAAAATTTCTGTTGCATCTGAAAGTAGAAACTCGCCCGATTACAACGGTATGAGTAGTTTTCCCCTAGGCCGTTCTAGTTATTCGTTTCGAGCATCAGAACTGCGAAAATTCTGAGTTTCTCAAGCGTTTCTTACATCGAAACTGCCATATCTTGCGAACGGATTGACCAATCCGCAAAATTTCTGTCGCATCTGAAAGTAGAAACTCGCCCGTTTACAACGGTTTGAGTGGCTCTCCCCTAGGCCGATCTAGTTATTCGTTTCGAGCATCAGAACTGCGAAAATGTGGGGTTTCTCAAGCGTTTCTTACCTCCAAACTGCCATATCTCGCGAACGGATTGACCAATCCGCAAAATTTCTGTTGCATCTGAAAGTAGAAACTCGCCCGATTACAACGGTATGAGTAGTTTTCCCCTAGGGCGTTCTAGTTATTCGTTTCGAGCATCAGAACTGCGAAAATTTTGAGTTCTTCAAGCGTTCCTTACCTCAAAACTGCCATATCTCGGGAACGGATTGATCAATCCGCAAAATTTCTGTTGCATCTGAAAGTAGAAACTCGCCCGATTAAAACGGTATGAGTAGTTTTCCCCTAGGCCGTTCTAGTTATTCGTTTCGAGCATCAGAACTGCGAAAATTTGGAGTTTCTCAAGCGTTTCTTACATCAAAACTGCCATATCTCGCGAACGGATTGACCAATCCGCAAAGTTTCTGTTGCATCTGAAAGTAGAAACTCGCCCCATTACAACGGTATGAGTAGCTTTCCCCTAGGCCGTTCTAGTTATTCGTTTCGAGCATCAGAACAGCGGAAATTTGGAGTTTCTCAAGCGTTTCCTACCTCAAAACTGCCATACCTCGCGAACGGATTGACCAATCCGCAAAATTTCTCTTGCATCTGAAAGTAGAAACTCGCCCCATTACAACGGTATGAGCAGTTTTCCCCTAGGCCGTTCTAGTTATTCGTTTCGAGCATCAGAACTGCGAAAATTTTGAGTTTCTCAAGCGTTTCTTACCTCAAAACTGCCACATCTCGCGAACGGATTGAGCAATCCGCAAAGTTTCTGTTGCATCTGAAAGTAGAAACTCGCCCGATTACAACGGTAGGAGTAGTTTTCCCCTAGGGCGTTCTAGTTATTCGTTTCGAGCATCAGAACTGCGAAGATTTGGAGTTTCTCAAGCGTTTCTTACCTCAAAACTGCCATATCTCGCGAACGGATTGATCAATCCGCAAAATTTCTGTTGCATCTGAAAGTAGAAACTCGCCCCATTACAACGGTATGAGTAGTTTTCCCCTAGGCCGTCCTAGTTATTCGTTTCGAGCATCAGAACTGCGAAAATTTTGAGTTTCTCAAGCGTTTCTTACCTCAAAACTGCCATATCTCGCGAACGGATTGACCACTCCGCAAAGTTTCTCTTGCATCTGAAAGTAGAAACTCGCCCCATTACAACGATATGAGTAGTTTTCCCCTAGGCCGTTCTAGTTATTCGTTTCGAGCATCAGAACTAAGAAAATTTGGAGTTTCTCAAGCGTTTCTTACATCAAAACTGCCATATCTCGCGAACGGATTGACCAATCCGCAAAGTTGCTGTTGCATCTGAAAGTAGAAACTCGCCCCATTACAACGGTGTGAGTAGTTGTCCCCTAGGCCGTTCTAGTTATTCGTTTCGAGCATCAGAACTGCGAAAATTTTGAGTTTCTCAAGCGTTTCTTACCTCAAAACTGCCACATCTCGCGAACGGATTGAGCAATCCGCAAAGTTTCTGTTGCATCCGAAAGTAGAAACTCGCCCGGTTACAACGGTATAAGTAGTTTTCCCCTAGGCCGTTCTAGTTATTCGTTTCGAGCATCAGAACTGCGAAAATGTGGGGTTTCTCAAGCGTTTCTTACCTCCAAACTGCCATATCTCGCGAACGGATTGACCAATCCGCAAAATTTCTGTTGCATCTGAAAGTAGAAACTCGCCCGATTACAACGGTATGAGTAGTTTTCCCCTAGGGCGTTCTAGTTATTCGTTTCGAGCATCAGAACTGCGAAAATTTTGAGTTCTTCAAGCGTTCCTTACCTCAAAACTGCCATATCTCGGGAACGGATTGATCAATCCGCAAAATTTCTGTTGCATCTGAAAGTAGAAACTCGCCCGATTAAAACGGTATGAGTAGTTTTCCCCTAGGCCGTTCTAGTTATTCGTTTCGAGCATCAGAACTGCGAAAATTTGGAGTTTCTCAAGCGTTTCTTACATCAAAACTGCCATATCTCGCGAACGGATTGACCAATCCGCAAAGTTTCTGTTGCATCTGAAAGTAGAAACTCGCCCCATTACAACGGTATGAGTAGCTTTCCCCTAGGCCGTTCTAGTTATTCGTTTCGAGCATCAGAACAGCGGAAATTTGGAGTTTCTCAAGCGTTTCCTACCTCAAAACTGCCATACCTCGCGAACGGATTGACCAATCCGCAAAATTTCTCTTGCATCTGAAAGTAGAAACTCGCCCCATTACAACGGTATGAGCAGTTTTCCCCTAGGCCGTTCTAGTTATTCGTTTCGAGCATCAGAACTGCGAAAATTTTGAGTTTCTCAAGCGTTTCTTACCTCAAAACTGCCACATCTCGCGAACGGATTGAGCAATCCGCAAAGTTTCTGTTGCATCTGAAAGTAGAAACTCGCCCGATTACAACGGTAGGAGTAGTTTTCCCCTAGGGCGTTCTAGTTATTCGTTTCGAGCATCAGAACTGCGAAGATTTGGAGTTTCTCAAGCGTTTCTTACCTCAAAACTGCCATATCTCGCGAACGGATTGATCAATCCGCAAAATTTCTGTTGCATCTGAAAGTAGAAACTCGCCCCATTACAACGGTATGAGTAGTTTTCCCCTAGGCCGTCCTAGTTATTCGTTTCGAGCATCAGAACTGCGAAAATTTTGAGTTTCTCAAGCGTTTCTTACCTCAAAACTGCCATATCTCGCGAACGGATTGACCACTCCGCAAAGTTTCTCTTGCATCTGAAAGTAGAAACTCGCCCCATTACAACGATATGAGTAGTTTTCCCCTAGGCCGTTCTAGTTATTCGTTTCGAGCATCAGAACTAAGAAAATTTGGAGTTTCTCAAGCGTTTCTTACATCAAAACTGCCATATCTCGCGAACGGATTGACCAATCCGCAAAGTTGCTGTTGCATCTGAAAGTAGAAACTCGCCCCATTACAACGGTGTGAGTAGTTGTCCCCTAGGCCGTTCTAGTTATTCGTTTCGAGCATCAGAACTGCGAAAATTTTGAGTTTCTCAAGCGTTTCTTACCTCAAAACTGCCACATCTCGCGAACGGATTGAGCAATCCGCAAAGTTTCTGTTGCATCTGAAAGTAGAAACTCGCCCGGTTACAACGGTATAAGTAGTTTTCCCCTAGGCCGTTCTAGTTATTCGTTTCGAGCATCAGAACTGCGAAAATGTGGGGTTTCTCAAGCGTTTCTTACCTCCAAACTGCCATATCTCGCGAACGGATTGACCAATCCGCAAAATTTCTGTTGCATCTGAAAGTAGAAACTCGCCCGATTACAACGGTATGAGTAGTTTTCCCCTAGGGCGTTCTAGTTATTCGTTTCGAGCATCAGAACTGCGAAATTTTTGAGTTTTTCAAGCGTTCCTTACCTCAAAACTGCCATATCTCGCGAACGGATTGACCAATCCGCAAAATTTCTGTTGCATCTGAAAGTAGAAACTCGCCCGTTTACAACGGTTTGAGTGGTTCTCCCCTAGGCCGTTCTGGTTATTCGTTTCGAGCATCAGAACTGCGAAAATGTGGGGTTTCTCAAGCGTTTCTTACCTCAAAACTGCCATATCTCGCGAACGGATTGACCAATCCGCAAAATTTCTGTTGCATCTGAAAGTAGAAACTCGCCCGATTACAACGGTATGAGTAGTTTTCCCCTAGGGCGTTCTAGTTATTCGTTTCGAGCATCAGAACTGCGAAAATTTTGAGTTCTTCAAGCGTTCCTTACCTCAAAACTGCCATATCTCGGGAACGGATTGATCAATCCGCAAAATTTCTGTTGCATCTGAAAGTAGAAACTCGCCCGATTAAAACGGTATGAGTAGTTTTCCCCTAGGCCGTTCTAGTTATTCGTTTCGAGCATCAGAACTGCGAAAATTTGGAGTTTCTCAAGCGTTTCTTACATCAAAACTGCCATATCTCGCGAACGGATTGACCAATCCGCAAAGTTTCTGTTGCATCTGAAAGTAGAAACTCGCCCCATTACAACGGTATGAGTAGCTTTCCCCTAGGCCGTTCTAGTTATTCGTTTCGAGCATCAGAACAGCGGAAATTTGGAGTTTCTCAAGCGTTTCCTACCTCAAAACTGCCATACCTCGCGAACGGATTGACCAATCCGCAAAATTTCTCTTGCATCTGAAAGTAGAAACTCGCCCCATTACAACGGTATGAGCAGTTTTCCCCTAGGCCGTTCTAGTTATTCGTTTCGAGCATCAGAACTGCGAAAATTTTGAGTTTCTCAAGCGTTTCTTACCTCAAAACTGCCACATCTCGCGAACGGATTGAGCAATCCGCAAAGTTTCTGTTGCATCTGAAAGTAGAAACTCGCCCGATTACAACGGTATGAGTAGTTTTCCCCTAGGGCGTTCTAGTTATTCGTTTCGAGCATCAGAACTGCGAAGATTTGGAGTTTCTCAAGCGTTTCTTACCTCAAAACTGCCATATCTCGCGAACGGATTGATCAATCCGCAAAATTTCTGTTGCATCTGACAGTAGAAACTCGCCCCATTACAACGGTATGAGTAGTTTTCCCCTAGGCCGTCCTAGTTATTCGTTTCGAGCATCAGAACTGCGAAAATTTTGAGTTTCTCAAGCGTTTCTTACCTCAAAACTGCCATATCTCGCGAACGGATTGACCACTCCGCAAAGTTTCTCTTGCATCTGAAAGTAGAAACTCGCCCCATTACAACGATATGAGTAGTTTTCCCCTAGGCCGTTCTAGTTATTCGTTTCGAGCATCAGAACTAAGAAAATTTGGAGTTTCTCAAGCGTTTCTTACCTCAAAACTGCCATATCTCGCGAACGGATTGACCAATCCGCAAAGTTGCTGTTGCATCTGAAAGTAGAAACTCGCCCGGTTACAACGGTATAAGTAGTTTTCCCCTAGGCCGTTCTAGTTATTCGTTTCGAGCATCAGAACTGCGAAAATGTGGGGTTTCTCAAGCGTTTCTTACCTCAAAACTGCCATATCTCGCGAACGGATTGACCAATCCGCAAAATTTCTGTTGCATCTGAAAGTAGAAACTCGCCCGTTTACAACGGTTTGAGTGGTTCTCCCCTAGGCCGTTCTGGTTATTCGTTTCGAGCATCAGAACTGCGAAAATGTGGGGTTTCTCAAGCGTTTCTTACCTCAAAACTGCCATATCTCGCGAACGGATTGACCAATCCGCAAAATTTCTGTTGCATCTGAAAGTAGAAACTCGCCCGATTACAACGGTATGAGTAGTTTTCCCCTAGGCCGTTCTAGTTATTCGTTTCGAGCATCTGAACTGCGAAAATTTTGAGTTTTTCAAGCGTTCCTTACCTCAAAACTGCCATATCTCGCGAACGGATTGACCAATCCGCAAAATTTCTGTTGCATCTGAAAGTAGAAACTCGCCCGATTACAACGGTATGAGTAGTTTTCCCCTAGGCCGTTCTAGTTATTCGTTTCGAGCTTCTGAACTGCGAAAATTTTGAGTTTTTCAAGCGTTCCTTACCTCAAAACTGCCATATCTCGGGAACGGATTGACCAATCCGCAAAATTTCTGTTGCATCTGAAAGTAGAAACTCGCCCGATTGCAACGGTATGAGTAGTTTTCCCCTAGGCCGTTCTAGTTATTCGTTTCGAGCATCAGAACTGCGAAAATTCTGAGTTTCTCAAGCGTTTCTTACGTCAAAACTGCCATATCTCGCGAACGGATTGACCAATCCGCAAAATTTCTGTTGCATCTGAAAGTAGAAACTCGCCCGTTTACAACGGTATGAGTGGTTCTCCCCTAGGCCGTTCTAGTTATTCGTTTCGAGCATCAGAACTGCGAAAATGTGGGGTTTCTCAAGCGTTTCTTACCTCCAAACTGCCATATCTCGCGAACGGATTGACCAATCCGCAAAATTTCTGTTGCATCTGAAAGTAGAAACTCGCCCGATTACAACGGTATGAGTAGTTTTCCCCTAGGCCGTTCTAGTTATTCGTTTCGAGCATCAGAACTGCGAAAATTTTGAGTTTTTCAAGCGTTTCTTACTTCAAAACTGCCATATCTCGCGAACGGATTGACCAATCCGCAAAATTTCTGTTGCAACTGAAAGTAGAAACTCGCCCGATTACAACGGTATGTGTAGTCTTCCCCTAGGCCGTTCTAGTTATTCGTTTTGAGCATCAGAACTGCGAAAATTTTGAGTTTTTCAAGCGTTCCTTACCTCAAAACTGCCATATCTCGGGAACGGATTGACCAATCCGCAAAATTTCTGTTGCATCTGAAGGTAGAAACTCGCCCGATTACAACGGTATGAGTAGTTTTCCCCTAGGCCGTTCTAGTTATTCGTTTCGAGCATCAGAACTGCGAAAATTTGGAGATTCTGACACGTTCCTTACCTCCAAACTGCCATATCTCGCGAACGGATTGACCAATCCGCAAAATTTCTGTTGCATCTGAAAGTAGAAGCTCGCCCGATTAAAACGGTATGAGTAGTTTTCCCCTAGGCCGTTCTAGTTATTCGTTTCGAGCATCAGAACTGCGAAAATTCTGAGTTTCTCAAGCGTTTCTTACGTCAAAACTGCCATATCTCGCGAACGGATTGACCAATCCGCAAAATTTCTGTTGCATCTGAAAGTAGAAACTCGCCCGTTTACAACGGTATGAGTGGTTCTCCCCTAGGCCGTTCTAGTTATTCGTTTCGAGCATCAGAACTGCGAAAATGTGGGGTTTCTCAAGCGTTTCTTACCTCCAAACTGCCATATCTCGCGAACGGATTGACCAATCCGCAAAATTTCGGTTGCATCTGAAAGTAGAAACTCGCCCGATTACAACGGTATGAGTAGTTTTCCCCTAGGTCGTTCTAGTTATTCGTTTCGAGCATCAGAACTGCGAAAATTTTGAGTTTTTCAAGCGTTTCTTACTTCAAAACTGCCATATCTCGCGAACGGATTGACCAATCCGCAAAATTTCTGTTGCAACTGAAAGTAGAAACTCGCCCGATTACAACGGTATGAGTGGTTTTCCCCTAGGCCGTTCTAGTTATTCGTTTCGAGCATCAGAACTGCGAAAATTTTGAGTTTTTCAAGCGTTTCTTACTTCAAAACTGCCATATCTCGCGAACGGATTGACAAATCCGCAAAATTTCTGTTGCAACTGAAAGTAGAAACTCGCCCGATTACAACGGTATGTGTAGTCTTCCCCTAGGCCGTTCTAGTTATTCGTTTTGAGCATCAGAACTGCGAAAATTTTGAGTTTTTCAAGCGTTCCTTACCTCAAAACTGCCATATCTCGGGAACGGATTGACCAATCCGCAAAATTTCTGTTGCATCTGAAGGTAGAAACTCGCCCGATTACAACGGTATGAGTAGTTTTCCCCTAGGCCGTTCTAGTTATTCGTTTCGAGCATCAGAACTGCGAAAATTTGGAGATTCTGACGCGTTCCTTACCTCCAAACTGCCATATCTCGCGAACGGATTGACCAATCCGCAAAATTTCTGTTGCATCTGAAAGTAGAAGCTCGCCCGATTAAAATGGTATGAGTAGTTTTCCCCTAGGCCGTTCTAGTTATTCGTTTCGAGCATCAGAACTGCGAAAATTTTGAGTTTTTCAAGCGTTTCTTACTTCAAAACTGCCATATCTCGCGAACGGATTGACCAATCCGCAAAATTTCTGTTGCAACTGAAAGTAGAAACTCGCCCGATTACAACGGTATGAGTAGTTTTCCCCTAGGCCGTTCTAGTTATTTGTTTTGAGCATCAGAACTGCGAAAATTTTGAGTTTTTCAAGCGTTCCTTACCTCAAAACTGCCATATCTCGGGAACGGATTGACCAATCCGCAAAATTTCTGTTGCATCTGAAAGTAGAAACTCGCCCGATTAAAACGGTATGAGTAGTTTTCCCCTAGGCCGTTCTAGTTATTCGTTTCGAGCATCAGAACTGCGAAAATTTGGAGTTTCTCAAGCGTTTCTTACATCAAAACTGCCATATCTCGCGAACGGATTGACCAATCCGCAAAGTTTCTGTTGCATCTGAAAGTAGAAACTCGCCCCATTACAACGGTATGAGTAGTTTTCCCCTAGGCCGTTCTAGTTATTCGTTTCGAGCATCAGAACAGCGGAAATTTGGAGTTTCTCAAGCGTTTCTTACCTCAAAACTGCCATACCTCGCGAACGGATTGACCAATCCGCAAAATTTCTCTTGCATCTGAAAGTAGAAACTCGCCCCATTACAACGGTATGAGCAGTTTTCCCCTAGGCCGTTCTAGTTATTCGTTTCGAGCATCAGAACTGCGAAGATTTGGAGTTTCTCAAGCGTTTCTTACCTCAAAACTGCCATATCTCGCGAACGGATTGATCAATCCGCAAAATTTCTGTTGCATCTGAAAGTAGAAACTCGCCCCATTACAACGGTATGAGTAGTTTTCCCCTAGGCCGTCCTAGTTGTTCGTTTCGAGCATCAGAACTGCGAAAATTTTGAGTTTTTCAAGCGTTTCTTACTTCAAAACTGCCATATCTCGCGAACGGATTGACAAATCCGCAAAATTTCTGTTGCAACTGAAAGTAGAAACTCGCCCGATTACAACGGTATGAGTAGTCTTCCCCTAGGCCGTTCTAGTTATTCGTTTTGAGCATCAGAACTGCGAAAATTTTGAGTTTTTCAAGCGTTCCTTACCTCAAAACTGCCATATCTCGGGAACGGATTGACCAATCCGCAAAATTTCTGTTGCATCTGAAGGTAGAAACTCGCCCGATTACAACGGTATGAGTAGTTTTCCCCTAGGCCGTTCTAGTTATTCGTTTCGAGCATCAGAACTGCGAAAATTTGGAGTTTCTGACGCGTTCCTTACCTCCAAACTGCCATATCTCGCGAACGGATTGACCAATCCGCAAAATTTCTGTTGCATCTGAAAGTAGAAGCTCGCCCGATTAAAACGGTATGAGTAGTTTTCCCCTAGGCCGTTCTAGTTATTCGTTTCGAGCATCAGAACTGCGAAAATTTTGAGTTTTTCAAGCGTTTCTTACTTCAAAACTGCCATATCTCGCGAACGGATTGACCAATCCGCAAAATTTCTGTTGCAACTGAAAGTAGAAACTCGCCCGATTACAACGGTATGAGTAGTTTTCCCCTAGGCCGTCCTAGTTATTCGTTTCGAGCATCAGAACTGCGAAAATTTTGAGTTTCTCAAGCGTTTCTAACCTCAAAACTGCCATATCTCGCGAACGGATTGACCACTCCGCAAAGTTTCTCTTGCATCTGAAAGTAGAAACTCGCCCCATTACAACGATATGAGTAGTTTTCCCCTAGGCCGTTCTAGTTATTCGTTTCGAGCATCAGAACTAAGAAAATTTGGAGTTTCTCAAGCGTTTCTTACATCAAAACTGCCATATCTCGCGAACGGATTGACCAATCCGCAAAGTTGCTGTTGCATCTGAAAGTAGAAACTCGCCCCATTACAACGGTATGAGTAGTTTTCCCCTAGGCCGTTCTAGTTATTCGTTTCGAGCATCAGAACTAAGAAAATTTGGAGTTTCTCAAGCGTTTCTTACCTCAAAACTGCCATATCTCGCGAACGGATTGACCAATCCGCAAAGTTGCTGTTGCATCTGAAAGTAGAAACTCGCCCCATTACAACGGTGTGAGTAGTTGTCCCCTAGGCCGTTCTAGTTATTCGTTTCGAGCATCAGAACTGCGAAAATTTTGAGTTTCTCAAGCGTTTCTTACCTCAAAACTGCCACATCTCGCGAACGGATTGAGCAATCCGCAAAGTTTCTGTTGCATCTGAAAGTAGAAACTCGCCCGGTTACAACGGTATGAGTAGTTTTCCCCTAGGCCGTTCTAGTTATTCGTTTCGAGCATCAGAACTGCGAAAATGTGGGGTTTCTCAAGCGTTTCTTACCTCCAAACTGCCATATCTCGCGAACGGATTGACCAATCCGCAAAATTTCTGTTGCATCTGAAAGTAGAAACTCGCCCGATTACAACGGTATGAGTAGTTTTCCCCTAGGGCGTTCTAGTTATTCGTTTCGAGCATCAGAACTGCGAAATTTTTGAGTTTTTCAAGCGTTCCTTACCTCAAAACTGCCATATCTCGCGAACGGATTGACCAATCCGCAAAATTTCTGTTGCATCTGAAAGTAGAAACTCGCCCGTTTACAACGGTTTGAGTGGTTCTCCCCTAGGCCGTTCTAGTTATTCGTTTTGAGCATCAGAACTGCGAAAATTTTGAGTTTTTCAAGCGTTCCTTACCTCAAAACTGCCATATCTCGGGAACGGATTGACCAATCCGCAAAATTTCTGTTGCATCTGAAGGTAGAAACTCGCCCGATTACAACGGTATGAGTAGTTTTCCCCTAGGCCGTTCTAGTTATTCGTTTCGAGCATCAGAACTGCGAAAATTTGGAGTTTCTGACGCGTTCCTTACCTCCAAACTGCCATATCTCGCGAACGGATTGACCAATCCGCAAAATTTCTGTTGCATCTGAAAGTAGAAGCTCGCCCGATTAAAACGGTATGAGTAGTTTTCCCCTAGGCCGTTCTAGTTATTCGTTTCGAGCATCAGAACTGCGAAAATTTTGAGTTTTTCAAGCGTTTCTTACTTCAAAACTGCCATATCTCGCGAACGGATTGACCAATCCGCAAAATTTCTGTTGCAACTGAAAGTAGAAACTCGCCCGATTACAACGGTATGAGTAGTTTTCCCCTAGGCCGTTCTAGTTATTTGTTTTGAGCATCAGAACTGCGAAAATTTTGAGTTTTTCAAGCGTTCCTTACCTCAAAACTGCCATATCTCGGGAACGGATTGACCAATCCGCAAAATTTCTGTTGCATCTGAAAGTAGAAACTCGCCCGATTAAAACGGTATGAGTAGTTTTCCCCTAGGCCGTTCTAGTTATTCGTTTCGAGCATCAGAACTGCGAAGATTTGGAGTTTCTCAAGCGTTTCTTACCTCAAAACTGCCATATCTCGCGAACGGATTGACCAATCCGCAAAATTTCTCTTGCATCTGAAAGTAGAAACTCGCCGCATTACAACGGTATGAGTAGTTTTCCCCTAGGCCGTTCTAGTTATTCGTTTCGAGCATCAGAACAGCGGAAATTTGGAGTTTCTCAAGCGTTTCTTACCTCAAAACTGCCATATCTCGCGAACGGATTGATCAATCCGCAAAATTTCTGTTGCATCTGAAAGTAGAAACTCGCCCCATTACAACGGTATGAGTAGTTTTCCCCTAGGCCGTCCTAGTTATTCGTTTCGAGCATCAGAACTAAGAAAATTTTGAGTTTCTCAAGCGTTTCTTACCTCAAAACTGCCATATCTCGCGAACGGATTGACCACTCCGCAAAGTTTCTCTTGCATCTGAAAGTAGAAACTCGCCCCATTACAACGATATGAGTAGTTTTCCCCTAGGCCGTTCTAGTTATTCGTTTCGAGCATCAGAACTAAGAAAATTTGGAGTTTCTCAAGCGTTTCTTACATCAAAACTGCCATATCTCGCGAACGGATTGACCAATCCGCAAAGTTGCTGTTGCATCTGAAAGTTGAAACTCGCCCCATTACAACCGTGTGAGTAGTTTTCCCCTAGGCCGTCCTAGTTATTCGTTTCGAGCATCAGAACTGCGAAAATTTTGAGTTTCTCAAGCGTTTCTTACCTCAAAACTGCCATATCTCGCGAACGGATTGACCACTCCGCAAAGTTTCTCTTGCATCTGAAAGTAGAAACTCGCCCCATTACAACGATATGAGTAGTTTTCCCCTAGGCCGTTCTAGTTATTCGTTTCGAGCATCAGAACTAAGAAAATTTGGAGTTTCTCAAGCGTTTCTTACCTCAAAACTGCCATATCTCGCGAACGGATTGACCAATCCGCAAAGTTGCTGTTGCATCTGAAAGTAGAAACTCGCCCCATTACAACGGTGTGAGTAGTTGTCCCCTAGGCCGTTCTAGTTATTCGTTTCGAGCATCAGAACTGCGAAAATTTTGTGTTTCTCAAGCGTTTCTTACCTCAAAACTGCCACATCTCGCGAACGGATTGTGCAATCCGCAAAGTTTCTGTTGCATCTGAAAGTAGAAACTCGCCCGGTTACAACGGTATGAGTAGTTTTCCCCTAGGCCGTTCTAGTTATTCGTTTCGAGCATCAGAACTGCGAAAATGTGGGGTTTCTCAAGCGTTTCTTACCTCCAAACTGCCATATCTCGCGAACGGATTGACCAATCCGCAAAATTTCTGTTGCATCTGAAAGTAGAAACTCGCCCGATTACAACGGTATGAGTAGTTTTCCCCTAGGGCGTTCTAGTTATTCGTTTCGAGCATCAGAACTGCGAAATTTTTGAGTTTTTCAAGCGTTCCTTACCTCAAAACTGCCATATCTCGCGAACGGATTGACCAATCCGCAAAATTTCTGTTGCATCTGAAAGTAGAAGCTCGCCCGATTAAAACGGTATGAGTAGTTTTCCCCTAGGCCGTTCTAGTTATTCGTTTCGAGCATCAGAACTGCGAAAATTTTGAGTTTTTCAAGCGTTTCTTACTTCAAAACTGCCATATCTCGCGAACGGATTGACCAATCCGCAAAATTTCTGTTGCAACTGAAAGTAGAAACTCGCCCGATTACAACGGTATGAGTAGTTTTCCCCTAGGCCGTCCTAGTTATTCGTTTCGAGCATCAGAACTGCGAAAATTTTGAGTGTCTCAAGCGTTTCTAACCTCAAAACTGCCATATCTCGCGAACGGATTGACCACTCCGCAAAGTTTCTCTTGCATCTGAAAGTAGAAACTCGCCCCATTACAACGATATGAGTAGTTTTCCCCTAGGCCGTTCTAGTTATTCGTTTCGAGCATCAGAACTAAGAAAATTTGGAGTTTCTCAAGCGTTTCTTACATCAAAACTGCCATATCTCGCGAACGGATTGACCAATCCGCAAAGTTGCTGTTGCATCTGAAAGTAGAAACTCGCCCCATTACAACGGTATGAGTAGTTTTCCCCTAGGCCGTTCTAGTTATTCGTTTCGAGCATCAGAACTAAGAAAATTTGGAGTTTCTCAAGCGTTTCTTACCTCAAAACTGCCATATCTCGCGAACGGATTGACCAATCCGCAAAGTTGCTGTTGCATCTGAAAGTAGAAACTCGCCCCATTACAACGGTGTGAGTAGTTGTCCCCTAGGCCGTTCTAGTTATTCGTTTCGAGCATCAGAACTGCGAAAATTTTGAGTTTCTCAAGCGTTTCTTACCTCAAAACTGCCACATCTCGCGAACGGATTGAGCAATCCGCAAAGTTTCTGTTGCATCTGAAAGTAGAAACTCGCCCGGTTACAACGGTATGAGTAGTTTTCCCCTAGGCCGTTCTAGTTATTCGTTTCGAGCATCAGAACTGCGAAAATGTGGGGTTTCTCAAGCGTTTCTTACCTCCAAACTGCCATATCTCGCGAACGGATTGACCAATCCGCAAAATTTCTGTTGCATCTGAAAGTAGAAACTCGCCCGATTACAACGGTATGAGTAGTTTTCCCCTAGGGCGTTCTAGTTATTCGTTTCGAGCATCAGAACTGCGAAATTTTTGAGTTTTTCAAGCGTTCCTTACCTCAAAACTGCCATATCTCGCGAACGGATTGACCAATCCGCAAAATTTCTGTTGCATCTGAAAGTAGAAACTCGCCCGTTTACAACGGTTTGAGTGGTTCTCCCCTAGGCCGTTCTAGTTATTCGTTTTGAGCATCAGAACTGCGAAAATTTTGAGTTTTTCAAGCGTTCCTTACCTCAAAACTGCCATATCTCGGGAACGGATTGACCAATCCGCAAAATTTCTGTTGCAACTGAAAGTAGAAACTCGCCCGATTACAACGGTATGAGTAGTTTTCCCCTAGGCCGTTCTAGTTATTCGTTTCGAGCATCAGAACTGCGAAGATTTGGAGTTTCTCAAGCGTTTCTTACCTCAAAACTGCCATATCTCGCGAACGGATTGACCAATCCGCAAAATTTCTCTTGCATCTGAAAGTAGAAACTCGCCGCATTACAACGGTATGAGTAGTTTTCCCCTAGGCCGTTCTAGTTATTCGTTTCGAGCATCAGAACAGCGGAAATTTGGAGTTTCTCAAGCGTTTCTTACCTCAAGACTGCCATACCTCGCGAACGTATTGACCAATCCGCAAAATTTCTCTTGCATCTGAAAGTAGAAACTCGCCCCATTACAACGGTATGAGCAGTTTTCCCCTAGGCCGTTCTAGTTATTCGTTTCGAGCATCAGAACTGCGAAGATTTGGAGTTTCTCAAGCGTTTCTTACCTCAAAACTGCCATATCTCGCGAACGGATTGATCAATCCGCAAAATTTCTGTTGCATCTGAAAGTAGAAACTCGCCCCATTACAACGGTATGAGTAGTTTTCCCCTAGGCCGTCCTAGCTATTCGTTTCGAGCATCAGAACTGCGAAAATTTTGAGTTTCTCAAGCGTTTCTTACCTCAAAACTGCCATATCTCGCGAACGGATTGACCACTCCGCAAAGTTTCTCTTGCATCTGAAAGTAGAAACTCGCCCCATTACAACGATATGAGTAGTTTTCCCCTAGGCCGTTCTAGTTATTCGTTTCGAGCATCAGAACTAAGAAAATTTGGAGTTTCTCAAGCGTTTCTTACATCAAAACTGCCATATCTCGCGAACGGATTGACCAATCCGCAAAGTTGCTGTTGCATCTGAAAGTAGAAACTCGCCCCATTACAACCGTGTGAGTAGTTTTCCCCTAGGCCGTCCTAGTTATTCGTTTCGAGCATCAGAACTGCGAAAATTTTGAGTTTCTCAAGCGTTTCTTACCTCAAAACTGCCATATCTCGCGAACGGATTGACCACTCCGCAAAGTTTCTCTTGCATCTGAAAGTAGAAACTCGCCCCATTACAACGATATGAGTAGTTTTCCCCTAGGCCGTTCTAGTTATTCGTTTCGAGCATCAGAACTAAGAAAATTTGGAGTTTCTCAAGCGTTTCTTACCTCAAAACTGCCATATCTCGCGAACGGATTGACCAATCCGCAAAGTTGCTGTTGCATCTGAAAGTAGAAACTCGCCCCATTACAACGGTGTGAGTAGTTGTCCCCTAGGCCGTTCTAGTTATTCGTTTCGAGCATCAGAACTGCGAAAATTTTGAGTTTCTCAAGCGTTTCTTACCTCAAAACTGCCACATCTCGCGAACGGATTGAGCAATCCGCAAAGTTTCTGTTGCATCTGAAAGTAGAAACTCGCCCGGTTACAACGGTATGAGTAGTTTTCCCCTAGGCCGTTCTAGTTATTCGTTTCGAGCATCAGAACTGCGAAAATGTGGGGTTTCTCAAGCGTTTCTTACCTCCAAACTGCCATATCTCGCGAACGGATTGACCAATCCGCAAAATTTCTGTTGCATCTGAAAGTAGAAACTCGCCCGATTACAACGGTATGAGTAGTTTTCCCCTAGGGCGTTCTAGTTATTCGTTTCGAGCATCAGAACTGCGAAATTTTTGAGTTTTTCAAGCGTTCCTTACCTCAAAACTGCCATATCTCGCGAACGGATTGACCAATCCGCAAAATTTCTGTTGCATCTGAAAGTAGAAACTCGCCCGTTTACAACGGTTTGAGTGGTTCTCCCCTAGGCCGTTCTAGTTATTCGTTTCGAGCATCAGAACTGCGAAAATGTGGGGTTTCTCAAGCGTTTCTTACCTCAAAACTGCCATATCTCGCGAACGGATTGACCAATCCGCAAAATTTCTGTTGCATCTGAAAGTAGAAACTCGCCCGATTACAACGGTATGAGTAGTTTTCCCCTAGGCCGTTCTAGTTATTCGTTTCGAGCATCTGAACTGCGAAAATTTTGAGTTTTTCAAGCGTTCCTTACCTCAAAACTGCCATATCTCGCGAACGGATTGACCAATCCGCAAAATTTCTGTTGCATCTGAAAGTAGAAACTCGCCCGATTACAACGGTATGAGTAGTTTTCCCCTAGGCCGTTCTAGTTATTCGTTTCGAGCATCTGAACTGCGAAAATTTTGAGTTTTTCAAGCGTTCCTTACCTCAAAACTGCCATATCTCGGGAACGGATTGACCAATCCGCAAAATTTCTGTTGCATCTGAAAGTAGAAACTCGCCCGATTGCAACGGTATGAGTAGTTTTCCCCTAGGCCGTTCTAGTTATTCGTTTCGAGCATCAGAACTGCGAAAATTCTGAGTTTCTCAAGCGTTTCTTACGTCAAAACTGCCATATCTCGCGAACGGATTGACCAATCCGCAAAATTTCTGTTGCATCTGAAAGTAGAAACTCGCCCGTTTACAACGATATGAGTGGTTCTCCCCTAGGCCGTTCTAGTTATTCGTTTCGAGCATCAGAACTGCGAAAATGTGGGGTTTCTCAAGCGTTTCTTACCTCCAAACTGCCATATCTCGCGAACGGATTGACCAATCCGCAAAATTTCTGTTGCATCTGAAAGTAGAAACTCGCCCGATTACAACGGTATGAGTAGTTTTCCCCTAGGCCGTTCTAGTTATTCGTTTCGAGCATCAGAACTGCGAAAATTTTGAGTTTTTCAAGCGTTTCTTACTTCAAAACTGCCATATCTCGCGAACGGATTGACCAATCCGCAAAATTTCTGTTGCAACTGAAAGTAGAAACTCGCCCGATTACAACGGTATGAGTGGTTTTCCCCTAGGCCGTTCTAGTTATTCGTTTCGAGCATCAGAACTGCGAAAATTTTGAGTTTTTCAAGCGTTTCTTACTTCAAAACTGCCATATCTCGCGAACGGATTGACAAATCCGCAAAATTTCTGTTGCAACTGAAAGTAGAAACTCGCCCGATTACAACGGTATGAGTAGTCTTCCCCTAGGCCGTTCTAGTTATTCGTTTTGAGCATCAGAACTGCGAAAATTTTGAGTTTTTCAAGCGTTCCTTACCTCAAAACTGCCATATCTCGGGAACGGATTGACCAATCCGCAAAATTTCTGTTGCATCTGAAGGTAGAAACTCGCCCGATTACAACGGTATGAGTAGTTTTCCCCTAGGCCGCTCTAGTTATTCGTTTCGAGCATCAGAACTGCGAAAATTTGGAGTTTCTGACGCGTTCCTTACCTCCAAACTGCCATATCTCGCGAACGGATTGACCAATCCGCAAAATTTCTGTTGCATCTGAAAGTAGAAGCTCGCCCGATTAAAACGGTATGAGTAGTTTTCCCCTAGGCCGTTCTAGTTATTCGTTTCGAGCATCAGAACTGCGAAAATTTTGAGTTTTTCAAGCGTTTCTTACTTCAAAACTGCCATATCTCGCGAACGGATTGACCAATCCGCAAAATTTCTGTTGCAACTGAAAGTAGAAACTCGCCCGATTACAACGGTATGAGTAGTTTTCCCCTAGGCCGTTCTAGTTATTTGTTTTGAGCATCAGAACTGCGAAAATTTTGAGTTTTTCAAGCGTTCCTTACCTCAAAACTGCCATATCTCGGGAACGGATTGACCAATCCGCAAAATTTCTGTTGCATCTGAAAGTAGAAACTCGCCCGATTAAAACGGTATGAGTAGTTTTCCCCTAGGCCGTTCTAGTTATTCGTTTCGAGCATCAGAACAGCGGAAATTTGGAGTTTCTCAAGCGTGTCTTACCTCAAAACTGCCATACCTCGCGAACGGATTGACCAATCCGCAAAATTTCTCTTGCATCTGAAAGTAGAAACTCGCCCCATTACAACGGTATGAGCAGTTTTCCCCTAGGCCGTTCTAGTTATTCGTTTCGAGCATCAGAACTGCGAAGATTTGGAGTTTCTCAAGCGTTTCTTACCTCAAAACTGCCATATCTCGCGAACGGATTGATCAATCCGCAAAATTTCTGTTGCATCTGAAAGTAGAAACTCGCCCCATTACAACGGTATGAGTAGTTTTCCCCTAGGCCGTCCTAGTTATTCGTTTCGAGCATCAGAACTGCGAAAATTTTGAGTTTCTCAAGCGTTTCTTACCTCAAAACTGCCATATCTCGCGAACTGATTGACCACTCCGCAAAGTTTCTCTTGCATCTGAAAGTAGAAACTCGCCCCATTACAACGATATGAGTAGTTTTCCCCTAGGCCGTTCTAGTTATTCGTTTCGAGCATCAGAACTAAGAAAATTTGGAGTTTCTCAAGCGTTTCTTACATCAAAACTGCCATATCTCGCGAACGGATTGACCAATCCGCAAAATTTCTGTTGCATCTGAAAGTAGAAACTCGCCCCATTACAACGGTATGAGTAGTTTTCCCCTAGGCCGTCCTAGTTATTCGTTTCGAGCATCAGAACTGCGAAAATTTTGAGTTTCTCAAGCGTTTCTTACCTCAAAACTGCCATATCTCGCGAACGGATTGACCACTCCGCAAAGTTTCTCTTGCATCTGAAAGTAGAAACTCGCCCCATTACAACGATATGAGTAGTTTTCCCCTAGGCCGTTCTAGTTATTCGTTTCGAGCATCAGAACTAAGAAAATTTGGAGTTTCTCAAGCGTTTCTTACATCAAAACTGCCATATCTCGCGAACGGATTGACCAATCCGCAAAGTTGCTGTTGCATCTGAAAGTAGAAACTCGCCCCATTACAACCGTGTGAGTAGTTTTCCCCTAGGCCGTCCTAGTTATTCGTTTCGAGCATCAGAACTGCGAAAATTTTGAGTTTCTCAAGCGTTTCTTACCTCAAAACTGCCATATCTCGCGAACGGATTGACCACTTCGCAAAGTTTCTCTTGCATCTGAAAGTAGAAACTCGCCCCATTACAACGATATGAGTAGTTTTCCCCTAGGCCGTTCTAGTTATTCGTTTCGAGCATCAGAACTAAGAAAATTTGGAGTTTCTCAAGCGTTTCTTACCTCAAAACTGCCATATCTCGCGAACGGATTGACCAATCCGCAAAGTTGCTGTTGCATCTGAAAGTAGAAACTCGCCCCATTACAACGGTGTGAGTAGTTGTCCCCTAGGCCGTTCTAGTTATTCGTTTCGAGCATCAGAACTGCGAAAATTTGAAGATTCTGACGCGTTCCTTACCTCCAAACTGCCATATCTCGCGAACGGATTGACCAATCCGCAAAATTTCTGTTGCATCTGAAAGTAGAAGCTCGCCCGATTAAAACGGTATGAGTAGTTTTCCCCTAGGCCGTTCTAGTTATTCGTTTCGAGCATCAGAACTGCGAAAATTTTGAGTTTTTCAAGCGTTTCTTACTTCAAAACTGCCATATCTCGCGAACGGATTGACCAATCCGCAAAATTTCTGTTGCAACTGAAAGTAGAAACTCGCCCGATTACAACGGTATGAGTAGTTTTCCCCTAGGCCGTTCTAGTTATTTGTTTTGAGCATCAGAACTGCGAAAATTTTGAGTTTTTCAAGCGTTCCTTACCTCAAAACTGCCATATCTCGGGAACGGATTGACCAATCCGCAAAATTTCTGTTGCATCTGAAAGTAGAAACTCGCCCGATTAAAACGGTATGAGTAGTTTTCCCCTAGGCCGTTCTAGTTATTCGTTTCGAGCATCAGAACTGCGAAAATTTGGAGTTTCTCAAGCGTTTCTTACATCAAAACTGCCATATCTCGCGAACGGATTGACCAATCCGCAAAGTTTCTGTTGCATCTGAAAGTAGAAACTCGCCCCATTACAACGGTATGAGTAGTTTTCCCCTAGGCCGTTCTAGTTATTCGTTTCGAGCATCAGAACAGCGGAAATTTGGAGTTTCTCAAGCGTTTCTTACCTCAAAACTGCCATACCTCGCGAACGGATTGACCAATCCGCAAAATTTCTCTTGCATCTGAAAGTAGAAACTCGCCCCATTACAACGGTATGAGCAGTTTTCCCCTAGGCCGTTCTAGTTATTCGTTTCGAGCATCAGAACTGCGAAGATTTGGAGTTTCTCAAGCGTTTCTTACCTCAAAACTGCCATATCTCGCGAACGGATTGATCAATCCGCAAAATTTCTGTTGCATCTGAAAGTAGAAACTCGCCCCATTACAACGGTATGAGTAGTTTTCCCCTAGGCCGTTCTAGTTATTCGTTTCGAGCATCAGAACTGCGAAAATTTGGAGTTTCTGACGCGTTCCTTACCTCCAAACTGCCATATCTCGCGAACGGATTGACCAATCCGCAAAATTTCTGTTGCATCTGAAAGTAGAAGCTCGCCCGATTAAAACGGTATGAGTAGTTTTCCCCTAGGCCGTTCTAGTTATTCGTTTCGAGCATCAGAACTGCGAAAATTTTGAGTTTTTCAAGCGTTTCTTGCTTCAAAACTGCCATATCTCGCGAACGGATTGACCAATCCGCAAAATTTCTGTTGCAACTGAAAGTAGAAACTCGCCCGATTACAACGGTATGAGTAGTTTTCCCCTAGGCCGTCCTAGTTATTCGTTTCGAGCATCAGAACTGCGAAAATTTTGAGTTTCTCAAGCGTTTCTAACCTCAAAACTGCCATATCTCGCGAACGGATTGACCACTCCGCAAAGTTTCTCTTGCATCTGAAAGTAGAAACTCGCCCCATTACAACGATATGAGTAGTTTTCCCCTAGGCCGTTCTAGTTATTCGTTTCGAGCATCAGAACTAAGAAAATTTGGAGTTTCTCAAGCGTTTCTTACATCAAAACTGCCATATCTCGCGAACGGATTGACCAATCCGCAAAGTTGCTGTTGCATCTGAAAGTAGAAACTCGCCCCATTACAACCGTGTGAGTAGTTTTCCCCTAGGCCGTCCTAGTTATTCGTTTCGAGCATCAGAACTGCGAAAATTTTGAGTTTCTCAAGCGTTTCTTACCTCAAAACTGCCATATCTCGCGAACGGATTGACCACTCCGCAAAGTTTCTCTTGCATCTGAAAGTAGAAACTCGCCCCATTACAACGATATGAGTAGTTTTCCCCTAGGCCGTTCTAGTTATTCGTTTCGAGCATCAGAACTAAGAAAATTTGGAGTTTCTCAAGCGTTTCTTACCTCAAAACTGCCATATCTCGCGAACGGATTGACCAATCCGCAAAGTTGCTGTTGCATCTGAAAGTAGAAACTCGCCCCATTACAACGGTGTGAGTAGTTGTCCCCTAGGCCGTTCTAGTTATTCGTTTCGAGCATCAGAACTGCGAAAATTTTGAGTTTCTCAAGCGTTTCTTACCTCAAAACTGCCACATCTCGCGAACGGATTGAGCAATCCGCAAAGTTTCTGTTGCATCTGAAAGTAGAAACTCGCCCGGTTACAACGGTATGAGTAGTTTTCCCCTAGGCCGTTCTAGTTATTCGTTTCGAGCATCAGAACTGCGAAAATGTGGGGTTTCTCAAGCGTTTCTTACCTCCAAACTGCCATATCTCGCGAACGGATTGACCAATCCGCAAAATTTCTGTTGCATCTGAAAGTAGAAACTCGCCCGATTACAACGGTATGAGTAGTTTTCCCCTAGGGCGTTCTAGTTATTCGTTTCGAGCATCAGAACTGCGAAATTTTTGAGTTTTTCAAGCGTTCCTTACCTCAAAACTGCCATATCTCGCGAACGGATTGACCAATCCGCAAAATTTCTGTTGCATCTGAAAGTAGAAACTCGCCCGTTTACAACGGTTTGAGTGGTTCTCCCCTAGGCCGTTCTAGTTATTCGTTTTGAGCATCAGAACTGCGAAAATTTTGAGTTTTTCAAGCGTTCCTTACCTCAAAACTGCCATATCTCGGGAACGGATTGACCAATCCGCAAAATTTCTGTTGCATCTGAAGGTAGAAACTCGCCCGATTACAACGGTATGAGTAGTTTTCCCCTAGGCCGTTCTAGTTATTCGTTTCGAGCATCAGAACTGCGAAAATTTGGAGTTTCTGACGCGTTCCTTACCTCCAAACTGCCATATCTCGCGAACGGATTGACCAATCCGCAAAATTTCTGTTGCATCTGAAAGTAGAAGCTCGCCCGATTAAAACGGTATGAGTAGTTTTCCCCTAGGCCGTTCTAGTTATTCGTTTCGAGCATCAGAACTGCGAAAATTTTGAGTTTTTCAAGCGTTTCTTACTTCAAAACTGCCATATCTCGCGAACGGATTGACCAATCCGCAAAATTTCTGTTGCAACTGAAAGTAGAAACTCGCCCGATTACAACGGTATGAGTAGTTTTCCCCTAGGCCGTCCTAGTTATTCGTTTCGAGCATCAGAACTGCGAAAATTTTGAGTTTCTCAAGCGTTTCTAACCTCAAAACTGCCATATCTCGCGAACGGATTGACCACTCCGCAAAGTTTCTCTTGCATCTGAAAGTAGAAACTCGCCCCATTACAACGATATGAGTAGTTTTCCCCTAGGCCGTTCTAGTTATTCGTTTCGAGCATCAGAACTAAGAAAATTTGGAGTTTCTCAAGCGTTTCTTACATCAAAACTGCCATATCTCGCGAACGGATTGACCAATCCGCAAAGTTGCTGTTGCATCTGAAAGTAGAACCTCGCCCCATTACAACCGTGTGAGTAGTTTTCCCCTAGGCCGTCCTAGTTATTCGTTTCGAGCATCAGAACTGCGAAAATTTTGAGTTTCTCAAGCGTTTCTTACCTCAAAACTGCCATATCTCGCGAACGGATTGACCACTCCGCAAAGTTTCTCTTGCATCTGAAAGTAGAAACTCGCCCCATTACAACGATATGAGTAGTTTTCCCCTAGGCCGTTCTAGTTATTCGTTTCGAGCATCAGAACTAAGAAAATTTGGAGTTTCTCAAGCGTTTCTTACCTCAAAACTGCCATATCTCGCGAACGGATTGACCAATCCGCAAAGTTGCTGTTGCATCTGAAAGTAGAAACTCGCCCCATTACAACGGTGTGAGTAGTTGTCCCCTAGGCCGTTCTAGTTATTCGTTTCGAGCATCAGAACTGCGAAAATTTTGAGTTTCTCAAGCGTTTCTTACCTCAAAACTGCCACATCTCGCGAACGGATTGAGCAATCCGCAAAGTTTCTGTTGCATCTGAAAGTAGAAACTCGCCCGGTTACAACGGTATGAGTAGTTTTCCCCTAGGCCGTTCTAGTTATTCGTTTCGAGCATCAGAACTGCGAAAATGTGGGGTTTCTCAAGCGTTTCTTACCTCCAAACTGCCATATCTCGCGAACGGATTGACCAATCCGCAAAATTTCTGTTGCATCTGAAAGTAGAAACTCGCCCGATTAAAACGGTATGAGTAGTTTTCCCCTAGGGCGTTCTAGTTATTCGTTTCGAGCATCAGAACTGCGAAATTTTTGAGTTTTTCAAGCGTTCCTTACCTCAAAACTGCCATATCTCGCGAACGGATTGACCAATCCGCAAAATTTCTGTTGCATCTGAAAGTAGAAACTCGCCCGTTTACAACGGTTTGAGTGGTTCTCCCCTAGGCCGTTCTAGTTATTCGTTTTGAGCATCAGAACTGCGAAAATTTTGAGTTTTTCAAGCGTTCCTTACCTCAAAACTGCCATATCTCGGGAACGGATTGACCAATCCGCAAAATTTCTGTTGCATCTGAAGGTAGAAACTCGCCCGATTACAACGGTATGAGTAGTTTTCCCCTAGGCCGTTCTAGTTATTCGTTTCGAGCATCAGAACTGCGAAAATTTGGAGTTTCTGACGCGTTCCTTACCTCCAAACTGCCATATCTCGCGAACGGATTGACCAATCCGCAAAATTTCTGTTGCATCTGAAAGTAGAAGCTCGCCCGATTAAAACGGTATGAGTAGTTTTCCCCTAGGCCGTTCTAGTTATTCGTTTCGAGCATCAGAACTGCGAAAATTTTGAGTTTTTCAAGCGTTTCTTACTTCAAAACTGCCATATCTCGCGAACGGATTGACCAATCCGCAAAATTTCTGTTGCAACTGAAAGTAGAAACTCGCCCGATTACAACGGTATGAGTAGTTTTCCCCTAGGCCGTTCTAGTTATTTGTTTTGAGCATCAGAACTGCGAAAATTTTGAGTTTTTCAAGCGTTCCTTACCTCAAAACTGCCATATCTCGGGAACGGATTGACCAATCCGCAAAATTTCTGTTGCATCTGAAAGTAGAAACTCGCCCGATTAAAACGGTATGAGTAGTTTTCCCCTAGGCCGTTCTAGTTATTCGTTTCGAGCATCAGAACTGCGAAAATTTGGAGTTTCTCAAGCGTTTCTTACATCAAAACTGCCATATCTCGCGAACGGATTGACCAATCCGCAAAGTTTCTGTTGCATCTGAAAGTAGAAACTCGCCGCATTACAACGGTATGAGTAGTTTTCCCCTAGGCCGTTCTAGTTATTCGTTTCGAGCATCAGAACAGCGGAAATTTGGAGTTTCTCAAGCGTTTCTTACCTCAAAACTGCCATACCTCGCGAACGGATTGACCAATCCGCAAAATTTCTCTTGCATCTGAAAGTAGAAACTCGCCCCATTACAACGGTATGAGCAGTTTTCCCCTAGGCCGTTCTAGTTATTCGTTTCGAGCATCAGAACTGCGAAGATTTGGAGTTTCTCAAGCGTTTCTTACCTCAAAACTGCCATATCTCGCGAACGGATTGATCAATCCGCAAAATTTCTGTTGCATCTGAAAGTAGAAACTCGCCCCATTACAACGGTATGAGTAGTTTTCCCCTAGGCCGTCCTAGTTATTCGTTTCGAGCATCAGAACTGCGAAAATTTTGAGTTTCTCAAGCGTTTCTTACCTCAAAACTGCCATATCTCGCGAACGGATTGACCACTCCGCAAAGTTTCTCTTGCATCTGAAAGTAGAAACTCGCCCCATTACAACGATATGAGTAGTTTTCCCCTAGGCCGTTCTAGTTATTCGTTTCGAGCATCAGAACTAAGAAAATTTGGAGTTTCTCAAGCGTTTCTTACATCAAAACTGCCATATCTCGCGAACGGATTGACCAATCCGCAAAGTTGCTGTTGCATCTGAAAGTAGAAACTCGCCCCATTACAACCGTGTGAGTAGTTTTCCCCTAGGCCGTCCTAGTTATTCGTTTCGAGCATCAGAACTGCGAAAATTTTGAGTTTCTCAAGCGTTTCTTACCTCAAAACTGCCATATCTCGCGAACGGATTGACCACTCCGCAAAGTTTCTCTTGCATCTGAAAGTAGAAACTCGCCCCATTACAACGATATGAGTAGTTTTCCCCTAGGCCGTTCTAGTTATTCGTTTCGAGCATCAGAACTAAGAAAATTTGGAGTTTCTCAAGCGTTTCTTACCTCAAAACTGCCATATCTCGCGAACGGATTGACCAATCCGCAAAGTTGCTGTTGCATCTGAAAGTAGAAACTCGCCCCATTACAACGGTGTGAGTAGTTGTCCCCTAGGCCGTTCTAGTTATTCGTTTCGAGCATCAGAACTGCGAAAATTTGGAGTTTCTCAAGCGTTTCTTACCTCAAAACTGCCACATCTCGCGAACGGATTGAGCAATCCGCAAAGTTTCTGTTGCATCTGAAAGTAGAAACTCGCCCGGTTACAACGGTATGAGTAGTTTTCCCCTAGGCCGTTCTAGTTATTCGTTTCGAGCAGCAGAACTGCGAAAATGTGGGGTTTCTCAAGCGTTTCTTACCTCCAAACTGCCATATCTCGCGAACGGATTGACCAATCCGCAAAATTTCTGTTGCATCTGAAAGTAGAAACTCGCCCGATTACAACGGTATGAGTAGTTTTCCCCTAGGGCGTTCTAGTTATTCGTTTCGAGCATCAGAACTGCGAAATTTTTGAGTTTTTCAAGCGTTCCTTACCTCAAAACTGCCATATCTCGCGAACGGATTGACCAATCCGCAAAATTTCTGTTGCATCTGAAAGTAGAAACTCGCCCGTTTACAACGGTTTGAGTGGTTCTCCCCTAGGCCGTTCTAGTTATTCGTTTCGAGCATCAGAACTGCGAAAATGTGGGGTTTCTCAAGCGTTTCTTACCTCAAAACTGCCATATCTCGCGAACGGATTGACCAATCCGCAAAATTTCTGTTGCATCTGAAAGTAGAAACTCGCCCGATTACAACGGTATGAGTAGTTTTCCCCTAGGCCGTTCTAGTTATTCGTTTCGAGCATCTGAACTGCGAAAATTTTGAGTTTTTCAAGCGTTCCTTACCTCAAAACTGCCATATCTCGCGAACGGATTGACCAATCCGCAAAATTTCTGTTGCATCTGAAAGTAGAAACTCGCCCGATTACAACGGTATGAGTAGTTTTCCCCTAGGCCGTTCTAGTTATTCGTTCCGAGCATCTGAACTGCGAAAATTTTGAGTTTTTCAAGCGTTCCTTACCTCAAAACTGCCATATCTCGGGAACGGATTGACCAATCCGCAAAATTTCTGTTGCATCTGAAAGTAGAAACTCGCCCGATTGCAACGGTATGAGTAGTTTTCCCCTAGGCCGTTCTAGTTATTCGTTTCGAGCATCAGAACTGCGAAAATTCTGAGTTTCTCAAGCGTTTCTTACGTCAAAACTGCCATATCTCGCGAACGGATTGACCAATCCGCAAAATTTCTGTTGCATCTGAAAGTAGAAACTCGCCCGTTTACAACGATATGAGTGGTTCTCCCCTAGGCCGTTCTAGTTATTCGTTTCGAGCATCAGAACTGCGAAAATGTGGGGTTTCTCAAGCGTTTCTTACCTCCAAACTGCCATATCTCGCGAACGGATTGACCAATCCGCAAAATTTCTGTTGCATCTGAAAGTAGAAACTCGCCCGATTACAACGGTATGAGTAGTTTTCCCCTAGGCCGTTCTAGTTATTCGTTTCGAGCATCAGAACTGCGAAAATTTTGAGTTTTTCAAGCGTTTCTTACTTCAAAACTGCCATATCTCGCGAACGGATTGACCAATCCGCAAAATTTCTGTTGCAACTGAAAGTAGAAACTCGCCCGATTACAACGGTATGAGTGGTTTTCCCCTAGGCCGTTCTAGTTATTCGTTTCGAGCATCAGAACTGCGAAAATTTTGAGTTTTTCAAGCGTTTCTTACTTCAAAACTGCCATATCTCGCGAACGGATTGACAAATCCGCAAAATTTCTGTTGCAACTGAAAGTAGAAACTCGCCCGATTACAACGGTATGAGTAGTCTTCCCCTAGGCCGTTCTAGTTATTCGTTTTGAGCATCAGAACTGCGAAAATTTTGAGTTTTTCAAGCGTTCCTTACCTCAAAACTGCCATATCTCGGGAACGGATTGACCAATCCGCAAAATTTCTGTTGCATCTGAAGGTAGAAACTCGCCCGATTACAACGGTATGAGTAGTTTTCCCCTAGGCCGCTCTAGTTATTCGTTTCGAGCATCAGAACTGCGAAAATTTGGAGTTTCTGACGCGTTCCTTACCTCCAAACTGCCATATCTCGCGAACGGATTGACCAATCCGCAAAATTTCTGTTGCATCTGAAAGTAGAAGCTCGCCCGATTAAAACGGTATGAGTAGTTTTCCCCTAGGCCGTTCTAGTTATTCGTTTCGAGCATCAGAACTGCGAAAATTTTGAGTTTTTCAAGCGTTTCTTACTTCAAAACTGCCATATCTCGCGAACGGATTGACCAATCCGCAAAATTTCTGTTGCAACTGAAAGTAGAAACTCGCCCGATTACAACGGTATGAGTAGTTTTCCCCTAGGCCGTTCTAGTTATTTGTTTTGAGCATCAGAACTGCGAAAATTTTGAGTTTTTCAAGCGTTCCTTACCTCAAAACTGCCATATCTCGGGAACGGATTGACCAATCCGCAAAATTTCTGTTGCATCTGAAAGTAGAAACTCGCCCGATTAAAACGGTATGAGTAGTTTTCCCCTAGGCCGTTCTAGTTATTCGTTTCGAGCATCAGAACAGCGGAAATTTGGAGTTTCTCAAGCGTGTCTTACCTCAAAACTGCCATACCTCGCGAACGGATTGACCAATCCGCAAAATTTCTCTTGCATCTGAAAGTAGAAACTCGCCCCATTACAACGGTATGAGCAGTTTTCCCCTAGGCCGTTCTAGTTATTCGTTTCGAGCATCAGAACTGCGAAGATTTGGAGTTTCTCAAGCGTTTCTTACCTCAAAACTGCCATATCTCGCGAACCGATTGATCAATCCGCAAAATTTCTGTTGCATCTGAAAGTAGAAACTCGCCCCATTACAACGGTATGAGTAGTTTTCCCCTAGGCCGTCCTAGTTATTCGTTTCGAGCATCAGAACTGCGAAAATTTTGAGTTTCTCAAGCGTTTCTTACCTCAAAACTGCCATATCTCGCGAACTGATTGACCACTCCGCAAAGTTTCTCTTGCATCTGAAAGTAGAAACTCGCCCCATTACAACGATATGAGTAGTTTTCCCCTAGGCCGTTCTAGTTATTCGTTTCGAGCATCAGAACTAAGAAAATTTGGAGTTTCTCAAGCGTTTCTTACATCAAAACTGCCATATCTCGCGAACGGATTGACCAATCCGCAAAATTTCTGTTGCATCTGAAGGTAGAAACTCGCCCGATTACAACGGTATGAGTAGTTTTCCCCTAGGCCGTTCTAGTTATTCGTTTCGAGCATCAGAACTGCGAAAATTTGGAGTTTCTGACGCGTTCCTTACCTCCAAACTGCCATATCTCGCGAACGGATTGACCAATCCGCAAAATTTCTGTTGCATCTGAAAGTAGAAGCTCGCCCGATTAAAACGGTATGAGTAGTTTTCCCCTAGGCCGTTCTAGTTATTCGTTTCGAGCATCAGAACTGCGAAAATTTTGAGTTTTTCAAGCGTTTCTTACTTCAAAACTGCCATATCTCGCGAACGGTTTGACCAATCCGCAAAATTTCTGTTGCAACTGAAAGTAGAAACTCGCCTGATTACAACGGTATGAGTAGTTTTCCCCTAGGCCCTTCTAGTTATTTGTTTTGAGCATCAGAACTGCGAAAATTTTGAGTTTCTCAAGCGTTTCTTACATCAAAACTGCCATATCTCGCGAACGGATTGACCAATCCGCAAAATTTCTGTTGCATCTGAAAGTAGAAACTCGCCCCATTACAACGGTATGAGTAGTTTTCCCCTAGGCCGTTCTAGTTATTCGTTTCGAGCATCAGAACAGCGGAAATTTGGAGTTTCTCAAGCGTTTCTTACCTCAAAACTGCCATACCTCGCGAACGGATTGACCAATCCGCAAAATTTCTCTTGCATCTGAAAGTAGAAACTCGCCCCATTACAACGGTATGAGCAGTTTTCCCCTAGGCCGTTCTAGTTATTCGTTTCGAGCATCAGAACTGCGAAGATTTGGAGTTTCTCAAGCGTTTCTTACCTCAAAACTGCCATATCTCGCGAACGGATTGATCAATCCGCAAAATTTCTGTTGCATCTGAAAGTAGAAACTCGCCCCATTACAACGGTATGAGTAGTTTTCCCCTAGGCCGTCCTAGTTATTCGTTTCGAGCATCAGAACTGCGAAAATTTTGAGTTTCTCAAGCGTTTCTTACCTCAAAACTGCCATATCTCGCGGACGGATTGACCACTCCGCAAAGTTTCTCTTGCATCTGAAAGTAGAAACTCGCCCCATTACAACGATATGAGTAGTTTTCCCCTAGGCCGTTCTAGTTATTCGTTTCGAGCATCAGAACTAAGAAAATTTGGAGTTTCTCAAGCGTTTCTTACATCAAAACTGCCATATCTCGCGAACGGATTGACCAATCCGCAAAGTTGCTGTTGCATCTGAAAGTAGAAACTCGCCCCATTACAACGGTGTGAGTAGTTGTCCCCTATGCCGTTCTAGTTATTCGTTTCGAGCATCAGAACTGCGAAAATTTTGAGTTTCTCAAGCGTTTCTTACCTCAAAACTGCCACATCTCACGAACGAATTGAGCAATCCGCAAAGTTTCTGTTGCATCTGAAAGTAGAAACTCGCCCCATTACAACGGTATGAGTAGTTTTCCCCTAGGTCGTTCTAGTTATTCGTTTCGAGCATCAGAACTGCGAAAATTTGGAGTTTCTCAAGCGTTTATTACCTCAAAACTGCCTTATCTCGCGAACGGATTGACCAATCCGCAAAGTTTCTCTTGCATCTGAAAGTAGAAACTCGCCGCATTACAGCGATATGAGTAGTTTTCCCCTAGGCCGTTCTAGTTATTCGTTTCGAGCATCAGAACTAAGAAAATTTTGAGTTTCTCAAGCGTTTCTTACATCAAAACTGCCATATCTCGCGAACGGATTGACCAATCCGCAAAGTTTCTGTTGCATCTGCAAGTAGAAACTCGCCCCATTACAACGGTATGAGTAGTTTTCCCCTAGGCCGTTCTAGTTATTCGTTTCGAGCATCAGAACTGCGAAAATTTGGAGTTTCTCAAGCGTTTCTTACCTCAAAACTGCCATATCTCGCGAACGGATTGACCAATCCGCAAAGTTTCTGTTGCATCTGAAAGTAGAAACTCGCCCGATTACAACGGTATGAGTAGTTTTCCCCTAGGCCGTTCTAGTTATTCGTTTCGAGCATCAGAACTGCGAAAATTCTGAGTTTCTCAAGCGTTTCTTACGTCAAATCTGCCATATCTCGCGAACGGATTGACCAATCCGCAAAATTTCTGTTGCATCTGAAAGTAGAAACTCGCCCGTTTACATCGGTATGAGTGGTTTTCCCCTAGGCCGTTCTAGTTATTCGTTTCGAGCATCAGAACTGCGAAAATGTGGGGTTTCTCAAGCGTTTCTTACCTCAAAACTGCCATATCTCGCGAACGGATTGACCAATCCGCAAAGTTTCTGTTGCATCTGAAAGTAGAAACTCGCCCCATTACAACGGTATGAGTAGTTTTCCCCTTGGCCGTTCTAGTTATTCGTTTCGAGCATCAGAACTGCGAAAATTTGGAGTTTCTCAAGCGTTTCTTACATCAAAACTGCCATATCTCGCGAACGGATTGACCAATCCGCAAAATTTCTCTTGCATCTGAAAGTAGAAACTCGCCCCATTACAACGGTATGAGTAGTTTTCCCCTAGGCCGTTCTAGTTATTCGTTTCGAGCATCAGAACTGCGAAAATTTGGAGTTTCTCAAGCGTTTCTTACATCAAAACTGCCATATCTCGCGAACGGATTGACCAATCCGCAAAGTTTCTGTTGCATCTGAAAGTAGAAACTCGCCCCATTACAACGGTATGAGTAGTTTTCCCCTAGGCCGTTCTAGTTATTCGTTTCGAGCATCAGAACAGCGGAAATTTGGAGTTTCTCAAGCGTTTCTTACCTCAAAACTGCCATACCTCGCGAACGGATTGACCAATCCGCAAAATTTCTCTTGCATCTGAAAGTAGAAACTCGCCCCATTACAACGGTATGAGCAGTTTTCCCCTAGGCCGTTCTAGTTATTCGTTTCGAGCATCAGAACTGCGAAGATTTGGAGTTTCTCAAGCGTTTCTTACCTCAAAACTGCCATATCTCGCGAACGGATTGATCAATCCGCAAAATTTCTGTTGCATCTGAAAGTAGAAACTCGCCCCATTACAACGGTATGAGTAGTTTTCCCCTAGGCCGTCCTAGTTATTCGTTTCGAGCATCAGAACTGCGAAAATTTTGAGTTTCTCAAGCGTTTCTTACCTCAAAACTGCCATATCTCGCGGACGGATTGACCACTCCGCAAAGTTTCTCTTGCATCTGAAAGTAGAAACTCGCCCCATTACAACGATATGAGTAGTTTTCCCCTAGGCCGTTCTAGTTATTCGTTTCGAGCATCAGAACTAAGAAAATTTGGAGTTTCTCAAGCGTTTCTTACATCAAAACTGCCATATCTCGCGAACGGATTGACCAATCCGCAAAGTTGCTGTTGCATCTGAAAGTAGAAACTCGCCCCATTACAACGGTGTGAGTAGTTGTCCCCTATGCCGTTCTAGTTATTCGTTTCGAGCATCAGAACTGCGAAAATTTTGAGTTTCTCAAGCGTTTCTTACCTCAAAACTGCCACATCTCACGAACGAATTGAGCAATCCGCAAAGTTTCTGTTGCATCTGAAAGTAGAAACTCGCCCCATTACAACGGTATGAGTAGTTTTCCCCTAGGTCGTTCTAGTTATTCGTTTCGAGCATCAGAACTGCGAAAATTTGGAGTTTCTCAAGCGTTTCTTACCTCAAAACTGCCTTATCTCGCGAACGGATTGACCAATCCGCAAAGTTTCTCTTGCATCTGAAAGTAGAAACTCGCCGCATTACAGCGATATGAGTAGTTTTCCCCTAGGCCGTTCTAGTTATTCGTTTCGAGCATCAGAACTAAGAAAATTTTGAGTTTCTCAAGCGTTTCTTACATCAAAACTGCCATATCTCGCGAACGGATTGACCAATCCGCAAAGTTTCTGTTGCATCTGAAAGTAGAAACTCGCCCCATTACAACGGTATGAGTAGTTTTCCCCTAGGCCGTTCTAGTTATTCGTTTCGAGCATCAGAACTGCGAAAATTTGGAGTTTCTCAAGCGTTTCTTACCTCAAAACTGCCATATCTCGCGAACGGATTGACCAATCCGCAAAGTTTCTGTTGCATCTGAAAGTAGAAACTCGCCCGATTACAACGGTATGAGTAGTTTTCCCCTAGGCCGTTCTAGTTATTCGTTTCGAGCATCAGAACTGCGAAAATTCTGAGTTTCTCAAGCGTTTCTTACGTCAAATCTGCCATATCTCGCGAACGGATTGACCAATCCGCAAAATTTCTGTTGCATCTGAAAGTAGAAACTCGCCCGTTTACATCGGTATGAGTGGTTTTCCCCTAGGCCGTTCTAGTTATTCGTTTCGAGCATCAGAACTGCGAAAATGTGGGGTTTCTCAAGCGTTTCTTACCTCAAAACTGCCATATCTCGCGAACGGATTGACCAATCCGCAAAGTTTCTGTTGCATCTGAAAGTAGAAACTCGCCCCATTACAACGGTATGAGTAGTTTTCCCCTTGGCCGTTCTAGTTATTCGTTTCGAGCATCAGAACTGCGAAAATTTGGAGTTTCTCAAGCGTTTCTTACATCAAAACTGCCATATCTCGCGAACGGATTGACCAATCCGCAAAGTTTCTGTTGCATCTGAAAGTAGAACCTCGACCCATTACAACGGTATGAGTAGTTTTCCCCTAGGCCGTTCTAGTTATTCGTTTCGAGCATCAGAACTGCGAAAATTTTGAGTTTCTCAAGCGTTTCTTACCTCAAAACTGCCATATCTCGCGAACGGATTGACCAATCCGCAAAATTTCTCTTGCATCTGAAAGTAGAAACTCGCCCCATTACAACGGTATGAGTAGTTTTCCCCTAGGCCGTTCTAGTTATTCGTTTCGAGCATCAGAACTGCGAAAATGTGGAGTTTCTCAAGCGTTTCTTACCTCAAAACTGCCATATCTCGCGAACGGATTGACCAATCCGCAAAATTTCTCTTGCATCTGAAAGTAGAAACTCGCCCCATTACAACGGTATGAGCAGTTTTCCCCTAGGCCGTTCTAGTTATTCGTTTCGAGCATCAGAACTGCGAAGATTTGGAGTTTCTCAAGCGTTTCTTACCTCAAAACTGCCATATCTCGCGAACGGATTGATCAATCCGCAAAATTTCTGTTGCATCTGAAAGTAGAAACTCGCCCCATTACAATGGTATGAGTAGTTTCCCCCTAGGCCCTTCTAGTTATTCGTTTCGAGCATCAGATCTGCGAAAATTTGGAGTTTCTCAAGCGTTTCTTACATCAAAACTGCCATATCTCGCGAACGGATTGACCAATCCGCAAAATTTCTCTTGCATCTGAAAGTAGAAACTCGCCCCATTACAACGGTATGAGTAGTTTTCCCCTAGGCCGTTCTAGTTATTCGTTTCGAGCATCAGAACTGCGAAAATTTGGAGTTTCTCAAGCGTTTCTTACCTCAAAACTGCCATATCTCGCGAACGGATTGACCAATCCGCAAAATTTCTCTTGCATCTGAAAGTAGAAAGTCGCCCCATTACAACGGTATGAGTAGTTTTCCCCTAGGCCGTTCTAGTTATTCGTTTCGAGCATCAGAACTGCGAAAATTTTGAGTTTCTCAAGCGTTTCTTACCTCAAAACTGCCATATCTCGCGAACGGATTGACCAATCCGCAAAGTTGCTGTTGCATCTGAAAGTAGAAACTCGCCCATTACAACGGTGTGAGTAGCTGTCCCCTAGGCCGTTCTAGTTATTCGTTTCGAGCATCAGAACTGCGAAAATTTGGAGTTTCTCAAGCGGTTCTTACCTCAAAACTGCCATATCTCGCTAACGGATTGACCAATCCGCAAAGTTTCTGTTGCATCTGAAAGTAGAAACTCGCCCCATTACAACGGTGTGAGTAGCTGTCCCCTAGGCCGTTCTAGTTATTCGTTTCGAGCATCAGAACTGCGAAAATTTGGAGTTTCTCAAGCGTTTCTTACCTCAAACCTGCCATATCTCGCGAACGGATTGGCCAATCCGCAAAATTTCTCTTGCATCTGAAAGTAGAAACTCGCCCCATTACAACGGTATGAGTAGTTTTCCCCTAGGCCGTTCTAGTTATTCGTTTCGAGCATCAGAACTGCGAAAATTTGGAGTTTCTCAAGCGTTTCTTACCTCAAAACTGCCATATCTCGCGAACGGATTGACCAATCCGCAAAGTTTCTGTTGCATCTGAAAGTAGAAACTCGCCCCATTACAACGGTATGAGTAGTTTTCCCCTAGGCCGTTCTAGTTATTCGTTTCGAGCATCAGAACTGCGAAAATTTGGAGTTTCTCAAGCGTTTCTTACCTCAAAACTGCCATATCTCGCGAACGGATTGACCAATCCGCAAAATTTCTCTTGCATCTGAAAGTAGAAAGTCGCCCCATTACAACGGTATGAGTAGTTTTCCCCTAAGCCGTTCTAGTTATTCGTTTCGAGCATCAGAACTGCGAAAATTTTGAGTTTCTCAAGCGTTTCTTACCTCAAAACTGCCATATCTCGCGAACGGATTGACCAATCCGCAAAGTTGCTGTAGCATCTGAAAGTAGAAACTCGCCCCATTACAACGGTGTGAGTAGCTGTCCCCTAGGCCGTTCTAGTTATTCGTTTCGAGCATCAGAACTGCGAAAATTTGGAGTTTCTCAAGCGTTTCTTACCTCAAAACTGCCATATCTCGCGAACGGATTGACCAATCCGCAAAGTTTCTGTTGCATCTGAAAGTAGAAACTCGCCCCATTACAACGGTGTGAGTAGCTGTCCCCTAGGCCGCTCTAGTTATTCGTTTCGAGCATCAGAACTGCGAAAATTTGGAGTTACTCAAGCGTTTCTTACCTCAAAACTGCCATATCTCGCGAACGGATTGATCAATCCGCAAAATTTCTGTTGCATCTGAAAGTAGAAACTCGCCCCATTACAACGGTATGAGTAGTTTTCCCCTAGGCCGTCCTAGTTATTCGTTTCGAGCATCAGAACTGCGAAAATTTTGAGTTTCTCAAGCGTTTCTTACGTCAAATCTGCCATATCTCGCGAACGGATTGACCAATCCGCAAAATTTCTGTTGCATCTGAAAGTAGAAACTCGCCCGTTTACATCGGTATGAGTGGTTTTCCCCTAGGCCGTTCTAGTTATTCGTTTCGAGCATCAGAACTGCGAAAATGTGGGGTTTCTCAAGCGTTTCTTACCTCAAAACTGCCATATCTCGCGAACGGATTGACCAATCCGCAAAGTTTCTGTTGCATCTGAAAGTAGAAACTCGCCCCATTACAACGGTATGAGTAGTTTTCCCCTTGGCCGTTCTAGTTATTCGTTTCGAGCATCAGAACTGCGAAAATTTGGAGTTTCTCAAGCGTTTCTTACATCAAAACTGCCATATCTCGCGAACGGATTGACCAATCCGCAAAATTTCTCTTGCATCTGAAAGTAGAAACTCGCCCCATTACAACGGTATGAGTAGTTTTCCCCTAGGCCGTTCTAGTTATTCGTTTCGAGCATCAGAACTGCGAAAATTTGGAGTTTCTCAAGCGTTTCTTACATCAAAACTGCCATATCTCGCGAACGGATTGACCAATCCGCAAAGTTTCTGTTGCATCTGAAAGTAGAAACTCGCCCCATTACAACGGTATGAGTAGTTTTCCCCTAGGCCGTTCTAGTTATTCGTTTCGAGCATCAGAACAGCGGAAATTTGGAGTTTCTCAAGCGTTTCTTACCTCAAAACTGCCATACCTCGCGAACGGATTGACCAATCCGCAAAATTTCTCTTGCATCTGAAAGTAGAAACTCGCCCCATTACAACGGTATGAGCAGTTTTCCCCTAGGCCGTTCTAGTTATTCGTTTCGAGCATCAGAACTGCGAAGATTTGGAGTTTCTCAAGCGTTTCTTACCTCAAAACTGCCATATCTCGCGAACGGATTGATCAATCCGCAAAATTTCTGTTGCATCTGAAAGTAGAAACTCGCCCCATTACAACGGTATGAGTAGTTTTCCCCTAGGCCGTCCTAGTTATTCGTTTCGAGCATCAGAACTGCGAAAATTTTGAGTTTCTCAAGCGTTTCTTACCTCAAAACTGCCATATCTCGCGGACGGATTGACCACTCCGCAAAGTTTCTCTTGCATCTGAAAGTAGAAACTCGCCCCATTACAACGATATGAGTAGTTTTCCCCTAGGCCGTTCTAGTTATTCGTTTCGAGCATCAGAACTAAGAAAATTTGGAGTTTCTCAAGCGTTTCTTACATCAAAACTGCCATATCTCGCGAACGGATTGACCAATCCGCAAAGTTGCTGTTGCATCTGAAAGTAGAAACTCGCCCCATTACAACGGTGTGAGTAGTTGTCCCCTATGCCGTTCTAGTTATTCGTTTCGAGCATCAGAACTGCGAAAATTTTGAGTTTCTCAAGCGTTTCTTACCTCAAAACTGCCACATCTCACGAACGAATTGAGCAATCCGCAAAGTTTCTGTTGCATCTGAAAGTAGAAACTCGCCCCATTACAACGGTATGAGTAGTTTTCCCCTAGGTCGTTCTAGTTATTCGTTTCGAGCATCAGAACTGCGAAAATTTGGAGTTTCTCAAGCGTTTCTTACCTCAAAACTGCCTTATCTCGCGAACGGATTGACCAATCCGCAAAGTTTCTCTTGCATCTGAAAGTAGAAACTCGCCGCATTACAGCGATATGAGTAGTTTTCCCCTAGGCCGTTCTAGTTATTCGTTTCGAGCATCAGAACTAAGAAAATTTTGAGTTTCTCAAGCGTTTCTTACATCAAAACTGCCATATCTCGCGAACGGATTGACCAATCCGCAAAGTTTCTGTTGCATCTGAAAGTAGAAACTCGCCCCATTACAACGGTATGAGTAGTTTTCCCCTAGGCCGTTCTAGTTATTCGTTTCGAGCATCAGAACTGCGAAAATTTGGAGTTTCTCAAGCGTTTCTTACCTCAAAACTGCCATATCTCGCGAACGGATTGACCAATCCGCAAAGTTTCTGTTGCATCTGAAAGTAGAAACTCGCCCGATTACAACGGTATGAGTAGTTTTCCCCTAGGCCGTTCTAGTTATTCGTTTCGAGCATCAGAACTGCGAAAATTCTGAGTTTCTCAAGCGTTTCTTACGTCAAATCTGCCATATCTCGCGAACGGATTGACCAATCCGCAAAATTTCTGTTGCATCTGAAAGTAGAAACTCGCCCGTTTACATCGGTATGAGTGGTTTTCCCCTAGGCCGTTCTAGTTATTCGTTTCGAGCATCAGAACTGCGAAAATGTGGGGTTTCTCAAGCGTTTCTTACCTCAAAACTGCCATATCTCGCGAACGGATTGACCAATCCGCAAAGTTTCTGTTGCATCTGAAAGTAGAAACTCGCCCCATTACAACGGTATGAGTAGTTTTCCCCTTGGCCGTTCTAGTTATTCGTTTCGAGCATCAGAACTGCGAAAATTTGGAGTTTCTCAAGCGTTTCTTACATCAAAACTGCCATATCTCGCGAACGGATTGACCAATCCGCAAAGTTTCTGTTGCATCTGAAAGTAGAACCTCGACCCATTACAACGGTATGAGTAGTTTTCCCCTAGGCCGTTCTAGTTATTCGTTTCGAGCATCAGAACTGCGAAAATTTTGAGTTTCTCAAGCGTTTCTTACCTCAAAACTGCCATATCTCGCGAACGGATTGACCAATCCGCAAAATTTCTCTTGCATCTGAAAGTAGAAACTCGCCCCATTACAACGGTATGAGTAGTTTTCCCCTAGGCCGTTCTAGTTATTCGTTTCGAGCATCAGAACTGCGAAAATGTGGAGTTTCTCAAGCGTTTCTTACCTCAAAACTGCCATATCTCGCGAACGGATTGACCAATCCGCAAAATTTCTCTTGCATCTGAAAGTAGAAACTCGCCCCATTACAACGGTATGAGCAGTTTTCCCCTAGGCCGTTCTAGTTATTCGTTTCGAGCATCAGAACTGCGAAGATTTGGAGTTTCTCAAGCGTTTCTTACCTCAAAACTGCCATATCTCGCGAACGGATTGATCAATCCGCAAAATTTCTGTTGCATCTGAAAGTAGAAACTCGCCCCATTACAATGGTATGAGTAGTTTCCCCCTAGGCCCTTCTAGTTATTCGTTTCGAGCATCAGACCTGCGAAAATTTGGAGTTTCTCAAGCGTTTCTTACATCAAAACTGCCATATCTCGCGAACGGATTGACCAATCCGCAAAATTTCTCTTGCATCTGAAAGTAGAAACTCGCCCCATTACAACGGTATGAGTAGTTTTCCCCTAGGCCGTTCTAGTTATTCGTTTCGAGCATCAGAACTGCGAAAATTTGGAGTTTCTCAAGCGTTTCTTACCTCAAAACTGCCATATCTCGCGAACGGATTGACCAATCCGCAAAATTTCTCTTGCATCTGAAAGTAGAAAGTCGCCCCATTACAACGGTATGAGTAGTTTTCCCCTAGGCCGTTCTAGTTATTCGTTTCGAGCATCAGAACTGCGAAAATTTTGAGTTTCTCAAGCGTTTCTTACCTCAAAACTGCCATATCTCGCGAACGGATTGACCAATCCGCAAAGTTGCTGTTGCATCTGAAAGTAGAAACTCGCCCATTACAACGGTGTGAGTAGCTGTCCCCTAGGCCGTTCTAGTTATTCGTTTCGAGCATCAGAACTGCGAAAATTTGGAGTTTCTCAAGCGGTTCTTACCTCAAAACTGCCATATCTCGCTAACGGATTGACCAATCCGCAAAGTTTCTGTTGCATCTGAAAGTAGAAACTCGCCCCATTACAACGGTGTGAGTAGCTGTCCCCTAGGCCGTTCTAGTTATTCGTTTCGAGCATCAGAACTGCGAAAATTTGGAGTTTCTCAAGCGTTTCTTACCTCAAACCTGCCATATCTCGCGAACGGATTGGCCAATCCGCAAAATTTCTCTTGCATCTGAAAGTAGAAACTCGCCCCATTACAACGGTATGAGTAGTTTTCCCCTAGGCCGTTCTAGTTATTCGTTTCGAGCATCAGAACTGCGAAAATTTGGAGTTTCTCAAGCGTTTCTTACCTCAAAACTGCCATATCTCGCGAACGGATTGACCAATCCGCAAAGTTTCTGTTGCATCTGAAAGTAGAAACTCGCCCCATTACAACGGTATGAGTAGTTTTCCCCTAGGCCGTTCTAGTTATTCGTTTCGAGCATCAGAACTGCGAAAATTTGGAGTTTCTCAAGCGTTTCTTACCTCAAAACTGCCATATCTCGCGAACGGATTGACCAATCCGCAAAATTTCTCTTGCATCTGAAAGTAGAAAGTCGCCCCATTACAACGGTATGAGTAGTTTTCCCCTAAGCCGTTCTAGTTATTCGTTTCGAGCATCAGAACTGCGAAAATTTTGAGTTTCTCAAGCGTTTCTTACCTCAAAACTGCCATATCTCGCGAACGGATTGACCAATCCGCAAAGTTGCTGTAGCATCTGAAAGTAGAAACTCGCCCCATTACAACGGTGTGAGTAGCTGTCCCCTAGGCCGTTCTAGTTATTCGTTTCGAGCATCAGAACTGCGAAAATTTGGAGTTTCTCAAGCGTTTCTTACCTCAAAACTGCCATATCTCGCGAACGGATTGACCAATCCGCAAAGTTTCTGTTGCATCTGAAAGTAGAAACTCGCCCCATTACAACGGTGTGAGTAGCTGTCCCCTAGGCCGCTCTAGTTATTCGTTTCGAGCATCAGAACTGCGAAAATTTGGAGTTACTCAAGCGTTTCTTACCTCAAAACTGCCATATCTCGCGAACGGATTGACCAATCCGCAAAGTTTCTGTTGCATCTGAAAGTAGAAACTCGCCCCATTACAACGCTATGAGCAGTTTTCCCCTAGGCCGTTCTAGTTATTCGTTTCGAGCATCAGAACTGCGAAGATTTGGAGTTTCTCAAGCGTTTCTTACCTCAAAACTGCCATATCTCGCGAACGGATTGACCAATCCGCAAAGTTTCTGTTGCATCTGAAAGCAGAAACTCGCCCCATTACAACGGTATGAGTAGTTTTCCCCTAGGCCGTTCTAGTTATTCGTTTCGAGCATCAGAACTGCGAAAATTTTGAGTTTCTCAAGCGTTTCTTACCTCAAAACTGCCATATCTCGCGAACACAATGACCAATCCGCAAAGTTTCTGTTGCATCTGAAAGTAGAAACTCGCCCCATTACAACGGTATGAGTTGTTTTCCCCTAGGCCGTTCTAGTTATTCGTTTCGAGCATCAGAACTGCGAAAATTTTGAGTTTCTCAAGCGTTTCTTACCTCAAAACTGCCATATCTCGCGAACGGATTGACCAATCCGCAAAATTTCTCTTGCATCTGAAAGTAGAAACTCGCCCCATTACAACGGTATGAGCAGTTTTCTCCTAGGCCGTTCTAGTTATTCGTTTCGAGCATCAGAACTGCGAAGATTTGGAGTTTCTCAAGCGTTTCTTACATCAAAACTGCCATATCTCGCGAACGGATTGGCCAATCCGCAAAATTTCTCTTGCATCTGAAAGTAGAAACTCGCCCCATTGCAACGGTATGAGCAGTTTTCCCCTAGGCCGTTCTAGTTATTCGTTTCGAGCATCAGAACTGCGAAAATTTGGAGTTTCTCAAGCGTTTCTTACCTCAAAACTGCCATATCTCGCGAACGGATTGACCAATCCGCAAAGTTTCTGTTGCATTTGAAAGTAGAAACTCGCCCCATTACAACGGTATGAGTAGTTTTCCCCTAGGCCGTTCTAGTTATTCATTTCGAGCATCAGAACTGCGAAAATTTGGAGTTTCTCAAGCGTTTCTTACCTCAAAACTGCCATATCTCGCGAACGGATTGACCAATCCGCAAAATTTCTCTTGCATCTGAAAGTAGAAAGTCGCCCCATTACAACGGTATGAGTAGTTTTCCCCTAGGCCGTTCTAGTTATTCGTTTCGAGCATCAGAACTGCGAAAATTTTGAGTTTCTCAAGAGTTTCTTACCTCAAAACTGCCATATCTCGCGAACGGATTGACCAATCCGCAAAGTTTCTGTTGCATTTGAAAGTAGGAACTCGCCCCATTACAACGGTATGAGTAGTTTTCCCCTAGGCCGTTCTAGTTATTCATTTCGAGCATCAGAACTGCGAAAATTTGGAGTTTCTCAAGCGTTTCTTACCTCAAAACTGCCATATCTCGCGTACGGATTGACCAATCCGCAAAATTTCTCTTGCATCTGAAAGTAGAAACTCGCCCCATTACAACGGTATGAGTAGTTTTCCCCTAGGCCGTTCTAGTTATTCGTTTCGAGCATCAGAACTGCGAAAATTTGGAGTTTCTCAAGCGTTTCTTACATCAAAACTGCCATATCTCGCGAACGGATTGACCAATCCGCAAAGTTTCTGTTGCATCTGAAAGTAGAAACTCGCCCCATTACAACGGTATGAGTAGTTTTCCCCTAGGCCGTTCTAGTTATTCGTTTCGAGCATCAGAACAGCGGAAATTTGGAGTTTCTCAAGCGTTTCTTACCTCAAAACTGCCATACCTCGCGAACGGATTGACCAATCCGCAAAATTTCTCTTGCATCTGAAAGTAGAAACTCGCCCCATTACAACGGTATGAGCAGTTTTCCCCTAGGCCGTTCTAGTTATTCGTTTCGAGCATCAGAACTGCGAAGATTTGGAGTTTCTCAAGCGTTTCTTACCTCAAAACTGCCATATCTCGCGAACGGATTGATCAATCCGCAAAATTTCTGTTGCATCTGAAAGTAGAAACTCGCCCCATTACAACGGTATGAGTAGTTTTCCCCTAGGCCGTCCTAGTTATTCGTTTCGAGCATCAGAACTGCGAAAATTTTGAGTTTCTCAAGCGTTTCTTACCTCAAAACTGCCATATCTCGCGGACGGATTGACCACTCCGCAAAGTTTCTCTTGCATCTGAAAGTAGAAACTCGCCCCATTACAACGATATGAGTAGTTTTCCCCTAGGCCGTTCTAGTTATTCGTTTCGAGCATCAGAACTAAGAAAATTTGGAGTTTCTCAAGCGTTTCTTACATCAAAACTGCCTTATCTCGCGAACGGATTGACCAATCCGCAAAGTTTCTCTTGCATCTGAAAGTAGAAACTCGCCGCATTACAGCGATATGAGTAGTTTTCCCCTAGGCCGTTCTAGTTATTCGTTTCGAGCATCAGAACTAAGAAAATTTTGAGTTTCTCAAGCGTTTCTTACATCAAAACTGCCATATCTCGCGAACGGATTGACCAATCCGCAAAGTTTCTGTTGCATCTGAAAGTAGAAACTCGCCCCATTACAACGGTATGAGTAGTTTTCCCCTAGGCCGTTCTAGTTATTCGTTTCGAGCATCAGAACTGCGAAAATTTGGAGTTTCTCAAGCGTTTCTTACCTCAAAACTGCCATATCTCGCGAACGGATTGACCAATCCGCAAAGTTTCTGTTGCATCTGAAAGTAGAAACTCGCCCGATTACAACGGTATGAGTAGTTTTCCCCTAGGCCGTTCTAGTTATTCGTTTCGAGCATCAGAACTGCGAAAATTCTGAGTTTCTCAAGCGTTTCTTACGTCAAATCTGCCATATCTCGCGAACGGATTGACCAATCCGCAAAATTTCTGTTGCATCTGAAAGTAGAAACTCGCCCGTTTACATCGGTATGAGTGGTTTTCCCCTAGGCCGTTCTAGTTATTCGTTTCGAGCATCAGAACTGCGAAAATGTGGGGTTTCTCAAGCGTTTCTTACCTCAAAACTGCCATATCTCGCGAACGGATTGACCAATCCGCAAAGTTTCTGTTGCATCTGAAAGTAGAAACTCGCCCCATTACAACGGTATGAGTAGTTTTCCCCTTGGCCGTTCTAGTTATTCGTTTCGAGCATCAGAACTGCGAAAATTTGGAGTTTCTCAAGCGTTTCTTACATCAAAACTGCCATATCTCGCGAACGGATTGACCAATCCGCAAAGTTTCTGTTGCATCTGAAAGTAGAACCTCGACCCATTACAACGGTATGAGTAGTTTTCCCCTAGGCCGTTCTAGTTATTCGTTTCGAGCATCAGAACTGCGAAAATTTTGAGTTTCTCAAGCGTTTCTTACCTCAAAACTGCCATATCTCGCGAACGGATTGACCAATCCGCAAAATTTCTCTTGCATCTGAAAGTAGAAACTCGCCCCATTACAACGGTATGAGTAGTTTTCCCCTAGGCCGTTCTAGTTATTCGTTTCGAGCATCAGAACTGCGAAAATGTGGAGTTTCTCAAGCGTTTCTTACCTCAAAACTGCCATATCTCGCGAACGGATTGACCAATCCGCAAAATTTCTCTTGCATCTGAAAGTAGAAACTCGCCCCATTACAACGGTATGAGCAGTTTTCCCCTAGGCCGTTCTAGTTATTCGTTTCGAGCATCAGAACTGCGAAGATTCGGAGTTTCTCAAGCGTTTCTTACCTCAAAACTGCCATATCTCGCGAACGGATTGATCAATCCGCAAAATTTCTGTTGCATCTGAAAGTAGAAACTCGCCCCATTACAATGGTATGAGTAGTTTCCCCCTAGGCCCTTCTAGTTATTCGTTTCGAGCATCAGATCTGCGAAAATTTGGAGTTTCTCAAGCGTTTCTTACATCAAAACTGCCATATCTCGCGAACGGATTGACCAATCCGCAAAATTTCTCTTGCATCTGAAAGTAGAAACTCGCCCCATTACAACGGTATGAGTAGTTTTCCCCTAGGCCGTTCTAGTTATTCGTTTCGAGCATCAGAACTGCGAAAATTTGGAGTTTCTCAAGCGTTTCTTACCTCAAAACTGCCATATCTCGCGAACGGATTGACCAATCCGCAAAATTTCTCTTGCATCTGAAAGTAGAAAGTCGCCCCATTACAACGGTATGAGTAGTTTTCCCCTAGGCCGTTCTAGTTATTCGTTTCGAGCATCAGAACTGCGAAAATTTTGAGTTTCTCAAGCGTTTCTTACCTCAAAACTGCCATATCTCGCGAACGGATTGACCAATCCGCAAAGTTGCTGTTGCATCTGAAAGTAGAAACTCGCCCATTACAACGGTGTGAGTAGCTGTCCCCTAGGCCGTTCTAGTTATTCGTTTCGAGCATCAGAACTGCGAAAATTTGGAGTTTCTCAAGCGGTTCTTACCTCAAAACTGCCATATCTCGCTAACGGATTGACCAATCCGCAAAGTTTCTGTTGCATCTGAAAGTAGAAACTCGCCCCATTACAACGGTGTGAGTAGCTGTCCCCTAGGCCGTTCTAGTTATTCGTTTCGAGCATCAGAACTGCGAAAATTTGGAGTTTCTCAAGCGTTTCTTACCTCAAACCTGCCATATCTCGCGAACGGATTGGCCAATCCGCAAAATTTCTCTTGCATCTGAAAGTAGAAACTCGCCCCATTACAACGGTATGAGTAGTTTTCCCCTAGGCCGTTCTAGTTATTCGTTTCGAGCATCAGAACTGCGAAAATTTGGAGTTTCTCAAGCGTTTCTTACCTCAAAACTGCCATATCTCGCGAACGGATTGACCAATCCGCAAAGTTTCTGTTGCATCTGAAAGTAGAAACTCGCCCCATTACAACGGTATGAGTAGTTTTCCCCTAGGCCGTTCTAGTTATTCGTTTCGAGCATCAGAACTGCGAAAATTTGGAGTTTCTCAAGCGTTTCTTACCTCAAAACTGCCATATCTCGCGAACGGATTGACCAATCCGCAAAATTTCTCTTGCATCTGAAAGTAGAAAGTCGCCCCATTACAACGGTATGAGTAGTTTTCCCCTAAGCCGTTCTAGTTATTCGTTTCGAGCATCAGAACTGCGAAAATTTTGAGTTTCTCAAGCGTTTCTTACCTCAAAACTGCCATATCTCGCGAACGGATTGACCAATCCGCAAAGTTGCTGTAGCATCTGAAAGTAGAAACTCGCCCCATTACAACGGTGTGAGTAGCTGTCCCCTAGGCCGTTCTAGTTATTCGTTTCGAGCATCAGAACTGCGAAAATTTGGAGTTTCTCAAGCGTTTCTTACCTCAAAACTGCCATATCTCGCGAACGGATTGACCAATCCGCAAAGTTTCTGTTGCATCTGAAAGTAGAAACTCGCCCCATTACAACGGTGTGAGTAGCTGTCCCCTAGGCCGCTCTAGTTATTCGTTTCGAGCATCAGAACTGCGAAAATTTGGAGTTACTCAAGCGTTTCTTACCTCAAAACTGCCATATCTCGCGAACGGATTGACCAATCCGCAAAGTTTCTGTTGCATCTGAAAGTAGAAACTCGCCCCATTACAACGCTATGAGCAGTTTTCCCCTAGGCCGTTCTAGTTATTCGTTTCGAGCATCAGAACTGCGAAGATTTGGAGTTTCTCAAGCGTTTCTTACCTCAAAACTGCCATATCTCGCGAACGGATTGACCAATCCGCAAAGTTTCTGTTGCATCTGAAAGCAGAAACTCGCCCCATTACAACGGTATGAGTAGTTTTCCCCTAGGCCGTTCTAGTTATTCGTTTCGAGCATCAGAACTGCGAAAATTTTGAGTTTCTCAAGCGTTTCTTACCTCAAAACTGCCATATCTCGCGAACACAATGACCAATCCGCAAAGTTTCTGTTGCATCTGAAAGTAGAAACTCGCCCCATTACAACGGTATGAGTTGTTTTCCCCTAGGCCGTTCTAGTTATTCGTTTCGAGCATCAGAACTGCGAAAATTTTGAGTTTCTCAAGCGTTTCTTACCTCAAAACTGCCATATCTCGCGAACGGATTGACCAATCCGCAAAATTTCTCTTGCATCTGAAAGTAGAAACTCGCCCCATTACAACGGTATGAGCAGTTTTCCCCTAGGCCGTTCTAGTTATTCGTTTCGAGCATCAGAACTGCGAAAATTTGGAGTTTCTCAAGCGTTTCTTACCTCAAAACTGCCATATCTCGCGAACGGATTGACCAATCCGCAAAGTTTCTGTTGCATTTGAAAGTAGAAACTCGCCCCATTACAACGGTATGAGTAGTTTTCCCCTAGGCCGTTCTAGTTATTCATTTCGAGCATCAGAACTGCGAAAATTTGGAGTTTCTCAAGCGTTTCTTACCTCAAAACTGCCATATCTCGCGAACGGATTGACCAATCCGCAAAATTTCTCTTGCATCTGAAAGTAGAAAGTCGCCCCATTACAACGGTATGAGTAGTTTTCCCCTAGGCCGTTCTAGTTATTCGTTTCGAGCATCAGAACTGCGAAAATTTTGAGTTTCTCAAGAGTTTCTTACCTCAAAACTGCCATATCTCGCGAACGGATTGACCAATCCGCAAAATTTCTCTTGCATCTGAAAGTAGAAACTCGCCCCATTACATCGGTATGAGTAGTTTTCCCCTAGGCCGTTCTAGTTATTCGTTTCGAGCATCAGAACTGCGAAAATTTGGAGTTTCTCAAGCGTTTCTTACCTCAAAACTGCCATATCTCGCGAACGGATTGACCAATCCGCAAAGTTTCTGTTGCATCTGAAAGTAGAAACTCGCCCCATTACAACGGTATGAGTAGTTTTCCCCTAGGCCGTTCTAGTTATTCGTTTCGAGCATCAGAACTGCGAAGATTTGGAGTTTCTCAAGCGTTTCTTACCTCAAAACTGCCATATCTCGCGAACGGATTGGCCAATCCGCAAAATTTCTCTTGCATCTGAAAGTAGAAACTCGCCCCATTGCAACGGTATGAGTAGTTTTCCCCTAGGCCGTTCTAGTTTTTCGTTTCGAGCATCAGAACTGCGAAAATTTGGAGTTTCTCAAGCGTTTCTTACCTCAAAACTGCCATATCTCGCGAACGGATTGACCAATCCGCAAAGTTTCTGTTGCATTTGAAAGTAGGAACTCGCCCCATTACAACGGTATGAGTAGTTTTCCCCTAGGCCGTTCTAGTTATTCATTTCGAGCATCAGAACTGCGAAAATTTGGAGTTTCTCAAGCGTTTCTTACCTCAAAACTGCCATTTCTCGCGAACGGATTGACCAATCCGCAAAATTTCTCTTGCATCTGAAAGTAGAAACTCGCCCCATTACAACGGTGTGATTAGCTGTCCCCTAGGCCGTTCTAGTTATTCGTTTCGAGCATCAGAACTGCGAAAATTTGGAGTTTCTCAAGCGTTTCTTACCTCAAAACTGCCATATCTCGCGAACGGATTGACCAATCCGCAAAGTTTCTGTTGCATCTGAAAGTAGAAACTCGCCCCATTACAACGGTATGAGCAGTTTTCCCCTAGGCCGTTCTAGTTATTCGTTTCGAGCATCAGAACTGCGAAGATTTGGAGTTTCTCAAGCGTTTCTTACCTCAAAACTGCCATATCTCGCGAACGGATTGACCAATCCGCAAAGTTTCTGTTGCATCTGAAAGTAGAAAATCGCCCCATTACAACGGTATGAGTAGTTTTCCCCTAGGCCGTTCCCGTTATTCGTTTCGAGCATCAGAACTGCGAAAATTTGGAGTTTCTCAAGCGTTTCTTACCTCAAAACTGCCATATCTCGCGAACGGATTGGCCAATCCGCAAAATTTCTCTTGCATCTGAAAGTAGAAACTCGCCCCATTACAACGGTATGAGTAGTTTTCCCCTAGGCCGTTCTAGTTATTCGTTTCGAGCATCAGAACTGCGAAAATTTGGAGTTTCTCAAGCGTTTCTTACCTCAAAACTGCCATATCTCGCGAACGGATTGACCAATCCGCAAAATTTCTCTTGCATCTGAAAGTAGAAAGTCGCCCCATTACAACGGTATGAGTAGTTTTCCCCTAGGCCGTTCTAGTTATTCGTTTCGAGCATCAGAACTGCGAAAATTTTGAGTTTCTCAAGCGTTTCTTACCTCAAAACTGCCATATCTCGCGAACGGATTGACCAATCCGCAAAGTTGCTGTTGCATCTGAAAGTAGAAACTCGCCCATTACAACGGTGTGAGTAGCTGTCCCCTAGGCCGTTCTAGTTATTCGTTTCGAGCATCAGAACTGCGAAAATTTGGAGTTTCTCAAGCGGTTCTTACCTCAAAACTGCCATATCTCGCTAACGGATTGACCAATCCGCAAAGTTTCTGTTGCATCTGAAAGTAGAAACTCGCCCCATTACAACGGTGTGAGTAGCTGTCCCCTAGGCCGTTCTAGTTATTCGTTTCGAGCATCAGAACTGCGAAAATTTGGAGTTTCTCAAGCGTTTCTTACCTCAAACCTGCCATATCTCGCGAACGGATTGGCCAATCCGCAAAATTTCTCTTGCATCTGAAAGTAGAAACTCGCCCCATTACAACGGTATGAGTAGTTTTCCCCTAGGCCGTTCTAGTTATTCGTTTCGAGCATCAGAACTGCGAAAATTTGGAGTTTCTCAAGCGTTTCTTACCTCAAAACTGCCATATCTCGCGAACGGATTGACCAATCCGCAAAGTTTCTGTTGCATCTGAAAGTAGAAACTCGCCCCATTACAACGGTATGAGTAGTTTTCCCCTAGGCCGTTCTAGTTATTCGTTTCGAGCATCAGAACTGCGAAAATTTGGAGTTTCTCAAGCGTTTCTTACCTCAAAACTGCCATATCTCGCGAACGGATTGACCAATCCGCAAAATTTCTCTTGCATCTGAAAGTAGAAAGTCGCCCCATTACAACGGTATGAGTAGTTTTCCCCTAAGCCGTTCTAGTTATTCGTTTCGAGCATCAGAACTGCGAAAATTTTGAGTTTCTCAAGCGTTTCTTACCTCAAAACTGCCATATCTCGCGAACGGATTGACCAATCCGCAAAGTTGCTGTAGCATCTGAAAGTAGAAACTCGCCCCATTACAACGGTGTGAGTAGCTGTCCCCTAGGCCGTTCTAGTTATTCGTTTCGAGCATCAGAACTGCGAAAATTTGGAGTTTCTCAAGCGTTTCTTACCTCAAAACTGCCATATCTCGCGAACGGATTGACCAATCCGCAAAGTTTCTGTTGCATCTGAAAGTAGAAACTCGCCCCATTACAACGGTGTGAGTAGCTGTCCCCTAGGCCGCTCTAGTTATTCGTTTCGAGCATCAGAACTGCGAAAATTTGGAGTTACTCAAGCGTTTCTTACCTCAAAACTGCCATATCTCGCGAACGGATTGACCAATCCGCAAAGTTTCTGTTGCATCTGAAAGTAGAAACTCGCCCCATTACAACGCTATGAGCAGTTTTCCCCTAGGCCGTTCTAGTTATTCGTTTCGAGCATCAGAACTGCGAAGATTTGGAGTTTCTCAAGCGTTTCTTACCTCAAAACTGCCATATCTCGCGAACGGATTGACCAATCCGCAAAGTTTCTGTTGCATCTGAAAGCAGAAACTCGCCCCATTACAACGGTATGAGTAGTTTTCCCCTAGGCCGTTCTAGTTATTCGTTTCGAGCATCAGAACTGCGAAAATTTTGAGTTTCTCAAGCGTTTCTTACCTCAAAACTGCCATATCTCGCGAACACAATGACCAATCCGCAAAGTTTCTGTTGCATCTGAAAGTAGAAACTCGCCCCATTACAACGGGATGAGTTGTTTTCCCCTAGGCCGTTCTAGTTATTCGTTTCGTGCATCAGAACTGCGAAAATTTTGAGTTTCTCAAGCGTTTCTTACCTCAAAACTGCCATATCTCGCGAACGGATTGACCAATCCGCAAAATTTCTCTTGCATCTGAAAGTAGAAACTCGCCCCATTACAACGGTATGAGCAGTTTTCCCCTAGGCCGTTCTAGTTATTCGTTTCGAGCATCAGAACTGCGAAAATTTGGAGTTTCTCAAGCGTTTCTTACCTCAAAACTGCCATATCTCGCGAACGGATTGACCAATCCGCAAAGTTTCTGTTGCATTTGAAAGTAGAAACTCGCCCCATTACAACGGTATGAGTAGTTTTCCCCTAGGCCGTTCTAGTTATTCATTTCGAGCATCAGAACTGCGAAAATTTGGAGTTTCTCAAGCGTTTCTTACCTCAAAACTGCCATATCTCGCGAACGGATTGACCAATCCGCAAAATTTCTCTTGCATCTGAAAGTAGAAAGTCGCCCCATTACAACGGTATGAGTAGTTTTCCCCTAGGCCGTTCTAGTTATTCGTTTCGAGCATCAGAACTGCGAAAATTTTGAGTTTCTCAAGAGTTTCTTACCTCAAAACTGCCATATCTCGCGAACGGATTGACCAATCCGCAAAATTTCTCTTGCATCTGAAAGTAGAAACTCGCCCCATTACATCGGTATGAGTAGTTTTCCCCTAGGCCGTTCTAGTTATTCGTTTCGAGCATCAGAACTGCGAAAATTTGGAGTTTCTCAAGCGTTTCTTACCTCAAAACTGCCATATCTCGCGAACGGATTGACCAATCCGCAAAGTTTCTGTTGCATCTGAAAGTAGAAACTCGCCCCATTACAACGGTATGAGTAGTTTTCCCCTAGGCCGTTCTAGTTATTCGTTTCGAGCATCAGAACTGCGAAGATTTGGAGTTTCTCAAGCGTTTCTTACCTCAAAACTGCCATATCTCGCGAACGGATTGGCCAATCCGCAAAATTTCTCTTGCATCTGAAAGTAGAAACTCGCCCCATTGCAACGGTATGAGTAGTTTTCCCCTAGGCCGTTCTAGTTTTTCGTTTCGAGCATCAGAACTGCGAAAATTTGGAGTTTCTCAAGCGTTTCTTACCTCAAAACTGCCATATCTCGCGAACGGATTGACCAATCCGCAAAGTTTCTGTTGCATTTGAAAGTAGGAACTCGCCCCATTACAACGGTATGAGTAGTTTTCCCCTAGGCCGTTCTAGTTATTCATTTCGAGCATCAGAACTGCGAAAATTTGGAGTTTCTCAAGCGTTTCTTACCTCAAAACTGCCATTTCTCGCGAACGGATTGACCAATCCGCAAAATTTCTCTTGCGTCTGAAAGTAGAAACTCGCCCCATTACAACGGTGTGATTAGCTGTCCCCTAGGCCGTTCTAGTTATTCGTTTCGAGCATCAGAACTGCGAAAATTTGGAGTTTCTCAAGCGTTTCTTACCTCAAAACTGCCATATCTCGCGAACGGATTGACCAATCCGCAAAGTTTCTGTTGCATCTGAAAGTAGAAACTCGCCCCATTACAACGGTATGAGCAGTTTTCCCCTAGGCCGTTCTAGTTATTCGTTTCGAGCATCAGAACTGCGAAGATTTGGAGTTTCTCAAGCGTTTCTTACCTCAAAACTGCCATATCTCGCGAACGGATTGACCAATCCGCAAAGTTTCTGTTGCATCTGAAAGTAGAAAATCGCCCCATTACAACGGTATGAGTAGTTTTCCCCTAGGCCGTTCCCGTTATTCGTTTCGAGCATCAGAACTGCGAAAATTTGGAGTTTCTCAAGCGTTTCTTACCTCAAAACTGCCATATCTCGCGAACGGATTGGCCAATCCGCAAAATTTCTCTTGCATCTGAAAGTAGAAACTCGCCCCATTACAACGGTATGAGTAGTTTTCCCCTAGGCCGTTCTAGTTATTCGTTTCGAGCATCAGAACTGCGAAAATTTGGAGTTTCTCAAGCGTTTCTTACTTCAAAACTGCCATATCTCGCGAACGGATTGACCAATCCGCAAAGTTTCTGTTGCATCTGAAAGTAGAAACTCGCCCCATTACAACGGTGTGAGTAGTTTTCCCCTAGGCCGTTCTAGTTATTCGTTTCGAGCATCAGAACTGCGAAAATTTGGAGTTTCTCAAGCGTTTCTTACCTCAAAACTGCCATATCTCGCGAACGGATTGACCAATCCGCAAAATTTCTCTTGCATCTGAAAGTAGAAAGTCGCCCCATTACAACGGTATGAGTAGTTTTCCCCTAGGCCGTTCTAGTTATTCGTTTCGAGCATCAGAACTGCGAAAATTTTGAGTTTCTCAAGAGTTTCTTACCTCAAAACTGCCATATCTCGCGAACGGATTGATCAATCCGCAAAATTTCTGTTGCATCTGAAAGTAGAAACTCGCCCCATTACAAGGGTATGAGTACTTTTCCCCTAGGCCGTTCTAGTTATTCGTTTCGAGCATCAGAACTGCGAAAATTTTGAGTTTCTCAAGCGTTTCTTACCTCAAAACTGCCATATCTCGCGAACGGATTGACCAATCCGCAAAATTTCTCTTGCATCTGAAAGTAGGAACTCGCCCCATTACAACGGTATGAGCAGTTTTCCCCTAGCCCGTTCTAGTTATTCGTTTCGAGCATCAGAACTGCGAAGATTTGGAGTTTCTCAAGCGTTTCTTACCTCAAAACTGCCATATCTCGCGAACGGATTGGCCAATCCGCAAAATTTCTCTTGCATCTGAAAGTAGAAACTCGCCCCATTGCAACGGTATGAGTAGTTTTCCCCTAGGCCGTTCTAGTTATTCGTTTCGAGCATCAGAACTGCGAAAATTTGGAGTTTCTCAAGCGTTTCTTACCTCAAAACTGCCATATCTCGCGAACGGATTGACCAATCCGCAAAGTTTCTGTTGCATTTGAAAGTAGGAACTCGCCCCATTACAACGGTATGAGTAGTTTTCCCCTAGGACGTTCTAGTTATTCATTTCGAGTATCAGAACTGCGAAAATTTGGAGTTTCTCAAGCGTTTCTTACCTCAAAACTGCCATATCTCGCGAACGGATTGACCAATCCGCAAAATTTCTCTTGCATCTGAAAGTAGAAAGTCGCCCCATTACAACGGTATGAGTAGTTTTCCCCTAGGCCGTTCTAGTTATTCGTTTCGAGCATCAGAACTGCGAAAATTTTGAGTTTCTCAAGAGTTTCTTACCTCAAAACTGCCATATCTCGCGAACGGATTGATCAATCCGCAAAATTTCTGTTGCATCTGAAAGTAGAAACTCGCCCCATTACAAGGGTATGAGTACTTTTCCCCTAGGCCGTTCTAGTTATTCGTTTCGAGCATCAGAACTGCGAAAATTTTGAGTTTCTCAAGCGTTTCTTACCTCAAAACTGCCATATCTCGCGAACGGATTGACCAATCCGCAAAATTTCTCTTGCATCTGAAAGTAGAAAGTCGCCCCATTACAACGGTATGAGTAGTGTTCCCCTAGGCCGTTCTAGTTATTCGTTTCGAGCATCAGAACTGCGAAAATTTGGAGTTTCTCAAGCGTTTCTTACCTCAAAACTGCCATATCTCGCGAACGGATTGACCAATCCGCAAAGTTTCTGTTGCATCTGAAAGTAGAAAATCGCCCCATTACAACGGTATGAGTAGTTTTCCCCTAGGCCGTTCCCGTTATTCGTTTCGAGCATCAGAACTGCGAAAATTTGGAGTTTCTCAAGCGTTTCTTACCTCAAAACTGCCATATCTCGCGAACGGATTGGCCAATCCGCAAAATTTCTCTTGCATCTGAAAGTAGAAACTCGCCCCATTACAACGGTATGAGTAGTTTTCCCCTAGGCCGTTCTAGTTATTCGTTTCGAGCATCAGAACTGCGAAAATTTGGAGTTTCTCAAGCGTTTCTTACTTCAAAACCGCCATATCTCGCGAACGGATTGACCAATCCGCAAAGTTTCTGTTGCATCTGAAAGTAGAAACTCGCCCCATTACAACGGTATGAGTAGTTTTCCCCTAGGCCGTTCTAGTTATTCGTTTCGAGCATCAGAACTGCGAAAATTAGGAGTTTTTCAAGCGTTTCTTACCTCAAAACTGCCATATCTCGCGAACGGATTGACCAATCCGCAAAATTTCTCTTGCATCTGAAAGTAGAAAGTCGCCCCATTACAACGGTATGAGTAGTGTTCCCCTAGGCCGTTCTAGTTATTCGTTTCGAGCATCAGAACTGCGAAAATTTGGAGTTTCTCAAGCGTTTCTTACCTCAAAACTGCCATATCTCGCGAACGGATTGACCAATCCGCAAAGTTTCTGTTGCATTTGAAAGTAGAAACTCGCCCCATTACAACGGTATGAGTAGTTTTCCCCTAGGCCGTTCTAGTTATTCATTTCGAGCATCAGAACTGCGAAAATTTGGAGTTTCTCAAGCGTTTCTTACCTCAGAACTGCCATATCTCGCGAACGGATTGACCAATCCGCAAAATTTCTCTTGCATCTGAAAGTAGAAAGTCGCCCCATTACAACGGTATGAGTAGTTTTCCCCTAGGCCGTTCTAGTTATTCGTTTCGAGCATCAGAACTGCGAAAATTTTGAGTTTCTCAAGAGTTTCTTACCTCAAAACTGCCATATCTCGCGAACGGATTGATCAATCCGCAAAATTTCTGTTGCATCTGAAAGTAGAAACTCGCCCCATTACAAGGGTATGAGTACTTTTCCCCTAGGCCGTTCTAGTTATTCGTTTCGAGCATCAGAACTGCGAAAATTTTGAGTTTCTCAAGCGTTTCTTACCTCAAAACTGCCATATCTCGCGAACGGATTGACCAATCCGCAAAATTTCTCTTGCATCTGAAAGTAGAAACTCGCCCCATTACAACGGTATGAGCAGTTTTCCCCTAGGCCGTTCTAGTTATTCGTTTCGAGCATCAGAACTGCGAAGATTTGGAGTTTCTCAAGCGTTTCTTACCTCAAAACTGCCATATCTCGCGAACGGATTGGCCAATCCGCAAAATTTCTCTTGCATCTGAAAGTAGAAACTCGCCCCATTGCAACGGTATGAGTAGTTTTCCCCTAGGCCGTTCTAGTTATTCGTTTCGAGCATCAGAACTGCGAAAATTTGGAGTTTCTCAAGCGTTTCTTACCTCAAAACTGCCATATCTCGCGAACGGATTGACCAATCCGCAAAGTTTCTGTTGCATTTGAAAGTAGGAACTCGCCCCATTACAACGGTATGAGTAGTTTTCCCCTAGGACGTTCTAGTTATTCATTTCGAGTATCAGAACTGCGAAAATTTGGAGTTTCTCAAGCGTTTCTTACCTCAAAACTGCCATATCTCGCGAACGGATTGACCAATCCGCAAAATTTCTCTTGCATCTGAAAGTAGAAAGTCGCCCCATTACAACGGTATGAGTAGTTTTCCCCTAGGCCGTTCTAGTTATTTGTTTCGAGCATCAGAACTGCGAAAATTTTGAGTTTCTCAAGCGTTTCTTACCTCAAAACTGCCATATCTCGCGAACGGATTGACCAATCCGCAAAGTTGCTGTTGCATCTGAAAGTAGAAACTCGCCCCATTACAACGGTGTGATTAGCTGTCCCCTAGGCCGTTCTAGTTATTCGTTTCGAGCATCAGAACTGCGAAAATTTGGAGTTTCTCAAGCGTTTCTTACCTCAAAACTGCCATATCTCGCGAACGGATTGACCAATCCGCAAAGTTTCTGTTGCATCTGAAAGTAGAAACTCGCCCCATTACAACGGTATGAGCAGTTTTCCCCTAGGCCGTTCTATTTATTCGTTTCGAGCATCAGAACTGCGAAGATTTGGAGTTTCTCAAGCGTTTCTTACCTCAAAACTGCCATATCTCGCGAACGGATTGACCAATCCGCAAAGTTTCTGTTGCATCTGAAAGTAGAAAATCGCCCCATTACAACGGTATGAGTAGTTTTCCCCTAGGCCGTTCCCGTTATTCGTTTCGAGCATCAGAACTGCGAAAATTTGGAGTTTCTCAAGCGTTTCTTACCTCAAAACTGCCATATCTCGCGAACGGATTGGCCAATCCGCAAAATTTCTCTTGCATCTGAAAGTAGAAACTCGCCCCATTACAACGGTATGAGTAGTTTTTCCCTAGGCCGTTCTAGTTATTCGTTTCGAGCATCAGAACTGCGAAAATTTGGAGTTTCTCAAGCGTTTCTTACCTCAAAACTGCCATATCTCGCGAACGGATTGACCAATCCGCAAAGTTTCTGTTGCATCTGAAAGTAGAAACTCGCCCCATTACAACGGTATGAGCAGTTTTCCCCTAGAACGTTCTGGTTATTCGTTTCGAGCATCAGAACTGCGAAGATTCGGAGTTTCTCAAGCGTTTCTTACCTCAAAACTGCCATATCTCGCGAACGGATTGACCAATCCGCAAAGTTTCTGTTGCATCTGAAAGTAGAAACTCGCCCCATTACAACGGTATGAGTAGTTTTCCCCTAGGCCGTTCTAGTTATTCGTTTCGAGCATCAGAACTGCGAAAATTTGGAGTTTCTCAAGCGTTTCTTACCTCAAAACTGCCATATCTCGCGAACGGATTGGCCAATCCGCAAAATTTCTCTTGCATCTGAAAGTAGAAACTCGCCCCATTACAACGGTATGAGTAGTTTTTCCCTAGGCCGTTCTAGTTATTCGTTTCGAGCATCAGAACTGCGAAAATTTGGAGTTTCTCAAGCGTTTCTTACCTCAAAACTGCCATATCTCGCGAACGGATTGACCAATCCGCAAAGTTTCTGTTGCATCTGAAAGTAGAAACTCGCCCCATTACAACGGTATGAGCAGTCTTCCCCTAGACCGTTCTGGTTATTCGTTTCGAGCATCAGAACTGCGAAGATTCGGAGTTTCTCAAGCGTTTCTTACCTCAAAACTGCCATATCTCGCGAACGGATTGACCAATCCGCAAAGTTTCTGTTGCATCTGAAAGTAGAAACTCGCCCCATTACACCGGTATGAGTAGTTTTCCCCTAGGCCGTTCTAGTTATTCGTTTCGAGCATCAGAACTGCGAAAATTTGGAGTTTCTCAAGCGTTTCTTACCTCAAAACTGCCATATCTCGCGAACGGATTGACCAATCCGCAAAATTTCTCTTGCATCTGAAAGTAGAAACTCGCCCCATTACAACGATATGAGTAGTTTTCCCCTAGGCCGTTCTAGTTATTCGTTTCGAGCATCAGAACTGCGAAAATTTTGAGTTTCTCAAGCGTTTCTTACCTCAAAACTGCCATATCTCGCGAACGGATTGACCAATCCGCAAAGTTGCTGTTGCATCTGAAAGTAGAAACTCGCCCCATTACAACGGTGTGAGTAGCTGTCCCCTAGGCCGTTCTAGTTATTCGTTTCGAGCATCAGAACTGCGAAAATTTGGAGTTTCTCAAGCGTTTCTTACCTCAAAACTGCCATATCTCGCGAACGGATTGACCAATCCGCAAAGTTTCTGTTGCATCTGAAAGTAGAAACTCGCCCCATTACAACGATATGAGCAGTTTTCCCCTAGGCCGTTCTAGTTATTCGTTTCGAGCATCAGAACTGCGAAGATTTGGAGTTTCTCAAGCGTTTCTTACCTCAAAACTGCCATATCTCGCGAACGGATTGACCAATCCGCAAAGTTTCTGTTGCATCTGAAAGTAGAAACTCGCCCCATTACAACGGTATGAGCAGTTTTCCCCTCGGCCGTTCTAGTTATTCGTTTCGAGCATCAGAACTGCGAAGATTTGGAGTTTCTCAAGCGTTTCTTACCTCAAAACTGCCATATCTCGCGAACGGATTGACCAATCCGCAAAGTTTCTGTTGCATCTGAAAGTAGAAACTCGCCCCATTACAACGGTATGAGTAGTTTTCCCCTAGGCCGTTCTAGTTATTCGTTTCGAGCATCAGAACTGCGAAAATTTGGAGTTTCTCAAGCGTTTCTTACCTCAAAACTGCCATATCTCGCGAACGGATTGACCAATCCGCAAAATTTCTCTTGCATCTGAAAGTAGAAACTCGCCCCATTACAACGGTATGAGTAGTTTTTCCCTAGGCCGTTCTAGTTATTCGTTTCGAGCATCAGAACTGCGAAAATTTGGAGTTTCTCAAGCGTTTCTTACCTCAAAACTGCCATATCTCGCGAACGGATTGACCAATCCGCAAAGTTTCTGTTGCATCTGAAAGTAGAAACTCGCCCCATTACAACGGTATGAGTAGTTTTCCCCTAGGCCGTTCTAGTTTTTCGTTTCGAGCATCAGAACTGCGAAAATTTGGAGTTTCTCAAGCGTTTCTTACCTCAAAACTGCCATATCTCGCGAACGGATTGACCAATCCGCAAAGTTTCTGTTGCATCTGAAAGTAGAAACTCGCCCCATTACAACGGTATGAGCAGTCTTCCCCTAGACCGTTCTGGTTATTCGTTTCGAGCATCAGAACTGCGAAGATTCGGAGTTTCTCAAGCGTTTCTTACCTCAAAACTGCCATATCTCGCGAACGGATTGACCAATCCGCAAAGTTTCTGTTGCATCTGAAAGTAGAAACTCGCCCCATTACAACGGTATGAGTAGTTTTCCCCTAGGCCGTTCTAGTTATTCGTTTCGAGCATCAGAACTGCGAAAATTTGGAGTTTCTCAAGCGTTTCTTACCTCAAAACTGCCATATCTCGCGAACGGATTGACCAATCCGCAAAATTTCTCTTGCATCTGAAAGTAGAAACTCGCCCCATTACAACGGTATGAGCAGTTTTCCCCTAGGCCGTTCTAGTTATTCGTTTCGAGCATCAGAACTGCGAAGATTTCGAGTTTCTCAAGCGTTGCTTACCTCAAAACTGCCATATCTCGCGAACGGATTGATCAATCCGCAAAATTTCTGTTGCATCTGAAAGTAGAAACTCGCCCCATTACAACCATATCAGTAGTTTTCCCCTAGGCCGTTCTAGTTATTCGTTTCGAGCATCAGAACTGCGAAAATTTGGAGTTTCTCAAGCGTTTCTTACCTCAAAACTGCCATATCTCGCGAACGGATTGACCAATCCGCAAAGTTTCTGTTGCATCTGAAAGTAGAAACTCGCCCCATTACAACGGTATGAGTAGTTTTCCCCTAGGCCGTTCTAGTTATTCGTTTCGAGCATCAGAACTGCGAAGATTTGGAGTTTCTCAAGCGTTTCTTACCTCAAAACTGCCATATCTCGCGAACGGATTGGCCAATCCGCAAAATTTCTCTTGCATCTGAAAGTAGAAACTCGCCCCATTGCAACGGTATGAGTAGTTTTCCCCTAGGCCGTTCTAGTTTTTCGTTTCGAGCATCAGAACTGCGAAAATTTGGAGTTTCTCAAGCGTTTCTTACCTCAAAACTGCCATATCTCGCGAACGGATTGACCAATCCGCAAAGTTTCTGTTGCATTTGAAAGTAGGAACTCGCCCCATTACAACGGTATGAGTAGTTTTCCGCTAGGCCGTTCTAGTTATTCATTTCGAGCATCAGAACTGCGAAAATTTGGAGTTTCTCAAGCGTTTCTTACCTCAAAACTGCCATATCTCGCGAACGGATTGACCAATCCGCAAAATTTCTCTTGCATCTGAAAGTAGAAAGTCGCCCCATTACAACGGTATGAGTAGTTTTCCCCTAGGCCGTTCTAGTTATTCGTTTCGAGCATCAGAACTGCGAAAATTTTGAGTTTCTCAAGCGTTTCTTACCTCAAAACTGCCATATCTCGCGAACGGATTGACCAATCCGCAAAGTTGCTGTTGCATCTGAAAGTAGAAACTCGCCCCATTACAACGGTGTGATTAGCTGTCCCCTAGGCCGTTCTAGTTATTCGTTTCGAGCATCAGAACTGCGAAAATTTGGAGTTTCTCAAGCGTTTCTTACCTCAAAACTGCCATATCTCGCGAACGGATTGACCAATCCGCAAAGTTTCTGTTGCATCTGAAAGTAGAAACTCGCCCCATTACAACGGTATGAGCAGTTTTCCCCTAGGCCGTTCTAGTTATTCGTTTCGAGCATCAGAACTGCGAAGATTTGGAGTTTCTCAAGCGTTTCTTACCTCAAAACTGCCATATCTCGCGAACGGATTGACCAATCCGCAAAATTTCTCTTGCATCTGAAAGTAGAAACTCGCCCCATTACAACGGTGTGATTAGCTGTCCCCTAGGCCGTTCTAGTTATTCGTTTCGAGCATCAGAACTGCGAAAATTTGGAGTTTCTCAAGCGTTTCTTACCTCAAAACTGCCATATCTCGCGAACAGATTGACCAATCCGCAAAGTTTCTGTTGCATCTGAAAGTAGAAACTCGCCCCATTACAACGGTATGAGCAGTTTTCCCCTAGGCCGTTCTAGTTATTCGTTTCGAGCATCAGAACTGCGAAGATTTGGAGTTTCTCAAGCGTTTCTTACCTCAAAACTGCCATATCTCGCGAACGGATTGACCAATCCGCAAAGTTTCTGTTGCATCTGAAAGTAGAAAATCGCCCCATTACAACGGTATGAGTAGTTTTCCCCTAGGCCGTTCCCGTTATTCGTTTCGAGCATCAGAACTGCGAAAATTTGGAGTTTCTCAAGCGTTTCTTACCTCAAAACTGCCATATCTCGCGAACGGATTGGCCAATCCGCAAAATTTCTCTTGCATCTGAAAGTAGAAACTCGCCCCATTACAACGGTATGAGTAGTTTTCCCCTAGGCCGTTCTAGTTATTCGTTTCGAGCATCAGAACTGCGAAAATTTGGAGTTTCTCAAGCGTTTCTTACTTCAAAACTGCCATATCTCGCGAACGGATTGACCAATCCGCAAAGTTTCTGTTGCATCTGAAAGTAGAAACTCGCCCCATTACAACGGTATGAGTAGTTTTCCCCTAGGCCGTTCTAGTTATTCGTTTCGAGCATCAGAACTGCGAAAATTTGGAGTTTCTCAAGCGTTTCTTACCTCAAAACTGCCATATCTCGCGAACGGATTGACCAATCCGCAAAATTTCTCTTGCATCTGAAAGTAGAAAGTCGCCCCATTACAACGGTATGAGTAGTGTTCCCCTAGGCCGTTCTAGTTATTCGTTTCGAGCATCAGAACTGCGAAAATTTGGAGTTTCTCAAGCGTTTCTTACCTCAAAACTGCCATATCTCGCGAACGGATTGACCAATCCGCAAAGTTTCTGTTGCATTTGAAAGTAGAAACTCGCCCCATTACAACGGTATGAGTAGTTTTCCCCTAGGCCGTTCTAGTTATTCATTTCGAGCATCAGAACTGCGAAAATTTGGAGTTTCTCAAGCGTTTCTTACCTCAGAACTGCCATATCTCGCGAACGGATTGACCAATCCGCAAAATTTCTCTTGCATCTGAAAGTAGAAAGTCGCCCCATTACAACGGTATGAGTAGTTTTCCCCTAGGCCGTTCTAGTTATTCGTTTCGAGCATCAGAACTGCGAAAATTTTTAGTTTCTCAAGAGTTTCTTACCTCAAAACTGCCATATCTCGCGAACGGATTGATCAATCCGCAAAATTTCTGTTGCATCTGAAAGTAGAAACTCGCCCCATTACAAGGGTATGAGTACTTTTCCCCTAGGCCGTTCTAGTTATTCGTTTCGAGCATCAGAACTGCGAAAATTTTGAGTTTCTCAAGCGTTTCTTACCTCAAAACTGCCATATCTCGCGAACGGATTGACCAATCCGCAAAATTTCTCTTGCATCTGAAAGTAGAAACTCGCCCCATTACAACGGTATGAGCAGTTTTCCCCTAGGCCGTTCTAGTTATTCGTTTCGAGCATCAGAACTGCGAAGATTTGGAGTTTCTCAAGCGTTTCTTACCTCAAAACTGCCATATCTCGCGAACGGATTGGCCAATCCGCAAAATTTCTCTTGCATCTGAAAGTAGAAACTCGCCCCATTGCAACGGTATGAGTAGTTTTCCCCTAGGCCGTTCTAGTTATTCGTTTCGAGCATCAGAACTGCGAAAATTTGGAGTTTCTCAAGCGTTTCTTACCTCAAAACTGCCATATCTCGCGAACGGATTGACCAATCCGCAAAGTTTCTGTTGCATTTGAAAGTAGGAACTCGCCCCATTACAACGGTATGAGTAGTTTTCCCCTAGGACGTTCTAGTTATTCATTTCGAGTATCAGAACTGCGAAAATTTGGAGTTTCTCAAGCGTTTCTTACCTCAAAACTGCCATATCTCGCGAACGGATTGACCAATCCGCAAAATTTCTCTTGCATCTGAAAGTAGAAAGTCGCCCCATTACAACGGTATGAGTAGTTTTCCCCTAGGCCGTTCTAGTTATTTGTTTCGAGCATCAGAACTGCGAAAATTTTGAGTTTCTCAAGCGTTTCTTACCTCAAAACTGCCATATCTCGCGAACGGATTGACCAATCCGCAAAGTTGCTGTTGCATCTGAAAGTAGAAACTCGCCCCATTACAACGGTGTGATTAGCTGTCCCCTAGGCCGTTCTAGTTATTCGTTTCGAGCATCAGAACTGCGAAAATTTGGAGTTTCTCAAGCGTTTCTTACCTCAAAACTGCCATATCTCGCGAACGGATTGACCAATCCGCAAAGTTTCTGTTGCATCTGAAAGTAGAAACTCGCCCCATTACAACGGTATGAGCAGTTTTCCCCTAGGCCGTTCTATTTATTCGTTTCGAGCATCAGAACTGCGAAGATTTGGAGTTTCTCAAGCGTTTCTTACCTCAAAACTGCCATATCTCGCGAACGGATTGACCAATCCGCAAAGTTACTGTTGCATCTGAAAGTAGAAAATCGCCCCATTACAACGGTATGAGTAGTTTTCCCCTAGGCCGTTCCCGTTATTCGTTTCGAGCATCAGAACTGCGAAAATTTGGAGTTTCTCAAGCGTTTCTTACCTCAAAACTGCCATATCTCGCGAACGGATTGGCCAATCCGCAAAATTTCTCTTGCATCTGAAAGTAGAAACTCGCCCCATTACAACGGTATGAGTAGTTTTTCCCTAGGCCGTTCTAGTTATTCGTTTCGAGCATCAGAACTGCGAAAATTTGGAGTTTCTCAAGCGTTTCTTACCTCAAAACTGCCATATCTCGCGAACGGATTGACCAATCCGCAAAGTTTCTGTTGCATCTGAAAGTAGAAACTCGCCCCATTACAACGGTATGAGCAGTTTTCCCCTAGACCGTTCTGGTTATTCGTTTCGAGCATCAGAACTGCGAAGATTCGGAGTTTCTCAAGCGTTTCTTACCTCAAAACTGCCATACCTCGCGAACGGATTGACCAATCCGCAAAGTTTCTGTTGCATCTGAAAGTAGAAACTCGCCCCATTACAACGGTATGAGTAGTTTTCCCCTAGGCCGTTCTAGTTATTCGTTTCGAGCATCAGAACTGCGAAAATTTGGAGTTTCTCAAGCGTTTCTTACCTCAAAACTGCCATATCTCGCGAACGGATTGACCAATCCGCAAAGTTTCTGTTGCATCTGAAAGTAGAAACTCGCCCCATTACAACGGTATGAGCAGTTTTCCCCTAGGCCGTTCTAGTTATTCGTTTCGAGCATCAGAACTGCGAAGATTTGGAGTTTCTCAAGCGTTTCTTACCTCAAAACTGCCATATCTCGCGAACGGATTGACCAATCCGCAAAGTTTCTGTTGCATCTGAAAGTAGAAAATCGCCCCATTACAACGGTATGAGTAGTTTTCCCCTAGGCCGTTCCCGTTATTCGTTTCGAGCATCAGAACTGCGAAAATTTGGAGTTTCTCAAGCGTTTCTTACCTCAAAACTGCCATATCTCGCGAACGGATTGGCCAATCCGCAAAATTTCTCTTGCATCTGAAAGTAGAAACTCGCCCCATTACAACGGTATGAGTAGTTTTCCCCTAGGCCGTTCTAGTTATTCGTTTCGAGCATCAGAACTGCGAAAATTTGGAGTTTCTCAAGCGTTTCTTACTTCAAAACTGCCATATCTCGCGAACGGATTGACCAATCCGCAAAGTTTCTGTTGCATCTGAAAGTAGAAACTCGCCCCATTACAACGGTGTGAGTAGTTTTCCCCTAGGCCGTTCTAGTTATTCGTTTCGAGCATCAGAACTGCGAAAATTTGGAGTTTCTCAAGCGTTTCTTACCTCAAAACTGCCATATCTCGCGAACGGATTGACCAATCCGCAAAATTTCTCTTGCATCTGAAAGTAGAAAGTCGCCCCATTACAACGGTATGAGTAGTTTTCCCCTAGGCCGTTCTAGTTATTCGTTTCGAGCATCAGAACTGCGAAAATTTTGAGTTTCTCAAGAGTTTCTTACCTCAAAACTGCCATATCTCGCGAACGGATTGATCAATCCGCAAAATTTCTGTTGCATCTGAAAGTAGAAACTCGCCCCATTACAAGGGTATGAGTACTTTTCCCCTAGGCCGTTCTAGTTATTCGTTTCGAGCATCAGAACTGCGAAAATTTTGAGTTTCTCAAGCGTTTCTTACCTCAAAACTGCCATATCTCGCGAACGGATTGACCAATCCGCAAAATTTCTCTTGCATCTGAAAGTAGGAACTCGCCCCATTACAACGGTATGAGCAGTTTTCCCCTAGGCCGTTCTAGTTATTCGTTTCGAGCATCAGAACTGCGAAGATTTGGAGTTTCTCAAGCGTTTCTTACCTCAAAACTGCCATATCTCGCGAACGGATTGGCCAATCCGCAAAATTTCTCTTGCATCTGAAAGTAGAAACTCGCCCCATTGCAACGGTATGAGTAGTTTTCCCCTAGGCCGTTCTAGTTATTCGTTTCGAGCATCAGAACTGCGAAAATTTGGAGTTTCTCAAGCGTTTCTTACCTCAAAACTGCCATATCTCGCGAACGGATTGACCAATCCGCAAAGTTTCTGTTGCATTTGAAAGTAGGAACTCGCCCCATTACAACGGTATGAGTAGTTTTCCCCTAGGACGTTCTAGTTATTCATTTCGAGTATCAGAACTGCGAAAATTTGGAGTTTCTCAAGCGTTTCTTACCTCAAAACTGCCATATCTCGCGAACGGATTGACCAATCCGCAAAATTTCTCTTGCATCTGAAAGTAGAAAGTCGCCCCATTACAACGGTATGAGTAGTTTTCCCCTAGGCCGTTCTAGTTATTCGTTTCGAGCATCAGAACTGCGAAAATTTTGAGTTTCTCAAGAGTTTCTTACCTCAAAACTGCCATATCTCGCGAACGGATTGATCAATCCGCAAAATTTCTGTTGCATCTGAAAGTAGAAACTCGCCCCATTACAAGGGTATGAGTACTTTTCCCCTAGGCCGTTCTAGTTATTCGTTTCGAGCATCAGAACTGCGAAAATTTTGAGTTTCTCAAGCGTTTCTTACCTCAAAACTGCCATATCTCGCGAACGGATTGACCAATCCGCAAAATTTCTCTTGCATCTGAAAGTAGAAAGTCGCCCCATTACAACGGTATGAGTAGTGTTCCCCTAGGCCGTTCTAGTTATTCGTTTCGAGCATCAGAACTGCGAAAATTTGGAGTTTCTCAAGCGTTTCTTACCTCAAAACTGCCATATCTCGCGAACGGATTGACCAATCCGCAAAGTTTCTGTTGCATCTGAAAGTAGAAAATCGCCCCATTACAACGGTATGAGTAGTTTTCCCCTAGGCCGTTCCCGTTATTCGTTTCGAGCATCAGAACTGCGAAAATTTGGAGTTTCTCAAGCGTTTCTTACCTCAAAACTGCCATATCTCGCGAACGGATTGGCCAATCCGCAAAATTTCTCTTGCATCTGAAAGTAGAAACTCGCCCCATTACAACGGTATGAGTAGTTTTCCCCTAGGCCGTTCTAGTTATTCGTTTCGAGCATCAGAACTGCGAAAATTTGGAGTTTCTCAAGCGTTTCTTACTTCAAAACTGCCATATCTCGCGAACGGATTGACCAATCCGCAAAGTTTCTGTTGCATCTGAAAGTAGAAACTCGCCCCATTACAACGGTATGAGTAGTTTTCCCCTAGGCCGTTCTAGTTATTCGTTTCGAGCATCAGAACTGCGAAAATTAGGAGTTTTTCAAGCGTTTCTTACCTCAAAACTGCCATATCTCGCGAACGGATTGACCAATCCGCAAAATTTCTCTTGCATCTGAAAGTAGAAAGTCGCCCCATTACAACGGTATGAGTAGTGTTCCCCTAGGCCGTTCTAGTTATTCGTTTCGAGCATCAGAACTGCGAAAATTTGGAGTTTCTCAAGCGTTTCTTACCTCAAAACTGCCATATCTCGCGAACGGATTGACCAATCCGCAAAGTTTCTGTTGCATTTGAAAGTAGAAACTCGCCCCATTACAACGGTATGAGTAGTTTTCCCCTAGGCCGTTCTAGTTATTCATTTCGAGCATCAGAACTGCGAAAATTTGGAGTTTCTCAAGCGTTTCTTACCTCAGAACTGCCATATCTCGCGAACGGATTGACCAATCCGCAAAATTTCTCTTGCATCTGAAAGTAGAAAGTCGCCCCATTACAACGGTATGAGTAGTTTTCCCCTAGGCCGTTCTAGTTATTCGTTTCGAGCATCAGAACTGCGAAAATTTTGAGTTTCTCAAGAGTTTCTTACCTCAAAACTGCCATATCTCGCGAACGGATTGATCAATCCGCAAAATTTCTGTTGCATCTGAAAGTAGAAACTCGCCCCATTACAAGGGTATGAGTACTTTTCCCCTAGGCCGTTCTAGTTATTCGTTTCGAGCATCAGAACTGCGAAAATTTTGAGTTTCTCAAGCGTTTCTTACCTCAAAACTGCCATATCTCGCGAACGGATTGACCAATCCGCAAAATTTCTCTTGCATCTGAAAGTAGAAACTCGCCCCATTACAACGGTATGAGCAGTTTTCCCCTAGGCCGTTCTAGTTATTCGTTTCGAGCATCAGAACTGCGAAGATTTGGAGTTTCTCAAGCGTTTCTTACCTCAAAACTGCCATATCTCGCGAACGGATTGGCCAATCCGCAAAATTTCTCTTGCATCTGAAAGTAGAAACTCGCCCCATTGCAACGGTATGAGTAGTTTTCCCCTAGGCCGTTCTAGTTATTCGTTTCGAGCATCAGAACTGCGAAAATTTGGAGTTTCTCAAGCGTTTCTTACCTCAAAACTGCCATATCTCGCGAACGGATTGACCAATCCGCAAAGTTTCTGTTGCATTTGAAAGTAGGAACTCGCCCCATTACAACGGTATGAGTAGTTTTCCCCTAGGACGTTCTAGTTATTCATTTCGAGTATCAGAACTGCGAAAATTTGGAGTTTCTCAAGCGTTTCTTACCTCAAAACTGCCATATCTCGCGAACGGATTGACCAATCCGCAAAATTTCTCTTGCATCTGAAAGTAGAAAGTCGCCCCATTACAACGGTATGAGTAGTTTTCCCCTAGGCCGTTCTAGTTATTTGTTTCGAGCATCAGAACTGCGAAAATTTTGAGTTTCTCAAGCGTTTCTTACCTCAAAACTGCCATATCTCGCGAACGGATTGACCAATCCGCAAAGTTGCTGTTGCATCTGAAAGTAGAAACTCGCCCCATTACAACGGTGTGATTAGCTGTCCCCTAGGCCGTTCTAGTTATTCGTTTCGAGCATCAGAACTGCGAAAATTTGGAGTTTCTCAAGCGTTTCTTACCTCAAAACTGCCATATCTCGCGAACGGATTGACCAATCCGCAAAGTTTCTGTTGCATCTGAAAGTAGAAACTCGCCCCATTACAACGGTATGAGCAGTTTTCCCCTAGGCCGTTCTATTTATTCGTTTCGAGCATCAGAACTGCGAAGATTTGGAGTTTCTCAAGCGTTTCTTACCTCAAAACTGCCATATCTCGCGAACGGATTGACCAATCCGCAAAGTTTCTGTTGCATCTGAAAGTAGAAAATCGCCCCATTACAACGGTATGAGTAGTTTTCCCCTAGGCCGTTCCCGTTATTCGTTTCGAGCATCAGAACTGCGAAAATTTGGAGTTTCTCAAGCGTTTCTTACCTCAAAACTGCCATATCTCGCGAACGGATTGGCCAATCCGCAAAATTTCTCTTGCATCTGAAAGTAGAAACTCGCCCCATTACAACGGTATGAGTAGTTTTTCCCTAGGCCGTTCTAGTTATTCGTTTCGAGCATCAGAACTGCGAAAATTTGGAGTTTCTCAAGCGTTTCTTACCTCAAAACTGCCATATCTCGCGAACGGATTGACCAATCCGCAAAGTTTCTGTTGCATCTGAAAGTAGAAACTCGCCCCATTACAACGGTATGAGCAGTTTTCCCCTAGAACGTTCTGGTTATTCGTTTCGAGCATCAGAACTGCGAAGATTCGGAGTTTCTCAAGCGTTTCTTACCTCAAAACTGCCATATCTCGCGAACGGATTGACCAATCCGCAAAGTTTCTGTTGCATCTGAAAGTAGAAACTCGCCCGATTACAACGGTATGAGTAGTTTTCCCCTAGGCCGTTCTAGTTATTCGTTTCGAGCATCAGAACTGCGAAAATTTGGAGTTTCTCAAGCGTTTCTTACCTCAAAACTGCCATATCTCGCGAACGGATTGGCCAATCCGCAAAATTTCTCTTGCATCTGAAAGTAGAAACTCGCCCCATTACAACGGTATGAGTAGTTTTTCCCTAGGCCGTTCTAGTTATTCGTTTCGAGCATCAGAACTGCGAAAATTTGGAGTTTCTCAAGCGTTTCTTACCTCAAAACTGCCATATCTCGCGAACGGATTGACCAATCCGCAAAGTTTCTGTTGCATCTGAAAGTAGAAACTCGCCCCATTACAACGGTATGAGCAGTCTTCCCCTAGACCGTTCTGGTTATTCGTTTCGAGCATCAGAACTGCGAAGATTCGGAGTTTCTCAAGCGTTTCTTACCTCAAAACTGCCATATCTCGCGAACGGATTGACCAATCCGCAAAGTTTCTGTTGCATCTGAAAGTAGAAACTCGCCCCATTACAACGGTATGAGTAGTTTTCCCCTAGGCCGTTCTAGTTATTCGTTTCGAGCATCAGAACTGCGAAAATTTGGAGTTTCTCAAGCGTTTCTTACCTCAAAACTGCCATATCTCGCGAACGGATTGACCAATCCGCAAAATTTCTCTTGCATCTGAAAGTAGAAACTCGCCCCATTACAACGATATGAGTAGTTTTCCCCTAGGCCGTTCTAGTTATTCGTTTCGAGCATCAGAACTGCGAAAATTTTGAGTTTCTCAAGCGTTTCTTACCTCAAAACTGCCATATCTCGCGAACGGATTGACCAATCCGCAAAGTTGCTGTTGCATCTGAAAGTAGAAACTCGCCCCATTACAACGGTGTGAGTAGCTGTCCCCTAGGCCGTTCTAGTTATTCGTTTCGAGCATCAGAACTGCGAAAATTTGGAGTTTCTCAAGCGTTTCTTACCTCAAAACTGCCATATCTCGCGAACGGATTGACCAATCCGCAAAGTTTCTGTTGCATCTGAAAGTAGAAACTCGCCCCATTACAACGATATGAGCAGTTTTCCCCTAGGCCGTTCTAGTTATTCGTTTCGAGCATCAGAACTGCGAAGATTTGGAGTTTCTCAAGCGTTTCTTACCTCAAAACTGCCATATCTCGCGAACGGATTGACCAATCCGCAAAGTTTCTGTTGCATCTGAAAGTAGAAACTCGCCCCATTACAACGGTATGAGCAGTTTTCCCCTCGGCCGTTCTAGTTATTCGTTTCGAGCATCAGAACTGCGAAGATTTGGAGTTTCTCAAGCGTTTCTTACCTCAAAACTGCCATATCTCGCGAACGGATTGACCAATCCGCAAAGTTTCTGTTGCATCTGAAAGTAGAAACTCGCCCCATTACAACGGTATGAGTAGTTTTCCCCTAGGCCGTTCTAGTTATTCGTTTCGAGCATCAGAACTGCGAAAATTTGGAGTTTCTCAAGCGTTTCTTACCTCAAAACTGCCATATCTCGCGAACGGATTGACCAATCCGCAAAATTTCTCTTGCATCTGAAAGTAGAAACTCGCCCCATTACAACGGTATGAGTAGTTTTTCCCTAGGCCGTTCTAGTTATTCGTTTCGAGCATCAGAACTGCGAAAATTTGGAGTTTCTCAAGCGTTTCTTACCTCAAAACTGCCATATCTCGCGAACGGATTGACCAATCCGCAAAGTTTCTGTTGCATCTGAAAGTAGAAACTCGCCCCATTACAACGGTATGAGTAGTTTTCCCCTAGGCCGTTCTAGTTTTTCGTTTCGAGCATCAGAACTGCGAAAATTTGGAGTTTCTCAAGCGTTTCTTACCTCAAAACTGCCATATCTCGCGAACGGATTGACCAATCCGCAAAGTTTCTGTTGCATCTGAAAGTAGAAACTCGCCCCATTACAACGGTATGAGCAGTCTTCCCCTAGACCGTTCTGGTTATTCGTTTCGAGCATCAGAACTGCGAAGATTCGGAGTTTCTCAAGCGTTTCTTACCTCAAAACTGCCATATCTCGCGAACGGATTGACCAATCCGCAAAGTTTCTGTTGCATCTGAAAGTAGAAACTCGCCCCATTGCAACGGTATGAGTAGTTTTCCCCTAGGCCGTTCTAGTTTTTCGTTTCGAGCATCAGAACTGCGAAAATTTGGAGTTTCTCAAGCGTTTCTTACCTCAAAACTGCCATATCTCGCGAACGGATTGACCAATCCGCAAAGTTTCTGTTGCATTTGAAAGTAGGAACTCGCCCCATTACAACGGTATGAGTAGTTTTCCGCTAGGCCGTTCTAGTTATTCATTTCGAGCATCAGAACTGCGAAAATTTGGAGTTTCTCAAGCGTTTCTTACCTCAAAACTGCCATATCTCGCGAACGGATTGACCAATCCGCAAAATTTCTCTTGCATCTGAAAGTAGAAAGTCGCCCCATTACAACGGTATGAGTAGTTTTCCCCTAGGCCGTTCTAGTTATTCGTTTCGAGCATCAGAACTGCGAAAATTTTGAGTTTCTCAAGCGTTTCTTACCTCAAAACTGCCATATCTCGCGAACGGATTGACCAATCCGCAAAGTTGCTGTTGCATCTGAAAGTAGAAACTCGCCCCATTACAACGGTGTGATTAGCTGTCCCCTAGGCCGTTCTAGTTATTCGTTTCGAGCATCAGAACTGCGAAAATTTGGAGTTTCTCAAGCGTTTCTTACCTCAAAACTGCCATATCTCGCGAACGGATTGACCAATCCGCAAAGTTTCTGTTGCATCTGAAAGTAGAAACTCGCCCCATTACAACGGTATGAGCAGTTTTCCCCTAGGCCGTTCTAGTTATTCGTTTCGAGCATCAGAACTGCGAAGATTTGGAGTTTCTCAAGCGTTTCTTACCTCAAAACTGCCATATCTCGCGAACGGATTGACCAATCCGCAAAATTTCTCTTGCATCTGAAAGTAGAAACTCGCCCCATTACAACGGTGTGATTAGCTGTCCCCTAGGCCGTTCTAGTTATTCGTTTCGAGCATCAGAACTGCGAAAATTTGGAGTTTCTCAAGCGTTTCTTACCTCAAAACTGCCATATCTCGCGAACGGATTGACCAATCCGCAAAGTTTCTGTTGCATCTGAAAGTAGAAACTCGCCCCATTACAACGGTATGAGCAGTTTTCCCCTAGGCCGTTCTAGTTATTCGTTTCGAGCATCAGAACTGCGAAGATTTGGAGTTTCTCAAGCGTTTCTTACCTCAAAACTGCCATATCTCGCGAACGGATTGACCAATCCGCAAAGTTTCTGTTGCATCTGAAAGTAGAAAATCGCCCCATTACAACGGTATGAGTAGTTTTCCCCTAGGCCGTTCCCGTTATTCGTTTCGAGCATCAGAACTGCGAAAATTTGGAGTTTCTCAAGCGTTTCTTACCTCAAAACTGCCATATCTCGCGAACGGATTGACCAATCCGCAAAGTTACTGTTGCATCTGAAAGTAGAAAATCGCCCCATTACAACGGTATGAGTAGTTTTCCCCTAGGCCGTTCCCGTTATTCGTTTCGAGCATCAGAACTGCGAAAATTTGGAGTTTCTCAAGCGTTTCTTACCTCAAAACTGCCATATCTCGCGAACGGATTGGCCAATCCGCAAAATTTCTCTTGCATCTGAAAGTAGAAACTCGCCCCATTACAACGGTATGAGTAGTTTTTCCCTAGGCCGTTCTAGTTATTCGTTTCGAGCATCAGAACTGCGAAAATTTGGAGTTTCTCAAGCGTTTCTTACCTCAAAACTGCCATATCTCGCGAACGGATTGACCAATCCGCAAAGTTTCTGTTGCATCTGAAAGTAGAAACTCGCCCCATTACAACGGTATGAGCAGTTTTCCCCTAGACCGTTCTGGTTATTCGTTTCGAGCATCAGAACTGCGAAGATTCGGAGTTTCTCAAGCGTTTCTTACCTCAAAACTGCCATACCTCGCGAACGGATTGACCAATCCGCAAAGTTTCTGTTGCATCTGAAAGTAGAAACTCGCCCCATTACAACGGTATGAGTAGTTTTCCCCTAGGCCGTTCTAGTTATTCGTTTCGAGCATCAGAACTGCGAAAATTTGGAGTTTCTCAAGCGTTTCTTACCTCAAAACTGCCATATCTCGCGAACGGATTGACCAATCCGCAAAGTTTCTGTTGCATCTGAAAGTAGAAACTCGCCCCATTACAACGGTATGAGCAGTCTTCCCCTAGACCGTTCTGGTTATTCGTTTCGAGCATCAGAACTGCGAAGATTCGGAGTTTCTCAAGCGTTTCTTACCTCAAAACTGCCATATCTCGCGAACGGATTGACCAATCCGCAAAGTTTCTGTTGCATCTGAAAGTAGAAACTCGCCCCATTACAACGGTATGAGTAGTTTTCCCCTAGGCCGTTCTAGTTATTCGTTTCGAGCATCAGAACTGCGAAAATTTGGAGTTTCTCAAGCGTTTCTTACCTCAAAACTGCCATATCTCGCGAACGGATTGACCAATCCGCAAAATTTCTCTTGCATCTGAAAGTAGAAACTCGCCCCATTACAACGATATGAGTAGTTTTCCCCTAGGCCGTTCTAGTTATTCGTTTCGAGCATCAGAACTGCGAAAATTTTGAGTTTCTCAAGCGTTTCTTACCTCAAAACTGCCATATCTCGCGAACGGATTGACCAATCCGCAAAGTTGCTGTTGCATCTGAAAGTAGAAACTCGCCCCATTACAACGGTGTGAGTAGCTGTCCCCTAGGCCGTTCTAGTTATTCGTTTCGAGCATCAGAACTGCGAAAATTTGGAGTTTCTCAAGCGTTTCTTACCTCAAAACTGCCATATCTCGCGAACGGATTGACCAATCCGCAAAGTTTCTGTTGCATCTGAAAGTAGAAACTCGCCCCATTACAACGATATGAGCAGTTTTCCCCTAGGCCGTTCTAGTTATTCGTTTCGAGCATCAGAACTGCGAAGATTTGGAGTTTCTCAAGCGTTTCTTACCTCAAAACTGCCATATCTCGCGAACGGATTGACCAATCCGCAAAGTTTCTGTTGCATCTGAAAGTAGAAACTCGCCCCATTACAACGGTATGAGCAGTTTTCCCCTCGGCCGTTCTAGTTATTCGTTTCGAGCATCAGAACTGCGAAGATTTGGAGTTTCTCAAGCGTTTCTTACCTCAAAACTGCCATATCTCGCGAACGGATTGACCAATCCGCAAAGTTTCTGTTGCATCTGAAAGTAGAAACTCGCCCCATTACAACGGTATGAGTAGTTTTCCCCTAGGCCGTTCTAGTTATTCGTTTCGAGCATCAGAACTGCGAAAATTTGGAGTTTCTCAAGCGTTTCTTACCTCAAAACTGCCATATCTCGCGAACGGATTGACCAATCCGCAAAATTTCTCTTGCATCTGAAAGTAGAAACTCGCCCCATTACAACGGTATGAGTAGTTTTTCCCTAGGCCGTTCTAGTTATTCGTTTCGAGCATCAGAACTGCGAAAATTTGGAGTTTCTCAAGCGTTTCTTACCTCAAAACTGCCATATCTCGCGAACGGATTGACCAATCCGCAAAGTTTCTGTTGCATCTGAAAGTAGAAACTCGCCCCATTACAACGGTATGAGTAGTTTTCCCCTAGGCCGTTCTAGTTTTTCGTTTCGAGCATCAGAACTGCGAAAATTTGGAGTTTCTCAAGCGTTTCTTACCTCAAAACTGCCATATCTCGCGAACGGATTGACCAATCCGCAAAGTTTCTGTTGCATCTGAAAGTAGAAACTCGCCCCATTACAACGGTATGAGCAGTCTTCCCCTAGACCGTTCTGGTTATTCGTTTCGAGCATCAGAACTGCGAAGATTCGGAGTTTCTCAAGCGTTTCTTACCTCAAAACTGCCATATCTCGCGAACGGATTGACCAATCCGCAAAGTTTCTGTTGCATCTGAAAGTAGAAACTCGCCCCATTACAACGGTATGAGTAGTTTTCCCCTAGGCCGTTCTAGTTATTCGTTTCGAGCATCAGAACTGCGAAAATTTGGAGTTTCTCAAGCGTTTCTTACCTCAAAACTGCCATATCTCGCGAACGGATTGACCAATCCGCAAAATTTCTCTTGCATCTGAAAGTAGAAACTCGCCCCATTACAACGGTATGAGCAGTTTTCCCCTAGGCCGTTCTAGTTATTCGTTTCGAGCATCAGAACTGCGAAGATTTCGAGTTTCTCAAGCGTTGCTTACCTCAAAACTGCCATATCTCGCGAACGGATTGATCAATCCGCAAAATTTCTGTTGCATCTGAAAGTAGAAACTCGCCCCATTACAACCATATCAGTAGTTTTCCCCTAGGCCGTTCTAGTTATTCGTTTCGAGCATCAGAACTGCGAAAATTTTGAGTTTCTCAAGCGTTTCTTACCTCAAAACTGCCATATCTCGCGAACGGATTGACCAATCCGCAAAGTTTCTGTTGCATCTGAAAGTAGAAACTCGCCCCATTACAACGGTATGAGTAGTTTTCCCCTAGGCCGTTCTAGTTATTCGTTTCGAGCATCAGAACTGCGAAAAATTGGAGTTTCTCAAGCGTTTCTTACCTCAAAACTGCCATATCTCGCGAACGGATTGACCAATCCGCAAAGTTTCTGTTGCATCTGAAAGTAGAAACTCGCCCCATTACAACGATATGAGTAGTTTTCCCCTAGGCCGTTCTAGTTATTCGTTTCGAGCATCAGAACTGCGAAAATTTTGAGTTTCTCAAGCGTTTCTTACCTCAAAACTGCCATATCTCGCGAACGGATTGACCAATCCGCAAAGTTGCTGTTGCATCTGAAAGTAGAAACTCGCCCCATTACAACGGTGTGAGTAGCTGTCCCCTAGGCCGTTCTAGTTATTCGTTTCGAGCATCAGAACTGCGAAAATTTGGAGTTTCTCAAGCGTTTCTTACCTCAAAACTGCCATATCTCGCGAACGGATTGACCAATCCGCAAAGTTTCTGTTGCATCTGAAAGTAGAAACTCGCCCCATTACAACGATATGAGCAGTTTTCCCCTAGGCCGTTCTAGTTATTCGTTTCGAGCATCAGAACTGCGAAGATTTGGAGTTTCTCAAGCGTTTCTTACCTCAAAACTGCCATATCTCGCGAACGGATTGACCAATCCGCAAAGTTTCTGTTGCATCTGAAAGTAGAAACTCGCCCCATTACAACGGTATGAGCAGTTTTCCCCTCGGCCGTTCTAGTTATTCGTTTCGAGCATCAGAACTGCGAAGATTTGGAGTTTCTCAAGCGTTTCTTACCTCAAAACTGCCATATCTCGCGAACGGATTGGCCAATCCGCAAAATTTCTCTTGCATCTGAAAGTAGAAACTCGCCCCATTACAACGGTATGAGTAGTTTTTCCCTAGGCCGTTCTAGTTATTCGTTTCGAGCATCAGAACTGCGAAAATTTGGAGTTTCTCAAGCGTTTCTTACCTCAAAACTGCCATATCTCGCGAACGGATTGACCAATCCGCAAAGTTTCTGTTGCATCTGAAAGTAGAAACTCGCCCCATTACAACGGTATGAGTAGTTTTCCCCTAGGCCGTTCTAGTTATTCGTTTCGAGCATCAGAACTGCGAAGATTTGGAGTTTCTCAAGCGTTTCTTACCTCAAAACTGCCATATCTCGCGAACGGATTGGCCAATCCGCAAAATTTCTCTTGCATCTGAAAGTAGAAACTCGCCCCATTGCAACGGTATGAGTAGTTTTCCCCTAGGCCGTTCTAGTTTTTCGTTTCGAGCATCAGAACTGCGAAAATTTGGAGTTTCTCAAGCGTTTCTTACCTCAAAACTGCCATATCTCGCGAACGGATTGACCAATCCGCAAAGTTTCTGTTGCATTTGAAAGTAGGAACTCGCCCCATTACAACGGTATGAGTAGTTTTCCGCTAGGCCGTTCTAGTTATTCATTTCGAGCATCAGAACTGCGAAAATTTGGAGTTTCTCAAGCGTTTCTTACCTCAAAACTGCCATATCTCGCGAACGGATTGACCAATCCGCAAAATTTCTCTTGCATCTGAAAGTAGAAAGTCGCCCCATTACAACGGTATGAGTAGTTTTCCCCTAGGCCGTTCTAGTTATTCGTTTCGAGCATCAGAACTGCGAAAATTTTGAGTTTCTCAAGCGTTTCTTACCTCAAAACTGCCATATCTCGCGAACGGATTGACCAATCCGCAAAGTTGCTGTTGCATCTGAAAGTAGAAACTCGCCCCATTACAACGGTGTGATTAGCTGTCCCCTAGGCCGTTCTAGTTATTCGTTTCGAGCATCAGAACTGCGAAAATTTGGAGTTTCTCAAGCGTTTCTTACCTCAAAACTGCCATATCTCGCGAACGGATTGACCAATCCGCAAAGTTTCTGTTGCATCTGAAAGTAGAAACTCGCCCCATTACAACGGTATGAGCAGTTTTCCCCTAGGCCGTTCTAGTTATTCGTTTCGAGCATCAGAACTGCGAAGATTTGGAGTTTCTCAAGCGTTTCTTACCTCAAAACTGCCATATCTCGCGAACGGATTGACCAATCCGCAAAGTTTCTGTTGCATCTGAAAGTAGAAAATCGCCCCATTACAACGGTATGAGTAGTTTTCCCCTAGGCCGTTCCCGTTATTCGTTTCGAGCATCAGAACTGCGAAAATTTGGAGTTTCTCAAGCGTTTCTTACCTCAAAACTGCCATATCTCGCGAACGGATTGGCCAATCCGCAAAATTTCTCTTGCATCTGAAAGTAGAAACTCGCCCCATTACAACGGTATGAGTAGTTTTTCCCTAGGCCGTTCTAGTTATTCGTTTCGAGCATCAGAACTGCGAAAATTTGGAGTTTCTCAAGCGTTTCTTACCTCAAAACTGCCATATCTCGCGAACGGATTGACCAATCCGCAAAGTTTCTGTTGCATCTGAAAGTAGAAACTCGCCCCATTACAACGGTATGAGCAGTTTTCCCCTAGGCCGTTCTAGTTATTCGTTTCGAGCATCAGAACTGCGAAAATTTGGAGTTTCTCAAGCGTTTCTTACCTCAAAACTGCCATATCTCGCGAACGGATTGACCAATCCGCAAAATTTCTCTTGCATCTGAAAGTAGAAACTCGCCCCATTACAACGATATGAGTAGTTTTCCCCTAGGCCGTTCTAGTTATTCGTTTCGAGCATCAGAACTGCGAAAATTTTGAGTTTCTCAAGCGTTTCTTACCTCAAAACTGCCATATCTCGCGAACGGATTGACCAATCCGCAAAGTTGCTGTTGCATCTGAAAGTAGAAACTCGCCCCATTACAACGGTGTGAGTAGCTGTCCCCTAGGCCGTTCTAGTTATTCGTTTCGAGCATCAGAACTGCGAAAATTTGGAGTTTCTCAAGCGTTTCTTACCTCAAAACTGCCATATCTCGCGAACGGATTGACCAATCCGCAAAGTTTCTGTTGCATCTGAAAGTAGAAACTCGCCCCATTACAACGATATGAGCAGTTTTCCCCTAGGCCGTTCTAGTTATTCGTTTCGAGCATCAGAACTGCGAAGATTTGGAGTTTCTCAAGCGTTTCTTACCTCAAAACTGCCATATCTCGCGAACGGATTGACCAATCCGCAAAGTTTCTGTTGCATCTGAAAGTAGAAACTCGCCCCATTACAACGGTATGAGCAGTTTTCCCCTCGGCCGTTCTAGTTATTCGTTTCGAGCATCAGAACTGCGAAGATTTGGAGTTTCTCAAGCGTTTCTTACCTCAAAACTGCCATATCTCGCGAACGGATTGACCAATCCGCAAAGTTTCTGTTGCATCTGAAAGTAGAAACTCGCCCCATTACAACGGTATGAGTAGTTTTCCCCTAGGCCGTTCTAGTTATTCGTTTCGAGCATCAGAACTGCGAAAATTTGGAGTTTCTCAAGCGTTTCTTACCTCAAAACTGCCATATCTCGCGAACGGATTGACCAATCCGCAAAATTTCTCTTGCATCTGAAAGTAGAAACTCGCCCCATTACAACGGTATGAGTAGTTTTTCCCTAGGCCGTTCTAGTTATTCGTTTCGAGCATCAGAACTGCGAAAATTTGGAGTTTCTCAAGCGTTTCTTACCTCAAAACTGCCATATCTCGCGAACGGATTGACCAATCCGCAAAGTTTCTGTTGCATCTGAAAGTAGAAACTCGCCCCATTACAACGGTATGAGTAGTTTTCCCCTAGGCCGTTCTAGTTTTTCGTTTCGAGCATCAGAACTGCGAAAATTTGGAGTTTCTCAAGCGTTTCTTACCTCAAAACTGCCATATCTCGCGAACGGATTGACCAATCCGCAAAGTTTCTGTTGCATCTGAAAGTAGAAACTCGCCCCATTACAACGGTATGAGCAGTCTTCCCCTAGACCGTTCTGGTTATTCGTTTCGAGCATCAGAACTGCGAAGATTCGGAGTTTCTCAAGCGTTTCTTACCTCAAAACTGCCATATCTCGCGAACGGATTGACCAATCCGCAAAGTTTCTGTTGCATCTGAAAGTAGAAACTCGCCCCATTACAACGGTATGAGTAGTTTTCCCCTAGGCCGTTCTAGTTATTCGTTTCGAGCATCAGAACTGCGAAAATTTGGAGTTTCTCAAGCGTTTCTTACCTCAAAACTGCCATATCTCGCGAACGGATTGACCAATCCGCAAAATTTCTCTTGCATCTGAAAGTAGAAACTCGCCCCATTACAACGGTATGAGCAGTTTTCCCCTAGGCCGTTCTAGTTATTCGTTTCGAGCATCAGAACTGCGAAGATTTCGAGTTTCTCAAGCGTTGCTTACCTCAAAACTGCCATATCTCGCGAACGGATTGATCAATCCGCAAAATTTCTGTTGCATCTGAAAGTAGAAACTCGCCCCATTACAACCATATCAGTAGTTTTCCCCTAGGCCGTTCTAGTTATTCGTTTCGAGCATCAGAACTGCGAAAATTTTGAGTTTCTCAAGCGTTTCTTACCTCAAAACTGCCATATCTCGCGAACGGATTGACCAATCCGCAAAGTTTCTGTTGCATCTGAAAGTAGAAACTCGCCCCATTACAACGGTATGAGTAGTTTTCCCCTAGGCCGTTCTAGTTATTCGTTTCGAGCATCAGAACTGCGAAAATTTTGAGTTTCTCAAGCGTTTCTTACCTCAAAACTGCCATATCTCGCGAACGGATTGACCAATCCGCAAAGTTGCTGTTGCATCTGAAAGTAGAAACTCGCCCCATTACAACGGTGTGAGTAGCTGTCCCCTAGGCCGTTCTAGTTATTCGTTTCGAGCATCAGAACTGCGAAGATTTGGAGTTTCTCAAGCGTTTCTTACCTCAAAACTGCCATATCTCGCGAACGGATTGGCCAATCCGCAAAATTTCTCTTGCATCTGAAAGTAGAAACTCGCCCCATTACAACGGTATGAGTAGTTTTTCCCTAGGCCGTTCTAGTTATTCGTTTCGAGCATCAGAACTGCGAAAATTTGGAGTTTCTCAAGCGTTTCTTACCTCAAAACTGCCATATCTCGCGAACGGATTGACCAATCCGCAAAGTTTCTGTTGCATCTGAAAGTAGAAACTCGCCCCATTACAACGGTATGAGTAGTTTTCCCCTAGGCCGTTCTAGTTATTCGTTTCGAGCATCAGAACTGCGAAGATTTGGAGTTTCTCAAGCGTTTCTTACCTCAAAACTGCCATATCTCGCGAACGGATTGGCCAATCCGCAAAATTTCTCTTGCATCTGAAAGTAGAAACTCGCCCCATTGCAACGGTATGAGTAGTTTTCCCCTAGGCCGTTCTAGTTTTTCGTTTCGAGCATCAGAACTGCGAAAATTTGGAGTTTCTCAAGCGTTTCTTACCTCAAAACTGCCATATCTCGCGAACGGATTGACCAATCCGCAAAGTTTCTGTTGCATTTGAAAGTAGGAACTCGCCCCATTACAACGGTATGAGTAGTTTTCCGCTAGGCCGTTCTAGTTATTCATTTCGAGCATCAGAACTGCGAAAATTTGGAGTTTCTCAAGCGTTTCTTACCTCAAAACTGCCATATCTCGCGAACGGATTGACCAATCCGCAAAATTTCTCTTGCATCTGAAAGTAGGAAGTCGCCCCATTACAACGGTATGAGTAGTTTTCCCCTAGGCCGTTCTAGTTATTCGTTTCGAGCATCAGAACTGCGAAAATTTTGAGTTTCTCAAGCGTTTCTTACCTCAAAACTGCCATATCTCGCGAACGGATTGACCAATCCGCAAAGTTGCTGTTGCATCTGAAAGTAGAAACTCGCCCCATTACAACGGTGTGATTAGCTGTCCCCTAGGCCGTTCTAGTTATTCGTTTCGAGCATCAGAACTGCGAAAATTTGGAGTTTCTCAAGCGTTTCTTACCTCAAAACTGCCATATCTCGCGAACGGATTGACCAATCCGCAAAGTTTCTGTTGCATCTGAAAGTAGAAACTCGCCCCATTACAACGGTATGAGCAGTTTTCCCCTAGGCCGTTCTAGTTATTCGTTTCGAGCATCAGAACTGCGAAGATTTGGAGTTTCTCAAGCGTTTCTTACCTCAAAACTGCCATATCTCGCGAACGGATTGACCAATCCGCAAAGTTTCTGTTGCATCTGAAAGTAGAAAATCGCCCCATTACAACGGTATGAGTAGTTTTCCCCTAGGCCGTTCCCGTTATTCGTTTCGAGCATCAGAACTGCGAAAATTTGGAGTTTCTCAAGCGTTTCTTACCTCAAAACTGCCATATCTCGCGAACGGATTGGCCAATCCGCAAAATTTCTCTTGCATCTGAAAGTAGAAACTCGCCCCATTACAACGGTATGAGTAGTTTTTCCCTAGGCCGTTCTAGTTATTCGTTTCGAGCATCAGAACTGCGAAAATTTGGAGTTTCTCAAGCGTTTCTTACCTCAAAACTGCCATATCTCGCGAACGGATTGACCAATCCGCAAAGTTTCTGTTGCATCTGAAAGTAGAAACTCGCCCCATTACAACGGTATGAGCAGTTTTCCCCTAGACCGTTCTGGTTATTCGTTTCGAGCATCAGAACTGCGAAGATTCGGAGTTTCTCAAGCGTTTCTTACCTCAAAACTGCCATATCTCGCGAACGGATTGACCAATCCGCAAAGTTTCTGTTGCATCTGAAAGTAGAAACTCGCCCCATTACAACGGTATGAGTAGTTTTCCCCTAGGCCGTTCTAGTTATTCGTTTCGAGCATCAGAACTGCGAAAATTTTGAGTTTCTCAAGCGTTTCTTACCTCAAAACTGCCATATCTCGCGAACGGATTGACCAATCCGCAAAGTTGCTGTTGCATCTGAAAGTAGAAACTCGCCCCATTACAACGGTGTGAGTAGCTGTCCCCTAGGCCGTTCTAGTTATTCGTTTCGAGCATCAGAACTGCGAAAATTTGGAGTTTCTCAAGCGTTTCTTACCTCAAAACTGCCATATCTCGCGAACGGATTGACCAATCCGCAAAGTTTCTGTTGCATCTGAAAGTAGAAACTCGCCCCATTACAACGATATGAGCAGTTTTCCCCTAGGCCGTTCTAGTTATTCGTTTCGAGCATCAGAACTGCGAAGATTTGGAGTTTCTCAAGCGTTTCTTACCTCAAAACTGCCATATCTCGCGAACGGATTGACCAATCCGCAAAGTTTCTGTTGCATCTGAAAGTAGAAACTCGCCCCATTACAACGGTATGAGCAGTTTTCCCCTCGGCCGTTCTAGTTATTCGTTTCGAGCATCAGAACTGCGAAGATTTGGAGTTTCTCAAGCGTTTCTTACCTCAAAACTGCCATATCTCGCGAACGGATTGGCCAATCCGCAAAATTTCTCTTGCATCTGAAAGTAGAAACTCGCCCCATTACAACGGTATGAGTAGTTTTTCCCTAGGCCGTTCTAGTTATTCGTTTCGAGCATCAGAACTGCGAAAATTTGGAGTTTCTCAAGCGTTTCTTACCTCAAAACTGCCATATCTCGCGAACGGATTGACCAATCCGCAAAGTTTCTGTTGCATCTGAAAGTAGAAACTCGCCCCATTACAACGGTATGAGTAGTTTTCCCCTAGGCCGTTCTAGTTATTCGTTTCGAGCATCAGAACTGCGAAGATTTGGAGTTTCTCAAGCGTTTCTTACCTCAAAACTGCCATATCTCGCGAACGGATTGGCCAATCCGCAAAATTTCTCTTGCATCTGAAAGTAGAAACTCGCCCCATTGCAACGGTATGAGTAGTTTTCCCCTAGGCCGTTCTAGTTTTTCGTTTCGAGCATCAGAACTGCGAAAATTTGGAGTTTCTCAAGCGTTTCTTACCTCAAAACTGCCATATCTCGCGAACGGATTGACCAATCCGCAAAGTTTCTGTTGCATTTGAAAGTAGGAACTCGCCCCATTACAACGGTATGAGTAGTTTTCCCCTAGGCCGTTCTAGTTATTCATTTCGAGCATCAGAACTGCGAAAATTTGGAGTTTCTCAAGCGTTTCTTACCTCAAAACTGCCATATCTCGCGAACGGATTGACCAATCCGCAAAATTTCTCTTGCATCTGAAAGTAGAAAGTCGCCCCATTACAACGGTATGAGTAGTTTTCCCCTAGGCCGTTCTAGTTATTCGTTTCGAGCATCAGAACTGCGAAAATTTTGAGTTTCTCAAGCGTTTCTTACCTCAAAACTGCCATATCTCGCGAACGGATTGACCAATCCGCAAAGTTGCTGTTGCATCTGAAAGTAGAAACTCGCCCCATTACAACGGTGTGATTAGCTGTCCCCTAGGCCGTTCTAGTTATTCGTTTCGAGCATCAGAACTGCGAAAATTTGGAGTTTCTCAAGCGTTTCTTACCTCAAAACTGCCATATCTCGCGAACGGATTGACCAATCCGCAAAGTTTCTGTTGCATCTGAAAGTAGAAACTCGCCCCATTACAACGGTATGAGCAGTTTTCCCCTAGGCCGTTCTAGTTATTCGTTTCGAGCATCAGAACTGCGAAGATTTGGAGTTTCTCAAGCGTTTCTTACCTCAAAACTGCCATATCTCGCGAACGGATTGACCAATCCGCAAAGTTTCTGTTGCATCTGAAAGTAGAAAATCGCCCCATTACAACGGTATGAGTAGTTTTCCCCTAGGCCGTTCCCGTTATTCGTTTCGAGCATCAGAACTGCGAAAATTTGGAGTTTCTCAAGCGTTTCTTACCTCAAAACTGCCATATCTCGCGAACGGATTGGCCAATCCGCAAAATTTCTCTTGCATCTGAAAGTAGAAACTCGCCCCATTACAACGGTATGAGTAGTTTTTCCCTAGGCCGTTCTAGTTATTCGTTTCGAGCATCAGAACTGCGAAAATTTGGAGTTTCTCAAGCGTTTCTTACCTCAAAACTGCCATATCTCGCGAACGGATTGACCAATCCGCAAAGTTTCTGTTGCATCTGAAAGTAGAAACTCGCCCCATTACAACGGTATGAGCAGTTTTCCCCTAGACCGTTCTGGTTATTCGTTTCGAGCATCAGAACTGCGAAGATTCGGAGTTTCTCAAGCGTTTCTTACCTCAAAACTGCCATATCTCGCGAACGGATTGACCAATCCGCAAAGTTTCTGTTGCATCTGAAAGTAGAAACTCGCTCCATTACAACGGTATGAGTAGTTTTCCCCTAGGCCGTTCTAGTTATTCGTTTCGAGCATCAGAACTGCGAAAATTTGGAGTTTCTCAAGCGTTTCTTACCTCAAAACTGCCATATCTCGCGAACGGATTGACCAATCCGCAAAGTTTCTGTTGCATTTGAAAGTAGAAACTCGCCCCATTACAACGGTATGAGTAGTTTTCCCCTAGACCGTTCTAGTTATTCATTTCGAGCATCAGAACTGCGAAAATTTGGAGTTTCTCAAGCGTTTCTTACCTCAAAACTGCCATATCTCGCGAACGGATTGACCAATCCGCAAAATTTCTCTTGCATCTGTAAGTAGAAAGTCGCCCCATTACAACGGTATGAGTAGTTTTCCCCTAGGCCGTTCTAGTTATTCGTTTCGAGCATCAGAACTGCGAAAATTTTGAGTTTCTCAAGAGTTTCTTACCTCAAAACTGCCATATCTCGCGAACGGATTGATCAATCCGCAAAATTTCTGTTGCATCTGAAAGTAGAAACTCGCCCCATTACAAGGGTATGAGTACTTTTCCCCTAGGCCGTTCTAGTTATTCGTTTCGAGCATCAGAACTGCGAAAATTTTGAGTTTCTCAAGCGTTTCTTACCTCAAAACTGCCATATCTCGCGAACGGATTGACCAATCCGCAAAATTTCTCTTGCATCTGAAAGTAGAAACTCGCCCCATTACAACGGTATGAGCAGTTTTCCCCTAGGCCGTTCTAGTTATTCGTTTCGAGCATCAGAACTGCGAAGATTTGGAGTTTCTCAAGCGTTTCTTACCTCAAAACTGCCATATCTCGCGAACGGATTGGCCAATCCGCAAAATTTCTCTTGCATCTGAAAGTAGAAACTCGCCCCATTGCAACGGTATGAGTAGTTTTCCCCTAGGCCGTTCTAGTTATTCGTTTCGAGCATCAGAACTGCGAAAATTTGGAGTTTCTCAAGCGTTTCTTACCTCAAAACTGCCATATCTCGCGAACGGATTGACCAATCCGCAAAGTTTCTGTTGCATTTGAAAGTAGGAACTCGCCCCATTACAACGGTATGAGTAGTTTTCCCCTAGGCCGTTCTAGTTATTCATTTCGAGCATCAGAACTGCGAAAATTTGGAGTTTCTCAAGCGTTTCTTACCTCAAAACTGCCATATCTCGCGAACGGATTGACCAATCCGCAAAATTTCTCTTGCATCTGAAAGTAGAAAGTCGCCCCATTACAACGGTATGAGTAGTTTTCCCCTAGGCCGTTCTAGTTATTTGTTTCGAGCATCAGAACTGCGAAAATTTTGAGTTTCTCAAGCGTTTCTTACCTCAAAACTGCCATATCTCGCGAACGGATTGACCAATCCGCAAAGTTGCTGTTGCATCTGAAAGTAGAAACTCGCCCCATTACAACGGTGTGATTAGCTGTCCCCTAGGCCGTTCTAGTTATTCGTTTCGAGCATCAGAACTGCGAAAATTTGGAGTTTCTCAAGCGTTTCTTACCTCAAAACTGCCATATCTCGCGAACGGATTGACCAATCCGCAAAGTTTCTGTTGCATCTGAAAGTAGAAACTCGCCCCATTACAACGGTATGAGCAGTTTTCCCCTAGGCCGTTCTATTTATTCGTTCCGAGCATCAGAACTGCGAAGATTTGGAGTTTCTCAAGCGTTTCTTACCTCAAAACTGCCATATCTCGCGAACGGATTGACCAATCCGCAAAGTTTCTGTTGCATCTGAAAGTAGAAAATCGCCCCATTACAACGGTATGAGTAGTTTTCCCCTAGGCCGTTCTAGTTATTCGTTTCGAGCATCAGAACTGCGAAAATTTGGAGTTTCTCAAGCGTTTCTTACCTCAAAACTGCCATATCTCGCGAACGGATTGACCAATCCGCAAAGTTTCTGTTGCATTTGAAAGTAGAAACTCGCCCCATTACAACGGTATGAGTAGTTTTCCCCTAGACCGTTCTAGTTATTCATTTCGAGCATCAGAACTGCGAAAATTTGGAGTTTCTCAAGCGTTTCTTACCTCAAAACTGCCATATCTCGCGAACGGATTGACCAATCCGCAAAATTTCTCTTGCATCTGTAAGTAGAAAGTCGCCCCATTACAACGGTATGAGTAGTTTTCCCCTAGGCCGTTCTAGTTATTCGTTTCGAGCATCAGAACTGCGAAAATTTTGAGTTTCTCAAGAGTTTCTTACCTCAAAACTGCCATATCTCGCGAACGGATTGATCAATCCGCAAAATTTCTGTTGCATCTGAAAGTAGAAACTCTCCCCATTACAAGGGTATGAGTACTTTTCCCCTAGGCCGTTCTAGTTATTCGTTTCGAGCATCAGAACTGCGAAAATTTTGAGTTTCTCAAGCGTTTCTTACCTCAAAACTGCCATATCTCGCGAACGGATTGACCAATCCGCAAAATTTCTCTTGCATCTGAAAGTAGAAACTCGCCCCATTACAACGGTATGAGCAGTTTTCCCCTAGGCCGTTCTAGTTATTCGTTTCGAGCATCAGAACTGCGAAGATTTGGAGTTTCTCAAGCGTTTCTTACCTCAAAACTGCCATATCTCGCGAACGGATTGGCCAATCCGCAAAATTTCTCTTGCATCTGAAAGTAGAAACTCGCCCCATTGCAACGGTATGAGTAGTTTTCCCCTAGGCCGTTCTAGTTATTCGTTTCGAGCATCAGAACTGCGAAAATTTGGAGTTTCTCAAGCGTTTCTTACCTCAAAACTGCCATATCTCGCGAACGGATTGACCAATCCGCAAAGTTTCTGTTGCATTTGAAAGTAGGAACTCGCCCCATTACAACGGTATGAGTAGTTTTCCCCTAGGCCGTTCTAGTTATTCATTTCGAGCATCAGAACTGCGAAAATTTGGAGTTTCTCAAGCGTTTCTTACCTCAAAACTGCCATATCTCGCGAACGGATTGACCAATCCGCAAAATTTCTCTTGCATCTGAAAGTAGAAAGTCGCCCCATTACAACGGTATGAGTAGTTTTCCCCTAGGCCGTTCTAGTTATTTGTTTCGAGCATCAGAACTGCGAAAATTTGGAGTTTCTCAAGCGTTTCTTACCTCAAAACTGCCATATCTCGCGAACGGATTGACCAATCCGCAAAGTTTCTGTTGCATTTGAAAGTAGAAACTCGCCCCATTACAACGGTATGAGTAGTTTTCCCCTAGACCGTTCTAGTTATTCATTTCGAGCATCAGAACTGCGAAAATTTGGAGTTTCTCAAGCGTTTCTTACCTCAAAACTGCCATATCTCGCGAACGGATTGACCAATCCGCAAAATTTCTCTTGCATCTGAAAGTAGGAAGTCGCCCCATTACAACGGTATGAGTAGTTTTCCCCTAGGCCGTTCTAGTTATTCGTTTCGAGCATCAGAACTGCGAAAATTTTGAGTTTCTCAAGCGTTTCTTACCTCAAAACTGCCATATCTCGCGAACGGATTGACCAATCCGCAAAGTTGCTGTTGCATCTGAAAGTAGAAACTCGCCCCATTACAACGGTGTGATTAGCTGTCCCCTAGGCCGTTCTAGTTATTCGTTTCGAGCATCAGAACTGCGAAAATTTGGAGTTTCTCAAGCGTTTCTTACCTCAAAACTGCCATATCTCGCGAACGGATTGACCAATCCGCAAAGTTTCTGTTGCATCTGAAAGTAGAAACTCGCCCCATTACAACGGTATGAGCAGTTTTCCCCTAGGCCGTTCTAGTTATTCGTTTCGAGCATCAGAACTGCGAAGATTTGGAGTTTCTCAAGCGTTTCTTACCTCAAAACTGCCATATCTCGCGAACGGATTGACCAATCCGCAAAGTTTCTGTTGCATCTGAAAGTAGAAAATCGCCCCATTACAACGGTATGAGTAGTTTTCCCCTAGGCCGTTCCCGTTATTCGTTTCGAGCATCAGAACTGCGAAAATTTGGAGTTTCTCAAGCGTTTCTTACCTCAAAACTGCCATATCTCGCGAACGGATTGGCCAATCCGCAAAATTTCTCTTGCATCTGAAAGTAGAAACTCGCCCCATTACAACGGTATGAGTAGTTTTTCCCTAGGCCGTTCTAGTTATTCGTTTCGAGCATCAGAACTGCGAAAATTTGGAGTTTCTCAAGCGTTTCTTACCTCAAAACTGCCATATCTCGCGAACGGATTGACCAATCCGCAAAGTTTCTGTTGCATCTGAAAGTAGAAACTCGCCCCATTACAACGGTATGAGCAGTTTTCCCCTAGACCGTTCTGGTTATTCGTTTCGAGCATCAGAACTGCGAAGATTCGGAGTTTCTCAAGCGTTTCTTACCTCAAAACTGCCATATCTCGCGAACGGATTGACCAATCCGCAAAGTTTCTGTTGCATCTGAAAGTAGAAACTCGCCCCATTACAACGGTATGAGTAGTTTTCCCCTAGGCCGTTCTAGTTATTCGTTTCGAGCATCAGAACTGCGAAAATTTTGAGTTTCTCAAGCGTTTCTTACCTCAAAACTGCCATATCTCGCGAACGGATTGACCAATCCGCAAAGTTGCTGTTGCATCTGAAAGTAGAAACTCGCCCCATTACAACGGTGTGAGTAGCTGTCCCCTAGGCCGTTCTAGTTATTCGTTTCGAGCATCAGAACTGCGAAAATTTGGAGTTTCTCAAGCGTTTCTTACCTCAAAACTGCCATATCTCGCGAACGGATTGACCAATCCGCAAAGTTTCTGTTGCATCTGAAAGTAGAAACTCGCCCCATTACAACGATATGAGCAGTTTTCCCCTAGGCCGTTCTAGTTATTCGTTTCGAGCATCAGAACTGCGAAGATTTGGAGTTTCTCAAGCGTTTCTTACCTCAAAACTGCCATATCTCGCGAACGGATTGACCAATCCGCAAAGTTTCTGTTGCATCTGAAAGTAGAAACTCGCCCCATTACAACGGTATGAGCAGTTTTCCCCTCGGCCGTTCTAGTTATTCGTTTCGAGCATCAGAACTGCGAAGATTTGGAGTTTCTCAAGCGTTTCTTACCTCAAAACTGCCATATCTCGCGAACGGATTGGCCAATCCGCAAAATTTCTCTTGCATCTGAAAGTAGAAACTCGCCCCATTACAACGGTATGAGTAGTTTTTCCCTAGGCCGTTCTAGTTATTCGTTTCGAGCATCAGAACTGCGAAAATTTGGAGTTTCTCAAGCGTTTCTTACCTCAAAACTGCCATATCTCGCGAACGGATTGACCAATCCGCAAAGTTTCTGTTGCATCTGAAAGTAGAAACTCGCCCCATTACAACGGTATGAGTAGTTTTCCCCTAGGCCGTTCTAGTTATTCGTTTCGAGCATCAGAACTGCGAAGATTTGGAGTTTCTCAAGCGTTTCTTACCTCAAAACTGCCATATCTCGCGAACGGATTGGCCAATCCGCAAAATTTCTCTTGCATCTGAAAGTAGAAACTCGCCCCATTGCAACGGTATGAGTAGTTTTCCCCTAGGCCGTTCTAGTTTTTCGTTTCGAGCATCAGAACTGCGAAAATTTGGAGTTTCTCAAGCGTTTCTTACCTCAAAACTGCCATATCTCGCGAACGGATTGACCAATCCGCAAAGTTTCTGTTGCATTTGAAAGTAGGAACTCGCCCCATTACAACGGTATGAGTAGTTTTCCCCTAGGCCGTTCTAGTTATTCATTTCGAGCATCAGAACTGCGAAAATTTGGAGTTTCTCAAGCGTTTCTTACCTCAAAACTGCCATATCTCGCGAACGGATTGACCAATCCGCAAAATTTCTCTTGCATCTGAAAGTAGAAAGTCGCCCCATTACAACGGTATGAGTAGTTTTCCCCTAGGCCGTTCTAGTTATTCGTTTCGAGCATCAGAACTGCGAAAATTTTGAGTTTCTCAAGCGTTTCTTACCTCAAAACTGCCATATCTCGCGAACGGATTGACCAATCCGCAAAGTTGCTGTTGCATCTGAAAGTAGAAACTCGCCCCATTACAACGGTGTGATTAGCTGTCCCCTAGGCCGTTCTAGTTATTCGTTTCGAGCATCAGAACTGCGAAAATTTGGAGTTTCTCAAGCGTTTCTTACCTCAAAACTGCCATATCTCGCGAACGGATTGACCAATCCGCAAAGTTTCTGTTGCATCTGAAAGTAGAAACTCGCCCCATTACAACGGTATGAGCAGTTTTCCCCTAGGCCGTTCTAGTTATTCGTTTCGAGCATCAGAACTGCGAAGATTTGGAGTTTCTCAAGCGTTTCTTACCTCAAAACTGCCATATCTCGCGAACGGATTGACCAATCCGCAAAGTTTCTGTTGCATCTGAAAGTAGAAAATCGCCCCATTACAACGGTATGAGTAGTTTTTCCCTAGGCCGTTCTAGTTATTCGTTTCGAGCATCAGAACTGCGAAAATTTGGAGTTTCTCAAGCGTTTCTTACCTCAAAACTGCCATATCTCGCGAACGGATTGACCAATCCGCAAAGTTTCTGTTGCATCTGAAAGTAGAAACTCGCCCCATTACAACGGTATGAGCAGTTTTCCCCTAGACCGTTCTGGTTATTCGTTTCGAGCATCAGAACTGCGAAGATTCGGAGTTTCTCAAGCGTTTCTTACCTCAAAACTGCCATATCTCGCGAACGGATTGACCAATCCGCAAAGTTTCTGTTGCATCTGAAAGTAGAAACTCGCTCCATTACAACGGTATGAGTAGTTTTCCCCTAGGCCGTTCTAGTTATTCGTTTCGAGCATCAGAACTGCGAAAATTTGGAGTTTCTCAAGCGTTTCTTACCTCAAAACTGCCATATCTCGCGAACGGATTGACCAATCCGCAAAGTTTCTGTTGCATTTGAAAGTAGAAACTCGCCCCATTACAACGGTATGAGTAGTTTTCCCCTAGACCGTTCTAGTTATTCATTTCGAGCATCAGAACTGCGAAAATTTGGAGTTTCTCAAGCGTTTCTTACCTCAAAACTGCCATATCTCGCGAACGGATTGACCAATCCGCAAAATTTCTCTTGCATCTGTAAGTAGAAAGTCGCCCCATTACAACGGTATGAGTAGTTTTCCCCTAGGCCGTTCTAGTTATTCGTTTCGAGCATCAGAACTGCGAAAATTTTGAGTTTCTCAAGAGTTTCTTACCTCAAAACTGCCATATCTCGCGAACGGATTGATCAATCCGCAAAATTTCTGTTGCATCTGAAAGTAGAAACTCGCCCCATTACAAGGGTATGAGTACTTTTCCCCTAGGCCGTTCTAGTTATTCGTTTCGAGCATCAGAACTGCGAAAATTTTGAGTTTCTCAAGCGTTTCTTACCTCAAAACTGCCATATCTCGCGAACGGATTGACCAATCCGCAAAATTTCTCTTGCATCTGAAAGTAGAAACTCGCCCCATTACAACGGTATGAGCAGTTTTCCCCTAGGCCGTTCTAGTTATTCGTTTCGAGCATCAGAACTGCGAAGATTTGGAGTTTCTCAAGCGTTTCTTACCTCAAAACTGCCATATCTCGCGAACGGATTGGCCAATCCGCAAAATTTCTCTTGCATCTGAAAGTAGAAACTCGCCCCATTGCAACGGTATGAGTAGTTTTCCCCTAGGCCGTTCTAGTTATTCGTTTCGAGCATCAGAACTGCGAAAATTTGGAGTTTCTCAAGCGTTTCTTACCTCAAAACTGCCATATCTCGCGAACGGATTGACCAATCCGCAAAGTTTCTGTTGCATTTGAAAGTAGGAACTCGCCCCATTACAACGGTATGAGTAGTTTTCCCCTAGGCCGTTCTAGTTATTCATTTCGAGCATCAGAACTGCGAAAATTTGGAGTTTCTCAAGCGTTTCTTACCTCAAAACTGCCATATCTCGCGAACGGATTGACCAATCCGCAAAATTTCTCTTGCATCTGAAAGTAGAAAGTCGCCCCATTACAACGGTATGAGTAGTTTTCCCCTAGGCCGTTCTAGTTATTTGTTTCGAGCATCAGAACTGCGAAAATTTTGAGTTTCTCAAGCGTTTCTTACCTCAAAACTGCCATATCTCGCGAACGGATTGACCAATCCGCAAAGTTGCTGTTGCATCTGAAAGTAGAAACTCGCCCCATTACAACGGTGTGATTAGCTGTCCCCTAGGCCGTTCTAGTTATTCGTTTCGAGCATCAGAACTGCGAAAATTTGGAGTTTCTCAAGCGTTTCTTACCTCAAAACTGCCATATCTCGCGAACGGATTGACCAATCCGCAAAGTTTCTGTTGCATCTGAAAGTAGAAACTCGCCCCATTACAACGGTATGAGCAGTTTTCCCCTAGGCCGTTCTATTTATTCGTTCCGAGCATCAGAACTGCGAAGATTTGGAGTTTCTCAAGCGTTTCTTACCTCAAAACTGCCATATCTCGCGAACGGATTGACCAATCCGCAAAGTTTCTGTTGCATCTGAAAGTAGAAAATCGCCCCATTACAACGGTATGAGTAGTTTTCCCCTAGGCCGTTCTAGTTATTCGTTTCGAGCATCAGAACTGCGAAAATTTGGAGTTTCTCAAGCGTTTCTTACCTCAAAACTGCCATATCTCGCGAACGGATTGACCAATCCGCAAAGTTTCTGTTGCATTTGAAAGTAGAAACTCGCCCCATTACAACGGTATGAGTAGTTTTCCCCTAGACCGTTCTAGTTATTCATTTCGAGCATCAGAACTGCGAAAATTTGGAGTTTCTCAAGCGTTTCTTACCTCAAAACTGCCATATCTCGCGAACGGATTGACCAATCCGCAAAATTTCTCTTGCATCTGTAAGTAGAAAGTCGCCCCATTACAACGGTATGAGTAGTTTTCCCCTAGGCCGTTCTAGTTATTCGTTTCGAGCATCAGAACTGCGAAAATTTTGAGTTTCTCAAGAGTTTCTTACCTCAAAACTGCCATATCTCGCGAACGGATTGATCAATCCGCAAAATTTCTGTTGCATCTGAAAGTAGAAACTCTCCCCATTACAAGGGTATGAGTACTTTTCCCCTAGGCCGTTCTAGTTATTCGTTTCGAGCATCAGAACTGCGAAAATTTTGAGTTTCTCAAGCGTTTCTTACCTCAAAACTGCCATATCTCGCGAACGGATTGACCAATCCGCAAAATTTCTCTTGCATCTGAAAGTAGAAACTCGCCCCATTACAACGGTATGAGCAGTTTTCCCCTAGGCCGTTCTAGTTATTCGTTTCGAGCATCAGAACTGCGAAGATTTGGAGTTTCTCAAGCGTTTCTTACCTCAAAACTGCCATATCTCGCGAACGGATTGGCCAATCCGCAAAATTTCTCTTGCATCTGAAAGTAGAAACTCGCCCCATTGCAACGGTATGAGTAGTTTTCCCCTAGGCCGTTCTAGTTATTCGTTTCGAGCATCAGAACTGCGAAAATTTGGAGTTTCTCAAGCGTTTCTTACCTCAAAACTGCCATATCTCGCGAACGGATTGACCAATCCGCAAAGTTTCTGTTGCATTTGAAAGTAGGAACTCGCCCCATTACAACGGTATGAGTAGTTTTCCCCTAGGCCGTTCTAGTTATTCATTTCGAGCATCAGAACTGCGAAAATTTGGAGTTTCTCAAGCGTTTCTTACCTCAAAACTGCCATATCTCGCGAACGGATTGACCAATCCGCAAAATTTCTCTTGCATCTGAAAGTAGAAAGTCGCCCCATTACAACGGTATGAGTAGTTTTCCCCTAGGCCGTTCTAGTTATTTGTTTCGAGCATCAGAACTGCGAAAATTTTGAGTTTCTCAAGCGTTTCTTACCTCAAAACTGCCATATCTCGCGAACGGATTGACCAATCCGCAAAGTTGCTGTTGCATCTGAAAGTAGAAACTCGCCCCATTACAACGGTGTGATTAGCTGTCCCCTAGGCCGTTCTAGTTATTCGTTTCGAGCATCAGAACTGCGAAAATTTGGAGTTTCTCAAGCGTTTCTTACCTCAAAACTGCCATATCTCGCGAACGGATTGACCAATCCGCAAAGTTTCTGTTGCATCTGAAAGTAGAAACTCGCCCCATTACAACGGTATGAGCAGTTTTCCCCTAGGCCGTTCTATTTATTCGTTCCGAGCATCAGAACTGCGAAGATTTGGAGTTTCTCAAGCGTTTCTTACCTCAAAACTGCCATATCTCGCGAACGGATTGGCCAATCCGCAAAATTTCTCTTGCATCTGAAAGTAGAAACTCGCCCCATTACAACGGTATGAGTAGTTTTTCCCTAGGCCGTTCTAGTTATTCGTTTCGAGCATCAGAACTGCGAAAATTTGGAGTATCTCAAGCGTTTCTTACCTCAAAACTGCCATATCTCGCGAACGGATTGACCAATCCGCAAAGTTTCTGTTGCATCTGAAAGTAGAAACTCGCCCCATTACAACGGTATGAGCAGTTTTCCCCTAGACCGTTCTGGTTATTCGTTTCGAGCATCAGAACTGCGAAGATTCGGAGTTTCTCAAGCGTTTCTTACCTCAAAACTGCCATATCTCGCGAACGGATTGACCAATCCGCAAAGTTTCTGTTGCATCTGAAAGTAGAAACTCGCCCCATTACAACGGTATGAGTAGTTTTCCCCTAGGCCGTTCTAGTTATTCGTTTCGAGCATCAGAACTGCGAAAATTTGGAGTTTCTCAAGCGTTTCTTACCTCAAAACTGCCATATCTCGCGAACGGATTGACCAATCCGCAAAATTTCTCTTGCATCTGAAAGTAGAAACTCGCCCCATTACAACGGTATGAGCAGTTTTCCCCTAGGCCGTTCTAGTTATTCGTTTCGAGCATCAGAACTGCGAAGATTTCGAGTTTCTCAAGCGTTGCTTACCTCAAAACTGCCATATCTCGCGAACGGATTGATCAATCCGCAAAATTTCTGTTGCATCTGAAAGTAGAAACTCGCCCCATTACAACCATATCAGTAGTTTTCCCCTAGGCCGTTCTAGTTATTCGTTTCGAGCATCAGAACTGCGAAAATTTTGAGTTTCTCAAGCGTTTCTTACCTCAAAACTGCCATATCTCGCGAACGGATTGACCAATCCGCAAAATTTCTCTTGCATCTGTAAGTAGAAAGTCGCCCCATTACAACGGTATGAGTAGTTTTCCCCTAGGCCGTTCTAGTTATTCGTTTCGAGCATCAGAACTGCGAAAATTTTGAGTTTCTCAAGAGTTTCTTACCTCAAAACTGCCATATCTCGCGAACGGATTGATCAATCCGCAAAATTTCTGTTGCATCTGAAAGTAGAAACTCGCCCCATTACAAGGGTATGAGTACTTTTCCCCTAGGCCGTTCTAGTTATTCGTTTCGAGCATCAGAACTGCGAAAATTTTGAGTTTCTCAAGCGTTTCTTACCTCAAAACTGCCATATCTCGCGAACGGATTGACCAATCCGCAAAATTTCTCTTGCATCTGAAAGTAGAAACTCGCCCCATTACAACGGTATGAGCAGTTTTCCCCTAGGCCGTTCTAGTTATTCGTTTCGAGCATCAGAACTGCGAAGATTTGGAGTTTCTCAAGCGTTTCTTACCTCAAAACTGCCATATCTCGCGAATGGATTGGCCAATCCGCAAAATTTCTCTTGCATCTGAAAGTAGAAACTCGCCCCATTGCAACGGTATGAGTAGTTTTCCCCTAGGCCGTTCTAGTTATTCGTTTCGAGCATCAGAACTGCGAAAATTTGGAGTTTCTCAAGCGTTTCTTACCTCAAAACTGCCATATCTCGCGAACGGATTGACCAATCCGCAAAGTTTCTGTTGCATTTGAAAGTAGGAACTCGCCCCATTACAACGGTATGAGTAGTTTTCCCATAGGCCGTTCTAGTTATTCATTTCGAGCATCAGAACTGCGAAAATTTGGAGTTTCTCAAGCGTTTCTTACCTCAAAACTGCCATATCTCGCGAACGGATTGACCAATCCGCAAAATTTCTCTTGCATCTGAAAGTAGAAAGTCGCCCCATTACAACGGTATGAGTAGTTTTCCCCTAGGCCGTTCTAGTTATTTGTTTCGAGCATCAGAACTGCGAAAATTTTGAGTTTCTCAAGCGTTTCTTACCTCAAAACTGCCATATCTCGCGAACGGATTGACCAATCCGCAAAGTTGCTGTTGCATCTGAAAGTAGAAACCCGCCCCATTACAACGGTGTGATTAGCTGTCCCCTAGGCCGTTCTAGTTATTCGTTTCGAGCATCAGAACTGCGAAAATTTGGAGTTTCTCAAGCGTTTCTTACCTCAAAACTGCCATATCTCGCGAACGGATTGACCAATCCGCAAAGTTTCTGTTGCATCTGAAAGTAGAAACTCGCCCCATTACAACGGTATGAGCAGTTTTCCCCTAGGCCGTTCTATTTATTCGTTCCGAGCATCAGAACTGCGAAGATTTGGAGTTTCTCAAGCGTTTCTTACCTCAAAACTGCCATATCTCGCGAACGGATTGACCAATCCGCAAAGTTTCTGTTGCATCTGAAAGTAGAAAATCGCCCCATTACAACGGTATGAGTAGTTTTCCCCTAGGCCGTTCCCGTTATTCGTTTCGAGCATCAGAACTGCGAAAATTTGGAGTTTCTCAAGCGTTTCTTACCTCAAAACTGCCATATCTCGCGAACGGATTGGCCAATCCGCAAAATTTCTCTTGCATCTGAAAGTAGAAACTCGCCCCATTACAACGGTATGAGTAGTTTTTCCCTAGGCCGTTCTAGTTATTCGTTTCGAGCATCAGAACTGCGAAAATTTGGAGTTTCTCAAGCGTTTCTTACCTCAAAACTGCCATATCTCGCGAACGGATTGACCAATCCGCAAAGTTTCTGTTGCATCTGAAAGTAGAAACTCGCCCCATTACAACGGTATGAGCAGTTTTCCCCTAGACCGTTCTGGTTATTCGTTTCGAGCATCAGAACTGCGAAGATTCGGAGTTTCTCAAGCGTTTCTTACCTCAAAACTGCCATATCTCGCGAACGGATTGACCAATCCGCAAAGTTTCTGTTGCATCTGAAAGTAGAAACTCGCCCCATTACAACCATATCAGTAGTTTTCCCCTAGGCCGTTCTAGTTATTCGTTTCGAGCATCAGAACTGCGAAGATTTCGAGTTTCTCAAGCGTTGCTTACCTCAAAACTGCCATATCTCGCGAACGGATTGATCAATCCGCAAAATTTCTGTTGCATCTGAAAGTAGAAACTCGCCCCATTACAACCATATCAGTAGTTTTCCCCTAGGCCGTTCTAGTTATTCGTTTCGAGCATCAGAACTGCGAAGATTTCGAGTTTCTCAAGCGTTGCTTACCTCAAAACTGCCATATCTCGCGAACGGATTGATCAATCCGCAAAATTTCTGTTGCATCTGAAAGTAGAAACTCGCCCCATTACAACCATATCAGTAGTTTTCCCCTAGGCCGTTCTAGTTATTCGTTTCGAGCATCAGAACTGCGAAAATTTTGAGTTTCTCAAGCGTTTCTTACCTCAAAACTGCCATATCTCGCGAACGGATTGACCAATCCGCAAAGTTTCTGTTGCATCTGAAAGTAGAAACTCGCCCCATTACAACGGTATGAGTAGTTTTCCCCTAGGCCGTTCTAGTTATTCGTTTCGAGCATCAGAACTGCGAAAAATTGGAGTTTCTCAAGCGTTTCTTACCTCAAAACTGCCATATCTCGCGAACGGATTGACCAATCCGCAAAGTTTCTGTTGCATCTGAAAGTAGAAACTCGCCCCATTACAACGATATGAGTAGTTTTCCCCTAGGCTGTTCTAGTTATTCGTTTCGAGCATCAGAACTGCGAAAATTTTGAGTTTCTCAAGCGTTTCTTACCTCAAAACTGCCATATCTCGCGAACGGATTGACCAATCCGCAAAGTTGCTGTTGCATCTGAAAGTAGAAACTCGCCCCATTACAACGGTGTGAGTAGCTGTCCCCTAGGCCGTTCTAGTTATTCGTTTCGAGCATCAGAACTGCGAAAATTTGGAGTTTCTCAAGCGTTTCTTACCTCAAAACTGCCATATCTCGCGAACGGATTGACCAATCCGCAAAGTTTCTGTTGCATCTGAAAGTAGAAACTCGCCCCATTACAACGATATGAGCAGTTTTCCCCTAGGCCGTTCTAGTTATTCGTTTCGAGCATCAGAACTGCGAAGATTTGGAGTTTCTCAAGCGTTTCTTACCTCAAAACTGCCATATCTCGCGAACGGATTGACCAATCCGCAAAGTTTCTGTTGCATCTGAAAGTAGAAACTCGCCCCATTACAACGGTATGAGCAGTTTTCCCCTCGGCCGTTCTAGTTATTCGTTTCGAGCATCAGAACTGCGAAGATTTGGAGTTTCTCAAGCGTTTCTTACCTCAAAGCTGCCATATCTCGCGAACGGATTGACCAATCCGCAAAGTTTCTGTTGCATCTGAAAGTAGAAACTCGCCCCATTACAACGGTATGAGTAGTTTTCCCCTAGGCCGTTCTAGTTATTCGTTTCGAGCATCAGAACTGCGAAAATTTGGAGTTTCTCAAGCGTTTCTTACCTCAAAACTGCCATATCTCGCGAACGGATTGACCAATCCGCAAAATTTCTCTTGCATCTGAAAGTAGAAAGTCGCCCCATTACAACGGTATGAGTAGTTTTCCCCTAAGCCGTTCTAGTTATTCGTTTCAAGCATCAGAACTGCGAAAATTTTGTGTTTCTCAAGCGTTTCTTACCTCAAAACTGCCATATCTCGCGAACGGATTGACCAATCCGCAAAGTTGCTGTTGCATCTGAAAGTAGAAACTCGCCCCATTACAACGGTGTGAGTAGCTGTCCCCTAGGCCGTTCCAGTTATTCGTTTCGAGCATCAGAACTGCGAAAATTTGGAGTTTCTCAAGCGTTTCTTACCTCAAAACTGCCATATCTCGCGAACGGATTGACCAATCCGCAAAGTTTCTGTTGCATCTGAAAGTAGAAACTCGCCCCATTACAACGCTATGAGCAGTTTTCCCCTAGGCCGTTCTAGTTATTCGTTTCGAGCATCAGAACTGCGAAGATTTGGAGTTTCTCAAGCGTTTCTTATCTCAAAACTGCCATATCTCGCGAACGGATTGACCAATCCGCAAAGTTTCTGTTGCATCTGAAAGCAGAAACTCGCCCCATTACAACGGTATGATTAGTTTTCCCCTAGGCCGTTCTAGTTATTCGTTTCGAGCATCAGAACTGCGAAAATTTTGAGTTTCTCAAGCGTTTCTTACCTCAAAACTGCCATATCTCGCGAACACAATGACCAATCCGCAAAGTTTCTGTTGCATCTGAAAGTAGAAACTCGCCCCATTACAACGGTATGAGTAGTTTTCCCCTAGGCCGTTCTAGTTATTCGTTTCGAGCATCAGAACTGCGAAGATTTGGAGTTTCTCAAGCGTTTCTTACCTCAAAACTGCCATATCTCGCGAACGGATTGATCAATCCGCAAAATTTCTGTTGCATCTGAAAGTAGAAACTCGCCCCATTACAAGGGTATGAGTAGTTTTCCCCTAGGCCGTTCTAGTTATTCGTTTCGAGCAACAGAACTGCGAAAATTTTGAGTTTCTCAAGCGTTTCTTACATCAAAACTGCCATATCTCGCGAACGGATTGACCAATCCGCAAAATTTCTCTTGCATCTGAAAGTAGAAACTCGCCCCATTACAACGGTATGAGTAGTTTTCCCCTAGGCCGTTCTAGTTATTCGTTTCGAGCATCAGAACTGCGAAGATTTGGAGTTTCTCAAGCGTTTCTTACCTCAAAACTGCCATATCTCGCGAACGGATTGATCAATCCGCAAAATTTCTGTTGCCTCTGAAAGTAGAAACTCGCCCCATTACAAGGGTATGAGTAGTTTTCCCCTAGGCCGTTCTAGTTATTCGTTTCGAGCAACAGAACTGCGAAAATTTTGAGTTTCTCAAGCGTTTCTTACCTCAAAACTGCCATATCTCGCGAACGGATTGACCAATCCGCAAAATTTCTCTTGCATCTGAAAGTAGAAACTCGCCCCATTACAACGGTGTGAGCAGTTTTCCCCTAGGCCGTTCTAGTTATGCGTTTCGAGCATCAGAACTGCGAAAATTTGGAGTTTCTCATGCGTTTCTTACCTCAAAACTGCCATATCTCGCGAACGGATTGACCAATCCGCAAAGTTTCTGTCGCATCTGAAAGTAGAAACTCGCCCCATTACAACGGTGTGAGTAGTTTTCCCCTAGGCCGTCCTAGTTATTCGTTTCGAGCATCAGAACTAAGAAAATTTTGAGTTTCTCAAGCGTTTCTTACCTCAAAACTGACATATCTCGCGAACGGATTGACCAATCCGCAAAGTTTCTGTCGCATCTGAAAGTAGAAACTCGCCCCATTACAACGGTGTGAGTAGTTTTCCCCTAGGCCGTCCTAGTTATTCGTTTCGAGCATCAGAACTAAGAAAATTTTGAGTTTCTCAAGCGTTTCTTACCTCAAAACTGACATATCTCGCGAACGGATTGACCAATCCGCAAAATTTCTCTTGCATCTGAAAGTAGAAACTCGCCCCATTACAACGGTATGAGCAGTTTTCCCCTAGGCCGTTCTAGTTATTCGTTTCGAGCATCAGAAGTAAGAAAATTTTGAGTTTCTCAAGCGTTTCTTACTTCAAAACAGCCATATCTCGCGAACGGATTGACCAATCCGCAAAATTTCTCTTGTATCTGAAAGTAGAAACTCGCCCCATTACAACGGTATGAGCAGTTTTCCCCTAGGCCGTTCTAGTTATTCGTTTCGAGCATCAGAACTGCGAAGATTTGGAGTTTCTCAAGCGTTTCTTACCTCAAAACTGCCATATCTCGCTAACGGATTGAACAATCCGCAAAATTTCTCTTGCATCTGAAAGTAGAAACTCGCCCCATTACAACGGTATGAGCAGTTTTCCCCTAGGCCGTTCTAGTTATTCGTTTCGAGCATCAGAAGTAAGAAAATTTTGAGTTTCTCAAGCGTTTCTTACCTCAAAACTGCCATATCTCGCGAACAGATTGACCAATCCGCAAAGTTGCTGTTGCATCTGAAAGCAGAAACTCGCCCCATTACAACGGTGTGAGTAGTTTTCCCCTAGGCCGTTCTAGTTATTCGTTTCGAGCATCAGAAGTAAGAAAATTTTGAGTTTCTCAAGCGTTTCTTACCTCAAAACTGCCATATCTCGCGAACGGATTGACCATTCCGCAAAATTTCTCTTGCATCTGAAAGTAGAAACTCGCCCCATTACAACGGTGTGAGTAGTTTTCCCCTAGGCCGATCTAGTTATTCGTTTCGAGCATCAGAACTGAGAAAATTTGGAGTTTCTCAAGCGTTTCTTACCTCAAAACTGCCATATCTCGCGAACGGATTGACCAATCCGCAAAATTTCTCTTGCATCTGAAAGTAGAAACTCGCCCCATTACAACGGTGTGAGTAGTTGTCCCCTAAGCAGTTCTAGTTATTCGTTTCGAGAATCAGAACTGCCAAAATTTGGAGTTTCTCAAGCGTTTCTTACATCAAAACTGCCATATCTCGCGAACGGATTGACCAATCCGCAAAGTTTCTGTTGCATCTGAAAGTAGAAACTCGCCCCATTACAACGGTATGAGTAGTTTTCCCCTAGGCCGTTCTAGTTATTCGTTTCGAGCATCAGAACAGCGGAAATTTGGAGTTTCTCAAGCGTTTCTTACCTCAAAACTGCCATATCTCGCGAACGGATTGAACAATCCGCAAAATTTCTCTTGCATCTGAAAGTAGAAACTCGCCCCATTACAACGGTATGAGCAGTTTTCCCCTAGGCCGTTCTAGTTATTCGTTTCGAGCATCAGAACTGCGAAAATTTTGAGTTTCTCTAGCGTTTCTTACTTCAAAACAGCCATATCTCGCGAACGGATTGACCAATCCGCAAAATTTCTCTTGTATCTGAAAGTAGAAACTCGCCCCATTACAACGGTATGAGCAGTTTTCCCCTAGGCCGTTCTAGTTATTCGTTTCGAGCATCAGAACTGCGAAGATTTTGAGTTTCTCAAGCGTTTCTTACCTCAAAACTGCCATATCTCGCGAACGGTTTGACCAATCCGCAAAGTTTCTCTTGCATCTGAAAGTAGAAACTCGCCCCATTACAACGATATGAGTAGTTTTCCCCTAGGCCGTTCTAGTTATTCGGTTCTAGCATCAGAACTTAGAAAATTTGGAGTTTCTCAAGCGTTTCTTACCTCAAAACTGCCATATCTCGCGAACGGATTGACCAATCCGCAAAGTTGCTGTTGCATCTGAAAGTGGAAACTCGCCCCATTACAACGGTATGAGTAGTTTTCCCCTAGGCCGTTCTAGTTATTCGTTTCGAGCATCAGAACTGCGAAAATTTTGAGTTTCTCAAGCGTTTCTTACCTCAAAACTGCCATATCTCGCGAACGGATTGACCAATCCGCAAAGTTTCTGTTGCATCTGAAAGTAGAAACTCGCCCCATTACAACGGTATGAGTAGTTTTCCCCTAGGCCGTTCTAGTTATTCGTTTCGAGCATCAGAACTGCGAAAATTTGGAGTTTCTCAAGCGTTTCTTACCTCAAAACTGCCATATCTCGCGAACGGATTGACCAATCCGCAAAGTTTCTGTCGCATCTGAAAGTAGAAACTCGCCCCATTACAACGGTGTGAGTAGTTTTCCCCTAGGCCGTCCTAGTTATTCGTTTCGAGCATCAGAACTAAGAAAATTTTGAGTTTCTCAAGCGTTTCTTATCTCAAAACTGCCATATCTCGCGAACGGATTGACCAATCCGCAAAATTTCTGTTGCATCTGAAGGTAGAAACTCGCCCGATTACAACGCTATGAGTAGTTTTCCCCTAGGCCGTTCTAGTTATTCGTTTCGAGCATCAGAACTGCGAAAATTTGGAGTTTCTGACGCGATCCTTACCTCCAAACTGCCATATCTCGCGAACGGATTGACCAATCCGCAAAATTTCTGTTGCATCTGAAAGTAGAAGCTCGCCCGGTTACAACGGTATGAGTAGTTTTCCCCTAGGCCGTTCTAGTTATTCGTTTCGAGCATCAGAACTGCGAAAATTTTGAGTTTCTCAAGCGTTTCTTACCTCAAAACTGCCATATCTCGCGAACGGATTGACCAATCCGCAAAATTTCTGTCGCATCTGAAAGTAGAAACTCGCCCCATTACAACGGTGTGAGTAGTTTTCCCCTAGGCCGTCCTAGTTATTCGTTTCGAGCATCAGAACTAAGAAAATTTTGAGTTTCTCAAACGTTTCTTACCTCAAAACTGCCATATCTCGCGAACGGATTGACCAATCCGCAAAGTTTCTGTTGCATCTGAAAGTAGAAACTCGCCCCATTACAACGGTATGAGTAGCTTTCCCCTAGGCCGTTCTAGTTATTCGTTTCGAGCATCAGAACAGCGGAAATTTTGAGTTTCTCAAGCGTTTCCTACCTCAAAACTGCCATACCTCGCGAACGGATTGACCAATCCGCAAAATTTCTCTTGCATCTGAAAGTAGAAACTCGCCCCATTACAACGATATGAGCAGTTTTCCCCTAGGCCGTTCTAGTTATTCGTTTCGAGCATCAGAACTGCGAAGATTTGGAGTTTCTCAAGCGTTTCTTACCTTAAAACTGCCATATCTCGCGAACGGATTGATCAATCCGCAAAATTTCTGTTGCATCTGAAAGTAGAAACTCGCCCCATTACAACGGTATGAGTAGTTTTCCCCTAGGCCGTCCTAGTTATTCGTTTCGAGCATCAGAACTGCGAAAATTTCGAGTTTCTCAAGCGTTTCTTACCTCAAAACTGCCATATCTCGCGAACGGATTGACCACTCCGCAAAGTTTCTCTTGCATCTGAAAGTAGAAACTCGCCCCATTACAACGATATGAGTAGTTTTCCCCTAGGCCGTTCTAGTTATTCGTTTCGAGCATCAGAACTAAGAAAATTTGGAGTTTCTCAAGCGTTTCTTACCTCAAAACTGCCATATCTCGCGAACGGATTGACCAATCCGCAAAGTTGCTGTTGCATCTGAAAGTAGAAACTCGCCCCATTACAACGGTGTGAGTAGTTGTCCCCTAGGCCGTTCTAGTTATTCGTTTCGAGCATCAGAACTGCGAAAATTTTGAGTTTCTCAAGCGTTTCTTACCTCAAAACTGCCACATCTCGCGAACGGATTGAGCAATCCGCAAAGTTTCTGTTGCATCTGAAAGTAGAAAATCGCCCGGTTACAACGGTATGAGTAGTTTTCCCCTAGGCCGTTCTAGTTATTCGTTTCGAGCATCAGAACTGCGAAAATGTGGGGTTTCTCAAGCGTTTCTTACCTCCAAACTGCCATATCTCGCGAACGGATTGACCAATCCGCAAAATTTCTGTTGCATCTGAAAGTAGAAACTCGCCCGATTACAACGGTATGAGTAGTTTTCCCCTAGGGCGTTCTAGTTATTCGTTTCGAGAATCAGAACTGCGAAATTTTTGAGTTTTTCAAGCGTTCCTTACCTCAAAACTGCCATATCTCGCGAACGGATTGACCAATCCGCAAAATTTCTGTTGCATCTGAAAGTAGAAACTCGCCCGTTTACAACGGTTTGAGTGGTTCTCCCCTAGGCCGTTCTAGTTATTCGTTTCGAGCATCAGAACTGCGAAAATGTGGGGTTTCTCAAGCGTTTCTTACCTCAAAACTGCCATATCTCGCGAACGGATTGACCATTCCGCAAAATTTCTGTTGCATCTGAAAGTAGAAACTCGCCCGATTACAACGGTATGAGTAGTTTTCCCCTAGGCCGTTCTAGTTATTCGTTTCGAGCATCTGAACTGCGAAAATTTTGAGTTTTTCAAGCGTTCCTTACCTCAAAACTGCCATATCTCGGGAACGGATTGACCAATCCGCAAAATTTCTGTTGCATCTGAAAGTAGAAACTCGCCCGATTGCAACGGTATGAGTAGTTTTCCCCTAGGCCGTTCTAGTTATTCGTTTCGAGCATCAGAACTGCGAAAATTTTGAGTTTTTCAAGCGTTTCTTACTTCAAAACTGCCATATCTCGCGAACGGATTGACCAATCCGCAAAATTTCTGTTGCAACTGAAAGTAGAAACTCGCCCGATTACAACGGTATGAGTGGTTTTCCCCTAGGCCGTTCTAGTTATTCGTTTCGAGCATCAGATCTGCGAAAATTTTGAGTTTTTCAAGCGTTTCTTACTTCAAAACTGCCATATCTCGCGAACGGATTGACAAATCCGCAAAATTTCTGTTGCAACTGAAAGTAGAAACTCGCCCGATTACAACGGTATGAGTAGTCTTCCGCTAGGCCGTTCTAGTTATTCGTTTTGAGCATCAGAACTGCGAAAATTTTGAGTTTTTCAAGCGTTCCTTACCTCAAAACTGCCATATCTCGGGAACGGTTTGACCAATCCGCAAAATTTCTGTTGCATCTGAAGGTAGAAACTCGCCCGATTACAACGGTATGAGTAGTTTTCCCCTAGGCCGTTCTAGTTATTCGTTTCGAGCATCAGAACTGCGAAAATTTGGAGTTTCTGACGCGTTCCTTACCTCCAAACTGCCATATCTCGCGAACGGATTGACCAATCCGCAAAATTTCTGTTGCATCTGAAAGTAGAAGCTCGCCCGGTTACAACGGTATGAGTAGTTTTCCCCTAGGCCGTTCTAGTTATTCGTTTCGAGCATCAGAACTGCGAAAATTTTGAGTTTCTGACGCGTTCCTTACCTCCAAACTGCCATATCTCGCGAACGGATTGACCAATCCGCAAAATTTCTGTTGCATCTGAAAGTAGAAGCTCGCCCGGTTACAACGGTATGAGTAGTTTTCCCCTAGGCCGTTCTAGTTATTCGTTTCGAGCATCAGAACTGCGAAAATTTTGAGTTTTTCAAGCGTTTCTTACTTCAAAACTGCCATATCTCGCGAACGGATTGACCAATCCGCAAAATTTCTGTTGCAACTGAAAGTAGAAACTCGCCCGATTACAACGGTATGAGTAGTTTTCCCCTAGGCCGTTCTAGTTATTCGTTTCGAGCATCAGAACTGCGAAAATTTGGAGTTTCTCAAGCGTTTCTTACATCAAAACTGCCATATCTCGCGAACGGATTGACCAATCCGCAAAGTTTCTGTTGCATCTGAAAGTAGAAACTCGCCCCATTACAACGGTATGAGTAGTTTTCCCCTAGGCCGTTCTAGTTATTCGTTTCGAGCATCAGAACAGCGGAATTTTGGAGTTTCTCAAGCGTTTCTTACCTCAAAACTGCCATACCTCGCGAACGGATTGACCAATCCGCAAAATTTCTCTTGCATCTGAAAGTAGAAACTCGCCCCATTACAACGGTATGAGTAGTTTTCCCCTAGGCCGTTCTAGTTATTCGTTTCGAGCATCAGAACTGCGAAGATTTGGAGTTTCTCAAGCGTTTCTTACCTCAAAACTGCCATATCCAGCGAACGGATTGATCAATCCGCAAAATTTCTGTTGCATCTGAAAGTAGAAACACGCCCCATTACAACGGTATGAGTAGTTTTCCCCTAGGCCGTCCTAGTTATTCGTTTCGAGCATCAGAACTGCGAAAATTTTGAGTCTCTCAAGCGTTTCTTACCTCAAAACTGCCATATCTCGCGAACGGATTGACCACTCCGCAAAGTTTCTCTTGCATCTGAAAGTAGAAACTCGCCCCATTACAACGATATGAGTAGTTTTCCCCTAGGCCGTTCTAGTTATTCGTTTCGAGCATCAGAACTAAGAAAATTTGAAGTTTCTCAAGCGTTTCTTACATCAAAACTGCCATATCTCGCGAACGGATTGACCAATCCGCAAAGTTGCTGTTGCATCTGAAAGTAGAAACTCGCCCCATTACAACGGTGTGAGTAGTTGTCCCCTAGGCCGTTCTAGTTATTCGTTTCGAGCATCAGAACTGCGAAAATTTTGAGTTTCTCAAGCGTTTCTTACCTCAAAACTGCCACATCTCGCGAACGGATTGAGCAATCCGCAAAGTTTCTGTTGCATCTGAAAGTAGAAACTCGCCCCATTACAACGGTATGAGTAGTGTTCCCCTAGGTCGTTCTAGTTATTCGTTTCGAGCATCAGAACTGCGAAAATTTGGAGTTTCTCAAGCGTTTCTTACCTCAAAACTGCCATATCTCGCGAAAGGATTGACCAATCCGCAAAGTTTCTCTTGCATCTGAAAGTAGAAACTCGCCGCATTACAGCGATATGAGTAGTTTTCCCCTAGGCCGTTCTAGTTATTCGTTTCGAGCATCAGAACTAAGAAAATTTTGAGTTTCTCAAGCGTTTCTTACATCATAACTGCCATATCTCGCGAACGGATTGACCAATCCGCAAAGTTTCTGTTGCATCTGAAAGTAGAAACTCGCCCCATTACAACGGTATGAGTAGTTTTCCCCTAGGCCGTTCTAGTTATTCGTTTCGAGCATCAGAACTGCGAAAATTTGGAGTTTCTCAAGCGTTTCTTACCTTAAAACTGCCATATCTCGCGAACGGATTGACCAATCCGCAAAGTTTCTGTTGCATCTGAAAGTAGAAACTCGCCCGATTACAACGGTATGAGTAGTTTTCCCCTAGGCCGTTCTAGTTATTCGTTTCGAGCATCAGAACTGCGAAAGTTCTGAGTTTCTCAAGCGTTTCTTACGTCAAATCTGCCATATCTCGCGAACGGATTGACCAATCCGCAAAATTTCTGTTGCATCTGAAAGTAGAAACTCGCCCGTTTACATCGGTATGAGTGGTTTTCCCCTAGGCCGTTCTAGTTATTCGTTTCGAGCATCAGAACTGCGAAAATGTGGGGTTTCTCAAGCGTTTCTTACCTCAAAACTGCCATATCTCGCGAACGGATTGACCAATCCGCAAAGTTTCTGTTGCATCTGAAAGTAGAAACTCGCCCCATTACAACGGTATGAGTAGTTTTCCCCTTGGCCGTTCTAGTTATTCGTTTCGAGCATCAGAACTGCGAAAATTTGGAGTTTCTCAAGCGTTTCTTACATCAAAACTGCCATATCTCGCGAACGGATTGACCAATCCGCAAAGTTTCTGTTGCATCTGAAAGTAGAACCTCGACCCATTACAACGGTATAAGTAGTTTTCCCCTAGGCCGTTCTAGTTATTCGTTTCGAGCATCAGAACTGCGAAAATTTTGAGTTTCTCAAGCGTTTCTTACCTCAAAACTGCCATATCTCGCGAACGGATTGACCAATCCGCAAAATTTCTCTTGCATCTGAAAGTAGAAACTCGCACCATTACAACGGTATGAGTAGTTTTCCCCTAGGCCGTTCTAGTTATTCGTTTCGAGCATCAGAACTGCGAAAATTTGGAGTTTCTCAAGCGTTTCTTACCTCAAAACTGCCATATCTCGCGAACGGATTGACCAATCCGCAAAGTTTCTGTTGCATCTGAAAGTAGAAACTCGCCCCATTACAAGGGTATGAGTAGTTTTCCCCTAGGCCGTTCTAGTTATTCGTTTCGAGCATCAGAACTGCGAAAATTTTGAGTTTCTCAAGCGTTTCTTACCTCAAAACTGCCATATCTCGCGAACGGATTGACCAAACCGCAAAATTTCTCTTGCATCTGAAAGTAGAAACTCGCCCCATTACAACGGTATGAGCAGTTTTCCCCTAGGCCGTTCTAGTTATTCGTTTCGAGCATCAGAACTGCGAAGATTTGGAGTTTCTCAAGCGTTTCTTACCTCAAAACTGCCATATCTCGCGAACGGATTGATCAATCCGCAAAATTTCTGTTGCATCTGAAAGTAGAAACTCGCCCCATTACAATGGTATGAGTAGTTTCCCCCTAGGCCCTTCTAGTTATTCGTTTCGAGCATCAGATCTGCGAAAATTTGGAGTTTCTCAAGCGTTTCTTACATCAAAACTGCCATATCTCGCGAACGGATTGACCAATCCGCAAAATTTCTCTTGCATCTGAAAGTAGAAACTCGCCCCATTACAACGGTATGAGTAGTTTTCCCCTAGGCCGTTCTAGTTATTCGTTTCGAGCATCAGAACTGCGAAAATTTGGAGTTTCTCAAGCGTTTCTTACCTCAAAACTGCCATATCTCGCGAACGGATTGGCCAATCCGCAAAATTTCTCTTGCATCTGAAAGTAGAAACTCGCCCCATTACAACGGTATGAGTAGTTTTTCCCTAGGCCGTTCTAGTTATTCGTTTCGAGCATCAGAACTGCGAAAATTTGGAGTTTCTCAAGCGTTTCTCACTTCAAAACTGCCATATCTCGCGAACGGATTGACCAATCCGCAAAGTTTCTGTTGCATCTGAAAGTAGAAACTCGCCCCATTACAACGGTATGAGTAGTTTTCCCCTAGGCCGTTCTAGTTATTCGTTTCGAGCATCAGAACTGCGAAAATTTGGAGTTTCTCAAGCGTTTCTTACCTCAAAACTGCCATATCTCGCGAACGGATTGACCAATCCGCAAAATTTCTCTTGCATCTGAAAGTAGAAAGTCGCCCCATTACAACGGTATGAGTAGTTTTCCCCTAGGCCGTTCTAGTTATTCGTTTCGAGCATCAGAACTGCGAAAATTTTGAGTTTCTCAAGCGTTTCTTACCTCAAAACTGCCATATCTCGCGAACGGATTGACCAATGCGCAAAGTTGCTGTTGCATCTGAAAGTAGAAACTCGCCCCATTACAACGGTGTGAGTAGCTGTCCCCTAGGCCGTTCTAGTTATTCGTTTCGAGCATCAGAACTGCGAAAATTTGTAGTTTCTCAAGCGTTTCTTACCTCAAAATTGCCATATCTCGCGAACGGATTGGCCAATCCGCAAAATTTCTCTTGCATCTGAAAGTAGAAACTCGCCCCATTACAACGGTATGAGTAGTTTTCCCCTAGGCCGTTCTAGTTATTCGTTTCGAGCATCAGAACTGCGAAAATTTGGAGTTTCTCAAGCGTTTCTTACCTCAAAACTGCCATATCTCGCGAACGGATTGACCAATCCGCAAAGTTTCTGTTGCATCTGAAAGTAGAAACTCGCCCCATTACAACGGTATGAGTAGTTTTTCCCTAGGCCGTTCTAGTTATTCGTTTCGAGCATCAGAACTGCGAAAATTTGGAGTTTCTCAAGCGTTTCTTACCTCAAAACTGCCATATCTCGCGAACGGATTGACCAATCCGCAAAATTTCTCTTGCATCTGAAAGTAGAAAGTCGCCCCATTACAACGGTATGAGTAGTTTTCCCCTAGGCCGTTCTAGTTATTCGTTTCGAGCATCAGAACTGCGAAAATTTTGAGTTTCTCAAGCGTTTCTTACCTCAAAACTGCCATATCTCGCGAACGGATTGACCAATCCGCAAAGTTGCTGTTGCATCTGAAAGTAGAAACTCGCCCCATTACAACGGTGTGAGTAGTTTTCCCCTAGGCCGTTCTAGTTATTCGTTTCGAGCATCAGAACTGCGAAAATTTTGAGTTTCTCAAGCGTTTCTTACCTCAAAACTGCCATATCTCGCGAACGGATTGACCAATCCGCAAAGTTGCTGTTGCATCTGAAAGTAGAAACTCGCCCCATTACAACGGTGTGAGTAGCTGTCCCCTAGGCCGTTCTAGTTATTCGTTTCGAGCATCAGAACTGCGAAAATTTGTAGTTTCTCAAGCGTTTCTTACCTCAAAATTGCCATATCTCGCGAACGGATTGGCCAATCCGCAAAATTTCTCTTGCATCTGAAAGTAGAAACTCGCCCCATTACAACGGTATGAGTAGTTTTCCCCTAGGCCGTTCTAGTTATTCGTTTCGAGCATCAGAACTGCGAAAATTTGGAGTTTCTCAAGCGTTTCTTACCTCAAAACTGCCATATCTCGCGAACGGATTGACCAATCCGCAAAGTTTCTGTTGCATCTGAAAGTAGAAACTCGCCCCATTACAACGGTATGAGTAGTTTTCCCCTAGGCCGTTCTAGTTATTCGTTTCGAGCATCAGAACTGCGAAAATTTGGAGTTTCTCAAGCGTTTCTTACCTCAAAACTGCCATATCTCGCGAACGGATTGACCAATCCGCAAAATTTCTCTTGCATCTGAAAGTAGAAAGTCGCCCCATTACAACGGTATGAGTAGTTTTCCCCTAGGCCGTTCTAGTTATTCGTTTCGAGCATCAGAACTGCGAAAATTTTGAGTTTCTCAAGCGTTTCTTACCTCAAAACTGCCATATCTCGCGAACGGATTGACCAATCCGCAAAGTTGCTGTTGCATCTGAAAGTAGAAACTCGCCCCATTACAACGGTGTGAGTAGCTGTCCCCTAGGCCGTTCTAGTTATTCGTTTCGAGCATCAGAACTGCGAAAATTTGTAGTTTCTCAAGCGTTTCTTACCTCAAAACTGCCATATCTCGCGAACGGATTGGCCAATCCGCAAAATTTCTCTTGCATCTGAAAGTAGAAACTCGCCCCATTACAACGGTATGAGTAGTTTTTCCCTAGGCCGTTCTAGTTATTCGTTTCGAGCATCAGAACTGCGAAAATTTGGAGTTTCTCAAGCGTTTCTTACTTCAAAACTGCCATATCTCGCGAACGGATTGACCAATCCGCAAAGTTTCTGTTGCATCTGAAAGTAGAAACTCGCCCCATTACAACGGTATGAGTAGTTTTCCCCTAGGCCGTTCTAGTTATTCGTTTCGAGCATCAGAACTGCGAAAATTTGGAGTTTCTCAAGCGTTTCTTACCTCAAAACTGCCATATCTCGCGAACGGATTGACCAATCCGCAAAATTTCTCTTGCATCTGAAAGTAGAAAGTCGCCCCATTACAACGGTATGAGTAGTTTTCCCCTAGGCCGTTCTAGTTATTCGTTTCGAGCATCAGAACTGCGAAAATTTTGAGTTTCTCAAGCGTTTCTTACCTCAAAACTGCCATATCTCGCGAACGGATTGACCAATCCGCAAAGTTGCTGTTGCATCTGAAAGTAGAAACTCGCCCCATTACAACGGTGTGAGTAGCTGTCCCCTAGGCCGTTCTAGTTATTCGTTTCGAGCATCAGAACTGCGAAAATTTGTAGTTTCTCAAGCGTTTCTTACCTCAAAACTGCCATATCTCGCGAACGGATTGGCCAATCCGCAAAATTTCTCTTGCATCTGAAAGTAGAAACTCGCCCCATTACAACGGTATGAGTAGTTTTCCCCTAGGCCGTTCTAGTTATTCGTTTCGAGCATCAGAACTGCGAAAATTTGGAGTTTCTCAAGCGTTTCTTACTTCAAAACTGCCATATCTCGCGAACGGATTGACCAATCCGCAAAGTTTCTGTTGCATCTGAAAGTAGAAACTCGCCCCATTACAACGGTATGAGTAGTTTTCCCCTAGGCCGTTCTAGTTATTCGTTTCGAGCATCAGAACTGCGAAAATTTGGAGTTTCTCAAGCGTTTCTTACCTCAAAACTGCCATATCTCGCGAACGGATTGACCAATCCGCAAAATTTCTCTTGCATCTGAAAGTAGAAAGTCGCCCCATTACAACGGTATGAGTAGTGTTCCCCTAGGCCGTTCTAGTTATTCGTTTCGAGCATCAGAACTGCGAAAATTTTGAGTTTCTCAAGCGTTTCTTACCTCAAAACTGCCATATCTCGCGAACGGATTGACCAATCCGCAAAGTTGCTGTTGCATCTGAAAGTAGAAACTCGCCCCATTACAACGGTGTGAGTAGCTGTCCCCTAGGCCGTTCTAGTTATTCGTTTCGAGCATCAGAACTGCGAAAATTTGTAGTTTCTCAAGCGTTTCTTACCTCAAAACTGCCATATCTCGCGAACGGATTGGCCAATCTGCAAAATTTCTCTTGCATCTGAAAGTAGAAACTCGCCCCATTACAACGGTATGAGTAGTTTTCCCCTAGGCCGTTCTAGTTATTCGTTTCGAGCATCAGAACTGCGAAAATTTGGAGTTTCTCAAGCGTTTCTTACCTCAAAACTGCCATATCTCGCGAACGGATTGACCAATCCGCAAAGTTTCTGTTGCATCTGAAAGTAGAAACTCGCCCCATTACAACGGTATGAGTAGTTTTCCCCTAGGCCGTTCTAGTTATTCGTTTCGAGCATCAGAACTAAGAAAATTTGGAGTTTCTCAAGCGTTTCTTACATCAAAACTGCCATATCTCGCGAACGGATTGACCAATCCGCAAAGTTTCTCTTGCATCTGAAAGTAGAAACTCGCCGCATTACAGCGATATGAGTAGTTTTCCCCTAGGCCGTTCTAGTTATTCGTTTCGAGCATCAGAACTAAGAAAATTTTGAGTTTCTCAAGCGTTTCTTACATCATAACTGCCATATCTCGCGAACGGATTGACCAATCCGCAAAGTTTCTGTTGCATCTGAAAGTAGAAACTCGCCCCATTACAACGGTATGAGTAGTTTTCCCCTAGGCCGTTCTAGTTATTCGTTTCGAGCATCAGAACTGCGAAAATTTGGAGTTTCTCAAGCGTTTCTTACGTCAAATCTGCCATATCTCGCGAACGGATTGACCAATCCGCAAAATTTCTGTTGCATCTGAAAGTAGAAACTCGCCCGTTTGCATCGGTATGAGTGGTTTTCCCCTAGGCCGTTCTAGTTATTCGTTTCGAGCATCAGAACTGCGAAAATGTGGGGTTTCTCAAGCGTTTCTTACCTCAAAACTGCCATATCTCGCGAACGGATTGACCAATCAGCAAAGTTTCTGTTGCATCTGAAAGTAGAAACTCGCCCCATTACAACGGTATGAGTAGTTTTCCCCTTGGCCGTTCTAGTTATTCGTTTCGAGCATCAGAACTGCGAAAATTTGGAGTTTCTCAAGCGTTTCTTACATCAAAACTGCCATATCTCGCGAACGGATTGACCAATCCGCAAAGTTTCTGTTGCATCTAAAAGTAGAACCTCGACCCATTACAACGGTATAAGTAGTTTTCCCCTAGGCCGTTCTAGTTATTCGTTTCGAGCATCAGAACTGCGAAAATTTTGAGTTTCTCAAGCGTTTCTTACCTCAAAATTGCCATATCTCGCGAACGGATTGGCCAATCCGCAAAATTTCTCTTGCATCTGAAAGTAGAAACTCGCCCCATTACAACGGTATGAGTAGTTTTCCCCTAGGCCGTTCTAGTTATTCGTTTCGAGCATCAGAACTGCGAAAATTTGGAGTTTCTCAAGCGTTTCTTACCTCAAAACTGCCATATCTCGCGAACGGATTGACCAATCCGCAAAGTTTCTGTTGCATCTGAAAGTAGAAACTCGCCCCATTACAACGGTATGAGTAGTTTTTCCCTAGGCCGTTCTAGTTATTCGTTTCGAGCATCAGAACTGCGAAAATTTGGAGTTTCTCAAGCGTTTCTTACTTCAAAACTGCCATATCTCGCGAACGGATTGACCAATCCGCAAAGTTTCTGTTGCATCTGAAAGTAGAAACTCGCCCCATTACAACGGTATGAGTAGTTTTCCCCTAGGCCGTTCTAGTTATTCGTTTCGAGCATCAGAACTGCGAAAATTTGGAGTTTCTCAAGCGTTTCTTACCTCAAAACTGCCATATCTCGCGAACGGATTGACCAATCCGCAAAATTTCTCTTGCATCTGAAAGTAGAAAGTCGCCCCATTACAACGGTATGAGTAGTTTTCCCCTAGGCCGTTCTAGTTATTCGTTTCGAGCATCAGAACTGCGAAAATTTTGAGTTTCTCAAGCGTTTCTTACCTCAAAACTGCCATATCTCGCGAACGGATTGACCAATCCGCAAAGTTGCTGTTGCATCTGAAAGTAGAAACTCGCCCCATTACAACGGTGTGAGTAGTTTTCCCCTAGGCCGTTCTAGTTATTCGTTTCGAGCATCAGAACTGCGAAAATTTTGAGTTTCTCAAGCGTTTCTTACCTCAAAACTGCCATATCTCGCGAACGGATTGACCAATCCGCAAAGTTGCTGTTGCATCTGAAAGTAGAAACTCGCCCCATTACAACGGTGTGAGTAGCTGTCCCCTAGGCCGTTCTAGTTATTCGTTTCGAGCATCAGAACTGCGAAAATTTGTAGTTTCTCAAGCGTTTCTTACCTCAAAATTGCCATATCTCGCGAACGGATTGGCCAATCCGCAAAATTTCTCTTGCATCTGAAAGTAGAAACTCGCCCCATTACAACGGTATGAGTAGTTTTCCCCTAGGCCGTTCTAGTTATTCGTTTCGAGCATCAGAACTGCGAAAATTTGGAGTTTCTCAAGCGTTTCTTACCTCAAAACTGCCATATCTCGCGAACGGATTGACCAATCCGCAAAGTTTCTGTTGCATCTGAAAGTAGAAACTCGCCCCATTACAACGGTATGAGTAGTTTTCCCCTAGGCCGTTCTAGTTATTCGTTTCGAGCATCAGAACTGCGAAAATTTGGAGTTTCTCAAGCGTTTCTTACCTCAAAACTGCCATATCTCGCGAACGGATTGACCAATCCGCAAAATTTCTCTTGCATCTGAAAGTAGAAAGTCGCCCCATTACAACGGTATGAGTAGTTTTCCCCTAGGCCGTTCTAGTTATTCGTTTCGAGCATCAGAACTGCGAAAATTTTGAGTTTCTCAAGCGTTTCTTACCTCAAAACTGCCATATCTCGCGAACGGATTGACCAATCCGCAAAGTTGCTGTTGCATCTGAAAGTAGAAACTCGCCCCATTACAACGGTGTGAGTAGCTGTCCCCTAGGCCGTTCTAGTTATTCGTTTCGAGCATCAGAACTGCGAAAATTTGTAGTTTCTCAAGCGTTTCTTACCTCAAAACTGCCATATCTCGCGAACGGATTGGCCAATCCGCAAAATTTCTCTTGCATCTGAAAGTAGAAACTCGCCCCATTACAACGGTATGAGTAGTTTTTCCCTAGGCCGTTCTAGTTATTCGTTTCGAGCATCAGAACTGCGAAAATTTGGAGTTTCTCAAGCGTTTCTTACTTCAAAACTGCCATATCTCGCGAACGGATTGACCAATCCGCAAAGTTTCTGTTGCATCTGAAAGTAGAAACTCGCCCCATTACAACGGTATGAGTAGTTTTCCCCTAGGCCGTTCTAGTTATTCGTTTCGAGCATCAGAACTGCGAAAATTTGGAGTTTCTCAAGCGTTTCTTACCTCAAAACTGCCATATCTCGCGAACGGATTGACCAATCCGCAAAATTTCTCTTGCATCTGAAAGTAGAAAGTCGCCCCATTACAACGGTATGAGTAGTGTTCCCCTAGGCCGTTCTAGTTATTCGTTTCGAGCATCAGAACTGCGAAAATTTTGAGTTTCTCAAGCGTTTCTTACCTCAAAACTGCCATATCTCGCGAACGGATTGAACAATCCGCAAAGTTGCTGTTGCATCTGAAAGTAGAAACTCGCCCCATTACAACGGTGTGAGTAGCTGTCCCCTAGGCCGTTCTAGTTATTCGTTTCGAGCATCAGAACTGCGAAAATTTGTAGTTTCTCAAGCGTTTCTTACCTCAAAACTGCCATATCTCGCGAACGGATTGGCCAATCCGCAAAATTTCTCTTGCATCTGAAAGTAGAAACTCGCCCCATTACAACGGTATGAGTAGTTTTCCCCTAGGCCGTTCTAGTTATTCGTTTCGAGCATCAGAACTGCGAAAATTTGGAGTTTCTCAAGCGTTTCTTACCTCAAAACTGCCATATCTCGCGAACGGATTGACCAATCCGCAAAGTTTCTGTTGCATCTGAAAGTAGAAACTCGCCCCATTACAACGGTATGAGTAGTTTTCCCCTAGGCCGTTCTAGTTATTCGTTTCGAGCATCAGAACTAAGAAAATTTGGAGTTTCTCAAGCGTTTCTTACATCAAAACTGCCATATCTCGCGAACGGATTGACCAATCCGCAAAGTTTCTCTTGCATCTGAAAGTAGAAACTCGCCGCATTACAGCGATATGAGTAGTTTTCCCCTAGGCCGTTCTAGTTATTCGTTTCGAGCATCAGAACTGCGAAAATTTGGAGTTTCTCAAGCGTTTCTTACGTCAAATCTGCCATATCTCGCGAACGGATTGACCAATCCGCAAAATTTCTGTTGCATCTGAAAGTAGAAACTCGCCCGTTTACATCGGTATGAGTGGTTTTCCCCTAGGCCGTTCTAGTTATTCGTTTCGAGCATCAGAACTGCGAAAATGTGGGGTTTCTCAAGCGTTTCTTACCTCAAAACTGCCATATCTCGCGAACGGATTGACCAATCAGCAAAGTTTCTGTTGCATCTGAAAGTAGAAACTCGCCCCATTACAACGGTATGAGTAGTTTTCCCCTTGGCCGTTCTAGTTATTCGTTTCGAGCATCAGAACTGCGAAAATTTGGAGTTTCTCAAGCGTTTCTTACATCAAAACTGCCATATCTCGCGAACGGATTGACCAATCCGCAAAGTTTCTGTTGCATCTAAAAGTAGAACCTCGACCCATTACAACGGTATAAGTAGTTTTCCCCTAGGCCGTTCTAGTTATTCGTTTCGAGCATCAGAACTGCGAAAATTTTGAGTTTCTCAAGCGTTTCTTACCTCAAAACTGCCATATCTCGCGAACGGATTGACCAATCCGCAAAATTTCTCTTGCATCTGAAAGTAGAAACTCGCACCATTACAACGGTATGAGTAGTTTTCCCCTAGGCCGTTCTAGTTATTCGTTTCGAGCATCAGAACTGCGAAAATTTTGAGTTTCTCAAGCGTTTCTTACCTCAAAACTGCCATATCTCGCGAACCCAATGACCAATCCGCAAAGTTTCTGTTGCATCTGAAAGTAGAAACTCGCCCCATTACAAGGGTATGAGTAGTTTTCCCCTAGGCCGTTCTAGTTATTCGTTTCGAGCATCAGAACTGCGAAAATTTGAGTTTCTCAAGCGTTTCTTACCTCAAAACTGCCATATCTCGCGAACGGATTGACCAATCCGCAAAATTTCTCTTGCATCTGAAAGTAGAAACTCGCCCCATTACAACGGTATGAGCAGTTTTCCCCTAGGCCGTTCTAGTTATTCGTTTCGAGCATCAGAACTGCGAAGATTTGGAGTTTCTCAAGCGTTTCTTACCTCAAAACTGCCATATCTCGCGAACGGATTGATCAATCCGCAAAATTTCTGTTCCATCTGAAAGTAGAAACTCGCCCCATTACAATGGTATGAGTAGTTTCCCCCTAGGCCCTTCTAGTTATTCGTTTCGAGCATCAGATCTGCGAAAATTTGGAGTTTCTCAAGCGTTTCTTACATCAAAACTGCCATATCTCGCGAACGGATTGACCAATCCGCAAAATTTCTCTTGCATCTGAAAGTAGAAACTCGCCCCATTACAACGGTATGAGTAGTTTTCCCCTAGGCCGTTCTAGTTATTCGTTTCGAGCATCAGAACTGCGAAAATTTGGAGTTTCTCAAGCGTTTCTTACCTCAAAACTGCCATATCTCGCGAACGGATTGGCCAATCCGCAAAATTTCTCTTGCATCTGAAAGTAGAAACTCGCCCCATTACAACGGTATGAGTAGTTTTTCCCTAGGCCGTTCTAGTTATTCGTTTCGAGCATCAGAACTGCGAAAATTTGGAGTTTCTCAAGCGTTTCTTACCTCAAAACTGCCATATCTCGCGAACGGATTGGCCAATCCGCAAAATTTCTCTTGCATCTGAAAGTAGAAACTCGCCCCATTACAACGGTATGAGTAGTTTTTCCCTAGGCCGTTCTAGTTATTCGTTTCGAGCATCAGAACTGCGAAAATTTGGAGTTTCTCAAGCGTTTCTTACTTCAAAACTGCCATATCTCGCGAACGGATTGACCAATCCGCAAAGTTTCTGTTGCATCTGAAAGTAGAAACTCGCCCCATTACAACGGTATGAGTAGTTTTCCCCTAGGCCGTTCTAGTTATTCGTTTCGAGCATCAGAACTGCGAAAATTTGGAGTTTCTCAAGCGTTTCTTACCTCAAAACTGCCATATCTCGCGAACGGATTGACCAATCCGCAAAATTTCTCTTGCATCTGAAAGTAGAAACTCGCCCCATTACAACGGTGTGAGTAGCTGTCCCCTAGGCCGTTCTAGTTATTCGTTTCGAGCATCAGAACTGCGAAAATTTGTAGTTTCTCAAGCGTTTCTTACCTCAAAATTGCCATATCTCGCGAACGGATTGGCCAATCCGCAAAATTTCTCTTGCATCTGAAAGTAGAAACTCGCCCCATTACAACGGTATGAGTAGTTTTCCCCTAGGCCGTTCTAGTTATTCGTTTCGAGCATCAGAACTGCGAAAATTTGGAGTTTCTCAAGCGTTTCTTACCTCAAAACTGCCATATCTCGCGAACGGATTGACCAATCCGCAATGTTTCTGTTGCATCTGAAAGTAGAAACTCGCCCCATTACAACGGTATGAGTAGTTTTTCCCTAAGCCGTTCTAGTTATTCGTTTCGAGCATCAGAACTGCGAAAATTTGGAGTTTCTCAAGCGTTTCTTACTTCAAAACTGCCATATCTCGCGAACGGATTGACCAATCCGCAAAGTTTCTGTTGCATCTGAAAGTAGAAACTCGCCCCATTACAACGGTATGAGTAGTTTTCCCCTAGGCCGTTCTAGTTATTCGTTTCGAGCATCAGAACTGCGAAAATTTGGAGTTTCTCAAGCGTTTCTTACCTTACACTGCCATATCTCGCGAACGGATTGACCAATCCGCAAAGTTTCTGTTGCATCTGAAAGTAGAAACTCGCCCGATTACAACGGTATGAGTAGTTTTCCCCTAGGCCGTTCTAGTTATTCGTTTCGAGCATCAGAACTGCGAAAGTTCTGAGTTTCTCAAGCGTTTCTTACGTCAAATCTGCCATATCTCGCGAACGGATTGACCAATCCGCAAAATTTCTGTTGCATCTGAAAGTAGAAACTCGCCCGTTTACATCGGTATGAGTGGTTTTCCCCTAGGCCGTTCTAGTTATTCGTTTCGAGCATCAGAACTGCGAAAATGTGGGGTTTCTCAAGCGTTTCTTACCTCAAAACTGCCATATCTCGCGAACGGATTGACCAATCCGCAAAGTTTCTGTTGCATCTGAAAGTAGAAACTCGCCCCATTACAACGGTATGAGTAGTTTTCCCCTTGGCCGTTCTAGTTATTCGTTTCGAGCATCAGAACTGCGAAAATTTGGAGTTTCTCAAGCGTTTCTTACATCAAAACTGCCATATCTCGCGAACGGATTGACCAATCCGCAAAGTTTCTGTTGCATCTGAAAGTAGAACCTCGACCCATTACAACGGTATAAGTAGTTTTCCCCTAGGCCGTTCTAGTTATTCGTTTCGAGCATCAGAACTGCGAAAATTTTGAGTTTCTCAAGCGTTTCTTACCTCAAAACTGCCATATCTCGCGAACGGATTGACCAATCCGCAAAATTTCTCTTGCATCTGAAAGTAGAAACTCGCACCATTACAACGGTATGAGTAGTTTTCCCCTAGGCCGTTCTAGTTATTCGTTTCGAGCATCAGAACTGCGAAAATTTTGAGTTTCTCAAGCGTTTCTTACCTCAAAACTGCCATATCTCGCGAACGGATTGACCAATGCGCAAAGTTGCTGTTGCATCTGAAAGTAGAAACTCGCCCCATTACAACGGTGTGAGTAGCTGTCCCCTAGGCCGTTCTAGTTATTCGTTTCGAGCATCAGAACTGCGAAAATTTGTAGTTTCTCAAGCGTTTCTTACCTCAAAATTGCCATATCTCGCGAACGGATTGGCCAATCCGCAAAATTTCTCTTGCATCTGAAAGTAGAAACTCGCCCCATTACAACGGTATGAGTAGTTTTCCCCTAGGCCGTTCTAGTTATTCGTTTCGAGCATCAGAACTGCGAAAATTTGGAGTTTCTCAAGCGTTTCTTACCTCAAAACTGCCATATCTCGCGAACGGATTGACCAATCCGCAAAGTTTCTGTTGCATCTGAAAGTAGAAACTCGCCCCTTTACAACGGTATGAGTAGTTTTCCCCTAGGCCGTTCTAGTTATTCGTTTCGAGCATCAGAACTGCGAAAATTTGGAGTTTCTCAAGCGTTTCTTACCTCAAAACTGCCATATCTCGCGAACGGATTGACCAATCCGCAAAATTTCTCTTGCATCTGAAAGTAGAAACTCGCACCATTACAACGGTATGAGTAGTTTTCCCCTAGGCCGTTCTAGTTATTCGTTTCGAGCATCAGAACTGCGAAAATTTTGAGTTTCTCAAGCGTTTCTTACCTCAAAACTGCCATATCTCGCGAACCCAATGACCAATCCGCAAAGTTTCTGTTGCATCTGAAAGTAGAAACTCGCCCCATTACAAGGGTATGAGTAGTTTTCCCCTAGGCCGTTCTAGTTATTCGTTTCGAGCATCAGAACTGCGAAAATTTTGAGTTTCTCAAGCGTTTCTTACCTCAAAACTGCCATATCTCGCGAACGGATTGACCAATCCGCAAAATTTCTCTTGCATCTGAAAGTAGAAACTCGCCCCATTACAACGGTATGAGCAGTTTTCCCCTAGGCCGTTCTAGTTATTCGTTTCGAGCATCAGAACTGCGAAGATTTGGAGTTTCTCAAGCGTTTCTTACCTCAAAACTGCCATATCTCGCGAACGGATTGATCAATCCGCAAAATTTCTGTTCCATCTGAAAGTAGAAACTCGCCCCATTACAATGGTATGAGTAGTTTCCCCCTAGGCCCTTCTAGTTATTCGTTTCGAGCATCAGATCTGCGAAAATTTGGAGTTTCTCAAGCGTTTCTTACATCAAAACTGCCATATCTCGCGAACGGATTGACCAATCCGCAAAATTTCTTTTTTATCTGAAAGTAGAAACTCGCCCCATTACAACGGTATGAGTAGTTTTCCCCTAGGCCGTTCTAGTTATTCGTTTCGAGCATCAGAACTGCGAAAATTTGGAGTTTCTCAAGCGTTTCTTACCTCAAAACTGCCATATCTCGCGAACGGATTGGCCAATCCGCAAAATTTCTCTTGCATCTGAAAGTAGAAACTCGCCCCATTACAACGGTATGAGTAGTTTTTCCCTAGGCCGTTCTAGTTATTCGTTTCGAGCATCAGAACTGCGAAAATTTGGAGTTTCTCAAGCGTTTCTTACTTCAAAACTGCCATATCTCGCGAACGGATTGACCAATCCGCAAAGTTTCTGTTGCATCTGAAAGTAGAAACTCGCCCCATTACAACGGTATGAGTAGTTTTCCCCTAGGCCGTTCTAGTTATTCGTTTCGAGCATCAGAACTGCGAAAATTTGGAGTTTCTCAAGCGTTTCTTACCTCAAAACTGCCATATCTCGCGAACGGATTGACCAATCCGCAAAATTTCTCTTGCATCTGAAAGTAGAAAGTCGCCCCATTACAACGGTATGAGTAGTTTTCCCCTAGGCCGTTCTAGTTATTCGTTTCGAGCATCAGAACTGCGAAAATTTTGAGTTTCTCAAGCGTTTCTTACCTCAAAACTGCCATATCTCGCGAACGGATTGACCAATGCGCAAAGTTGCTGTTGCATCTGAAAGTAGAAACTCGCCCCATTACAACGGTGTGAGTAGCTGTCCCCTAGGCCGTTCTAGTTATTCGTTTCGAGCATCAGAACTGCGAAAATTTGTAGTTTCTCAAGCGTTTCTTACCTCAAAATTGCCATATCTCGCGAACGGATTGGCCAATCCGCAAAATTTCTCTTGCATCTGAAAGTAGAAACTCGCCCCATTACAACGGTATGAGTAGTTTTCCCCTAGGCCGTTCTAGTTATTCGTTTCGAGCATCAGAACTGCGAAAATTTTGAGTTTCTCAAGCGTTTCTTACCTCAAAACTGCCATATCTCGCGAACGGATTGACCAATCCGCAAAATTTCTCTTGCATCTGAAAGTAGAAACTCGCACCATTACAACGGTATGAGTAGTTTTCCCCTAGGCCGTTCTAGTTATTCGTTTCGAGCATCAGAACTGCGAAAATTTTGAGTTTCTCAAGCGTTTCTTACCTCAAAACTGCCATATCTCGCGAACCCAATGACCAATCCGCAAAGTTTCTGTTGCATCTGAAAGTAGAAACTCGCCCCATTACAACGGTATGAGTAGTTTTCCCCTAGGCCGTTCTAGTTATTCGTTTCGAGCATCAGAACTGCGAAAATTTTGAGTTTCTCAAGCGTTTCTTACCTCAAAACTGCCATATCTCGCGAACGGATTGACCAATCCGCAAAATTTCTCTTGCATCTGAAAGTAGAAACTCGCACCATTACAACGGTATGAGTAGTTTTCCCCTAGGCCGTTCTAGTTATTCGTTTCGAGCATCAGAACTGCGAAAATTTTGAGTTTCTCAAGCGTTTCTTACCTCAAAACTGCCATATCTCGCGAACCCAATGACCAATCCGCAAAGTTTCTGTTGCATCTGAAAGTCGAAACTCGCCCCATTACAAGGGTATGAGTAGTTTTCCCCTAGGCCGTTCTAGTTATTCGTTTCGAGCATCAGAACTGCGAAAATTTGGAGTTTCTCAAGCGTTTCTTACCTCAAAACTGCCATATCTCGCGAACCCAATGACCAATCCGCAAAGTTTCTGTTGCATCTGAAAGTAGAAACTCGCCCCATTACAATGGTATGAGTAGTTTCCCCCTAGGCCCTTCTAGTTATTCGTTTCGAGCATCAGATCTGCGAAAATTTGGAGTTTCTCAAGCGTTTCTTACATCAAAACTGCCATATCTCGCGAACGGATTGACCAATCCGCAAAATTTCTCTTGCATCTGAAAGTAGAAACTCGCCCCATTACAACGGTATGAGTAGTTTTCCCCTAGGCCGTTCTAGTTATTCGTTTCGAGCATCAGAACTGCGAAAATTTGGAGTTTCTCAAGCGTTTCTTACCTCAAAACTGCCATATCTCGCGAACGGATTGGCCAATCCGCAAAATTTCTCTTGCATCTGAAAGTAGAAACTCGCCCCATTACAACGGTATGAGTAGTTTTTCCCTAGGCCGTTCTAGTTATTCGTTTCGAGCATCAGAACTGCGAAAATTTGGAGTTTCTCAAGCGTTTCTTACTTCAAAACTGCCATATCTCGCGAACGGATTGACCAATCCGCAAAGTTTCTGTTGCATCTGAAAGTAGAAACTCGCCCCATTACAACGGTATGAGTAGTTTTCCCCTAGGCCGTTCTAGTTATTCGTTTCGAGCATCAGAACTGCGAAAATTTGGAGTTCCTCAAGCGTTTCTTACCTCAAAACTGCCATATCTCGCGAACGGATTGACCAATCCGCAAAATTTCTCTTGCATCTGAAAGTAGAAACTCGCACCATTACAACGGTATGAGTAGTTTTCCCCTAGGCCGTTCTAGTTATTCGTTTCGAGCATCAGAACTGCGAAAATTTTGAGTTTCTCAAGCGTTTCTTACCTCAAAACTGCCATATCTCGCGAACCCAATGACCAATCCGCAAAGTTTCTGTTGCATCTGAAAGTAGAAACTCGCCCCATTACAAGGGTATGAGTAGTTTTCCCCTAGGCCGTTCTAGTTATTCGTTTCGAGCATCAGAACTGCGAAAATTTTGAGTTTCTCAAGCGTTTCTTACCTCAAAACTGCCATATCTCGCGAACGGATTGACCAATCCGCAAAATTTCTCTTGCATCTGAAAGTAGAAACTCGCCCCATTACAACGGTATGAGCAGTTTTCCCCTAGGCCGTTCTAGTTATTCGTTTCGAGCATCAGAACTGCGAAGATTTGGAGTTTCTCAAGCGTTTCTTACCTCAAAACTGCCATATCTCGCGAACGGATTGATCAATCCGCAAAATTTCTGTTCCATCTGAAAGTAGAAACTCGCCCCATTACAATGGTATGAGTAGTTTCCCCCTAGGCCCTTCTAGTTATTCGTTTCGAGCATCAGATCTGCGAAAATTTGGAGTTTCTCAAGCGTTTCTTACATCAAAACTGCCATATCTCGCGAACGGATTGACCAATCCGCAAAATTTCTCTTGCATCTGAAAGTAGAAACTCGCCCCATTACAACGGTATGAGTAGTTTTCCCCTAGGCCGTTCTAGTTATTCGTTTCGAGCATCAGAACTGCGAAAATTTGGAGTTTCTCAAGCGTTTCTTACCTCAAAACTGCCATATCTCGCGAACGGATTGGCCAATCCGCAAAATTTCTCTTGCATCTGAAAGTAGAAACTCGCCCCATTACAACGGTATGAGTAGTTTTTCCCTAGGCCGTTCTAGTTATTCGTTTCGAGCATCAGAACTGCGAAAATTTGGAGTTTCTCAAGCGTTTCTTACTTCAAAACTGCCATATCTCGCGAACGGATTGACCAATCCGCAAAGTTTCTGTTGCATCTGAAAGTAGAAACTCGCCCCATTACAACGGTATGAGTAGTTTTCCCCTAGGCCGTTCTAGTTATTCGTTTCGAGCATCAGAACTGCGAAAATTTTGAGTTTCTCAAGCGTTTCTTACCTCAAAACTGCCATATCTCGCGAACGGATTGACCAATCCGCAAAATTTCTCTTGCATCTGAAAGTAGAAACTCGCACCATTACAACGGTATGAGTAGTTTTCCCCTAGGCCGTTCTAGTTATTCGTTTCGAGCATCAGAACTGCGAAAATTTTGAGTTTCTCAAGCGTTTCTTACCTCAAAACTGCCATATCTCGCGAACCCAATGACCAATCCGCAAAGTTTCTGTTGCATCTGAAAGTAGAAACTCGCCCCATTACAACGGTATGAGTAGTTTTCCCCTAGGCCGTTCTAGTTATTCGTTTCGAGCATCAGAACTGCGAAAATTTTGAGTTTCTCAAGCGTTTCTTACCTCAAAACTGCCATATCTCGCGAACGGATTGACCAATCCGCAAAATTTCTCTTGCATCTGAAAGTAGAAACTCGCACCATTACAACGGTATGAGTAGTTTTCCCCTAGGCCGTTCTAGTTATTCGTTTCGAGCATCAGAACTGCGAAAATTTTGAGTTTCTCAAGCGTTTCTTACCTCAAAACTGCCATATCTCGCGAACCCAATGACCAATCCGCAAAGTTTCTGTTGCATCTGAAAGTCGAAACTCGCCCCATTACAAGGGTATGAGTAGTTTTCCCCTAGGCCGTTCTAGTTATTCGTTTCGAGCATCAGAACTGCGAAGATTTGGAGTTTCTCAAGCGTTTCTTACCTCAAAACTGCCATATCTCGCGAACGGATTGATCAATCCGCAAAATTTCTGTTCCATCTGAAAGTAGAAACTCGCCCCATTACAATGGTATGAGTAGTTTCCCCCTAGGCCCTTCTAGTTATTCGTTTCGAGCATCAGATCTGCGAAAATTTGGAGTTTCTCAAGCGTTTCTTACATCAAAACTGCCATATCTCGCGAACGGATTGACCAATCCGCAAAATTTCTCTTGCATCTGAAAGTAGAAACTCGCCCCATTACAACGGTATGAGTAGTTTTCCCCTAGGCCGTTCTAGTTATTCGTTTCGAGCATCAGAACTGCGAAAATTTGGAGTTTCTCAAGCGTTTCTTACCTCAAAACTGCCATATCTCGCGAACGGATTGGCCAATCCGCAAAATTTCTCTTGCATCTGAAAGTAGAAACTCGCCCCATTACAACGGTATGAGTAGTTTTTCCCTAGGCCGTTCTAGTTATTCGTTTCGAGCATCAGAACTGCGAAAATTTGGAGTTTCTCAAGCGTTTCTTACTTCAAAACTGCCATATCTCGCGAACGGATTGACCAATCCGCAAAGTTTCTGTTGCATCTGAAAGTAGAAACTCGCCCCATTACAACGGTATGAGTAGTTTTCCCCTAGGCCGTTCTAGTTATTCGTTTCGAGCATCAGAACTGCGAAAATTTGGAGTTCCTCAAGCGTTTCTTACCTCAAAACTGCCATATCTCGCGAACGGATTGACCAATCCGCAAAATTTCTCTTGCATCTGAAAGTAGAAACTCGCACCATTACAACGGTATGAGTAGTTTTCCCCTAGGCCGTTCTAGTTATTCGTTTCGAGCATCAGAACTGCGAAAATTTTGAGTTTCTCAAGCGTTTCTTACCTCAAAACTGCCATATCTCGCGAACCCAATGACCAATCCGCAAAGTTTCTGTTGCATCTGAAAGTAGAAACTCGCCCCATTACAAGGGTATGAGTAGTTTTCCCCTAGGCCGTTCTAGTTATTCGTTTCGAGCATCAGAACTGCGAAAATTTTGAGTTTCTCAAGCGTTTCTTACCTCAAAACTGCCATATCTCGCGAACGGATTGACCAATCCGCAAAATTTCTCTTGCATCTGAAAGTAGAAACTCGCCCCATTACAACGGTATGAGCAGTTTTCCCCTAGGCCGTTCTAGTTATTCGTTTCGAGCATCAGAACTGCGAAGATTTGGAGTTTCTCAAGCGTTTCTTACCTCAAAACTGCCATATCTCGCGAACGGATTGATCAATCCGCAAAATTTCTGTTCCATCTGAAAGTAGAAACTCGCCCCATTACAATGGTATGAGTAGTTTCCCCCTAGGCCCTTCTAGTTATTCGTTTCGAGCATCAGATCTGCGAAAATTTGGAGTTTCTCAAGCGTTTCTTACATCAAAACTGCCATATCTCGCGAACGGATTGACCAATCCGCAAAATTTCTCTTGCATCTGAAAGTAGAAACTCGCCCCATTACAACGGTATGAGTAGTTTTCCCCTAGGCCGTTCTAGTTATTCGTTTCGAGCATCAGAACTGCGAAAATTTGGAGTTTCTCAAGCGTTTCTTACCTCAAAACTGCCATATCTCGCGAACGGATTGGCCAATCCGCAAAATTTCTCTTGCATCTGAAAGTAGAAACTCGCCCCATTACAACGGTATGAGTAGTTTTTCCCTAGGCCGTTCTAGTTATTCGTTTCGAGCATCAGAACTGCGAAAATTTGGAGTTTCTCAAGCGTTTCTTACTTCAAAACTGCCATATCTCGCGAACGGATTGACCAATCCGCAAAGTTTCTGTTGCATCTGAAAGTAGAAACTCGCCCCATTACAACGGTATGAGTAGTTTTCCCCTAGGCCGTTCTAGTTATTCGTTTCGAGCATCAGAACTGCGAAAATTTGGAGTTTCTCAAGCGTTTCTTACCTCAAAACTGCCATATCTCGCGAACGGATTGACCAATCCGCAAAATTTCTCTTGCATCTGAAAGTAGAAAGTCGCCCCATTACAACGGTATGAGTAGTTTTCCCCTAGGCCGTTCTAGTTATTCGTTTCGAGCATCAGAACTGCGAAAATTTTGAGTTTCTCAAGCGTTTCTTACCTCAAAACTGCCATATCTCGCGAACGGATTGACCAATGCGCAAAGTTGCTGTTGCATCTGAAAGTAGAAACTCGCCCCATTACAACGGTGTGAGTAGCTGTCCCCTAGGCCGTTCTAGTTATTCGTTTCGAGCATCAGAACTGCGAAAATTTGTAGTTTCTCAAGCGTTTCTTACCTCAAAATTGCCATATCTCGCGAACGGATTGGCCAATCCGCAAAATTTCTCTTGCATCTGAAAGTAGAAACTCGCCCCATTACAACGGTATGAGTAGTTTTCCCCTAGGCCGTTCTAGTTATTCGTTTCGAGCATCAGAACTGCGAAAATTTTGAGTTTCTCAAGCGTTTCTTACCTCAAAACTGCCATATCTCGCGAACGGATTGACCAATCCGCAAAATTTCTCTTGCATCTGAAAGTAGAAACTCGCACCATTACAACGGTATGAGTAGTTTTCCCCTAGGCCGTTCTAGTTATTCGTTTCGAGCATCAGAACTGCGAAAATTTTGAGTTTCTCAAGCGTTTCTTACCTCAAAACTGCCATATCTCGCGAACCCAATGACCAATCCGCAAAGTTTCTGTTGCATCTGAAAGTAGAAACTCGCCCCATTACAAGGGTATGAGTAGTTTTCCCCTAGGCCGTTCTAGTTATTCGTTTCGAGCATCAGAACTGCGAAAATTTTGAGTTTCTCAAGCGTTTCTTACCTCAAAACTGCCATATCTCGCGAACGGATTGACCAATCCGCAAAATTTCTCTTGCATCTGAAAGTAGAAACTCGCACCATTACAACGGTATGAGTAGTTTTCCCCTAGGCCGTTCTAGTTATTCGTTTCGAGCATCAGAACTGCGAAAATTTTGAGTTTCTCAAGCGTTTCTTACCTCAAAACTGCCATATCTCGCGAACCCAATGACCAATCCGCAAAGTTTCTGTTGCATCTGAAAGTAGAAACTCGCCCCATTACAAGGGTATGAGTAGTTTTCCCCTAGGCCGTTCTAGTTATTCGTTTCGAGCATCAGATCTGCGAAAATTTGGAGTTTCTCAAGCGTTTCTTACATCAAAACTGCCATATCTCGCGAACGGATTGACCAATCCGCAAAATTTCTCTTGCATCTGAAAGTAGAAACTCGCCCCATTACAACGGTATGAGTAGTTTTCCCCTAGGCCGTTCTAGTTATTCGTTTCGAGCATCAGAACTGCGAAAATTTGGAGTTTCTCAAGCGTTTCTTACCTCAAAACTGCCATATCTCGCGAACGGATTGGCCAATCCGCAAAATTTCTCTTGCATCTGAAAGTAGAAACTCGCCCCATTACAACGGTATGAGTAGTTTTTCCCTAGGCCGTTCTAGTTATTCGTTTCGAGCATCAGAACTGCGAAAATTTGGAGTTTCTCAAGCGTTTCTTACTTCAAAACTGCCATATCTCGCGAACGGATTGACCAATCCGCAAAGTTTCTGTTGCATCTGAAAGTAGAAACTCGCCCCATTACAACGGTATGAGTAGTTTTCCCCTAGGCCGTTCTAGTTATTCGTTTCGAGCATCAGAACTGCGAAAATTTGGAGTTTCTCAAGCGTTTCTTACCTCAAAACTGCCATATCTCGCGAACGGATTGACCAATCCGCAAAATTTCTCTTGCATCTGAAAGTAGAAAGTCGCCCCATTACAACGGTATGAGTAGTTTTCCCCTAGGCCGTTCTAGTTATTCGTTTCGAGCAACAGAACTGCGAAAATTTTGAGTTTCTCAAGCGTTTCTTACCTCAAAACTGCCATATCTCGCGAACGGATTGACCAATGCGCAAAGTTGCTGTTGCATCTGAAAGTAGAAACTCGCCCCATTACAACGGTGTGAGTAGCTGTCCCCTAGGCCGTTCTAGTTATTCGTTTCGAGCATCAGAACTGCGAAAATTTGTAGTTTCTCAAGCGTTTCTTACCTCAAAATTGCCATATCTCGCGAACGGATTGGCCAATCCGCAAAATTTCTCTTGCATCTGAAAGTAGAAACTCGCCCCATTACAACGGTATGAGTAGTTTTCCCCTAGGCCGTTCTTGTTATTCGTTTCGAGCATCAGAACTGCGAAAATTTGGAGTTTCTCAAGCGTTTCTTACCTCAAAACTGCCATATCTCGCGAACGGATTGACCAATCCGCAAAGTTTCTGTTGCATCTGAAAGTAGAAACTCGCCCCATTACAACGGTATGAGTAGTTTTCCCCTAGGCCGTTCTAGTTATTCGTTTCGAGCATCAGAACTGCGAAAATTTGGAGTTTCTCAAGCGTTTCTTACCTCAAAACTGCCATATCTCGCGAACGGATTGACCAATCCGCAAAATTTCTCTTGCATCTGAAAGTAGAAAGTCGCCCCATTACAACGGTATGAGTAGTTTTCCCCTAGGCCGTTCTAGTTATTCGTTTCGAGCATCAGAACTGCGAAAATTTTGAGTTTCTCAAGCGTTTCTTACCTCAAAACTGCCATATCTCGCGAACGGATTGACCAATCCGCAAAGTTGCTGTTGCATCTGAAAGTAGAAACTCGCCCCATTACAACGGTGTGAGTAGTTTTCCCCTAGGCCGTTCTAGTTATTCGTTTCGAGCATCAGAACTGCGAAAATTTTGAGTTTCTCAAGCGTTTCTTACCTCAAAACTGCCATATCTCGCGAACGGATTGACCAATCCGCAAAGTTGCTGTTGCATCTGAAAGTAGAAACTCGCCCCATTACAACGGTGTGAGTAGCTGTCCCCTAGGCCGTTCTAGTTATTCGTTTCGAGCATCAGAACTGCGAAAATTTGTAGTTTCTCAAGCGTTTCTTACCTCAAAATTGCCATATCTCGCGAACGGATTGGCCAATCCGCAAAATTTCTCTTGCATCTGAAAGTAGAAACTCGCCCCATTACAACGGTATGAGTAGTTTTCCCCTAGGCCGTTCTAGTTATTCGTTTCGAGCATCAGAACTGCGAAAATTTGGAGTTTCTCAAGCGTTTCTTACCTCAAAACTGCCATATCTCGCGAACGGATTGACCAATCCGCAAAGTTTCTGTTGCATCTGAAAGTAGAAACTCGCCCCATTACAACGGTATGAGTAGTTTTTCCCTAGGCCGTTCTAGTTATTCGTTTCGAGCATCAGAACTGCGAAAATTTGGAGTTTCTCAAGCGTTTCTTACTTCAAAACTGCCATATCTCGCGAACGGATTGACCAATCCGCAAAGTTTCTGTTGCATCTGAAAGTAGAAACTCGCCCCATTACAACGGTATGAGTAGTTTTCCCCTAGGCCGTTCTAGATATTCGTTTCGAGCATCAGAACTGCGAAAATTTGGAGTTTCTCAAGCGTTTCTTACCTCAAAACTGCCATATCTCGCGAACGGATTGACCAATCCGCAAAATTTCTCTTGCATCTGAAAGTAGAAAGTCGCCCCATTACAACGGTATGAGTAGTTTTCCCCTAGGCCGTTCTAGTTATTCGTTTCGAGCATCAGAACTGCGAAAATTTTGAGTTTCTCAAGCGTTTCTTACCTCAAAACTGCCATATCTCGCGAACGGATTGACCAATCCGCAAAGTTGCTGTTGCATCTGAAAGTAGAAACTCGCCCCATTACAACGGTGTGAGTAGCTGTCCCCTAGGCCGTTCTAGTTATTCGTTTCGAGCATCAGAACTGCGAAAATTTGTAGTTTCTCAAGCGTTTCTTACCTCAAAACTGCCATATCTCGCGAACGGATTGGCCAATCCGCAAAATTTCTCTTGCATCTGAAAGTAAAAACTCGCCCCATTACAACGGTATGAGTAGTTTTTCCCTAGGCCGTTCTAGTTATTCGTTTCGAGCATCAGAACTGCGAAAATTTGGAGTTTCTCAAGCGTTTCTTACTTCAAAACTGCCATATCTCGCGAACGGATTGACCAATCCGCAAAGTTTCTGTTGCATCTGAAAGTAGAAACTCGCCCCATTACAACGGTATGAGTAGTTTTCCCCTAGGCCGTTCTAGTTATTCGTTTCGAGCATCAGAACTGCGAAAATTTGGAGTTTCTCAAGCGTTTCTTACCTCAAAACTGCCATATCTCGCGAACCCAATGACCAATCCGCAAAGTTTCTGTTGCATCTGAAAGTAGAAACTCGCCCCATTACAAGGGTATGAGTAGTTTTCCCCTAGGCCGTTCTAGTTATTCGTTTCGAGCATCAGAACTGCGAAAATGTTGAGTTTCTCAAGCGTTTCTTACCTCAAAACTGCCATATCTCGCGAACGGATTGACCAATCCGCAAAATTTCTCTTGCATCTGAAAGTAGAAACTCGCCCCATTACAACGGTATGAGCAGTTTTCCCCTAGGCCGTTCTAGTTATTCGTTTCGAGCATCAGAACTGCGAAGATTTGGAGTTTCTCAAGCGTTTCTTACCTCAAAACTGCCATATCTCGCGAACGGATTGATCAATCCGCAAAATTTCTGTTCCATCTGAAAGTAGAAACTCGCCCCATTACAATGGTATGAGTAGTTTCCCCCTAGGCCCTTCTAGTTATTCGTTTCGAGCATCAGATCTGCGAAAATTTGGAGTTTCTCAAGCGTTTCTTACATCAAAACTGCCATATCTCGCGAACGGATTGACCAATCCGCAAAATTTCTCTTGCATCTGAAAGTAGAAACTCGCCCCATTACAACGGTATGAGTAGTTTTCCCCTAGGCCGTTCTAGTTATTCGTTTCGAGCATCAGAACTGCGAAAATTTGGAGTTTCTCAAGCGTTTCTTACCTCAAAACTGCCATATCTCGCGAACGGATTGGCCAATCCGCAAAATTTCTCTTGCATCTGAAAGTAGAAACTCGCCCCATTACAACGGTATGAGTAGTTTTTCCCTAGGCCGTTCTAGTTATTCGTTTCGAGCATCAGAACTGCGAAAATTTGGAGTTTCTCAAGCGTTTCTTACTTCAAAACTGCCATATCTCGCGAACGGATTGACCAATCCGCAAAGTTTCTGTTGCATCTGAAAGTAGAAACTCGCCCCATTACAACGGTATGAGTAGTTTTCCCCTAGGCCGTTCTAGTTATTCGTTTCGAGCATCAGAACTGCGAAAATTTGGAGTTTCTCAAGCGTTTCTTACCTCAAAACTGCCATATCTCGCGAACGGATTGACCAATCCGCAAAATTTCTCTTGCATCTGAAAGTAGAAAGTCGCCCCATTACAACGGTATGAGTAGTTTTCCCCTAGGCCGTTCTAGTTATTCGTTTCGAGCATCAGAACTGCGAAAATTTTGAGTTTCTCAAGCGTTTCTTACCTCAAAACTGCCATATCTCGCGAACGGATTGACCAATGCGCAAAGTTGCTGTTGCATCTGAAAGTAGAAACTCGCCCCATTACAACGGTGTGAGTAGCTGTCCCCTAGGCCGTTCTAGTTATTCGTTTCGAGCATCAGAACTGCGAAAATTTGTAGTTTCTCAAGCGTTTCTTACCTCAAAATTGCCATATCTCGCGAACGGATTGGCCAATCCGCAAAATTTCTCTTGCATCTGAAAGTAGAAACTCGCCCCATTACAACGGTATGAGTAGTTTTCCCCTAGGCCGTTCTAGTTATTCGTTTCGAGCATCAGAACTGCGAAAATTTGGAGTTTCTCAAGCGTTTCTTACCTCAAAACTGCCATATCTCGCGAACGGATTGACCAATCCGCAAAGTTTCTGTTGCATCTGAAAGTAGAAACTCGCCCCATTACAACGGTATGAGTAGTTTTCCCCTAGGCCGTTCTAGTTATTCGTTTCGAGCATCAGAACTGCGAAAATTTGGAGTTTCTCAAGCGTTTCTTACCTCAAAACTGCCATATCTCGCGAACGGATTGACCAATCCGCAAAATTTCTCTTGCATCTGAAAGTAGAAAGTCGCCCCATTACAACGGTATGAGTAGTTTTCCCCTAGGCCGTTCTAGTTATTCGTTTCGAGCATCAGAACTGCGAAAATTTTGAGTTTCTCAAGCGTTTCTTACCTCAAAACTGCCATATCTCGCGAACGGATTGACCAATGCGCAAAGTTGCTGTTGCATCTGAAAGTAGAAACTCGCCCCATTACAACGGTGTGAGTAGCTGTCCCCTAGGCCGTTCTAGTTATTCGTTTCGAGCATCAGAACTGCGAAAATTTGTAGTTTCTCAAGCGTTTCTTACCTCAAAATTGCCATATCTCGCGAACGGATTGGCCAATCCGCAAAATTTCTCTTGCATCTGAAAGTAGAAACTCGCCCCATTACAACGGTATGAGTAGTTTTCCCCTAGGCCGTTCTAGTTATTCGTTTCGAGCATCAGAACTGCGAAAATTTTGAGTTTCTCAAGCGTTTCTTACCTCAAAACTGCCATATCTCGCGAACGGATTGACCAATCCGCAAAATTTCTCTTGCATCTGAAAGTAGAAACTCGCACCATTACAACGGTATGAGTAGTTTTCCCCTAGGCCGTTCTAGTTATTCGTTTCGAGCATCAGAACTGCGAAAATTTTGAGTTTCTCAAGCGTTTCTTACCTCAAAACTGCCATATCTCGCGAACCCAATGACCAATCCGCAAAGTTTCTGTTGCATCTGAAAGTAGAAACTCGCCCCATTACAAGGGTATGAGTAGTTTTCCCCTAGGCCGTTCTAGTTATTCGTTTCGAGCATCAGAACTGCGAAAATTTTGAGTTTCTCAAGCGTTTCTTACCTCAAAACTGCCATATCTCGCGAACGGATTGACCAATCCGCAAAATTTCTCTTGCATCTGAAAGTAGAAACTCGCACCATTACAACGGTATGAGTAGTTTTCCCCTAGGCCGTTCTAGTTATTCGTTTCGAGCATCAGAACTGCGAAAATTTTGAGTTTCTCAAGCGTTTCTTACCTCAAAACTGCCATATCTCGCGAACCCAATGACCAATCCGCAAAGTTTCTGTTGCATCTGAAAGTCGAAACTCGCCCCATTACAAGGGTATGAGTAGTTTTCCCCTAGGCCGTTCTAGTTATTCGTTTCGAGCATCAGAACTGCGAAAATTTGGAGTTTCTCAAGCGTTTCTTACCTCAAAACTGCCATATCTCGCGAACCCAATGACCAATCCGCAAAGTTTCTGTTGCATCTGAAAGTAGAAACTCGCCCCATTACAAGGGTATGAGTAGTTTTCCCCTAGGCCGTTCTAGTTATTCGTTTCGAGCATCAGAACTGCGAAAATTTTGAGTTTCTCAAGCGTTTCTTACCTCAAAACTGCCATATCTCGCGAACGGATTGACCAATCCGCAAAATTTCTCTTGCATCTGAAAGTAGAAACTCGCCCCATTACAACGGTATGAGCAGTTTTCCCCTAGGCCGTTCTAGTTATTCGTTTCGAGCATCAGAACTGCGAAGATTTGGAGTTTCTCAAGCGTTTCTTACCTCAAAACTGCCATATCTCGCGAACGGATTGATCAATCCGCAAAATTTCTGTTCCATCTGAAAGTAGAAACTCGCCCCATTACAATGGTATGAGTAGTTTCCCCCTAGGCCCTTCTAGTTATTCGTTTCGAGCATCAGATCTGCGAAAATTTGGAGTTTCTCAAGCGTTTCTTACATCAAAACTGCCATATCTCGCGAACGGATTGACCAATCCGCAAAATTTCTCTTGCATCTGAAAGTAGAAACTCGCCCCATTACAACGGTATGAGTAGTTTTCCCCTAGGCCGTTCTAGTTATTCGTTTCGAGCATCAGAACTGCGAAAATTTGGAGTTTCTCAAGCGTTTCTTAGCTCAAAACTGCCATATCTCGCGAACGGATTGGCCAATCCGCAAAATTTCTCTTGCATCTGAAAGTAGAAACTCGCCCCATTACAACGGTATGAGTAGTTTTTCCCTAGGCCGTTCTAGTTATTCGTTTCGAGCATCAGAACTGCGAAAATTTGGAGTTTCTCAAGCGTTTCTTACTTCAAAACTGCCATATCTCGCGAACGGATTGACCAATCCGCAAAGTTTCTGTTGCATCTGAAAGTAGAAACTCGCCCCATTACAACGGTATGAGTAGTTTTCCCCTAGGCCGTTCTAGTTATTCGTTTCGAGCATCAGAACTGCGAAAATTTGGAGTTCCTCAAGCGTTTCTTACCTCAAAACTGCCATATCTCGCGAACGGATTGACCAATCCGCAAAATTTCTCTTGCATCTGAAAGTAGAAACTCGCACCATTACAACGGTATGAGTAGTTTTCCCCTAGGCCGTTCTAGTTATTCGTTTCGAGCATCAGAACTGCGAAAATTTTGAGTTTCTCAAGCGTTTCTTACCTCAAAACTGCCATATCTCGCGAACCCAATGACCAATCCGCAAAGTTTCTGTTGCATCTGAAAGTAGAAACTCGCCCCATTACAAGGGTATGAGTAGTTTTCCCCTAGGCCGTTCTAGTTATTCGTTTCGAGCATCAGAACTGCGAAAATTTTGAGTTTCTCAAGCGTTTCTTACCTCAAAACTGCCATATCTCGCGAACGGATTGACCAATCCGCAAAATTTCTCTTGCATCTGAAAGTAGAAACTCGCCCCATTACAACGGTATGAGCAGTTTTCCCCTAGGCCGTTCTAGTTATTCGTTTCGAGCATCAGAACTGCGAAGATTTGGAGTTTCTCAAGCGTTTCTTACCTCAAAACTGCCATATCTCGCGAACGGATTGATCAATCCGCAAAATTTCTGTTCCATCTGAAAGTAGAAACTCGCCCCATTACAATGGTATGAGTAGTTTCCCCCTAGGCCCTTCTAGTTATTCGTTTCGAGCATCAGATCTGCGAAAATTTGGAGTTTCTCAAGCGTTTCTTACATCAAAACTGCCATATCTCGCGAACGGATTGACCAATCCGCAAAATTTCTCTTGCATCTGAAAGTAGAAACTCGCCCCATTACAACGGTATGAGTAGTTTTCCCCTAGGCCGTTCTAGTTATTCGTTTCGAGCATCAGAACTGCGAAAATTTGGAGTTTCTCAAGCGTTTCTTACCTCAAAACTGCCATATCTCGCGAACGGATTGGCCAATCCGCAAAATTTCTCTTGCATCTGAAAGTAGAAACTCGCCCCATAACAACGGTATGAGTAGTTTTTCCCTAGGCCGTTCTAGTTATTCGTTTCGAGCATCAGAACTGCGAAAATTTGGAGTTTCTCAAGCGTTTCTTACTTCAAAACTGCCATATCTCGCGAACGGATTGACCAATCCGCAAAGTTTCTGTTGCATCTGAAAGTAGAAACTCGCCCCATTACAACGGTATGAGTAGTTTTCCCCTAGGCCGTTCTAGTTATTCGTTTCGAGCATCAGAACTGCGAAAATTTGGAGTTTCTCAAGCGTTTCTTACCTCAAAACTGCCATATCTCGCGAACGGATTGACCAATCCGCAAAATTTCTCTTGCATCTGAAAGTAGAAAGTCGCCCCATTACAACGGTATGAGTAGTTTTCCCCTAGGCCGTTCTAGTTATTCGTTTCGAGCATCAGAACTGCGAAAATTTTGAGTTTCTCAAGCGTTTCTTACCTCAAAACTGCCATATCTCGCGAACGGATTGACCAATGCGCAAAGTTGCTGTTGCATCTGAAAGTAGAAACTCGCCCCATTACAACGGTGTGAGTAGCTGTCCCCTAGGCCGTTCTAGTTATTCGTTTCGAGCATCAGAACTGCGAAAATTTGTAGTTTCTCAAGCGTTCTTACCTCAAAATTGCCATATCTCGCGAACGGATTGGCCAATCCGCAAAATTTCTCTTGCATCTGAAAGTAGAAACTCGCCCCATTACAACGGTATGAGTAGTTTTCCCCTAGGCCGTTCTAGTTATTCGTTTCGAGCATCAGAACTGCGAAAATTTTGAGTTTCTCAAGCGTTTCTTACCTCAAAACTGCCATATCTCGCGAACGGATTGACCAATCCGCAAAATTTCTCTTGCATCTGAAAGTAGAAACTCGCACCATTACAACGGTATGAGTAGTTTTCCCCTAGGCCGTTCTAGTTATTCGTTTCGAGCATCAGAACTGCGAAAATTTTGAGTTTCTCAAGCGTTTCTTACCTCAAAACTGCCATATCTCGCGAACCCAATGACCAATCCGCAAAGTTTCTGTTGCATCTGAAAGTAGAAACTCGCCCCATTACAAGGGTATGAGTAGTTTTCCCCTAGGCCGTTCTAGTTATTCGTTTCGAGCATCAGAACTGCGAAAATTTTGAGTTTCTCAAGCGTTTCTTACCTCAAAACTGCCATATCTCGCGAACGGATTGACCAATCCGCAAAATTTCTCTTGCATCTGAAAGTAGAAACTCGCACCATTACAACGGTATGAGTAGTTTTCCCCTAGGCCGTTCTAGTTATTCGTTTCGAGCATCAGAACTGCGAAAATTTTGAGTTTCTCAAGCGTTTCTTACCTCAAAACTGCCATATCTCGCGAACCCAATGACCAATCCGCAAAGTTTCTGTTGCATCTGAAAGTCGAAACTCGCCCCATTACAAGGGTATGAGTAGTTTTCCCCTAGGCCGTTCTAGTTATTCGTTTCGAGCATCAGAACTGCGAAAATTTGGAGTTTCTCAAGCGTTTCTTACCTCAAAACTGCCATATCTCGCGAACCCAATGACCAATCCGCAAAGTTTCTGTTGCATCTGAAAGTAGAAACTCGCCCCATTACAAGGGTATGAGTAGTTTTCCCCTAGGCCGTTCTAGTTATTCGTTTCGAGCATCAGAACTGCGAAAATTTTGAGTTTCTCAAGCGTTTCTTACCTCAAAACTGCCATATCTCGCGAACGGATTGACCAATCCGCAAAATTTCTCTTGCATCTGAAAGTAGAAACTCGCCCCATTACAACGGTATGAGCAGTTTTCCCCTAGGCCGTTCTAGTTATTCGTTTCGAGCATCAGAACTGCGAAGATTTGGAGTTTCTCAAGCGTTTCTTACCTCAAAACTGCCATATCTCGCGAACGGATTGATCAATCCGCAAAATTTCTGTTCCATCTGAAAGTAGAAACTCGCCCCATTACAATGGTATGAGTAGTTTCCCCCTAGGCCCTTCTAGTTATTCGTTTCGAGCATCAGATCTGCGAAAATTTGGAGTTTCTCAAGCGTTTCTTACATCAAAACTGCCATATCTCGCGAACGGATTGACCAATCCGCAAAATTTCTGTTGCATCTGAAAGTAGAAACTCGCCCCATTACAACGGTATGAGTAGTTTTCCCCTAGGCCGTTCTAGTTATTCGTTTCGAGCATCAGAACTGCGAAAATTTGGAGTTCCTCAAGCGTTTCTTACCTCAAAACTGCCATATCTCGCGAACGGATTGACCAATCCGCAAAATTTCTCTTGCATCTGAAAGTAGAAACTCGCACCATTACAACGGTATGAGTAGTTTTCCCCTAGGCCGTTCTAGTTATTCGTTTCGAGCATCAGAACTGCGAAAATTTTGAGTTTCTCAAGCGTTTCTTACCTCAAAACTGCCATATCTCGCGAACCCAATGACCAATCCGCAAAGTTTCTGTTGCATCTGAAAGTAGAAACTCGCCCCATTACAAGGGTATGGGTAGTTTTCCCCTAGGCCGTTCTAGTTATTCGTTTCGAGCATCAGAACTGCGAAAATTTTGAGTTTCTCAAGCGTTTCTTACCTCAAAACTGCCATATCTCGCGAACGGATTGACCAATCCGCAAAATTTCTCTTGCATCTGAAAGTAGAAACTCGCCCCATTACAACGGTATGAGCAGTTTTCCCCTAGGCCGTTCTAGTTATTCGTTTCGAGCATCAGAACTGCGAAGATTTGGAGTTTCTCAAGCGTTTCTTACCTCAAAACTGCCATATCTCGCGAACGGATTGATCAATCCGCAAAATTTCTGTTCCATCTGAAAGTAGAAACTCGCCCCATTACAATGGTATGAGTAGTTTCCCCCTAGGCCCTTCTAGTTATTCGTTTCGAGCATCAGATCTGCGAAAATTTGGAGTTTCTCAAGCGTTTCTTACATCAAAACTGCCATATCTCGCGAACGGATTGACCAATCCGCAAAATTTCTCTTGCATCTGAAAGTAGAAACTCGCCCCATTACAACGGTATGAGTAGTTTTCCCCTAGGCCGTTCTAGTTATTCGTTTCGAGCATCAGAACTGCGAAAATTTGGAGTTTCTCAAGCGTTTCTTACCTCAAAACTGCCATATCTCGCGAACGGATTGGCCAATCCGCAAAATTTCTCTTGCATCTGAAAGTAGAAACTCGCCCCATTACAACGGTATGAGTAGTTTTTCCCTAGGCCGTTCTAGTTATTCGTTTCGAGCATCAGAACTGCGAAAATTTGGAGTTTCTCAAGCGTTTCTTACTTCAAAACTGCCATATCTCGCGAACGGATTGACCAATCCGCAAAGTTTCTGTTGCATCTGAAAGTAGAAACTCGCCCCATTACAACGGTATGAGTAGTTTTCCCCTAGGCCGTTCTAGTTATTCGTTTCGAGCATCAGAACTGCGAAAATTTGGAGTTTCTCAAGCGTTTCTTACCTCAAAACTGCCATATCTCGCGAACGGATTGACCAATCCGCAAAATTTCTCTTGCATCTGAAAGTAGAAAGTCGCCCCATTACAACGGTATGAGTAGTTTTCCCCTAGGCCGTTCTAGTTATTCGTTTCGAGCATCAGAACTGCGAAAATTTTGAGTTTCTCAAGCGTTTCTTACCTCAAAACTGCCATATCTCGCGAACGGATTGACCAATGCGCAAAGTTGCTGTTGCATCTGAAAGTAGAAACTCGCCCCATTACAACGGTGTGAGTAGCTGTCCCCTAGGCCGTTCTAGTTATTCGTTTCGAGCATCAGAACTGCGAAAATTTGTAGTTTCTCAAGCGTTTCTTACCTCAAAATTGCCATATCTCGCGAACGGATTGGCCAATCCGCAAAATTTCTCTTGCATCTGAAAGTAGAAACTCGCCCCATTACAACGGTATGAGTAGTTTTCCCCTAGGCCGTTCTAGTTATTCGTTTCGAGCATCAGAACTGCGAAAATTTTGAGTTTCTCAAGCGTTTCTTACCTCAAAACTGCCATATCTCGCGAACGGATTGACCAATCCGCAAAATTTCTCTTGCATCTGAAAGTAGAAACTCGCACCATTACAACGGTATGAGTAGTTTTCCCCTAGGCCGTTCTAGTTATTCGTTTCGAGCATCAGAACTGCGAAAATTTTGAGTTTCTCAAGCGTTTCTTACCTCAAAACTGCCATATCTCGCGAACCCAATGACCAATCCGCAAAGTTTCTGTTGCATCTGAAAGTAGAAACTCGCCCCATTACAAGGGTATGAGTAGTTTTCCCCTAGGCCGTTCTAGTTATTCGTTTCGAGCATCAGAACTGCGAAAATTTTGAGTTTCTCAAGCGTTTCTTACCTCAAAACTGCCATATCTCGCGAACGGATTGACCAATCCGCAAAATTTCTCTTGCATCTGAAAGTAGAAACTCGCACCATTACAACGGTATGAGTAGTTTTCCCCTAGGCCGTTCTAGTTATTCGTTTCGAGCATCAGAACTGCGAAAATTTTGAGTTTCTCAAGCGTTTCTTACCTCAAAACTGCCATATCTCGCGAACCCAATGACCAATCCGCAAAGTTTCTGTTGCATCTGAAAGTAGAAACTCGCCCCATTACAAGGGTATGAGTAGTTTTCCCCTAGGCCGTTCTAGTTATTCGTTTCGAGCATCAGAACTGCGAAAATTTGGAGTTTCTCAAGCGTTTCTTACCTCAAAACTGCCATATCTCGCGAACCCAATGACCAATCCGCAAAGTTTCTGTTGCATCTGAAAGTAGAAACTCGCCCCATTACAAGGGTATGAGTAGTTTTCCCCTAGGCCGTTCTAGTTATTCGTTTCGAGCATCAGATCTGCGAAAATTTGGAGTTTCTCAAGCGTTTCTTACATCAAAACTGCCATATCTCGCGAACGGATTGACCAATCCGCAAAATTTCTCTTGCATCTGAAAGTAGAAACTCGCCCCATTACAACGGTATGAGTAGTTTTCCCCTAGGCCGTTCTAGTTATTCGTTTCGAGCATCAGAACTGCGAAAATTTGGAGTTTCTCAAGCGTTTCTTACCTCAAAACTGCCATATCTCGCGAACGGATTGGCCAATCCGCAAAATTTCTCTTGCATCTGAAAGTAGAAACTCGCCCCATTACAACGGTATGAGTAGTTTTTCCCTAGGCCGTTCTAGTTATTCGTTTCGAGCATCAGAACTGCGAAAATTTGGAGTTTCTCAAGCGTGTTCTTACTTCAAAACTGCCATATCTCGCGAACGGATTGACCAATCCGCAAAGTTTCTGTTGCATCTGAAAGTAGAAACTCGCCCCATTACAACGGTATGAGTAGTTTTCCCCTAGGCCGTTCTAGTTATTCGTTTCGAGCATCAGAACTGCGAAAATTTGGAGTTTCTCAAGCGTTTCTTACCTCAAAACTGCCATATCTCGCGAACGGATTGACCAATCCGCAAAATTTCTCTTGCATCTGAAAGTAGAAAGTCGCCCCATTACAACGGTATGAGTAGTTTTCCCCTAGGCCGTTCTAGTTATTCGTTTCGAGCAACAGAACTGCGAAAATTTTGAGTTTCTCAAGCGTTTCTTACCTCAAAACTGCCATATCTCGCGAACGGATTGACCAATGCGCAAAGTTGCTGTTGCATCTGAAAGTAGAAACTCGCCCCATTACAACGGTCTGAGTAGCTGTCCCCTAGGCCGTTCTAGTTATTCGTTTCGAGCATCAGAACTGCGAAAATTTGTAGTTTCTCAAGCGTTTCTTACCTCAAAATTGCCATATCTCGCGAACGGATTGGCCAATCCGCAAAATTTCTCTTGCATCTGAAAGTAGAAACTCGCCCCATTACAACGGTATGAGTAGTTTTCCCCTAGGCCGTTCTAGTTATTCGTTTCGAGCATCAGAACTGCGAAAATTTGGAGTTTCTCAAGCGTTTCTTACCTCAAAACTGCCATATCTCGCGAACGGATTGACCAATCCGCAAAGTTTCTGTTGCATCTGAAAGTAGAAACTCGCCCCATTACAACGGTATGAGTAGTTTTCCCCTAGGCCGTTCTAGTTATTCGTTTCGAGCATCAGAACTGCGAAAATTTGGAGTTTCTCAAGCGTTTCTTACCTCAAAACTGCCATATCTCGCGAACGGATTGACCAATCCGCAAAATTTCTCTTGCATCTGAAAGTAGAAAGTCGCCCCATTACAACGGTATGAGTAGTTTTCCCCTAGGCCGTTCTAGTTATTCGTTTCGAGCATCAGAACTGCGAAAATTTTGAGTTTCTCAAGCGTTTCTTACCTCAAAACTGCCATATCTCGCGAACGGATTGACCAATCCGCAAAGTTGCTGTTGCATCTGAAAGTAGAAACTCGCCCCATTACAACGGTGTGAGTAGTTTTCCCCTAGGCCGTTCTAGTTATTCGTTTCGAGCATCAGAACTGCGAAAATTTTGAGTTTCTCAAGCGTTTCTTACCTCAAAACTGCCATATCTCGCGAACGGATTGACCAATCCGCAAAGTTGCTGTTGCATCTGAAAGTAGAAACTCGCCCCATTACAACGGTGTGAGTAGCTGTCCCCTAGGCCGTTCTAGTTATTCGTTTCGAGCATCAGAACTGCGAAAATTTGTAGTTTCTCAAGCGTTTCTTACCTCAAAATTGCCATATCTCGCGAACGGATTGGCCAATCCGCAAAATTTCTCTTGCATCTGAAAGTAGAAACTCGCCCCATTACAACGGTATGAGTAGTTTTCCCCTAGGCCGTTCTAGTTATTCGTTTCGAGCATCAGAACTGCGAAAATTTGGAGTTTCTCAAGCGTTTCTTACCTCAAAACTGCCATATCTCGCGAACGGATTGACCAATCCGCAAAGTTTCTGTTGCATCTGAAAGTAGAAACTCGCCCCATTACAACGGTATGAGTAGTTTTTCCCTAGGCCGTTCTAGTTATTCGTTTCGAGCATCAGAACTGCGAAAATTTGGAGTTTCTCAAGCGTTTCTTACTTCAAAACTGCCATATCTCGCGAACGGATTGACCAATCCGCAAAGTTTCTGTTGCATCTGAAAGTAGAAACTCGCCCCATTACAACGGTATGAGTAGTTTTCCCCTAGGCCGTTCTAGATATTCGTTTCGAGCATCAGAACTGCGAAAATTTGGAGTTTCTCAAGCGTTTCTTACCTCAAAACTGCCATATCTCGCGAACGGATTGACCAATCCGCAAAATTTCTCTTGCATCTGAAAGTAGAAAGTCGCCCCATTACAACGGTATGAGTAGTTTTCCCCTAGGCCGTTCTAGTTATTCGTTTCGAGCATCAGAACTGCGAAAATTTTGAGTTTCTCAAGCGTTTCTTACCTCAAAACTGCCATATCTCGCGAACGGATTGACCAATCCGCAAAGTTGCTGTTGCATCTGAAAGTAGAAACTCGCCCCATTACAACGGTGTGAGTAGCTGTCCCCTAGGCCGTTCTAGTTATTCGTTTCGAGCATCAGAACTGCGAAAATTTGTAGTTTCTCAAGCGTTTCTTACCTCAAAACTGCCATATCTCGCGAACGGATTGGCCAATCCGCAAAATTTCTCTTGCATCTGAAAGTAAAAACTCGCCCCATTACAACGGTATGAGTAGTTTTTCCCTAGGCCGTTCTAGTTATTCGTTTCGAGCATCAGAACTGCGAAAATTTGGAGTTTCTCAAGCGTTTCTTACTTCAAAACTGCCATATCTCGCGAACGGATTGACCAATCCGCAAAGTTTCTGTTGCATCTGAAAGTAGAAACTCGCCCCATTACAACGGTATGAGTAGTTTTCCCCTAGGCCGTTCTAGTTATTCGTTTCGAGCATCAGAACTGCGAAAATTTGGAGTTTCTCAAGCGTTTCTTACCTCAAAACTGCCATATCTCGCGAACCCAATGACCAATCCGCAAAGTTTCTGTTGCATCTGAAAGTAGAAACTCGCCCCATTACAAGGGTATGAGTAGTTTTCCCCTAGGCCGTTCTAGTTATTCGTTTCGAGCATCAGAACTGCGAAAATGTTGAGTTTCTCAAGCGTTTCTTACCTCAAAACTGCCATATCTCGCGAACGGATTGACCAATCCGCAAAATTTCTCTTGCATCTGAAAGTAGAAACTCGCCCCATTACAACGGTATGAGCAGTTTTCCCCTAGGCCGTTCTAGTTATTCGTTTCGAGCATCAGAACTGCGAAGATTTGGAGTTTCTCAAGCGTTTCTTACCTCAAAACTGCCATATCTCGCGAACGGATTGATCAATCCGCAAAATTTCTGTTCCATCTGAAAGTAGAAACTCGCCCCATTACAATGGTATGAGTAGTTTCCCCCTAGGCCCTTCTAGTTATTCGTTTCGAGCATCAGATCTGCGAAAATTTGGAGTTTCTCAAGCGTTTCTTACATCAAAACTGCCATATCTCGCGAACGGATTGACCAATCCGCAAAATTTCTCTTGCATCTGAAAGTAGAAACTCGCCCCATTACAACGGTATGAGTAGTTTTCCCCTAGGCCGTTCTAGTTATTCGTTTCGAGCATCAGAACTGCGAAAATTTGGAGTTTCTCAAGCGTTTCTTACCTCAAAACTGCCATATCTCGCGAACGGATTGGCCAATCCGCAAAATTTCTCTTGCATCTGAAAGTAGAAACTCGCCCCATTACAACGGTATGAGTAGTTTTTCCCTAGGCCGTTCTAGTTATTCGTTTCGAGCATCAGAACTGCGAAAATTTGGAGTTTCTCAAGCGTTTCTTACTTCAAAACTGCCATATCTCGCGAACGGATTGACCAATCCGCAAAGTTTCTGTTGCATCTGAAAGTAGAAACTCGCCCCATTACAACGGTATGAGTAGTTTTCCCCTAGGCCGTTCTAGTTATTCGTTTCGAGCATCAGAACTGCGAAAATTTGGAGTTTCTCAAGCGTTTCTTACCTCAAAACTGCCATATCTCGCGAACGGATTGACCAATCCGCAAAATTTCTCTTGCATCTGAAAGTAGAAAGTCGCCCCATTACAACGGTATGAGTAGTTTTCCCCTAGGCCGTTCTAGTTATTCGTTTCGAGCAACAGAACTGCGAAAATTTTGAGTTTCTCAAGCGTTTCTTACCTCAAAACCGCCATATCTCGCGAACGGATTGACCAATGCGCAAAGTTGCTGTTGCATCTGAAAGTAGAAACTCGCCCCATTACAACGGTGTGAGTAGCTGTCCCCTAGGCCGTTCTAGTTATTCGTTTCGAGCATCAGAACTGCGAAAATTTGTAGTTTCTCAAGCGTTTCTTACCTCAAAATTGCCATATCTCGCGAACGGATTGGCCAATCCGCAAAATTTCTCTTGCATCTGAAAGTAGAAACTCGCCCCATTACAACGGTATGAGTAGTTTTCCCCTAGGCCGTTCTAGTTATTCGTTTCGAGCATCAGAACTGCGAAAATTTGGAGTTTCTCAAGCGTTTCTTACCTCAAAACTGCCATATCTCGCGAACGGATTGACCAATCCGCAAAGTTTCTGTTGCATCTGAAAGTAGAAACTCGCCCCATTACAACGGTATGAGTAGTTTTCCCCTAGGCCGTTCTAGTTATTCGTTTCGAGCATCAGAACTGCGAAAATTTGGAGTTTTTCAAGCGTTTCTTACCTCAAAACTGCCATATCTCGCGAACGGATTGACCAATCCGCAAAATTTCTCTTGCATCTGAAAGTAGAAAGTCGCCCCATTACAACGGTATGAGTAGTTTTCCCCTAGGCCGTTCTAGTTATTCGTTTCGAGCATCAGAACTGCGAAAATTTTGAGTTTCTCAAGCGTTTCTTACCTCAAAACTGCCATATCTCGCGAACGGATTGACCAATCCGCAAAGTTGCTGTTGCATCTGAAAGTAGAAACTCGCCCCATTACAACGGTGTGAGTAGTTTTCCCCTAGGCCGTTCTAGTTATTCGTTTCGAGCATCAGAACTGCGAAAATTTTGAGTTTCTCAAGCGTTTCTTACCTCAAAACTGCCATATCTCGCGAACGGATTGACCAATCCGCAAAGTTGCTGTTGCATCTGAAAGTAGAAACTCGCCCCATTACAACGGTGTGAGTAGCTGTCCCCTAGGCCGTTCTAGTTATTCGTTTCGAGCATCAGAACTGCGAAAATTTGTAGTTTCTCAAGCGTTTCTTACCTCAAAATTGCCATATCTCGCGAACGGATTGGCCAATCCGCAAAATTTCTCTTGCATCTGAAAGTAGAAACTCGCCCCATTACAACGGTATGAGTAGTTTTCCCCTAGGCCGTTCTAGTTATTCGTTTCGAGCATCAGAACTGCGAAAATTTGGAGTTTCTCAAGCGTTTCTTACCTCAAAACTGCCATATCTCGCGAACGGATTGACCAATCCGCAAAGTTTCTGTTGCATCTGAAAGTAGAAACTCGCCCCATTACAACGGTATGAGTAGTTTTTCCCTAGGCCGTTCTAGTTATTCGTTTCGAGCATCAGAACTGCGAAAATTTGGAGTTTCTCAAGCGTTTCTTACTTCAAAACTGCCATATCTCGCGAACGGATTGACCAATCCGCAAAGTTTCTGTTGCATCTGAAAGTAGAAACTCGCCCCATTACAACGGTATGAGTAGTTTTCCCCTAGGCCGTTCTAGATATTCGTTTCGAGCATCAGAACTGCGAAAATTTGGAGTTTCTCAAGCGTTTCTTACCTCAAAACTGCCATATCTCGCGAACGGATTGACCAATCCGCAAAATTTCTCTTGCATCTGAAAGTAGAAAGTCGCCCCATTACAACGGTATGAGTAGTTTTCCCCTAGGCCGTTCTAGTTATTCGTTTCGAGCATCAGAACTGCGAAAATTTTGAGTTTCTCAAGCGTTTCTTACCTCAAAACTGCCATATCTCGCGAACGGATTGACCAATCCGCAAAGTTGCTGTTGCATCTGAAAGTAGAAACTCGCCCCATTACAACGGTGTGAGTAGCTGTCCCCTAGGCCGTTCTAGTTATTCGTTTCGAGCATCAGAACTGCGAAAATTTGTAGTTTCTCAAGCGTTTCTTACCTCAAAACTGCCATATCTCGCGAACGGATTGGCCAATCCGCAAAATTTCTCTTGCATCTGAAAGTAAAAACTCGCCCCATTACAACGGTATGAGTAGTTTTTCCCTATGCCGTTCTAGTTATTCGTTTCGAGCATCAGAACTGCGAAAATTTGGAGTTTCTCAAGCGTTTCTTACTTCAAAACTGCCATATCTCGCGAACGGATTGACCAATCCGCAAAGTTTCTGTTGCATCTGAAAGTAGAAACTCGCCCCATTACAACGGTATGAGTAGTTTTCCCCTAGGCCGTTCTAGTTATTCGTTTCGAGCATCAGAACTGCGAAAATTTTGAGTTTCTCAAGCGTTTCTTACCTCAAAACTGCCATATCTCGCGAACGGATTGACCAATCCGCAAAGTTGCTGTTGCATCTGAAAGTAGAAACTCGCCCCATTACAACGGTGTGAGTAGCTGTCCCCTAGGCCGTTCTAGTTATTCGTTTCGAGCATCAGAACTGCGAAAATTTGTAGTTTCTCAAGCGTTTCTTACCTCAAAACTGCCATATCTCGCGAACGGATTGGCCAATCCGCAAAATTTCTCTTGCATCTGAAAGTAGAAACTCGCCCCATTACAACGGTAAGAGTAGTTTTCCCCTAGGCCGTTCTAGTTATTCGTTTCGAGCATCAGAACTGCGAAAATTTTGAGTTTCTCAAGCGTTTCTTACCTCAAAACTGCCATATCTCGCGAACGGATTGACCAATCCGCAAAGTTGCTGTTGCATCTGAAAGTAGAAACTCGCCCCATTACAACGGTGTGAGTAGCTGTCCCCTAGGCCGTTCTAGTTATTCGTTTCGAGCATCAGAACTGCGAAAATTTGTAGTTTCTCAAGCGTTTCTTACTTCAAAACTGCCATATCTCGCTAACGGATTGACCAATCCGCAAAGTTTCTGTTGCATCTGAAAGTAGAAACTCGCCCCATTACAACGGTGTGAGTAGCTGTCCCCTAGGCCGTTCTAGTTATTCGTTTCGAGCATCAGAACTGCGAAAATTTGGAGTTTCTCAAGCGTTTCTTACCTCAAAACTGCCATATCTCGCGAACGGATTGGCCAATCCGCAAAATTTCTCTTGCATCTGAAAGTAGAAACTCGCCCCATTACAACGGTATGAGTAGTTTTCCCCTAGGCCGTTCTAGTTATTCGTTTCGAGCATCAGAACTGCGAAAATTTGGAGTTTCTCAAGCGTTTCTTACCTCAAAACTGCCATATCTCGCGAACGGATTGACCAATCCGCAAAGTTTCTGTTGCATCTGAAAGTAGAAACTCGCCCCATTACAACGGTATGAGTAGTTTTCCCCTAGGCCGTCCTAGTTATTCGTTTCGAGCATCAGAACTGCGAAAATTTTGAGTTTCTCAAGCGTTTCTTACCTCAAAACTGCCATATCTCGCGACCGGATTGACCAATCCGCAAAATTTCTCTTGCATCTGAAAGTAGAAACTCGCCGCATTACAGCGATATGAGTAGTTTTCCCCTAGGCCGTTCTAGTTATTCGTTTCGAGTATCAGAACTAAGAAAATTTTGAGTTTCTCAAGCGTTTCTTACATCAGAACTGCCATATCTCGCGAACGGATTGACCAATCCGCAAAGTTGCTGCTGCATCTGAAAGTAGAAACTCGCCCCATTACAACGGTGTGAGTAGTTGTCCCCTAGGCCGTTCTAGTTATTCGTTTCGAGCATCAGAACTGCGAAAATTTTGAGTTTCTCAAGCGATTCTTACCTCAAAACTGCCACATCTCGCGAACGGATTGAGCAATCCGCAAAGTTTCTGTTGCATCTGAAAGTAGAAACTCGCCCCATTACAACGGTATGAGTAGTTTTCCCCTAGGTCGTTCTAGTTATTCGTTTCGAGCATCAGAACTGCGAAAATTTGGAGTTTCTCAAGCGTTTCTTACCTCAAAACTGCCATATCTCGCGAACGGATTGACTAATCCGCAAAGTTTCTCTTGCATCTGAAAGTAGAAACTCGCCGCATTACAGCGATATGAGTAGTTTTCCCCTAGGCCGTTCTAGTTATTCGTTTCGAGCATCAGAACTAAGAAAATTTTGAGTTTCTCAAGCGTTTCTTACATCAAAACTGCCATATCTCGCGAACGGATTGACCAATCCGCAAAGCTTCTGTTGCATCTGAAAGTAGAAACTCGCCCCATTACAACGGTATGAGTAGTTTTCCCCTAGGCCGTTCTAGTTATTCGTTTCGAGCATCAGAACTGCGAAAATTTGGAGTTTCTCAAGCGTTTCTTACCTTAAAACTGCCATATCTCGCGAACGGATTGACCAATCCGCAAAGTTTCTGTTGCATCTGAAAGTAGAAACTCGCCCGATTACAACGGTATGAGTAGTTTTCCCCTAGGCCGTTCTAGTTATTCGTTTCGAGCATCAGAACTGCGAAAATGTGGGGTTTCTCAAGCGTTTCTTACCTCAAAACTGCCATATCTCGCGAACGGATTGACCAATCCGCAAAATTTCTGTTGCATCTGAAAGTAGAAACTCGCCCCATTACAACGGTATGAGTAGTTTTCCCCTTGGCCGTTCTAGTTATTCGTTTCGAGCATCAGAACTGCGAAAATTTGGAGTTTCTCAAGCGTTTCTTACATCAAAACTGCCATATCTCGCGAACGGATTGACCAATCCGCAAAATTTCTCTTGCATCTGAAAGTAGAAACTCGCCCCATTACAACGGTATGAGCAGTTTTCCCCTAGGCCGTTCTAGTTATTCGTTTCGAGCATCAGAACTGCGAAGATTTGGAGTTTCTCAAGCGTTTCTTACCTCAAAACTGCCATATCTCGCGAACGGATTGATCAATCCGCAAAATTTCTGTTGCATCTGAAAGTAGAAACTCGCCCCATTACAATGGTATGAGTAGTTTCCCCCTAGGCCCTTCTAGTTATTCGTTTCGAGCATCAGATCTGCGAAAATTTGGAGTTTCTCAAGCGTTTCTTACATCAAAACTGCCATATCTCGCGAACGGATTGACCAATCCGCAAAATTTCTCTTGCATCTGAAAGTAGAAACTCGCCCCATTACAACGGTATGAGTAGTTTTCCCCTAGGCCGTTCTAGTTATTCGTTTCGAGCATCAGAACTGCGAAAATTTGGAGTTTCTCAAGCGTTTCTTACCTCAAAACTGCCATATCTCGCGAACGGATTGGCCAATCCGCAAAATTTCTCTTGCATCTGAAAGTAGAAACTCGCCCCATTACAACGGTATGAGTAGTTTTTCCCTAGGACGTTCTAGTTATTCGTTTCGAGCATCAGAACTGCGAAAATTTGGAGTTTCTCAAGCGTTTCTTACCTCAAAACTGCCATATCTCGCGAACGGATTGACCAATCCGCAAAGTTTCTGTTGCATCTGAAAGTAGAAACTCGCCCCATTACAACGGTATGAGTAGTTTTCCCCTAGGCCGTTCTAGTTATTCGTTTCGAGCATCAGAACTGCGAAAATTTGGAGTTTCTCAAGCGTTTCTTACCTCAAAACTGCCATATCTCGCGAACGGATTGACCAATCCGCAAAATTTCTCTTGCATCTGAAAGTAGAAAGTCGCCCCATTACAACGGTATGAGTAGTTTTCCCCTAGGCCGTTCTAGTTATTCGTTTCGAGCATCAGAACTGCGAAAATTTTGAGTTTCTCAAGCGTTTCTTACCTCAAAACTGCCATATCTCGCGAACGGATTGACCAATCCGCAAAGTTGCTGTTGCATCTGAAAGTAGAAACTCGCCCCATTACAACGGTGTGAGTAGCTGTCCCCTAGGCCGTTCTAGTTATTCGTTTCGAGCATCAGAACTGCGAAAATTTGTAGTTTCTCAAGCGTTTCTTACCTCAAAACTGCCATATCTCGCGAACGGATTGGCCAATCCGCAAAATTTCTCTTGCATCTGAAAGTAGAAACTCGCCCCATTACAACGGTATGAGTAGTTTTCCCCTAGGCCGTTCTAGTTATTCGTTTCGAGCATCAGAACTGCGAAAATTTGGAGTTTCTCAAGCGTTTCTTACCTCAAAACTGCCATATCTCGCGAACGGATTGACCAATCCGCAAAGTTTCTGTTGCATCTGAAAGTAGAAACTCGCCCCATTACAACGGTATGAGTAGTTTTCCCCTAGGCCGTCCTAGTTATTCGTTTCGAGCATCAGAACTGCGAAAATTTTGAGTTTCTCAAGCGTTTCTTACCTCAAAACTGCCATATCTCGCGAACGGATTGAACACTCCGCAAAGTTTCTCTTGCATCTGAAAGTAGAAACTCGCCCCATTACAACGATATGAGTAGTTATCCCCTAGGCCGTTCTAGTTATTCGTTTCGAGCATCAGAACTAAGAAAATTTGGAGTTTCTCAAGCGTTTCTTACATCAAAACTGCCATATCTCGCGAACGGATTGACCAATCCGCAAAATTTCTCTTGCATCTGAAAGTAGAAACTCGCCCCATTACAACGGTATGAGTAGTTTTCCCCTAGGCCGTTCTAGTTATTCGTTTCGAGCATCAGAACTGCGAAAATTTGGAGTTTCTCAAGCGTTTCTTACCTCAAAACTGCCATATCTCGCGAACGGATTGACCAATCCGCAAAGTTTCTGTTGCATCTGAAAGTAGAAACTCGCCCCATTACAACGGTATGAGTAGTTTTCCCCTAGGCCGTTCTAGTTATTCGTTTCGAGCATCAGAACTGCGAAAATTTGGAGTTTCTCAAGCGTTTCTTACCTCAAAACTGCCATATCTCGCGAACGGATTGGCCAATCCGCAAAATTTCTCTTGCATCTGAAAGTAGAAACTCGCCCCATTACAACGGTATGAGTAGTTTTTCCCTAGGCCGTTCTAGTTATTCGTTTCGAGCATCAGAACTGCGAAAATTTGGAGTTTATCAAGCGTTTCTTACCTCAAAACTGCCATATCTCGCGAACGGATTGACCAATCCGCAAAGTTTCTGTTGCATCTGAAAGTAGAAACTCGCCCCATTACAACGGTATGAGTAGTTTTCCCCTAGGCCGTTCTAGTTATTCGTTTCGAGCATCAGAACTGCGAAAATTTGTAGTTTCTCAAGCGTTTCTTACCTCAAAACTGCCATATCTCGCTAACGGATTGACCAATCCGCAAAGTTTCTGTTGCATCTGAAAGTAGAAACTCGCCCCATTACAACGGTGTGAGTAGCTGTCCCCTAGGCTGTTCTAGTTATTCGTTTCGAGCATCAGAACTGCGAAAATTTGGAGTTTCTCAAGCGTTTCTTACCTCAAAACTGCCATATCTCGCGAACGGATTGGCCAATCCGCAAAATTTCTCTTGCATCTGAAAGTAGAAACTCGCCCCATTACAACGGTATGAGTAGTTTTCCCCTAGGCCGTTCTAGTTATTCGTTTCGAGCATCAGAACTGCGAAAATTTGGAGTTTCTCAAGCGTTTCTTACCTCAAAACTGCCATATCTCGCGAACGGATTGACCAATCCGCAAAGTTTCTGTTGCATCTGAAAGTAGAAACTCGCCCCATTACAACGGTATGAGTAGTTTTCCCCTAGGCCGTTCTAGTTATTCGTTTCGAGCATCAGAACTGCGAAAATTTGGAGTTTCTCAAGCGTTTCTTACCTCAAAACTGCCATATCTCGCGAACGGATTGACCAATCCGCAAAATTTCTCTTGCATCTGAAAGTAGAAAGTCGCCCCATTACAACGGTATGAGTAGTTTTCCCCTAAGCCGTTCTAGTTATTCGTTTCGAGCATCAGAACTGCGAAAATTTTGAGTTTCTCAAGCGTTTCTTACCTCAAAACTGCCATATCTCGCGAACGGATTGACCAATCCGCAAAGTTGCTGTTGCATCTGAAAGCAGAAACTCGCCCCATTACAACGGCGTGAGTAGCTGTCCCCTAGGCCGTTCTAGTTATTCGTTTCGAGCATCAGAACTAAGAAAATTTGGAGTTTCTCAAGCGTTTCTTACCTCAAAACTGCCATATCTCGCGAACGGATTGACCAATCCGCAAAGTTGCTGTTGCATCTGAAAGTAGAAACTCGCCCCATTACAACGGTGTGGGTAGTTGTCCCCTAGGCCGTTCTAGTTATTCGTTTCGAGCATCAGAACTGCGAAAATTTTGAGTTTCTCAAGCGTTTCTTACCTCAAAACTGCCACATCTCGCGAACGGATTGAGCAATCCGCAAAGTTTCTGTTGCATCTGAAAGTAGAAACTCGCCCGGTTACAACGGTATGAGTAGTTTTCCCCTAGGCCGTTCTAGTTATTCGTTTCGAGCATCAGAACTGCGAAAATGTGGGGTTTCTCAAGCGTTTCTTACCTCCAAACTGCCATATCTCGCGAACGGATTGACCAATCCGCAAAATTTCTGTTGCATCTGAAAGTAGAAACTCGCCCGATTACAACGGTATGAGTAGTTTTCCCCTAGGGCGTTCTAGTTATTCGTTTCGAGCATCAGAACTGCGAAATTTTTGAGTTTTTCAAGCGTTCCTTACCTCAAAACTGCCATATCTCGCGAACGGATTGACCATTCCGCAAAATTTCTGTTGCATCTGAAAGTAGAAACTCGCCCGATTACAACGGTATAAGTAGTTTTCCCCTGGGCCGTTCTAGTTATTCGTTTCGAGCATCTGAACTGCGAAAATTTTGAGTTTTTCAAGCGTTCCTTACCTCAAAACTGCCATATCTCGGGAACGGATTGACCAATCCGCAAAATTTCTGTTGCATCTGAAAGTAGAAACTCGCCCGATTGCAACGGTATGAGTAGTTTTCCCCTAGGCCGTTCTAGTTATTCGTTTCGAACATCAGAACTGCGAAAATTCTGAGTTTCTCAAGCGTTTCTTACGTCAAAACTGCCATATCTCGCGAACGGATTGACCAATCCGCAAAATTTCTGTTGCATCTGAAAGTAGAAACTCGCCCGTTTACAACGGTATGAGTGGTTCTCCCCTAGGCCGTTCTAGTTATTCGTTTCGAGCATCAGAACTGCGAAAATGTGTGGTTTCTCAAGCGTTTCTTACCTCAAAACTGCCATATCTCGCGAACGGATTGACCAATCCGCAAAGTTTCTGTTGCATCTGAAAGTAGAAACTCGCCCCATTACAACGCTATGAGCAGTTTTCCCCTAGGCCGTTCTAGTTATTCGTTTCGAGCATCAGAACTGCGAAGATTTGGAGTTTCTCAAGCGTTTCTTACCTCAAAACTGCCATATCTCGCGAACGGATTGACCAATCCGCAAAGTTTCTGTTGCATCTGAAAGCAGAAACTCGCCCCATTACAACGGTATGAGTAGTTTTCCCCTAGGCCGTTCTAGTTATTCGTTTCGAGCATCAGAACTGCGAAAATTCTGAGTTTCTCAAGCGTTTCTTACGTCAAAACTGCCATATCTCGCGAACGGATTGACCAATCCGCAAAATTTCTGTTACATCTGAAAGTAGAAACTCGCCCGTTTACAACGGTATGAGTGGTTCTCCCCTAGGCCGTTCTAGTTATTCGTTTCGAGCATCAGAACTGCGAAAATGTGGGGTTTCTCAAGCGTTTCTTACCTCAAAACTGCCATATCTCGCGAACGGATTGACCAATCCGCAAAGTTTCTGTTGCATCTGAAAGTAGAAACTCGCCCCATTACAACGCTATGAGCAGTTTTCCCCTAGGCCGTTCTAGTTATTCGTTTCGAGCATCAGAACTGCGAAGATTTGGAGTTTCTCAAGCGTTTCTTACCTCAAAACTGCCATATCTCGCGAACGGATTGACCAATCCGCAAAGTTTCTGTTGCATCTGAAAGCAGAAACTCGCCCCATTACAACGGTATGAGTAGTTTTCCCCTAGGCCGTTCTAGTTATTCGTTTCGAGCATCAGAACTGCGAAAATTTTGAGTTTCTCAAGCGTTTCTTACCTCAAAACTGCCATATCTCGCGAACGGATTGACCAATCCGCAAAATTTCTCTTGCATCTGAAAGTAGAAACTCGCACCATTACAACGGTATGAGTAGTTTTCCCCTAGGCCGTTCTAGTTATTCGTTTCGAGCATCAGAACTGCGAAGATTTGGAGTTTCTCAAGCGTTTCTTACCTCAAAACTGCCATATCTCGCGAACGGATTGATCAATCCGCAAAATTTCTGTTGCATCTGAAAGTAGAAACTCGCCCCATTACAAGGGTATGAGTAGTTTTCCCCTAGGCCGTTCTAGTTATTCGTTTCGAGCATCAGAACTGCGAAAATTTTGAGTTTCTCAAGCGTTTCTTACCTCAAAACTGCCATATCTCGCGAACGGATTGACCAATCCGCAAAATTTCTCTTGCATCTGAAAGTAGAAACTCGCCCCATTACAACGGCATGAGCAGTATTCCCCTAGGCCGTTCTAGTTATTCGTTTCGAGCATCAGAACTGCGAAGATTTGGAGTTTCTCAAGCGTTTCTTACCTCAAAACTGCCATATCTCGCGAACGGATTGATCAATCCGCAAAATTTCTGTTGCATCTGAAAGTAGAAACTCGCCCCATTACAATGGTATGAGTAGTTTCCCCCTAGGCCCTTCTAGTTATTCGTTTCGAGCATCAGATCTGCGAAAATTTGGAGTTTCTCAAGCGTTTCTTACATCAAAACTGCCATATCTCGCGAACGGATTGACCAATCCGCAAAATTTCTCTTGCATCTGAAAGTAGAAACTCGCCCCATTACAACGGTATGAGTAGTTTTCCCCTAGGATGTTCTAGTTATTCGTTTCGAGCATCAGAACTGCGAAAATTTGGAGTTTCTCAAGCGCTTCTTACCTCAAAACTGCCATATCTCGCGAACGGATTGGCCAATCCGCAAAATTTCTCTTGCATCTGAAAGTAGAAACTCGCCCCATTACAACGGTATGAGTAGTTTTTCCCTAGGCCGTTCTAGTTATTCGTTTCGAGCATCAGAACTGCGAAAATTTGGAGTTTCTCAAGCGTTTCTTACCTCAAAACTGCCATATCTCGCGAACGGATTGACCAATCCGCAAAGTTTCTGTTGCATCTGAAAGTAGAAACTCGCCCCATTACAACGGTGTGAGTAGCTGTCCCCTAGGCCGTTCTAGTTATTCGTTTCGAGCATCAGAACTGCGAAAATTTGTAGTTTCTCAAGCGTTTCTTACCTCAAAACTGCCATATCTCGCTAACGGATTGACCAATCCGCAAAGTTTCTGTTGCATCTGAAAGTAGAAACTCGCCCCATTACAACGGTGTGAGTAGCTGTCCCCTAGGCCGTTCTAGTTATTCGTTTCGAGCATCAGAACTGCGAAAATTTGGAGTTTCTCAAGCGTTTCTTACCTCAAAACTGCCATATCTCGCGAACGGATTGGCCAATCCGCAAAATTTCTCTTGCATCTGAAAGTAGAAACTCGCCCCATTACAACGGTATGAGTAGTTTTCCCCTAGGCCGTTCTAGTTATTCGTTTCGAGCATCAGAACTGCGAAAATTTGGAGTTTCTCAAGCGTTTCTTACCTCAAAACTGCCATATCTCGCGAACGGATTGACCAATCCGCAAAGTTTCTGTTGCATCTGAAAGTAGAAAGTCGCCCCATTACAACGGTATGAGTAGTTTTCCCCTAGGCCGTTCTAGTTATTCGTTTCGAGCATCAGAACTGCGAAAATTTGGAGTTTCTCAAGCGTTTCTTACCTCAAAACTGCCATATCTCGCGAACGGATTGACCAATCCGCAAAATTTCTCTTGCATCTGAAAGTAGAAAGTCGCCCCATTACAACGGTATGAGTAGTTTTCCCCTAAGCCGTTCTAGTTATTCGTTTCGAGCATCAGAACTGCGAAAATTTTGAGTTTCTCAAGCGTTTCTTACCTCAAAACTGCCATATCTCGCGAACGGATTGACCAATCCGCAAAGTTGCTGTTGCATCTGAAAGTAGAAACTCGCCCCATTACAACGGTGTGAGTATCTGTCCCCTAGGCCGTTCTAGTTATTCGTTTCGAGCATCAGAACTAAGAAAATTTGGAGTTTCTCAAGCGTTTCTTACCTCAAAACTGCCATATCTCGCGAACGGATTGACCAATCCGCAAAATTTCTCTTGCATCTGAAAGTAGAAACTCGCCCCATTACAACGGTATGAGTAGTTTTCCCCTAGGCCGTTCTAGTTATTCGTTTCGAGCATCAGAACTGCGAAAATTTGGAGTTTCTCAAGCGTTTCTTACCTCAAAACTGCCATATCTCGCGAACGGATTGACCAATCCGCAAAATTTCTCTTGCATCTGAAAGTAGAAACTCGCACCATTACAACGGTATGAGTAGTTTTCCCCTAGGCCGTTCTAGTTATTCGTTTCGAGCATCAGAACTGCGAAGATTTGGAGTTTCTCAAGCGTTTCTTACCTCAAAACTGCCATATCTCGCGAACGGATTGATCAATCCGCAAAATTTCTGTTGCATCTGAAAGTAGAAACTCGCCCCATTACAAGGGTATGAGTAGTTTTCCCCTAGGCCGTTCTAGTTATTCGTTTCGAGCATCAGAACTGCGAAAATTTTGAGTTTCTCAAGCGTTTCTTACCTCAAAACTGCCATATCTCGCGAACGGATTGACCAATCCGCAAAATTTCTCTTGCATCTGAAAGTAGAAACTCGCCCCATTACAACGGCATGAGCAGTATTCCCCTAGGCCGTTCTAGTTATTCGTTTCGAGCATCAGAACTGCGAAGATTTGGAGTTTCTCAAGCGTTTCTTACCTCAAAACTGCCATATCTCGCGAACGGATTGATCAATCCGCAAAATTTCTGTTGCATCTGAAAGTAGAAACTCGCCCCATTACAATGGTATGAGTAGTTTCCCCCTAGGCCCTTCTAGTTATTCGTTTCGAGCATCAGATCTGCGAAAATTTGGAGTTTCTCAAGCGTTTCTTACATCAAAACTGCCATATCTCGCGAACGGATTGACCAATCCGCAAAATTTCTCTTGCATCTGAAAGTAGAAACTCGCCCCATTACAACGGTATGAGTAGTTTTCCCCTAGGCCGTTCTAGTTATTCGTTTCGAGCATCAGAACTGCGAAAATTTGGAGTTTCTCAAGCGTTTCTTACCTCAAAACTGCCATATCTCGCGAACGGATTGGCCAATCCGCAAAATTTCTCTTGCATCTGAAAGTAGAAACTCGCCCCATTACAACGGTATGAGTAGTTTTTCCCTAGGCCGTTCTAGTTATTCGTTTCGAGCATCAGAACTGCGAAAATTTGGAGTTTCTCAAGCGTTTCTTACCTCAAAACTGCCATATCTCGCGAACGGATTGGCCAATCCGCAAAATTTCTCTTGCATCTGAAAGTAGAAACTCGCCCCATTACAACGGTATGAGTAGTTTTCCCCTAGGCCGTTCTAGTTATTCGTTTCGAGCATCAGAACTGCGAAAATTTGGAGTTTCTCAAGCGTTTCTTACCTCAAAACTGCCATATCTCGCGAACGGATTGACCAATCCGCAAAGTTTCTGTTGCATCTGAAAGTAGAAAGTCGCCCCATTACAACGGTATGAGTAGTTTTCCCCTAGGCCGTTCTAGTTATTCGTTTCGAGCATCAGAACTGCGAAAATTTGGAGTTTCTCAAGCGTTTCTTACCTCAAAACTGCCATATCTCGCGAACGGATTGACCAATCCGCAAAATTTCTCTTGCATCTGAAAGTAGAAAGTCGCCCCATTACAACGGTATGAGTAGTTTTCCCCTAAGCCGTTCTAGTTATTCGTTTCGAGCATCAGAACTGCGAAAATTTTGAGTTTCTCAAGCGTTTCTTACCTCAAAACTGCCATATCTCGCGAACGGATTGACCAATCCGCAAAGTTGCTGTTGCATCTGAAAGTAGAAACTCGCCCCATTACAACGGTGTGAGTAGCTGTCCCCTAGGCCGTTCTAGTTATTCGTTTCGAGCATCAGAACTAAGAAAATTTGGAGTTTCTCAAGCGTTTCTTACGTCAAAACTGCCATATCTCGCGAACGGATTGACCAATCCGCAAAGTTGCTGTTGCATCTGAAAGTAGAAACTCGCCCCATTACAACGGTGTGAGTAGTTGTCCCCTAGGCCGTTCTAGTTATTCGTTTCGAGCATCAGAACTGCGAAAATTTTGAGTTTCTCAAGCGTTTCTTACCTCAAAACTGCCACATCTCGCGAACGGATTGAGCAATCCGCAAAGTTACTGTTGCATCTGAAAGTAGAAACTCGCCCGGTTACAACGGTATGAGTAGTTTTCCCCTAGGCCGTTCTAGTTATTCGTTTCGAGCATCAGAACTGCGAAAATGTGGGGTTTCTCAAGCGTTTCTTACCTCAAAACTGCCATATCTCGCGAACGGATTGACCAATCCGCAAAGTTTCTGTTGCATCTGAAAGTAGAAACTCGCCCCATTACAACGCTATGAGGAGTTTTCCCCTAGGCCGTTCTAGTTATTCGTTTCGAGCATCAGAACTGCGAAGATTTGGAGTTTCTCAAGCGTTTCTTACCTCAAAACTGCCATATCTCGCGAACGGATTGACCAATCCGCAAAGTTTCTGTTGCATCTGAAAGCAGAAACTCGCCCCATTACAACGGTATGAGTAGTTTTCCCCTAGGCCGCTCTAGTTATTCGTTTCGAGCATCAGAACTGCGAAAATTTTGAGTTTCTCAAGCGTTTCTTACCTCAAAACTGCCATATCTCGCGAACACAATGACCAATCCGCAAAGTTTCTGTTGCATCTGAAAGTAGAAACTCGCCCCATTACAACGGTATGAGTAGTTTTCCCCTAGGCCGTTCTAGTTATTTGTTTCGAGCATCAGAACTGCGAAGATTTGGAGTTTCTCAAGCGTTTCTTACCTCAAAACTGCCATATCTCGCGAACGGATTGACCAATCCGCAAAATTTCTCTTGCATCTGAAAGTAGAAACTCGCCCCATTACAACGGTATGAGCAGTTTTCCCCTAGGCCGTTCTAGTTATTCGTTTCGAGCATCAGAACTGCGAAGATTTGGAGTTTCTCAAGCGTTTCTTACCTCAAAACTGCCATATCTCGCGAACGGATTGATCAATCCGCAAAATTTCTGTTGCATCTGAAAGTAGAAACTCGCCCCATTACAATGGTATGAGTAGTTTCCCCCTAGGCCCTTCTAGTTATTCGTTTCGAGCATCAGATCTGCGAAAATTTGGAGTTTCTCAAGCGTTTCTTACATCAAAACTGCCATATCTCGCGAACGGATTGACCAATCCGCAAAATTTCTCTTGCATCTGAAAGTAGAAACTCGCCCCATTACAACGGTATGAGTAGTTTTACCCTAGGCCGTTCCAGTTATTCGTTTCGAGCATCAGAACTAAGAAAATTTGGAGTTTCTCAAGCGTTTCTTACTTCAAAACTGCCATATCTCGCGAACGGATTGACCAATCCGCAAAGTTGCTGTTGCATCTGAAAGTAGAAACTCGCCCCATTACAACGGTATGAGTAGTTTTCCCCTAGGCCGTTCTAGTTATTCGTTTCGAGCATCAGAACTGCGAAAATTTGGAGTTTCTCAAGCGTTTCTTACCTCAAAACTGCCATATCTCGCGAACGGATTGGCCAATCCGCAAAATTTCTCTTGCATCTGAAAGTAGAAACTCGCCCCATTACAACGGTATGAGTAGTTTTCCCCTAGGCCGTTCTAGTTATTCGTTTCGAGCATCAGAACTGCGAAAATTTGGAGTTTCTCAAGCGTTTCTTACCTCAAAACTGCCATATCTCGCGAACGGATTGACCAATCCGCAAAGTTTCTGTTGCATCTGAAAGTAGAAACTCGCCCCATTACAACGGTATGAGTAGTTTTCCCCTAGGCCGTTCTAGTTATTCGTTTCGAGCATCAGAACTGCGAAAATTTGGAGTTTCTCAAGCGTTTCTTACCTCAAAACTGCCATATCTCGCGAACGGATTGACCAATCCGCAAAATTTCTCTTGCATCTGAAAGTAGAAAGTCGCCCCATTACAACGGTATGAGTAGTTTTCCCCTAGTCCGTTCTAGTTATTCGTTTCGAGCATCAGAACTGCGAAAATTTTGAGTTTCTCAAGCGTTTCTTACCTCAAAACTGCAATATCTCGCGAACGGATTGACCAATCCGCAAAGTTTCTGTTATATCTGAAAGTAGAAAGTCGCCCCATTACAACGCTATGAGTAGTTTTCCCCTAGACCGTTCTAGTTATTCGTTTCGAGCATCAGAACTGCGAAAATTTTGAGTTTCTCAAGCGTTTCTTACCTCAAAACTGCCATATCTCGCGAACGGATTGACCAATCCGCAAAGTTGCTGTTGCATCTGAAAGTAGAAGCTCGCCCCATTACAACGGTGTGAGTAGCTATCCCCTAGGCCGTTCTAGTTATTCGTTTCGAGCATCAGAACTGCGAAAATTTGGAGTTTCTCAAGCGTTTCTTACCTCAAAACTGCCATATCTCGCGAACGGATTGACCAATCCGCAAAGTTTCTGTTGCATCTGAAAGTAGAAACTCGCCCCATTACAACGGTATGAGCAGTTTTCCCCTCGGCCGTTCTAGTTATTCGTTTCGAGCATCAGAACTGCGAAGATTTGGAGTTTCTCAAGCGTTTCTTACCTCAAAACTGCCATATCTCGCGAACGGATTGACCAATCCGCAAAGTTTCTGTTGCATCTGAAAGTAGAAACCGCCCCATTACAACGGTATGAGTAGTTTTCCCCTAGGCCGTTCTAGTTATTCGTTTCGAGCATCAGAACTGCGAAAATTTGGAGTTTCTCAAGCGTTTCTTACCTCAAAACTGCCATATCTCGCGAACGGATTGACCAATCCGCAAAATTTCTCTTGCATCTGAAAGTAGAAAGTCGCCCCATTACAACGGTATGAGTAGTTTTCCCCTAAGCCGTTCTAGGTATTCGTTTCGAGCATCAGAACTGCGAAAATTTTGAGTTTCTCAAGCGTTTCTTACCTCAAAACTGCCATATCTCGCGAACGGATTGACCAATCCGCAAAGTTGCTGTTGCATCTGAAAGTAGAAACTCGCCCCATTACAACGGTGTGAGTAGCTATCCCCTAGGCCGTTCTAGTTATTCGTTTCGAGCATCAGAACTGCGAAAATTTGGAGTTTCTCAAGCGTTTCTTACCTCAAAACTGCCATATCTCGCGAACGGATTGACCAATCCGCAAAGTTTCTGTTGCATCTGAAAGTAGAAACTCGCCCCATTACAACGGTATGAGCAGTTTTCCCCTCGGCCGTTCTAGTTATTCGTTTCGAGCATCAGAACTGCGAAGATTTGGAGTTTCTCAAGCGTTTCTTACCTCAAAACTGCCATATCTCGCGAACGGATTGACCAATCCGCAAAGTTTCAGTTGCATCTGAAAGTAGAAACTCGCCCCATTACAACGGTATGAGTAGTTTTCCCCTAGGCCGTTCTAGTTATTCGTTTCGAGCATCAGAACTGCGAAAATTTGGAGTTTCTCAAGCGTTTCTTACCTCAAAACTGCCATATCTCGCGAACGGATTGACCAATCCGCAAAGTTGCTGTTGCATCTGAAAGTAGAAGCTCGCCCCATTACAACGGTGTGAGTAGCTATCCCCTAGGCCGTTCTAGTTATTCGTTTCGAGCATCAGAACTGCGAAAATTTGGAGTTTCTCAAGCGTTTCTTACCTCAAAACTGCCATATCTCGCGAACGGATTGACCAATCCGCAAAATTTCTCTTGCATCTGAAAGTAGAAAGTCGCCCCATTACAACGGTATGAGTAGTTTTCCCCTAAGCCGTTCTAGTTATTCGTTTCGAGCATCAGAACTGCGAAAATTTTGAGTTTCTCAAGCGTTTCTTACCTCAAAACTGCCATATCTCGCGAACGGATTGACCAATCCGCAAAGTTGCTGTTGCATCTGAAAGTAGAAACTCGCCCCATTACAACGGTGTGTGTAGCTGTCCCCTAGGCCGTTCTAGTTATTCGTTTCGAGCATCAGAACTGCGAAAATTTGGAGTTTCTCAAGCGTTTCTTACCTCAAAACTGCCATATCTCGCGAACACAATGACCAATCCGCAAAGTTTCTGTTGCATCTGAAAGTAGAAACTCGCCCCATTACAACGGTATGAGTAGTTTTCCCCTAGGCCGTTCTAGTTATACGTTTCGAGCATCAGAACTGCGAAGATTTGGAGTTTCTCAAGCGTTTCTTACCTCAAAACTGCCATATCTCGCGAACGGATTGACCAATCCGCAAAATTTCTCTTGCATCTGAAAGTAGAAACTCGCCCCATTACAACGGTATGAGCAGTTTTCCCCTAGGCCGTTCTAGTTATTCGTTTCGAGCATCAGAACTGCGAAGATTTGGAGTTTCTCAAGCGTTTCTTACCTCAAAACTGCCATATCTCGCGAACGGATTGATCAATCCGCAAAATTTCGGTTGCATCGGAAAGTAGAAACTCGCCCCATTACAATGGTATGAGTAGTTTCCCCCTAGGCCCTTCTAGTTATTCGTTTCGAGCATCAGATCTGCGAAAATTTGGAGTTTCTCAAGCGTTTCTTACATCAAAACTGCCATATCTCGCGAACGGATTGACCAATCCGCAAAATTTCTCTTGCATCTGAAAGTAGAAACTCGCCCCATTACAACGGTATGAGTAGTTTTACCCTAGGCCGTTCTAGTTATTCGTTTCGAGCATCAGAACTAAGAAAATTTGGAGTTTCTCAAGCGTTTCTTACTTCAAAACTGCCATATCTCGCGAACGGATTGACCAATCCGCAAAGTTGCTGTTGCATCTGAAAGTAGAAACTCGCCCCATTACAACGGTATGAGTAGTTTTCCCCTAGGCCGTTCTAGTTATTCGTTTCGAGCATCAGAACTGCGAAAATTTGGAGTTTCTCAAGCGTTTCTTACCTCAAAACTGCCATATCTCGCGAACGGATTGGCCAATCCGCAAAATTTCTCTTGCATCTGAAAGTAGAAACTCGCCCCATTACAACGGTATGAGTAGTTTTCCCCTAGGCCGTTCTAGTTATTCGTTTCGAGCATCAGAACTGCGAAAATTTGGAGTTTCTCAAGCGTTTCTTACCTCAAAACTGCCATATCTCGCGAACGGATTGACCAATCCGCAAAGTTTCTGTTGCATCTGAAAGTAGAAACTCGCCCCATTACAACGGTATGAGTAGTTTTCCCCTAGGCCGTTCTAGTTATTCGTTTCGAGCATCAGAACTGCGAAAATTTGGAGTTTCTCAAGCGTTTCTTACCTCAAAACTGCCATATCTCGCGAACGGTTTGACCAATCCGCAAAATTTCTCTTGCATCTGAAAGTAGAAAGTCGCCCCATTACAACGGTATGAGTAGTTTTCCCCTAGTCCGTTCTAGTTATTCGTTTCGAGCATCAGAACTGCGAAAATTTTGAGTTTCTCAAGCGTTTCTTACCTCAAAACTGCCATATCTCGCGAACGGATTGACCAATCCGCAAAGTTTCTGTTGCATCTGAAAGTAGAAACTCGCCCCATTACAACGGTATGAGTAGTTTTCCCCTAGGCCGTTCTAGTTATTCGTTTCGAGCATCAGAACTGCGAAAATTTGGAGTTTCTCAAGCGTTTCTTACCTCAAAACTGCCATATCTCGCGAACGGATTGGCCAATCCGCAAAATTTCTCTTGCATCTGAAAGTAGAAACTCGCCCCATTACAACGGTATGAGTAGTTTTCCCCTAGGCCGTTCTAGTTATTCGTTTCGAGCATCAGAACTGCGAAAATTTGGAGTTTCTCAAGCGTTTCTTACCTCAAAACTGCCATATCTCGCGAACGGATTGACCAATCCGCAAAGTTTCTGTTGCATCTGAAAGTAGAAACTCGCCCCATTACAACGGTATGAGTAGTTTTCCCCTAGGCCGTTCTAGTTATTCGTTTCGAGCATCAGAACTGCGAAAATTTGGAGTTTCTCAAGCGTTTCTTACCTCAAAACTGCCATATCTCGCGAACGGTTTGACCAATCCGCAAAATTTCTCTTGCATCTGAAAGTAGAAAGTCGCCCCATTACAACGGTATGAGTAGTTTTCCCCTAGTCCGTTCTAGTTATTCGTTTCGAGCATCAGAACTGCGAAAATTTTGAGTTTCTCAAGCGTTTCTTACCTCAAAACTGCCATATCTCGCGAACGGATTGACCAATCCGCAAAGTTTCTGTTGCATCTGAAAGTAGAAACTCGCCCCATTACAACGGTATGAGTAGTTTTCCCCTAGACCGTTCTAGTTATTCGTTTCGAGCATCAGAACTGCGAAAATTTTGAGTTTCTCAAGCGTTTCTTACCTCAAAACTGCCATATCTCGCGAACGGATTGACCAATCCGCAAAGTTGCTGTTGCATCTGAAAGTAGAAGCTCGCCCCATTACAACGGTGTGAGTAGCTATCCCCTAGGCCGTTCTAGTTATTCGTTTCGAGCATCAGAACTGCGAAAATTTGGAGTTTCTCAAGCGTTTCTTACCTCAAAACTGCCATATCTCGCGAACGGATTGACCAATCCGCAAAGTTTCTGTTGCATCTGAAAGTAGAAACTCGCCCCATTACAACGGTATGAGCAGTTTTCCCCTCGGCCGTTCTAGTTATTCGTTTCAAGCATCAGAACTGCGAAGATTTGGAGTTTCTCAAGCGTTTCTTACCTCAAAACTGCCATATCTCGCGAACGGATTGACCAATCCGCAAAGTTTCTGTTGCATCTGAAAGTAGAAACTCGCCCCATTACAACGGTATGAGTAGTTTTCCCCTAGGCCGTTCTAGTTATTCGTTTCGAGCATCAGAACTGCGAAAATTTGGAGTTTCTCAAGCGTTTCTTACCTCAAAACTGCCATATCTCGCGAACGGATTGACCAATCCGCAAAATTTCTCTTGCATCTGAAAGTAGAAAGTCGCCCCATTACAACGGTATGAGTAGTTTTCCCCTAAGCCGTTCTAGTTATTCGTTTCGAGCATCAGAACTGCGAAAATTTTGAGTTTCTCAAGCGTTTCTTACCTCAAAACTGCCATATCTCGCGAACGGATTGACCAATCCGCAAAGTTGCTGTTGCATCTGAAAGTAGAAACTCGCCCCATTACAACGGTGTGAGTAGCTGTCCCCTAGGCCGTTCTAGTTATTCGTTTCGAGCATCAGAACTGCGAAAATTTGGAGTTTCTCAAGCGTTTCTTACCTCAAAACTGCCATATCTCGCGAACGGATTGACCAATCCGCAAAGTTTCTGTTGCATCTGAAAGTAGAAACTCGCCCCATTACAACGCTATGAGCAGTTTTCCCCTAGGCCGTTCTAGTTATTCGTTTCGAGCATCAGAACTGCGAAGATTTGGAGTTTCTCAAGCGTTTCTTACCTCAAAACTGCCATATCTCGCGAACGGATTGACCAATCCGCAAAGTTTCTGCTGCATCTGAAAGCAGAAACTCGCCCCATTACAACGGTATGAGTAGTTTTCCCCTAGGCCGTTCTAGTTATTCGTTTCGAGCATCAGAACTGCGAAAATTTTGAGTTTCTCAAGCGTTTCTTACCTCAAAACTGCCATATCTCGCGAACACAATGACCAATCCGCAAAGTTTCTGTTGCATCTGAAAGTAGAAACTCGCCCCATTTCAACGGTATGAGTAGTTCCCCCTAGGCCGTTCTAGTTATTCGTTTCGAGCATCAGAACTGCGAAAATTTGGAGTTTGTCAAGCGTTTCTTACCTCAAAACTGCCATATCTCGCGAACGGATTGACCAATCCGCAAAATTTCTCTTGCATCTGAAAGTAGAAACTCGCCCCATTACATCGGTATGAGTAGTTTTCCCCTAGGCCGTTCTAGTTATTCGTTTCGAGCATCAGAACTGCGAAAATTTGGAGTTTCTCAAGCGTTTCTTACCTCAAAACTGCCATATCTCGCGAACGGATTGACCAATCCGCAAAGTTGCTGTTGCATCTGAAAGTAGAAGCTCGCCCCATTACAACGGTGTGAGTAGCTATCCCCTAGGCCGTTCTAGTTATTCGTTTCGAGCATCAGAACTGCGAAAATTTGGAGTTTCTCAAGCGTTTCTTACCTCAAAACTGCCATATCTCGCGAACGGATTGACCAATCCGCAAAATTTCTCTTGCATCTGAAAGTAGAAAGTCGCCCCATTACAACGGTATGAGTAGTTTTCCCCTAAGCCGTTCTAGTTATTCGTTTCGAGCATCAGAACTGCGAAAATTTTGAGTTTCTCAAGCGTTTCTTACCTCAAAACTGCCATATCTCGCGAACGGATTGACCAATCCGCAAAGTTGCTGTTGCATCTGAAAGTAGAAACTCGCCCCATTACAACGGTGTGTGTAGCTGTCCCCTAGGCCGTTCTAGTTATTCGTTTCGAGCATCAGAACTGCGAAAATTTGGAGTTTCTCAAGCGTTTCTTACCTCAAAACTGCCATATCTCGCGAACACAATGACCAATCCGCAAAGTTTCTGTTGCATCTGAAAGTAGAAACTCGCCCCATTACAACGGTATGAGTAGTTTTCCCCTAGGCCGTTCTAGTTATTCGTTTCGAGCATCAGAACTGCGAAGATTTGGAGTTTCTCAAGCGTTTCTTACCTCAAAACTGCCATATCTCGCGAACGGATTGATCAATCCGCAAAATTTCGGTTGCATCGGAAAGTAGAAACTCGCCCCATTACAATGGTATGAGTAGTTTCCCCCTAGGCCCTTCTAGTTATTCGTTTCGAGCATCAGAACTGCGAAAATTTGGAGTTTCTCAAGCGTTTCTTACCTCAAAACTGCCATATCTCGCGAACGGATTGACCAATCCGCAAAATTTCTCTTGCATCTGAAAGTAGAAAGTCGCCCCATTACAACGGTATGAGTAGTTTTCCCCTAAGCCGTTCTAGTTATTCGTTTCGAGCATCAGAACTGCGAAAATTTTGAGTTTCTCAAGCGTTTCTTACCTCAAAACTGCCATATCTCGCGAACGGATTGACCAATCCGCAAAGTTGCTGTTGCATCTGAAAGTAGAAACTCGCCCCATTACAACTGTGTGAGTAGCTGTCCCCTAGGCCGTTCTAGTTATTCGTTTCGAGCATCAGAACTGCGAAAATTTGGAGTTTCTCAAGCGTTTCTTACCTCAAAACTGCCATATCTCGCGAACGGATTGACCAATCCGCAAAGTTTCTGTTGCATCTGAAAGTAGAAACTCGCCCCATTACAACGCTATGAGCTGTTTTCCCCTAGGCCGTTCTAGTTATTCGTTTCGAGCATCAGAACTGCGAAGATTTGGAGTTTCTCAAGCGTTTCTTACCTCAAAACTGCCATATCTCGCGAACGGATTGACCAATCCGCAAAGTTTCTGCTGCATCTGAAAGCAGAAACTCGCCCCATTACAACGGTATGAGTAGTTTTCCCCTAGGCCGTTCTAGTTATTCGTTTCGAGCATCAGAACTGCGAAAATTTGGAGTTTCTCAAGCGTTTCTTACATCAAAACTGCCATATCTCGCGAACGGATAGACCAATCCGCAAAATTTCTCTTGCATCTGAAAGTAGAAAGTCGCCCCATTACAACGGTATGAGTAGTCTTCCCCTAAGCCGTTCTAGTTATTCGTTTCGAGCATCAGAACTGCGAAAATTTTGAGTTTCTCAAGCGTTTCTTACCTCAAAACTGCCATATCTCGCGAACGGATTGACCAATCCGCAAAGTTGCTGTTGCATCTGAAAGTAGAAACTCGCCCCATTACAACGGTGTGAGTAGCTGTCCCCTAGGCCGTTCTAGTTATTCGTTTCGAGCATCAGAACTGCGAAAATTTGGAGTTTCTCAAGCGTTTCTTACCTCAAAACTGCCATATCTCGCGAACGGATTGACCAATCCGCAAAGTTTCTGTTGCATCTGAAAGTAGAAACTCGCCCCATTACAACGCTATGAGCAGTTTTCCCCTAGGCCGTTCTAGTTATTCGTTTCGAGCATCAGAACTGCGAAGATTTGGAGTTTCTCAAGCGTTTCTTACCTCAAAACTGCCATATCTCGCGAACGGATTGACCAATCCGCAAAGTTTCTGTTGCATCTGAAAGCAGAAACTCGCCCCATTACAACGGTATGAGTAGTTTTCCCCTAGGCCGTTCTAGTTATTCGTTTCGAGCATCAGAACTGCGAAAATTTTGAGTTTCTCAAGCGTTTCTTACCTCAAAACTGCCATATCTCGCGAACACAATGACCAATCCGCAAAGTTTCTGTTGCATCTGAAAGTAGAAACTCGCCCCATTACAACGGTATGAGTAGTTCCCCCTAGGCCGTTCTAGTTATTCGTTTCGAGCATCAGAACTGCGAAAATTTGGAGTTTGTCAAGCGTTTCTTACCTCAAAACTGCCATATCTCGCGAACGGATTGACCAATCCGCAAAATTTCTCTTGCATCTGAAAGTAGAAACTCGCCCCATTACATCGGTATGAGTAGTTTTCCCCTAGGCCGTTCTAGTTATTCGTTTCGAGCATCAGAACTGCGAAAATTTGGAGTTTCTCAAGCGTTTCTTACCTCAAAACTGCCATATCTCGCGAACGGATTGACCAATCCGCAAAGTTTCTGTTGCATCTGAAAGTAGAAACTCGCCCCATTACAACGGTATGAGTAGTTTTCCCCTAGGCCGTTCTAGTTATTCGTTTCGAGCATCAGAACTGCGAAAATTTGGAGTTTCTCAAGCGTTTCTTACCTCAAAACTGCCATATCTCGCGAACGGATTGATCAATCCGCAAAATTTCTGTTGCATCTGAAAGTAGAAACTCGCCCCATTACAAGGGTATGAGTAGTTTTCCCCTAGGCCGTTCTAGTTATTCGTTTCGAGCAACAGAACTGCGAAAATTTTGAGTTTCTCAAGCGTTTCTTACCTCAAAACTGCCATATCTCGCGAACGGATTGACCAATCCGCAAAGTTTCTGTTGCATCTGAAAGCAGAAACTCGCCCCATTACAACGGTATGAGTAGTTTTCCCCTAGGCCGTTCTAGTTATTCGTTTCGAGCATCAGAACTGCGAAAATTTTGAGTTTCTCAAGCGTTTCTTACCTCAAAACTGCCATATCTCGCGAACACAATGACCAATCCGCAAAGTTTCTGTTGCATCTGAAAGTAGAAACTCGCCCCATTACAACGGTATGAGTAGTTCCCCCTAGGCCGTTCTAGTTATTCGTTTCGAGCATCAGAACTGCGAAAATTTGGAGTTTGTCAAGCGTTTCTTACCTCAAAACTGCCATATCTCGCGAACGGATTGACCAATCCGCAAAATTTCTCTTGCATCTGAAAGTAGAAACTCGCCCCATTACATCGGTATGAGTAGTTTTCCCCTAGGCCGTTCTAGTTATTCGTTTCGAGCATCAGAACTGCGAAAATTTGGAGTTTCTCAAGCGTTTCTTACCTCAAAACTGCCATATCTCGCGAACGGATTGACCAATCCGCAAAGTTTCTGTTGCATCTGAAAGTAGAAACTCGCCCCATTACAACGGTATGAGTAGTTTTCCCCTAGGCCGTTCTAGTTATTCGTTTCGAGCATCAGAACTGCGAAAATTTGGAGTTTCTCAAGCGTTTCTTACCTCAAAACTGCCATATCTCGCGAACGGATTGATCAATCCGCAAAATTTCTGTTGCATCTGAAAGTAGAAACTCGCCCCATTACAAGGGTATGAGTAGTTTTCCCCTAGGCCGTTCTAGTTATTCGTTTCGAGCAACAGAACTGCGAAAATTTTGAGTTTCTCAAGCGTTTCTTACCTCAAAACTGCCATATCTCGCGAACGGATTGACCAATCCGCAAAATTTCTCTCGCATCTGAAAGTAGAAACTCGCCCCATTACAACGGTATGAGCAGTTTTCCCCTAGGCCGTTCTAGTTATTCGTTTCGAGCATCAGAACTGCGAAGATTTGGAGTTTCTCAAGCGTTTCTTACCTCAAAACTGCCATATCTCGCGAACGGATTGATCAATCCGCAAAATTTCTGTTGCATCTGAAAGTAGAAACTCGCCCCATTACAATGGTATGAGTAGTTTCCCCCTAGGCCCTTCTGGTTATTCGTTTCGAGCATCAGATCTGCGAAAATTTGGAGTTTCTCAAGCGTTTCTTACATCAAAACTGCCATATCTCGCGAACGGATTGACCAATCCGCAAAATTTCTCTTGCATCTGAAAGTAGAAACTCGCCCCATTACAACGGTATGAGTAGTTTTACCCTAGGCCGTTCTAGTTATTCGTTTCGAGCATCAGAAATAAGAAAATTTGGAGTTTCTCAAGCGTTTCTTACTTCAAAACTGCCATATCTCGCGAACGGATTGACCAATCCGCAAAGTTGCTGTTGCATCTGAAAGTAGAAACTCGCCCCATTACAACGGTATGAGTAGTTTTCCCCTAGGCCGTTCTAGTTATTCGTTTCGAGCATCAGAACTGCGAAAATTTGGAGTTTCTCAAGCGTTTCTTACCTCAAAACTGCCATATCTCGCGAACGGATTGGCCAATCCGCAAAATTTCTCTTGCGTCTGAAAGTAGAAACTCGCCCCATTACAACGGTATGAGTAGTTTTCCCCTAGGCCGTTCTAGTTATTCGTTTCGAGCATCAGAACTGCGAAAATTTGGAGTTTCTCAAGCGTTTCTTACCTCAAAACTGCCATATCTCGCGAACGGATTGACCAATCCGCAAAGTTTCTGTTGCATCTGAAAGTAGAAACTCGCCCCATTACAGCGGTATGAGTAGTTTTCCCCTAGGCCGTTCTAGTTATTCGTTTCGAGCATCAGAACTGCGAAAATTTGGAGTTTCTCAAGCGTTTCTTACCTCAAAACTGCCATATCTCGCGAACGGATTGACCAATCCGCAAAATTTCTCTTGCATCTGAAAGTAGAAAGTCGCCCCATTACAACGGTATGAGTAGTTTTCCCCTAGGCCGTTCTAGTTATTCGTTTCGAGCATCAGAACTGCGAAAATTTTGTGTTTCTCAAGCGTTTCTTACCTCAAAACTGCCATATCTCGCGAACGGATTGACCAATCCCCAAAGTTGCTGTTGCATCTGAAAGTAGAAGCTCGCCCCATTACAACGGTGTGAGTAGCTGTCCCCTAGGCCGTTCTAGTCATTCGTTTCGAGCATCAGAACTGCGAAAATTTGGAGTTTCTCAAGCGTTTCTTACCTCAAAACTGCCATATCTCGCGAACGGATTGACCAATCCGCAAAGTTTCTGTTGCATCTGAAAGTAGAAACTCGCCCCATTACAACGGTATGAGCAGTTTTCCCCTCGGCCGTTCTAGTTATTCGTTTCGAGCATCAGAACTGCGAAGATTTGGAGTTTCTCAAGCGTTTCTTACCTCAAAACTGCCATATCTCGCGAACGGATTGACCAATCCGCAAAGTTTCTGTTGCATCTGAAAGTAGAAACTCGCCCCATTACAACGGTATGAGTAGTTTTCCCCTAGGCCGTTCTAGTTATTCGTTTCGAGCATCAGAACTGCGAAAATTTGGAGTTTCTCAAGCGTTTCTTACCTCAAAACTGCCATATCTCGCGAACGGATTGACCAATCCGCAAAATTTCTCTTGCATCTGAAAGTAGAAAGTCGCCCTATTACAACGCTATGAGCAGTTTTCCCCTAGGCCGTTCTAGTTATTCGTTTCGAGCATCAGAACTGCGAAGATTTGGAGTTTCTCAAGCGTTTCTTACCTCAAAACTGCCATATCTCGCGAACGGATTGACCAATCCGCAAAGTTTCTGTTGCATCTGAAAGCAGAAACTCGCCCCATTGCAACGGTATGAGTAGTTTTCCCCTAGGCCGTTCTAGTTATTCGTTTCGAGCATCAGAACTGCGAAAATTTTGAGTTTCTCAAGCGTTTCTTACCTCAAAACTGCCATATCTCGCGAACACAATGACCAATCCGCAAAGTTTCTGTTGCATCTGAAAGTAGAAACTCGCCCCATTACAACGGTGTGAGTAGCTGTCCCCTAGGCCGTTCTAGTCATTCGTTTCGAGCATCAGAACTGCGAAAATTTGGAGTTTCTCAAGCGTTTCTTACCTCAAAACTGCCATATCTCGCGAACGGATTGACCAATCCGCAAAGTTTCTGTTGCATCTGAAAGTAGAAACTCGCCCCATTACAACGGTATGAGCAGTTTTCCCCTCGGCCGTTCTAGTTATTCGTTTCGAGCATCAGAACTGCGAAGATTTGGAGTTTCTCAAGCGTTTCTTACCTCAAAACTGCCATATCTCGCGAACGGATTGACCAATCCGCAAAGTTTCTGTTGCATCTGAAAGTAGAAACTCGCCCCATTACAACGGTATGAGCAGTTTTCCCCTAGGCCGTTCTAGTTATTCGTTTCGAGCATCAGAACTAAGAAAATTTGGAGTTTCTCAAGCGTTTCTTACTTCAAAACTGCCATATCTCGCGAACGGATTGACCAATCCGCAAAATTTCTCTTGCATCTGAAAGTAGAAACTCGCCCCATTACAACGGTATGAGTAGTTTTACCCTAGGCCGTTCTAGTTATTCGTTTCGAGCATCAGAACTAAGAAAATTTGGAGTTTCTCAAGCGTTTCTTACTTCAAAACTGCCATATCTCGCGAACGGATTGACCAATCCGCAAAGTTGCTGTTGCATCTGAAAGTAGAAACTCGCCCCATTACAACGGTATGAGTAGTTTTCCCCTAGGCCGTTCTAGTTATTCGTTTCGAGCATCAGAACTGCGAAAATTTGGTGTTTCTCAAGCGTTTCTTACCTCAAAACTGCCATATCTCGCGAACGGATTGGCCAATCCGCAAAGTTTCTGTTGCATCTGAAAGTAGAAACTCGCCCCATTACAACGGTATGAGCAGTTTTCCCCTCGGCCGTTCTAGTTATTCGTTTCGAGCATCAGAACTGCGAAGATTTGGAGTTTCTCAAGCGTTTCTTACCTCAAAACTGCCATATCTCGCGAACGGATTGACCAATCCGCAAAATTTCTCTTGCATCTGAAAGTAGAAACTCGCCCCATTACAACGGTATGAGCAGTTTTCCCCTAGGCCGTTCTAGTTATTCGTTTCGAGCATCAGAACTGCGAAGATTTGGAGTTTCTCAAGCGTTTCTTACCTCAAAACTGCCATATCTCGCGAACGGATTGATCAATCCGCAAAATTTCTGTTGCATCTGAAAGTAGAAACTCGCCCCATTACAATGGTATGAGTAGTTTCCCCCTAGGCCCTTCTGGTTATTCGTTTCGAGCATCAGATCTGCGAAAATTTGGAGTTTCTCAAGCGTTTCTTACATCAAAACTGCCATATCTCGCGAACGGATTGACCAATCCGCAAAATTTCTCTTGCATCTGAAAGTAGAAACTCGCCCCATTACAACGGTATGAGTAGTTTTACCCTAGGCCGTTCTAGTTATTCGTTTCGAGCATCAGAACTAAGAAAATTTGGAGTTTCTCAAGCGTTTCTTACTTCAAAACTGCCATATCTCGCGAACGGATTGACCAATCCGCAAAGTTGCTGTTGCATCTGAAAGTAGAAACTCGCCCCATTACAACGGTATGAGTAGTTTTCCCCTAGGCCGTTCTAGTTATTCGTTTCGAGCATCAGAACTGCGAAAATTTGGAGTTTCTCAAGCGTTTCTTACCTCAAAACTGCCATATCTCGCGAACGGATTGGCCAATCCGCAAAATTTCTCTTGCGTCTGAAAGTAGAAACTCGCCCCATTACAACGGTATGAGTAGTTTTCCCCTAGGCCGTTCTAGTTATTCGTTTCGAGCATCAGAACTGCGAAAATTTGGAGTTTCTCAAGCGTTTCTTACCTCAAAACTGCCATATCTCGCGAACGGATTGACCAATCCGCAAAGTTTCTGTTGCATCTGAAAGTAGAAACTCGCCCCATTACAACGGTATGAGTAGTTTTCCCCTAGGCCGTTCTAGTTATTCGTTTCGAGCATCAGAACTGCGAAAATTTGGAGTTTCTCAAGCGTTTCTTACCTCAAAACTGCCATATCTCGCGAACGGATTGACCAATCCGCAAAATTTCTCTTGCATCTGAAAGTAGAAAGTCGCCCCATTACAACGGTATGAGTAGTTTTCCCCTAGGCCGTTCTAGTTATTCGTTTCGAGCATCAGAACTGCGAAAATTTTGAGTTTCTCAAGCGTTTCTTACCTCAAAACTGCCATATCTCGCGAACGGATTGACCAATCCCCAAAGTTGCTGTTGCATCTGAAAGTAGAAGCTCGCCCCATTACAACGGTGTGAGTAGCTGTCCCCTAGGCCGTTCTAGTCATTCGTTTCGAGCATCAGAACTGCGAAAATTTGGAGTTTCTCAAGCGTTTCTTACCTCAAAACTGCCATATCTCGCGAACGGATTGACCAATCCGCAAAGTTTCTGTTGCATCTGAAAGTAGAAACTCGCCCCATTACAACGGTATGAGCAGTTTTCCCCTCGGCCGTTCTAGTTATTCGTTTCGAGCATCAGAACTGCGAAGATTTGGAGTTTCTCAAGCGTTTCTTACCTCAAAACTGCCATATCTCGCGAACGGATTGACCAATCCGCAAAGTTTCTGTTGCATCTGAAAGTAGAAACTCGCCCCATTACAACGGTATGAGTAGTTTTCCCCTAGGCCGTTCTAGTTATTCGTTTCGAGCATCAGAACTGCGAAAATTTGGAGTTTCTCAAGCGTTTCTTACCTCAAAACTGCCATATCTCGCGAACGGATTGACCAATCCGCAAAATTTCTCTTGCATCTGAAAGTAGAAAGTCGCCCTATTACAACGCTATGAGCAGTTTTCCCCTAGGCCGTTCTAGTTATTCGTTTCGAGCATCAGAACTGCGAAGATTTGGAGTTTCTCAAGCGTTTCTTACCTCAAAACTGCCATATCTCGCGAACGGATTGACCAATCCGCAAAGTTTCTGTTGCATCTGAAAGCAGAAACTCGCCCCATTGCAACGGTATGAGTAGTTTTCCCCTAGGCCGTTCTAGTTATTCGTTTCGAGCATCAGAACTGCGAAAATTTTGAGTTTCTCAAGCGTTTCTTACCTCAAAACTGCCATATCTCGCGAACACAATGACCAATCCGCAAAGTTTCTGTTGCATCTGAAAGTAGAAACTCGCCCCATTACAACGGTATGAGTAGTTCCCCCTAGGCCGTTCTAGTTATTCGTTTCGAGCATCAGAACTGCGAAAATTTGGAGTTTGTCAAGCGTTTCTTACCTCAAAACTGCCATATCTCGCGAACGGATTGACCAATCCGCAAAATTTCTCTTGCATCTGAAAGTAGAAACTCGCCCCATTACATCGGTATGAGTAGTTTTCCCCTAGGCCATTCTAGTTATTCGTTTCGAGCATCAGAACTGCGAAAATTTGGAGTTTCTCAAGCGTTTCTTACCTCAAAACTGCCATATCTCGCGAACGGATTGACCAATCCGCAAAGTTTCTGTTGCATCTGAAAGTAGAAACTCGCCCCATTACAACGGTATGAGCAGTTTTCCCCTCGGCCGTTCTAGTTATTCGTTTCGAGCATCAGAACTGCGAAGATTTGGAGTTTCTCAAGCGTTTCTTACCTCAAAACTGCCATATCTCGCGAACGGATTGACCAATCCGCAAAGTTTCTGTTGCATCTGAAAGTAGAAACTCGCCCCATTACAACGGTATGAGTAGTTTTCCCCTAGGCCGTTCTAGTTATTCGTTTCGAGCATCAGAACTGCGAAAATTTGGAGTTTCTCAAGCGTTTCTTACCTCAAAACTGCCATATCTCGCGAACGGATTGACCAATCCGCAAAATTTCTCTTGCATCTGAAAGTAGAAAGTCGCCCCATTACAACGGTATGAGTAGTTTTCCCCTAAGCCGTTCTAGTTATTCGTTTCGAGCATCAGAACTGCGAAAATTTTGAGTTTCTCAAGCGTTTCTTACCTCAAAACTGCCATATCTCGCGAACGGATTGACCAATCCGCAAAGTTTCTGTTGCATCTGAAAGTAGAAACTCGCCCCATTACAACGCTATGAGCAGTTTTCCCCTAGGCCGTTCTAGTTATTCGTTTCGAGCATCAGAACTGCGAAGATTTGGAGTTTCTCAAGCGTTTCTTACCTCAAAACTGCCATATCTCGCGAACGGATTGATCAATCCGCAAAATTTCTGTTGCATCTGAAAGTAGAAACTCGCCCCATTACAATGGTATGAGTAGTTTCCCCCTAGGCCCTTCTAGTTATTCGTTTCGAGCATCAGATCTGCGAAAATTTGGAGTTTCTCAAGCGTTTCTTACATCAAAACTGCCATATCTCGCGAACGGATCGACCAATCCGCAAAATTTCTCTTGCATCTGAAAGTAGAAACTCGCCCCATTACAACGGTATGAGTAGTTTTCCCCTAGGCCGTTCTAGTTATTCGTTTCGAGCATCAGAACTGCGAAAATTTTGAGTTTCTCAAGCGTTTCTTACCTCAAAACTGCCATATCTCGCGAACACAATGACCAATCCGCAAAGTTTCTGTTGCATCTGAAAGTAGAAACTCGCCCCATTACAACGGTATGAGTAGTTTTCCCCTAGGCCGTTCTAGTTATTCGTTTCAAGCATCAGAACTGCGAAAATTTGGAGTTTCTCAAGCGTTGCTTACCTCAAAACTGCCATATCTCGCGAACGGATTGATCAATCCGCAAAATTTCTGTTGCATCAGAAAGTAGAAACTCGCCCCATTACAACCATATGAGTAGTTTTCCCCTAGGCCGTTCTAGTTATTCGTTTCGAGCATCAGAACTGCGAAAATTTTGAGTTTCTCAAGCGTTTCTTACCTCAAAACTGCCATATCTCGCGAACGGATTGACCAATCCGCAAAGTTTCTGTTGCATCTGAAAGTAGAAACTCGCCCCATTACAACGGTATGAGTAGTTTTCCCCTAGGCCGTTCTAGTTATTCGTTTCGAGCATCAGAACTGCGAAAAATTGGAGTTTCTCAAGCGTTTCTTACCTCAAAACTGCCATATCTCGCGAACGGATTGACCAATCCGCAAAGTTTCTGTTGCATCTGAAAGTAGAAACTCGCCCCATTACAACGATATGAGTAGTTTTCCCCTAGGCCGTTCTAGTTATTCGTTTCGAGCATCAGAACTGCGAAAATTTGGAGTTTCTCAAGCGTTTCTTACCTCAAAACTGCCATATCTCGCGAACGGATTGACCAATCCGCAAAATTTCTCTTGCATCTGAAAGTAGAAAGTCGCCCTATTACAACGCTATGAGCAGTTTTCCCCTAGGCCGTTCTAGTTATTCGTTTCGAGCATCAGAACTGCGAAGATTTGGAGTTTCTCAAGCGTTTCTTACCTCAAAACTGCCATATCTCGCGAACGGATTGACCAATCCGCAAAGTTTCTGTTGCATCTGAAAGCAGAAACTCGCCCCATTGCAACGGTATGAGTAGTTTTCCCCTAGGCCGTTCTAGTTATTCGTTTCGAGCATCAGAACTGCGAAAATTTTGAGTTTCTCAAGCGTTTCTTACCTCAAAACTGCCATATCTCGCGAACACAATGACCAATCCGCAAAGTTTCTGTTGCATCTGAAAGTAGAAACTCGCCCCATTACAACGGTATGAGTAGTTCCCCCTAGGCCGTTCTAGTTATTCGTTTCGAGCATCAGAACTGCGAAAATTTGGAGTTTGTCAAGCGTTTCTTACCTCAAAACTGCCATATCTCGCGAACGGATTGACCAATCCGCAAAATTTCTCTTGCATCTGAAAGTAGAAACTCGCCCCATTACATCGGTATGAGTAGTTTTCCCCTAGGCCATTCTAGTTATTCGTTTCGAGCATCAGAACTGCGAAAATTTGGAGTTTCTCAAGCGTTTCTTACCTCAAAACTGCCATATCTCGCGAACGGATTGACCAATCCGCAAAGTTTCTGTTGCATCTGAAAGTAGAAACTCGCCCCATTACAACGGTATGAGCAGTTTTCCCCTCGGCCGTTCTAGTTATTCGTTTCGAGCATCAGAACTGCGAAGATTTGGAGTTTCTCAAGCGTTTCTTACCTCAAAACTGCCATATCTCGCGAACGGATTGACCAATCCGCAAAGTTTCTGTTGCATCTGAAAGTAGAAACTCGCCCCATTACAACGGTATGAGTAGTTTTCCCCTAGGCCGTTCTAGTTATTCGTTTCGAGCATCAGAACTGCGAAAATTTGGAGTTTCTCAAGCGTTTCTTACCTCAAAACTGCCATATCTCGCGAACGGATTGACCAATCCGCAAAATTTCTCTTGCATCTGAAAGTAGAAAGTCGCCCCATTACAACGGTATGAGTAGTTTTCCCCTAAGCCGTTCTAGTTATTCGTTTCGAGCATCAGAACTGCGAAAATTTTGAGTTTCTCAAGCGTTTCTTACCTCAAAACTGCCATATCTCGCGAACGGATTGACCAATCCGCAAAGTTTCTGTTGCATCTGAAAGTAGAAACTCGCCCCATTACAACGCTATGAGCAGTTTTCCCCTAGGCCGTTCTAGTTATTCGTTTCGAGCATCAGAACTGCGAAGATTTGGAGTTTCTCAAGCGTTTCTTACCTCAAAACTGCCATATCTCGCGAACGGATTGATCAATCCGCAAAATTTCTGTTGCATCTGAAAGTAGAAACTCGCCCCATTACAATGGTATGAGTAGTTTCCCCCTAGGCCCTTCTAGTTATTCGTTTCGAGCATCAGATCTGCGAAAATTTGGAGTTTCTCAAGCGTTTCTTACATCAAAACTGCCATATCTCGCGAACGGATCGACCAATCCGCAAAATTTCTCTTGCATCTGAAAGTAGAAACTCGCCCCATTACAACGGTATGAGTAGTTTTCCCCTAGGCCGTTCTAGTTATTCGTTTCGAGCATCAGAACTGCGAAAATTTTGAGTTTCTCAAGCGTTTCTTACCTCAAAACTGCCATATCTCGCGAACACAATGACCAATCCGCAAAGTTTCTGTTGCATCTGAAAGTAGAAACTCGCCCCATTACAACGGTATGAGTAGTTTTCCCCTAGGCCGTTCTAGTTATTCGTTTCAAGCATCAGAACTGCGAAAATTTGGAGTTTCTCAAGCGTTGCTTACCTCAAAACTGCCATATCTCGCGAACGGATTGATCAATCCGCAAAATTTCTGTTGCATCAGAAAGTAGAAACTCGCCCCATTACAACCATATGAGTAGTTTTCCCCTAGGCCGTTCTAGTTATTCGTTTCGAGCATCAGAACTGCGAAAATTTTGAGTTTCTCAAGCGTTTCTTACCTCAAAACTGCCATATCTCGCGAACGGATTGACCAATCCGCAAAGTTTCTGTTGCATCTGAAAGTAGAAACTCGCCCCATTACAACGGTATGAGTAGTTTTCCCCTAGGCCGTTCTAGTTATTCGTTTCGAGCATCAGAACTGCGAAAAATTGGAGTTTCTCAAGCGTTTCTTACCTCAAAACTGCCATATCTCGCGAACGGATTGACCAATCCGCAAAGTTTCTGTTGCATCTGAAAGTAGAAACTCGCCCCATTACAACGATATGAGTAGTTTTCCCCTAGGCCGTTCTAGTTATTCGTTTCGAGCATCAGAACTGCGAAAATTTTGAGTTTCTCAAGCGTTTCTTACCTCAAAACTGCCATATCTCGCGAACGGATTGACCAATCCGCAAAGTTGCTGTTGCATCTGAAAGTAGAAACTCGCCCCATTACAACGGTGTGAGTAGCTGTCCCCTAGGCCGTTCTAGTTATTCGTTTCGAGCATCAGAACTGCGAAAATTTGGAGTTTCTCAAGCGTTTCTTACCTCAAAACTGCCATATCTCGCGAACGGATTGACCAATCCGCAAAGTTTCTGTTGCATCTGAAAGTAGAAACTCGCCCCATTACAACGGTATGAGCAGTTTTCCCCTAGGCCGTTCTAGTTATTCGTTTCGAGCATCATAACTGCGAAGATTTGGAGTTTCTCAAGCGTTTCTTACCTCAAAACTGCCATATCTCGCGAACGGATTGACCAATCCGCAAAGTTTCTGTTGCATCTGAAAGTAGAAACTCGCCCCATTACAACGGTATGAGTAGTTTTCCCCTAGGCCGTTCCAGTTATTCGTTTCGAGCATCAGAACTGCGAAAATTTGGAGTTTCTCAAGCGTTTCTTACCTCAAAACTGCCATATCTCGCGAACGGATTGGCCAATCCGCAAAATTTCTCTTGCATCTGAAAGTAGAAACTCGCCCCATTACAACGGTATGAGTAGTTTTTCCCTAGGCCGTTCTAGTTATTCGTTTCGAGCATCAGAACTGCGAAAATTTGGAGTTTCTCAAGCGTTTCTTACCTCAAAACTGCCATATCTCGCGAACGGATTGACCAATCCGCAAAGTTTCTGTTGCATCTGAAAGTAGAAACTCGCCCCATTACAACGGTATGAGCAGTTTTCCCCTAGGCCGTTCTGTTTATTCGTTTCGAGCATCAGAACTGCGAAGATTCGGAGTTTCTCAAGCGTTTCTTACCTCAAAACTGCCATATCTCGCGAACGGATTGGCCAATCCGCAAAATTTCTCTTGCATCTGAAAGTAGAAACTCGCCCCATTACAACGGTATGAGTAGTTTTCCCCTAGGCCGTTCTAGTTATTCGTTTCGAGCATCAGAACTGCGAAAATTTTGAGTTTTTCAAGCGTTTCTTACCTCAAAACTGCCATATCTCGCGAACGGATTGACCAAACCGCAAAATTTCTGTTGCATATGAAAGTAAATAGAAACTCGCCCGATTACAACGGTATGAGTAGTTTTCCCCTAGGCCGTTCTAGTTATTCGTTTCGAGCATCAGAACTGCGAAAATTTTGAGTTTCTCAAGCGTTTCTTACCTCAAAACTGCCATATCTCGCGAACGGATTGATCAATCCGCAAAATTTCTGTTGCATCTGAAAGTAGAAACTCGCCCCATTACAAGGGTATGAGTAGTTTTCCCCTAGGCCGTTCTAGTTATTCGTTTCGAGCATCATAACTGCGAAAATGTGGGGTTTCTCAAGCGTTTCTTACATCCAAACTGCCATATCTCGCGAACGGATTGTCCAATCCGCATAATTTCTGTTGCATCCGAAAGTAGAAGCTCGCCCGGTTTCAATGGTATGAGTAGTTTTCCCCTAGGCCGTTCTAGTTATTCGTTTCGAGCATCAGAACTGCGAAAATTTTGAGTTTTTCAAGCGTTTCTTACCTCAAAACTGCCATATCTCGCGAACGGATTGATCAATCCGCAAAATTTCTCTTGCATCTGAAAGTAGAAACTCGCCCCATTACAACGGTATGAGTAGTTTTCCCCTAGGCCGTTCTAGTTATTCGTTTCGAGCATCAGAACTGCGATAATTTGGAGTTTCTCAAGCGTTTCTTACCTCAAAACTGCCATATCTCGCGGACGGATTGGCCAATCCGCAAAATTTCTCTTGCATCTGAAAGTAGAAACTCGCCCCATTACAACGGTATGAGTAGTTTTCCCCTAGGCCGTTCTAGTTATTCGTTTCGAGCATCAGAACTGCGATAATTTGGAGTTTCTCAAGCGTTTCTTACCTCAAAACTGCCATATCTCGCGAACGGATTGACCAATCCGCAAAGTTTCTGTTGCATCTGAAAGTAGAAACTCGCCCCATTACAACGGTATGAGTAGTTTTCCCCTAGGCCGTTCTAGTTATTCGTTTCGAGCATCAGAACTGCGAAAATTTGGAGTTTCTCAAGCGTTTCTTACCTCAAAACTGCCATATCTCGCGAACGGATTGACCAATCCGCAAAATTTCTCTTGCATCTGAAAGTAGAAAGTCGCCCCATTACAACGGTATGAGTAGTTTTCCCCTAGGCCGTTCTAGTTATTCGTTTCGAGCATCAGAACTGCGAAAATTTTGAGTTTCCCAAGCGTTTCTTACCTCAAAACTGCCATATCTCGCGAACGGATTGACCAATCCGCAAAGTTGCTGTTGCATCTGAAAGTAGAAGCTCGCCCCATTACAACGGTCTGAGTAGCTGTCCCCTAGGCCGTTCTAGTTATTCGTTTCGAGCATCAGAACTGCGAAAATTTGGAGTTTCTCAACCGTTTCTTACCTCAAAACTGCCATATCTCGCGAACGGATTGACCAATCCGCAAAGTTTCTGTTGCATCTGAAAGTAGAAACTCGCCCCATTACAACGGTATGAGCAGTTTTCCCCTAGCGCGTTCTAGTTATTCGTTTCGAGCATCAGAACTGCGAAGATTTGGAGTTTCTCAAGCGTTTCTTACCTCAAAACTGCCATATCTCGCGAACGGATTGACCAATCCGCAAAATTTCTCTTGCATCTGAAAGTAGAAACTCGCCCCATTACAACGGAATGAGCAGTTTTCCCCTAGGCCGTTCTAGTTATTCGTTTCGAGCATCAGAACTGCGAAAATTTGGAGTTTCCCAAGCGTTTCTTACCTCAAAACTGCCATATCTCGCGGACGGATTGGCCAATCCGCAAAATTTCTCTTGCATCTGAAAGTAGAAACTCGCCCCATTACAACGGTATGAGTAGTTTTCCCCTAGGCCGTTCTAGTTATTCGTTTCGAGCATCAGAACTGCGATAATTTGGAGTTTCTCAAGCGTTTCTTACCTCAAAACTGCCATATCTCGCGAACGGATTGACCAATCCGCAAAGTTTCTGTTGCATCTGAAAGTAGAAACTCGCCCCATTACAACGGTATGAGTAGTTTTCCCCTAGGCCGTTCTAGTTATTCGTTTCGAGCATCAGAACTGCGAAAATTTGGAGTTTCTCAAGCGTTTCTTACCTCAAAACTGCCATATCTCGCGAACGGATTGACCAATCCGCAAAATTTCTCTTGCATCTGAAAGTAGAAAGTCGCCCCATTACAACGGTATGAGTAGTTTTCCCCTAGGCCGTTCTAGTTATTCGTTTCGAGCATCAGAACTGCGAAAATTTTGAGTTTCCCAAGCGTTTCTTACCTCAAAACTGCCATATCTCGCGAACGGATTGACCAATCCGCAAAGTTGCTGTTGCATCTGAAAGTAGAAGCTCGCCCCATTACAACGGTCTGAGTAGCTGTCCCCTAGGCCGTTCTAGTTATTCGTTTCGAGCATCAGAACTGCGAAAATTTGGAGTTTCTCAACCGTTTCTTACCTCAAAACTGCCATATCTCGCGAACGGATTGACCAATCCGCAAAGTTTCTGTTGCATCTGAAAGTAGAAACTCGCCCCATTACAACGGTATGAGCAGTTTTCCCCTAGCGCGTTCTAGTTATTCGTTTCGAGCATCAGAACTGCGAAGATTTGGAGTTTCTCAAGCGTTTCTTACCTCAAAACTGCCATATCTCGCGAACGGATTGACCAATCCGCAAAATTTCTCTTGCATCTGAAAGTAGAAACTCGCCCCATTACAACGGAATGAGCAGTTTTCCCCTAGGCCGTTCTAGTTATTCGTTTCGAGCATCAGAACTGCGAAAATTTGGAGTTTCCCAAGCGTTTCTTACTTCAAAACTGCCCTATCTCGCGAACGGATTGACCAATCCGCAAAATTTCTCTTGCATCTGAAAGTAGAAACTCGCCCCATTACAACGGTATGAGCAGTTTTCCCCTAGGCCGTTCTAGTTATTCGTTTCGAGCATCAGAACTGCGAAAATTTGGAGTTTCTCAAGCGTTTCTTACCTCAAAACTGCCATATCTCGCGAACGGATTGGCCAATCCGCAAAATTTCTCTTGCATCTGAAAGTAGAAACTCGCCCCATTACAACGGTATGAGTAGTTTTCCCCTAGGCCGTTCTAGTTATTCGTTTCGAGCATCAGAACTGCGAAAATTTTGAGTTTTTCAAGCGTTTCTTACCTCAAAACTGCCATATCTCGCGAACGGATTGACCAAACCGCAAAATTTCTGTTGCATATGAAAGTAAATAGAAACTCGCCCGATTACAACGGTATGAGTAGTTTTCCCCTAGGCCGTTCTAGTTATTCGTTTCGAGCATCAGAACTGCGAAAATTCTGAGTTTCTCAAGCGTTTCTTACGTCAAAACTGCCATATCTCGCGAACGGATTGACCAATCCGCAAAATTTCTGTTGCATCTGAAAGTAGAAACTCGCCCGTTTACAAGGGTATGAGTGGTTTTCCCCTAGGCTGTTGTAGTTATTCGTTTCGAGCATCAGAACTGCGAAAATGTGGGGTTTCTCAAGCGTTTCTTACATCCAAACTGCCATATCTCGTGAACGGATTGACCAATCCGCAAAATTTCTGTTGCATCTGAAAGTAGAAGCTCGCCCGGTTACAAGGGTATGAGCAGTTTTCCCCTAGGCCGTTCTAGTTATTCGTTTCGAGCATCAGAACTGCGAAAATTTTGAGTTTTTCAAGCGTTTCTTACCTCAAAACTGCCATATCTCGCGAACGGATTGATCAATCCGCAAAATTTCTCTTGCATCTGAAAGTAGAAACTCGCCCCATTACAACGGTATGAGTAGTTTTCCCCTAGGCCGTTCTAGTTATTCGTTTCGAGCATCAGAACTGCGAAAATTTTGAGTTTCTCAAGCGTTTCTTACCTCAAAACTGCCATATCTCGCGAACGGATTGATCAATCCGCAAAATTTCTGTTGCATCTGAAAGTAGAAACTCGCCCCATTACAAGGGTATGAGTAGTTTTCCCCTAGGCCGTTCTAGTTATTCGTTTCGAGCATCATAACTGCGAAAATGTGGGGTTTCTCAAGCGTTTCTTACATCCAAACTGCCATATCTCGCGAACGGATTGTCCAATCCGCATAATTTCTGTTGCATCCGAAAGTAGAAGCTCGCCCGGTTTCAATGGTATGAGTAGTTTTCCCCTAGGCCGTTCTAGTTATTCGTTTCGAGCATCAGAACTGCGAAAATTTTGAGTTTTTCAAGCGTTTCTTACCTCAAAACTGCCATATCTCGCGAACGGATTGATCAATCCGCAAAATTTCTCTTGCATCTGAAAGTAGAAACTCGCCCCATTACAACGGTATGAGTAGTTTTCCCCTAGGCCGTTCTAGTTATTCGTTTCGAGCATCAGAACTGCGATAATTTGGAGTTTCTCAAGCGTTTCTTACCTCAAAACTGCCATATCTCGCGGACGGATTGGCCAATCCGCAAAATTTCTCTTGCATCTGAAAGTAGAAACTCGCCCCATTACAACGGTATGAGTAGTTTTCCCCTAGGCCGTTCTAGTTATTCGTTTCGAGCATCAGAACTGCGATAATTTGGAGTTTCTCAAGCGTTTCTTACCTCAAAACTGCCATATCTCGCGAACGGATTGACCAATCCGCAAAGTTTCTGTTGCATCTGAAAGTAGAAACTCGCCCCATTACAACGGTATGAGTAGTTTTCCCCTAGGCCGTTCTAGTTATTCGTTTCGAGCATCAGAACTGCGAAAATTTGGAGTTTCTCAAGCGTTTCTTACCTCAAAACTGCCATATCTCGCGAACGGATTGACCAATCCGCAAAATTTCTCTTGCATCTGAAAGTAGAAAGTCGCCCCATTACAACGGTATGAGTAGTTTTCCCCTAGGCCGTTCTAGTTATTCGTTTCGAGCATCAGAACTGCGAAAATTTTGAGTTTCCCAAGCGTTTCTTACCTCAAAACTGCCATATCTCGCGAACGGATTGACCAATCCGCAAAGTTGCTGTTGCATCTGAAAGTAGAAGCTCGCCCCATTACAACGGTCTGAGTAGCTGTCCCCTAGGCCGTTCTAGTTATTCGTTTCGAGCATCAGAACTGCGAAAATTTGGAGTTTCTCAACCGTTTCTTACCTCAAAACTGCCATATCTCGCGAACGGATTGACCAATCCGCAAAGTTTCTGTTGCATCTGAAAGTAGAAACTCGCCCCATTACAACGGTATGAGCAGTTTTCCCCTAGCGCGTTCTAGTTATTCGTTTCGAGCATCAGAACTGCGAAGATTTGGAGTTTCTCAAGCGTTTCTTACCTCAAAACTGCCATATCTCGCGAACGGATTGACCAATCCGCAAAATTTCTCTTGCATCTGAAAGTAGAAACTCGCCCCATTACAACGGAATGAGCAGTTTTCCCCTAGGCCGTTCTAGTTATTCGTTTCGAGCATCAGAACTGCGAAAATTTGGAGTTTCCCAAGCGTTTCTTACTTCAAAACTGCCCTATCTCGCGAACGGATTGACCAATCCGCAAAATTTCTCTTGCATCTGAAAGTAGAAACTCGCCCCATTACAACGGTATGAGCAGTTTTCCCCTAGGCCGTTCTAGTTATTCGTTTCGAGCATCAGAACTGCGAAAATTTGGAGTTTCTCAAGCGTTTCTTACCTCAAAACTGCCATATCTCGCGAACGGATTGGCCAATCCGCAAAATTTCTCTTGCATCTGAAAGTAGAAACTCGCCCCATTACAACGGTATGAGTAGTTTTCCCCTAGGCCGTTCTAGTTATTCGTTTCGAGCATCAGAACTGCGAAAATTTTGAGTTTTTCAAGCGTTTCTTACCTCAAAACTGCCATATCTCGCGAACGGATTGACCAAACCGCAAAATTTCTGTTGCATATGAAAGTAAATAGAAACTCGCCCGATTACAACGGTATGAGTAGTTTTCCCCTAGGCCGTTCTAGTTATTCGTTTCGAGCATCAGAACTGCGAAAATTCTGAGTTTCTCAAGCGTTTCTTACGTCAAAACTGCCATATCTCGCGAACGGATTGACCAATCCGCAAAATTTCTGTTGCATCTGAAAGTAGAAACTCGCCCGTTTACAAGGGTATGAGTGGTTTTCCCCTAGGCTGTTGTAGTTATTCGTTTCGAGCATCAGAACTGCGAAAATGTGGGGTTTCTCAAGCGTTTCTTACATCCAAACTGCCATATCTCGTGAACGGATTGACCAATCCGCAAAATTTCTGTTGCATCTGAAAGTAGAAGCTCGCCCGGTTACAAGGGTATGAGCAGTTTTCCCCTAGGCCGTTCTAGTTATTCGTTTCGAGCATCAGAACTGCGAAAATTTTGAGTTTTTCAAGCGTTTCTTACCTCAAAACTGCCATATCTCGCGAACGGATTGATCAATCCGCAAAATTTCTGTTGCATCTGAAAGTAGAAACTCGCCCCATTACAACGGTATGAGTAGTTTCCCCCTAGGCCGTTCTAGTTATTCGTTTCGAGCATCAGAACTGCGAAAATTTGGAGTTTCTCAAGCGTTTCTTACATCAAAACTGCCATATCTCGCGAACGGATTGACCAATCCGCAAAATTTCTCTTGCATCTGAAAGTAGAAACTCGCCCCATTACAACGGTATGAGCAGTTTTCCCCTAGGCCGTTCTAGTTATTCGTTTCGAGCATCAGAACTGCGAAAATTTTGAGTTTTTCAAGCGTTTCTTACCTCAAAACTGCCATATCTCGCGAACGGATTGATCAATCCGCAAAATTTCTGTCGCATCTGAAAGTAGAAACTCGCCCCATTACAACGGTATGAGTAGTCTCCCCCTAGGCCGTTCTAGTTATTCGTTTCGAGCATCAGAACTAAGAAAATTTTGAGTTTCTCAAGCGTTTCTTACCTCAAAACTGCCATATCTCGCGAACGGATTGACCAATCCGCAAAGTTTCTCTTGCATCTGAAAGTAGAAACTCGCCCCATTAAAACGATATGAGTAGTTTTCCCCTAGGCCGTTCTAGTTATTCGTTTCGAGCATCAGAACTGCGAAGATTTGGAGTTTCTCAAGCGTTTCTTCCCTCAAAACTGCCATATCTCGCGAACGGATTGACCAATCCGAAAAATTTCTCTTGCATCTGAAAGTAGAAACTCGCCCCATTACAACGGTATGAGCAGTTTTCCCCTAGGTCGTTCTAGTTATTCGTTTCGAGCATCAGAACTGCGAAGATTTGGAGTTTCTCAAGCGTTTCTTACCTCGAAACTGCCATATCTCGCGAACGGATTGACCAATCCGCAAAATTTCTCTTGCATCTGAAAGTAGAAGCTCGCCCGTTTACAACGGTATGAGTGGTTTTCCCCTAGGCCGTTCTAGTTATTCGTTTCGAGCATCAGAACTGCGAAGATTTGGAGTTTCTCAAGCGTTTCTTACCTCGAAACTGCCATATCTCGCGAACGGATTGACCAATCCGCAAAATTTCTCTTGCATCTGAAAGTAGAAGCTCGCCCCATTACAACGGTATGAGTAGTTTTCCCCTAGGCCATTCTAGTTATTCGTTTCGAGCATCAGAACTGCGAAAATTTTGAGTTTCTCAAGCGTTTCTTACTTCAAAACTGCCATATCTCGCGAACGGATTGACCAATCCGCAAAATTTCTCTTGTATCTGAAAGTAGAAACTCGCCCCATTACAACGGTATGAGCAGTTTTCCCCTAGGCCGTTCTAGTTATTCGTTTCGAGCATCAGAACTGCGAAGATTTGGAGTTTCTCAAGCGTTTCTTACCTCAAAACTGCCATATCTCGCGAACGGTTTGACCAATCCGCAAAGTTTCTCTTGCATCTGAAAGTAGAAACTCGCCCCATTACAACGGTATGAGCAGTTTTCCCCTAGGCCGTTCTAGTTTTTCGTTTCGAGCATCAGAACTGCGAAAATTTGGAGTTTCCCAAGCGTTTCTTACCTCAAAACTGCCATATCTCGCGAACGGATTGACCAATCCGCAAAATTTCTCTTGCATCTGAAAGTAGAAACTCGCCCCATTACAACGGTATGAGCAGTTTTCCCTTAGGCCGTTCTAGTTATTCGTTTCGAGCATCAGAACTAAGAAAATTTGGAGTGTCTCAAGCGTTTCTTACCTCAAAACTGCCATATCTCGCGAACGGATTGACCAATCCGCAAAATTTCTCTTGCATCTGAAAGTAGAAGCTCGCCCCATTACAACGGTATGAGTAGTTTTCCCCTAGGCCATTCTAGTTATTCGTTTCGAGCATCAGAACTGCGAAAATTTTGAGTTTCTCAAGCGTTTCTTACTTCAAAACTGCCATATCTCGCGAACGGATTGACCAATCCGCAAAATTTCACTTGTATCTGAAAGTAGAAACTCGCCCGTTTACAAGGGTATGAGTGGTTTTCCCCTAGGCCGTTCTAGTTATTCGTTTCGAGCATCAGAACGGCGAAAATGTGGGGTTTCTCAAGCGTTTCTTACATCCAAACTGCCATATCTCGCGAACGGATTGTCCAATCCGCAAAATTTCTGTTGCATCTGAAAGTAGAAACTCGCCCCATTATAACGGTATGAGTAGTTTCCCCCTAGGCCGTTCTAGTTATTCGTTTCGAGCATCAGAACTGCGAAAATTTGGAGTTTCTCAAGCGTTTCTTACCTCAAAACTGCCATATCTCGCGAACGGATTGACCAATCCGCAAAATTTCTCTTGCATCTGAAAGTAGAAACTCGCCCCATTACAACGGTATGAGCAGTTTTCCCCTAGGCCGTTCTAGTTATTCGTTTCGAGCATCAGAACTGCGAAAATTTGGAGTTTCCCAAGCGTTTCTTACCTCAAAACTGCCATATCTCGCGAACGGATTGACCAATCCGCAAAATTTCTCTTGCATCTGAAAGTAGATACTCGCCCCATTACAACGGTATGAGCAGTTTTCCCGTAGGCCGTCCTAGTTATTCGTTTCGAGCATCAGAACTGCGAAAGTTTGGAGTTTCTCAAGCGTTTCTTACCTCAAAACTGCCATATCTCGCGAACGGATTGGCCAATCCGCAAAATTTCTCTTGCATCTGAAAGTAGAAACTCGCCCCATTACAACGGTATGAGTAGGTTTCCCCTAGGCCGTTCTAGTTATTCGTTTCGAGCATCAGAACTGCGAAAATTTGGAGTTTCTCAAGCGTTTCTTACCTCAAAACTGCCATATCTCGCGAACGGATTGACCAATCCGCAAAATTTCTGTTGCATCTGAAAGTAGAAGCTCGCCCGGTTACAACAGTATAAGTAGTTTTCCCCTAGGCCGTTCTAGTTATTCGTTTCGAGCATCAGAACTGCGAAAATTTTGAGTTTTTCAAGCGTTTCTTACCTCAACACTGCCATATCTCGCGAACGGATTGACCAATCCGCAAAATTTCTGTTGCATATGAAAGTAAATAGAAACTCGCCCGATTACAACGGTATGAGTAGTTTTCCCCTAGGCCGTTCTAGTTATTCATTTCGAGCATCAGAACTGCGAAAATTCTGAGTTTCTCAAGCGTTTCTTACGTCAAAACTGCCATATCTCGCGAACGGATTGACCAATCCGCAAAATTTCTGTTGCATCTGAAAGTAGAAACTCGCCCGTTTACAACGGTATGAGTGGTTTTCCCCTAGGCCGTTCTAGTTATTCGTTTCGAGCATCAGAACTGCGTAAATTTGGAGTTTCTCAAGCGTTTCTTACCTCAAAACTGCCATATCTCGCGAACGGATTGAACAATCCGCAAAATTTCTCTTGCATCTGAAAGTAGAAACTCGCCCCATCACAACGGTATGAGTAGTTTTCCCCTAGGCCGTTCTAGTTATTCGTTTCGAGCATCAGAACTGCGAAGATTTGGAGTTTCTCAAGCGTTTCTTACCTCGAAACTGCCATATCTCGCGAACGGATTGACCAATCCGCAAAATTTCTCTTGCATCTGAAAGTAGAAGCTCGCCCCATTACAACGGTATGAGTAGTTTTCCCCTAGGCCATTCTAGTTATTCGTTTCGAGCATCAGAACTGCGAAAATTTTGAGTTTCTCAAGCGTTTCTTACTTCAAAACTGCCATATCTCGCGAACGGATTGTCCAATCCGCAAAATTTCTCTTGTATCTGAAAGTAGAAACTCGCCCCATTACAACGGTATGAGCAGTTTTCCCCTAGGCCGTTCTAGTTATTCGTCTCGAGCATCAGAACTGCAAAGATTTGGAGTTTCTCAAGCGTTTCTTACCTCAAAACTGCCATATCTCGCGAACGGTTTGACCAATCCGCAAAGTTTCTCTTGCATCTGAAAGTAGAAACTCGCCCCATTACAACGGTATGAGCAGTTTTCCCCTAGGCCGTTCTAGTTATTCGTTTCGAGCATCAGAACTAAGAAAATTTGGAGTTTCTCAAGCGTTTCTTACCTCAAAACAGCCATATCTCGCGAACGGATTGACCAATCGGCAAAGTTGCTGTTGCATCTTAAAGTGGAAACTCGCCCCATTACAACGGTATGAGTAGTTTTCCCCTAGGCCGTTCTAGTTATTCGTTTCGAGCATCAGAACTGCGAAAATTTTGAGTTTCTCAAGCGTTTCTTACCTCAAAACTGCCATATCTCGCGAACGGATTGACCAATCCGCAAAGTTTCTGTTGCATCGGAAAGTAGAAACTCGCCCCATTACAACGATATGAGTAGTTTTCCCCTAGGCCGTTCTAGTTATTCGTTTCGAGCATCAGAACTGCGAAAATTTGGAGTTTCTCAAGCGTTTCTTACCTCAAAACTGCCATATCTCGCGAACGGATTGACCAATCCGCAAAGTTTCTGTTGCATCTGAAAGTAGAAACTCGCCCCATTACAACGGTATGAGTAGTTTTCCCCTAGGCCGTTCTAGTTTTTCGTTTCGAGCATCAGAACTGCGAAAATTTGGAGTTTCCCAAGCGTTTCTTACCTCAAAACTGCCATATCTCGCGAACGGATTGACCAATCCGCAAAGATTCTGTTGCATCTGAAAGTAGAAACTCGCCCCATTACAACGGTATGAGTAATTTCCCCCTAGGCCGTTCTAGTTATTCGTTTCGAGCATCAGAACTGCGAAAATTTGGAGTTTCTCAAGCGTTTCTTACCTCAAAACTGCCATATCTCGCGAACGGATTGACCAATCCGCAAAATTTCTCTTGCATCTGAAAGTAGAAGCTCGCCCCATTACAACGGTATGAGTAGTTTTCCCCTAGGCCATTCTAGTTATTCGTTTCGAGCATCAGAACTGCGAAAATTTTGAGTTTCTCAAGCGTTTCTTACTTCAAAACTGCCATATCTCGCGAACGGATTGACCAATCCGCAAAATTTCACTTGTATCTGAAAGTAGAAACTCGCCCCATTACAACGGTATGAGCAGTTTTCCCCTAGGCCGTTCTAGTTATTCGTTTCGAGCATCAGAACTGCGAAAATGTGGGGTTTCTCAAGCGTTTCTTACCTCCAAACTGCCATATCTCGCGAACGGATTGACCAATCCGCAAAATTTCACTTGTATCTGAAAGTAGAAACTCGCCCCATTACAACGGTATGAGCAGTTTTCCCCTAGGCCGTTCTAGTTATTCGTTTCGAGCATCAGAACTGCGAAAATGTGGGGTTTCTCAAGCGTTTCTTACCTCCAAACTGCCATATCTCGCGAACGGATTGACCAATCCGCAAAATTTCTGTTGCATCTGAAAGTAGAAACTCGCCCGTTTACAAGAGTATTAGTGGTTTTCCCCTAGGCCGTTCTAGTTATTCGTTTCGAGCATCAGAACTGCGAAAATGTTGGGTTTCTCAAGCGTTTCTTACATCCAAACTGCCATATCTCGCGAACGGATTGTCCAATCCGCAAAATTTCTGTTGCATCTGAAAGTAGAAACTCGCCCCATTATAACGGTATGAGTAGTTTCCCCCTAGGCCGTTCTAGTTATTCGTTTCGAGCTTCAGAACTGCGAAAATTTGGAGTTTCTCAAGCGTTTCTTACCTCAAAACTGCCATATCTCGCGAACGGATTGACCAATCCGCAAAATTTCTCTTGCATCTGAAAGTAGAAGCTCGCCCCATTACAACGGTATGAGCAGTTTTCCCCTAGGCCGTTCTAGTTATTCGTTTCGAGCATCAGAACTGCGAAAATTTGGAGTTTCCCAAGCGTTTCTTACCTCAAAACTGCCATATCTCGCGAACGGATTGACCAATCCGCAAAATTTCTCTTGCATCTGAAAGTAGACACTCGCCCCATTACAACGGTATGAGCAGTTTTCCCCTAGGCCGTTCTAGTTATTCGTTTCGAGCATCAGAACTGCGAAAGTTTGGAGTTTCTCAAGCGTTTCTTACCTCAAAACTGCCATATCTCGCGAACGGATTGGCCAATCCGCAAAATTTCTCTTGCATCTGAAAGTAGAAACTCGCCCCATTACAACGGTATGAGTAGTTTTCCCCTCGCCGTTCTAGTTATTCGTTTCGAGCATCAGAACTGCGAAAATTTGGAGTTTCTCAAGCGTTTCTTACCTCAAAACTGCCATATCTCGCGAACGGATTGACCAATCCGCAAAATTTCTGTTGCATCTGAAAGTAGAAGCTCGCCCGGTTACAACAGTATAAGTAGTTTTCCCCTAGGCCGTTCTAGTTATTCGTTTCGAGCATCAGAACTGCGAAAATTTTGAGTTTTTCAAGCGTTTCTTACCTCAACACTGCCATATCTCGCGAACGGATTGACCAATCCGCAAAATTTCTGTTGCATATGAAAGTAAATAGAAACTCGCCCGATTACAACGGTATGAGTAGTTTTCCCCTAGGCCGTTCTAGTTATTCATTTCGAGCATCAGAACTGCGAAAATTCTGAGTTTCTCAAGCGGTTCTTACGTCAAAACTGCCATATCTCGCGAACGGATTGACCAATCCGCAAAATTTCTGTTGCATCTGAAAGTAGAAACTCGCCCGTTTACAACGGTATGAGTGGTTTTCCCCTAGGCCGTTCTAGTTATTCGTTTCGAGCATCAGAACTGCGAAAATGTGGGGTTTCTCAAGCGTTTCTTACCTCCAAAGTGCCATATCTCGCGAACGGATTGACCAATCCGCAAAATTTCTGTTGCATCTGAAAGTAGAAACTCGCCCGTTTACAAGGGTATGAGTGGTTTTCCCCTAGGCCGTTCTAGTTATTCGTTTCGAGCATCAGAACTGCGAAAATGTGGGGTTTCTCAAGCGTTTCTTACATCCAAACTGCCATATCTCGCGAACGGATTGACCAATCCGCAAAATTTCTGTTGCATCTGAAAGTAGAAGCTCGCCCGGTTACAACGCTATGAGTAGTTTTCCCCTAGGCCGTTCTAGTTATTCGTTTCGAGCATCAGAACTGCGAAAATTTTGAGTTTTTCAAGCGTTTCTTACCTCAAAACTGCCATATCTCGCGAACGGATTGATCAATCCGCAAAATTTCTGTTGCATCTGGAAGTAGAAACTCGCCCCATTACAACGGTATGAGTAGTTTCCCCCTAGGCCGTTCTAGTTATTCGTTTCGAGCATCAGAACTGCGAAAATTTGGAGTTTCCCAAGCGTTTCTTACCTCAAAACTGCCATATCTCGCGAACGGATTGACCAATCCGCAAAATTTCTCTTGCATCTGAAAGTAGACACTCGCCCCATTACAACGGTATGAGCAGTTTTCCCCTAGGCCGTTCTAGTTATTCGTTTCGAGCATCAGAACTGCGAAAGTTTGGAGTTTCTCAAGCGTTTCTTACCTCAAAACTGCCATATCTCGCGAACGGATTGGCCAATCCGCAAAATTTCTCTTGCATCTGAAAGTAGAAACTCGCCCCATTACAACGATATGAGTAGTTTTCCCCTAGGCCGTTCTAGTTATTCGTTTCGAGCATCAGAACTAAGAAAATTTGGAGTTTCTCAAGCGTTTCTTACCTCAAAACTGCCATATCTCGCGAACGGATTGACCAATCCGCAAAATTTCTGTTGCATCTGAAAGTAGAAGCTCGCCCGGTTACAACAGTATAAGTAGTTTTCCCCTAGGCCGTTCTAGTTATTCGTTTCGAGCATCAGAACTGCGAAAATTTTGAGTTTTTCAAGCGTTTCTTACCTCAACACTGCCATATCTCGCGAACGGATTGACCAATCCGCAAAATTTCTGTTGCATATGAAAGTAAATAGAAACTCGCCCGATTACAACGGTATGAGTAGTTTTCCCCTAGGCCGTTCTAGTTATTCATTTCGAGCATCAGAACTGCGAAAATTCTGAGTTTCTCAAGCGGTTCTTACGTCAAAACTGCCATATCTCGCGAACGGATTGACCAATCCGCAAAATTTCTGTTGCATCTGAAAGTAGAAACTCGCCCGTTTACAACGGTATGAGTGGTTTTCCCCTAGGCCGTTCTAGTTATTCGTTTCGAGCATCAGAACTGCGAAAATGTGGGGTTTCTCAAGCGTTTCTTACCTCCAAAGTGCCATATCTCGCGAACGGATTGACCAATCCGCAAAATTTCTGTTGCATCTGAAAGTAGAAACTCGCCCGTTTACAAGGGTATGAGTGGTTTTCCCCTAGGCCGTTCTAGTTATTCGTTTCGAGCATCAGAACTGCGAAAATGTGGGGTTTCTCAAGCGTTTCTTACATCCAAACTGCCATATCTCGCGAACGGATTGACCAATCCGCAAAATTTCTGTTGCATCTGAAAGTAGAAGCTCGCCCGGTTACAACGCTATGAGTAGTTTTCCCCTAGGCCGTTCTAGTTATTCATTTCGAGCATCAGAACTGCGAAAATTTTGAGTTTTTCAAGCGTTTCTTACCTCAAAACTGCCATATCTCGCGAACGGATTGATCAATCCGCAAAATTTCTGTTGCATCTGAAAGTAGAAACTCGCCCCATTACAACGGTATGAGTAGTTTCCCCCTAGGCCGTTCTAGTTATTCGTTTCGAGCATCAGAACTGCGAAAATTTGGAGTTTCTCAAGCGTTTCTTACCTCAAAACTGCCATATCTCGCGAACGGATTGACCAATCCGAAAAATTTCTCTTGCATCTGAAAGTAGAAACTCGCCCCATTACAACGGTATGAGCAGTTTTCCCCCAGGCCGTTCTAGTTATTCGTTTCGAGCATCAGAACTAAGAAAATTTGGAGTTTCTCAAGCGTTTCTTACCTCAAAACTGCCATATCTCGCGAACGGATTGACCAATCCGCAAAGTTTCTGTTGCATCTGAAAGTAGAAACTCGCCCCATTACAACGGTATGAGTAGTTTTCCCCTAGGCCGTTCTAGTTATTCGTTTCGAGCATCAGAACTGCAAAAATTTGGAGTTTCTCAAGCGTTTCTTACCTCAAAACTGCCATATCTCGCGAACGGATTGACCAATCCGCAAAATTTGTCTTGCATCTGAAAGTAGAAACTCGCCCCATTACAACGGTATGAGTAGTTTTCCCCTAGGCCGTTCTAGTTATTCGTTTCGAGCATCAGAACTGCGAAAATTTGGAGTTTCTCAAGCGTTTCTTACCTCAAAACTGCCATATCTCGCGAACGGTTTGACCAATCCGCAAAGTTTCTCTTGCATCTGAAAGTAGAAACTCGCCCCATTACAACGGTATGAGCAGTTTTCCCCTAGGCCGTTCTAGTTATTCGTTTCGAGCATCAGAACTAAGAAAATTTGGAGTTTCTCAACCGTTTCTTACCTCAAAACAGCCATATCTCGCGAACGGATTGACCAATCCGCAAAGTTGCTGTTGCATCTGAAAGTGGAAACTCGCCCCATTACAACGGTATGAGTAGTCTTCCCCTAGGCCGTTCTAGTTATTCGTTTCGAGCATCAGAACTGCGAAAATTTTGAGTTTCTCAAGCGTTTCTTACCTCAAAACTGCCATATCTCGCGAACGGATTGACCAATCCGCAAAGTTTCTGTTGCATCGGAAAGTAGAAACTCGCCCCATTACAACGGTATGAGTAGTTTTCCCCTAGGCCGTTCTAGTTATTCGTTTCGAGCATCAGAACTGCGAAAATTTGGAATTTCTCAAGCGTTTCTTACCTCAAAACTGCCATATCTCGCGAACGGATTGACCAATCCGCAAAGTTTCTGTTGCATCTGAAAGTAGAAACTCGCCCCATTACAACGGTATGAGTAATTTCCCCCTAGGCCGTTCTAGTTATTCGTTTCGAGCATCAGAACTGCGAAAATTTGGAGTTTCTCAAGCGTTTCTTACCTCAAAACTGCCATATCTCGCGAACGGATAGACCAATCCGCAAAATTTCTCTTGCATGTGAAAGTAGAAACACGCCCCATTACAACGGTATGAGCAGTTTTCCCCTAGGCCGTTCTAGTTATTCGTTTCGAGCATCAGAACTGCGAAGATTTGGAGTTTCTCAAGCGTTTCTTACCTCAAAACTGCCATATCTCGCGAACGGTTTGACCAATCCGCAAAGTTTCTCTTGCATCTGAAAGTAGAAACTCGCCCCATTACAACGATATGAGTAGTTTTCCCCTAGGCCGTTCTAGTTATTCGTTTCGAGCATCAGAACTAAGAAAATGTGGAGTTTCTCAAGCGTTTCTTACCTCAAAACTGCCATATCTCGCGAACGGATTGACCAATCCGCAAAGTTGCTGTTGCATCTGAAAGTGGAAACTCGCCCCATTACAACGGTATGAGTAGTTTTCCCCTAGGCCGTTCTAGTTATTCGTTTCGAGCATCAGAACTGCGAAAATTTTGAGTTTCTCAAGCGTTTCTTACCTCAAAACTGCCATATCTCGCGAACGGATTGACCAATCCGCAAAGTTTCTGTTGCATCTGAAAGTAGAAACTTGCCCCATTACAACGGTATGAGTAGTTTTCCCCTAGGCCGTTCTAGTTATTCGTTTCGAGCATCAGAACTGCGAAAATTTGGAGTTTCTCAAGCGTTTCTTACCTCAAAACTGCCATATCTCGCGAACGGATTGACCAATCCGCAAAGTTTCTGTCGCATCTGAAAGTAGAAACTCTCCCCATTACAACGGTGTGAGTAGTTTTCCCCTAGGCCGTCCTAGTTATTCGTTTCGAGCATCAGAACTAAGAAAATTTTGAGTTTCTCAAGCGTTTCTTACCTCAAAACTGCCATATCTCGCGAACGAATTGACCAATCCGCAAAGTTTCTGTTGCATCTGAAAGTAGAAACTCGCCCCATTACAACGGTATGAGTAGTTTTCCCCTAGGCCGTTCTAGTTATTCGTTTCGAGCATCAGAACAGCGGAAATTTGGAGTTTCTCAAGCGTTTCTTACCTCAAAACTGCCATATCTCGCGAACGGATTGAACAATCCGTAAAATTTCTGTTGCATCTGAAAGTAGAAACTCGCCCCATTACAACGGTATGAGTAATTTCCCCCTAGGCCGTTCTAGTTATTCGTTTCGAGCATCAGAACAGCGGAAATTTTGAGTTTCTCTAGCGTTTCTTACTTCAAAACAGCCATATCTCGCGAACGGATTGACCAATCCGCAAAATTTCTCTTGTATCTGAAAGTAGAAACTCGCCCCATTACAACGGTATGAGCAGTTTTCCCCTAGGCCGTTCTAGTTATTCGTTTCGAGCATCAGATCTGCGAAGATTTGGAGTTTCTCAAGCGTTTCTTACCTCAAAACTGCCATATCTCGCGAACGGTTTGACCAATCCGCAAAGTTTCTCTTGCATCTGAAAGTAGAAACTCGCCCCATTACAACGATATGAGTAGTTTTCCCCTAGGCCGTTCTAGTTATTCGTTTCGAGCATCAGAACTAAGAAAATTTGGAGTTTCTCAAGCGTTTCTTACCTCAAAACTGCCATATCTCGCGAACGGATTGACCAATCCGCAAAGTTGCTGTTGCATCTGAAAGTGGAAACTCGCCCCATTACAACGGTATGAGTAGTTTTCCCCTAGGCCGTTCTAGTTATTCGTTTCGAGCATCAGAACTGCGAAAATTTTGAGTTTCTCAAGCGTTTCTTACCTCAAAACTGCCATATCTCGCGAACGGATTGACCAATCCGCAAAGTTTCTGTTGCATCTGAAAGTAGAAACTTTCCCCATTACAACGGTATGAGTAGTTTTCCCCTAGGCCGTTCTAGTTATTCGTTTCGAGCATCAGAACTGCGAAAATTTGGAGTTTCTCATGCGTTTCTTACTTCAAAACTGCCATATCTCGCGAACGGATTGAACAATCCGTAAAATTTCTCTTGCATCTGAAAGTAGAAACTCGCCCCATTACAACGGTGTGAGTAGTTTTCCCCTAGGCCGTTCTAGTTATTCGTTTCGAGCATCAGAAGTAAGAAAATTTTGAGTTTCTCAAGCGTTTCTTACCTCAAAACTGCCATATCTCGCGAACAGATTGACCAATCCGCAAAGTTGCTGTTGCATCTGAAAGTAGAAACTCGCCCCATTACAACGGTGTGAGTAGTTTTCCCCTAGGCCGTTCTAGTTATTCGTTTCGAGCATCAGAACTGCGAAAATTTTGAGTTTCTCAAGCGTTTCTTACCTCAAAACTGCCATATCTCGCGAACGGATTGACCAATCCGCAAAGTTTCTGTTGCATCTGAAAGTAGAAACTTTCCCCATTACAACGGTATGAGTAGTTTTCCCCTAGGCCGTTCTAGTTATTCGTTTCGAGCATCAGAACTGCGAAAATTTGGAGTTTCTCAAGCGTTTCTTACCTCAAAACTGCCATATCTCGCGAACGGATTGACCAATCCGCAAAGTTTCTGTCGCATCTGAAAGTAGAAACTCTCCCCATTACAACGGTGTGAGTAGTTTTCCCCTAGGCCGTCCTAGTTATTCGTTTCGAGCATCAGAACTAAGAAAATTTTGAGTTTCTCAAGCGTTTCTTACCTCAAAACTGCCATATCTCGCGAACGGATTGACCAATCCGCAAAGTTTCTGTTGCATCTGAAAGTAGAAACTCGCCCCATTACAACGGTATGAGTAGTTTTCCCCTAGGCCGTTCTAGTTATTCGTTTCGAGCATCAGAACAGCGGAAATTTGGAGTTTCTCAAGCGTTTCTTACCTCAAAACTGCCATATCTCGCGAACGGATTGAACAATCCGTAAAATTTCTCTTGCATCTGAAAGTAGAAACTCGCCCCATTACAACGGTGTGAGTAGTTTTCCCCTAGGCCGTTCTAGTTATTCGTTTCGAGCATCAGAACTGCGAAAATTTGGAGTTTCTCAAGCGTTTCTTACATAAAAACTGCCATATCTCGCGAACGGATTGACCAATCCGCAAAGTTTCTGTTGCATCTGAAAGTAGAAACTCGCCCCATTACAACGGTATGAGTAGTTTTCCCCTAGGCCGTTCTAGTTATTCGTTTCGAGCATCAGAACAGCGGAAATTTGGAGTTTCTCAAGCGTTTCTTACCTCAAAACTGCCACATCTCGCGAACGGATTGAACAATCCGTAAAATTTCTGTTGCATCTGAAAGTAGAAACTCGCCCCATTACAACGGTATGAGTAATTTCCCCCTAGGCCGTTCTAGTTATTCGTTTCGAGCATCAGAACAGCGGAAATTTTGAGTTTCTCTAGCGTTTCTTACTTCAAAACAGCCATATCTCGCGAACGGATTGACCAATCCGCAAAATTTCTCTTGTATCTGAAAGTAGAAACTCGCCCCATTACAACGGTATGAGCAGTTTTCCCCTAGGCCGTTCTAGTTATTCGTTTCGAGCATCAGATCTGCGAAGATTTGGAGTTTCTCAAGCGTTTCTTACCTCAAAACTGCCATATCTCGCGAACGGATTGACCAATCCGAAAAATTTCTCTTGCATCTGAAAGTAGAAACTCGCCCCATTACAACGGTATGAGCAGTTTTCCCCCAGGCCGTTCTAGTTATTCGTTTCGAGCATCAGAACTAAGAAAATTTGGAGTTTCTCAAGCGTTTCTTACCTCAAAACTGCCATATCTCGCGAACGGATTGACCAATCCGCAAAGTTTCTGTTGCATCTGAAAGTAGAAACTCGCCCCATTACAACGGTATGAGTAGTTTTCCCCTAGGCCGTTCTAGTTATTCGTTTCGAGCATCAGAACTGCAAAAATTTGGAGTTTCTCAAGCGTTTCTTACCTCAAAACTGCCATATCTCGCGAACGGATTGACCAATCCGCAAAATTTGTCTTGCATCTGAAAGTAGAAACTCGCCCCATTACAACGGTATGAGTAGTTTTCCCCTAGGCCGTTCTAGTTATTCGTTTCGAGCATCAGAACTGCGAAAATTTGGAGTTTCTCAAGCGTTTCTTACCTCAAAACTGCCATATCTCGCGAACGGTTTGACCAATCCGCAAAGTTTCTCTTGCATCTGAAAGTAGAAACTCGCCCCATTACAACGGTATGAGCAGTTTTCCCCTAGGCCGTTCTAGTTATTCGTTTCGAGCATCAGAACTAAGAAAATTTGGAGTTTCTCAACCGTTTCTTACCTCAAAACAGCCATATCTCGCGAACGGATTGACCAATCCGCAAAGTTGCTGTTGCATCTGAAAGTGGAAACTCGCCCCATTACAACGGTATGAGTAGTCTTCCCCTAGGCCGTTCTAGTTATTCGTTTCGAGCATCAGAACTGCGAAAATTTTGAGTTTCTCAAGCGTTTCTTACCTCAAAACTGCCATATCTCGCGAACGGATTGACCAATCCGCAAAGTTTCTGTTGCATCGGAAAGTAGAAACTCGCCCCATTACAACGGTATGAGTAGTTTTCCCCTAGGCCGTTCTAGTTATTCGTTTCGAGCATCAGAACTGCGAAAATTTGGAATTTCTCAAGCGTTTCTTACCTCAAAACTGCCATATCTCGCGAACGGATTGACCAATCCGCAAAGTTTCTGTTGCATCTGAAAGTAGAAACTCGCCCCATTACAACGGTATGAGTAATTTCCCCCTAGGCCGTTCTAGTTATTCGTTTCGAGCATCAGAACTGCGAAAATTTGGAGTTTCTCAAGCGTTTCTTACCTCAAAACTGCCATATCTCGCGAACGGATAGACCAATCCGCAAAATTTCTCTTGCATGTGAAAGTAGAAACACGCCCCATTACAACGGTATGAGCAGTTTTCCCCTAGGCCGTTCTAGTTATTCGTTTCGAGCATCAGAACTGCGAAGATTTGGAGTTTCTCAAGCGTTTCTTACCTCAAAACTGCCATATCTCGCGAACGGTTTGACCAATCCGCAAAGTTTCTCTTGCATCTGAAAGTAGAAACTCGCCCCATTACAACGATATGAGTAGTTTTCCCCTAGGCCGTTCTAGTTATTCGTTTCGAGCATCAGAACTAAGAAAATGTGGAGTTTCTCAAGCGTTTCTTACCTCAAAACTGCCATATCTCGCGAACGGATTGACCAATCCGCAAAGTTGCTGTTGCATCTGAAAGTGGAAACTCGCCCCATTACAACGGTATGAGTAGTTTTCCCCTAGGCCGTTCTAGTTATTCGTTTCGAGCATCAGAACTGCGAAAATTTTGAGTTTCTCAAGCGTTTCTTACCTCAAAACTGCCATATCTCGCGAACGGATTGACCAATCCGCAAAGTTTCTGTTGCATCTGAAAGTAGAAACTTGCCCCATTACAACGGTATGAGTAGTTTTCCCCTAGGCCGTTCTAGTTATTCGTTTCGAGCATCAGAACTGCGAAAATTTGGAGTTTCTCAAGCGTTTCTTACCTCAAAACTGCCATATCTCGCGAACGGATTGACCAATCCGCAAAGTTTCTGTCGCATCTGAAAGTAGAAACTCTCCCCATTACAACGGTGTGAGTAGTTTTCCCCTAGGCCGTCCTAGTTATTCGTTTCGAGCATCAGAACTAAGAAAATTTTGAGTTTCTCAAGCGTTTCTTACCTCAAAACTGCCATATCTCGCGAACGAATTGACCAATCCGCAAAGTTTCTGTTGCATCTGAAAGTAGAAACTCGCCCCATTACAACGGTATGAGTAGTTTTCCCCTAGGCCGTTCTAGTTATTCGTTTCGAGCATCAGAACAGCGGAAATTTGGAGTTTCTCAAGCGTTTCTTACCTCAAAACTGCCATATCTCGCGAACGGATTGAACAATCCGTAAAATTTCTGTTGCATCTGAAAGTAGAAACTCGCCCCATTACAACGGTATGAGTAATTTCCCCCTAGGCCGTTCTAGTTATTCGTTTCGAGCATCAGAACAGCGGAAATTTTGAGTTTCTCTAGCGTTTCTTACTTCAAAACAGCCATATCTCGCGAACGGATTGACCAATCCGCAAAATTTCTCTTGTATCTGAAAGTAGAAACTCGCCCCATTACAACGGTATGAGCAGTTTTCCCCTAGGCCGTTCTAGTTATTCGTTTCGAGCATCAGATCTGCGAAGATTTGGAGTTTCTCAAGCGTTTCTTACCTCAAAACTGCCATATCTCGCGAACGGTTTGACCAATCCGCAAAGTTTCTCTTGCATCTGAAAGTAGAAACTCGCCCCATTACAACGATATGAGTAGTTTTCCCCTAGGCCGTTCTAGTTATTCGTTTCGAGCATCAGAACTAAGAAAATTTGGAGTTTCTCAAGCGTTTCTTACCTCAAAACTGCCATATCTCGCGAACGGATTGACCAATCCGCAAAGTTGCTGTTGCATCTGAAAGTGGAAACTCGCCCCATTACAACGGTATGAGTAGTTTTCCCCTAGGCCGTTCTAGTTATTCGTTTCGAGCATCAGAACTGCGAAAATTTTGAGTTTCTCAAGCGTTTCTTACCTCAAAACTGCCATATCTCGCGAACGGATTGACCAATCCGCAAAGTTTCTGTTGCATCTGAAAGTAGAAACTTTCCCCATTACAACGGTATGAGTAGTTTTCCCCTAGGCCGTTCTAGTTATTCGTTTCGAGCATCAGAACTGCGAAAATTTGGAGTTTCTCATGCGTTTCTTACTTCAAAACTGCCATATCTCGCGAACGGATTGAACAATCCGTAAAATTTCTCTTGCATCTGAAAGTAGAAACTCGCCCCATTACAACGGTGTGAGTAGTTTTCCCCTAGGCCGTTCTAGTTATTCGTTTCGAGCATCAGAAGTAAGAAAATTTTGAGTTTCTCAAGCGTTTCTTACCTCAAAACTGCCATATCTCGCGAACAGATTGACCAATCCGCAAAGTTGCTGTTGCATCTGAAAGTAGAAACTCGCCCCATTACAACGGTGTGAGTAGTTTTCCCCTAGGCCGTTCTAGTTATTCGTTTCGAGCATCAGAACTGCGAAAATTTTGAGTTTCTCAAGCGTTTCTTACCTCAAAACTGCCATATCTCGCGAACGGATTGACCAATCCGCAAAGTTTCTGTTGCATCTGAAAGTAGAAACTTTCCCCATTACAACGGTATGAGTAGTTTTCCCCTAGGCCGTTCTAGTTATTCGTTTCGAGCATCAGAACTGCGAAAATTTGGAGTTTCTCAAGCGTTTCTTACCTCAAAACTGCCATATCTCGCGAACGGATTGACCAATCCGCAAAGTTTCTGTCGCATCTGAAAGTAGAAACTCTCCCCATTACAACGGTGTGAGTAGTTTTCCCCTAGGCCGTCCTAGTTATTCGTTTCGAGCATCAGAACTAAGAAAATTTTGAGTTTCTCAAGCGTTTCTTACCTCAAAACTGCCATATCTCGCGAACGGATTGACCAATCCGCAAAGTTTCTGTTGCATCTGAAAGTAGAAACTCGCCCCATTACAACGGTATGAGTAGTTTTCCCCTAGGCCGTTCTAGTTATTCGTTTCGAGCATCAGAACAGCGGAAATTTGGAGTTTCTCAAGCGTTTCTTACCTCAAAACTGCCATATCTCGCGAACGGATTGAACAATCCGTAAAATTTCTGTTGCATCTGAAAGTAGAAACTCGCCCCATTACAACGGTATGAGTAATTTCCCCCTAGGCCGTTCTAGTTATTCGTTTCGAGCATCAGAACAGCGGAAATTTTGAGTTTCTCTAGCGTTTCTTACTTCAAAACAGCCATATCTCGCGAACGGATTGACCAATCCGCAAAATTTCTCTTGTATCTGAAAGTAGAAACTCGCCCCATTACAACGGTATGAGCAGTTTTCCCCTAGGCCGTTCTAGTTATTCGTTTCGAGCATCAGATCTGCGAAGATTTGGAGTTTCTCAAGCGTTTCTTACCTCAAAACTGCCATATCTCGCGAACGGTTTGACCAATCCGCAAAGTTTCTCTTGCATCTGAAAGTAGAAACTCGCCCCATTACAACGATATGAGTAGTTTTCCCCTAGGCCGTTCTAGTTATTCGTTTCGAGCATCAGAACTAAGAAAATTTGGAGTTTCTCAAGCGTTTCTTACCTCAAAACTGCCATATCTCGCGAACGGATTGACCAATCCGCAAAGTTGCTGTTGCATCTGAAAGTGGAAACTCGCCCCATTACAACGGTATGAGTAGTTTTCCCCTAGGCCGTTCTAGTTATTCGTTTCGAGCATCAGAACTGCGAAAATTTTGAGTTTCTCAAGCGTTTCTTACCTCAAAACTGCCATATCTCGCGAACGGATTGACCAATCCGCAAAGTTTCTGTTGCATCTGAAAGTAGAAACTTTCCCCATTACAACGGTATGAGTAGTTTTCCCCTAGGCCGTTCTAGTTATTCGTTTCGAGCATCAGAACTGCGAAAATTTGGAGTTTCTCATGCGTTTCTTACTTCAAAACTGCCATATCTCGCGAACGGATTGAACAATCCGTAAAATTTCTCTTGCATCTGAAAGTAGAAACTCGCCCCATTACAACGGTGTGAGTAGTTTTCCCCTAGGCCGTTCTAGTTATTCGTTTCGAGCATCAGAAGTAAGAAAATTTTGAGTTTCTCAAGCGTTTCTTACCTCAAAACTGCCATATCTCGCGAACAGATTGACCAATCCGCAAAGTTGCTGTTGCATCTGAAAGTAGAAACTCGCCCCATTACAACGGTGTGAGTAGTTTTCCCCTAGGCCGTTCTAGTTATTCGTTTCGAGCATCAGAACTGCGAAAATTTTGAGTTTCTCAAGCGTTTCTTACCTCAAAACTGCCATATCTCGCGAACGGATTGACCAATCCGCAAAGTTTCTGTTGCATCTGAAAGTAGAAACTTTCCCCATTACAACGGTATGAGTAGTTTTCCCCTAGGCCGTTCTAGTTATTCGTTTCGAGCATCAGAACTGCGAAAATTTGGAGTTTCTCAAGCGTTTCTTACCTCAAAACTGCCATATCTCGCGAACGGATTGACCAATCCGCAAAGTTTCTGTCGCATCTGAAAGTAGAAACTCTCCCCATTACAACGGTGTGAGTAGTTTTCCCCTAGGCCGTCCTAGTTATTCGTTTCGAGCATCAGAACTAAGAAAATTTTGAGTTTCTCAAGCGTTTCTTACCTCAAAACTGCCATATCTCGCGAACGGATTGACCAATCCGCAAAGTTTCTGTTGCATCTGAAAGTAGAAACTCGCCCCATTACAACGGTATGAGTAGTTTTCCCCTAGGCCGTTCTAGTTATTCGTTTCGAGCATCAGAACAGCGGAAATTTGGAGTTTCTCAAGCGTTTCTTACCTCAAAACTGCCATATCTCGCGAACGGATTGAACAATCCGTAAAATTTCTCTTGCATCTGAAAGTAGAAACTCGCCCCATTACAACGGTGTGAGTAGTTTTCCCCTAGGCCGTTCTAGTTATTCGTTTCGAGCATCAGAACTGCGAAAATTTGGAGTTTCTCAAGCGTTTCTTACATAAAAACTGCCATATCTCGCGAACGGATTGACCAATCCGCAAAGTTTCTGTTGCATCTGAAAGTAGAAACTCGCCCCATTACAACGGTATGAGTAGTTTTCCCCTAGGCCGTTCTAGTTATTCGTTTCGAGCATCAGAACAGCGGAAATTTGGAGTTTCTCAAGCGTTTCTTACCTCAAAACTGCCATATCTCGCGAACGGATTGAACAATCCGCAAAATTTCTCTTGCATCTGAAAGTAGAAACTAGCCCCATTACAACGGTATGAGCAGTTTTCCCCTAGGCCGTTCTAGTTATTCGTTTCGAGCATCAGAACTGCGAAGATTTGGAGTTTCTCAAGCGTTTCTTACCTCAAAACTGCCATATCTCGCGAACGGTTTGACCAATCCGCAAAGTTTCTGTCGCATCTGAAAGTAGAAACTCGCCCCATTACAACGGTGTGAGTAGTTTTCCCCTAGGCCGTCCTAGTTATTCGTTTCGAGCATCAGAACTAAGAAAATTTTGAGTTTCTCAAGCGTTCCTTACCTCAAAACTGACATATCTCGCGAACGGATTGACCAATCCGCAAAATTTCTCTTGCATCTGAAAGTAGAAACTCGCCCCATTACAACGGTATGAGCAGTTTTCCCCTAGGCCGTTCTAGTTATTCGTTTCGAGCATCAGAAGTAAGAAAATTTTGAGTTTCTCAAGCGTTTCTTACCTCAAAACTGCCATATCTCGCGAACAGATTGACCAATCCGCAAAGTTGCTGTTGCATCTGAAAGTAGAAACTCGCCCCATTACAACGGTGTGAGTAGTTTTCCCCTAGGCCGTTCTAGTTATTCGTTTCGAGCATCAGAACTGCGAAAATTTTGAGTTTCTCAAGCGTTTCTTACCTCAAAACTGCCATATCTCGCGAACGGATTGACCAATCTGCAAAGTTTCTGTTGCATCTGAAAGTAGAAACTTGCCCCATTACAACGGTATGAGTAGTTTTCCCCTAGGCCGTTCTAGTTATTCGTTTCGAGCATCAGAACTGCGAAAATTTGGAGTTTCTCAAGCGTTTCTTACCTCAAAACTGCCATATCTCGCGAACGGATTGACCAATCCGCAAAGTTTCTGTCGCATCTGAAAGTAGAAACTCTCCCCATTACAACGGTGTGAGTAGTTTTCCCCTAGGCCGTCCTAGTTATTCGTTTCGAGCATCAGAAGTAAGAAAATTTTGAGTTTCTCAAGCGTTTCTTACCTCAAAACTGCCATATCTCGCGAACAGATTGACCAATCCGCAAAGTTGCTGTTGCATCTGAAAGTAGAAACTCGCCCCATTACAACGGTGTGAGTAGTTTTCCCCTAGGCCGTTCTAGTTATTCGTTTCGAGCATCAGAACTGCGAAAATTTTGAGTTTCTCAAGCGTTTCTTACCTCAAAACTGCCATATCTCGCGAACGGTTTGACCAATCCGCAAAGTTTCTGTCGCATCTGAAAGTAGAAACTCGCCCCATTACAACGGTGTGAGTAGTTTTCCCCTAGGCCGTCCTAGTTATTCGTTTCGAGCATCAGAACTAAGAAAATTTTGAGTTTCTCAAGCGTTCCTTACCTCAAAACTGACATATCTCGCGAACGGATTGACCAATCCGCAAAATTTCTCTTGCATCTGAAAGTAGAAACTCGCCCCATTACAACGGTATGAGCAGTTTTCCCCTAGGCCGTTCTAGTTATTCGTTTCGAGCATCAGAAGTAAGAAAATTTTGAGTTTCTCAAGCGTTTCTTACCTCAAAACTGCCATATCTCGCGAACAGATTGACCAATCCGCAAAGTTGCTGTTGCATCTGAAAGTAGAAACTCGCCCCATTACAACGGTGTGAGTAGTTTTCCCCTAGGCCGTTCTAGTTATTCGTTTCGAGCATCAGAACTGCGAAAATTTTGAGTTTCTCAAGCGTTTCTTACCTCAAAACTGCCATATCTCGCGAACGGATTGACCAATCTGCAAAGTTTCTGTTGCATCTGAAAGTAGAAACTTGCCCCATTACAACGGTATGAGTAGTTTTCCCCTAGGCCGTTCTAGTTATTCGTTTCGAGCATCAGAACTGCGAAAATTTGGAGTTTCTCAAGCGTTTCTTACCTCAAAACTGCCATATCTCGCGAACGGATTGACCAATCCGCAAAGTTTCTGTCGCATCTGAAAGTAGAAACTCTCCCCATTACAACGGTGTGAGTAGTTTTCCCCTAGGCCGTCCTAGTTATTCGTTTCGAGCATCAGAAGTAAGAAAATTTTGAGTTTCTCAAGCGTTTCTTACCTCAAAACTGCCATATCTCGCGAACAGATTGACCAATCCGCAAAGTTGCTGTTGCATCTGAAAGTAGAAACTCGCCCCATTACAACGGTGTGAGTAGTTTTCCCCTAGGCCGTTCTAGTTATTCGTTTCGAGCATCAGAACTGCGAAAATTTTGAGTTTCTCAAGCGTTTCTTACCTCAAAACTGCCATATCTCGCGAACGGATTGACCAATCCGCAAAGTTTCTGTTGCATCTGAAAGTAGAAACTTTCCCCATTACAACGGTATGAGTAGTTTTCCCCTAGGCCGTTCTAGTTATTCGTTTCGAGCATCAGAACTGCGAAAATTTGGAGTTTCTCAAGCGTTTCTTACCTCAAAACTGCCATATCTCGCGAACGGATTGACCAATCCGCAAAGTTTCTGTCGCATCTGAAAGTAGAAACTCTCCCCATTACAACGGTGTGAGTAGTTTTCCCCTAGGCCGTCCTAGTTATTCGTTTCGAGCATCAGAACTAAGAAAATTTTGAGTTTCTCAAGCGTTTCTTACCTCAAAACTGCCATATCTCGCGAACGGATTGACCAATCCGCAAAGTTTCTGTTGCATCTGAAAGTAGAAACTCGCCCCATTACAACGGTATGAGTAGTTTTCCCCTAGGCCGTTCTAGTTATTCGTTTCGAGCATCAGAACAGCGGAAATTTGGAGTTTCTCAAGCGTTTCTTACCTCAAAACTGCCATATCTCGCGAACGGATTGAACAATCCGTAAAATTTCTCTTGCATCTGAAAGTAGAAACTCGCCCCATTACAACGGTGTGAGTAGTTTTCCCCTAGGCCGTTCTAGTTATTCGTTTCGAGCATCAGAACTGCGAAAATTTGGAGTTTCTCAAGCGTTTCTTACATAAAAACTGCCATATCTCGCGAACGGATTGACCAATCCGCAAAGTTTCTGTTGCATCTGAAAGTAGAAACTCGCCCCATTACAACGGTATGAGTAGTTTTCCCCTAGGCCGTTCTAGTTATTCGTTTCGAGCATCAGAACAGCGGAAATTTGGAGTTTCTCAAGCGTTTCTTACCTCAAAACTGCCATATCTCGCGAACGGATTGAACAATCCGCAAAATTTCTCTTGCATCTGAAAGTAGAAACTAGCCCCATTACAACGGTATGAGCAGTTTTCCCCTAGGCCGTTCTAGTTATTCGTTTCGAGCATCAGAACTGCGAAGATTTGGAGTTTCTCAAGCGTTTCTTACCTCAAAACTGCCATATCTCGCGAACGGTTTGACCAATCCGCAAAGTTTCTGTCGCATCTGAAAGTAGAAACTCGCCCCATTACAACGGTGTGAGTAGTTCTCCCCTAGGCCGTCCTAGTTATTCGTTTCGAGCATCAGAACTAAGAAAATTTTGAGTTTCTCAAGCGTTCCTTACCTCAAAACTGACATATCTCGCGAACGGATTGACCAATCCGCAAAATTTCTCTTGCATCTGAAAGTAGAAACTCGCCCCATTACAACGGTATGAGCAGTTTTCCCCTAGGCCGTTCTAGTTATTCGTTTCGAGCATCAGAAGTAAGAAAATTTTGAGTTTCTCAAGCGTTTCTTACCTCAAAACTGCCATATCTCGCGAACGGTTTGACCAATCCGCAAAGTTTCTCTTGCATCTGAAAGTAGAAACTCGCCCCATTACAACGATATGAGTAGTTTTCCCCTAGGCCGTTCTAGTTATTCGTTTCGAGCATCAGAACTAAGAAAATTTGGAGTTTCTCAAGCGTTTCTTACCTCAAAACTGCCATATCTCGCGAACGGATTGACCAATCCGCAAAGTTTCTGTTGCATCTGAAAGTAGAAACTTGCCCCATTACAACGGTATGAGTAGTTTTCCCCTAGGCCGTTCTAGTTATTCGTTTCGAGCATCAGAACTGCGAAAATTTGGAGTTTCTCAAGCGTTTCTTACCTCAAAACTGCCATATCTCGCGAACGGATTGACCAATCCGCAAAGTTTCTGTCGCATCTGAAAGTAGAAACTCTCCCCATTACAACGGTGTGAGTAGTTTTCCCCTAGGCCGTCCTAGTTATTCGTTTCGAGCATCAGAACTAAGAAAATTTTGAGTTTCTCAAGCGTTTCTTACCTCAAAACTGCCATATCTCGCGAACGGATTGACCAATCCGCAAAGTTTCTGTTGCATCTGAAAGTAGAAACTCGCCCCATTACAACGGTATGAGTAGTTTTCCCCTAGGCCGTTCTAGTTATTCGTTTCGAGCATCAGAACAGCGGAAATTTGGAGTTTCTCAAGCGTTTCTTACCTCAAAACTGCCATATCTCGCGAACGGATTGAACAATCCGTAAAATTTCTGTTGCATCTGAAAGTAGAAACTCGCCCCATTACAACGGTATGAGTAATTTCCCCCTAGGCCGTTCTAGTTATTCGTTTCGAGCATCAGAACAGCGGAAATTTTGAGTTTCTCTAGCGTTTCTTACTTCAAAACAGCCATATCTCGCGAACGGACTGACCAATCCGCAAAATTTCTCTTGTATCTGAAAGTAGAAACTCGCCCCATTACAACGGTATGAGCAGTTTTCCCCTAGGCCGTTCTAGTTATTCGTTTCGAGCATCAGAACTGCGAAGATTTGGAGTTTCTCAAGCGTTTCTTACCTCAAAACTGCCATATCTCGCGAACGGTTTGACCAATCCGCAAAGTTTCTCTTGCATCTGAAAGTAGAAACTCGCCCCATTACAACGATATGAGTAGTTTTCCCCTAGGCCGTTCTAGTTATTCGTTTCGAGCATCAGAACTAAGAAAATTTGGAGTTTCTCAAGCGTTTCTTACCTCAAAACTGCCATATCTCGCGAACGGATTGACCAATCCGCAAAGTTGCTGTTGCATCTGAAAGTGGAAACTCGCCCCATTACAACGTTATGAGTAGTTTTCCCCTAGGCCGTTCTAGTTATTCGTTTCGAGCATCAGAACTGCGAAAATTTTGAGTTTCTCAAGCGTTTCTTACCTCAAAACTGCCATATCTCGCGAACGGATTGACCAATCCGCAAAGTTTCTGTTGCATCTGAAAGTAGAAACTTGCCCCATTACAACGGTATGAGTAGTTTTCCCCTAGGCCGTTCTAGTTATTCGTTTCGAGCATCAGAACTGCGAAAATTTGGAGTTTCTCAAGCGTTTCTTACCTCAAAACTGCCATATCTCGCGAACGGATTGACCAATCCGCAAAGTTTCTGTCGCATCTGAAAGTAGAAACTCTCCCCATTACAACGGTGTGAGTAGTTTTCCCCTAGGCCGTCCTAGTTATTCGTTTCGAGCATCAGAACTAAGAAAATTTTGAGTTTCTTAAGCGTTTCTTACCTCAAAACTGCCATATCTCGCGAACGGATTGACCAATCCGCAAAGTTTCTGTTGCATCTGAAAGTAGAAACTCGCCCCATTACAACGGTATGAGTAGTTTTCCCCTAGGCCGTTCTAGTTATTCGTTTCGAGCATCAGAACAGCGGAAATTTGGAGTTTCTCAAGCGTTTCTTACCTCAAAACTGCCATATCTCGCGAACGGATTGAACAATCCGTAAAATTTCTCTTGCATCTGAAAGTAGAAACTCGCCCCATTACAACGGTGTGAGTAGTTTTCCCCTAGGCCGTTCTAGTTATTCGTTTCGAGCATCAGAACTGCGAAAATTTGGAGTTTCTCAAGCGTTTCTTACATCAAAACTGCCATATCTCGCGAACGGATTGACCAATCCGCAAAGTTTCTGTTGCATCTGAAAGTAGAAACTCGCCCCATTACAACGATATGAGCAGTTTTCCCCTAGGCCGTTCTAGTTATTCGTTTCGAGCATCAGAACTGCGAAGATTTGGAGTTTCTCAAGCGTTTCTTACCTCAAAACTGCCATATCTCGCGAACGGTTTGACCAATCCGCAAAGTTTCTCTTGCATCTGAAAGTAGAAACTCGCCCCATTACAACGATATGAGTAGTTTTCCCCTAGGCCGTTCTAGTTATTCGTTTCGAGCATCAGAACTAAGAAAATTTGGAGTTTCTCAAGCGTTTCTTACCTCAAAACTGCCATATCTCGCGAACGGATTGACCAATCCGCAAAGTTGCTGTTGCATCTGAAAGTGGAAACTCGCCCCATTACAACGTTATGAGTAGTTTTCCCCTAGGCCGTTCTAGTTATTCGTTTCGAGCATCAGAACTGCGAAAATTTTGAGTTTCTCAAGCGTTTCTTACCTCAAAACTGCCATATCTCGCGAACGGATTGACCAATCCGCAAAGTTTCTGTTGCATCTGAAAGTAGAAACTTGCCCCATTACAACGGTATGAGTAGTTTTCCCCTAGGCCGTTCTAGTTATTCGTTTCGAGCATCAGAACTGCGAAAATTTGGAGTTTCTCAAGCGTTTCTTACCTCAAAACTGCCATATCTCGCGAACGGATTGACCAATCCGCAAAGTTTCTGTCGCATCTGAAAGTAGAAACTCTCCCCATTACAACGGTGTGAGTAGTTTTCCCCTAGGCCGTCCTAGTTATTCGTTTCGAGCATCAGAACTAAGAAAATTTTGAGTTTCTTAAGCGTTTCTTACCTCAAAACTGCCATATCTCGCGAACGGATTGACCAATCCGCAAAGTTTCTGTTGCATCTGAAAGTAGAAACTCGCCCCATTACAACGGTATGAGTAGTTTTCCCCTAGGCCGTTCTAGTTATTCGTTTCGAGCATCAGAACAGCGGAAATTTGGAGTTTCTCAAGCGTTTCTTACCTCAAAACTGCCATATCTCGCGAACGGATTGAACAATCCGCAAAGTTTCTGTTGCATCTGAAAGTAGAAACTTGCCCCATTACAACGGTATGAGTAGTTTTCCCCTAGGCCGTTCTAGTTATTCGTTTCGAGCATCAGAACTGCGAAAATTTGGAGTTTCTCAAGCGTTTCTTACCTCAAAACTGCCATATCTCGCGAACGGATTGACCAATCCGCAAAGTTTCTGTCGCATCTGAAAGTAGAAACTCTCCCCATTACAACGGTGTGAGCAGTTTTCCCCTAGGCCGTCCTAGTTATTCGTTTCGAGCATCAGAAGTAAGAAAATTTTGAGTTTCTCAAGCGTTTCTTACCTCAAAACTGCCATATCTCGCGAACAGATTGACCAATCCGCAAAGTTGCTGTTGCATCTGAAAGTAGAAACTCGCCCCATTACAACGGTGTGAGTAGTTTTCCCCTAGGCCGTTCTAGTTATTCGTTTCGAGCATCAGAACTGCGAAAATTTTGAGTTTCTCAAGCGTTTCTTACCTCAAAACTGCCATATCTCGCGAACGGATTGACCAATCCGCAAAGTTTCTGTTGCATCTGAAAGTAGAAACTTTCCCCATTACAACGGTATGAGTAGTTTTCCCCTAGGCCGTTCTAGTTATTCGTTTCGAGCATCAGAACTGCGAAAATTTTGAGTTTCTCAAGCGTTTCTTACCTCAAAACTGCCATATCTCGCGAACGGATTGACCAATCCGCAAAGTTTCTGTCGCATCTGAAAGTAGAAACTCTCCCCATTACAACGGTGTGAGTAGTTTTCCCCTAGGCCGTCCTAGTTATTCGTTTCGAGCATCAGAACTAAGAAAATTTTGAGTTTCTCAAGCGTTTCTTACCTCAAAACTGCCATATCTCGCGAACGGATTGACCAATCCGCAAAGTTTCTGTTGCATCTGAAAGTAGAAACTCGCCCCATTACAACGGTATGAGTAGTTTTCCCCTAGGCCGTTCTAGTTATTCGTTTCGAGCATCAGAACAGCGGAAATTTGGAGTTTCTCAAGCGTTTCTTACCTCAAAACTGCCATATCTCGCGAACGGATTGAACAATCCGTAAAATTTCTCTTGCATCTGAAAGTAGAAACTCGCCCCATTACAACGGTGTGAGTAGTTTTCCCCTAGGCCGTTCTAGTTATTCGTTTCGAGCATCAGAACTGCGAAAATTTGGAGTTTCTCAAGCGTTTCTTACATAAAAACTGCCATATCTCGCGAACGGATTGACCAATCCGCAAAGTTTCTGTTGCATCTGAAAGTAGAAACTCGCCCCATTACAACGGTATGAGTAGTTTTCCCCTAGGCCGTTCTAGTTATTCGTTTCGAGCATCAGAACAGCGGAAATTTGGAGTTTCTCAAGCGTTTCTTACCTCAAAACTGCCATATCTCGCGAACGGATTGAACAATCCGCAAAATTTCTCTTGCATCTGAAAGTAGAAACTAGCCCCATTACAACGGTATGAGCAGTTTTCCCCTAGGCCGTTCTAGTTATTCGTTTCGAGCATCAGAACTGCGAAGATTTGGAGTTTCTCAAGCGTTTCTTACCTCAAAACTGCCATATCTCGCGAACGGTTTGACCAATCCGCAAAGTTTCTGTCGCATCTGAAAGTAGAAACTCGCCCCATTACAACGGTGTGAGTAGTTTTCCCCTAGGCCGTCCTAGTTATTCGTTTCGAGCATCAGAACTAAGAAAATTTTGAGTTTCTCAAGCGTTCCTTACCTCAAAACTGACATATCTCGCGAACGGATTGACCAATCCGCAAAATTTCTCTTGCATCTGAAAGTAGAAACTCGCCCCATTACAACGGTATGAGCAGTTTTCCCCTAGGCCGTTCTAGTTATTCGTTTCGAGCATCAGAAGTAAGAAAATTTTGAGTTTCTCAAGCGTTTCTTACCTCAAAACTGCCATATCTCGCGAACAGATTGACCAATCCGCAAAGTTGCTGTTGCATCTGAAAGTAGAAACTCGCCCCATTACAACGGTGTGAGTAGTTTTCCCCTAGGCCGTTCTAGTTATTCGTTTCGAGCATCAGAACTGCGAAAATTTTGAGTTTCTCAAGCGTTTCTTACCTCAAAACTGCCATATCTCGCGAACGGATTGACCAATCCGCAAAGTTTCTGTTGCATCTGAAAGTAGAAACTCGCCCCATTACAACGGTATGAGTAGTTTTCCCCTAGGCCGTTCTAGTTATTCGTTTCGAGCATCAGAACAGCGGAAATTTGGAGTTTCTCAAGCGTTTCTTACCTCAAAACTGCCATATCTCGCGAACGGATTGAACAATCCGTAAAATTTCTGTTGCATCTGAAAGTAGAAACTCGCCCCATTACAACGGTATGAGTAATTTCCCCCTAGGCCGTTCTAGTTATTCGTTTCGAGCATCAGAACAGCGGAAATTTTGAGTTTCTCTAGCGTTTCTTACTTCAAAACAGCCATATCTCGCGAACGGATTGACCAATCCGCAAAATTTCTCTTGTATCTGAAAGTAGAAACTCGCCCCATTACAACGGTATGAGCAGTTTTCCCCTAGGCCGTTCTAGTTATTCGTTTCGAGCATCAGAACTGCGAAGATTTGGAGTTTCTCAAGCGTTTCTTACCTCAAAACTGCCATATCTCGCGAACGGTTTGACCAATCCGCAAAGTTTCTCTTGCATCTGAAAGTAGAAACTCGCCCCATTACAACGATATGAGTAGTTTTCCCCTAGGCCGTTCTAGTTATTCGTTTCGAGCATCAGAACTAAGAAAATTTGGAGTTTCTCAAGCGTTTCTTACCTCAAAACTGCCATATCTCGCGAACGGATTGACCAATCCGCAAAGTTGCTGTTGCATCTGAAAGTGGAAACTCGCCCCATTACAACGTTATGAGTAGTTTTCCCCTAGGCCGTTCTAGTTATTCGTTTCGAGCATCAGAACTGCGAAAATTTTGAGTTTCTCAAGCGTTTCTTACCTCAAAACTGCCATATCTCGCGAACGGATTGACCAATCCGCAAAGTTTCTGTTGCATCTGAAAGTAGAAACTTGCCCCATTACAACGGTATGAGTAGTTTTCCCCTAGGCCGTTCTAGTTATTCGTTTCGAGCATCAGAACTGCGAAAATTTGGAGTTTCTCAAGCGTTTCTTACCTCAAAACTGCCATATCTCGCGAACGGATTGACCAATCCGCAAAGTTTCTGTCGCATCTGAAAGTAGAAACTCTCCCCATTACAACGGTGTGAGTAGTTTTCCCCTAGGCCGTCCTAGTTATTCGTTTCGAGCATCAGAACTAAGAAAATTTTGAGTTTCTCAAGCGTTTCTTACCTCAAAACTGCCATATCTCGCGAACGGATTGACCAATCCGCAAAGTTTCTGTTGCATCTGAAAGTAGAAACTCGCCCCATTACAACGGTATGAGTAGTTTTCCCCTAGGCCGTTCTAGTTATTCGTTTCGAGCATCAGAACAGCGGAAATTTGGAGTTTCTCAAGCGTTTCTTACCTCAAAACTGCCATATCTCGCGAACGGATTGAACAATCCGTAAAATTTCTGTTGCATCTGAAAGTAGAAACTCGCCCCATTACAACGGTATGAGTAATTTCCCCCTAGACCGTTCTAGTTATTCGTTTCGAGCATCAGAACAGCGGAAATTTTGAGTTTCTCTAGCGTTTCTTACTTCAAAACAGCCATATCTCGCGAACGGATTGACCAATCCGCAAAATTTCTCTTGTATCTGAAAGTAGAAACTCGCCCCATTACAACGGTATGAGCAGTTTTCCCCTAGGCCGTTCTAGTTATTCGTTTCGAGCATCAGAACTGCGAAGATTTGGAGTTTCTCAAGCGTTTCTTACCTCAAAACTGCCATATCTCGCGAACGGTTTGACCAATCCGCAAAGTTTCTCTTGCATCTGAAAGTAGAAACTCGCCCCATTACAACGATATGAGTAGTTTTCCCCTAGGCCGTTCTAGTTATTCGTTTCGAGCATCAGAACTAAGAAAATTTGGAGTTTCTCAAGCGTTTCTTACCTCAAAACTGCCATATCTCGCGAACGGATTGACCAATCCGCAAAGTTGCTGTTGCATCTGAAAGTGGAAACTCGCCCCATTACAACGTTATGAGTAGTTTTCCCCTAGGCCGTTCTAGTTATTCGTTTCGAGCATCAGAACTGCGAAAATTTTGAGTTTCTCAAGCGTTTCTTACCTCAAAACTGCCATATCTCGCGAACGGATTGACCAATCCGCAAAGTTTCTGTTGCATCTGAAAGTAGAAACTTGCCCCATTACAACGGTATGAGTAGTTTTCCCCTAGGCCGTTCTAGTTATTCGTTTCGAGCATCAGAACAGCGGAAATTTGGAGTTTCTCAAGCGTTTCTTACCTCAAAACTGCCATATCTCGCGAACGGATTGAACAATCCGTAAAATTTCTCTTGCATCTGAAAGTAGAAACTCGCCCCATTACAACGGTGTGAGTAGTTTTCCCCTAGGCCGTTCTAGTTATTCGTTTCGAGCATCAGAACTGCGAAAATTTGGAGTTTCTCAAGCGTTTCTTACATCAAAACTGCCATATCTCGCGAACGGATTGACCAATCCGCAAAGATTCTGTTGCATCTGAAGGTAGAAACTCGCCCCATTACAACGGTATGAGTAGTTTTCCCCTAGGCCGTTCTAGTTATTCGTTTCGAGCATCAGAACAGCGGAAATTTGGAGTTTCTCAAGCGTTTCTTACCTCAAAACTGCCATATCTCGCGAACGGATTGAACAATCCGCAAAATTTCTCTTGCATCTGAAAGTAGAAACTAGCCCCATTACAACGGTATGAGCAGTTTTCCCCTAGGCCGTTCTAGTTATTCGTTTCGAGCATCAGAACTGCGAAGATTTGGAGTTTCTCAAGCGTTTCTTACCTCAAAACTGCCATATCTCGCGAACGGTTTGACCAATCCGCAAAGTGTCTGTCGCATCTGAAAGTAGAAACTCGCCCCATTACAACGGTGTGAGTAGTTTTCCCCTAGGCCGTCCTAGTTATTCGTTTCGAGCATCAGAACTAAGAAAATTTTGAGTTTCTCAAGCGTTTCTTACCTCAAAACTGACATATCTCGCGAACGGATTGACCAATCCGCAAAATTTCTCTTGCATCTGAAAGTAGAAACTCGCCCCATTACAACGGTATGAGCAGTTTTCCCCTAGGCCGTTCTAGTTATTCGTTTCGAGCATCAGAAGTAAGAAAATTTTGAGTTTCTCAAGCGTTTCTTACCTCAAAACTGCCATATCTCGCGAACAGATTGACCAATCCGCAAAGTTGCTGTTGCATCTGAAAGTAGAAACTCGCCCCATTACAACGGTGTGAGTAGTTTTCCCCTAGGCCGTTCTAGTTATTCGTTTCGAGCATCAGAACTGCGAAAATTTGGAGTTTCTCAAGCGTTTCTTACATCAAAACTGCCATATCTCGCGAACGGATTGACCAATCCGCAAAGTTTCTGTTGCATCTGAAAGTAGAAACTCGCCCCATTACAACGGTATGAGTAGTTTTCCCCTAGGCCGTTCTAGTTATTCGTTTCGAGCATCAGAACAGTGGAAATTTGGAGTTTCTCAAGCGTTTCTTACCTCAAAACTGCCATATCTCGCCAACGGATTGAACAATCCGCAAAATTTCTCTTGCATCTGAAAGTAGAAACTCGCCCCATTACAACGGTATGAGCAGTTTTCCCCTAGGCCGTTCTAGTTATTCGTTTCGAGCATCAGAACTGCGAAGATTTGGAGTTTCTCAAGCGTTTCTTACCTCAAAACTGCCATATCTCGCGAACGGATTGACCAATCCGCAAAGTTGCTGTTGCATCTGAAAGTGGATACTCGCCCCATTACAACGGTATGAGTAGTTTTCCCCTAGGCCGTTCTAGTTATTCGTTTCGAGCATCAGAACTGCGAAAATTTTGAGTTTCTCAAGCGTTTCTTACCTCAAAACTGCCATATCTCGCGAACGGATTGACCAATCGGCAAAGTTTCTGTTGCATCTGAAAGTAGAAACTCGCCCCATTACAACGGTATGAGTAGTTTTCCCCTAGGCCGTTCTAGTTATTCGTTTCGAGCATCAGAACTGCGAAAATTTGGAGTTTCTCAAGCGTTTCTTACTTCAAAACTGCCATATCTCGCGAACGGATTGACCAATCCGCAAAGTTTCTGTCGCATCTGAAAGTACAAACTCGCCCCATTACAACGGTGTGAGTAGTTTTCCCCTAGGCCGTCCTAGTTATTCGTTTCGAGCATCAGAACTAAGAAAATTTTGAGTTTCTCAAGCGTTTCTTACCTCAAAACTGACATATCTCGCGAACGGATTGACCAATCCGCAAAATTTCTCTTGCATCTGAAAGTAGAAACTCGCCCCATTACAACGGTATGAGCAGTTTTCCCCTAGGCCGTTCTAGTTATTCGTTTCGAGCATCAGAAGTAAGAAAATTTTGAGTTCCTCAGCGTTTCTTACCTCAAAACTGCCATATCTCGCGAACAGATTGACCAATCCGCAAAGTTGCTGTTGCATCTGAAAGTAGAAACTCGCCCCATTACAACGGTGTGAGTAGTTTTCCCCTAGGCCGTTCTAGTTATTCGTTTCGAGCATCAGAACTGCGAAAATTTGGAGTTTCTCAAGCGTTTCTTACATCAAAACTGCCATATCTCGCGAACGGATTGACCAATCCGCAAAGTTTCTGTTGCATCTGAAAGTAGAAACTCGCCCCATTACAACGGTATGAGTAGTTTTCCCCTAGGCCGTTCTAGTTATTCGTTTCGAGCATCAGAACAGTGGAAATTTGGAGTTTCTCAAGCGTTTCTTACCTCAAAACTGCCATATCTCGCCAACGGATTGAACAATCCGCAAAATTTCTCTTGCATCTGAAAGTAGAAACTCGCCCCATTACAACGGTATGAGCAGTTTTCCCCTAGGCCGTTCTAGTTATTCGTTTCGAGCATCAGAACTGCGAAAATTTTGAGTTTCTCAAGCGTTTCTTACTTCAAAACAGCCATATCTCGCGAACGGATTGACCAATCCGCAAAATTTCTCTTGTATCTGAAAGTAGAAACTCGCCCCATTACAACGGTATGAGCAGTTTTCCCCTAGGCCGTTCTAGTTATTCGTTTCGAGCATCAGAACTGCGAAGATTTGGAGTTTCTCAAGCGTTTCTTACCTCAAAACTGCCATATCTCGCGAACGGTTTGACCAATCCGCAAAGTTTCTGTCGCATCTGAAAGTAGAAACTCGCCCCATTACAACGGTGTGAGTAGTTTTCCCCTAGGCCGTCCTAGTTATTCGTTTCGAGCATCAGAACTAAGAAAATTTTGAGTTTCTCAAGCGTTTCTTACCTCAAAACTGACATATCTCGCGAACGGATTGACCAATCCGCAAAATTTCTCTTGCATCTGAAAGTAGAAACTCGCCCCATTACAACGGTATGAGCAGTTTTCCCCTAGGCCGTTCTAGTTATTCGTTTCGAGCATCAGGAGTAAGAAAATTTTGAGTTTCTCAAGCGTTTCTTACCTCAAAACTGCCATATCTCGCGAACAGATTGACCAATCCGCAAAGTTGCTGTTGCATCTGAAAGTAGAAACTCGCCCCATTACAACGGTGTGAGTAGTTTTCCCCTAGGCCGTTCTAGTTATTCGTTTCGAGCATCAGAACTGCGAAAATTTGGAGTTTCTCAAGCGTTTCTTACATCAAAACTGCCATATCTCGCGAACGGATTGACCAATCCGCAAAGTTTCTGTTGCATCTGAAAGTAGAAACTCGCCCCATTACAACGGTATGAGTAGTTTTCCCCTAGGCCGTTCTAGTTATTCGTTTCGAGCATCAGAACAGTGGAAATTTGGAGTTTCTCAAGCGTTTCTTACCTCAAAACTGCCATATCTCGCCAACGGATTGAACAATCCGCAAAATTTCTCTTGCATCTGAAAGTAGAAACTCGCCCCATTACAACGGTATGAGCAGTTTTCCCCTAGGCCGTTCTAGTTATTCGTTTCGAGCATCAGAACTGCGAAGATTTGGAGTTTCTCAAGCGTTTCTTACCTCAAAACTGCCATATCTCGCGAACGGATTGACCAATCCGCAAAGTTGCTGTTGCATCTGAAAGTGGATACTCGCCCCATTACAACGGTATGAGTAGTTTTCCCCTAGGCCGTTCTAGTTATTCGTTTCGAGCATCAGAACTGCGAAAATTTTGAGTTTCTCAAGCGTTTCTTACCTCAAAACTGCCATATCTCGCGAACGGATTGACCAATCGGCAAAGTTTCTGTTGCATCTGAAAGTAGAAACTCGCCCCATTACAACGGTATGAGTAGTTTTCCCCTAGGCCGTTCTAGTTATTCGTTTCGAGCATCAGAACTGCGAAAATTTGGAGTTTCTCAAGCGTTTCTTACTTCAAAACTGCCATATCTCGCGAACGGATTGACCAATCCGCAAAGTTTCTGTCGCATCTGAAAGTACAAACTCGCCCCATTACAACGGTGTGAGTAGTTTTCCCCTAGGCCGTCCTAGTTATTCGTTTCGAGCATCAGAACTAAGAAAATTTTGAGTTTCTCAAGCGTTTCTTACCTCAAAACTGACATATCTCGCGAACGGATTGACCAATCCGCAAAATTTCTCTTGCATCTGAAAGTAGAAACTCGCCCCATTACAACGGTATGAGCAGTTTTCCCCTAGGCCGTTCTAGTTATTCGTTTCGAGCATCAGAACTGCGAAAATTTTGAGTTTCTCAAGCGTTTCTTACTTCAAAACAGCCATATCTCGCGAACGGATTGACCAATCCGCAAAATTTCTCTTGTATCTGAAAGTAGAAACTCGCCCCATTACAACGGTATGAGCAGTTTTCCCCTAGGCCGTTCTAGTTATTCGTTTCGAGCATCAGAACTGCGAAGATTTGGAGTTTCTCAAGCGTTTCTTACCTCAAAACTGCCATATCTCGCGAACGGATTGACCAATCCGCAAAGTTGCTGTTGCATCTGAAAGTGGATACTCGCCCCATTACAACGGTATGAGTAGTTTTCCCCTAGGCCGTTCTAGTTATTCGTTTCGAGCATCAGAACAGTGGAAATTTGGAGTTTCTCAAGCGTTTCTTACCTCAAAACTGCCATATCTCGCCAACGGATTGAACAATCCGCAAAATTTCTCTTGCATCTGAAAGTAGAAACTCGCCCCATTACAACGGTATGAGCAGTTTTCCCCTAGGCCGTTCTAGTTATTCGTTTCGAGCATCAGAACTGCGAAAATTTTGAGTTTCTCAAGCGTTTCTTACTTCAAAACAGCCATATCTCGCGAACGGATTGACCAATCCGCAAAATTTCTCTTGTATCTGAAAGTAGAAACTCGCCCCATTACAACGGTATGAGCAGTTTTCCCCTAGGCCGTTCTAGTTATTCGTTTCGAGCATCAGAACTGCGAAGATTTGGAGTTTCTCAAGCGTTTCTTACCTCAAAACTGCCATATCTCGCGAACGGTTTGACCAATCCGCAAAGTTTCTGTCGCATCTGAAAGTAGAAACTCGCCCCATTACAACGGTGTGAGTAGTTTTCCCCTAGGCCGTCCTAGTTATTCGTTTCGAGCATCAGAACTAAGAAAATTTTGAGTTTCTCAAGCGTTTCTTACCTCAAAACTGACATATCTCGCGAACGGATTGACCAATCCGCAAAATTTCTCTTGCATCTGAAAGTAGAAACTCGCCCCATTACAACGGTATGAGCAGTTTTCCCCTAGGCCGTTCTAGTTATTCGTTTCGAGCATCAGGAGTAAGAAAATTTTGAGTTTCTCAAGCGTTTCTTACCTCAAAACTGCCATATCTCGCGAACAGATTGACCAATCCGCAAAGTTGCTGTTGCATCTGAAAGTAGAAACTCGCCCCATTACAACGGTGTGAGTAGTTTTCCCCTAGGCCGTTCTAGTTATTCGTTTCGAGCATCAGAACTGCGAAAATTTGGAGTTTCTCAAGCGTTTCTTACATCAAAACTGCCATATCTCGCGAACGGATTGACCAATCCGCAAAGTTTCTGTTGCATCTGAAAGTAGAAACTCGCCCCATTACAACGGTATGAGTAGTTTTCCCCTAGGCCGTTCTAGTTATTCGTTTCGAGCATCAGAACAGTGGAAATTTGGAGTTTCTCAAGCGTTTCTTACCTCAAAACTGCCATATCTCGCCAACGGATTGAACAATCCGCAAAATTTCTCTTGCATCTGAAAGTAGAAACTCGCCCCATTACAACGGTATGAGCAGTTTTCCCCTAGGCCGTTCTAGTTATTCGGTTCGAGCATCAGAACTGCGAAGATTTGGAGTTTCTCAAGCGTTTCTTACCTCAAAACTGCCATATCTCGCGAACGGATTGACCAATCCGCAAAGTTGCTGTTGCATCTGAAAGTGGATACTCGCCCCATTACAACGGTATGAGTAGTTTTCCCCTAGGCCGTTCTAGTTATTCGTTTCGAGCATCAGAACTGCGAAAATTTTGAGTTTCTCAAGCGTTTCTTACCTCAAAACTGCCATATCTCGCGAACGGATTGACCAATCGGCAAAGTTTCTGTTGCATCTGAAAGTAGAAACTCGCCCCATTACAACGGTATGAGTAGTTTTCCCCTAGGCCGTTCTAGTTATTCGTTTCGAGCATCAGAACTGCGAAAATTTGGAGTTTCTCAAGCGTTTCTTACTTCAAAACTGCCATATCTCGCGAACGGATTGACCAATCCGCAAAGTTTCTGTCGCATCTGAAAGTACAAACTCGCCCCATTACAACGGTGTGAGTAGTTTTCCCCTAGGCCGTCCTAGTTATTCGTTTCGAGCATCAGAACTAAGAAAATTTTGAGTTTCTCAAGCGTTTCTTACCTCAAAACTGACATATCTCGCGAACGGATTGACCAATCCGCAAAATTTCTCTTGCATCTGAAAGTAGAAACTCGCCCCATTACAACGGTATGAGCAGTTTTCCCCTAGGCCGTTCTAGTTATTCGTTTCGAGCATCAGAACTGCGAAAATTTTGAGTTTCTCAAGCGTTTCTTACTTCAAAACAGCCATATCTCGCGAACGGATTGACCAATCCGCAAAATTTCTCTTGTATCTGAAAGTAGAAACTCGCCCCATTACAACGGTATGAGCAGTTTTCCCCTAGGCCGTTCTAGTTATTCGTTTCGAGCATCAGAACTGCGAAGATTTGGAGTTTCTCAAGCGTTTCTTACCTCAAAACTGCCATATCTCGCGAACGGATTGACCAATCCGCAAAGTTGCTGTTGCATCTGAAAGTGGATACTCGCCCCATTACAACGGTATGAGTAGTTTTCCCCTAGGCCGTTCTAGTTATTCGTTTCGAGCATCAGAACAGTGGAAATTTGGAGTTTCTCAAGCGTTTCTTACCTCAAAACTGCCATATCTCGCCAACGGATTGAACAATCCGCAAAATTTCTCTTGCATCTGAAAGTAGAAACTCGCCCCATTACAACGGTATGAGCAGTTTTCCCCTAGGCCGTTCTAGTTATTCGTTTCGAGCATCAGAACTGCGAAAATTTTGAGTTTCTCAAGCGTTTCTTACTTCAAAACAGCCATATCTCGCGAACGGATTGACCAATCCGCAAAATTTCTCTTGTATCTGAAAGTAGAAACTCGCCCCATTACAACGGTATGAGCAGTTTTCCCCTAGGCCGTTCTAGTTATTCGTTTCGAGCATCAGAACTGCGAAGATTTGGAGTTTCTCAAGCGTTTCTTACCTCAAAACTGCCATATCTCGCGAACGGTTTGACCAATCCGCAAAGTTTCTGTCGCATCTGAAAGTAGAAACTCGCCCCATTACAACGGTGTGAGTAGTTTTCCCCTAGGCCGTCCTAGTTATTCGTTTCGAGCATCAGAACTAAGAAAATTTTGAGTTTCTCAAGCGTTTCTTACCTCAAAACTGACATATCTCGCGAACGGATTGACCAATCCGCAAAATTTCTCTTGCATCTGAAAGTAGAAACTCGCCCCATTACAACGGTATGAGCAGTTTTCCCCTAGGCCGTTCTAGTTATTCGTTTCGAGCATCAGGAGTAAGAAAATTTTGAGTTTCTCAAGCGTTTCTTACCTCAAAACTGCCATATCTCGCGAACAGATTGACCAATCCGCAAAGTTGCTGTTGCATCTGAAAGTAGAAACTCGCCCCATTACAACGGTGTGAGTAGTTTTCCCCTAGGCCGTTCTAGTTATTCGTTTCGAGCATCAGAACTGCGAAAATTTGGAGTTTCTCAAGCGTTTCTTACATCAAAACTGCCATATCTCGCGAACGGATTGACCAATCCGCAAAGTTTCTGTTGCATCTGAAAGTAGAAACTCGCCCCATTACAACGGTATGAGTAGTTTTCCCCTAGGCCGTTCTAGTTATTCGTTTCGAGCATCAGAACAGTGGAAATTTGGAGTTTCTCAAGCGTTTCTTACCTCAAAACTGCCATATCTCGCCAACGGATTGAACAATCCGCAAAATTTCTCTTGCATCTGAAAGTAGAAACTCGCCCCATTACAACGGTATGAGCAGTTTTCCCCTAGGCCGTTCTAGTTATTCGTTTCGAGCATCAGAACTGCGAAGATTTGGAGTTTCTCAAGCGTTTCTTACCTCAAAACTGCCATATCTCGCGAACGGATTGACCAATCCGCAAAGTTGCTGTTGCATCTGAAAGTGGATACTCGCCCCATTACAACGGTATGAGTAGTTTTCCCCTAGGCCGTTCTAGTTATTCGTTTCGAGCATCAGAACTGCGAAAATTTTGAGTTTCTCAAGCGTTTCTTACCTCAAAACTGCCATATCTCGCGAACGGATTGACCAATCGGCAAAGTTTCTGTTGCATCTGAAAGTAGAAACTCGCCCCATTACAACGGTATGAGTAGTTTTCCCCTAGGCCGTTCTAGTTATTCGTTTCGAGCATCAGAACTGCGAAAATTTGGAGTTTCTCAAGCGTTTCTTACTTCAAAACTGCCATATCTCGCGAACGGATTGACCAATCCGCAAAGTTTCTGTCGCATCTGAAAGTACAAACTCGCCCCATTACAACGGTGTGAGTAGTTTTCCCCTAGGCCGTCCTAGTTATTCGTTTCGAGCATCAGAACTAAGAAAATTTTGAGTTTCTCAAGCGTTTCTTACCTCAAAACTGACATATCTCGCGAACGGATTGACCAATCCGCAAAATTTCTCTTGCATCTGAAAGTAGAAACTCGCCCCATTACAACGGTATGAGCAGTTTTCCCCTAGGCCGTTCTAGTTATTCGTTTCGAGCATCAGAACTGCGAAAATTTTGAGTTTCTCAAGCGTTTCTTACTTCAAAACAGCCATATCTCGCGAACGGATTGACCAATCCGCAAAATTTCTCTTGTATCTGAAAGTAGAAACTCGCCCCATTACAACGGTATGAGCAGTTTTCCCCTAGGCCGTTCTAGTTATTCGTTTCGAGCATCAGAACTGCGAAGATTTGGAGTTTCTCAAGCGTTTCTTACTTCAAAACAGCCATATCTCGCGAACGGATTGACCAATCCGCAAAATTTCTCTTGTATCTGAAAGTAGAAACTCGCCCCATTACAACGGTATGAGCAGTTTTCCCCTAGGCCGTTCTAGTTATTCGTTTCGAGCATCAGAACTGCGAAGATTTGGAGTTTCTCAAGCGTTTCTTACTTCAAAACTGCCATATCTCGCGAACGGATTGACCAATCCGCAAAGTTTCTGTCGCATCTGAAAGTAGAAACTCGCCCCATTACAACGGTATGAGCAGTTTTCCCCTAGGCCGTTCTAGTTATTCGTTTCGAGCATCAGAAGTAAGAAAATTTTGAGTTTCTCAAGCGTTTCTTACCTCAAAACTGCCATATCTCGCGAACAGATTGACCAATCCGCAAAGTTGCTGTTGCATCTGAAAGTAGAAACTCGCCCCATTACAACGGTGTGAGTAGTTTTCCCCTAGGCCGTTCTAGTTATTCGTTTCGAGCATCAGAACTGCGAAAATTTGGAGTTTCTCAAGCGTTTCTTACATCAAAACTGCCATATCTCGCGAACGGATTGACCAATCCGCAAAGTTTCTGTTGCATCTGAAAGTAGAAACTCGCCCCATTACAACGGTATGAGTAGTTTTCCCCTAGGCCGTTCTAGTTATTCGTTTCGAGCATCAGAACAGTGGAAATTTGGAGTTTCTCAAGCGTTTCTTACCTCAAAACTGCCATATCTCGCCAACGGATTGAACAATCCGCAAAATTTCTCTTGCATCTGAAAGTAGAAACTCGCCCCATTACAACGGTATGAGCAGTTTTCCCCTAGGCCGTTCTAGTTATTCGTTTCGAGCATCAGAACTGCGAAAATTTTGAGTTTCTCAAGCGTTTCTTACTTCAAAACAGCCATATCTCGCGAACGGATTGACCAATCCGCAAAATTTCTCTTGTATCTGAAAGTAGAAACTCGCCCCATTACAACGGTATGAGCAGTTTTCCCCTAGGCCGTTCTAGTTATTCGTTTCGAGCATCAGAACTGCGAAGATTTGGAGTTTCTCAAGCGTTTCTTACTTCAAAACAGCCATATCTCGCGAACGGATTGACCAATCCGCAAAATTTCTCTTGCATCTGAAAGTAGAAACTCGCCCCATTACAACGGTATGAGCAGTTTTCCCCTAGGCCGTTCTAGTTATTCGTTTCGAGCATCAGAAGTAAGAAAATTTTGAGTTTCTCAAGCGTTTCTTACCTCAAAGCTGCCATATCTCGCGAACAGATTGACCAATCCGCAAAGTTGCTGTTGCATCTGAAAGTAGAAACTCGCCCCATTACAACGGTGTGAGTAGTTTTCCCCTAGGCCGTTCTAGTTATTCGTTTCGAGCATCAGAACTGCGAAAATTTGGAGTTTCTCAAGCGTTTCTTACATCAAAACTGTCATATCTCGCGAACGGATTGACCAATCCGCAAAGTTTCTGTTGCATCTGAAAGTAGAAACTCGCCCCATTACAACGGTATGAGTAGTTTTCCCCTAGGCCGTTCTAGTTATTCGTTTCGAGCATCAGAACAGTGGAAATTTGGAGTTTCTCAAGCGTTTCTTACCTCAAAACTGCCATATCTCGCCAACGGATTGAACAATCCGCAAAATTTCTCTTGCATCTGAAAGTAGAAACTCGCCCCATTACAACGGTATGAGCAGTTTTCCCCTAGGCCGTTCTAGTTATTCGTTTCGAGCATCAGAACTGCGAAGATTTGGAGTTTCTCAAGCGTTTCTTACCTCAAAACTGCCATATCTCGCGAACGGATTGACCAATCCGCAAAGTTGCTGTTGCATCTGAAAGTGGATACTCGCCCCATTACAACGGTATGAGTAGTTTTCCCCTAGGCCGTTCTAGTTATTCGTTTCGAGCATCAGAACTGCGAAAATTTTGAGTTTCTCAAGCGTTTCTTACCTCAAAACTGCCATATCTCGCGAACGGATTGACCAATCGGCAAAGTTTCTGTTGCATCTGAAAGTAGAAACTCGCCCCATTACAACGGTATGAGTAGTTTTCCCCTAGGCCGTTCTAGTTATTCGTTTCGAGCATCAGAACTGCGAAAATTTGGAGTTTCTCAAGCGTTTCTTACTTCAAAACTGCCATATCTCGCGAACGGATTGACCAATCCGCAAAGTTTCTGTCGCATCTGAAAGTACAAACTCGCCCCATTACAACGGTGTGAGTAGTTTTCCCCTAGGCCGTCCTAGTTATTCGTTTCGAGCATCAGAACTAAGAAAATTTTGAGTTTCTCAAGCGTTTCTTACCTCAAAACTGACATATCTCGCGAACGGATTGACCAATCCGCAAAATTTCTCTTGCATCTGAAAGTAGAAACTCGCCCCATTACAACGGTATGAGCAGTTTTCCCCTAGGCCGTTCTAGTTATTCGTTTCGAGCATCAGAAGTAAGAAAATTTTGAGTTTCTCAAGCGTTTCTTACCTCAAAACTGCCATATCTCGCGAACAGATTGACCAATCCGCAAAGTTGCTGTTGCATCTGAAAGTAGAAACTCGCCCCATTACAACGGTGTGAGTAGTTTTCCCCTAGGCCGTTCTAGTTATTCGTTTCGAGCATCAGAACTGCGAAAATTTGGAGTTTCTCAAGCGTTTCTTACATCAAAACTGCCATATCTCGCGAACGGATTGACCAATCCGCAAAGTTTCTGTTGCATCTGAAAGTAGAAACTCGCCCCATTACAACGGTATGAGTAGTTTTCCCCTAGGCCGTTCTAGTTATTCGTTTCGAGCATCAGAACAGTGGAAATTTGGAGTTTCTCAAGCGTTTCTTACCTCAAAACTGCCATATCTCGCCAACGGATTGAACAATCCGCAAAATTTCTCTTGCATCTGAAAGTAGAAACTCGCCCCATTACAACGGTATGAGCAGTTTTCCCCTAGGCCGTTCTAGTTATTCGTTTCGAGCATCAGAACTGCGAAAATTTTGAGTTTCTCAAGCGTTTCTTACTTCAAAACAGCCATATCTCGCGAACGGATTGACCAATCCGCAAAATTTCTCTTGTATCTGAAAGTAGAAACTCGCCCCATTACAACGGTATGAGCAGTTTTCCCCTAGGCCGTTCTAGTTATTCGTTTCGAGCATCAGAACTGCGAAGATTTGGAGTTTCTCAAGCGTTTCTTACCTCAAAACTGCCATATCTCGCGAACGGATTGACCAATCCGCAAAGTTGCTGTTGCATCTGAAAGTGGATACTCGCCCCATTACAACGGTATGAGTAGTTTTCCCCTAGGCCGTTCTAGTTATTCGTTTCGAGCATCAGAACTGCGAAAATTTTGAGTTTCTCAAGCGTTTCTTACCTCAAAACTGCCATATCTCGCGAACGGATTGACCAATCGGCAATGTTTCTGTTGCATCTGAAAGTAGAAACTCGCCCCATTACAACGGTATGAGTAGTTTTCCCCTAGGCCGTTCTAGTTATTCGTTTCGAGCATCAGAACTGCGAAAATTTGGAGTTTCTCAAGCGTTTCTTACTTCAAAACTGCCATATCTCGCGAACGGATTGACCAATCCGCAAAGTTTCTGTCGCATCTGAAAGTACAAACTCGCCCCATTACAACGGTGTGAGTAGTTTTCCCCTAGGCCGTCCTAGTTATTCGTTTCGAGCATCAGAACTAAGAAAATTTTGAGTTTCTCAAGCGTTTCTTACCTCAAAACTGACATATCTCGCGAACGGATTGACCAATCCGCAAAATTTCTCTTGCATCTGAAAGTAGAAACTCGCCCCATTACAACGGTATGAGCAGTTTTCCCCTAGGCCGTTCTAGTTATTCGTTTCGAGCATCAGAAGTAAGAAAATTTTGAGTTTCTCAAGCGTTTCTTACCTCAAAACTGCCATATCTCGCGAACAGATTGACCAATCCGCAAAGTTGCTGTTGCATCTGAAAGTAGAAACTCGCCCCATTACAACGGTGTGAGTAGTTTTCCCCTAGGCCGTTCTAGTTATTCGTTTCGAGCATCAGAACTGCGAAAATTTGGAGTTTCTCAAGCGTTTCTTACATCAAAACTGCCATATCTCGCGAACGGATTGACCAATCCGCAAAGTTTCTGTTGCATCTGAAAGTAGAAACTCGCCCCATTACAACGGTATGAGTAGTTTTCCCCTAGGCCGTTCTAGTTATTCGTTTCGAGCATCAGAACTAAGAAAATTTTGAGTTTCTCAAGCGTTTCTTACCTCAAAACTGACATATCTCGCGAACGGATTGACCAATCCGCAAAATTTCTCTTGCATCTGAAAGTAGAAACTCGCCCCATTACAACGGTATGAGCAGTTTTCCCCTAGGCCGTTCTAGTTATTCGTTTCGAGCATCAGGAGTAAGAAAATTTTGAGTTTCTCAAGCGTTTCTTACCTCAAAACTGCCATATCTCGCGAACAGATTGACCAATCCGCAAAGTTGCTGTTGCATCTGAAAGTAGAAACTCGCCCCATTACAACGGTGTGAGTAGTTTTCCCCTAGGCCGTTCTAGTTATTCGTTTCGAGCATCAGAACTGCGAAAATTTGGAGTTTCTCAAGCGTTTCTTACATCAAAACTGCCATATCTCGCGAACGGATTGACCAATCCGCAAAGTTTCTGTTGCATCTGAAAGTAGAAACTCGCCCCATTACAACGGTATGAGTAGTTTTCCCCTAGGCCGTTCTAGTTATTCGTTTCGAGCATCAGAACAGTGGAAATTTGGAGTTTCTCAAGCGTTTCTTACCTCAAAACTGCCATATCTCGCCAACGGATTGAACAATCCGCAAAATTTCTCTTGCATCTGAAAGTAGAAACTCGCCCCATTACAACGGTATGAGCAGTTTTCCCCTAGGCCGTTCTAGTTATTCGTTTCGAGCATCAGAACTGCGAAGATTTGGAGTTTCTCAAGCGTTTCTTACCTCAAAACTGCCATATCTCGCGAACGGATTGACCAATCCGCAAAGTTGCTGTTGCATCTGAAAGTGGATACTCGCCCCATTACAACGGTATGAGTAGTTTTCCCCTAGGCCGTTCTAGTTATTCATTTCGAGCATCAGAACTGCGAAAATTTTGAGTTTCTCAAGCGTTTCTTACCTCAAAACTGCCATATCTCGCGAACGGATTGACCAATCGGCAAAGTTTCTGTTGCATCTGAAAGTAGAAACTCGCCCCATTACAACGGTATGAGTAGTTTTCCCCTAGGCCGTTCTAGTTATTCGTTTCGAGCATCAGAACTGCGAAAATTTGGAGTTTCTCAAGCGTTTCTTACTTCAAAACTGCCATATCTCGCGAACGGATTGACCAATCCGCAAAGTTTCTGTCGCATCTGAAAGTACAAACTCGCCCCATTACAACGGTGTGAGTAGTTTTCCCCTAGGCCGTCCTAGTTATTCGTTTCGAGCATCAGAACTAAGAAAATTTTGAGTTTCTCAAGCGTTTCTTACCTCAAAACTGACATATCTCGCGAACGGATTGACCAATCCGCAAAATTTCTCTTGCATCTGAAAGTAGAAACTCGCCCCATTACAACGGTATGAGCAGTTTTCCCCTAGGCCGTTCTAGTTATTCGTTTCGAGCATCAGAAGTAAGAAAATTTTGAGTTTCTCAAGCGTTTCTTACCTCAAAACTGCCATATCTCGCGAAAAGATTGACCAATCCGCAAAGTTGCTGTTGCATCTGAAAGTAGAAACTCGCCCCATTACAACGGTGTGAGTAGTTTTCCCCTAGGCCGTTCTAGTTATTCGTTTCGAGCATCAGAACTGCGAAAATTTGGAGTTTCTCAAGCGTTTCTTACATCAAAACTGCCATATCTCGCGAACGGATTGACCAATCCGCAAAGTTTCTGTTGCATCTGAAAGTAGAAACTCGCCCCATTACAACGGTATGAGTAGTTTTCCCCTAGGCCGTTCTAGTTATTCGTTTCGAGCATCAGAACAGTGGAAATTTGGAGTTTCTCAAGCGTTTCTTACCTCAAAACTGCCATATCTCGCCAACGGATTGAACAATCCGCAAAATTTCTCTTGCATCTGAAAGTAGAAACTCGCCCCATTACAACGGTATGAGCAGTTTTCCCCTAGGCCGTTCTAGTTATTCGTTTCGAGCATCAGAACTGCGAAAATTTTGAGTTTCTCAAGCGTTTCTTACTTCAAAACAGCCATATCTCGCGAACGGATTGACCAATCCGCAAAATTTCTCTTGTATCTGAAAGTAGAAACTCGCCCCATTACAACGGTATGAGCAGTTTTCCCCTAGGCCGTTCTAGTTATTCGTTTCGAGCATCAGAACTGCGAAGATTTGGAGTTTCTCAAGCGTTTCTTACCTCAAAACTGCCATATCTCGCGAACGGATTGACCAATCCGCAAAGTTGCTGTTGCATCTGAAAGTGGATACTCGCCCCATTACAACGGTATGAGTAGTTTTCCCCTAGGCCGTTCTAGTTATTCGTTTCGAGCATCAGAACTGCGAAAATTTTGTGTTTCTCAAGCGTTTCTTACCTCAAAACTGCCATATCTCGCGAACGGATTGACCAATCGGCAATGTTTCTGTTGCATCTGAAAGTAGAAACTCGCCCCATTACAACGGTATGAGCAGTTTTCCCCTAGGCCGTTCTAGTTATTCGTTTCGAGCATCAGAACTGCGAAGATTTGGAGTTTCTCAAGCGTTTCTTACTTCAAAACTGCCATATCTCGCGAACGGATTGACCAATCCGCAAAGTTTCTGTCGCATCTGAAAGTACAAACTCGCCCCATTACAACGGTGTGAGTAGTTTTCCCCTAGGCCGTTCTAGTTATTCGTTTCGAGCATCAGAACTAAGAAAATTTTGAGTTTCTCAAGCGTTTCTTACCTCAAAACTGACATATCTCGCGAACGGATTGACCAATCCGCAAAATTTCTCTTGCATCTGAAAGTAGAAACTCGCCCCATTACAACGGTATGAGCAGTTTTCCCCTAGGCCGTTCTAGTTATTCGTTTCGAGCATCAGAAGTAAGAAAATTTTGAGTTTCTCAAGCGTTTCTTACCTCAAAACTGCCATATCTCGCGAACAGATTGACCAATCCGCAAAGTTGCTGTTGCATCTGAAAGTAGAAACTCGCCCCATTACAACGGTGTGAGTAGTTTTCCCCTAGGCCGTTCTAGTTATTCGTTTCGAGCATCAGAACTGCGAAAATTTGGAGTTTCTCAAGCGTTTCTTACATCAAAACTGCCATATCTCGCGAACGGATTGACCAATCCGCAAAGTTTCTGTTGCATCTGAAAGTAGAAACTCGCCCCATTACAACGGTATGAGTAGTTTTCCCCTAGGCCGTTCTAGTTATTCGTTTCGAGCATCAGAACAGTGGAAATTTGGAGTTTCTCAAGCGTTTCTTACCTCAAAACTGCCATATCTCGCCAACGGATTGAACAATCCGCAAAATTTCTCTTGCATCTGAAAGTAGAAACTCGCCCCATTACAACGGTATGAGCAGTTTTCCCCTAGGCCGTTCTAGTTATTCGTTTCGAGCATCAGAACTGCGAAAATTTTGAGTTTCTCAAGCGTTTCTTACTTCAAAACAGCCATATCTCGCGAACGGATTGACCAATCCGCAAAATTTCTCTTGTATCTGAAAGTAGAAACTCGCCCCATTACAACGGTATGAGCAGTTTTCCCCTAGGCCGTTCTAGTTATTCGTTTCGAGCATCAGAACTGCGAAGATTTGGAGTTTCTCAAGCGTTTCTTACCTCAAAACTGCCATATCTCGCGAACGGTTTGACCAATCCGCAAAGTTTCTGTCGCATCTGAAAGTAGAAACTCGCCCCATTACAACGGTGTGAGTAGTTTTCCCCTAGGCCGTCCTAGTTATTCGTTTCGAGCATCAGAACTAAGAAAATTTTGAGTTTCTCAAGCGTTTCTTACCTCAAAACTGACATATCTCGCGAACGGATTGACCAATCCGCAAAATTTCTCTTGCATCTGAAAGTAGAAACTCGCCCCATTACAACGGTATGAGCAGTTTTCCCCTAGGCCGTTCTAGTTATTCGTTTCGAGCATCAGAAGTAAGAAAATTTTGAGTTTCTCAAGCGTTTCTTACCTCAAAACTGCCATATCTCGCGAACAGATTGACCAATCCGCAAAGTTGCTGTTGCATCTGAAAGTAGAAACTCGCCCCATTACAACGGTGTGAGTAGTTTTCCCCTAGGCCGTTCTAGTTATTCGTTTCGAGCATCAGAACTGCGAAAATTTGGAGTTTCTCAAGCGTTTCTTACATCAAAACTGCCATATCTCGCGAACGGATTGACCAATCCGCAAAGTTTCTGTTGCATCTGAAAGTAGAAACTCGCCCCATTACAACGGTATGAGTAGTTTTCCCCTAGGCCGTTCTAGTTATTCGTTTCGAGCATCAGAACAGTGGAAATTTGGAGTTTCTCAAAACTGCCATATCTCGCCAACGGATTGAACAATCCGCAAAATTTCTCTTGCATCTGAAAGTAGAAACTCGCCCCATTACAACGGTATGAGCAGTTTTCCCCTAGGCCGTTCTAGTTATTCGTTTCGAGCATCAGAACTGCGAAGATTTGGAGTTTCTCAAGCGTTTCTTACCTCAAAACTGCCATATCTCGCGAACGGATTGACCAATCCGCAAAGTTGCTGTTGCATCTGAAAGTGGATACTCGCCCCATTACAACGGTATGAGTAGTTTTCCCCTAGGCCGTTCTAGTTATTCGTTTCGAGCATCAGAACTGCGAAAATTTTGAGTTTCTCAAGCGTTTCTTACCTCAAAACTGCCATATCTCGCGAACGGATTGACCAATCGGCAAAGTTTCTGTTGCATCTGAAAGTAGAAACTCGCCCCATTACAACGGTATGAGTAGTTTTCCCCTAGGCCGTTCTAGTTATTCGTTTCGAGCATCAGTACTGCGAAAATTTGGAGTTTCTCAAGCGTTTCTTACTTCAAAACTGCCATATCTCGCGAACGGATTGACCAATCCGCAAAGTTTCTGTCGCATCTGAAAGTACAAACTCGCCCCATTACAACGGTGTGAGTAGTTTTCCCCTAGGCCGTCCTAGTTATTCGTTTCGAGCATCAGAACTAAGAAAATTTTGAGTTTCTCAAGCGTTTCTTACCTCAAAACTGACATATCTCGCGAACGGATTGACCAATCCGCAAAATTTCTCTTGCATCTGAAAGTAGAAACTCGCCCCATTACAACGGTATGAGCAGTTTTCCCCTAGGCCGTTCTAGTTATTCGTTTCGAGCATCAGAAGTAAGAAAATTTTGAGTTTCTCAAGCGTTTCTTACCTCAAAACTGCCATATCTCGCGAACAGATTGACCAATCCGCAAAGTTGCTGTTGCATCTGAAAGTAGAAACTCGCCCCATTACAACGGTGTGAGTAGTTTTCCCCTAGGCCGTTCTAGTTATTCGTTTCGAGCATCAGAACTGCGAAAATTTGGAGTTTCTCAAGCGTTTCTTACATCAAAACTGCCATATCTCGCGAACGGATTGACCAATCCGCAAAGTTTCTGTTGCATCTGAAAGTAGAAACTCGCCCCATTACAACGGTATGAGTAGTTTTCCCCTAGGCCGTTCTAGTTATTCGTTTCGAGCATCAGAACTGTGGAAATTTGGAGTTTCTCAAGCGTTTCTTACCTCAAAACTGCCATATCTCGCCAACGGATTGAACAATCCGCAAAATTTCTCTTGCATCTGAAAGTAGAAACTCGCCCCATTACAACGGTATGAGCAGTTTTCCCCTAGGCCGTTCTAGTTATTCGTTTCGAGCATCAGAACTGCGAAAATTTTGAGTTTCTCAAGCGTTTCTTACTTCAAAACAGCCATATCTCGCGAACGGATTGACCAATCCGCAAAATTTCTCTTGTATCTGAAAGTAGAAACTCGCCCCATTACAACGGTATGAGCAGTTTTCCCCTAGGCCGTTCTAGTTATTCGTTTCGAGCATCAGAACTGCGAAGATTTGGAGTTTCTCAAGCGTTTCTTACCTCAAAACTGCCATATCTCGCGAACGGATTGACCAATCCGCAAAGTTGCTGTTGCATCTGAAAGTGGATACTCGCCCCATTACAACGGTATGAGTAGTTTTCCCCTAGGCCGTTCTAGTTATTCGTTTCGAGCATCAGAACTGCGAAAATTTTGAGTTTCTCAAGCGTTTCTTACCTCAAAACTGCCATATCTCGCGAACGGATTGACCAATCGGCAATGTTTCTGTTGCATCTGAAAGTAGAAACTCGCCCCATTACAACGGTATGAGTAGTTTTCCCCTAGGCCGTTCTAGTTATTCGTTTCGAGCATCAGAACAGTGGAAATTTGGAGTTTCTCAAGCGTTTCTTACCTCAAAACTGCCATATCTCGCCAACGGATTGAACAATCCGCAAAATTTCTCTTGCATCTGAAAGTAGAAACTCGCCCCATTACAACGGTATGAGCAGTTTTCCCCTAGGCCGTTCTAGTTATTCGTTTCGAGCATCAGAACTGCGAAAATTTTGAGTTTCTCAAGCGTTTCTTACTTCAAAACAGCCATATCTCGCGAACGGATTGACCAATCCGCAAAATTTCTCTTGTATCTGAAAGTAGAAACTCGCCCCATTACAACGGTATGAGCAGTTTTCCCCTAGGCCGTTCTAGTTATTCGTTTCGAGCATCAGAACTGCGAAGATTTGGAGTTTCTCAAGCGTTTCTTACCTCAAAACTGCCATATCTCGCGAACGGATTGACCAATCCGCAAAGTTGCTGTTGCATCTGAAAGTGGATACTCGCCCCATTACAACGGTATGAGTAGTTTTCCCCTAGGCCGTTCTAGTTATTCGTTTCGAGCATCAGAACTGCGAAAATTTTGAGTTTCTCAAGCGTTTCTTACCTCAAAACTGCCATATCTCGCGAACGGATTGACCAATCGGCAATGTTTCTGTTGCATCTGAAAGTAGAAACTCGCCCCATTACAACGGTATGAGTAGTTTTCCCCTAGGCCGTTCTAGTTATTCGTTTCGAGCATCAGAACTGCGAAAATTTGGAGTTTCTCAAGCGTTTCTTACTTCAAAACTGCCATATCTCGCGAACGGATTGACCAATCCGCAAAGTTTCTGTCGCATCTGAAAGTACAAACTCGCCCCATTACAACGGTGTGAGTAGTTTTCCCTAGGCCGTCCTAGTTATTCGTTTCGAGCATCAGAACTAAGAAAATTTGGAGTTTCTCAAGCGTTTCTTACATCAAAACTGCCATATCTCGCGAACGGATTGACCAATCCGCAAAGTTGCTGTTGCATCTGAAAGTAGAAACTCGCCCCATTACAACGGTGTGAGTAGTTTTCCCCTAGGCCGTTCTAGTTATTCGTTTCGAGCATCAAAACTGCGAAAATTTGGAGTTTCTCAAGCGTTTCTTACATCAAAACTGCCATATCTCGCGAACGGATTGACCAATCCCCAAAGTTTCTGTTGCATCTGAAAGTAGAAACTCGCCCCATTACAACGGTATGAGTAGTTTTCCCCTAGGCCGTTCTAGTTATTCGTTTCGAGCATCAGAACAGCTGAAATTTGGAGTTTCTCAAGCGTTTCTTACTTCAAAACTGCCATATCTCGCGAACGGATTGAACAATCCGTAAAATTTCTCTTGCATCTGAAAGTAGAAACTCGCCCCATTACAACGGTATGAGCAGTTTTCCCCAAGGCCGTTCTAGTTATTCGTTTCGAGCATCAGAAGTAAGAAAATTTTGAGTTTCTCAAGCGTTTCTTACCTCAAAACTGCCATATCTCGCGAACAGATTGACCAATCCGCAAAGTTGCTGTTGCATCTGAAAGTAGAAACTCGCCCCATTACAACGGTGTGAGTAGTTTTCCCCTAGGCCGTTCTAGTTATTCGTTTCGAGCATCAGAACTGCGAAAATTTGGAGTTTCTCAAGCGTTTCTTACCTCAAAACTGCCATATCTCGCGAACGGTTTGACCAATCCGCAAAGTTTCTCTTGCATCTGAAAGTAGAAACTCGCCCCATTACAACGGTATGAGCAGTTTTCCCCTAGGCCGTTCTAGTTATTCGTTTCGAGCATCAGAACTAAGAAAATTTGGAGTTTCTCAAGCGTTTCTTACCTCAAAACAGCCATATCTCGCGAACGGATTGACCAATCCGCAAAGTTGCTGTTGCATCTGAAAGTGGAAACTCGCCCCATTACAACGGTATGAGCAGTTTTCCCCTAGGCCGTTCTAGTTATTCGTTTCGAGCATCAGAACTGCGAAAATTTTGAGTTTCTCAAGCGTTTCTTACCTCAAAACTGCCATATCTCGCGAACGGATTGACCAATCCGCAAAGTTTCTGTTGCATCGGAAAGTAGAAACTCGCCCCATTACAACGGTATGAGTAGTTTTCCCCTAGGCCGTTCTAGTTATTCGTTTCGAGCATCAGAACTGCGAAAATTTGGAGTTTCTCAAGCGTTTCTTACCTCAAAACTGCCATCTCTCGCGAACGGATTGACCAATCCGCAAAGTTTCTGTTGCATCTGAAAGTAGAAACTCGCCCCATTACAACGGTATGAGTAGTTTTCCCCTAGGCCGTTCTAGTTTTACGTTCGAGCATCAGAACTGCGAAAATTTGGAGTTTCCCAAGCGTTTCTTACCTCAAAACTGCCATATCTCGCGAACGGATTGACCAATCCGCAAAGATTCTGTTGCATCTGAAAGTAGAAACTCGCCCCATTACAACGGTATGAGTAATTTCCCCCTAGGCCGTTCTAGTTATTCGTTTCGAGCATCAGAACTGCGAAAATTTGGAGTTTCTCAAGCGTTTCTTACCTCAAAACTGCCATATCTCGCGAACGGATTGACCAATCCGCAAAATTTCTCTTGCATCTGAAAGTAGAAGCTCGCCCCATTACAACGGTATGAGTAGTTTTCCCCTAGGCCATTCTAGTTATTCGTTTCGAGCATCAGAACTGCGAAAATTTTGAGTTTCTCAAGCGTTTCTTACTTCAAAACTGCCATATCTCGCGAACGGATTGACCAATCCGCAAAATTTCACTTGTATCTGAAAGTAGAAACTCGCCCCATTACAACGGTATGAGCAGTTTTCCCCTAGGCCGTTCTAGTTATTCGTTTCGAGCATCAGAACTGCGAAAATGTGGGGTTTCTCAAGCGTTTCTTACCTCCAAACTGCCATATCTCGCGAACGGATTGACCAATCCGCAAAATTTCTGTTGCATCTGAAAGTAGAAACTCGCCCGTTTACAAGGGTATGAGTGGTTTTCCCCTAGGCCGTTCTAGTTATTCGTTTCGAGCATCAGAACTGCGAAAATGTGGGGTTTCTCAAGCGTTTCTTACATCCAAACTGCCATATCTCGCGAACGGATTGTCCAATCCGCAAAATTTCTGTTGCATCTGAAAGTAGAAACTCGCCCCATTATAACGGTATGAGTAGTTTCCCCCTAGGCCGTTCTAGTTATTCGTTTCGAGCATCAGAACTGCGAAAATTTGGAGTTTCTCAAGCGTTTCTTACCTCAAAACTGCCATATCTCGCGAACGGATTGACCAATCCGCAAAATTTCTCTTGCATCTGAAAGTAGAAACTCGCCCCATTACAACGGTATGAGCAGTTTTCCCCTAGGCCGTTCTAGTTATTCGTTTCGAGCATCAGAACTGCGAAAATTTGGAGTTTCCCAAGCGTTTCTTACCTCAAAACTACCATATCTCGCGAACGGATTGACCAATCCGCAAAATTTCTCTTGCATCTGAAAGTAGATACTCGCCCCATTACAACGGTATGAGCAGTTTTCCCCTAGGCCGTTCTAGTTATTCGTTTCGAGCATCAGAACTGCGAAAGTTTGGAGTTTCTCAAGCGTTTCTTACCTCAAAACTGCCATATCTCGCGAACGGATTGGCCAATCCGCAAAATTTCTCTTGCATCTGAAAGTAGAAACTCGCCCCATTACAACGGTATGAGTAGTTTTCCCCTAGGCCGTTCTAGTTATTCGTTTGGAGCATCAGAACTGCGAAAATTTGGAGTTTCTCAAGCGTTTCTTACCTCAAAACTGCCATATCTCGCGAACGGATTGACCAATCCGCAAAATTTCTGTTGCATCTGAAAGTAGAAGCTCGCCCGGTTACAACGGTATGAGTAGTTTTCCCCTAGGCCGTTCTAGTTATTCGTTTCGAGCATCAGAACTGCGAAAATGTGGGGTTTCTCAAGCGTTTCTTACATCCAAACTGCCATATCTCGCGAACGGATTGTCCAATCCGCAAAATTTCTGTTGCATCTGAAAGTAGAAACTCGCCCCATTATAACGGTATGAGTAGTTTCCCCCTAGGCCGTTCTAGTTATTCGTTTCGAGCATCAGAACGGCGAAAATTTGGAGTTTCTCAAGCGTTTCTTACCTCAACACTGCCATATCTCGCGAACGGATTGACCAATCCGCAAAGTTGCTGTTGCATCTGAAAGTGGATACTCGCCCCATTACAACGGTATGAGTAGTTTTCCCCTAGGCCGTTCTAGTTATTCGTTTCGAGCATCAGAACTGCGAAAATTTTGAGTTTCTCAAGCGTTTCTTACCTCAAAACTGCCATATCTCGCGAACGGATTGACCAATCGGCAAAGTTTCTGTTGCATCTGAAAGTAGAAACTCGCCCCATTACAACGGTATGAGTAGTTTTCCCCTAGGCCGTTCTAGTTATTCGTTTCGAGCATCAGAACTGCGAAAATTTGGAGTTTCTCAAGCGTTTCTTACTTCAAAACTGCCATATCTCGCGAACGGATTGACCAATCCGCAAAGTTTCTGTCGCATCTGAAAGTTCAAACTCGCCCCATTACAACGGTGTGAGTAGTTTTCCCCTAGGCCGTCCTAGTTATTCGTTTCGAGCATCAGAACTAAGAAAATTTTGAGTTTCTCAAGCGTTTCTTACCTCAAAACTGACATATCTCGCGAACGGATTGACCAATCCGCAAAATTTCTCTTGCATCTGAAAGTAGAAACTCGCCCCATTACAACGGTATGAGCAGTTTTCCCCTAGGCCGTTCTAGTTATTCGTTTCGAGCATCAGAAGTAAGAAAATTTTGAGTTTCTCAAGCGTTTCTTACCTCAAAACTGCCATATCTCGCGAACAGATTGACCAATCCGCAAAGTTGCTGTTGCATCTGAAAGTAGAAACTCGCCCCATTACAACGGTGTGAGTAGTTTTCCCCTAGGCCGTTCTAGTTATTCGTTTCGAGCATCAGAACTGCGAAAATTTGGAGTTTCTCAAGCGTTTCTTACATCAAAACTGCCATATCTCGCGAACGGATTGACCAATCCGCAAAGTTTCTGTTGCGTCTGAAAGTAGAAACTCGCCCCATTACAACGGTATGAGTAGTTTTCCCCTAGGCCGTTCTAGTTATTCGTTTCGAGCATCAGAACTGCGAAAATTTGGAGTTTCTCAAGCGTTTCTTACTTCAAAACTGCCATATCTCGCGAACGGATTGACCAATCCGCAAAGTTTCTGTCGCATCTGAAAGTACAAACTCGCCCCATTACAACGGTGTGAGTAGTTTTCCCCTAGGCCGTCCTAGTTATTCGTTTCGAGCATCAGAACTAAGAAAATTTTGAGTTTCTCAAGCGTTTCTTACCTCAAAACTGATATATCTCGCGAACGGATTGACCAATCCGCAAAATTTCTCTTGCATCTGAAAGTAGAAACTCGCCCCATTACAACGGTATGAGCAGTTTTCCCCTAGGCCGTCCTAGTTATTCGTTTCGAGCATCAGAACAGTGGAAATTTGGAGTTTCTCAAGCGTTTCTTACCTCAAAACTGCCATATCTCGCCAACGGATTGAACAATCCGCAAAATTTCTCTTGCATCTGAAAGTAGAAACTCGCCCCATTACAACGGTATGAGCAGTTTTCCCCTAGGCCGTTCTAGTTATTCGTTTCGAGCATCAGAACTGCGAAAATTTTGAGTTTCTCAAGCGTTTCTTACTTCAAAACAGCCATATCTCGCGAACGGATTGACCAATCCGCAAAATTTCTCTTGTATCTGAAAGTAGAAACTCGCCCCATTACAACGGTATGAGCAGTTTTCCCCTAGGCCGTTCTAGTTATTCGTTTCGAGCATCAGAACTGCGAAGATTTGGAGTTTCTCAAGCGTTTCTTACCTCAAAACTGCCATATCTCGCGAACGGATTGACCAATCCGCAAAGTTGCTGTTGCATCTGAAAGTGGATACTCGCCCCATTACAACGGTATGAGTAGTTTTCCCCTAGGCCGTTCTAGTTATTCGTTTCGAGCATCAGAACTGCGAAAATTTTGAGTTTCTCAAGCGTTTCTTACCTCAAAACTGCCATATCTCGCGAACGGATTGACCAATCGGCAATGTTTCTGTTGCATCTGAAAGTAGAAACTCGCCCCATTACAACGGTATGAGTAGTTTTCCCCTAGGCCGTTCTAGTTATTCGTTTCGAGCATCAGAACAGTGGAAATTTGGAGTTTCTCAAGCGTTTCTTACCTCAAAACTGCCATATCTCGCCAACGGATTGAACAATCCGCAAAATTTCTCTTGCATCTGAAAGTAGAAACTCGCCCCATTACAACGGTATGAGCAGTTTTCCCCTAGGCCGTTCTAGTTATTCGTTTCGAGCATCAGAACTGCGAAAATTTTGAGTTTCTCAAGCGTTTCTTACTTCAAAACAGCCATATCTCGCGAACGGATTGACCAATCCGCAAAATTTCTCTTGTATCTGAAAGTAGAAACTCGCCCCATTACAACGGTATGAGCAGTTTTCCCCTAGGCCGTTCTAGTTATTCGTTTCGAGCATCAGAACTGCGAAGATTTGGAGTTTCTCAAGCGTTTCTTACCTCAAAACTGCCATATCTCGCGAACGGATTGACCAATCCGCAAAGTTGCTGTTGCATCTGAAAGTGGATACTCGCCCCATTACAACGGTATGAGTAGTTTTCCCCTAGGCCGTTCTAGTTATTCGTTTCGAGCATCAGAACTGCGAAAATTTTGAGTTTCTCAAGCGTTTCTTACCTCAAAACTGCCATATCTCGCGAACGGATTGACCAATCGGCAATGTTTCTGTTGCATCTGAAAGTAGAAACTCGCCCCATTACAACGGTATGAGTAGTTTTCCCCTAGGCCGTTCTAGTTATTCGTTTCGAGCATCAGAACTGCGAAAATTTGGAGTTTCTCAAGCGTTTCTTACTTCAAAACTGCCATATCTCGCGAACGGATTGACCAATCCGCAAAGTTTCTGTCGCATCTGAAAGTACAAACTCGCCCCATTACAACGGTGTGAGTAGTTTTCCCCTAGGCCGTCCTAGTTATTCGTTTCGAGCATCAGAACTAAGAAAATTTTGAGTTTCTCAAGCGTTTCTTACCTCAAAACTGACATATCTCGCGAACGGATTGACCAATCCGCAAAATTTCTCTTGCATCTGAAAGTAGAAACTCGCCCCATTACAACGGTATGAGCAGTTTTCCCCTAGGCCGTTCTAGTTATTCGTTTCGAGCATCAGAAGTAAGAAAATTTTGAGTTTCTCAAGCGTTTCTTACCTCAAAACTGCCATATCTCGCGAACAGATTGACCAATCCGCAAAGTTGCTGTTGCATCTGAAAGTAGAAACTCGCCCCATTACAACGGTGTGAGTAGTTTTCCCCTAGGCCGTTCTAGTTATTCGTTTCGAGCATCAGAACTGCGAAAATTTGGAGTTTCTCAAGCGTTTCTTACATCAAAACTGCCATATCTCGCGAACGGATTGACCAATCCGCAAAGTTTCTGTTGCATCTGAAAGTAGAAACTCGCCCCATTACAACGGTATGAGTAGTTTTCCCCTAGGCCGTTCTAGTTATTCGTTTCGAGCATCAGAACTGCGAAAATTTGGAGTTTCTCAAGCGTTTCTTACTTCAAAACTGCCATATCTCGCGAACGGATTGACCAATCCGCAAAGTTTCTGTCGCATCTGAAAGTACAAATTCGCCCCATTACAACGGTGTGAGTAGTTTTCCCCTAGGCCGTCCTAGTTATTCGTTTCGAGCATCAGAACTAAGAAAATTTTGAGTTTCTCAAGCGTTTCTTACCTCAAAACTGACATATCTCGCGAACGGATTGACCAATCCGCAAAATTTCTCTTGCATCTGAAAGTAGAAACTCGCCCCATTACAACGGTATGAGCAGTTTTCCCCTAGGCCGTTCTAGTTATTCGTTTCGAGCATCAGAAGTAAGAAAATTTTGAGTTTCTCAAGCGTTTCTTACCTCAAAACTGCCATATCTCGCGAACAGATTGACCAATCCGCAAAGTTGCTGTTGCATCTGAAAGTAGAAACTCGCCCCATTACAACGGTGTGAGTAGTTTTCCCCTAGGCCGTTCTAGTTATTCGTTTCGAGCATCAAAACTGCGAAAATTTGGAGTTTCTCAAGCGTTTCTTACATCAAAACTGCCATATCTCGCGAACGGATTGACCAATCCCCAAAGTTTCTGTTGCATCTGAAAGTAGAAACTCGCCCCATTACAACGGTATGAGTAGTTTTCCCCTAGGCCGTTCTAGTTATTCGTTTCGAGCATCAGAACAGCTGAAATTTGGAGTTTCTCAAGCGTTTCTTACTTCAAAACTGCCATATCTCGCGAACGGATTGAACAATCCGTAAAATTTCTCTTGCATCTGAAAGTAGAAACTCGCCCCATTACAACGGTATGAGCAGTTTTCCCCAAGGCCGTTCTAGTTATTCGTTTCGAGCATCAGAAGTAAGAAAATTTTGAGTTTCTCAAGCGTTTCTTACCTCAAAACTGCCATATCTCGCGAACAGATTGACCAATCCGCAAAGTTGCTGTTGCATCTGAAAGTAGAAACTCGCCCCATTACAACGGTGTGAGTAGTTTTCCCCTAGGCCGTTCTAGTTATTCGTTTCGAGCATCAGAACTGCGAAAATTTGGAGTTTCTCAAGCGTTTCTTACCTCAAAACTGCCATATCTCGCGAACGGTTTGACCAATCCGCAAAGTTTCTCTTGCATCTGAAAGTAGAAACTCGCCCCATTACAACGGTATGAGCAGTTTTCCCCTAGGCCGTTCTAGTTATTCGTTTCGAGCATCAGAACTAAGAAAATTTGGAGTTTCTCAAGCGTTTCTTACCTCAAAACAGCCATATCTCGCGAACGGATTGACTAATCCGCAAAGTTGCTGTTGCATCTGAAAGTGGAAACTCGCCCCATTACAACGGTATGAGCAGTTTTCCCCTAGGCCGTTCTAGTTATTCGTTTCGAGCATCAGAACTGCGAAAATTTTGAGTTTCTCAAGCGTTTCTTACCTCAAAACTGCCATATCTCGCGAACGGATTGACCAATCCGCAAAGTTTCTGTTGCATCGGAAAGTAGAAACTCGCCCCATTACAACGGTATGAGTAGTTTTCCCCTAGGCCGTTCTAGTTATTCGTTTCGAGCATCAGAACTGCGAAAATTTGGAGTTTCTCAAGCGTTTCTTACCTCAAAACTGCCATCTCTCGCGAACGGATTGACCAATCCGCAAAGTTTCTGTTGCATCTGAAAGTAGAAACTCGCCCCATTACAACGGTATGAGTAGTTTTCCCCTAGGCCGTTCTAGTTTTACGTTCGAGCATCAGAACTGCGAAAATTTGGAGTTTCCCAAGCGTTTCTTACCTCAAAACTGCCATATCTCGCGAACGGATTGACCATTCCGCAAAGATTCTGTTGCATCTGAAAGTAGAAACTCGCCCCATTACAACGGTATGAGTAATTTCCCCCTAGGCCGTTCTAGTTATTCGTTTCGAGCATCAGAACTGCGAAAATTTGGAGTTTCTCAAGCGTTTCTTACCTCAAAACTGCCATATCTCGCGAACGGATTGACCAATCCGCAAAATTTCTCTTGCATCTGAAAGTAGAAGCTCGCCCCATTACAACGGTATGAGTAGTTTTCCCCTAGGCCATTCTAGTTATTCGTTTCGAGCATCAGAACTGCGAAAATTTTGAGTTTCTCAAGCGTTTCTTACTTCAAAACTGCCATATCTCGCGAACGGATTGACCAATCCGCAAAATTTCACTTGTATCTGAAAGTAGAAACTCGCCCCATTACAACGGTATGAGCAGTTTTCCCCTAGGCCGTTCTAGTTATTCGTTTCGAGCATCAGAACTGCGAAAATGTGGGGTTTCTCAAGCGTTTCTTACCTCCAAACTGCCATATCTCGCGAACGGATTGACCAATCCGCAAAATTTCTGTTGCATCTGAAAGTAGAAACTCGCCCGTTTACAAGGGTATGAGTGGTTTTCCCCTAGGCCGTTCTAGTTATTCGTTTCGAGCATCAGAACTGCGAAAATGTGGGGTTTCTCAAGCGTTTCTTACATCCAAACTGCCATATCTCGCGAACGGATTGTCCAATCCGCAAAATTTCTGTTGCATCTGAAAGTAGAAACTCGCCCCATTATAACGGTATGAGTAGTTTCCCCCTAGGCCGTTCTAGTTATTCGTTTCGAGCATCAGAACTGCGAAAATTTGGAGTTTCTCAAGCGTTTCTTACCTCAAAACTGCCATATCTCGCGAACGGATTGACCAATCCGCAAAATTTCTCTTGCATCTGAAAGTAGAAACTCGCCCCATTACAACGGTATGAGCAGTTTTCCCCTAGGCCGTTCTAGTTATTCGTTTCGAGCATCAGAACTGCGAAAATTTGGAGTTTCCCAAGCGTTTCTTACCTCAAAACTACCATATCTCGCGAACGGATTGACCAATCCGCAAAATTTCTCTTGCATCTGAAAGTAGATACTCGCCCCATTACAACGGTATGAGCAGTTTTCCCCTAGGCCGTTCTAGTTATTCGTTTCGAGCATCAGAACTGCGAAAGTTTGGAGTTTCTCAAGCGTTTCTTACCTCAAAACTGCCATATCTCGCGAACGGATTGGCCAATCCGCAAAATTTCTCTTGCATCTGAAAGTAGAAACTCGCCCCATTACAACGGTATGAGTAGTTTTCCCCTAGGCCGTTCTAGTTATTCGTTTGGAGCATCAGAACTGCGAAAATTTGGAGTTTCTCAAGCGTTTCTTACCTCAAAACTGCCATATCTCGCGAACGGATTGACCAATCCGCAAAATTTCTGTTGCATCTGAAAGTAGAAGCTCGCCCGGTTACAACGGTATGAGTAGTTTTCCCCTAGGCCGTTCTAGTTATTCGTTTCGAGCATCAGAACTGCGAAAATGTGGGGTTTCTCAAGCGTTTCTTACATCCAAACTGCCATATCTCGCGAACGGATTGTCCAATCCGCAAAATTTCTGTTGCATCTGAAAGTAGAAACTCGCCCCATTATAACGGTATGAGTAGTTTCCCCCTAGGCCGTTCTAGTTATTCGTTTCGAGCATCAGAACGGCGAAAATTTGGAGTTTCTCAAGCGTTTCTTACCTCAACACTGCCATATCTCGCGAACGGATTGACCAATCCGCAAAGTTGCTGTTGCATCTGAAAGTGGATACTCGCCCCATTACAACGGTATGAGTAGTTTTCCCCTAGGCCGTTCTAGTTATTCGTTTCGAGCATCAGAACTGCGAAAATTTTGAGTTTCTCAAGCGTTTCTTACCTCAAAACTGCCATATCTCGCGAACGGATTGACCAATCGGCAAAGTTTCTGTTGCATCTGAAAGTAGAAACTCGCCCCATTACAACGGTATGAGTAGTTTTCCCCTAGGCCGTTCTAGTTATTCGTTTCGAGCATCAGAACTGCGAAAATTTGGAGTTTCTCAAGCGTTTCTTACTTCAAAACTGCCATATCTCGCGAACGGATTGACCAATCCGCAAAGTTTCTGTCGCATCTGAAAGTTCAAACTCGCCCCATTACAACGGTGTGAGTAGTTTTCCCCTAGGCCGTCCTAGTTATTCGTTTCGAGCATCAGAACTAAGAAAATTTTGAGTTTCTCAAGCGTTTCTTACCTCAAAACTGACATATCTCGCGAACGGATTGACCAATCCGCAAAATTTCTCTTGCATCTGAAAGTAGAAACTCGCCCCATTACAACGGTATGAGCAGTTTTCCCCTAGGCCGTTCTAGTTATTCGTTTCGAGCATCAGAAGTAAGAAAATTTTGAGTTTCTCAAGCGTTTCTTACCTCAAAACTGCCATATCTCGCGAACAGATTGACCAATCCGCAAAGTTGCTGTTGCATCTGAAAGTAGAAACTCGCCCCATTACAACGGTGTGAGTAGTTTTCCCCTAGGCCGTTCTAGTTATTCGTTTCGAGCATCAGAACTGCGAAAATTTGGAGTTTCTCAAGCGTTTCTTACATCAAAACTGCCATATCTCGCGAACGGATTGACCAATCCGCAAAGTTTCTGTTGCGTCTGAAAGTAGAAACTCGCCCCATTACAACGGTATGAGTAGTTTTCCCCTAGGCCGTTCTAGTTATTCGTTTCGAGCATCAGAACTGCGAAAATTTGGAGTTTCTCAAGCGTTTCTTACTTCAAAACTGCCATATCTCGCGAACGGATTGACCAATCCGCAAAGTTTCTGTCGCATCTGAAAGTACAAACTCGCCCCATTACAACGGTGTGAGTAGTTTTCCCCTAGGCCGTCCTAGTTATTCGTTTCGAGCATCAGAACTAAGAAAATTTTGAGTTTCTCAAGCGTTTCTTACCTCAAAACTGATATATCTCGCGAACGGATTGACCAATCCGCAAAATTTCTCTTGCATCTGAAAGTAGAAACTCGCCCCATTACAACGGTATGAGCAGTTTTCCCCTAGGCCGTTCTAGTTATTCGTTTCGAGCATCAGAAGTAAGAAAATTTTGAGTTTCTCAAGCGTTTCTTACCTCAAAACTGCCATATCTCGCGAACAGATTGACCAATCCGCAAAGTTGCTGTTGCATCTGAAAGTAGAAACTCGCCCCATTACAACGGTGTGAGTAGTTTTCCCCTAGGCCGTTCTAGTTATTCGTTTCGAGCATCAAAACTGCGAAAATTTGGAGTTTCTCAAGCGTTTCTTACATCAAAACTGCCATATCTCGCGAACGGATTGAACAATCCGTAAAATTTCTCTTGCATCTGAAAGTAGAAACTCGCCCCATTACAACGGTATGAGCAGTTTTCCCCTAGGCCGTTCTAGTTATTCGTTTCGAGCATCAGAAGTAAGAAAATTTTGAGTTTCTCAAGCGTTTCTTACCTCAAAACTGCCATATCTCGCGAACAGATTGACCAATCCGCAAAGTTGCTGTTGCATCTGAAAGTAGAAACTCGCCCCATTACAACGGTGTGAGTAGTTTTCCCCTAGGCCGTTCTAGTTATTCGTTTCGAGCATCAGAACTGCGAAAATTTGGAGTTTCTCAAGCGTTTCTTACCTCAAAACTGCCATATCTCGCGAACGGTTTGACCAATCCGCAAAGTTTCTCTTGCATCTGAAAGTAGAAACTCGCCCCATTACAACGGTATGAGCAGTTTTCCCCTAGGCCGTTCTAGTTATTCGTTTCGAGCATCAGAACTAAGAAAATTTGGAGTTTCTCAAGCGTTTCTTACCTCAAAACAGCCATATCTCGCGAACGGATTGACCAATCCGCAAAGTTGCTGTTGCATCTGAAAGTGGAAACTCGCCCCATTACAACGGTGTGAGCAGTTTTCCCCTAGGCCGTTCTAGTTATTCGTTTCGAGCATCAGAACTGCGAAAATTTTGAGTTTCTCAAGCGTTTCTTACCTCAAAACTGCCATATCTCGCGAACGGATTGACCAATCCGCAAAGTTTCTGTTGCATCGGAAAGTAGAAACTCGCCCCATTACAACGGTATGAGTAGTTTTCCCCTAGGCCGTTCTAGTTATTCGTTTCGAGCATCAGAACTGCGAAAATTTGGAGTTTCTCAAGCGTTTCTTACCTCAAAACTGCCATATCTCGCGAACGGATTGACCAATCCGCAAAGTTTCTGTTGCATCTGAAAGTAGAAACTCGCCCCATTACAACGGTATGAGTAGTTTTCCCCTAGGCCGTTCTAGTTTTACGTTCGAGCATCAGAACTGCGAAAATTTGGAGTTTCCCAAGCGTTTCTTACCTCAAAACTGCCATATCTCGCGAACGGATTGACCAATCCGCAAAGATTCTGTTGCATCTGAAAGTAGAAACTCGCCCCATTACAACGGTATGAGTAATTTCCCCCTAGGCCGTTCTAGTTATTCGTTTCGAGCATCAGAACTGCGAAAATTTGGAGTTTCTCAAGCGTTTCTTACCTCAAAACTGCCATATCTCGCGAACGGATTGACCAATCCGCAAAATTTCTCTTGCATCTGAAAGTAGAAGCTCGCCCCATTACAACGGTATGAGTAGTTTTCCCCTAGGCCATTCTAGTTATTCGTTTCGAGCATCAGAACTGCGAAAATTTTGAGTTTCTCAAGCGTTTCTTACTTCAAAACTGCCATATCTCGCGAACGGATTGACCAATCCGCAAAATTTCACTTGTATCTGAAAGTAGAAACTCGCCCCATTACAACGGTATGAGCAGTTTTCCCCTAGGCCGTTCTAGTTATTCGTTTCGAGCATCAGAACTGCGAAAATGTGGGGTTTCTCAAGCGTTTCTTACCTCCAAACTGCCATATCTCGCGAACGGATTGACCAATCCGCAAAATTTCTGTTGCATCTGAAAGTAGAAACTCGCCCGTTTACAAGGGTATGAGTGGTTTTCCCCTAGGCCGTTCTAGTTATTCGTTTCGAGCATCAGAACTGCGAAAATGTGGGGTTTCTCAAGCGTTTCTTACATCCAAACTGCCATATCTCGCGAACGGATTGTCCAATCCGCAAAATTTCTGTTGCATCTGAAAGTAGAAACTCGCCCCATTATAACGGTATGAGTAGTTTCCCCCTAGGCCGTTCTAGTTATTCGTTTCGAGCATCAGAACTGCGAAAATTTGGAGTTTCTCAAGCGTTTCTTACCTCAAAACTGCCATATCTCGCGAACGGATTGACCAATCCGCAAAATTTCTCTTGCATCTGAAAGTAGAAACTCGCCCCATTACAACGGTATGAGCAGTTTTCCCCTAGGCCGTTCTAGTTATTCGTTTCGAGCATCAGAACTGCGAAAATTTGGAGTTTCCCAAGCGTTTCTTACCTCAAAACTACCATATCTCGCGAACGGATTGACCAATCCGCAAAATTTCTCTTGCATCTGAAAGTAGATACTCGCCCCATTACAACGGTATGAGCAGTTTTCCCCTAGGCCGTTCTAGTTATTCGTTTCGAGCATCAGAACTGCGAAAGTTTGGAGTTTCTCAAGCGTTTCTTACCTCAAAACTGCCATATCTCGCGAACGGATTGGCCAATCCGCAAAATTTCTCTTGCATCTGAAAGTAGAAACTCGCCCCATTACAACGGTATGAGTAGTTTTCCCCTAGGCCGTTCTAGTTATTCGTTTCGAGCATCAGAACTGCGAAAATTCTGAGTTTCTCAAGCGTTTCTTACGTCAAAACTGCCATATCTCGCGAACGGATTGACCAATCCGCAAAATTTCTGTTGCATCTGAAAGTAGAAACACGCCCGTTTACAAGGGTATGAGTGGTTTTCCCCTAGGCTGTTGTAGTTATTCGTTTCGAGCATCAGAACTGCGAAAATGTGGGGTTTTTCAAGCGTTTCTTACATCCAAACTGCCATATCTCGCGAACGGATTGACCAATCCGCAAAGTTTCTGTTGCATCTGAAATTAGAAACTCGCCCCATTACAACGGTATGAGTAGTTTTCCCCTAGGCCGTTCTAGTTATTCGTTTCGAGCATCAGAACTGCGAAAATTTTGAGTTTTTCAAGCGTTTCTTACCTCAAAACTGCCATATCTCGCGAACGGATTGATCAATCCGCAAAATTTCTATTGCATCTGAAAGTAGAAACTCGCCCCATTACAACGGTATGAGTAGTTTCCCCCTAGGCCGTTCTAGTTATTCGTTTCGAGCATCAGAACTGCGAAAATTTGGAGTTTTTCAAGCGTTTCTTACCTCAAAACTGCCATATCTCGCGAACGGATTGACCAATCCGCAAAGTTGCTGTTGCATCTGAAAGTAGAAACTCGCCCCATTACAACGGTATTAGTAGTTTTCCCCTAGGCCGTTCTAGTTATTCGTTTCGAGCATCAGAACAGCGGAAATTTGGAGTTTCTCAAGCGTTTCTTACCTCAAAACTGCCATATCTCGCGAACGGATTGAACAATCCGCAAAATTTCTCTTGCATCTGAAAGTAGAAACTCGCCCCATTACAACGGTATGAGCAGTTTTCCCCTAGGCCGTTCTAGTTATTCGTTTCGAGCATCAGAACTGCGAAAATTTTGAGTTTCTCTAGCGTTTCTTACTTCAAAACAGCCATATCTCGCGAACGGATTGACCAATCCGCAAAATTTCTCTTGTATCTGAAAGTAGAAACTCGCCCCATTACAACGGTATGAGCAGTTTTCCCCTAGGCCGTTCTAGTTATTCGTTTCGAGCATCAGAACTGCGAAGATTTGGAGTTTCTCAAGCGTTTCTTACCTCAAAACTGCCATATCTCGCGAACGGTTTGACCAATCCCCAAAGTTTCTCTTGCATCTGAAAGTAGAAACTCGCCCCATTACAACGATATGAGTAGTTTTCCCCTAGGCCGTTCTAGTTATTCGTTTCGAGCATCAGAACTAAGAAAATTTGGAGTTTCTCAAGCGTTTCTTACCTCAAAACTGCCATATCTCGCGAACGGATTGACCAATCCGCAAAGTTGCTGTTGCATCTGAAAGTGGAAACTCGCCCCATTACAACGGTATGAGTAGTTTTCCCCTAGGCCGTTCTAGTTATTCGTTTCGAGCATCAGAACTGCGAAAATTTTGAGTTTCTCAAGCGTTTCTTACCTCAAAACTGCCATATCTCGCGAACGGATTGACCAATCCGCAAAGTTTCTGTTGCATCTGAAAGTAGAAACTCGCCCCATTACAACGGTATGAGTAGTTTCCCCCTAGGCCGTTCTAGTTATTCGTTTCGAGCATCAGAACTAAGAAAATTTGGAGTTTCTCAAGCGTTTCTTACTTCAAAACTGCCATATCTCGCGAACGGATTGACCAATCCGAAAAATTTCTCTTGCATCTGAAAGTAGAAACTCGCCCCATTACAACGGTATGAGCAGTTTTCCCCTAGGCCGTTCTAGTTATTCGTTTCGAGCATCAGAACTAAGAAAATTTGGAGTTTCTCAAGCGTTCCTTACTTGAAAACTGCCATATCTCGCGAACGGATTGACCAATCCGCAAAGTTTCTGTTGCATCTGAAAGTAGAAACTCGCCCCACTACAACGGTATGAGTAGTTTTCCCCTAGGCCGTTCTAGTTATTCGTTTCAAGCATCAGAACTGCCAAAATTTGGAGTTTCTCAAGCGTTTCTTACCTCAAAACTGCCATATCTCGCGAACGGATTGACCAATCCGCAAAATTTCTCTTGCATCTGAAAGTAGAAACTCGCCCCATTACAACGGTATGAGTAGTTTTCCCCTAGGCCGTTCTAGTTATTCGTTTCGAGCATCAGAGCTGCGAAAATTTGGAGTTTCTCAAGCGTTTCTTACCTCAAAACTGCCATATCTCGCGAACGGATTGACCAATCCGCAAAGTTTCTGTTGCATCTGAAATTAGAAACTCGCCCCATTACAACGGTATGAGTAGTTTTCCCCTAGGCCGTTCTAGTTATTCGTTTCGAGCATCAGAACTGCGAAAATTTTGAGTTTTTCAAGCGTTTCTTACCTCAAAACTGCCATATCTCGCGAACGGATTGATCAATCCGCAAAATTTCTGTTGCATCTGAAAGTAGAAACTCGCCCCATTACAACGGTATGAGTAGTTTCCCCCTAGGCCGTTCTAGTTATTCGTTTCGAGCATCAGAACTGCGAAAATTTGGAGTTTCTCAAGCGTTTCTTACCTCAAAACTGCCATATCTCGCGAACGGATTGACCAATCCGAAAAATTTCTCTTGCATCTGAAAGTAGAAACTCGCCCCATTACAACGGTATGAGCAGTTTTCCCCTAGGCCGTTCTAGTTATTCGTTTCGAGCATCAGAACTAAGAAAATTTGGAGTTTCTCAAGCGTTTCTTACCTCAAAACTGCCATATCTCGCGAACGGATTGACCAATCCGCAAAGTTTCTGTTGCATCTGAAAGTAGAAACTCGCCCCACTACAACGGTATGAGTAGTTTTCCCCTAGGCCGTTCTAGTTATTCGTTTCGAGCATCAGAACTGCCAAAATTTGGAGTTTCTCAAGCGTTTCTTACCTCAAAACTGCCATATCTCGCGAACGGATTGACCAATCCGCAAAATTTGTCTTGCATCTGAAAGTAGAAACTCGCTCCATTACAACGGTATGAGTAGTTTTCCCCTAGGCCGTTCTAGTTATTCGTTTCGAGCATCAGAGCTGCGAAAGTTTGGAGTTTCTCAAGCGTTTCTTACCTCAAAACTGCCATATCTCGCGAACGGATTGACCAATCCGCAAAGTTTCTGCCGCATCTGAAAGGAGAAACTCGCCCCATTACAACGGTGTGAGTAGTTTTCCCCTAGGCCGTCCTAGTTATTCGTTTCGAGCATCAGAACTAAGAAAATTTTGAGTTTCTCAAGCGTTTCTTACCTCAAAACTGACATATCTCGCGAACGGATTGACCAATCCGCAAAGTTTCTCTTGCATCTGAAAGTAGAAACTCGCCCCATTACAACGATATGAGTAGTTTTCCCCTAGGCCGTTCTAGTTATTCGTTTCGAGCATCAGAAGTAAGAAAATTTTGAGTTTCTCAAGCGTTTCTTACCTCAAAACTGCCATATCTCGCGAACAGATTGACCAATCCGCAAAGTTGCTGTTGCATCTGAAAGTAGAAACTCGCCCCATTACAACGGTATTAGTAGTTTTCCCCTAGGCCGTTCTAGTTATTCGTTTCGAGCATCAGAACAGCGGAAATTTGGAGTTTCTCAAGCGTTTCTTACCTCAAAACTGCCATATCTCGCGAACGGATTGAACAATCCGCAAAATTTCTCTTGCATCTGAAAGTAGAAACTCGCCCCATTACAACGGTATGAGCAGTTTTCCCCTAGGCCGTTCTAGTTATTCGTTTCGAGCATCAGAACTGCGAAAATTTTGAGTTTCTCTAGCGTTTCTTACTTCAAAACAGCCATATCTCGCGAACGGATTGACCAATCCGCAAAATTTCTCTTGTATCTGAAAGTAGAAACTCGCCCCATTACAACGGTATGAGCAGTTTTCCCCTAGGCCGTTCTAGTTATTCGTTTCGAGCATCAGAACTGCGAAGATTTGGAGTTTCTCAAGCGTTTCTTACCTCAAAACTGCCATATCTCGCGAACGGTTTGACCAATCCCCAAAGTTTCTCTTGCATCTGAAAGTAGAAACTCGCCCCATTACAACGATATGAGTAGTTTTCCCCTAGGCCGTTCTAGTTATTCGTTTCGAGCATCAGAACTAAGAAAATTTGGAGTTTCTCAAGCGTTTCTTACCTCAAAACTGCCATATCTCGCGAACGGATTGACCAATCCGCAAAGTTGCTGTTGCATCTGAAAGTGGAAACTCGCCCCATTACAACGGTATGAGTAGTTTTCCCCTAGGCCGTTCTAGTTATTCGTTTCGAGCATCAGAACTGCGAAAATTTTGAGTTTCTCAAGCGTTTCTTACCTCAAAACTGACATATCTCGCGAACGGATTGACCAATCCGCAAAATTTCTCTTGCATCTGAAAGTAGAAACTCGCCCCATTACAACGGTGTGAGTAGTTTTCCCCTAGGCCGTTCTAGTTATTCGTTTCGAGCATCAGAACTGCGAAAATTTGGAGTTTCTCAAGCGTTTCTTACATCAAAACTGCCATATCTCGCGAACGGATTGACCAATCCGCAAAGTTTCTGTTGCATCTGAAAGTAGAAACTCGCCCCATTACAACGGTATGAGTAGTTTTCCCCTAGGCCGTTCTAGTTATTCGTTTCGAGCATCAGAACAGCGGAAATTTGGAGTTTCTCAAGCGTTTCTTTCCTCAAAACTGCCATATCTCGCGAACGGATTGAACAATCCGTAAAATTTCTCTTGCATCTGAAAGTAGAAACTCGCCCCATTACAACGGTATGAGCAGTTTTCCCCTAGGCCGTTCTAGTTATTCGTTTCGAGCATCAGAAGTAAGAAAATTTTGAGTTTCTCAAGCGTTTCTTACCTCAAAACTGCCATATCTCGCGAACAGATTGACCAATCCGCAAAGTTGCTGTTGCATCTGAAAGTAGAAACTCGCCCCATTACAACGGTGTGAGTAGTTTTCCCCTAGGCCGTTCTAGTTATTCGTTTCGAGCATCAGAACTGCGAAAATTTGGAGTTTCTCAAGCGTTTCTTACATCAAAACTGCCATATCTCGCGAACGGATTGACCAATCCGCAAAGTTTCTGTTGCATCTGAAAGTAGAAACTCGCCCCATTACAACGGTATGAGTAGTTTTCCCCTAGGCCGTTCTAGTTATTCGTTTCGAGCATCAGAACAGCGGAAATTTGGAGTTTCTCAAGCGTTTCTTACCTCAAAACTGCCATATCTCGCGAACGGATTGAACAATCCGCAAAATTTCTCTTGCATCTGAAAGTAGAAACTAGCCCCATTACAACGGTATGAGCAGTTTTCCCCTAGGCCGTTCTAGTTATTCGTTTCGAGCATCAGAACTGCGAAAATTTTGAGTTTCTCAAGCGTTTCTTACTTCAAAACAGCCATATCTCGCGAACGGATTGACCAATCCGCAAAATTTCTCTTGTATCTGAAAGTAGAAACTCGCCCCATTACAACGGTATGAGCAGTTTTCCCCTAGGCCGTTCTAGTTATTCGTTTCGAGCATCAGAACTGCGAAGATTTGGAGTTTCTCAAGCGTTTCTTACCTCAAAACTGCCATATCTCGCGAACGGTTTGACCAATCCGCAAAGTTTCTGTCGCATCTGAAAGTAGAAACTCGCCCCATTACAACGGTGTGAGTAGTTTTCCCCTAGGCCGTCCTAGTTATTCGTTTCGAGCATCAGAACTAAGAAAATTTTGAGTTTCTCAAGCGTTTCTTACCTCAAAACTGACATATCTCGCGAACGGATTGACCAATCCGCAAAATTTCTCTTGCATCTGAAAGTAGAAACTCGCCCCATTACAACGGTATGAGCAGTTTTCCCCTAGGCCGTTCCAGTTATTCGTTTCGAGCATCAGAAGTAAGAAAATTTTGAGTTTCTCAAGCGTTTCTTACCTCAAAACTGCCATATCTCGCGAACAGATTGACCAATCCGCAAAGTTGCTGTTGCGTCTGAAAGTAGAAACTCGCCCCATTACAACGGTATGAGCAGTTTTCCCCTAGGCCGTTCTAGTTATTCGTTTCAAGCATCAGAACTGCGAAAATTTTGAGTTTCTCAAGCGTTTCTTACTTCAAAACAGCCATATCTCACGAACGGATTGACCAATCCGCAAAATTTCTCTTGTATCTGAAAGTAGAAACTCGCCCCATTACAACGGTATGAGCAGTTTTCCCCTAGGCCGTTCTAGTTATTCGTTTCGAGCATCAGAACTGCGAAGATTTGGAGTTTCTCAAGCGTTTCTTACCTCAAAACTGCCATATCTCGCGAACGGTTTGACCAATCCGCAAAGTTTTTCTTGCATCTGAAAGTAGAAACTCGCCCCATTACAACGATATGAGTAGTTTTCCCCTAGGCCGTTCTAGTTATTCGTTTCGAGCATCAGAACTAAGAAAATTTGGAGTTTCTCAAGCGTTTCTTACCTCAAGACTGCCATATCTCGCGAACGGATTGACCAATCCGCAAAGTTGCTGTTGCATCTGAAAGTGGAAACTCGCCCCATTACAACGGTATGAGTAGTTTTCCCCTAGGCCGTTCTAGTTATTCGTTTCGAGCATCAGAACTGCGAAAATTTGGAGTTTCTCAAGCGTTTCTTACCTCAAAACTGCCATATCTCGCGAACGGATTGACCAATCCGCAAAGTTTCTGTTGCATCTGAAAGTAGAAACTCGCCCCATTACAACGGTATGAGTAGTTTTCCCCTAGGCCGTTCTAGTTATTCGTTTCGAGCATCAGAACTGCGAAAATTTGGAGTTTCCCAAGCGTTTCTTACCTCAAAACTGCCATATCTCGCGAACGGATTGACCAATCCGCAAAGATTCTGTTGCATCTGAAAGTAGAAACTCGCCCCATTACAACGGTATGAGTAGTTTCCCCCTAGGCCGTTCTAGTTATTCGTTTCGAGCATCAGAACTGCGAAAATTTGGAGTTTGTCAAGCGTTTCTTACCTCAAAACTGCCATATCTCGCGAACGGATTGACCAATCCGCAAAATTTCTCTTGCATCTGAAAGTAGAAACTCGCCCCATTACATCGGTATGAGTAGTTTTCCGCTAGGCCGTTCTAGTTATTCGTTTCGAGCATCAGAACTGCGAAAATTTGGAGTTTCTCAAGCGTTTCTTACCTCAAAACTGCCATATCTCGCGAACGGATTGACCAATCCTCAAAGTTTCTGTTGCATCTGAAAGTAGAAACTCGCCCCATTACAACGGTATGAGTAGTTTTCCCCTAGGCCGCTCTAGTTATTCGTTTCGAGCATCAGAACTGCGAAAATTTGGAGTTTCTCAAGCGTTTCTTACATCAAAATGCCATATCTCGCGAACGGATTGACCAATCCGCAAAGTTTCTGTTGCATCTGAAAGCAGAAACTCGCCCCATTACAACGGTATGAGTAGTTTTCCCCTAGACCGTTCTAGTTATTCGTTTCGAGCATCAGAACAGCGGAAATTTGGAGTTTCTCAAGCGTTTCTTACCTCAAAACTGCCATATCTCGCGAACGGATTGAACAATCCGCAAAATTTCTCTTGCATCTGAAAGTAGAAACTCGCCCCATTACAACGGTATGAGCAGTTTTCCCCTAGGCCGTTCTAGTTATTCGTTTCAAGCATCAGAACTGCGAAAATTTTGAGTTTCTCAAGCGTTTCTTACTTCAAAACAGCCATATCTCACGAACGGATTGACCAATCCACAAAATTTCTCTTGTATCTGAAAGTAGAAACTCGCCCCATTACAACGGTATGAGCAGTTTTCCCCTAGGCCGTTCTAGTTATTCGTTTCGAGCATCAGAACTGCGAAGATTTGGAGTTTCTCAAGCGTTTCTTACCTCAAAACTGCCATATCTCGCGAACGGTTTGACTAATCCGCAAAGTTTCTCTTGCATCTGAAAGTAGAAACTCGCCCCATTACAACGATATGAGTAGTTTTCCCCTAGGCCGTTCTAGTTATTCGTTTCGAGCATCAGAACTAAGAAAATTTGGAGTTTCTCAAGCGTTTCTTACCTCAAGACTGCCATATCTCGCGAACGGATTGACCAATCCGCAAAGTTGCTGTTGCATCTGAAAGTGGAAACTCGCCCCATTACAACGGTATGAGTAGTTTTCCCCTAGGCCGTTCTAGTTATTCGTTTCGAGCATCAGAACTGCGAAAATTTGGAGTTTCTCAAGCGTTTCTTACCTCAAAACTGCCATATCTCGCGAACGGATTGACCAATCCGCAAAGTTTCTGTTGCATCTGAAAGTAGAAACTCGCCCCATTACAACGGTATGAGTAGTTTTCCCCTAGGCCGTTCTAGTTATTCGTTTCGAGCCTCAGAACAGCGGAAATTTGGAGTTTCTCAAGCGTTTCTTACCTCAAAACTGCCATATCTCGCGAACGGATTGAACAATCCGTAAAATTTCTCTTGCATCTGAAAGTAGAATCTCGCCCCATTACAACGGTATGAGCAGTTTTCCCCTAGGCCGTTCTAGTTATTCGTTTCGAGCATCAGAAGTAAGAAAATTTTGAGTTTCTCAAGCGTTTCTTACCTCAAAACTGCCATATCTCGCGAACAGATTGACCAATCCGCAAAGTTGCTGTTGCATCTGAAAGTAGAAACTCGCCCCATTACAACGGTGTGAGTAGTTTTCCCCTAGGCCGTTCTAGTTATTCGTTTCGAGCATCAGAACTGCGAAAATTTGGAGTTTCTCAAGCGTTTCTTACATCAAAACTGCCATATCTCGCGAACGGATTGACCAATCCGCAAAGTTTCTGTTGCATCTGAAAGTAGAAACTCGCCCCATTACAACGGTATGAGTAGTTTTCCCCTAGGCCGTTCTAGTTATTCGTTTCGAGCATCAGAACTTCGAAGATTTGGAGTTTCTCAAGCGTTTCTTACCTCAAAACTGCCATATCTCGCGAACGGTTTGACCAATCCGCAAAGTTTCTGTCGCATCTGAAAGTAGAAACTCGCCCCATTACAACGGTGTGAGTAGTTTTCCCCTAGGCCGTCCTAGTTATTCGTTTCGAGCATCAGAACTAAGAAAATTTTGAGTTTCTCAAGCGTTTCTTACCTCAAAACTGACATATCTCGCCAACGGATTGACCAATCCGCAAAATTTCTCTTGCATCTGAAAGTAGAAACTCGCCCCATTACAACGGTATGAGCAGTTTTCCCCTAGGCCGTTCCAGTTATGCGTTTCGAGCATCAGAAGTAAGAAAATTTTGAGTTTCTCAAGCGTTTCTTACCTCAAAACTGCCATATCTCGCGAACAGATTGACCAATCCGCAAAGTTGCTGTTGCGTCTGAAAGTAGAAACTCGCCCCATTACAACGGTGTGAGTAGTTTTCCCCTAGGCCGTTCTAGTTATTCGTTTCGAGCATCAGAACTGCGAAAATTTGGAGTTTGTCAAGCGTTTCTTACCTCAAAACTGCCATATCTCGCGAACGGATTGACCAATCCGCAAAATTGCTCTTGCATCTGAAAGTAGAAACTCGCCCCATTACATCGGTATGAGTAGTTTTCCCCTAGGCCGTTCTAGTTATTCGTTTCGAGCATCAGAACTGCGAAAATTTGGAGTTTCTCAAGCGTTTCTTACCTCAAAACTGCCATATCTCGCGAACGGATTGACCAATCCGCAAAGTTTCTGTTGCATCTGAAAGTAGAAACTCGCCCCATTACAACGGTATGAGTAGTTTTCCCCTAGGCCGTTCTAGTTATTCGTTTCGAGCATCAGAACTGCGAAAATTTGGAGTTTCTCAAGCGTTTCTTACATCAAAATGCCATATCTCGCGAACGGATTGACAAATCCGCAAAGTTTCTGTTGCATCTGAAAGCAGAAACTCGCCCCATTACAACGGTATGAGTAGTTTTCCCCTAGACCGTTCTAGTTATTCGTTTCGAGCATCAGAACAGCGGAAATTTGGAGTTTCTCAAGCGTTTCTTACCTCAAAACTGCCATATCTCGCGAACGGATTGAACAATCCGCAAAATTTCTCTTGCATCTGAAAGTAGAAACTCGCCCCATTACAACGGTATGAGCAGTTTTCCCCTAGGCCGTTCTAGTTATTCGTTTCAAGCATCAGAACTGCGAAAATTTTGAGTTTCTCAAGCGTTTCTTACTTCAAAACAGCCATATCTCACGAACGGATTGACCAATCCACAAAATTTCTCTTGTATCTGAAAGTAGAAACTCGCCCCATTACAACGGTATGAGCAGTTTTCCCCTAGTCCGTTCTAGTTATTCGTTTCGAGCATCAGAACTGCGAAGATTTGGAGTTTCTCAAGCGTTTCTTACCTCAAAACTGCCATATCTCGCGAACGGTTTGACCAATCCGCAAAGTTTCTCTTGCATCTGAAAGTAGAAACTCGCCCCATTACAACGATATGAGTAGTTTTCCCCTAGGCCGTTCTAGTTATTCGTTTCGAGCATCAGAACTAAGAAAATTTGGAGTTTCTCAAGCGTTTCTTACCTCAAGACTGCCATATCTCGCGAACGGATTGACCAATCCGCAAAGTTGCTGTTGCATCTGAAAGTGGAAACTCGCCCCATTACAACGGTATGAGTAGTTTTCCCCTAGGCCGTTCTAGTTATTCGTTTCGAGCATCAGAACTGCGAAAATTTGGAGTTTCTCAAGCGTTTCTTACCTCAAAACTGCCATATCTCGCGAACGGATTGACCAATCCGCAAAGTTTCTGTTGCATCTGAAAGTAGAAACTCGCCCCATTACAACGGTATGAGTAGTTTTCCCCTAGGCCGTTCTAGTTATTCGTTTCGAGCATCAGAACTGCGAAAATTTGGAGTTTCCCAAGCGTTTCTTACCTCAAAACTGCCATATCTCGCGAACGGATTGACCAATCCGCAAAGATTCTGTTGCATCTGAAAGTAGAAACTCGCCCCATTACAACGGTATGAGTAGTTTCCCCCTAGGCCGTTCTAGTTATTCGTTTCGAGCATCAGAACTGCGAAAATTTGGAGTTTGTCAAGCGTTTCTTACCTCAAAACTGCCATATCTCGCGAACGGATTGACCAATCCGCAAAATTTCTCTTGCATCTGAAAGTAGAAACTCGCCCCATTACATCGGTATGAGTAGTTTTCCCCTAGGCCGTTCTAGTTATTCGTTTCGAGCATCAGAACTGCGAAAATTTGGAGTTTCTCAAGCGTTTCTTACCTCAAAACTGCCATATCTCGCGAACGGATTGACCAATCCGCAAAGTTTCTGTTGCATCTGAAAGTAGAAACTCGCCCCATTACAACGGTATGAGTAGTTTTCCCCTAGGCCGTTCTAGTTATTCGTTTCGAGCCTCAGAACAGCGGAAATTTGGAGTTTCTCAAGCGTTTCTTACCTCAAAACTGCCATATCTCGCGAACGGATTGAACAATCCGTAAAATTTCTCTTGCATCTGAAAGTAGAAACTCGCCCCATTACAACGGTATGAGCAGTTTTCCCCTAGGCCGTTCTAGTTATTCGTTTCGAGCATCAGAAGTAAGAAAATTTTGAGTTTCTCAAGCGTTTCTTACCTCAAAACTGCCATATCTCGCGAACAGATTGACCAATCCGCAAAGTTGCTGTTGCATCTGAAAGTAGAAACTCGCCCCATTACAACGGTGTGAGTAGTTTTCCCCTAGGCCGTTCTAGTTATTCGTTTCGAGCATCAGAACTGCGAAAATTTGGAGTTTCTCAAGCGTTTCTTACATCAAAACTGCCATATCTCGCGAACGGATTGACCAATCCGCAAAGTTTCTGTTGCATCTGAAAGTAGAAACTCGCCCCATTACAACGGTATGAGTAGTTTTCCCCTAGGCCGTTCTAGTTATTCGTTTCGAGCATCAGAACTGCGAAGATTTGGAGTTTCTCAAGCGTTTCTTACCTCAAAACTGCCATATCTCGCGAACGGTTTGACCAATCCGCAAAGTTTCTGTCGCATCTGAAAGTAGAAACTCGCCCCATTACAACGGTGTGAGTAGTTTTCCCCTAGGCCGTCCTAGTTATTCGTTTCGAGCATCAGAACTAAGAAAATTTTGAGTTTCTCAAGCGTTTCTTACCTCATAACTGACATATCTCGCCAACGGATTGACCAATCCGCAAAATTTCTCTTGCATCTGAAAGTAGAAACTCGCCCCATTACAACGGTATGAGCAGTTTTCCCCTAGGCCGTTCCAGTTATTCGTTTCGAGCATCAGAAGTAAGAAAATTTTGAGTTTCTCAAGCGTTTCTTACCTCAAAACTGCCATATCTCGCGAACAGATTGACCAATCCGCAAAGTTGCTGTTGCGTCTGAAAGTAGAAACTCGCCCCATTACAACGGTGTGAGTAGTTTTCCCCTAGGCCGTTCTAGTTATTCGTTTCGAGCATCAGAACTGCGAAAATTTGGAGTTTGTCAAGCGTTTCTGACCTCAAAACTGCCATATCTCGCGAACGGATTGACCAATCCGCAAAATTGCTCTTGCATCTGAAAGTAGAAACTCGCCCCATTACATCGGTATGAGTAGTTTTCCCCTAGGCCGTTCTAGTTATTCGTTTCGAGCATCAGAACTGCGAAAATTTGGAGTTTCTCAAGCGTTTCTTACCTCAAAACTGCCATATCTCGCGAACGGATTGACCAATCCGCAAAGTTTCTGTTGCATCTGAAAGTAGAAACTCGCCCCATTACAACGGTATGAGTAGTTTTCCCCTAGGCCGTTCTAGTTATTCGTTTCGAGCATCAGAACTGCGAAAATTTGGAGTTTCTCAAGCGTTTCTTACATCAAAATGCCATATCTCGCGAACGGATTGACCAATCCGCAAAGTTTCGGTTGCATCTGAAAGCAGAAACTCGCCCCATTACAACGGTATGAGTAGTTTTCCCCTAGACCGTTCTAGTTATTCGTTTCGAGCATCAGAACAGCGGAAATTTGGAGTTTCTCAAGCGTTTCTTACACCAAAACTGCCATATCTCGCGAACGGATTGAACAATCCGCAAAATTTCTCTTGCATCTGAAAGTAGAAACTCGCCCCATTACAACGGTATGAGCAGTTTTCCCCTAGGCCGTTCTAGTTATTCGTTTCAAGCATCAGAACTGCGAAAATTTTGAGTTTCTCAAGCGTTTCTTACTTCAAAACAGCCATATCTCACGAACGGATTGACCAATCCACAAAATTTCTCTTGTATCTGAAAGTAGAAACTCGCCCCATTACAACGGTATGAGCAGTTTTCCCCTAGGCCGTTCTAGTTATTCGTTTCGAGCATCAGAACTGCGAAGATTTGGAGTTTCTCAAGCGTTTCTTACCTCAAAACTGCCATATCTCGCGAACGGTTTGACCAATCCGCAAAGTTTCTCTTGCATCTGAAAGTAGAAACTCGCCCCATTACAACGATATGAGTAGTTTTCCCCTAGGCCGTTCTAGTTATTCGTTTCGAGCATCAGAACTAAGAAAATTTGGAGTTTCTCAAGCGTTTCTTACCTCAAGACTGCCATATCTCGCGAACGGATTGACCAATCCGCAAAGTTTCTGTTGCATCTGAAAGTAGAAACTCGCCCCATTACAACGGTATGAGTAGTTTTCCCCTAGGCCGTTCTAGTTATTCGTTTCGAGCATCAGAACTGCGAAAATTTGGAGTTTCCCAAGCGTTTCTTACCTCAAAACTGCCATATCTCGCGAACGGATTGACCAATCCGCAAAGATTCTGTTGCATCTGAAAGTAGAAACTCGCCCCATTACAACGGTATGAGTAGTTTCCCCCTAGGCCGTTCTAGTTATTCGTTTCGAGCATCAGAACTGCGAAAATTTGGAGTTTGTCAAGCGTTTCTTACCTCAAAACTGCCATATCTCGCGAACGGATTGACCAATCCGCAAAATTTCTCTTGCATCTGAAAGTAGAAACTCGCCCCATTACATCGGTATGAGTAGTTTTCCCCTAGGCCGTTCTAGTTATTCGTTTCGAGCATCAGAACTGCGAAAATTTGGAGTTTCTCAAGCGTTTCTTACCTCAAAACTGCCATATCTCGCGAACGGATTGACCAATCCGCAAAGTTTCTGTTGCATCTGAAAGTAGAAACTCGCCCCATTACAACGGTATGAGTAGTTTTCCCCTAGGCCGTTCTAGTTATTCGTTTCGAGCATCAGAACAGCGGAAATTTGGAGTTTCTCAAGCGTTTCTTACCTCAAAACTGCCATATCTCGCGAACGGATTGAACAATCCGCAAAATTTCTCTTGCATCTGAAAGTAGAAACTCGCCCCATTACATCGGTATGAGTAGTTTTCCCCTAGGCCGTTCTAGTTATTCGTTTCGAGCATCAGAACTGCGAAAATTTGGAGTTTCTCAAGCGTTTCTTACCTCAAAACTGCCATATCTCGCGAACGGATTGACCAATCCGCAAAGTTTCTGTTGCATCTGAAAGTAGAAACTCGCCCCATTACAACGGTATGAGTAGTTTTCCCCTAGGCCGTTCTAGTTATTCGTTTCGAGCATCAGAACTGCGAAAATTTGGAGTTTGTCAAGCGTTTCTTACCTCAAAACTGCCATATCTCGCGAACGGATTGACCAATCCGCAAAATTGCTCTTGCATCTGAAAGTAGAAACTCGCCCCATTACATCGGTATGAGTAGTTTTCCCCTAGGCCGTTCTAGTTATTCGTTTCGAGCATCAGAACTGCGAAAATTTGGAGTTTCTCAAGCGTTTCTTACCTCAAAACTGCCATATCTCGCGAACGGATTGACCAATCCGCAAAGTTTCTGTTGCATCTGAAAGTAGAAACTCGCCCCATTACAACGGTATGAGTAGTTTTCCCCTAGGCCGTTCTAGTTATTCGTTTCGAGCATCAGAACTGCGAAAATTTGGAGTTTCTCAAGCGTTTCTTACCTCAAAACTGCCATATCTCGCGAACGGATTGACCAATCCGCAAAGTTTCTGTTGCATCTGAAAGTAGAAACTCGCCCCATTACAACGGTATGAGTAGTTTTCCCCTAGGCCGTTCTAGTTATTCGTTTCGAGCATCAGAACTGCGAAAATTTGGAGTTTCTCAAGCGTTTCTTACCTCAAAACTGCCATATCTCGCGAACGGATTGACCAATCCGCAAAGTTTCTGTTGCATCTGAAAGTAGAAACTCGCCCCATTACAACGGTATGAGTAGTTTTCCCCTAGGCCGTTCTAGTTATTCGTTTCGAGCATCAGAACTGCGAAAATTTGGAGTTTGTCAAGCGTTTCTTACCTCAAAACTGCCATATCTCGCGAACGGATTGACCAATCCGCAAAATTGCTCTTGCATCTGAAAGTAGAAACTCGCCCCATTACATCGGTATGAGTAGTTTTCCCCTAGGCCGTTCTAGTTATTCGTTTCGAGCATCAGAACTGCGAAAATTTGGAGTTTCTCAAGCGTTTCTTACCTCAAAACTGCCATATCTCGCGAACGGATTGACCAATCCGCAAAGTTTCTGTTGCATCTGAAAGTAGAAACTCGCCCCATTACAACGGTATGAGTAGTTTTCCCCTAGGCCGTTCTAGTTATTCGTTTCGAGCATCAGAACTGCGAAAATTTGGAGTTTCTCAAGCGTTTCTTACATCAAAATGCCATATCTCGCGAACGGATTGACCAATCCGCAAAGTTTCTGTTGCATCTGAAAGCAGAAACTCGCCCCATTACAACGGTATGAGTAGTTTTCCCCTAGACCGTTCTAGTTATTCGTTTCGAGCATCAGAACAGCGGAAATTTGGAGTTTCTCAAGCGTTTCTTACCTCAAAACTGCCATATCTCGCGAACGGATTGAACAATCCGCAAAATTTCTCTTGCATCTGAAAGTAGAAACTCGCCCCATTACAACGGTATGAGCAGTTTTCCCCTAGGCCGTTCTAGTTATTCGTTTCAAGCATCAGAACTGCGAAAATTTTGAGTTTCTCAAGCGTTTCTTACTTCAAAACAGCCATATCTCACGAACGGATTGACCAATCCACAAAATTTCTCTTGTATCTGAAAGTAGAAACTCGCCCCATTACAACGGTATGAGCAGTTTTCCCCTAGGCCGTTCTAGTTATTCGTTTCGAGCATCAGAACTGCGAAGATTTGGAGTTTCTCAAGCGTTTCTTACCTCAAAACTGCCATATCTCGCGAACGGTTTGACCAATCCGCAAAGTTTCTCTTGCATCTGAAAGTAGAAACTCGCCCCATTACAACGATATGAGTAGTTTTCCCCTAGGCCGTTCTAGTTATTCGTTTCGAGCATCAGAACTAAGAAAATTTGGAGTTTCTCAAGCGTTTCTTACCTCAAGACTGCCATATCTCGCGAACGGATTGACCAATCCGCAAAGTTTCTGTTGCATCTGAAAGTAGAAACTCGCCCCATTACAACGGTATGAGTAGTTTTCCCCTAGGCCGTTCTAGTTATTCGTTTCGAGCATCAGAACAGCGGAAATTTGGAGTTTCTCAAGCGTTTCTTACCTCAAAACTGCCATATCTCGCGAACGGATTGAACAATCCGCAAAATTTCTCTTGCATCTGAAAGTAGAAACTCGCCCCATTACAACGGTATGAGCAGTTTTCCCCTAGGCCGTTCTAGTTATTCGTTTCAAGCATCAGAACTGCGAAAATTTTGAGTTTCTCAAGCGTTTCTTACTTCAAAACAGCCATATCTCGCGAACGGATTGACCAATCCGCAAAATTTCTCTTGTATCTGAAAGTAGAAACTCGCCCCATTACAACGGTATGAGCAGTTTTCCCCTAGGCCGTTCTAGTTATTCGTTTCGAGCATCAGAACTGCGAAGATTTGGAGTTTCTCAAGCGTTTCTTACCTCAAAACTGCCATATCTCGCGAACGGATTGACCAATCCGCAAAGTTGCTGTTGCATCTGAAAGTGGAAACTCGCCCCATTACAACGGTATGAGTAGTTTTCCCCTAGGCCGTTCTAGTTATTCGTTTCGAGCATCAGAACTGCGAAAATTTGGAGTTTCTCAAGCGTTTCTTACCTCAAAACTGCCATATCTCGCGAACGGATTGACCAATCCGCAAAGTTTCTGTTGCATCTGAAAGTAGAAACTCGCCCCATTACAACGGTATGAGTAGTTTTCCCCTAGGCCGTTCTAGTTATTCGTTTCGAGCATCAGAACTGCGAAAATTTGGAGTTTCCCAAGCGTTTCTTACCTCAAAACTGCCATATCTCGCGAACGGATTGACCAATCCGCAAAGATTCTGTTGCATCTGAAAGTAGAAACTCGCCCCATTACAACGGTATGAGTAGTTTCCCCCTAGGCCGTTCTAGTTATTCGTTTCGAGCATCAGAACTGCGAAAATTTGGAGTTTGTCAAGCGTTTCTTACCTCAAAACTGCCATATCTCGCGAACGGATTGACCAATCCGCAAAATTTCTCTTGCATCTGAAAGTAGAAACTCGCCCCATTACATCGGTATGAGTAGTTTTCCCCTAGGCCGTTCTAGTTATTCGTTTCGAGCATCAGAACTGCGAAAATTTGGAGTTTCTCAAGCGTTTCTTACTTCAAAACTGCCATATCTCGTGAACGGATTGACCAATCCGCAAAGTTTCTGTTGCATCTGAAAGTAGAAACTCGCCCCATTACAACGGTATGAGTAGTTTTCCCCTAGGCCGTTCTAGTTATTCGTTTCGAGCATCAGAACTGCGAAAATTTGGAGTTTCTCAAGCGTTTCTTACCTCAAAACTGCCATATCTCGCGAACGGATTGACCAATCCGCAAAGTTTCTGTTGCATCTGAAAGTAAAAACTCGCCCCATTACAACGGTATGAGTAGTTTTCCCCTAGGCCGTTCTAGTTATTCGTTTCGAGCATCAGAACTGCGAAAATTTGGAGTTTCCCAAGCGTTTCTTACCTCAAAACTGCCATATCTCGCGAACGGATTGACCAATCCGCAAAGATTCTGTTGCATCTGAAAGTAGAAACTCGCCCCATTACAACGGTATGAGTAGTTTCCCCCTAGGCCGTTCTAGTTATTCGTTTCGAGCATCAGAACTGCGAAAATTTGGAGTTTGTCAAGCGTTTCTTACCTCAAAACTGCCATATCTCGCGAACGGATTGACCAATCCGCAAAATTTCTCTTGCATCTGAAAGTAGAAACTCGCCCCATTACATCGGTATGAGTAGTTTTCCCCTAGGCCGTTCTAGTTATTCGTTTCGAGCATCAGAACTGCGAAAATTTGGAGTTTCTCAAGCGTTTCTTACTTCAAAACTGCCATATCTCGTGAACGGATTGACCAATCCGCAAAGTTTCTGTTGCATCTGAAAGTAGAAACTCGCCCCATTACAACGGTATGAGTAGTTTTCCCCTAGGCCGTTCTAGTTATTCGTTTCGAGCATCAGAACTGCGAAAATTTGGAGTTTCTCAAGCGTTTCTTACCTCAAAACTGCCATATCTCGCGAACGGATTGACCAATCCGCAAAGTTTCTGTTGCATCTGAAAGTAAAAACTCGCCCCATTACAACGGTATGAGTAGTTTTCCCCTAGGCCGTTCTAGTTATTCGTTTCGAGCATCAGAACTGCGAAAATTTGGAGTTTCCCAAGCGTTTCTTACCTCAAAACTGCCATATCTCGCGAACGGATTGACCAATCCGCAAAGATTCTGTTGCATCTGAAAGTAGAAACTCGCCCCATTACAACGGTATGAGTAGTTTCCCCCTAGGCCGTTCTAGTTATTCGTTTCGAGCATCAGAACTGCGAAAATTTGGAGTTTGTCAAGCGTTTCTTACCTCAAAACTGCCATATCTCGCGAACGGTTTGACCAATCCGCAAAGTTTCTCTTGCATCTGAAAGTAGAAACTCGCCCCATTACAACGATATGAGTAGTTTTCCCCTAGGCCGTTCTAGTTATTCGTTTCGAGCATCAGAACTAAGAAAATTTGGAGTTTCTCAAGCGTTTCTTACCTCAAAACTGCCATATCTCGCGAACGGATTGACCAATCCGCAAAGATTCTGTTGCATCTGAAAGTAGAAACTCGCCCCATTACAACGGTATGAGTAGTTTCCCCCTAGGCCGTTCTAGTTATTCGTTTCGAGCATCAGAACTGCGAAAATTTGGAGTTTGTCAAGCGTTTCTTACATCAATACTGCCATATCTCGCGAACGGATTGACCAATCCGCAAAATTTCTCTTGCATCTGAAAGTAGAAACTCGCCCCATTACATCGGTATGAGTAGTTTTCCCCTAGGCCGTTCTAGTTATTCGTTTCGAGCATCAGAACTGCGAAAATTTGGAGTTTCTCAAGCGTTTCTTACCTCAAAACTGCCATATCTCGCGAACGGATTGACCAATCCGCAAAGTTTCTGTTGCATCTGAAAGTAGAAACTCGCCCCATTACAACGGCATGAGTAGTTTTCCCCTAGGCCGTTCTAGTTATTCGTTTCGAGCATCAGAACTGCGAAAATTTGGAGTTTCTCAAGCGTTTCTTACATCAAAATGCCATATCTCGCGAACGGATTGACCAATCCGCAAAGTTTCTGTTGCATCTGAAAGCAGAAACTCGCCCCATTACAACGGTATGAGTAGTTTTCCCCTAGACCGTTCTAGTTATTCGTTTCGAGCATCAGAACAGCGGAAATTTGGAGTTTCTCAAGCGTTTCTTACCTCAAAACTGCCATATCTCGCGAACGGATTGAACAATCCGCAAAATTTCTCTTGCATCTGAAAGTAGAAACTCGCCCCATTACAACGGTATGAGCAGTTTTCCCCTAGGCCGTCCTAGTTATTCGTTTCAAGCATCAGAACTGCGAAAATTTTGAGTTTCTCAAGCGTTTCTTACTTCAAAACAGCCATATCTCACGAACGGATTGACCAATCCACAAAATTTCTCTTGTATCTGAAAGTAGAAACTCGCCCCATTACAACGGTATGAGCAGTTTTCCCCTAGGCCGTTCTAGTTATTCGTTTCGAGCATCAGAACTGCGAAGATTTGGAGTTTCTCAAGCGTTTCTTACCTCAAAACTGCCATATCTCGCGAACGGTTTGACCAATCCGCAAAGTTTCTCTTGCATCTGAAAGTAGAAACTCGCCCCATTACAACGATATGAGTAGTTTTCCCCTAGGCCGTTCTAGTTATTCGTTTCGAGCATCAGAACTAAGAAAATTTGGAGTTTCTCAAGCGTTTCTTACTTCAAGACTGCCATATCTCGCGAACGGATTGACCAATCCGCAAAGTTGCTGTTGCATCTGAAAGTGGAAACTCGCCCCATTACAACGGTATGAGTAGTTTTCCCCTAGGCCGTTCTAGTTATTCGTTTCGAGCATCAGAACTGCGAAAATTTGGAGTTTCTCAAGCGTTTCTTACCTCAAAACTGCCATATCTCGCGAACGGATTGACCAATCCGCAAAGTTTCTGTTGCATCTGAAAGTAGAAACTCGCCCCATTACAACGGTATGAGTAGTTTTCCCCTAGGCCGTTCTAGTTATTCGTTTCGAGCATCAGAACTGCGAAAATTTGGAGTTTCCCAAGCGTTTCTTACCTCAAAACTGCCATATCTCGCGAACGGATTGACCAATCCGCAAAGATTCTGTTGCATTTGAAAGTAGAAACTCGCCCCATTACAACGGTATGAGTAGTTTCCCCCTAGGCCGTTCTAGTTATTCGTTTCGAGCATCAGAACTGCGAAAATTTGGAGTTTGTCAAGCGTTTCTTACCTCAAAACTGCCATATCTCGCGAACGGATTGACCAATCCGCAAAATTTCTTTTGCATCTGAAAGTAGAAACTCGCCCCATTACATCGGTATGAGTAGTTTTCCCCTAGGCCGTTCTAGTTATTCGTTTCGAGCATCAGAACTGCGAAAATTTGGAGTTTCTCAAGCGTTTCTTACCTCAAAACTGCCATATCTCGCGAACGGATTGACCAATCCGCAAAGTTTCTGTTGCATCTGAAAGTAGAAACTCGCCCCATTACAACGGTATGAGTAGTTTTCCCCTAGGCCGTTCTAGTTATTCGTTTCGAGCATCAGAACAGCGGAAATTTGGAGTTTCTCAAGCGTTTCTTACCTCAAAACTGCCATATCTCGCGAACGGATTGAACAATCCGCAAAATTTCTCTTGCATCTGAAAGTAGAAACTCGCCCCATTACAACGGTATGAGCAGTTTTCCCCTAGGCCGTTCTAGTTATTCGTTTCAAGCATCAGAACTGCGAAAATTTTGAGTTTCTCAAGCGTTTCTTACTTCAAAACAGCCATATCTCGCGAACGGATTGACCAATCCGCAAAATTTCTCTTGTATCTGAAAGTAGAAACTCGCCCCATTACAACGGTATGAGCAGTTTTCCCCTAGGCCGTTCTAGTTATTCGTTTCGAGCATCAGAACTGCGAAGATTTGGAGTTTCTCAAGCGTTTCTTACCTCAAAACTGCCATATCTCGCGAACGGTTTGACCAATCCGCAAAGTTTCTCTTGCATCTGAAAGTAGAAACTCGCCCCATTACAACGATACGAGTAGTTTTCCCCTAGGCCGTTCTAGTTATTCGTTTCGAGCATCAGAACTAAGAAAATTCGGAGTTTCTCAAGCGTTTCTTACCTCAAAACTGCCATATCTCGCGAACGGATTGACCAATCCGCAAAGTTGCTGTTGCATCTGAAAGTGGAAACTCGCCCCATTACAACGGTATGAGTAGTTTTCCCCTAGGCCGTTCTAGTTATTCGTTTCGAGCATCAGAACTGCGAAAATTTGGAGTTTCTCAAGCGTTTCTTACCTCAAAACTGCCATATCTCGCGAACGGATTGACCAATCCGCAAAGTTTCTGTTGCATCTGAAAGTAGAAACTCGCCCCATTACAACGGTATGAGTAGTTTTCCCCTAGGCCGTTCTAGTTATTCGTTTCGAGCATCAGAACTGCGAAAATTTGGAGTTTCCCAAGCGTTTCTTACCTCAAAACTGCCATATCTCGCGAACGGATTGACCAATCCGCAAAGATTCTGTTGCATCTGAAAGTAGAAACTCGCCCCATTACAACGGTATGAGTAGTTTCCCCCTAGGCCGTTCTAGTTATTCGTTTCGAGCATCAGAACTGCGAAAATTTGGAGTTTGTCAAGCGTTTCTTACCTCAAAACTGCCATATCTCGCGAACGGATTGACCAATCCGCAAAATTTCTCTTGCATCTGAAAGTAGAAACTCGCCCCATTACATCGGTATGAGTAGTTTTCCCCTAGGCCGTTCTAGTTATTCGTTTCGAGCATCAGAACTGCGAAAATTTGGAGTTTCTCAAGCGTTTCTTACCTCAAAACTGCCATATCTCGTGAACGGATTGACCAATCCGCAAAGTTTCTGTTGCATCTGAAAGTAGAAACTCGCCCCATTACAACGGTATGAGTAGTTTTCCCCTAGGCCGTTCTAGTTATTCGTTTCGAGCATCAGAACTGCGAAAATTTGGAGTTTCTCAAGCGTTTCTTACCTCAAAACTGCCATATCTCGCGAACGGATTGACCAATCCGCAAAGTTTCTGTTGCATCTGAAAGTAAAAACTCGCCCCATTACAACGGTATGAGTAGTTTTCCCATAGGCCGTTCTAGTTATTCGTTTCGAGCATCAGAACTGCGAAAATTTGGAGTTTCCCAAGCGTTTCTTACCTCAAAACTGCCATATCTCGCGAACGGATTGACCAATCCGCAAAGATTCTGTTGCATCTGAAAGTAGAAACTCGCCCCATTACAACGGTATGAGTAGTTTCCCCCTAGGCCGTTCTAGTTATTCGTTTCGAGCATCAGAACTGCGAAAATTTGGAGTTTATCAAGCGTTTCTTACCTCAAAACTGCCATATCTCGCGAAAGGTTTGACCAATCCGCAAAGTTTCTCTTGCATCTGAAAGTAGAAACTCGCCCCATTACAACGATATGAGTAGTTTTCCCCTAGGCCGTTCTAGTTATTCGTTTCGAGCATCAGAACTAAGAAAATTTGGAGTTTCTCAAGCGTTCCTTACCTCAAAACTGCCATATCTCGCGAACGGATTGACCAATCCGCAAAGTTTCTCTTGCATCTGAAAGTAGAAACTCGCCCCATTACAACGGTATGAGTAGTTTCCCCCTAGGCCTTTCTAGTTATTCGTTTCGAGCATCAGAACTGCGAAAATTTGGAGTTTGTCAAGCGTTTCTTACCCCAAAACTGCCATATCTCGCGAACGGTTTGACCAATCCGCAAAGTTTCTCTTGCATCTGAAAGTAGAAACTCGCCCCATTACAACGATATGAGTAGTTTTCCCCTAGGCCGTTCTAGTTATTCGTTTCGAGCATCAGAACTGCGAAAATTTGGAGTTTCCCAAGCGTTTCTTACCTCAAAACTGCCATATCTCGCGAACGGATTGACCAATCCGCAAAGATTCTGTTGCATCTGAAAGTAGAAACTCGCCCCATTACAACGGTATGAGTAGTTTCCCCCTAGGCCGTTCTAGTTATTCGTTTCGAGCATCAGAACTGCGAAAATTTGGAGTTTGTCAAGCGTTTCTTACCTCAAAACTGCCATATCTCGCGAACGGATTGACCAATCCGCAAAATTTCTCTTGCATCTGAAAGTAGAAACTCGCCCCATTACATCGGTATGAGTAGTTTTCCCCTAGGCCGTTCTAGTTATTCGTTTCGAGCATCAGAACTGCGAAAATTTGGAGTTTCTCAAGCGTTTCTTACCTCAAAACTGCCATATCTCGTGAACGGATTGACCAATCCGCAAAGTTTCTGTTGCATCTGAAAGTAGAAACTCGCCCCATTACAACGGTATGAGTAGTTTTCCCCTAGGCCGTTCTAGTTATTCGTTTCGAGCATCAGAACTGCGAAAATTTGGAGTTTCTCAAGCGTTTCTTACCTCAAAACTGCCATATCTCGCGAACGGATTGACCAATCCGCAAAGTTTCTGTTGCATCTGAAAGTAAAAACTCGCCCCATTACAACGGTATGAGTAGTTTTCCCCTAGGCCGTTCTAGTTATTCGTTTCGAGCATCAGAACTGCGAAAATTTGGAGTTTCCCAAGCGTTTCTTACCTCAAAACTGCCATATCTCGCGAACGGATTGACCAATCCGCAAAGATTCTGTTGCATCTGAAAGTAGAAACTCGCCCCATTACAACGGTATGAGTAGTTTCCCCCTAGGCCGTTCTAGTTATTCGTTTCGAGCATCAGAACTGCGAAAATTTGGAGTTTGTCAAGCGTTTCTTACCTCAAAACTGCCATATCTCGCGAACGGTTTGACCAATCCGCAAAATTTCTCTTGCATCTGAAAGTAGAAACTCGCCCCATTACAACGATATGAGTAGTTTTCCCCTAGGCCGTTCTAGTTATTCGTTTCGAGCATCAGAACTAAGAAAATTTGGAGTTTCTCAAGCGTTCCTTACCTCAAAACTGCCATATCTCGCGAACGGATTGACCAATCCGCAAAGTTTCTCTTGCATCTGAAAGTAGAAACTCGCCCCATTACAACGGTATGAGTAGTTTCCCCCTAGGCCTTTCTAGTTATTCGTTTCGAGCATCAGAACTGCGAAAATTTGGAGTTTGTCAAGCGTTTCTTACCTCAAAACTGCCATATCTCGCGAACGGTTTGACCAATCCGCAAAGTTTCTCTTGCATCTGAAAGTAGAAACTCGCCCCATTACAACGATATGAGTAGTTTTCCCCTAGGCCGTTCTAGTTATTCGTTTCGAGCATCAGAAGTAAGAAAATTTTGAGTTTCTCAAGCGTTTCTTACCTCAAAACTGCCATATCTCGCGAACAGATTGACCAATCCGCAAAGTTTCTCTTGCATCTGAAAGTAGAAACTCGCCCCATTACAACGATATGAGTAGTTTTCCCCTAGGCCGTTCTAGTTATTCGTTTCGAGCATCAGAACTAAGAAAATTTGGAGTTTCTCAAGCGTTTCTTACCTCAAAACTGCCATATCTCGCGAACGGATTGACCAATCCGCAAAGTTGCTGTTGCATCTGAAAGTGGAAACTCGCCCCATTACAACGGTATGAGTTGTTTTCCCCTAGGCCGTTCTAGTTATTCGTTTCGAGCATCAGAACTGCGAAAATTTGGGGTTTGTCAAGCGTTTCTTACCTCAAAACTGCCATATCTCGCGAACGGATTGACCAATCCGCAAAATTTCTCTTGCATCTGAAAGTAGAAACTCGCCCCATTACATCGGTATGAGTAGTTTTCCCCTAGGCCGTTCTAGTTATTCGTTTCGAGCAACAGAACTGCGAAAATTTGGAGTTTCTCAAGCGTTTCTTACCTCAAAACTGCCATATCTCGCGAACGGATTGACCAATCCGCAAAGTTTCTGTTGCATCTGAAAGTAGAAACTCGCCCCATTACAACGGTATGAGTAGTTTTCCCCTAGGCCGTTCTAGTTATTCGTTTCGAGCATCAGAACTGCGAAAATTTGGAGTTTCTCAAGCGTTTCTTACCTCAAAACTGCCATATCTCGCGAACGGATTGACCAATGCGCAAAATTTCTCTTGCATCTGAAAGTAGAAACTCGCCCCTTTACAACGGTAAGTAGTTTTCCCCTAGGCCGTTCTAGTTATTCGTTTCGAGCATCAGAACTGCGAAAATTTGGAGTTTCTCAAGCGTTTCTTACCTCAAAACTGCCATATCTCGCGAACGGATTGACCAATCCGCAAAATTTCTCTTGCACCTGAAAGTAGAAACTCGCCCCTTTACAACGGTATGAGTAGTTTTCCCCTAGGCCGTTCTAGTTATTCGTTTCGAGCATCAGAACTGCGAAAATTTGGAGTTTCTCAAGCGTTTCTTACCTCAAAACTGCCATATCTCGCGAACGGATTGACCAATCCGCAAAGTTTCTGTTGCATCTGAAAGTAGAAACTCGCCCCATTACAACGGTATGAGTAGTTTCCCCCTAGGCCGTTCTAGTTATTCGTTTCGAGCATCAGAAGTAAGAAAATTTTGAGTTTCTCAAGCGTTTCTTACCTCAAAACTGCCATATCTCGCGAACAGATTGACCAATCCGCAAAGTTGCTGTTGCATCTGAAAGTAGAAACTCGCCCCATTACAACGGTGTGAGTAGTTTTCCCCTAGGCCGTTCTAGTTATTCGTTTCGAGCATCAGAACTGCGAAGATTTGGAGTTTCTCAAGCGTTTCTTACCTCAAAACTGCCATATCTCGCGAACGGTTTGACCAATCCGCAAAGTTTCTCTTGCATCTGAAAGCAGAAACTCGCCCCATTACAACGATATGAGTAGTTTTCCCCTAGGCCGTTCTAGTTATTCGTTTCGAGCATCAGAACTAAGAAAATTTGGAGTTTCTCAAGCGTTTCTTACCTCAAAACTGCCATATCTCGCGAACGGATTGACCAATCCGCAAAGTTGCTGTTGCATCTGAAAGTGGAAACTCGCCCCATTACAACGGTATGAGTAGTTTTCCCCTAGGCCGTTCTAGTTATTCGTTTCGAGCATCAGAACTGCGAAAATTTGGAGTTTGTCAAGCGTTTCTTACCTCAAACCTGCCATATCTCGCGAACGGATTGACCAATCCGCAAAATTTCTCTTGCATCTGAAAGTAGAAACTCGCCCCATTACATCGGTATGAGTAGTTTTCCCCTAGGCCGTTCTAGTTATTCGTTTCGAGCATCAGAACTGCGAAAATTTGGAGTTTCTCAAGCGTTTCTTACATCAAAACTGCCATATCTCGCGAACGGATTGACCAATCCGCAAAGTTTCTGTTGCATCTGAAAGTAGAAACTCGCCCCATTACAACGGTATGAGTAGTTTTCCCCTAGGCCGTTCTAGTTATTCGTTTCGAGCATCAGAACTGCGAAAATTTGGAGTTTCTCAAGCGTTTCTTACCTCAAAACTGCCATATCTCGCGAACGGATTGACCAATCCGCAAAATTTCTCTTGCATCTGAAAGTAGAAACTCGCCCCTTTACAACGGTATGAGTAGTTTTCCCCTAGGCCGTTCTAGTTATTCGTTTCGAGCATCAGAACTGCGAAAATTTGGAGTTTCTCAAGCGTTTCTTACCTCAAAACTGCCATATCTCGCGAACGGATTGACCAATGCGCAAAATTTCTCTTGCATCTGAAAGTAGAAACTCGCCCCTTTACAACGGTATGAGTAGTTTTCCCCTAGGCCGTTCTAGTTATTCGTTTCGAGCATCAGAACTGCGAAAATTTGGAGTTTCTCAAGCGTTTCTTACCTCAAAACTGCCATATCTCGCGAACGGATTGACCAATCCGCAAAATTTCTCTTGCACCTGAAAGTAGAAACTCGCCCCTTTACAACGGTATGAGTAGTTTTCCCCTAGGCCGTTCTAGTTATTCGTTTCGAGCATCAGAACTGCGAAAATTTGGAGTTTCTCAAGCGTTTCTTACCTCAAAACTGCCATATCTCGCGAACGGATTGACCAATCCGCAAAGTTTCTGTTGCATCTGAAAGTAGAAACTCGCCCCATTACAACGGTATGAGTAGTTTCCCCCTAGGCCGTTCTAGTTATTCGTTTCGAGCATCAGAAGCAAGAAAATTTTGAGTTTCTCAAGCGTTTCTTACCTCAAAACTGCCATTTCTCGCGAACAGATTGACCAATCCGCAAAGTTGCTGTTGCATCTGAAAGTAGAAACTCGCCCCATTACAACGGTGTGAGTAGTTTTCCCCTAGGCCGTTCTAGTTATTCGTTTCGAGCATCAGAACTGCGAAGATTTGGAGTTTCTCAAGCGTTTCTTACCTCAAAACTGCCATATCTCGCGAACGGATTGACCAATCCGCAAAGTTTCTCTTGCATCTGAAAGTAGAAACTCGCCCCATTACAACGATATGAGTAGTTTTCCCCTAGGCCGTTCTAGTTATTCGTTTCGAGCATCAGAACTAAGAAAATTTGGAGTTTCTCAAGCGTTTCTTACCTCAAAACTGCCATATCTCGCGAACGGATTGACCAATCCGCAAAGTTGCTGTTGCATCTGAAAGTGGAAACTCGCCCCATTACAACGGTATGAGTAGTTTTCCCCTAGGCCGTTCTAGTTATTCGTTTCGAGCATCAGAACTGCGAAAATTTGGAGTTTGTCAAGCGTTTCTTACCTCAAAACTGCCATATCTCGCGAACGGATTGACCAATCCGCAAAATTTCTCTTGCATCTGAAAGTAGAAACTCGCCCCATTACATCGGTATGAGTAGTTTTCCCCTAGGCCGTTCTAGTTATTCGTTTCGAGCATCAGAACTGCGAAAATTTGGAGTTTCTCAAGCGTTTCTTACCTCAAAACTGCCATATCTCGCGAACGGATTGACCAATCCGCAAAGTTTCTGTTGCATCTGAAAGTAGAAACTCGCCCCATTACAACGGTATGAGTAGTTTTCCCCTAGGCCGTTCTAGTTATTCGTTTCGAGCATCAGAACTGCGAAAATTTGGAGTTTCTCAAGCGTTTCTTACCTCAAAACTGCCATATCTCGCGAACGGATTGACCAATCCGCAAAATTTCTCTTGCATCTGAAAGTAGAAACTCGCCCCTTTACAACGGTATGAGTAGTTTTCCCCTAGGCCGTTCTAGTTATTCGTTTCGAGCATCAGAACTGCGAAAATTTGGAGTTTCTCAAGCGTTTCTTACCTCAAAACTGCCATATCTCGCGAACGGATTGACCAATCCGCAAAATTTCTCTTGCATCTGAAAGTAGAAACTCGCCCCTTTACAACGGTATGAGTAGTTTTCCCCTAGGCCGTTCTAGTTATTCGTTTCGAGCATCAGAACTGCGAAAATTTGGAGTTTCTCAAGCGTTTCTTACCTCAAAACTGCCATATCTCGCGAACGGATTGACCAATCCGCAAAGTTTCTGTTGCATCTGAAAGTAGAAACTCGCCCCATTACAACGGTATGAGTAGTTTCCCCCTAGGCCGTTCTAGTTATTCGTTTCGAGCATCAGAACTTGAAAAATTTGGAGTTTCCCAAGCGTTTCTTACCTCAAAACTGCCATATCTCGCGAACGGATTGACCAATCCGCAAAATTTCTCTTGCATCTGAAAGTAGAAACTCGCCCCATTACAACGGTATGTGCAGTTTTCCCCTAGGCCGTTCTAGTTATTCGTTTCGAGCATCAGAACTGCGAAAATTTGGAGTTTCTCAAGCGTTTCTTACCTCAAAACCGCCATATCTCGCGAACGGATTGACCAATCCGCAAAATTTCTCTTGCATCTGAAAGTAGAAACTCGCCCCTTTACAACGGTATGAGTAGTTTTCCCCTAGGCCGTTCTAGTTATTCGTTTCGAGCATCAGAACTGCGAAAATTTGGAGTTTCTCAAGCGTTTCTTACCTCAAAACTGCCATATCTCGCGAACGGATTGACCAATCCGCAAAATTTCTCTTGCATCTGAAAGTAGAAACTCGCCCCTTTACAACGGTATGAGTAGTTTTCCCCTAGGCCGTTCTAGTTATTCGTTTCGAGCATCAGAACTGCGAAAATTTGGAGTTTCTCAAGCGTTTCTTACCTCAAAACTGCCATATCTCGCGAACGGATTGACCAATCCGCAAAGTTTCTGTTGCAACTGAAAGTAGAAACTCGCCCCATTACAACGGTATGAGTAGTTTCCCCCTAGGCCGTTCTAGTTATTCGTTTCGAGCATCAGAACTTGAAAAATTTGGAGTTTCCCAAGCGTTTCTTACCTCAAAACTGCCATATCTCGCGAACGGATTGACCAATCCGCAAAATTTCTCTTGCATCTGAAAGTAGAAACTCGCCCCATTACAACGGTATGTGCAGTTTTCCCCTAGGCCGTTCTAGTTATTCGTTTCGAGCATCAGAACTGCGAAAATTTGGAGTTTCTCAAGCGTTTCTTACCTCAAAACCGCCATATCTCGCGAACGGATTGACCAATCCGCAAAATTTCTCTTGGATCTGAAAGTAGAAAGTCGCCCCATTACAACGGTATGAGTAGTTTTCCCCTAGGCCGTTCTAGTTATTCGTTTCGAGCATCAGAACTGCGAAAATTTGGAGTTTCTCAAGCGTTTCTTACCTCAAAACTGCCATATCTCGCGAACGGATTGACCAATCCGAAAAGTTTCTGTTGCATCTGAAAGTAGAAACTCGCCCCATTACAACGGTATGAGTAGTTTTCCCCTAGGCCGTTCTAGTTATTCGTTTCGAGCATCAGAACTGCGAAGATTTGGAGTTTCTCAAGCGTTTCTTACCTCAAAACTGCCATATCTCGCGAACGGATTGACCAATCCGCAAAGTTTCTGTTGCATCTGAAAGTAGAAACTCGCCCCATTACAACGGTATGAGTAGTTTTCCCCTAGGCCGTTCTAGTTATTCGTTTCGAGCATCAGAACTGCGAAAATTTTGAGTTTCTCAAGCGTTTCCTACCTCAAAACTGCCATATCTCGCGAACGGATTGACCAATCCGCAAAATTTCTCTTGCATCTGAAAGTAGAAACTCGCCCCATTACAACGGTATGAGTAGTTTTCCCCTAGGCCGTTCTAGTTATTCGTTTCGAGCATCAGAACTGCGAAAATTTGGAGTTTCTCAAGCGTTTCTTACCTCAAAACTGCCATATCTCGCGAACGGATTGGCCAATCCGCAAAATTTCTCTTGCATCTGAAAGTAGAAACTCGCCCCATTACAACGGTATGAGTAGTTTTCCCCTAGCCCGTTCTAGTTATTCGTTTCGAGCATCAGAACTAAGAAAATTTTGAGTTTCTCAAGCGTTTCTTACATCAAAACTGCCATATCTCGCGAACGGATTGACCAATCCGCAAAGTTTCTGTTGCATCTGAAAATAGAAACTCGCCCCATTACAACGGTATGAGTAGTTTTCCCCTAGGCCGTTCTAGTTATTCGTTTCGAGCATCAGAACTGCGAAAATTTGGTGTTTCTCAAGCGTTTCTTACCTCAAAACTGCCATATCTCGCGAACGGATTGACCAATCCGCAAAGTTTCTGTTGCATCTGAAAGTAGAAACTCGCCCGATTACAACGGTATGAGTAGTTTTCCCCTAGGCCGTTCTAGTTATTCGTTTCGAGCATCAGAACTGCGAAAATTCTGAGTTTCTCAAGCGTTTCTTACGTCAAATCTTCCATATCTCGCGAACGGATTGACCAATCCGCAAAATTTCTGTTGCATCTGAAAGTAGAAACTCGCCCGTTTACATCGGTATGAGTGGTTTTCCCCTAGGCCGTTCTAGTTATTTGTTTCGAGCATCAGAACTGCGAAAATTTGGAGTTTCCCAAGCGTTTCTTGCCTCAAAACTGCCATATCTCGCGAACGGATTGACCAATCCGCAAAGTTTCTGTTGCATCTGAATGTAGAAACTCGCCCCATTACAAAGGTATGAGTAGTTTTCCCCTAGGCCGTTCTTGTTATTCGTTTCGAGCATCAGAACTGCGAAAATTTGGAGTTTCTCAAGCGTTTCTTACTTCAAAACTGCCATATCTCGCGAACGGATTAACCAATCCGCAAAATTTCTCTTGCATCTGAAAGTAGAAACTCGCCCCATTACAACGGTATGAGCAGTTTTCCCCTTGGCCGTTCTAGTTATTCGTTTCGGTCATCAGAACTGCGAAAATTTGGAGTTTCTCAAGCGTTTCTTACCTCAAAACTGCCATATCTCGCGAACGGATTGACCAATCCGCAAAATTTCTCTTGCATCTGAAAGTAGAAACTCGCCCCATTACAACGGTATGAGCAGTTTTCCCCTAGGCCGTTCTAGTTATTCGTTTCGAGCATCAGAACTGCGAAAATTTGGAGTTTCTCAAGCGCTTCTTACCTCAAAACTGCCATATCTCGCGAACGGATTGGCCAATCCGCAAAATTTCTCTTGCATCTGAAAGTAGAAACTCGCCCCATTACAACGGTATGAGTAGTTTTCCCCTAGGCCGTTCTAGTTATTCGTTTCGAGCTTCAGAACTGCGAAAATTTGGAGTTTCTCAAGCGTTTCTTACCTCAATACTGCCATATCTCGCGAACGGATTGACCAATCCGCAAAGTTTCTGTTGCATCTGAAAGTAGAAACTCGCCCCATTACAACGGTATGAGTAGTATTCCCCTAGGCCGTTCTAGTTATTCGTTTCGAGCATCAGAACTGCGAAAATTTGGAGTTTCTCAAGCGTTTCTTACATCAAACCTGCCATATCTCGCGAACGGATTGACCAATCCGCAAAATTTCTCTTGCATCTGAAAGTAGAAACTCGCCCCATTACAACGGTATGAGTAGTTTTCCCCTAGGCCGTTCTAGTTATTCGTTCCGAGCATCAGAACTGCGAAAATTTGGAGTTTCTCAAGCGTTTCTTACCTCAAAACTGCCATATCTCGCGAACGGATTGACCAATCCTCAAAATTTCTCTTGCATCTGAAAGTAGAAGCTCGCCCCATTACAACGGTATGAGTAGTTTTCCCCTAGGGCGTTCTAGTTATTCGTTTCGAGCATCAGAACTGCGAAGATTTGGAGTTTCTCAAGCGTTTCTTACCTCAAAACTGCCATATCTCGCGAACGGATTGACCAATCCGCAAAGTTTCTGTTGCACCTGAAAGTAGAAACTCGCCCCATTACAACGGTATGAGTAGTTTTCCCCTAGGCCGTTCTAGTTATTCGTTTCGAGCATCAGAACTGCGAAAATTTGTAGTTTCTCAAGCGTTTCTTACCTCAAAACTGCCATATCTCGCGAACGGATTGACCAATCCGCAAAGTTTCTGTTGCATCTGAAAGTAGAAACTCGCCCCATTACAACGGTATGAGTAGTTTCCCCCTAGGCCGTTCTAGTTATTCGTTTCGAGCATCAGAACTGCGAAAATTTGGAGTTTCTCAAGCGTTTCTTACCTCAAAACTGCAATATCTCGCGAACGGATTGACCAATCCGCAAAATTTCTCTTGCATCTGAAAGTAGAAACTCGCCCCATTACAACGGTATGAGTAGTTTTCCCCTAGGCCGTTCTAGTTATTCGTTCCGAGCATCAGAACTGCGAAAATTTGGAGTTTCTCAAGCGTTTCTTACTTCAAAACTGCCATATCTCGCGAACGGATTGACCAATCCGCAAAATTTCTCTTGCATCTGAAAGTAGAAACTCGCCCCATTACAACGGTATGAGCAGTTTTCCCCTTGGCCGTTCTAGTTATTCGTTTCGGTCATCAGAACTGCGAAAATTTGGAGTTTCTCAAGCGTTTCTTACCTCAAAACTGCCATATCTCGCGAACGGATTGACCAATCCGCAAAATTTCTCTTGCATCTGAAAGTAGAAACTCGCCCCATTACAACGGTATGAGCAGTTTTCCCCTAGGCCGTTCTAGTTATTCGTTTCGAGCATCAGAACTGCGAAAATTTGGAGTTTCTCAAGCGCTTCTTACCTCAAAACTGCCATATCTCGCGAACGGATTGGCCAATCCGCAAAATTTCTCTTGCATCTGAAAGTAGAAACTCGCCCCATTACAACGGTATGAGTAGTTTTCCCCTAGGCCGTTCTAGTTATTCGTTTCGAGCTTCAGAACTGCGAAAATTTGGAGTTTCTCAAGCGTTTCTTACCTCAATACTGCCATATCTCGCGAACGGATTGACCAATCCGCAAAGTTTCTGTTGCATCTGAAAGTAGAAACTCGCCCCATTACAACGGTATGAGTAGTATTCCCCTAGGCCGTTCTAGTTATTCGTTTCGAGCATCAGAACTGCGAAAATTTGGAGTTTCTCAAGCGTTTCTTACATCAAACCTGCCATATCTCGCGAACGGATTGACCAATCCGCAAAATTTCTCTTGCATCTGAAAGTAGAAACTCGCCCCATTACAACGGTATGAGTAGTTTTCCCCTAGGCCGTTCTAGTTATTCGTTCCGAGCATCAGAACTGCGAAAATTTGGAGTTTCTCAAGCGTTTCTTACCTCAAAACTGCCATATCTCGCGAACGGATTGACCAATCCTCAAAATTTCTCTTGCATCTGAAAGTAGAAGCTCGCCCCATTACAACGGTATGAGTAGTTTTCCCCTAGGGCGTTCTAGTTATTCGTTTCGAGCATCAGAACTGCGAAGATTTGGAGTTTCTCAAGCGTTTCTTACCTCAAAACTGCCATATCTCGCGAACGGATTGACCAATCCGCAAAGTTTCTGTTGCACCTGAAAGTAGAAACTCGCCCCATTACAACGGTATGAGTAGTTTTCCCCTAGGCCGTTCTAGTTATTCGTTTCGAGCATCAGAACTGCGAAAATTTGGAGTTTCTCAAGCGTTTCTTACCTCAAAACTGCCATATCTCGCGAACGGATTGACCAATCCGCAAAATTTCTCTTGCATCTGAAAGTAGAAACTCGCCCCATTACAACGGTATGAGTAGTTTTCCCCTAGGCCGTTCTAGTTATTCGTTTCGAGCATCAGAACTGCGAAAATTTGGAGTTTCTCAAGCGTTTCTTACCTCAAAACTGCCATATCTCGCGAACGGATTGACCAATCCGCAAAATTTCTCTTGCATCTGAAAGTAGAAACTCGCCCCATTACAACGGTATGAGTAGTTTTCCCCTAGGCCGTTCTAGTTATTCGTTTCGAGCATCAGAACTGCGAAAATTTGTAGTTTCTCAAGCGTTTCTTACCTCAAAACTGCCATATCTCGCGAACGGATTGACCAATCCGCAAAGTTTCTGTTGCATCTGAAAGTAGAAACTCGCCCCATTACAACGGTATGAGTAGTTTCCCCCTAGGCCGTTCTAGTTATTCGTTTCGAGCATCAGAACTGCGAAAATTTGGAGTTTCTCAAGCGTTTCTTACCTCAAAACTGCAATATCTCGCGAACGGATTGACCAATCCGCAAAATTTCTCTTGCATCTGAAAGTAGAAACTCGCCCCATTACAACGGTATGAGTAGTTTTCCCCTAGGCCGTTCTAGTTATTCGTTCCGAGCATCAGAACTGCGAAAATTTGGAGTTTCTCAAGCGTTTCTTACCTCAAAACTGCCATATCTCGCGAACGGATTGACCAATCCGCAAAATTTCTCTTGCATCTGAAAGTAGAAACTCGCCCCATTACAACGGTATGAGTAGTTTTCCCCTAGGGCGTTCTAGTTATTCGTTTCGAGCATCAGAACTGCGAAGATTTGGAGTTTCTCAAGCGTTTCTTACCTCAAAACTGCCATATCTCGCGAACGGATTGGCCAATCCGCAAAATTTCTCTTGCATCTGAAAGTAGAAACTCGCCCCATTACAACGGTGTGAGTAGTTGTCCCCTAGGCCGTTCTAGTTATTCGTTTCGAGCATCAGAACTGCGAAAATTTTGAGTTTCTCAAGCGTTTCTTACCTCAAAACTGCCACATCTCGCGAACGGATTGAGCTGTCCGCAAAGTTTCTGTTGCATCTGAAAGTAGAAACTCGCCCCATTACAACGGTATGAGTAGTTTTCCCCTAGGTCGTTCTAGTTATTCGTTTCGAGCATCAGAACTGCGAAAATTTGGAGTTTCTCAAGCGTTTCTTACCTCAAAACTGCCATATCTCGCGAACGGATTGACCAATCCGCAAAGTTTCTCTTGCATCTGAAAGTAGAAACTCGCCGCATTACAGCGATATGAGTAGTTTTCCCCTAGGCCGTTCTAGTTATTCGTTTCGAGCATCAGAACTAAGAAAATTTTGAGTTTCTCAAGCGTTTCTTACATCAAAACTGCCATATCTCGCGAACGGATTGACCAATCCGCAAAGTTTCTGTTGCATCTGAAAGTAGAAACTCGCCCCATTACAACGGTATGAGTAGTTTTCCCCTAGGCCGTTCTAGTTATTCGTTTCGAGCATCAGAACTGCGAAAATTAGGAGTTTCTCAAGCGTTTCTTACCTCAAAACTGCCATATCTCGCGAACGGATTGACCAATCCGCAAAGTTTCTGTTGCATCTGAAAGTAGAAACTCGCCCGATTACAACGGTATGAGTAGTTTTCCCCTAGGCCGTTCTAGTTATTCGTTTCGAGCATCAGAACTGCGAAAATTTGGAGTTTCTCAAGCGTTTCTTACCTCAAAACTGCAATATCTCGCGAACGGATTGACCAATCCGCAAAATTTCTCTTGCATCTGAAAGTAGAAACTCGCCCCATTACAACGGTATGAGTAGTTTTCCCCTAGGCCGTTCTAGTTATTCGTTCCGAGCATCAGAACTGCGAAAATTTGGAGTTTCTCAAGCGTTTCTTACCTCAAAACTGCCATATCTCGCGAACGGATTGACCAATCCGCAAAATTTCTCTTGCATCTGAAAGTAGAAACTCGCCCCATTACAACGGTATGAGTAGTTTTCCCCTAGGGCGTTCTAGTTATTCGTTTCGAGCATCAGAACTGCGAAGATTTGGAGTTTCTCAAGCGTTTCTTACCTCAAAACTGCCATATCTCGCGAACGGATTGGCCAATCCGCAAAATTTCTCTTGCATCTGAAAGTAGAAACTCGCCCCATTACAACGGTGTGAGTAGTTGTCCCCTAGGCCGTTCTAGTTATTCGTTTCGAGCATCAGAACTGCGAAAATTTTGAGTTTCTCAAGCGTTTCTTACCTCAAAACTGCCACATCTCGCGAACGGATTGAGCTATCCGCAAAGTTTCTGTTGCATCTGAAAGTAGAAACTCGCCCCATTACAACGGTATGAGTAGTTTTCCCCTAGGTCGTTCTAGTTATTCGTTTCGAGCATCAGAACTGCGAAAATTTGGAGTTTCTCAAGCGTTTCTTACCTCAAAACTGCCATATCTCGCGAACGGATTGACCAATCCGCAAAGTTTCTCTTGCATCTGAAAGTAGAAACTCGCCGCATTACAGCGATATGAGTAGTTTTCCCCTAGGCCGTTCTAGTTATTCGTTTCGAGCATCAGAACTAAGAAAATTTTGAGTTTCTCAAGCGTTTCTTACATCAAAACTGCCATATCTCGCGAACGGATTGACCAATCCGCAAAGTTTCTGTTGCATCTGAAAGTAGAAACTCGCCCCATTACAACGGTATGAGTAGTTTTCCCCTAGGCCGTTCTAGTTATTCGTTTCGAGCATCAGAACTGCGAAAATTAGGAGTTTCTCAAGCGTTTCTTACCTCAAAACTGCCATATCTCGCGAACGGATTGACCAATCCGCAAAGTTTCTGTTGCATCTGAAAGTAGAAACTCGCCCGATTACAACGGTATGAGTAGTTTTCCCCTAGGCCGTTCTAGTTATTCGTTTCGAGCATCAGAACTGCGAAAATTCTGAGTTTCTCAAGCGTTTCTTACGTCAAATCTGCCATATCTCGCGAACGGATTGACCAATCCGCAAAATTTCTGTTGCATCTGAAAGTAGAAACTCGCCCGTTTACATCGGTATGAGTGGTTTTCCCCTAGGCCGTTCTAGTTATTCGTTGCGAGCATCAGAACTGCGAAAATGTGGGGTTTCTCAAGCGTTTCTTACCTCAAAACTGCCATATCTCGCGAACGGATTGACCAATCCGCAAAGTTTCTGTTGCATCTGAAAGTAGAAACTCGCCCCATTAAAACGGTATGAGTAGTTTTCCCCTTGGCCGTTCTAGTTATTCGTTTCGAGCATCAGAACTGCGAAAATTTGGAGTTTCTCAAGCGTTTCTTACATCAAAACTGCCATATCTCGCGAACGGATTGACCAATCCGCAAAATTTCTCTTGCATCTGAAAGTAGAAACTCGCCCCATTACAACGGTATGAGCAGTTTTCCCCTAGGCCGTTCTAGTTATTCGTTTCGAGCATCAGAACTGCGAAAATTTGGAGTTTCTCAAGCGCTTCTTACCTCAAAACTGCCATATCTCGCGAACGGATTGGCCAATCCGCAAAATTTCTCTTGCATCTGAAAGTAGAAACTCGCCCCATTACATCGGTATGAGTGGTTTTCCCCTAGGCCGTTCTAGTTATTCGTTTCGAGCATCAGAACTGCGAAAATGTGGGGTTTCTCAAGCGTTTCTTACCTCAAAACTGCCATATCTCGCGAACGGATTGACCAATCCGCAAAGTTTCTGTTGCATCTGAAAGTAGAAACTCGCCCCATTAAAACGGTATGAGTAGTTTTCCCCTTGGCCGTTCTAGTTATTCGTTTCGAGCATCAGAACTGCGAAAATTTGGAGTTTCTCAAGCGTTTCTTACATCAAAACTGCCATATCTCGCGAACGGATTGACCAATCCGCAAAGTTTCTGTTGCATCTGAAAGTAGAAACTCGCTCCATTACAACGGTATGAGTAGTTTTCCCCTAAGCCGTTCTAGTTATTTGTTTCGAGCATCAGAACTGCGAAAATTTGGAGTTTCCCAAGCGTTTCTTGCTTCAAAACTGCCATATCTCGCGAACGGATTGACCAATCCGCAAAGTTTCTGTTGCATCTGAATGTAGAAACTCGCCCCATTACAAAGGTATGAGTAGTTTTCCCCTAGGCCGTTCTTGTTATTCGTTTCGAGCATCAGAACTGCGAAAATTTGGAGTTTCTCAAGCGTTTCTTACTTCAAAACTGCCATATCTCGCGAACGGATTAACCAATCCGCAAAATTTCTCTTGCATCTGAAAGTAGAAACTCGCCCCATTACAACGGTATGAGCAGTTTTCCCCTTGGCCGTTCTAGTTATTCGTTTCGGTCATCAGAACTGCGAAAATTTGGAGTTTCTCAAGCGTTTCTTACCTCAAAACTGCCATATCTCGCGATCGGATTGACCAATCCGCAAAATTTCTCTTGCATCTGAAAGTAGAAACTCGCCCCATTACAACGGTATGAGCAGTTTTCCCCTAGGCCGTTCTAGTTATTCGTTTCGAGCATCAGAACTGCGAAAATTTGGAGTTTCTCAAGCGCTTCTTACCTCAAAACTGCCATATCTCGCGAACGGATTGGCCAATCCGCAAAATTTCTCTTGCATCTGAAAGTAGAAACTCGCCCCATTACAACGGTATGAGTAGTTTTCCCCTAGGCCGTTCTAGTTATTCGTTTCGAGCTTCAGAACTGCGAAAATTTGGAGTTTCTCAAGCGTTTCTTACCTCAATACTGCCATATCTCGCGAACGGATTGACCAATCCGCAAAGTTTCTGTTGCATCTGAAAGTAGAAACTCGCCCCATTACAACGGTATGAGTAGTATTTCCCTAGGCCGTTCTAGTTATTCGTTTCGAGCATCAGAACTGCGAAAATTTGGAGTTTCTCAAGCGTTTCTTACATCAAACCTGCCATATCTCGCGAACGGATTGACCAATCCGCAAAATTTCTCTTGCATCTGAAAGTAGAAACTCGCCCCATTACAACGGTATGAGTAGTTTTCCCCTAGGCCGTTCTAGTTATTCGTTCCGAGCATCAGAACTGCGAAAATTTGGAGTTTCTCAAGCGTTTCTTACCTCAAAACTGCCATATCTCGCGAACGGATTGACCAATCCTCAAAATTTCTCTTGCATCTGAAAGTAGAAGCTCGCCCCATTACAACGGTATGAGTAGTTTTCCCCTAGGGCGTTCTAGTTATTCGTTTCGAGCATCAGAACTGCGAAGATTTGGAGTTTCTCAAGCGTTTCTTACCTCAAAACTGCCATATCTCGCGAACGGATTGACCAATCCGCAAAGTTTCTGTTGCACCTGAAAGTAGAAACTCGCCCCATTAGAACGGTATGAGTAGTTTTCCCCTAGGCCGTTCTAGTTATTCGTTTCGAGCATCAGAACTGCGAAAATTTGGAGTTTCTCAAGCGTTTCTTACCTCAAAACTGCCATATCTCGCGAACGGATTGACCAATCCGCAAAATTTCTCTTGCATCTGAAAGTAGAAACTCGCCCCATTACAACGGTATGAGTAGTTTTCCCCTAGGCCGTTCTAGTTATTCGTTTCGAGCATCAGAACTGCGAAAATTTGGAGTTTCTCAAGCGTTTCTTACCTCAAAACTGCCATATCTCGCGAACGGATTGACCAATCCGCAAAATTTCTCTTGCATCTGAAAGTAGAAACTCGCCCCATTACAACGGTATGAGTAGTTTTCCCCTAGGCCGTTCTAGTTATTCGTTTCGAGCATCAGAACTGCGAAAATTTGTAGTTTCTCAAGCGTTTCTTACCTCAAAACTGCCATATCTCGCGAACGGATTGACCAATCCGCAAAGTTTCTGTTGCATCTGAAAGTAGAAACTCGCCCCATTACAACGGTATGAGTAGTTTCCCCCTAGGCCGTTCTAGTTATTTGTTTCGAGCATCAGAACTGCGAAAATTTGGAGTTTCCCAAGCGTTTCTTGCCTCAAAACTGCCATATCTCGCGAACGGATTGACCAATCCGCAAAGTTTCTGTTGCATCTGAATGTAGAAACTCGCCCCATTACAACGGTATGAGTAGTTTTCCCCTAGGCCGTTCTAGTTATTCGTTTCGAGCATCAGAACTGCGAAAATTTGGAGTTTCTCAAGCGTTTCTTACCTCAAAACTGCCATATCTCGCGAACGGATTGACCAATCCGCAAAATTTCTCTTGCATCTGAAAGTAGAAACTCGCCCCATTACAACGGTATGAGTAGTTTTCCCCTAGGCCGTTCTAGTTATTCGTTTCGAGCATCAGAACTGCGAAAATTTGGAGTTTCTCAAGCGTTTCTTACCTCAAAACTGCCATATCTCGCGAACGGATTGACCAATCCGCAAAATTTCTCTTGCATCTGAAAGTAGAAACTCGCCCCATTACAACGGTATGAGTAGTTTTCCCCTAGGCCGTTCTAGTTATTCGTTTCGAGCATCAGAACTGCGAAAATTTGTAGTTTCTCAAGCGTTTCTTACCTCAAAACTGCCATATCTCGCGAACGGATTGACCAATCCGCAAAGTTTCTGTTGCATCTGAAAGTAGAAACTCGCCCCATTACAACGGTATGAGTAGTTTCCCCCTAGGCCGTTCTAGTTATTTGTTTCGAGCATCAGAACTGCGAAAATTTGGAGTTTCCCAAGCGTTTCTTGCCTCAAAACTGCCATATCTCGCGAACGGATTGACCAATCCGCAAAGTTTCTGTTGCATCTGAATGTAGAAACTCGCCCCATTACAACGGTATGAGTAGTTTTCCCCTAGGCCGTTCTAGTTATTCGTTTCGAGCATCAGAACTGCGAAAATTTGGAGTTCCTCAAGCGTTTCTTACTTCAAAACTGCCATATCTCGCGAACGGATTAACCAATCCGCAAAATTTCTCTTGCATCTGAAAGTAGAAACTCGCCCCATTACAACGGTATGAGCAGTTTTCCCCTTGGCCGTTATAGTTATTCGTTTCGATCATCAGAACTGCGAAAATTTGGAGTTTCTCAAGCGTTTCTTACCTCAAAACTGCCATATCTCGCGAACGGATTGACCAATCCGCAAAATTTCTCTTGCATCTGAAAGTAGAAACTCGCCCCATTACAACGGTATGAGCAGTTTTCCCCTAGGCCGTTCTAGTTATTCGTTTCGAGCATCAGAACTGCGAAAATTTGGAGTTTCTCAAGCGCTTCTTACCTCAAAACTGCCATATCTCGCGAACGGATTGGCCAATCCGCAAAATTTCTCTTGCATCTGAAAGTAGAAACTCGCCCCATTACATCGGTATGAGTGGTTTTCCCCTAGGCCGTTCTAGTTATTCGTTTCGAGCATCAGAACTGCGAAAATGTGGGGTTTCTCAAGCGTTTCTTACCTCAAAACTGCCATATCTCGCGAACGGATTGACCAATCCGCAAAGTTTCTGTTGCATCTGAAAGTAGAAACTCGCCCCATTAAAACGGTATGAGTAGTTTTCCCCTTGGCCGTTCTAGTTATTCGTTTCGAGCATCAGAACTGCGAAAATTTGGAGTTTCTCAAGCGTTTCTTACATCAAAACTGCCATATCTCGCGAACGGATTGACCAATCCGCAAAGTTTCTGTTGCATCTGAAAGTAGAAACTCGCTCCATTACAACGGTATGAGTAGTTTTCCCCTAAGCCGTTCTAGTTATTTGTTTCGAGCATCAGAACTGCGAAAATTTGGAGTTTCCCAAGCGTTTCTTGCTTCAAAACTGCCATATCTCGCGAACGGATTGACCAATCCGCAAAGTTTCTGTTGCATCTGAATGTAGAAACTCGCCCCATTACAAAGGTATGAGTAGTTTTCCCCTAGGCCGTTCTTGTTATTCGTTTCGAGCATCAGAACTGCGAAAATTTGGAGTTTCTCAAGCGTTTCTTACTTCAAAACTGCCATATCTCGCGAACGGATTAACCAATCCGCAAAATTTCTCTTGCATCTGAAAGTAGAAACTCGCCCCATTACAACGGTATGAGCAGTTTTCCCCTTGGCCGTTCTAGTTATTCGTTTCGGTCATCAGAACTGCGAAAATTTGGAGTTTCTCAAGCGTTTCTTACCTCAAAACTGCCATATCTCGCGAACGGATTGACCAATCCGCAAAATTTCTCTTGCATCTGAAAGTAGAAACTCGCCCCATTACAACGGTATGAGCAGTTTTCCCCTAGGCCGTTCTAGTTATTCGTTTCGAGCATCAGAACTGCGAAAATTTGGAGTTTCTCAAGCGCTTCTTACCTCAAAACTGCCATATCTCGCGAACGGATTGGCCAATCCGCAAAATTTCTCTTGCATCTGAAAGTAGAAACTCGCCCCATTACAACGGTATGAGTAGTTTTCCCCTAGGCCGTTCTAGTTATTCGTTTCGAGCTTCAGAACTGCGAAAATTTGGAGTTTCTCAAGCGTTTCTTACCTCAATACTGCCATATCTCGCGAACGGATTGACCAATCCGCAAAGTTTCTGTTGCATCTGAAAGTAGAAACTCGCCCCATTACAACGGTATGAGTAGTATTTCCCTAGGCCGTTCTAGTTATTCGTTTCGAGCATCAGAACTGCGAAAATTTGGAGTTTCTCAAGCGTTTCTTACATCAAACCTGCCATATCTCGCGAACGGATTGACCAATCCGCAAAATTTCTCTTGCATCTGAAAGTAGAAACTCGCCCCATTACAACGGTATGAGTAGTTTTCCCCTAGGCCGTTCTAGTTATTCGTTCCGAGCATCAGAACTGCGAAAATTTGGAGTTTCTCAAGCGTTTCTTACCTCAAAACTGCCATATCTCGCGAACGGATTGACCAATCCTCAAAATTTCTCTTGCATCTGAAAGTAGAAGCTCGCCCCATTACAACGGTATGAGTAGTTTTCCCCTAGGGCGTTCTAGTTATTCGTTTCGAGCATCAGAACTGCGAAGATTTGGAGTTTCTCAAGCGTTTCTTACCTCAAAACTGCCATATCTCGCGAACGGATTGACCAATCCGCAAAGTTTCTGTTGCACCTGAAAGTAGAAACTCGCCCCATTAGAACGGTATGAGTAGTTTTCCCCTAGGCCGTTCTAGTTATTCGTTTCGAGCATCAGAACTGCGAAAATTTGGAGTTTCTCAAGCGTTTCTTACCTCAAAACTGCCATATCTCGCGAACGGATTGACCAATCCGCAAAATTTCTCTTGCATCTGAAAGTAGAAACTCGCCCCATTACAACGGTATGAGTAGTTTTCCCCTAGGCCGTTCTAGTTATTCGTTTCGAGCATCAGAACTGCGAAAATTTGGAGTTTCTCAAGCGTTTCTTACCTCAAAACTGCCATATCTCGCGAACGGATTGACCAATCCGCAAAATTTCTCTTGCATCTGAAAGTAGAAACTCGCCCCATTACAACGGTATGAGTAGTTTTCCCCTAGGCCGTTCTAGTTATTCGTTTCGAGCATCAGAACTGCGAAAATTTGTAGTTTCTCAAGCGTTTCTTACCTCAAAACTGCCATATCTCGCGAACGGATTGACCAATCCGCAAAGTTTCTGTTGCATCTGAAAGTAGAAACTCGCCCCATTACAACGGTATGAGTAGTTTCCCCCTAGGCCGTTCTAGTTATTCGTTTCGAGCATCAGAACTGCGAAAATTTGGAGTTTCTCAAGCGTTTCTTACCTCAAAACTGCAATATCTCGCGAACGGATTGACCAATCCGCAAAATTTCTCTTGCATCTGAAAGTAGAAACTCGCCCCATTACAACGGTATGAGTAGTTTTCCCCTAGGCCGTTCTAGTTATTCGTTCCGAGCATCAGAACTGCGAAAATTTGGAGTTTCTCAAGCGTTTCTTACCTCAAAACTGCCATATCTCGCGAACGGATTGACCAATCCGCAAAATTTCTCTTGCATCTGAAAGTAGAAACTCGCCCCATTACAACGGTATGAGTAGTTTTCCCCTAGGGCGTTCTAGTTATTCGTTTCGAGCATCAGAACTGCGAAGATTTGGAGTTTCTCAAGCGTTTCTTACCTCAAAACTGCCATATCTCGCGAACGGATTGGCCAATCCGCAAAATTTCTCTTGCATCTGAAAGTAGAAACTCGCCCCATTACAACGGTGTGAGTAGTTGTCCCCTAGGCCGTTCTAGTTATTCGTTTCGAGCATCAGAACTGCGAAAATTTTGAGTTTCTCAAGCGTTTCTTACCTCAAAACTGCCACATCTCGCGAACGGATTGAGCTATCCGCAAAGTTTCTGTTGCATCTGAAAGTAGAAACTCGCCCCATTACAACGGTATGAGTAGTTTTCCCCTAGGTCGTTCTAGTTATTCGTTTCGAGCATCAGAACTGCGAAAATTTGGAGTTTCTCAAGCGTTTCTTACCTCAAAACTGCCATATCTCGCGAACGGATTGACCAATCCGCAAAGATTCTCTTGCATCTGAAAGTAGAAACTCGCCGCATTACAGCGATATGAGTAGTTTTCCCCTAGGCCGTTCTAGTTATTCGTTTCGAGCATCAGAACTAAGAAAATTTTGAGTTTCTCAAGCGTTTCTTACATCAAAACTGCCATATCTCGCGAACGGATTGACCAATCCGCAAAGTTTCTGTTGCATCTGAAAGTAGAAACTCGCCCCATTACAACGGTATGAGTAGTTTTCCCCTAGGCCGTTCTAGTTATTCGTTTCGAGCATCAGAACTGCGAAAATTTGGAGTTTCTCAAGCGCTTCTTACCTCAAAACTGCCATATCTCGCGAACGGATTGGCCAATCCGCAAAATTTCTCTTGCATCTGAAAGTAGAAACTCGCCCCATTACATCGGTATGAGTGGTTTTCCCCTAGGCCGTTCTAGTTATTCGTTTCGAGCATCAGAACTGCGAAAATGTGGGGTTTCTCAAGCGTTTCTTACCTCAAAACTGCCATATCTCGCGAACGGATTGACCAATCCGCAAAGTTTCTGTTGCATCTGAAAGTAGAAACTCGCCCCATTAAAACGGTATGAGTAGTTTTCCCCTTGGCCGTTCTAGTTATTCGTTTCGAGCATCAGAACTGCGAAAATTTGGAGTTTCTCAAGCGTTTCTTACATCAAAACTGCCATATCTCGCGAACGGATTGACCAATCCGCAAAGTTTCTGTTGCATCTGAAAGTAGAAACTCGCTCCATTACAACGGTATGAGTAGTTTTCCCCTAAGCCGTTCTAGTTATTTGTTTCGAGCATCAGAACTGCGAAAATTTGGAGTTTCCCAAGCGTTTCTTGCTTCAAAACTGCCATATCTCGCGAACGGATTGACCAATCCGCAAAGTTTCTGTTGCATCTGAATGTAGAAACTCGCCCCATTACAAAGGTATGAGTAGTTTTCCCCTAGGCCGTTCTTGTTATTCGTTTCGAGCATCAGAACTGCGAAAATTTGGAGTTTCTCAAGCGTTTCTTACTTCAAAACTGCCATATCTCGCGAACGGATTAACCAATCCGCAAAATTTCTCTTGCATCTGAAAGTAGAAACTCGCCCCATTACAACGGTATGAGCAGTTTTCCCCTTGGCCGTTCTAGTTATTCGTTTCGGTCATCAGAACTGCGAAAATTTGGAGTTTCTCAAGCGTTTCTGACCTCAAAACTGCCATATCTCGCGAACGGATTGACCAATCCGCAAAATTTCTCTTGCATCTGAAAGTAGAAACTCGCCCCATTACAACGGTATGAGCAGTTTTCCCCTAGGCCGTTCTAGTTATTCGTTTCGAGCATCAGAACTGCGAAAATTTGGAGTTTCTCAAGCGCTTCTTACCTCAAAACTGCCATATCTCGCGAACGGATTGGCCAATCCGCAAAATTTCTCTTGCATCTGAAAGTAGAAACTCGCCCCATTACAACGGTATGAGTAGTTTTCCCCTAGGCCGTTCTAGTTATTCGTTTCGAGCTTCAGAACTGCGAAAATTTGGAGTTTCTCAAGCGTTTCTTACCTCAATACTGCCATATCTCGCGAACGGATTGACCAATCCGCAAAGTTTCTGTTGCATCTGAAAGTAGAAACTCGCCCCATTACAACGGTATGAGTAGTATTTCCCTAGGCCGTTCTAGTTATTCGTTTCGAGCATCAGAACTGCGAAAATTTGGAGTTTCTCAAGCGTTTCTTACATCAAACCTGCCATATCTCGCGAACGGATTGACCAATCCGCAAAATTTCTCTTGCATCTGAAAGTAGAAACTCGCCCCATTACAACGGTATGAGTAGTTTTCCCCTAGGCCGTTCTAGTTATTCGTTCCGAGCATCAGAACTGCGAAAATTTGGAGTTTCTCAAGCGTTTCTTACCTCAAAACTGCCATATCTCGCGAACGGATTGACCAATCCTCAAAATTTCTCTTGCATCTGAAAGTAGAAGCTCGCCCCATTACAACGGTATGAGTAGTTTTCCCCTAGGGCGTTCTAGTTATTCGTTTCGAGCATCAGAACTGCGAAGATTTGGAGTTTCTCAAGCGTTTCTTACCTCAAAACTGCCATATCTCGCGAACGGATTGACCAATCCGCAAAGTTTCTGTTGCACCTGAAAGTAGAAACTCGCCCCATTAGAACGGTATGAGTAGTTTTCCCCTAGGCCGTTCTAGTTATTCGTTTCGAGCATCAGAACTGCGAAAATTTGGAGTTTCTCAAGCGTTTCTTACCTCAAAACTGCCATATCTCGCGAACGGATTGACCAATCCGCAAAATTTCTCTTGCATCTGAAAGTAGAAACTCGCCCCATTACAACGGTATGAGTAGTTTTCCCCTAGGCCGTTCTAGTTATTCGTTTCGAGCATCAGAACTGCGAAAATTTGGAGTTTCTCAAGCGTTTCTTACCTCAAAACTGCCATATCTCGCGAACGGATTGACCAATCCGCAAAATTTCTCTTGCATCTGAAAGTAGAAACTCGCCCCATTACAACGGTATGAGTAGTTTTCCCCTAGGCCGTTCTAGTTATTCGTTTCGAGCATCAGAACTGCGAAAATTTGTAGTTTCTCAAGCGTTTCTTACCTCAAAACTGCCATATCTCGCGAACGGATTGACCAATCCGCAAAGTTTCTGTTGCATCTGAAAGTAGAAACTCGCCCCATTACAACGGTATGAGTAGTTTCCCCCTAGGCCGTTCTAGTTATTCGTTTCGAGCATCAGAACTGCGAAAATTTGGAGTTTCTCAAGCGTTTCTTACCTCAAAACTGCAATATCTCGCGAACGGATTGACCAATCCGCAAAATTTCTCTTGCATCTGAAAGTAGAAACTCGCCCCATTACAACGGTATGAGTAGTTTTCCCCTAGGCCGTTCTAGTTATTCGTTCCGAGCATCAGAACTGCGAAAATTTGGAGTTTCTCAAGCGTTTCTTACCTCAAAACTGCCATATCTCGCGAACGGATTGACCAATCCGCAAAATTTCTCTTGCATCTGAAAGTAGAAACTCGCCCCATTACAACGGTATGAGTAGTTTTCCCCTAGGGCGTTCTAGTTATTCGTTTCGAGCATCAGAACTGCGAAGATTTGGAGTTTCTCAAGCGTTTCTTACCTCAAAACTGCCATATCTCGCGAACGGATTGGCCAATCCGCAAAATTTCTCTTGCATCTGAAAGTAGAAACTCGCCCCATTACAACGGTGTGAGTAGTTGTCCCCTAGGCCGTTCTAGTTATTCGTTTCGAGCATCAGAACTGCGAAAATTTTGAGTTTCTCAAGCGTTTCTTACCTCAAAACTGCCACATCTCGCGAACGGATTGAGCTATCCGCAAAGTTTCTGTTGCATCTGAAAGTAGAAACTCGCCCCATTACAACGGTATGAGTAGTTTTCCCCTAGGTCGTTCTAGTTATTCGTTTCGAGCATCAGAACTGCGAAAATTTGGAGTTTCTCAAGCGTTTCTTACCTCAAAACTGCCATATCTCGCGAACGGATTGACCAATCCGCAAAGATTCTCTTGCATCTGAAAGTAGAAACTCGCCGCATTACAGCGATATGAGTAGTTTTCCCCTAGGCCGTTCTAGTTATTCGTTTCGAGCATCAGAACTAAGAAAATTTTGAGTTTCTCAAGCGTTTCTTACATCAAAACTGCCATATCTCGCGAACGGATTGACCAATCCGCAAAGTTTCTGTTGCATCTGAAAGTAGAAACTCGCCCCATTACAACGGTATGAGTAGTTTTCCCCTAGGCCGTTCTAGTTATTCGTTTCGAGCATCAGAACTGCGAAAATTAGGAGTTTCTCAAGCGTTTCTTACCTCAAAACTGCCATATCTCGCGAACGGATTGACCAATCCGCAAAGTTTCTGTTGCATCTGAAAGTAGAAACTCGCCCGATTACAACGGTATGAGTAGTTTTCCCCTAGGCCGTTCTAGTTATTCGTTTCGAGCATCAGAACTGCGAAAATTCTGAGTTTCTCAAGCGTTTCTTACGTCAAATCTGCCATATCTCGCGAACGGATTGACCAATCCGCAAAATTTCTGTTGCATCTGAAAGTAGAAACTCGCCCGTTTACATCGGTATGAGTGGTTTTCCCCTAGGCCGTTCTAGTTATTCGTTGCGAGCATCAGAACTGCGAAAATGTGGGGTTTCTCAAGCGTTTCTTACCTCAAAACTGCCATATCTCGCGAACGGATTGACCAATCCGCAAAGTTTCTGTTGCATCTGAAAGTAGAAACTCGCCCCATTAAAACGGTATGAGTAGTTTTCCCCTTGGCCGTTCTAGTTATTCGTTTCGAGCATCAGAACTGCGAAAATTTGGAGTTTCTCAAGCGTTTCTTACATCAAAACTGCCATATCTCGCGAACGGATTGACCAATCCGCAAAGTTTCTGTTGCATCTGAAAGTAGAAACTCGCTCCATTACAACGGTATGAGTAGTTTTCCCCTAGGCCGTTCTAGTTATTTGTTTCGAGCATCAGAACTGCGAAAATTTGGAGTTTCCCAAGCGTTTCTTGCCTCAAAACTGCCATATCTCGCGAACGGATTGACCAATCCGCAAAGTTTCTGTTGCATCTGAATGTAGAAACTCGCCCCATTACAAAGGTATGAGTAGTTTTCCCCTAGGCCGTTCTTGTTATTCGTTTCGAGCATCAGAACTGCGAAAATTTGGAGTTTCTCAAGCGTTTCTTACTTCAAAACTGCCATATCTCGCGAACGGATTAACCAATCCGCAAAATTTCTCTTGCATCTGAAAGTAGAAACTCGCCCCATTACAACGGTATGAGCAGTTTTCCCCTTGGCCGTTCTAGTTATTCGTTTCGGTCATCAGAACTGCGAAAATTTGGAGTTTCTCAAGCGTTTCTTACCTCAAAACTGCCATATCTCGCGAACGGATTGACCAATCCGCAAAATTTCTCTTGCATCTGAAAGTAGAAACTCGCCCTATTACAACGGTATGAGCAGTTTTCCCCTAGGCCGTTCTAGTTATTCGTTTCGAGCATCAGAACTGCGAAAATTTGGAGTTTCTCAAGCGCTTCTTACCTCAAAACTGCCATATCTCGCGAACGGATTGGCCAATCCGCAAAATTTCTCTTGCATCTGAAAGTAGAAACTCGCCCCATTACAACGGTATGAGTAGTTTTCCCCTAGGCCGTTCTAGTTATTCGTTTCGAGCTTCAGAACTGCGAAAATTTGGAGTTTCTCAAGCGTTTCTTACCTCAATACTGCCATATCTCGCGAACGGATTGACCAATCCGCAAAGTTTCTGTTGCATCTGAAAGTAGAAACTCGCCCCATTACAACGGTATGAGTAGTATTTCCCTAGGCCGTTCTAGTTATTCGTTTCGAGCATCAGAACTGCGAAAATTTGGAGTTTCTCAAGCGTTTCTTACATCAAACCTGCCATATCTCGCGAACGGATTGACCAATCCGCAAAATTTCTCTTGCATCTGAAAGTAGAAACTCGCCCCATTACAACGGTATGAGTAGTTTTCCCCTAGGCCGTTCTAGTTATTCGTTCCGAGCATCAGAACTGCGAAAATTTGGAGTTTCTCAAGCGTTTCTTACCTCAAAACTGCCATATCTCGCGAACGGATTGACCAATCCTCAAAATTTCTCTTGCATCTGAAAGTAGAAGCTCGCCCCATTACAACGGTATGAGTAGTTTTCCCCTAGGGCGTTCTAGTTATTCGTTTCGAGCATCAGAACTGCGAAGATTTGGAGTTTCTCAAGCGTTTCTTACCTCAAAACTGCCATATCTCGCGAACGGATTGACCAATCCGCAAAGTTTCTGTTGCACCTGAAAGTAGAAACTCGCCCCATTAGAACGGTATGAGTAGTTTTCCCCTAGGCCGTTCTAGTTATTCGTTTCGAGCATCAGAACTGCGAAAATTTGGAGTTTCTCAAGCGTTTCTTACCTCAAAACTGCCATATCTCGCGAACGGATTGACCAATCCGCAAAATTTCTCTTGCATCTGAAAGTAGAAACTCGCCCCATTACAACGGTATGAGTAGTTTTCCCCTAGGCCGTTCTAGTTATTCGTTTCGAGCATCAGAACTGCGAAAATTTGGAGTTTCTCAAGCGTTTCTTACCTCAAAACTGCCATATCTCGCGAACGGATTGACCAATCCGCAAAATTTCTCTTGCATCTGAAAGTAGAAACTCGCCCCATTACAACGGTATGAGTAGTTTTCCCCTAGGCCGTTCTAGTTATTCGTTTCGAGCATCAGAACTGCGAAAATTTATAGTTTCTCAAGCGTTTCTTACCTCAAAACTGCCATATCTCGCGAACGGATTGACCAATCCGCAAAGTTTCTGTTGCATCTGAAAGTAGAAACTCGCCCCATTACAACGGTATGAGTAGTTTCCCCCTAGGCCGTTCTAGTTATTCGTTTCGAGCATCAGAACTGCGAAAATTTGGAGTTTCTCAAGCGTTTCTTACCTCAAAACTGCAATATCTCGCGAACGGATTGACCAATCCGCAAAATTTCTCTTGCATCTGAAAGTAGAAACTCGCCCCATTACAACGGTATGAGTAGTTTTCCCCTAGGCCGTTCTAGTTATTCGTTCCGAGCATCAGAACTGCGAAAATTTGGAGTTTCTCAAGCGTTTCTTACCTCAAAACTGCCATATCTCGCGAACGGATTGACCAATCCGCAAAATTTCTCTTGCATCTGAAAGTAGAAACTCGCCCCATTACAACGGTATGAGTAGTTTTCCCCTAGGGCGTTCTAGTTATTCGTTTCGAGCATCAGAACTGCGAAGATTTGGAGTTTCTCAAGCGTTTCTTACCTCAAAACTGCCATATCTCGCGAACGGATTGGCCAATCCGCAAAATTTCTCTTGCATCTGAAAGTAGAAACTCGCCCCATTACAACGGTGTGAGTAGTTGTCCCCTAGGCCGTTCTAGTTATTCGTTTCGAGCATCAGAACTGCGAAAATTTTGAGTTTCTCAAGCGTTTCTTACCTCAAAACTGCCACATCTCGCGAACGGATTGAGCTATCCGCAAAGTTTCTGTTGCATCTGAAAGTAGAAACTCGCCCCATTACAACGGTATGAGTAGTTTTCCCCTAGGTCGTTCTAGTTATTCGTTTCGAGCATCAGAACTGCGAAAATTTGGAGTTTCTCAAGCGTTTCTTACCTCAAAACTGCCATATCTCGCGAACGGATTGACCAATCCGCAAAGATTCTCTTGCATCTGAAAGTAGAAACTCGCCGCATTACAGCGATATGAGTAGTTTTCCCCTAGGCCGTTCTAGTTATTCGTTTCGAGCATCAGAACTAAGAAAATTTTGAGTTTCTCAAGCGTTTCTTACATCAAAACTGCCATATCTCGCGAACGGATTGACCAATCCGCAAAGTTTCTGTTGCATCTGAAAGTAGAAACTCGCCCCATTACAACGGTATGAGTAGTTTTCCCCTAGGCCGTTCTAGTTATTCGTTTCGAGCATCAGAACTGCGAAAATTAGGAGTTTCTCAAGCGTTTCTTACCTCAAAACTGCCATATCTCGCGAACGGATTGACCAATCCGCAAAGTTTCTGTTGCATCTGAAAGTAGAAACTCGCCCGATTACAACGGTATGAGTAGTTTTCCCCTAGGCCGTTCTAGTTATTCGTTTCGAGCATCAGAACTGCGAAAATTCTGAGTTTCTCAAGCGTTTCTTACGTCAAATCTGCCATATCTCGCGAACGGATTGACCAATCCGCAAAATTTCTGTTGCATCTGAAAGTAGAAACTCGCCCGTTTACATCGGTATGAGTGGTTTTCCCCTAGGCCGTTCTAGTTATTCGTTGCGAGCATCAGAACTGCGAAAATGTGGGGTTTCTCAAGCGTTTCTTACCTCAAAACTGCCATATCTCGCGAACGGATTGACCAATCCGCAAAGTTTCTGTTGCATCTGAAAGTAGAAACTCGCCCCATTAAAACGGTATGAGTAGTTTTCCCCTTGGCCGTTCTAGTTATTCGTTTCGAGCATCAGAACTGCGAAAATTTGGAGTTTCTCAAGCGTTTCTTACATCAAAACTGCCATATCTCGCGAACGGATTGACCAATCCGCAAAGTTTCTGTTGCATCTGAAAGTAGAAACTCGCTCCATTACAACGGTATGAGTAGTTTTCCCCTAGGCCGTTCTAGTTATTTGTTTCGAGCATCAGAACTGCGAAAATTTGGAGTTTCCCAAGCGTTTCTTGCCTCAAAACTGCCATATCTCGCGAACGGATTGACCAATCCGCAAAGTTTCTGTTGCATCTGAATGTAGAAACTCGCCCCATTACAACGGTATGAGTAGTTTTCCCCTAGGCCGTTCTAGTTATTCGTTTCGAGCATCAGAACTGCGAAAATTTGGAGTTCCTCAAGCGTTTCTTACTTCAAAACTGCCATATCTCGCGAACGGATTAACCAATCCGCAAAATTTCTCTTGCATCTGAAAGTAGAAACTCGCCCCATTACAACGGTATGAGCAGTTTTCCCCTTGGCCGTTCTAGTTATTCGTTTCGATCATCAGAACTGCGAAGATTTGGAGTTTCTCAAGCGTTTCTTACCTCAAAACTGCCATATCTCGCGAACGGATTGACCAATCCGCAAAATTTCTCTTGCATCTGAAAGTAGAAACTCGCCGCATTACAACGGTATGAGCAGTTTTCCCCTAGGCCGTTCTAGTTATTCGTTTCGAGCATCAGAACTGCGAAAATTTGGAGTTTCTCAAGCGCTTCTTACCTCAAAACTGCCATATCTCGCGAACGGATTGGCCAATCCGCAAAATTTCTCTTGCATCTGAAAGTAGAAACTCGCCCCATTACAACGGTATGAGTAGTTTTCCCCTAGGCCGTTCTAGTTATTCGTTTCGAGCTTCAGAACTGCGAAAATTTGGAGTTTCTCAAGCGTTTCTTACCTCAATACTGCCATATCTCGCGAACGGATTGACCAATCCGCAAAATTTCTCTTGCATCTGAAAGTAGAAACTCGCCCCTTTACAACGGTATGAGTAGTTTTCCCCTAGGCCGTTCTAGTTATTCGTTTCGATCATCAGAACTGCGAAAATTTGGAGTTTCTCAAGCGTTTCTTACCTCAAAACTGCCATATCTCGCGAACGGATTGACCAATCCGCAAAATTTCTCTTGCATCTGAAAGTAGAAACTCGCCCCATTACAACGGTATGAGCAGTTTTCCCCTAGGCCGTTCTAGTTATTCGTTTCGAGCATCAGAACTGCGAAAATTTGGAGTTTCTCAAGCGCTTCTTACCTCAAAACTGCCATATCTCGCGAACGGATTGGCCAATCCGCAAAATTTCTCTTGCATCTGAAAGTAGAAACTCGCCCCATTACAACGGTATGAGTAGTTTTCCCCTAGGCCGTTCTAGTTATTCGTTTCGAGCTTCAGAACTGCGAAAATTTGGAGTTTCTCAAGCGTTTCTTACCTCAATACTGCCATATCTCGCGAACGGATTGACCAATCCGCAAAATTTCTCTTGCATCTGAAAGTAGAAACTCGCCCCTTTACAACGGTATGAGTAGTTTTCCCCTAGGCCGTTCTAGTTATTCGTTTCGAGCATCAGAACTGCGAAAATTTGGAGTTTCTCAAGCGTTTCTTACCTCAAAACTGCCATATCTCGCGAACGGATTGACCAATCCGCAAAATTTCTCTTGCATCTGAAAGTAGAAACTCGCCCCTTTACAACGGTATGAGTAGTTTTCCCCTAGGCCGTTCTAGTTATTCGTTTCGAGCATCAGAACTGCGAAAATTTGGAGTTTCTCAAGCGTTTCTTACCTCAAAACTGCTATATCTCGCGAACGGATTGACCAATCCGCAAAGTTTCTGTTGCATCTGAAAGTAGAAACTCGCCCCATTACAACGGTATGAGTAGTTTCCCCCTAGGCCGTTCTAGTTATTCGTTTCGAGCATCAGAACTTGAAAAATTTGGAGTTTCCCAAGCGTTTCTTACCTCAAAACTGCCATATCTCGCGAACGGATTGACCAATCCGCAAAATTTCTCTTGCATCTGAAAGTAGAAACTCGCCCCATTACAACGGTATGTGCAGTTTTCCCCTAGGCCGTTCTAGTGATTCGTTTCGAGCATCAGAACTGCGAAAATTTGGAGTTTCTCAAGCGTTTCTTACCTCAAAACTGCCATATCTCGCGAACGGATTGACCAATCCGCAAAGTTTCTGTTGCATCTGAAAGTAGAAACTCGCCCCATTAAAACGGTATGAGTAGTTTTCCCCTTGGCCGTTCTAGTTATTCGTTTCGAGCATCAGAACTGCGAAAATTTGGAGTTTCTCAAGCGTTTCTTACATCAAAACTGCCATATCTCGCGAACGGATTGACCAATCCGCAAAGTTTCTGTTGCATCTGAAAGTAGAAACTCGCTCCATTACAACGGTATGAGTAGTTTTCCCCTAAGCCGTTCTAGTTATTTGTTTCGAGCATCAGAACTGCGAAAATTTGGAGTTTCCCAAGCGTTTCTTGCCTCAAAACTGCCATATCTCGCGAACGGATTGACCAATCCGCAAAGTTTCTGTTGCATCTGAATGTAGAAACTCGCCCCATTACAAAGGTATGAGTAGTTTTCCCCTAGGCCGTTCTTGTTATTCGTTTCGAGCATCAGAACTGCGAAAATTTGGAGTTTCTCAAGCGTTTCTTACTTCAAAACTGCCATATCTCGCGAACGGATTAACCAATCCGCAAAATTTCTCTTGCATCTGAAAGTAGAAACTCGCCCCATTACAACGGTATGAGCAGTTTTCCCCTTGGCCGTTCTAGTTATTCGTTTCGGTCATCAGAACTGCGAAAATTTGGAGTTTCTCAAGCGTTTCTTACCTCAAAACTGCCATATCTCGCGAACGGATTGACCAATCCGCAAAATTTCTCTTGCATCTGAAAGTAGAAACTCGCCCCATTACAACGGTATGAGCAGTTTTCCCCTAGGCCGTTCTAGTTATTCGTTTCGAGCATCAGAACTGCGAAAATTTGGAGTTTCTCAAGCGCTTCTTACCTCAAAACTGCCATATCTCGCGAACGGATTGGCCAATCCGCAAAATTTCTCTTGCATCTGAAAGTAGAAACTCGCCCCATTACAACGGTATGAGTAGTTTTCCCCTAGGCCGTTCTAGTTATTCGTTTCGAGCTTCAGAACTGCGAAAATTTGGAGTTTCTCAAGCGTTTCTTACCTCAAAACTGCCATATCTCGCGAACGGATTGACCAATCCGCAAAGTTTCTGTTGCATCTGAAAGTAGAAACTCGCCCCATTACAACGGTATGAGTAGTTTCCCCCTAGGCCGTTCTAGTTATTCGTTTCGAGCATCAGAACTGCGAAAATTTGGAGTTTCTCAAGCGTTTCTTACCTCAAAACTGCAATATCTCGCGAACGGATTGACCAATCCGCAAAATTTCTCTTGCATCTGAAAGTAGAAACTCGCCCCATTACAACGGTATGAGTAGTTTTCCCCTAGGCCGTTCTAGTTATTCGTTCCGAGCATCAGAACTGCGAAAATTTGGAGTTTCTCAAGCGTTTCTTACCTCAAAACTGCCATATCTCGCGAACGGATTGACCAATCCGCAAAATTTCTCTTGCATCTGAAAGTAGAAACTCGCCCCATTACAACGGTATGAGTAGTTTTCCCCTAGGGCGTTCTAGTTATTCGTTTCGAGCATCAGAACTGCGAAGATTTGGAGTTTCTCAAGCGTTTCTTACCTCAAAACTGCCATATCTCGCGAACGGATTGGCCAATCCGCAAAATTTCTCTTGCATCTGAAAGTAGAAACTCGCCCCATTACAATGGTGTGAGTAGTTGTCCCCTAGGCCGTTCTAGTTATTCGTTTCGAGCATCAGAACTGCGAAAATTTTGAGTTTCTCAAGCGTTTCTTACCTCAAAACTGCCACATCTCGCGAACGGATTGAGCTATCCGCAAAGTTTCTGTTGCATCTGAAAGTAGAAACTCGCCCCATTACAACGGTATGAGTAGTTTTCCCCTAGGTCGTTCTAGTTATTCGTTTCGAGCATCAGAACTGCGAAAATTTGGAGTTTCTCAAGCGTTTCTTACCTCAAAACTGCCATATCTCGCGAACGGATTGACCAATCCGCAAAGTTTCTCTTGCATCTGAAAGTAGAAACTCGCCGCATTACAGCGATATGAGTAGTTTTCCCCTAGGCCGTTCTAGTTATTCGTTTCGAGCATCAGAACTAAGAAAATTTGGAGTTTCTCAAGCGTTTCTTACATCAAAACTGCCATATCTCGCGAACGGATTGACCAATCCGCAAAATTTCTCTTGCATCTGAAAGTAGAAACTCGCCCCATTACAACGGTATGAGCAGTTTTCCCCTAGGCCGTTCTAGTTATTCGTTTCGAGCATCAGAACTGCGAAAATTTGGAGTTTCTCAAGCGCTTCTTACCTCAAAACTGCCATATCTCGCGAACGGATTGGCCAATCCGCAAAATTTCTCTTGCATCTGAAAGTAGAAACTCGCCCCATTACAACGGTATGAGTAGTTTTCCCCTAGGCCGTTCTAGTTATTCGTTTCGAGCATCAGAACTGCGAAAATTTGGAGTTTCTCAAGCGTTTCTTACCTCAAAACTGCTATATCTCGCGAACGGATTGACCAATCCGCAAAGTTTCTGTTGCATCTGAAAGTAGAAACTCGCCCCATTACAACGGTATGAGTAGTTTCCCCCTAGGCCGTTCTAGTTATTCGTTTCGAGCATCAGAACTTGAAAAATTTGGAGTTTCCCAAGCGTTTCTTACCTCAAAACTGCCATATCTCGCGAACGGATTGACCAATCCGCAAAATTTCTCTTGCATCTGAAAGTAGAAACTCGCCCCATTACAACGGTATGTGCAGTTTTCCCCTAGGCCGTTCTAGTGATTCGTTTCGAGCATCAGAACTGCGAAAATTTGGAGTTTCTCAAGCGTTTCTTACCTCAAAACTGCCATATCTCGCGAACGGATTGACCAATCCGCAAAGTTTCTGTTGCATCTGAAAGTAGAAACTCGCCCCATTAAAACGGTATGAGTAGTTTTCCCCTTGGCCGTTCTAGTTATTCGTTTCGAGCATCAGAACTGCGAAAATTTGGAGTTTCTCAAGCGTTTCTTACATCAAAACTGCCATATCTCGCGAACGGATTGACCAATCCGCAAAGTTTCTGTTGCATCTGAAAGTAGAAACTCGCTCCATTACAACGGTATGAGTAGTTTTCCCCTAAGCCGTTCTAGTTATTTGTTTCGAGCATCAGAACTGCGAAAATTTGGAGTTTCCCAAGCGTTTCTTGCCTCAAAACTGCCATATCTCGCGAACGGATTGACCAATCCGCAAAGTTTCTGTTGCATCTGAATGTAGAAACTCGCCCCATTACAAAGGTATGAGTAGTTTTCCCCTAGGCCGTTCTTGTTATTCGTTTCGAGCATCAGAACTGCGAAAATTTGGAGTTTCTCAAGCGTTTCTTACTTCAAAACTGCCATATCTCGCGAACGGATTAACCAATCCGCAAAATTTCTCTTGCATCTGAAAGTAGAAACTCGCCCCATTACAACGGTATGAGCAGTTTTCCCCTTGGCCGTTCTAGTTATTCGTTTCGGTCATCAGAACTGCGAAAATTTGGAGTTTCTCAAGCGTTTCTTACCTCAAAACTGCCATATCTCGCGAACGGATTGACCAATCCGCAAAATTTCTCTTGCATCTGAAAGTAGAAACTCGCCCCATTACAACGGTATGAGCAGTTTTCCCCTAGGCCGTTCTAGTTATTCGTTTCGAGCATCAGAACTGCGAAAATTTGGAGTTTCTCAAGCGCTTCTTACCTCAAAACTGCCATATCTCGCGAACGGATTGGCCAATCCGCAAAATTTCTCTTGCATCTGAAAGTAGAAACTCGCCCCATTACAACGGTATGAGTAGTTTTCCCCTAGGCCGTTCTAGTTATTCGTTTCGAGCTTCAGAACTGCGAAAATTTGGAGTTTCTCAAGCGTTTCTTACCTCAAAACTGCCATATCTCGCGAACGGATTGACCAATCCGCAAAATTTCTCTTGCATCTGAAAGTAGAAACTCGCCCCATTACAACGGTATGAGTAGTTTTCCCCTAGGGCGTTCTAGTTATTCGTTTCGAGCATCAGAACTGCGAAGATTTGGAGTTTCTCAAGCGTTTCTTACCTCAAAACTGCCATATCTCGCGAACGGATTGGCCAATCCGCAAAATTTCTCTTGCATCTGAAAGTAGAAACTCGCCCCATTACAATGGTGTGAGTAGTTGTCCCCTAGGCCGTTCTAGTTATTCGTTTCGAGCATCAGAACTGCGAAAATTTTGAGTTTCTCAAGCGTTTCTTACCTCAAAACTGCCACATCTCGCGAACGGATTGAGCTATCCGCAAAGTTTCTGTTGCATCTGAAAGTAGAAACTCGCCCCATTACAACGGTATGAGTAGTTTTCCCCTAGGTCGTTCTAGTTATTCGTTTCGAGCATCAGAACTGCGAAAATTTGGAGTTTCTCAAGCGTTTCTTACCTCAAAACTGCCATATCTCGCGAACGGATTGACCAATCCGCAAAGTTTCTCTTGCATCTGAAAGTAGAAACTCGCCGCATTACAGCGATATGAGTAGTTTTCCCCTAGGCCGTTCTAGTTATTCGTTTCGAGCATCAGAACTAAGAAAATTTTGAGTTTCTCAAGCGTTTCTTACATCAAAACTGCCATATCTCGCGAACGGATTGACCAATCCGCAAAGTTTCTGTTGCATCTGAAAGTAGAAACTCGCCCCATTACAACGGTATGAGTAGTTTTCCCCTAGGCCGTTCTAGTTATTCGTTTCGAGCATCAGAACTGCGAAAATTAGGAGTTTCTCAAGCGTTTCTTACCTCAAAACTGCCATATCTCGCGAACGGATTGACCAATCCGCAAAATTTCTCTTGCATCTGAAAGTAGAAACTCGCCCCATTACAACGGTATGAGCAGTTTTCCCCTAGGCCGTTCTAGTTATTCGTTTCGAGCATCAGAACTGCGAAAATTTGGAGTTTCTCAAGCGCTTCTTACCTCAAAACTGCCATATCTCGCGAACGGATTGGCCAATCCGCAAAATTTCTCTTGCATCTGAAAGTAGAAACTCGCCCCATTACAACGGTATGAGTAGTTTTCCCCTAGGCCGTTCTAGTTATTCGTTTCGAGCTTCAGAACTGCGAAAATTTGGAGTTTCTCAAGCGTTTCTTACCTCAAAACTGCCATATCTCGCGAACGGATTGACCAATCCGCAAAATTTCTCTTGCATCTGAAAGTAGAAACTCGCCCCATTACAACGGTATGAGTAGTTTTCCCCTAGGGCGTTCTAGTTATTCGTTTCGAGCATCAGAACTGCGAAGATTTGGAGTTTCTCAAGCGTTTCTTACCTCAAAACTGCCATATCTCGCGAACGGATTGGCCAATCCGCAAAATTTCTCTTGCATCTGAAAGTAGAAACTCGCCCCATTACAATGGTGTGAGTAGTTGTCCCCTAGGCCGTTCTAGTTATTCGTTTCGAGCATCAGAACTGCGAAAATTTTGAGTTTCTCAAGCGTTTCTTACCTCAAAACTGCCACATCTCGCGAACGGATTGAGCTATCCGCAAAGTTTCTGTTGCATCTGAAAGTAGAAACTCGCCCCATTACAACGGTATGAGTAGTTTTCCCCTAGGTCGTTCTAGTTATTCGTTTCGAGCATCAGAACTGCGAAAATTTGGAGTTTCTCAAGCGTTTCTTACCTCAAAACTGCCATATCTCGCGAACGGATTGACCAATCCGCAAAGTTTCTCTTGCATCTGAAAGTAGAAACTCGCCGCATTACAGCGATATGAGTAGTTTTCCCCTAGGCCGTTCTAGTTATTCGTTTCGAGCATCAGAACTAAGAAAATTTTGAGTTTCTCAAGCGTTTCTTACATCAAAACTGCCATATCTCGCGAACGGATTGACCAATCCGCAAAGTTTCTGTTGCATCTGAAAGTAGAAACTCGCCCCATTACAACGGTATGAGTAGTTTTCCCCTAGGCCGTTCTAGTTATTCGTTTCGAGCATCAGAACTGCGAAAATTAGGAGTTTCTCAAGCGTTTCTTACCTCAAAACTGCCATATCTCGCGAACGGATTGACCAATCCGCAAAGTTTCTGTTGCATCTGAAAGTAGAAACTCGCCCGATTACAACGGTATGAGTAGTTTTCCCCTAGGCCGTTCTAGTTATTCGTTTCGAGCATCAGAACTGCGAAAATTCTGAGTTTCTCAAGCGTTTCTTACGTCAAATCTGCCATATCTCGCGAACGGATTGACCAATCCGCAAAATTTCTGTTGCATCTGAAAGTAGAAACTCGCCCCATTACAACGGTATGAGTAGTTTTCCCCTAGGTCGTTCTAGTTATTCGTTTCGAGCATCAGAACTGCGAAAATTCTGAGTTTCTCAAGCGTTTCTTACCTCAAAACTGCCATATCTCGCGAACGGATTGACCAATCCGCAAAGTTTCTGTTGCATCTGAAAGTAGAAACTCGCCCCATTACAACGGTATGAGTAGTTTTCCCCTAGGCCGTTCTAGTTATTCGTTTCGAGCATCAGAACTGCGAAGATTTGGAGTTTCTCAAGCGTTTCTTACCTCAAAACTGCCATATCTCGCGAACGGATTGACCAATCCGCAAAGTTTCTGTTGCATCTGAAAGTAGAAACTCGCCCCATTACAACGGTATGAGTAGTTTTCCCCTAGGCCGTTCTAGTTATTCGTTTCGAGCATCAGAACTGCGAAAATTTTGAGTTTCTCAAGCGTTTCTTACCTCAAAACTGCCATATCTCGCGAACGGATTGACCAATCCGCAAAATTTCTCTTGCATCTGAAAGTAGAAACTCGCCCCATTACAACGGTATGAGTATTTTTCCCCTAGGCCGTTCTAGTTATTCGTTTCGAGCATCAGAACTGCGAAAATTTTGAGTTTCTCAAGCGTTTCTTACCTCAAAACTGCCATATCTCGCGAACGGATTGACCACTCCGCAAAGTTTCTCTTGCATCTGAAAGTAGAAACTCGCCCCATTACAACGATATGAGTAGTTTTCCCCTAGGCCGTTCTAGTTATTCGTTTCGAGCATCAGAACTAAGAAAATTTGGAGTTTCTCAAGCGTTTCTTACCTCAAAACTGCCATATCTCGCGAACGGATTGACCAATCCGCAAAGTTGCTGTTGCATCTGAAAGTAGAAACTCGCCCCATTACAACGGTGTGAGTAGTTGTCCCCTAGGCCGTTCTAGTTATTCGTTTCGAGCATCAGAACTGCGAAAATTTTGAGATTCTCAAGCGTTTCTTACCTCAAAACTGCCACATCTCGCGAACGGATTGAGCTATCCGCAAAGTTTCTGTTGCATCTGAAAGTAGAAACTCGCCCCATTACAACGGTATGAGTAGTTTTCCCCTAGGTCGTTCTAGTTATTCGTTTCGAGCATCAGAACTGCGAAAATTTGGAGTTTCTCAAGCGTTTCTTACCTCAAAACTGCCATATCTCGCGAACGGATTGACCAATCCGCAAAGTTTCTCTTGCATCTGAAAGTAGAAACTCGCCGCATTACAGCGATATGAGTAGATTTCCCTTAGGCCGTTCTAGTTATTCGTTTCGAGCATCAGAACTAAGAAAATTTTGAGTTTCTCAAGCGTTTCTTACATCAAAACTGCCATATCTCGCGAACGGATTGACCAATCCGCAAAGTTTCTGTTGCATCTGAAAGTAGAAACTCGCCCCATTACAACGGTATGAGTAGTTTTCCCCTAGGCCGTTCTAGTTATTCGTTTCGAGCATCAGAACTGCGAAAATTTGGAGTTTCTCAAGCGTTTCTTACCTCAAAACTGCCATATCTCGCGAACGGATTGACCAATCCGCAAAGTTTCTGTTGCATCTGAAAGTAGAAACTCGCCCGATTACAACGGTATGAGTAGTTTTCCCCTAGGCCGTTCTAGTTATTCGTTTCGAGCATCAGAACTGCGAAAATTCTGAGTTTCTCAAGCGTTTTTTACGTCAAATCTGCCATATCTCGCGAACGGATTGACCAATCCGCAAAATTTCTGTTGCATCTGAAAGTAGAAACTCGCCCGTTTACATCGGTATGAGTGGTTTTCCCCTAGGCCGTTCTAGTTATTCGTTTCGAGCATCAGAACTGCGAAAATGTGGGGTTTCTCAAGCGTTTCTTACCTCAAAACTGCCATATCTCGCGAACGGATTGACCAATCCGCAAAGTTTCTGTTGCATCTGAAAGTAGAAACTCGCCCCATTAAAACGGTATGAGTAGTTTTCCCCTTGGCCGTTCTAGTTATTCGTTTCGAGCATCAGAACTGCGAAAATTTGGAGTTACTCAAGCGTTTCTTACATCAAAACTGCCATATCTCGCGAACGGATTGACCAATCCGCAAAGTTTCTGTTGCATCTGAATGTAGAAACTCGCTCCATTACAACGGTATGAGTAGTTTTCCCCTAGGCCGTTCTAGTTATTTGTTTCGAGCATCAGAACTGCGAAAATTTGGAGTTTCCCAAGCGTTTCTTGCCTCAAAACTGCCATATCTCGCGAACGGATTGACCAATCCGCAAAGTTTCTGTTGCATCTGAATGTAGAAACTCGCCCCATTACAACGGTATGAGTAGTTTTCCCCTAGGCCGTTCTAGTTATTCGTTTCGAGCATCAGAACTGCGAAAATTTGGAGTTTCTCAAGCGTTTCTTACTTCAAAACTGCCATATCTCGCGAACGGATTAACCAATCCGCAAAATTTCTCTTGCATCTGAAAGTAGAAACTCGCCCCATTACAACGGTGTGAGTAGTTGTCCCCTAGGCCGTTCTAGTTATTCGTTTCGAGCATCAGAACTGCGAAAATTTTGAGATTCTCAAGCGTTTCTTACCTCAAAACTGCCACATCTCGCGAACGGATTGAGCTATCCGCAAAGTTTCTGTTGCATCTGAAAGTAGAAACTCGCCCCATTACAACGGTATGAGTAGTTTTCCCCTAGGTCGTTCTAGTTATTCGTTTCGAGCATCAGAACTGCGAAAATTTGGAGTTTCTCAAGCGTTTCTTACCTCAAAACTGCCATATCTCGCGAACGGATTGACCAATCCGCAAAGTTTCTCTTGCATCTGAAAGTAGAAACTCGCCGCATTACAGCGATATGAGTAGATTTCCCTTAGGCCGTTCTAGTTATTCGTTTCGAGCATCAGAACTAAGAAAATTTTGAGTTTCTCAAGCGTTTCTTACATCAAAACTGCCATATCTCGCGAACGGATTGACCAATCCGCAAAGTTTCTGTTGCATCTGAAAGTAGAAACTCGCCCCATTACAACGGTATGAGTAGTTTTCCCCTAGGCCGTTCTAGTTATTCGTTTCGAGCATCAGAACTGCGAAAATTTGGAGTTTCTCAAGCGTTTCTTACCTCAAAACTGCCATATCTCGCGAACGGATTGACCAATCCGCAAAGTTTCTGTTGCATCTGAAAGTAGAAACTCGCCCGATTACAACGGTATGAGTAGTTTTCCCCTAGGCCGTTCTAGTTATTCGTTTCGAGCATCAGAACTGCGAAAATTCTGAGTTTCTCAAGCGTTTTTTACGTCAAATCTGCCATATCTCGCGAACGGATTGACCAATCCGCAAAATTTCTGTTGCATCTGAAAGTAGAAACTCGCCCGTTTACATCGGTATGAGTGGTTTTCCCCTAGGCCGTTCTAGTTATTCGTTTCGAGCATCAGAACTGCGAAAATGTGGGGTTTCTCAAGCGTTTCTTACCTCAAAACTGCCATATCTCGCGAACGGATTGACCAATCCGCAAAGTTTCTGTTGCATCTGAAAGTAGAAACTCGCCCCATTAAAACGGTATGAGTAGTTTTCCCCTTGGCCGTTCTAGTTATTCGTTTCGAGCATCAGAACTGCGAAAATTTGGAGTTACTCAAGCGTTTCTTACATCAAAACTGCCATATCTCGCGAACGGATTGACCAATCCGCAAAGTTTCTGTTGCATCTGAATGTAGAAACTCGCTCCATTACAACGGTATGAGTAGTTTTCCCCTAGGCCGTTCTAGTTATTTGTTTCGAGCATCAGAACTGCGAAAATTTGGAGTTTCCCAAGCGTTTCTTGCCTCAAAACTGCCATATCTCGCGAACGGATTGACCAATCCGCAAAGTTTCTGTTGCATCTGAATGTAGAAACTCGCCCCATTACAACGGTATGAGTAGTTTTCCCCTAGGCCGTTCTAGTTATTCGTTTCGAGCATCAGAACTGCGAAAATTTGGAGTTTCTCAAGCGTTTCTTACTTCAAAACTGCCATATCTCGCGAACGGATTAACCAATCCGCAAAATTTCTCTTGCATCTGAAAGTAGAAACTCGCCCCATTACAACGGTATGAGCAGTTTTCCCCTTGGCCGTTCTAGTTATTCGTTTCGATCATCAGAACTGCGAAAATTTGGAGTTTCTCAAGCGTTTCTTACCTCAAAACTGCCATATCTCGCGAACGGATTGACCAATCCGCAAAATTTCTCTTGCATCTGAAAGTAGAAACTCGCCCCATTACAACGGTATGAGCAGTTTTCCCCTAGGCCGTTCTAGTTATTCGTTTCGAGCATCAGAACTGCGAAAATTTGGAGTTTCTCAAGCGCTTCTTACCTCTAAACTGCCATATCTCGCGAACGGATTGGCCAATCCGCAAAATTTCTCTTGCATCTGAAAGTAGAAACTCGCCCCATTACAACGGTATGAGTAGTTTTCCCCTAGGCCGTTCTAGTTATTCGTTTCGAGCTTCAGAACTGCGAAAATTTGGAGTTTCTCAAGCGTTTCTTACCTCAATACTGCCATATCTCGCGAACGGATTGACCAATCCTCAAAATTTCTCTTGCATCTGAAAGTAGAAGCTCGCCCCATTACAACGGTATGAGTAGTTTTCCCCTAGGCCGTTCTAGTTATTCGTTCCGAGCATCAGAACTGCGAAAATTTGGAGTTTCTCAAGCGTTTCTTACCTCAAAACTGCCATATCTCGCGAACGGATTGACATATCCGCAAAATTTCTCTTGCATCTGAAAGTAGAAACTCGCCCCATTACAACGGTGTGAGTAGTTGTCCCCTAGGCCGTTCTAGTTATTCGTTTCGAGCATCAGAACTGCGAAAATTTTGAGTTTCTCAAGCGTTTCTTACCTCAAAACTGCCACATCTCGCGAACGGATTGAGCTATCCGCAAAGTTTCTGTTGCATCTGAAAGTAGAAACTCGCCCCATTACAACGGTATGAGTAGTTTTCCCCTAGGTCGTTCTAGTTATTCGTTTCGAGCATCAGAACTGCGAAAATTTGGAGTTTCTCAAGCGTTTCTTACCTCAAAACTGCCATATCTCGCGAACGGATTGACCAATCCGCAAAGTTTCTCTTGCATCTGAAAGTAGAAACTCGCCGCATTACAGCGATATGAGTAGTTTTCCCCTAGGCCGTTCTAGTTGTTCGTTTCGAGCATCAGAACTAAGAAAATTTTGAGTTTCTCAAGCGTTTCTTACATCAAAACTGCCATATCTCGCGAACGGATTGACCAATCCGCAAAGTTTCTGTTGCATCTGAAAGTAGAAACTCGCCCCATTACAACGGTATGAGTAGTTTTCCCCTAGGCCGTTCTAGTTATTCGTTTCGAGCATCAGAACTGCGAAAATTTGGAGTTTCTCAAGCGTTTCTTACCTCAAAACTGCCATATCTCGCGAACGGATTGACCAATCCGCAAAGTTTCTGTTGCATCTGAAAGTAGAAACTCGCCCGATTACAACGGTATGAGTAGTTTTCCCCTAGGCCGTTCTAGTTATTCGTTTCGAGCATCAGAACTGCGAAAATTCTGAGTTTCTCAAGCGTTTCTTACGTCAAATCTGCCATATCTCGCGAACGGATTGACCAATCCGCAAAATTTCTGTTGCATCTGAAAGTAGAAACTCGCCCGTTTACATCGGTATGAGTGGTTTTCCCCTAGGCCGTTCTAGTTATTCGTTTCGAGCATCAGAACTGCGAAAATGTGGGGTTTCTCAAGCGTTTCTTACCTCAAAACTGCCATATCTCGCGAACGGATTGACCAATCCGCAAAGTTTCTGTTGCATCTGAAAGTAGAAACTCGCCCCATTAAAACGGTATGAGTAGTTTTCCCCTTGGCCGTTCTAGTTATTCGTTTCGAGCATCAGAACTGCGAAAATTTGGAGTTTCTCAAGCGTTTCTTACATCAAAACTGCCATATCTCGCGAACGGATTGACCAATCTGCAAAGTTTCTGTTGCATCTGAAAGTAGAAACTCGCTCCATTACAACGGTATGAGTAGTTTTCCCCTAGGCCGTTCTAGTTATTTGTTTCGAGCATCAGAACTGCGAAAATTTGGAGTTTCTCAAGCGTTTCTTGCCTCAAAACTGCCATATCTCGCGAACGGATTGACCAATCCGCAAAGTTTCTGTTGCATCTGAATGTAGAAACTCGCCCCATTACAACGGTATGAGTAGTTTTCCCCTAGGCCGTTCTAGTTATTCGTTTCGAGCATCAGAACTGCGAAAATTTGGAGTTCCTCAAGCGTTTCTTACTTCAAAACTGCCATATCTCGCGAACGGAATAACCAATCCGCAAAATTTCTCTTGCATCTGAAAGTAGAAACTCGCCCCATTACAACGGTATGAGCAGTTTTCCCCTTGGCCGTTCTAGTTATTCGTTTCGATCATCAGAACTGCGAAAATTTGGAGTTTCTCAAGCGTTTCTTACCTCAAAACTGCCATATCTCGCGAACGGATTGACCAATCCGCAAAATTTCTCTTGCATCTGAAAGTAGAAACTAGCCCCATTACAACGGTATGAGTAGTTTTCCCCTAGGCCGTTCTAGTTATTCGTTTCGAGCTTCAGAACTGCGAAAATTTGGAGTTTCTCAAGCGTTTCTTACCTCAATACTGCCATGTCTCGCGAACGGATTGACCAATCCGCAAAGTTTCTCTTGCATCTGAAAGTAGAAACTCGCCCCATTACAACGGTATGAGTAGTTTTCCCCTAGGCCGTTCTAGTTATTCGTTCCGAGCATCAGAACTGCGAAAATTTGGAGTTTCTCAAGCGTTTCTTACCTCAAAACTGCCATATCTCGCGAACGGATTGACATATCCGCAAAATTTCTCTTGCATCTGAAAGTAGAAACTCGCCCCATTACAACGGTGTGAGTAGTTGTCCCCTAGGCCGTTCTAGTTATTCGTTTCGAGCATCAGAACTGCGAAAATTTTGAGTTTCTCAAGCGTTTCTTACCTCAAAACTGCCACATCTCGCGAACGGATTGAGCTATCCGCAAAGTTTCTGTTGCATCTGAAAGTAGAAACTCGCCCCATTACAACGGTATGAGTAGTTTTCCCCTAGGTCGTTCTAGTTATTCGTTTCGAGCATCAGAACTGCGAAAATTTGGAGTTTCTCAAGCGTTTCTTACCTCAAAACTGCCATATCTCGCGAACGGATTGACCAATCCGCAAAGTTTCTCTTGCATCTGAAAGTAGAAACTCGCCGCATTACAGCGATATGAGTAGTTTTCCCCTAGGCCGTTCTAGTTGTTCGTTTCGAGCATCAGAACTAAGAAAATTTTGAGTTTCTCAAGCGTTTCTTACATCAAAACTGCCATATCTCGCGAACGGATTGACCAATCCGCAAAGTTTCTGTTGCATCTGAAAGTAGAAACTCGCCCCATTACAACGGTATGAGTAGTTTTCCCCTAGGCCGTTCTAGTTATTCGTTTCGAGCATCAGAACTGCGAAAATTTGGAGTTTCTCAAGCGTTTCTTACCTCAAAACTGCCATATCTCGCGAACGGATTGACCAATCCGCAAAATTTCTGTTGCATCTGAAAGTAGAAACTCGCCCGTTTACATCGGTATGAGTGGTTTTCCCCTAGGCCGTTCTAGTTATTCGTTTCGAGCATCAGAACTGCGAAAATGTGGGGTTTCTCAAGCGTTTCTTACCTCAAAACTGCCATATCTCGCGAACGGATTGACCAATCCGCAAAGTTTCTGTTGCATCTGAAAGTAGAAACTCGCCCCATTAAAACGGTATGAGTAGTTTTCCCCTTGGCCGTTCTAGTTATTCGTTTCGAGCATCAGAACTGCGAAAATTTGGAGTTTCTCAAGCGTTTCTTACATCAAAACTGCCATATCTCGCGAACGGATTGACCAATCTGCAAAGTTTCTGTTGCATCTGAAAGTAGAAACTCGCTCCATTACAACGGTATGAGTAGTTTTCCCCTAGGCCGTTCTAGTTATTTGTTTCGAGCATCAGAACTGCGAAAATTTGGAGTTTCTCAAGCGTTTCTTGCCTCAAAACTGCCATATCTCGCGAACGGATTGACCAATCCGCAAAGTTTCTGTTGCATCTGAATGTAGAAACTCGCCCCATTACAACGGTATGAGTAGTTTTCCCCTAGGCCGTTCTAGTTATTCGTTTCGAGCATCAGAACTGCGAAAATTTGGAGTTCCTCAAGCGTTTCTTACTTCAAAACTGCCATATCTCGCGAACGGAATAACCAATCCGCAAAATTTCTCTTGCATCTGAAAGTAGAAACTCGCCCCATTACAACGGTATGAGCAGTTTTCCCCTTGGCCGTTCTAGTTATTCGTTTCGATCATCAGAACTGCGAAAATTTGGAGTTTCTCAAGCGTTTCTTACCTCAAAACTGCCATATCTCGCGAACGGATTGACCAATCCGCAAAATTTCTCTTGCATCTGAAAGTAGAAACTCGCCCCATTACAACGGTATGAGTAGTTTTCCCCTAGGCCGTTCTAGTTATTCGTTTCGAGCTTCAGAACTGCGAAAATTTGGAGTTTCTCAAGCGTTTCTTACCTCAATACTGCCATGTCTCGCGAACGGATTGACCAATCCGCAAAGTTTCTGTTGCATCTGAAAGTAGAAACTCGCCCCATTACAACGGTATGAGTAGTTTTCCCCTAGGCCGTTCTAGTTATTCGTTTCGAGCATCAGAACTGCGAAAATTTGGAGTTTCTCAAGCGTTTCTTACATCAAACCTGCCATATCTCGCGAACGGATTGACCAATCCGCAAAATTTCTCTTGCATCTGAAAGTAGAAACTCGCCCCATTACAACGGTATGAGTAGTTTTCCCCTAGGCCGTTCTAGTTATTCGTTCCGAGCATCAGAACTGCGAAAATTTGGAGTTTCTCAAGCGTTTCTTACCTCAAAACTGCCATATCTCGCGAACGGATTGACCAATCCTCAAAATTTCTCTTGCATCTGAAAGTAGAAGCTCGCCCCATTACAACGGTATGAGTAGTTTTCCCCTAGGGCGTCCTAGTTATTCGTTTCGAGCATCAGAACTGCGAAGATTTGGAGTTTCTCAAGCGTTTCTTACCTCAAAACTGCCATATCTCGCGAACGGATTGACCAATCCGCAAAGTTTCTGTTGCACCTGAAAGTAGAAACTCGCCCCATTACAACGGTATGAGTAGTTTTCCCCTAGGCCGTTCTAGTTATTCGTTTCGAGCATCAGAACTGCGAAAATTTGGAGTTTCTCGAGCGTTTCTTACCTCAAAACTGCCATATCTCGCGAACGGATTGACCAATCCGCAAAATTTCTCTTGCATCTGAAAGTAGAAACTCGCCCCATTACAACGGTATGAGTAGTTTTCCCCTAGGCCGTTCTAGTTATTCGTTTCGAGCATCAGAACTGCGAAAATTTGTAGTTTCTCAAGCGTTTCTTACCTCAAAGCTGCCATATCTCGCGAACGGATTGACCAATCCGCAAAGTTTCTGTTGCATCTGAAAGTAGAAACTCGCCCCATTACAACGGTATGAGTAGTTTCCCCCTAGGCCGTTCTAGTTATTCGTTTCGAGCATCAGAACTGCGAAAATTTGGAGTTTCTCAAGCGTTTCTTACCTCAAAACTGCAATATCTCGCGAACGGATTGACCAATCCGCAAAATTTCTCTTGCATCTGAAAGTAGAAACTCGCCCCATTACAACGGTATGAGTAGTTTTCCCCTAGGCCGTTCTAGTTATTCGTTCCGAGCATCAGAACTGCGAAAATTTGGAGTTTCTCAAGCGTTTCTTACCTCAAAACTGCCATATCTCGCGAACGGATTGACCAATCCGCAAAATTTCTCTTGCATCTGAAAGTAGAAACTCGCCCCATTACAACGGTATGAGTAGTTTTCCCCTAGGGCGTTCTAGTTATTCGTTTCGAGCATCAGAACTGCGAAGATTTGGAGTTTCTCAAGCGTTTCTTACCTCAAAACTGCCATATCTCGCGAACGGATTGACCAATCCGCAAAATTTCTCTTGCATCTGAAAGTAGAAACTCGCCCCTTTACAACGGTATGAGTAGTTTTCCCCTAGGCCGTTCTAGTTATTCGTTTCGAGCATCAGAACTGCGAAAATTTGGAGTTTCTCAAGCGTTTCTTACCTCGAAACTGCCATATCTCGCGAACGGATTGACCAATCCGCAAAGTTTCTGTTGCATCTGAAAGTAGAAACTCGCCCCATTACAACGGTATGAGTAGTTTCCCCCTAGGCCGTTCTAGTTATTCGTTTCGAGCATCAGAACTTGAAAAATTTGGAGTTTCCCAAGCGTTTCTTACCTCAAAACTGCCATATCTCGCGAACGGATTGACCAATCCGCAAAATTTCTCTTGCATCTGAAAGTAGAAACTCGCCCCATTACAACGGTATGTGCAGTTTTCCCCTAGGCCGTTCTAGTTATTCGTTTCGAGCATCAGAACTGGGAAAATTTGGAGTTTCTCAAGCGTTTCTTACCTCAAAACTGCCATATCTCGCGAACGGATTGACCAATCCGCAAAATTTCTCTTGGATCTGAAAGTAGAAAGTCGCCCCATTACAACGGTATGAGTAGTTTTCCCCTAGGCCGTTCTAGTTATTCGTTTCGAGCATCAGAACTGCGAAAATTTGGAGTTTCTCAAGCGTTTCTTACCTCAAAACTGCCATATCTCGCGAACGGATTGACCAATCCGCAAAGTTTCTGTTGCATCTGAAAGTAGAAACTCGCCCCATTACAACGGTATGAGTAGTTTTCCCCTAGGCCGTTCTAGTTATTCGTTTCGAGCATCAGAACTGCGAAAATTTGTAGTTTCTCAAGCGTTTCTTACCTCAAAACTGCCATATCTCGCGAACGGATTGAGCTATCCGCAAAGTTTCTGTTGCATCTGAAAGTAGAAACTCGCCCCATTACAACGGTATGAGTAGTTTTCCCCTAGGTCGTTCTAGTTATTCGTTTCGAGCATCAGAACTGCGAAAATTTTGAGTTTCTCAAGCGTTTCTTACCTCAAAACTGCCATATCTCGCGAACGGATTGACCAATCCGCAAAGTTTCTCTTGCATCTGAAAGTAGAAACTCGCCCGATTACAACGGTATGAGTAGTTTTCCCCTAGGCCGTTCTAGTTATTCGTTTCGAGCATCAGAACTGCGAAAATTCTGAGTTTCTCAAGCGTTTCTTACGTCAAATCTGATATATCTCGCGAACGGATTGACCAATCCGCAAAATTTCTGTTGCATCTGAAAGTAGAAACTCGCCCGTTTACATCGGTGTGAGTGGTTTTCCCCTAGGCCGTTCTAGTTATTCGTTTCGAGCATCAGAACTGCTAAAATGTGGGGTTTCTCAAGCGTTTCTTACCTCAAAACTGCCATATCTCGCGAACGGATTGAGCTATCCGCAAAGTTTCTGTTGCATCTGAAAGTAGAAACTCGCCCCATTACAACGGTATGAGTAGTTTTCCCCTAGGGCGTTCTAGTTATTCGTTTCGAGCATCAGAACTGCGAAGATTTGGAGTTTCTCAAGCGTTTCTTACCTCAAAACTGCCATATCTCGCGAACGGATTGACCAATCCGCAAAATTTCTCTTGCATCTGAAAGTAGAAACTCGCCCCTTTACAACGGTATGAGTAGTTTTCCCCTAGGCCGTTCTAGTTATTCGTTTCGAGCATCAGAACTGCGAAAATTTGGAGTTTCTCAAGCGTTTCTTACCTCGAAACTGCCATATCTCGCGAACGGATTGACCAATCCGCAAAGTTTCTGTTGCATCTGAAAGTAGAAACTCGCCCCATTACAACGGTATGAGTAGTTTCCCCCTAGGCCGTTCTAGTTATTCGTTTCGAGCATCAGAACTTGAAAAATTTGGAGTTTCCCAAGCGTTTCTTACCTCAAAACTGCCATATCTCGCGAACGGATTGACCAATCCGCAAAATTTCTCTTGCATCTGAAAGTAGAAACTCGCCCCATTACAACGGTATGTGCAGTTTTCCCCTAGGCCGTTCTAGTTATTCGTTTCGAGCATCAGAACTGGGAAAATTTGGAGTTTCTCAAGCGTTTCTTACCTCAAAACTGCCATATCTCGCGAACGGATTGACCAATCCGCAAAATTTCTCTTGGATCTGAAAGTAGAAAGTCGCCCCATTACAACGGTATGAGTAGTTTTCCCCTAGGCCGTTCTAGTTATTCGTTTCGAGCATCAGAACTGCGAAAATTTGGAGTTTCTCAAGCGTTTCTTACCTCAAAACTGCCATATCTCGCGAACGGATTGACCAATCCGCAAAGTTTCTGTTGCATCTGAAAGTAGAAACTCGCCCCATTACAACGGTATGAGTAGTTTTCCCCTAGGCCGTTCTAGTTATTCGTTTCGAGCATCAGAACTAAGAAAATTTGGAGTTTCTCAAGCGTTTCTTACCTCAAAACTGCCATATCTCGCGAACGGATTGACCAATCCGCAAAATTTCTCTTGGATCTGAAAGTAGAAAGTCGCCCCATTACAACGGTATGAGTAGTTTTCCCCTAGGCCGTTCTAGTTATTCGTTTCGAGCATCAGAACTGCGAAAATTTGGAGTTTCTCAAGCGTTTCTTACCTCAAAACTGCCATGTCTCGCGAACGGATTGACCAATCCGCAAAGTTTCTGTTGCATCTGAAAGTAGAAACTCGCCCCATTACAACGGTATGAGTAGTTTTCCCCTAGGCCGTTCTAGTTATTCGTTTCGAGCATCAGAACTGCGAAAATTTGTAGTTTCTCAAGCGTTTCTTACCTCAAAACTGCCATATCTCGCGAACGGATTGACCAATCCGCAAAGTTGCTGTTGCATCTGAAAGTAGAAACTCGCCCCATTACAACGGTGTGAGTAGTTGTCCCCTAGGCCGTTCTAGTTATTCGTTTCGAGCATCAGAACTGCGAAAATTTTGAGTTTCTCAAGCGTTTCTTACCTCAAAACTGCCACATCTCGCGAACGGATTGAGCTATCCGCAAAGTTTCTGTTGCATCTGAAAGTAGAAACTCGCCCCATTACAACGGTATGAGTAGTTTTCCCCTAGGTCGTTCTAGTTATTCGTTTCGAGCATCAGAACTGCGAAAATTTGGAGTTTCTCAAGCGTTTCTTACCTCAAAACTGCCATATCTCGCGAACGGATTGACCAATCCGCAAAGTTTCTCTTGCATCTGAAAGTAGAAACTCGCCCGATTACAACGGTATGAGTAGTTTTCCCCTAGGCCGTTCTAGTTATTCGTTTCGAGCATCAGAACTGCGAAAATTCTGAGTTTCTCAAGCGTTTCTTACGTCAAATCTGATATATCTCGCGAACGGATTGACCAATCCGCAAAATTTCTGTTGCATCTGAAAGTAGAAACTCGCCCGTTTACATCGGTGTGAGTGGTTTTCCCCTAGGCCGTTCTAGTTATTCGTTTCGAGCATCAGAACTGCTAAAATGTGGGGTTTCTCAAGCGTTTCTTACCTCAAAACTGCCATATCTCGCGAACGGATTGACCAATCCGCAAAGTTTCTGTTGCATCTGAAAGTAGAAACTCGCCCCATTAAAACGGTATGAGTAGTTTTCCCCTTGGCCGTTCTAGTTATTCGTTTCGAGCATCAGAACTGCGAAAATTTGGAGTTTCTCAAGCGTTTCTTACATCAAAACTGCCATATCTCGCGAACGGATTGACCAATCCGCAAAGTTTCTGTTGCATCTGAAAGTAGAACCTCGACCCATTACAACGGTATGAGTAGTTTTCCCCTAGGCCGTTCTAGTTATTCGTTTCGAGCATCAGAACTGCGAAAATTTTGAGTTTCTCAAGCGTTTCTTACCTCAAAACTGCCATATCTCGCGAACGGATTGACCAATCCGCAAAATTTCTCTTGCATCTGAAAGTAGAAACTCGCCCCATTACAACGGTATGAGTAGTTTTCCCCTAGGCCGTTCTAGTTATTCGTTTCGAGCATCAGAACTAAGAAAATTTTGAGTTTCTCAAGCGTTTCTTACATCAAAACTGCCATATCTCGCGAACGGATTGGCCAATCCGCAAAATTTCTGTTGCATCTGAAAGTAGAACCTCGCTCGTTTACAACGGTATGAGTGGCTTTCCCCTAGGCCGTTCTAGTTATTCGTTTCGAGCATCAGAACTGCGAAAATGTGGGGTTTCTCAAGCGTTTCTCACATCCAAACTGCCATATCTTGCGAACGGATTGACCAATCCGCAAAATTTCTGTTGCATCTGAAAGTAGAAGCTCGCTCGGTTACAACGGTATGAGTAGTTTTACCCTAGGCCGTTCTAGTTATTCGTTTCGAGCATCAGAACTGCGAAAATGTGGGGTTCCTCAAGCGTTCGTACCTCCAAACTGCCATATCTCGCGAACGGATTGACCAATCCGCAAAATTTCTGTTGCATCTGAAAGTAGAAGCTCGCCCGTTTACAACGGTATGAGTAGTTTTCCCCTAGGCCGTTCTAGTTATTCGTTTCGAGCATCAGAACTAAGAAAATTTTGAGTTTCTCAAGCGTTTCTTACATCAAAACTGCCATATCTCGCGAACGGATTGGCCAATCCGCAAAATTTCTGTTGCATCTGAAAGTAGAACCTCGCCCGTTTACAACGGTATGAGTGGCTTTCCCCTAGGCCGTTCTAGTTATTCGTTTCGAGCATCAGAACTGCGAAAATGTGGGGTTTCTCAAGCGTTTCTCACATCCAAACTGCCATATCTCGCGAACGGATTGACCAATCCGCAAAATTTCTGTTGCATCTGAAAGTAGAAGCTCGCTCGGTTACAACGGTATGAGTAGTTTTACCCTAGGCCGTTCTAGTTATTCGTTTCGAGCATCAGAACTGCGAAAATGTGGGGTTCCTCAAGCGTTCGTACCTCCAAACTGCCATATCTCGCGAACGGATTGACCAATCCGCAAAGTTTCTGTTGCATCTGAAAGTAGAAACTCGCCCCATTAAAACGGTATGAGTAGTTTTCCCCTTGGCCGTTCTAGTTATTCGTTTCGAGCATCAGAACTGCGAAAATTTGGAGTTTCTCAAGCGTTTCTTACATCAAAACTGCCATATCTCGCGAACGGATTGACCAATCTGCAAAGTTTCTGTTGCATCTGAAAGTAGAAACTCGCTCCATTACAACGGTATGAGTAGTTTTCCCCTAGGCCGTTCTAGTTATTCGTTTCGAGCATCAGAACTGCGAAAATTTGGAGTTCCTCAAGCGTTTCTTACTTCAAAACTGCCATATCTCGCGAACGGAATAACCAATCCGCAAAATTTCTCTTGCATCTGAAAGTAGAAACTCGCCCCATTACAACGGTATGAGCAGTTTTCCCCTTGGCCGTTCTAGTTATTCGTTTCGATCATCAGAACTGCGAAAATTTGGAGTTTCTCAAGCGTTTCTTACCTCAAAACTGCCATATCTCGCGAACGGATTGACCAATCCGCAAAATTTCTCTTGCATCTGAAAGTAGAAACTCGCCCCATTACAACGGTATGAGTAGTTTTCCCCTAGGCCGTTCTAGTTATTCGTTTCGAGCTTCAGAACTGCGAAAATTTGGAGTTTCTCAAGCGTTTCTTACCTCAATACTGCCATATCTCGCGAACGGATTGACCAATCCGCAAAGTTTCTGTTGCATCTGAAAGTAGAAACTCGCCCCATTACAACGGTATGAGTAGTTTCCCCCTAGGCCGTTCTAGTTATTCGTTTCGAGCATCAGAACTGCGAAAATTTGGAGTTTCTCAAGCGTTTCTTACCTCAAAACTGCAATATCTCGCGAACGGATTGACCAATCCGCAAAATTTCTCTTGCATCTGAAAGTAGAAACTCGCCCCATTACAACGGTATGAGTAGTTTTCCCCTAGGCCGTTCTAGTTATTCGTTCCGAGCATCAGAACTGCGAAAATTTGGAGTTTCTCAAGCGTTTCTTACCTCAAAACTGCCATATCTCGCGAACGGATTGACCAATCCGCAAAATTTCTCTTGCATCTGAAAGTAGAAACTCGCCCCATTACAACGGTATGAGTAGTTTTCCCCTAGGGCGTTCTAGTTATTCGTTTCGAGCATCAGAACTGCGAAGATTTGGAGTTTCTCAAGCGTTTCTTACCTCAAAACTGCCATATCTCGCGAACGGATTGGCCAATCCGCAAAATTTCTCTTGCATCTGAAAGTAGAAACTCGCCCCATTACAACGGTATGAGTAGTTTTCCCCTAGGCCGTTCTAGTTATTCGTTTCGAGCATCAGAACTGCGAAAATTTGGAGTTTCTCAAGCGTTTCTTACCTCAAAACTGCCATATCTCGCGAACGGATTGACCAATCCGCAAAATTTCTCTTGCATCTGAAAGTAGAAACTCGCCCCTTTACAACGGTATGAGTAGTTTTCCCCTAGGCCGTTCTAGTTATTCGTTTCGAGCATCAGAACTGCGAAAATTTGGAGTTTCTCAAGCGTTTCTTACCTCGAAACTGCCATATCTCGCGAACGGATTGACCAATCCGCAAAGTTTCTGTTGCATCTGAAAGTAGAAACTCGCCCCATTACAACGGTATGAGTAGTTTCCCCCTAGGCCGTTCTAGTTATTCGTTTCGAGCATCAGAACTTGAAAAATTTGGAGTTTCCCAAGCGTTTCTTACCTCAAAACTGCCATATCTCGCGAACGGATTGACCAATCCGCAAAATTTCTCTTGCATCTGAAAGTAGAAACTCGCCCCATTACAACGGTATGTGCAGTTTTCCCCTAGGCCGTTCTAGTTATTCGTTTCGAGCATCAGAACTGGGAAAATTTGGAGTTTCTCAAGCGTTTCTTACCTCAAAACTGCCATATCTCGCGAACGGATTGACCAATCCGCAAAATTTCTCTTGGATCTGAAAGTAGAAAGTCGCCCCATTACAACGGTATGAGTAGTTTTCCCCTAGGCCGTTCTAGTTATTCGTTTCGAGCATCAGAACTGCGAAAATTTGGAGTTTCTCAAGCGTTTCTTACCTCAAAACTGCCATATCTCGCGAACGGATTGACCAATCCGCAAAGTTTCTGTTGCATCTGAAAGTAGAAACTCGCCCCATTACAACGGTATGAGTAGTTTTCCCCTAGGCCGTTCTAGTTATTCGTTTCGAGCATCAGAACTGCGAAAATTTGTAGTTTCTCAAGCGTTTCTTACCTCAAAACTGCCATATCTCGCGAACGGATTGACCAATCCGCAAAGTTGCTGTTGCATCTGAAAGTAGAAACTCGCCCCATTACAACGGTGTGAGTAGTTGTCCCCTAGGCCGTTCTAGTTATTCGTTTCGAGCATCAGAACTGCGAAAATTTTGAGTTTCTCAAGCGTTTCTTACCTCAAAACTGCCACATCTCGCGAACGGATTGAGCTATCCGCAAAGTTTCTGTTGCATCTGAAAGTAGAAACTCGCCCCATTACAACGGTATGAGTAGTTTTCCCCTAGGTCGTTCTAGTTATTCGTTTCGAGCATCAGAACTGCGAAAATTTGGAGTTTCTCAAGCGTTTCTTACCTCAAAACTGCCATATCTCGCGAACGGATTGACCAATCCGCAAAGTTTCTCTTGCATCTGAAAGTAGAAACTCGCCCGATTACAACGGTATGAGTAGTTTTCCCCTAGGCCGTTCTAGTTATTCGTTTCGAGCATCAGAACTGCGAAAATTCTGAGTTTCTCAAGCGTTTCTTACGTCAAATCTGATATATCTCGCGAACGGATTGACCAATCCGCAAAATTTCTGTTGCATCTGAAAGTAGAAACTCGCCCGTTTACATCGGTGTGAGTGGTTTTCCCCTAGGCCGTTCTAGTTATTCGTTTCGAGCATCAGAACTGCTAAAATGTGGGGTTTCTCAAGCGTTTCTTACCTCAAAACTGCCATATCTCGCGAACGGATTGACCAATCCGCAAAGTTTCTGTTGCATCTGAAAGTAGAAACTCGCCCCATTAAAACGGTATGAGTAGTTTTCCCCTTGGCCGTTCTAGTTATTCGTTTCGAGCATCAGAACTGCGAAAATTTGGAGTTTCTCAAGCGTTTCTTACATCAAAACTGCCATATCTCGCGAACGGATTGACCAATCCGCAAAGTTTCTGTTGCATCTGAAAGTAGAACCTCGACCCATTACAACGGTATGAGTAGTTTTCCCCTAGGCCGTTCTAGTTATTCGTTTCGAGCATCAGAACTGCGAAAATTTTGAGTTTCTCAAGCGTTTCTTACCTCAAAACTGCCATATCTCGCGAACGGATTGACCAATCCGCAAAATTTCTCTTGCATCTGAAAGTAGAAACTCGCCCCATTACAACGGTATGAGTAGTTTTCCCCTAGGCCGTTCTAGTTATTCGTTTCGAGCATCAGAACTAAGAAAATTTTGAGTTTCTCAAGCGTTTCTTACATCAAAACTGCCATATCTCGCGAACGGATTGGCCAATCCGCAAAATTTCTGTTGCATCTGAAAGTAGAACCTCGCCCGTTTACAACGGTATGAGTGGCTTTCCCCTAGGCCGTTCTAGTTATTCGTTTCGAGCATCAGAACTGCGAAAATGTGGGGTTTCTCAAGCGTTTCTCACATCCAAACTGCCATATCTCGCGAACGGATTGACCAATCCGCAAAATTTCTGTTGCATCTGAAAGTAGAAGCTCGCTCGGTTACAACGGTATGAGTAGTTTTACCCTAGGCCGTTCTAGTTATTCGTTTCGAGCATCAGAACTGCGAAAATGTGGGGTTCCTCAAGCGTTCGTACCTCCAAACTGCCATATCTCGCGAACGGATTGACCAATCCGCAAAATTTCTGTTGCATCTGAAAGTAGAAGCTCGCCCGTTTACAACGGTATGAGTAGTTTTCCCCTAGGCCGTTCTAGTTATTCGTTTCGAGCATCAGAACTGCGAAAATTTTAAGTTTTTCAAGCGTTTCTTACCTCAAAACTGCCATATCTCGCGAACGGATTGACCAATCCGCAAAATTTCTGTTGCATCTGAAAGTAGAAACTCGCCCCATTACAACGGTATGAGTAGTTTTCCCCTAGGCCGTTCTAGTTATTCGTTTCGAGCATCAGAACTGCGAAAATTTGGAGTTTCTCAAGCGTTTCTTACATCAAAACTGCCATATCTCGCGAACGGATTGACCAATCCGCAAAGTTTCTGTTGCATCTGAAAGTAGAACCTCGACCCATTACAACGGTATGAGTAGTTTTCCCCTAGGCCGTTCTAGTTATTCGTTTCGAGCATCAGAACTGCGAAAATTTTGAGTTTCTCAAGCGTTTCTTACCTCAAAACTGCCATATCTCGCGAACGGATTGACCAATCCGCAAAATTTCTCTTGCATCTGAAAGTAGAAACTCGCCCCATTACAACGGTATGAGTAGTTTTCCCCTAGGCCGTTCTAGTTATTCGTTTCGAGCATCAGAACTAAGAAAATTTTGAGTTTCTCAAGCGTTTCTCACATCCAAACTGCCATATCTCGCGAACGGATTGACCAATCCGCAAAATTTCTATTGCATCTGAAAGTAGAAGCTCGCTCGGTTACAACGGTATGAGTAGTTTTACCCTAGGCCGTTCTAGTTATTCGTTTCGAGCATCAGAACTGCGAAAATGTGGGGTTCCTCAAGCGTTCGTACCTCCAAACTGCCATATCTCGCGAACGGATTGACCAATCCGCAAAATTTCTGTTGCATCTGAAAGTAGAAGCTCGCCCGTTTACAACGGTATGAGTAGTTTTCCCCTAGGCCGTTCTAGTTATTCGTTTCGAGCATCAGAACTGCGAAAATTTTAAGTTTTTCAAGCGTTTCTTACCTCAAAACTGCCATATCTCGCGAACGGATTGACCAATCCGCAAAATTTCTGTTGCATCTGAAAGTAGAAACTCGCCCCATTACAACGGTATGAGTAGTTTTCCCCTAGGCCGTTCTAGTTATTCGTTTCGAGCATCAGAACTGCGAAAATTTGGAGTTTCTCAAGCGTTTCTTACATCAAAACTGCCATATCTCGCGAACGGATTGACCAATCCGCAAAGTTTCTGTTGCATCTGAAAGTAGAAACTCGCCCCATTACAACGGTGTGAGTAGTTTTCCCCTAGGTCGTTCTAGTTATTCGTTTCGAGCATCAGAACTGCGAAAATTTGGAGTTTCTCAAGCGTTTCTTACCTCAAAACTGCCATATCTCGCGAACGGATTGACCAATCCGCAAAGTTTCTCTTGCATCTGAAAGTAAAAACTCGCCGCATTACAGCGATATGAGTAGTTTTCCCCTAGGCCGTTCTAGTTATTCGTTTCGAGCATCAGAACTAAGAAAATTTTGAGTTTCTCAAGCGTTTCTTACCTCAAAACTGCCATATCTCGCGAACGGATTGACCAATCCGCAAAATTTCTCTTGCATCTGAAAGTAGAAACTCGCCCCATTACAACGGTATGAGTAGTTTTCCCCTAGGCCGTTCTAGTTATTCGTTTCGAGCATCAGAACTAAGAAAATCTTGAGTTTCTCAAGCGTTTCTTACCTCAAAACTGCCATATCTCGCGAACGGATTGACCAATCCGCAAAGTTTCTCTTAAATCTGAAAGTAGAAACTCGCCCCATTACAACGATATGAGTAGTTTTCCCCTAGGCCGTTCTAGTTATTCGTTTCGAGCATCAGAAATAAGAAAATTTTGAGTTTCTCAAGCGTTTCTTACCTCAAAACTGCCATATCTCGCGAACGGATTGATCAATCCGCAAAGTTGCTGTTGCATCTGAAAGTAGAAACTCGCCCCATTACAACGGTGTGAGTAGTTGTCCCCTAGGCCGTCCTAGTTATTCGTTTCGAGCATCAGAACTGCGAAAATTTTGAGTTTCTCAAGCGTTTCTTACCTCAAAACTGCCATATCTCGCGAACGGATTGACCAATCCGCAAAGTTTCTGTTGCATCTGAAAGTAGAACCTCGACCCATTACAACGGTATGAGTAGTTTTCCCCTAGGCCTTTCTAGTTATTCGTTTCGAGCATCAGAACTGCGAAAATTTTGAGTTTCTCAAGCGTTTCTTACCTCAAAACTGCCATATCTCGCGAACGGATTGACCAATCCGCAAAATTTCTCTTGCATCTGAAAGTAGAAACTCGCCCCATTACAACGGTATGAGCAGTTTTCCCCTAGGCCGTTCTAGTTATTCGTTTCGAGCATCAGAACTGCGAAGATTTGGAGTTTCTCAAGCGTTTCTTACCTCAAAACTGCCATATCTCGCGAACGGATTTACCAATCCGCAAAGTTTCTTTTGCATCTGAAAGTAGAAACTCGCCCCATTACAACGGTATGAGTAGTTTTCCCCTTGGCCGTTCTAGTTATTCGTTTCGAGCATCAGAACTGCGAAAATTTGGAGTTTCTCAAGCGTTTCTTACCTCAAAACTGCCATATCTCGCGAACGGATTAATCAATCCGCAAAATTTCTGTTGCATCTGAAAGTAGAAACTCGCCTCATTACAACGGTATGAGTAGTTTCCCCCTAGGCCGTGCTAGTTATTCGTTTCGAGCATCAGAACTGCGAAAATTTGGAGTTTCTCAAGCGTTTCTTACCTCAAAACTGCCATATCTCGCGAACGGATTGACCAATCCGCAAAATTTCTCTTGCATCTGAAAGTAGAAAGTCGCCCCATTACAACGGTATGAGTAGTTTTCCCCTAGGCCGTTCTAGTTATTCGTTTCGAGCATCAGAACTGCGAAAATTTGGAGTTTCTCAAGCGTTTCTTACCTCAAAACTGCCATATCTTGCGAACGGATTGACCAATCCGCAAAGTTTCTGTTGCATCTGAAAGCAGAAACTCGCCCCATTACAACGGTGTGAGTAGTTTTCCCCTAGGCCGTTCTAGTTATTCGTTTCGAGCATCAGAACTGCGAAAATTTTGAGTTTCTCATGCGTTTCTTACCTCAAAACTGCCATATCTCGCGAACACAATGACCAATCCGCAAAGTTTCTGTTGCATCTGAAAGTAGAAACTCGCCCCATTACAACGGTATGAGTAGTTTTCCCCTAGGCCGTTCTAGTTATTCGTTTCGAGCATCAGAACTGCGAAAATTTTGAGTTTCTCAAGCGTTTTTTACCTCAAAACTGCCATATCTCGCGAACGGATTGACCAATCCGCAAAGTTTCTGTTGCATCTGAAAGTCGAAACTCGCCCCATTACAACGGTATGAGTAGTTTTCCCCTAGGCCGTTCTAGTTATTCGTTTCGAGCATCAGAACTGCGAAAATTTGGAGTTTCTCAAGCGTTTCTTACCTCAAAACTGCCATATCTCGCGAACGGATTGATCAATCCGCAAAATTTCTGTTGCATCTGAAAGTAGAAACTTGCCCCATTACAACGGTATGAGTAGTTTTCCCCTAGGCCGTTCTAGTTATTCGTTTCGAGCATCAGAACTGCGAAAATTTGGAGTTTCTCAAGCGTTTCTTACCTCAAAACTGCCATATCTCGAGAACGGATTGACCAATCCGCAAAGTTTCTGTTGCATCTGAAAGTAGAAACTCGCCCCATTACAACGCTATGAGCAGTTTTCCCCTAGGCCGTTCTAGTTATTCGTTTCGAGCATCAGAACTGCGAAGATTTGGAGTTTCTCAAGCGTTTCTTACCTCAAAACTGCCATATCTCGCGAACGGATTGACAAATCCGCAAAGTTTCAGTTGCATCTGAAAGCAGAAACTCGCCCCATTACAACGGTATGTGTAGTTTTCCCCTAGGCCGTTCTAGTTATTCGTTTCGAGCATCAGAACTGCGAAAATTTTGAGTTTCTCAAGCGTTTCTTACCTCAAAACTGCCATATCTCGCGAACGGATTGACCAATCCGCAAAGTTTCTGTTGCATCTGAAAGTAGAAACTCGCCCCATTACAACGGTATGAGTAGTTTTCCCCTAGGCCGTTCTAGTTATTCGTTTCGAGCATCAGAACTGCGAAAAATTGGAGTTTCTCAAGCGTTTCTTACCTCAAAACTGCCATATCTCGCGAACGGATTGACCAATCCCCAAAGTTTCTGTTGCATCTGAAAGTAGAAACTCGCCCCATTACAACGATATGAGTAGTTTTCCCCTAGGCCGTTCTAGTTATTCGTTTCGAGCATCAGAACTGCGAAAATTTTGAGTTTCTCAAGCGTTTCTTACCTCAAAACTGCCATATCTCGCGAACGGATTGACCAATCCGCAAAGTTGCTGTTGCATCTGAAAGTAGAAACTCGCCCCATTACAACGGTGTGAGTAGCTGTCCCCTAGGCCGTTCTAGTTATTCGTTTCGAGCATCAGAACTGCGAAAATTTGGAGTTTCTCAAGCGTTTCTTACCTCAAAACTGCCATATCTCGAGAACGGATTGACCAATCCGCAAAGTTTCTGTTGCATCTGAAAGTAGAAACTCGCCCCATTACAACGCTATGAGCAGTTTTCCCCTAGGCCGTTCTAATTATTCGTTTCGAGCATCAGAACTGCGAAGATTTGGAGTTTCTCAAGCGTTTCTTACCTCAAAACTGCCATATCTTGCGAACGGATTGACCAATCCGCAAAGTTTCAGTTGCATCTGAAAGCAGAAACTCGCCCCATTACAACGGTATGAGTAGTTTTCCCCTAGGCCGTTCTAGTTATTCGTTTCGAGCATCAGAACTGCGAAAATTTTGAGTTTCTCATGCGTTTCTTACCTCAAAACTGCCATATCTCGCGAACACAATGACCAATCCGCAAAGTTTCTGTTGCATCTGAAAGTAGAAACTCGCCCCATTACAACGGTATGAGTAGTTTTCCCCTAGGCCGTTCTAGTTATTCGTTTCGAGCATCAGAACTGCGAAAATTTTGAGTTTCTCAAGCGTTTTTTACCTCAAAACTGCCATATCTCGCGAACGGATTGACCAATCCGCAAAGTTTCTGTTGCATCTGAAAGTCGAAACTCGCCCCATTACAACGGTATGAGTAGTTTTCCCCTAGGCCGTTCTAGTTATTCGTTTCGAGCATCAGAACTGCGAAAATTTGGAGTTTCTCAAGCGTTTCTTACCTCAAAACTGCCATATCTCGCGAACGGATTGATCAATCCGCAAAATTTCTGTTGCATCTGAAAGTAGAAACTTGCCCCATTACAACGGTATGAGTAGTTTTCCCCTAGGCCGTTCTAGTTATTCGTTTCGAGCATCAGAACTAAGAAAATTTTGAGTTTCTCAAGCGTTTCTTACATCAAAACTGCCATATCTCGCGAACGGATTGGCCAATCCGCAAAATTTCTGTTGCATCTGAAAGTAGAACCTCGCCCGTTTACAACGGTATGAGTGGCTTTCCCCTAGGCCGTTCTAGTTATTCGTTTCGAGCATCAGAACTGCGAAAATGTGGGGTTTCTCAAGCGTTTCTCACATCCAAACTGCCATATCTCGCGAACGGATTGACCAATCCGCAAAATTTCTGTTGCATCTGAAAGTAGAAGCTCGCTCGGTTACAACGGTATGAGTAGTTTTACCCTAGGCCGTTCTAGTTATTCGTTTCGAGCATCAGAACTGCGAAAATGTGGGGTTCCTCAAGCGTTCGTACCTCCAAACTGCCATATCTCGCGAACGGATTGACCAATCCGCAAAATTTCTGTTGCATCTGAAAGTAGAAGCTCGCCCGTTTACAACGGTATGAGTAGTTTTCCCCTAGGCCGTTCTAGTTATTCGTTTCGAGCATCAGAACTGCGAAAATTTTAAGTTTTTCAAGCGTTTCTTACCTCAAAACTGCCATATCTCGCGAACGGATTGACCAATCCGCAAAATTTCTGTTGCATCTGAAAGTAGAAACTCGCCCCATTACAACGGTATGAGTAGTTTTCCCCTAGGCCGTTCTAGTTATTCGTTTCGAGCATCAGAACTGCGAAAATTTGGAGTTTCTCAAGCGTTTCTTACATCAAAACTGCCATATCTCGCGAACGGATTGACCAATCCGCAAAGTTTCTGTTGCATCTGAAAGTAGAACCTCGACCCATTACAACGGTATGAGTAGTTTTCCCCTAGGCCGTTCTAGTTATTCGTTTCGAGCATCAGAACTGCGAAAATTTTGAGTTTCTCAAGCGTTTCTTACCTCAAAACTGCCATATCTCGCGAACGGATTGACCAATCCGCAAAATTTCTCTTGCATCTGAAAGTAGAAACTCGCCCCATTACAACGGTATGAGTAGTTTTCCCCTAGGCCGTTCTAGTTATTCGTTTCGAGCATCAGAACTAAGAAAATTTTGAGTTTCTCAAGCGTTTCTTACATCAAAACTGCCATATCTCGCGAACGGATTGGCCAATCCGCAAAATTTCTGTTGCATCTGAAAGTAGAACCTCGCCCGTTTACAACGGTATGAGTGGCTTTCCCCTAGGCCGTTCTAGTTATTCGTTTCGAGCATCAGAACTGCGAAAATGTGGGGTTTCTCAAGCGTTTCTCACATCCAAACTGCCATATCTCGCGAACGGATTGACCAATCCGCAAAATTTCTATTGCATCTGAAAGTAGAAGCTCGCTCGGTTACAACGGTATGAGTAGTTTTACCCTAGGCCGTTCTAGTTATTCGTTTCGAGCATCAGAACTGCGAAAATGTGGGGTTCCTCAAGCGTTCGTACCTCCAAACTGCCATATCTCGCGAACGGATTGACCAATCCGCAAAATTTCTGTTGCATCTGAAAGTAGAAGCTCGCCCGTTTACAACGGTATGAGTAGTTTTCCCCTAGGCCGTTCTAGTTATTCGTTTCGAGCATCAGAACTGCGAAAATTTTAAGTTTTTCAAGCGTTTCTTACCTCAAAACTGCCATATCTCGCGAACGGATTGACCAATCCGCAAAATTTCTGTTGCATCTGAAAGTAGAAACTCGCCCCATTACAACGGTATGAGTAGTTTTCCCCTAGGCCGTTCTAGTTATTCGTTTCGAGCATCAGAACTGCGAAAATTTGGAGTTTCTCAAGCGTTTCTTACATCAAAACTGCCATATCTCGCGAACGGATTGACCAATCCGCAAAGTTTCTGTTGCATCTGAAAGTAGAAACTCGCCCCATTACAACGGTGTGAGTAGTTGTCCCCTAGGCCGTTCTAGTTATTCGTTTCGAGCATCAGAACTGCGAAAATTTTGAGTTTCTCAAGCGTTTCTTACCTCAAACCTGCCACATCTCGCGAACGGATTGAGCAATCCGCAAAGTTTCTGTTGCATCTGAAAGTAGAAACTCGCCCCATTACAACAGTATGAGTAGTTTTCCCCTAGGTCGTTCTAGTTATTCGTTTCGAGCATCAGAACTGCGAAAATTTGGAGTTTCTCAAGCGTTTCTTACCTCAAAACTGCCATATCTCGCGAACGGATTGACCAATCCGCAAAGTTTCTCTTGCATCTGAAAGTAAAAACTCGCCGCATTACAGCGATATGAGTAGTTTTCCCCTAGGCCGTTCTAGTTATTCGTTTCGAGCATCAGAACTAAGAAAATTTTGAGTTTCTCAAGCGTTTCTTACCTCAAAACTGCCATATCTCGCGAACGGATTGACCAATCCGCAAAATTTCTCTTGCATCTGAAAGTAGAAACTCGCCCCATTACAACGGTATGAGTAGTTTTCCCCTAGGCCGTTCTAGTTATTCGTTTCGAGCATCAGAACTAAGAAAATCTTGAGTTTCTCAAGCGTTTCTTACCTCAAAACTGCCATATCTCGCGAACGGATTGACCAATCCGCAAAGTTTCTCTTAAATCTGAAAGTAGAAACTCGCCCCATTACAACGATATGAGTAGTTTTCCCCTAGGCCGTTCTAGTTATTCGTTTCGAGCATCAGAAATAAGAAAATTTTGAGTTTCTCAAGCGTTTCTTACCTCAAAACTGCCATATCTCGCGAACGGATTGATCAATCCGCAAAGTTGCTGTTGCATCTGAAAGTAGAAACTCGCCCCATTACAACGGTGTGAGTAGTTGTCCCCTAGGCCGTTCTAGTTATTCGTTTCGAGCATCAGAACTGCGAAAATTTGGAGTTTCTCAAGCGTTTCTTACCTCAAAACTGCCATATCTCGCGAACGGATTGACCAATCCGCAAAGTTTCTGTTGCATCTGAAAGTAGAAACTCGCCCCATTACAACGGTATGAGTAGTTTTCCCCTAGGCCGTTCTAGTTATTCATTTCGAGCATCAGAACAGCGGAAATTTGGAGTTTCACAAGCGTTTCTTACGTCAAAACTGCCATACCTCGCGAACGGATTGACCAATCCGCAAAATTTCTCTTGCATCTGAAAGTAGAAACTCGCCCCATTACAACGGTATGAGCAGTTTTCCCCTAGGCCGTTCTAGTTATTCGTTTCGAGCATCAGAACTGCGAAGATTTGGAGTTTCTCAAGCGTTTCTTACCTCAAAACTGCCATATCTCGCGAACGGATTGATCAATCCGCAAAATTTCTGTTGCATCTGAAAGTAGAAACTCGCCCCATTACAACGGTATGAGTAGTTTTCCCCTAGGCCGTCCTAGTTATTCGTTTCGAGCATCAGAACTGCGAAAATTTTGAGTTTCTCAAGCGTTTCTTACCTCAAAACTGCCATATCTCGCGAACGGATTGACCAATCCGCAAAGTTTCTGTTGCATCTGAAAGTAGAACCTCGACCCATTACAACGGTATGAGTAGTTTTCCCCTAGGCCGTTCTAGTTATTCGTTTCGAGCATCAGAACTGCGAAAATTTTGAGTTTCTCAAGCGTTTCTTACCTCAAAACTGCCATATCTCGCGAACGGATTGACCAATCCGCAAAATTTCTCTTGCATCTGAAAGTAGAAACTCGCCCCATTACAACGGTATGAGCAGTTTTCCCCTAGGCCGTTCTAGTTATTCGTTTCGAGCATCAGAACTGCGAAGATTTGGAGTTTCTCAAGCGTTTCTTACCTCAAAACTGCCATATCTCGCGAACGGATTTACCAATCCGCAAAGTTTCTGTTGCATCTGAAAGTAGAAACTCGCCCCATTACAACGGTATGAGTAGTTTTCCCCTTGGCCGTTCTAGTTATTCGTTTCGAGCATCAGAACTGCGAAAATTTGGAGTTTCTCAAGCGTTTCTTACCTCAAAACTGCCATATCTCGCGAACGGATTAATCAATCCGCAAAATTTCTGTTGCATCTGAAAGTAGAAACTCGCCCCATTACAACGGTATGAGTAGTTTCCCCCTAGGCCGTGCTAGTTATTCGTTTCGAGCATCAGAACTGCGAAAATTTGGAGTTTCTCAAGCGTTTCTTACCTCAAAACTGCCATATCTCGCGAACGGATTGACCAATCCGCAAAATTTCTCTTGCATCTGAAAGTAGAAAGTCGCCCCATTACAACGGTATGAGTAGTTTTCCCCTAGGCCGTTCTAGTTATTCGTTTCGAGCATCAGAACTGCGAAAATTTGGAGTTTCTCAAGCGTTTCTTACCTCAAAACTGCCATATCTCGCGAACGGATTGACCAATCCGCAAAATTTCTCTTGCATCTGAAAGTAGAAACTCGCCCCATTAAAACGGTATGAGTAGTTCTCCCCTAGGCCGTTCTAGTTATTCGTTTCGAGCATCAGAACTGCGAACATTTGGAGTTTCTCAAGCGTTTCTTACCTCAAAACTGCCATATCTCGCGAACGGATTGATCAATCCGCAAAATTTCTGTTGCATCTGAAAGTAGAAATTCGCCCCATTACAACCATATGAGTAGTTTTCCCCTAGGCCGTTCTAGTTATTCGTTTCGAGCATCAGAACTGCGAAAATTTTGAGTTTCTCAAGCGTTTCTTACCTCAAAACTGCCATATCTCGCGAACGGATTGACCAATCCGCAAAGTTTCTGTTGCATCTGAAAGTAGAAACTCGCCCCATTACAACGGTATGAGTAGTTTTCCCCTAGGCCGTTCTAGTTATTCGTTTCGAGCATCAGAACTGCGAAAAATTGGAGTTTCTCAAGCGTTTCTTACCTCAAAACTGCCATATCTTGCGAACGGATTGACCAATCCGCAAAGTTTCTGTTGCATCTGAAAGCAGAAACTCGCCCCATTACAACGGTATGAGTAGTTTTCCCCTAGGCCGTTCTAGTTATTCGTTTCGAGCATCAGAACTGCGAAAATTTTGAGTTTCTCATGCGTTTCTTACCTCAAAACTGCCATATCTCGCGAACACAATGACCAATCCGCAAAGTTTCTGTTGCATCTGAAAGTAGAAACTCGCCCCATTACAACGGTATGAGTAGTTTTCCCCTAGGCCGTTCTAGTTATTCGTTTCGAGCATCAGAACTGCGAAAATTTTGAGTTTCTCAAGCGTTTTTTACCTCAAAACTGCCATATCTCGCGAACGGATTGACCAATCCGCAAAGTTTCTGTTGCATCTGAAAGTCGAAACTCGCCCCATTACAACGGTATGAGTAGTTTTCCCCTAGGCCGTTCTAGTTATTCGTTTCGAGCATCAGAACTGCGAAAATTTGGAGTTTCTCAAGCGTTTCTTACCTCAAAACTGCCATATCTCGCGAACGGATTGATCAATCCGCAAAATTTCTGTTGCATCTGAAAGTAGAAACTTGCCCCATTACAACGGTATGAGTAGTTTTCCCCTAGGCCGTTCTAGTTATTCGTTTCGAGAATCAGAACTGCGAAAATTTGGAGTTTCTCAAGCGTTTCTTACCTCAAAACTGCCATATCTCGAGAACGGATTGACCAATCCGCAAAGTTTCTGTTGCATCTGAAAGTAGAAACTCGCCCCATTACAACGCTATGAGCAGTTTTCCCCTAGGCCGTTCTAGTTATTCGTTTCGAGCATCAGAACTGCGAAGATTTGGAGTTTCTCAAGCGTTTCTTACCTCAAAACTGCCATATCTCGCGAACGGATTGACAAATCCGCAAAGTTTCAGTTGCATCTGAAAGCAGAAACTCGCCCCATTACAACGGTATGTGTAGTTTTCCCCTAGGCCGTTCTAGTTATTCGTTTCGAGCATCAGAACTGCGAAAATTTGGAGTTTCTCAAGCGTTTCTTACCTCAAAACTGCCATATCTCGCGAACGGATTGACCAATCCGCAAAGTTTCTGTTGCATCTGAAAGTAGAAACTCGCCCCATTACAACGGTATGAGTAGTTTTCCCCTAGGCCGTTCTAGTTATTCGTTTCGAGCATCAGAACTGCGAAAAATTGGAGTTTCTCAAGCGTTTCTTACCTCAAAACTGCCATATCTCGCGAACGGATTGACCAATCCGCAAAGTTTCTGTTGCATCTGAAAGTAGAAACTCGCCCCATTACAACGATATGAGTAGTTTTCCCCTAGGCCGTCCTAGTTATTCGTTTCGAGCATCAGAACTGCGAAAATTTTGAGTTTCTCAAGCGTTTCTTACCTCAAAACTGCCATATCTCGCGAACGGATTGACCAATCCGCAAAGTTGCTGTTGCATCTGAAAGTAGAAACTCGCCCCATTACAACGGTGTGAGTAGCTGTCCCCTAGGCCGTTCTAGTTATTCGTTTCGAGCATCAGAACTGCGAAAATTTGGAGTTTCTCAAGCGTTTCTTACCTGAAAACTGCCATATCTCGCGAACGGATTGACCAATCCGCAAAGTTTCTGTTGCGTCTGAAAGTAGAAACTCGCCCCTTTACAACGGTATGAGTAGTTTTCCCCTAGGCCCTTCTAGTTATTCGTTTCGAGCATCAGAACTGCGAAGATTTGGAGTTTCTCAAGCGTTTCTTACCTCCAAACTGCCATATCTCGCGAACGGATTGACCAATCCGCAAAGTTTCTGTCGCATCTGAAAGTAGAAACTCGCCCCATTACAACGGTATGAGTAGTTTTCACCTAGGCCGTTCTAGTTATTCGTTTCGAGCATCAGAACTGCGAACATTTGGAGTTTCTCAAGCGTTTCTTACCTCAAAACTGCCATATCTCGCGAACGGATTGACCAATCCGCAAAGTTTCTGTTGCATCTGAAAGTAGAAACTCGCCCCATTACAACGGTATGAGTAGTTTTACCCTAGGCCGTTCTAGTTATTCGTTTCGAGCATCAGAACTGCGAAAATTTTGAGTTTCTCAAGCGTTTCTTACCTCAAAACTGCCATATCTCGCGAACGGATTGACCAATCCGCAAAGTTTCTGTTGCATCTGAAAGTAGAAACTCGCCCCATTACAACGGTATGAGTAGTTTTACCCTAGGCCGTTCTAGTTATTCGTTTCGAGCATCAGAACTGCGAAAATTTTGAGTTTCTCAAGCGTTTCTTACCTCAAAACTGCCATATCTCGCGAACGGATTGACCAATCCGCAAAGTTTCTGTTGCATCTGAAAGTAGAAACTCGCCCCATTACAACGGTATGAGTAGTTTTACCCTAGGCCGTTCTAGTTATTCGTTTCGAGCATCAGAACTGCGAAAATTTTGAGTTTCTCAAGCGTTTCTTACCTCAAAACTGCCATATCTCGCGAACGGATTGACCAATCTGCAAAGTTTCTGTTGCATCTGAAAGTAGAAACTCGCCCCATTACAACGGTATGAGTAGTTTTCCCCTAGGCCGTTCCAGTTATTCGTTTCGAGCATCAGAACTGCGAAGATTTGGAGTTTCTCAAGCGTTTCTTACCTCCAAACTGCCATATCTCGCGAACGGATTGACCAATCCGCAAAGTTTCTGTCGCATCTGAAAGTAGAAACTCGCCCCATTACAACGGTATGAGTATTTTTCCCCTAGGCCGTTCCAGTTATTCGTTTCGAGCATCAGAACTGCGAAAATTTGGAGTTTCTCAAGCGTTTCTTACCTCAAAACTGCCATATCTCGCGAACGGATTGGCCAATCCGCAAAATTTCTCTTGCATCTGAAAGTAGAAACACGCCCCATTACAACGGTATGAGTAGTTTTCCCCTATGCCGTTCTAGTTATTCGTTCCGAGCATCAGAACTGCGAAAATTTGGAGTTTCTCAAGCGTTTCTTACCTCAAAACTGCCATATCTCGCGAACGGATTGACCAATCCACAAAGTTTCTGTTGCATCTGAAAGTAGAAACTCGCCCCATTACAACGGTATGAGTAGTTTTCCCTTAGGCCGTTCTAGTTATTCGTTTCGAGCATCAGAACTGCAAAAATTTGGAGTTTCTCAAGCGTTTCTTACCTGAAAACTGCCATATCTCGCGAACGGATTGACCAATCCGCAAAGTTTCTGTTGCATCTGAAAGTAGAAACTCGCCCCATTACAACGGTATGAGTAGTTTTCCCCTAGGCCGTTCTAGTTATTCGTTTCCAGCATCAGAACTGCGAAGATTTGGAGTTTCTCAAGCGTTTCTTACCTCAAAACTGCCATATCTCGCGAACGGATTAACCAATCCGCAAAGTTTCTGTCGCATCTGAAAGTAGAAACTCGCCCCATTACAACGGTATGAGTAGTTTTCACCTAGGCCGTTCTAGTTATTCGTTTCGAGCATCAGAACTGCGAACATTTGGAGTTTCTCAAGCGTTTCTTACCTCAAACTGCCATATCTCGCGAACGGATTGACAGATCCGCAAAGTTTCTGTTGCATCTGAAAGTAGAAACTCGCCCCTTTACAACGGTATGAGTAGTTTTGCCCTAGGCCCTTCTAGTTATTCGTTTCGAGCATCAGAACTGCGAAAATTTGGAGTTTCTCAAGCGTTTCTTACCTCAAAACTGCCATATCTCGCGAACGGATTGACCAATCCGCAAAATTTCTCTTGCATCTGAAAGTAGAAACTCGCCCCATTACAACGTTATGAGTAGTTTTCCCCTAGGCCGTTCTAGTTATTCGTTTCGAGCATCAGAACTGCGAAGATTTGGAGTTTCTCAAGCGTTTCTTACCTCAAAACTGCCATATCTCGCGAACGGATTGACCAATCCGCAAAGTTTCTGTTGCATCTGAAAGTAGAAACTCGCCCCATTACAACGGTATGAGTAGTTTTCCCCTAGGCCGTTCTAGTTATTCGTTTCCAGCATCAGAACTGCGAAGATTTGGAGTTTCTCAAGCGTTTCTTACCTCAAAACTGCCATATCTCGCGAACGGATTAACCAATCCGCAAAGTTTCTGTCGCATCTGAAAGTAGAAACTCGCCCCATTCCAACGGTATGAGTAGTTTTCACCTAGGCCGTTCTAGTTATTCGTTTCGAGCATCAGAACTGCGAACATTTGGAGTTTCTCAAGCGTTTCTTACCTCAAAACTGCCATATCTCGCGAACGGATTGACCAATCCGCAAAATTTCTCTTGCATCTGAAAGTAGAATCTCGCCCCATTACAACGGTATGAGTAGTTTTCCCCTAGGCCGTTCTAGTTATTCGTTTCGAGCATCAGAACTGCGAACATTTGGAGTTTCTCAAGCGTTTCATACCTCAAAACTGCCATATCTCGCGAACGGATTGACCAATCCGCAAAGTTTCTGTTGCATCTGAAAGTAGAAACTCGCCCCTTTACAACGGTATGAGTAGTTTTCCCCTAGGCCCTTCTAGTTATTCGTTTCGAGTATCAGAACTGCGAAAATTTGGAGTTTCTCAAGCGTTTCTTACCTCAAAACAGCCATATCTCGCGAACGGATTGACCAATCCGCAAAGTTTCTGTTGCATCTGAAAGTAGAAAGTCGCCCCATTACAACGGTATGAGTAGTTTTCCCCTAGGCCGTTCTAGTTATTCGTTTCGAGCATCAGAAATGCGAAAATTTGGAGTTTCGCAAGCGTTTCTTACCTCAAAACTGCCATATCTCGCGAACGGATTGACCAATCCGCAAAGTTTCTGTTGCATCTGAAAGTAAAAACTCGCCCCATTACAACGGTATGAGTAGTTTTCCCCTAGGCCGTTCTAGTTATTCGTTTCGAGCATCAGAACTGCGAAGATTTGGAGTTTCTCAAGCGTTTCTTACCTCAAAACTGCCATATCTCGCGAACGGATTGACCAATCCGCAAAGTTTCTGTTGCATCTGAAAGTAGAAACTCGCCCCATTAAACGGTATGAGTTGTTTTCCCCTAGGCCGTTCTAGTTATTCGTTTCGAGCATCAGAAATAAGAAAATTTTGAGTTTCTCAAGCGTTTCTTACCTCAAAACTGCCATATCTCGCGAACGGATTGATCAATCCGCAAAGTTGCTGTTGCATCTGAAAGTAGAAACTCGCCCCATTACAACGGTGTGAGTAGTTGTCCCCTAGGCCGTTCTAGTTATTCGTTTCGAGCATCAGAACTGCGAAAATTTGGATTTTCTCAAGCGTTTCTTACCTCAAAACTGCCATATCTCGCGAACGGATTGACCAATCCGCAAAGTTTCTGTTGCATCTGAAAGTAGAAACTCGCCCCATTACAACGGTATGAGTAGTTTTCCCCTAGGCCGTTCTAGTTATTCGTTTCGAGCATCAGAACAGCGCAAATTTGGAGTTTCACAAGCGTTTCTTACGTCAAAACTGCCATACCTCGCGAACGGATTGACCAATCCGCAAAATTTCTCTTGCATCTGAAAGTAGAAACTCGCCCCATTACAACGGTATGAGCAGTTTTCCCCTAGGCCGTTCTAGTTATTCGTTTCGAGCATCAGAACTGCGAAGATTTGGAGTTTCTCAAGCGTTTCTTACCTCAAAACTGCCATATCTCGCGAACGGATTGATCAATCCGCAAAATTTCTGTTGCATCTGAAAGTAGAAACTCGCCCCATTACAACGGTATGAGTAGTTTTCCCCTAGGCCGTCCTAGTTATTTGTTTCGAGCATCAGAACTGCGAAAATTTTGAGTTTCTCAAGCGTTTCTTACCTCAAAACTGCCATATCTCGCGAACGGATTGACCAATCCGCAAAGTTTCTGTTGCATCTGAAAGTAGAACCTCGACCCATTACAACGGTATGAGTAGTTTTCCCCTAGGCCGTTCTAGTTATTCGTTTCGAGCATCAGAACTGCGAAAATTTTGAGTTTCTCAAGCGTTTCTTACCTCAAAACTGCCATATCTCGCGAACGGATTGACCAATCCGCAAAATTTCTCTTGCATCTGAAAGTAGAAACTCGCCCCATTACAACGGTATGAGCAGTTTTCCCCTAGGCCGTTCTAGTTATTCGTTTCGAGCATCAGAACTGCGAAGATTTGGAGTTTCTCAAGCGTTTCTTACCTCAAAACTGCCATATCTCGCGAACGGATTTACCAATCCGCAAAGTTTCTTTTGCATCTGAAAGTAGAAACTCGCCCCATTACAACGGTATGAGTAGTTTTCCCCTTGGCCGTTCTAGTTATTCGTTTCGAGCATCAGAACTGCGAAAATTTGGAGTTTCTCAAGCGTTTCTTACCTCAAAACTGCCATATCTCGCGAACGGATTAATCAATCCGCAAAATTTCTGTTGCATCTGAAAGTAGAAACTCGCCCCATTACAACGGTATGAGTAGTTTCCCCCTAGGCCGTGCTAGTTATTCGTTTCGAGCATCAGAACTGCGAAAATTTGGAGTTTCTCAAGCGTTTCTTACCTCAAAACTGCCATATCTCGCGAACGGATTGACCAATCCGCAAAATTTCTCTTGCATCTGAAAGTAGAAAGTCGCCCCATTACAACGGTATGAGTAGTTTTCCCCTAGGCCGTTCTAGTTATTCGTTTCGAGCATCAGAACTGCGAAAATTTGGAGTTTCTCAAGCGTTTCTTACCTCAAAACTGCCATATCTCGCGAACGGATTGACCAATCCGCAAAATTTCTCTTGCATCTGAAAGTAGAAACTCGCCCCATTACAACGGTATGAGTAGTTCTCCCCTAGGCCGTTCTAGTTATTCGTTTCGAGCATCAGAACTGCGAACATTTGGAGTTTCTCAAGCGTTTCTTACCTCAAAACTGCCATATCTCGCGAACGGATTGATCAATCCGCAAAATTTCTGTTGCATCTGAAAGTAGAAATTCGCCCCATTACAACCATATGAGTAGTTTTCCCCTAGGCCGTTCTAGTTATTCGTTTCGAGCATCAGAACTGCGAAAATTTTGAGTTTCTCAAGCGTTTCTTACCTCAAAACTGCCATATCTCGCGAACGGATTGACCAATCCGCAAAGTTTCTGTTGCATCTGAAAGTAGAAACTCGCCCCATTACAACGGTATGAGTAGTTTTCCCCTAGGCCGTTCTAGTTATTCGTTTCGAGCATCAGAACTGCGAAAAATTGGAGTTTCTCAAGCGTTTCTTACCTCAAAACTGCCATATCTTGCGAACGGATTGACCAATCCGCAAAGTTTCTGTTGCATCTGAAAGCAGAAACTCGCCCCATTACAACGGTATGAGTAGTTTTCCCCTAGGCCGTTCTAGTTATTCGTTTCGAGCATCAGAACTGCGAAAATTTTGAGTTTCTCATGCGTTTCTTACCTCAAAACTGCCATATCTCGCGAACACAATGACCAATCCGCAAAGTTTCTGTTGCATCTGAAAGTAGAAACTCGCCCCATTACAACGGTATGAGTAGTTTTCCCCTAGGCCGTTCTAGTTATTCGTTTCGAGCATCAGAACTGCGAAAATTTTGAGTTTCTCAAGCGTTTTTTACCTCAAAACTGCCATATCTCGCGAACGGATTGACCAATCCGCAAAGTTTCTGTTGCATCTGAAAGTCGAAACTCGCCCCATTACAACGGTATGAGTAGTTTTCCCCTAGGCCGTTCTAGTTATTCGTTTCGAGCATCAGAACTGCGAAAATTTGGAGTTTCTCAAGCGTTTCTTACCTCAAAACTGCCATATCTCGCGAACGGATTGATCAATCCGCAAAATTTCTGTTGCATCTGAAAGTAGAAACTTGCCCCATTACAACGGTATGAGTAGTTTTCCCCTAGGCCGTTCTAGTTATTCGTTTCGAGCATCAGAACTGCGAAAATTTGGAGTTTCTCAAGCGTTTCTTACCTCAAAACTGCCATATCTCGAGAACGGATTGACCAATCCGCAAAGTTTCTGTTGCATCTGAAAGTAGAAACTCGCCCCATTACAACGCTATGAGCAGTTTTCCCCTAGGCCGTTCTAGTTATTCGTTTCGAGCATCAGAACTGCGAAGATTTGGAGTTTCTCAAGCGTTTCTTACCTCAAAACTGCCATATCTCGCGAACGGATTGACAAATCCGCAAAGTTTCAGTTGCATCTGAAAGCAGAAACTCGCCCCATTACAACGGTATGTGTAGTTTTCCCCTAGGCCGTTCTAGTTATTCGTTTCGAGCATCAGAACTGCGAAAATTTTGAGTTTCTCAAGCGTTTCTTACCTCAAAACTGCCATATCTCGCGAACGGATTGACCAATCCGCAAAGTTTCTGTTGCATCTGAAAGTAGAAACTCGCCCCATTACAACGGTATGAGTAGTTTTCCCCTAGGCCGTTCTAGTTATTCGTTTCGAGCATCAGAACTGCGAAAAATTGGAGTTTCTCAAGCGTTTCTTACCTCAAAACTGCCATATCTCGCGAACGGATTGACCAATCCGCAAAGTTTCTGTTGCATCTGAAAGTAGAAACTCGCCCCATTACAACGATATGAGTAGTTTTCCCCTAGGCCGTTCTAGTTATTCGTTTCGAGCATCAGAACTGCGAAAATTTTGAGTTTCTCAAGCGTTTCTTACCTCAAAACTGCCATATCTCGCGAACGGATTGACCAATCCGCAAAGTTGCTGTTGCATCTGAAAGTAGAAACTCGCCCCATTACAACGGTGTGAGTAGCTGTCCCCTAGGCCGTTCTAGTTATTCGTTTCGAGCATCAGAACTGCGAAAATTTGGAGTTTCTCAAGCGTTTCTTACCTCAAAACTGCCATATCTCGAGAACGGATTGACCAATCCGCAAAGTTTCTGTTGCATCTGAAAGTAGAAACTCGCCCCATTACAACGCTATGAGCAGTTTTCCCCTAGGCCGTTCTAATTATTCGTTTCGAGCATCAGAACTGCGAAGATTTGGAGTTTCTCAAGCGTTTCTTACCTCAAAACTGCCATATCTTGCGAACGGATTGACCAATCCGCAAAGTTTCAGTTGCATCTGAAAGCAGAAACTCGCCCCATTACAACGGTATGAGTAGTTTTCCCCTAGGCCGTTCTAGTTATTCGTTTCGAGCATCAGAACTGCGAAAATTTTGAGTTTCTCATGCGTTTCTTACCTCAAAACTGTCATATCTCGCGAACACAATGACCAATCCGCAAAGTTTCTGTTGCATCTGAAAGTAGAAACTCGCCCCATTACAACGGTATGAGTAGTTTTCCCCTAGGCCGTTCTAGTTATTCGTTTCGAGCATCAGAACTGCGAAAATTTTGAGTTTCTCAAGCGTTTTTTACCTCAAAACTGCCATATCTCGCGAACGGATTGACCAATCCGCAAAGTTTCTGTTGCATCTGAAAGTCGAAACTCGCCCCATTACAACGGTATGAGTAGTTTTCCCCTAGGCCGTTCTAGTTATTCGTTTCGAGCATCAGAACTGCGAAAATTTGGAGTTTCTCAAGCGTTTCTTACCTCAAAACTGCCATATCTCGCGAACGGATTGATCAATCCGCAAAATTTCTGTTGCATCTGAAAGTAGAAACTTGCCCCATTACAACGGTATGAGTAGTTTTCCCCTAGGCCGTTCTAGTTATTCGTTTCGAGCATCAGAACTAAGAAAATTTTGAGTTTCTCAAGCGTTTCTTACATCAAAACTGCCATATCTCGCGAACGGATTGGCCAATCCGCAAAATTTCTGTTGCATCTGAAAGTAGAACCTCGCCCGTTTACAACGGTATGAGTGGCTTTCCCCTAGGCCGTTCTAGTTATTCGTTTCGAGCATCAGAACTGCGAAAATGTGGGGTTTCTCAAGCGTTTCTCACATCCAAACTGCCATATCTCGCGAACGGATTGACCAATCCGCAAAATTTCTGTTGCATCTGAAAGTAGAAGCTCGCTCGGTTACAACGGTATGAGTAGTTTTACCCTAGGCCGTTCTAGTTATTCGTTTCGAGCATCAGAACTGCGAAAATGTGGGGTTCCTCAAGCGTTCGTACCTCCAAACTGCCATATCTCGCGAACGGATTGACCAATCCGCAAAATTTCTGTTGCATCTGAAAGTAGAAGCTCGCCCGGTTACAACGGTATGAGTAGTTTTCCCCTAGGCCGTTCTAGTTATTCGTTTCGAGCATCAGAACTGCGAAAATTTTAAGTTTTTCAAGCGTTTCTTACCTCAAAACTGCCATATCTCGCGAACGGATTGACCAATCCGCAAAATTTCTGTTGCATCTGAAAGTAGAAACTCGCCCCATTACAACGGTATGAGTAGTTTTCCCCTAGGCCGTTCTAGTTATTCGTTTCGAGCATCAGAACTGCGAAAATTTGGAGTTTCTCAAGCGTTTCTTACATCAAAACTGCCATATCTCGCGAACGGATTGACCAATCCGCAAAGTTTCTGTTGCATCTGAAAGTAGAACCTCGACCCATTACAACGGTATGAGTAGTTTTCCCCTAGGCCGTTCTAGTTATTCGTTTCGAGCATCAGAACTGCGAAAATTTTGAGTTTCTCAAGCGTTTCTTACCTCAAAACTGCCATATCTCGCGAACGGATTGACCAATCCGCAAAATTTCTCTTGCATCTGAAAGTAGAAACTCGCCCCATTACAACGGTATGAGTAGTTTTCCCCTAGGCCGTTCTAGTTATTCGTTTCGAGCATCAGAACTAAGAAAATTTTGAGTTTCTCAAGCGTTTCTTACATCAAAACTGCCATATCTCGCGAACGGATTGGCCAATCCGCAAAATTTCTGTTGCATCTGAAAGTAGAACCTCGCCCGTTTACAACGGTATGAGTGGCTTTCCCCTAGGCCGTTCTAGTTATTCGTTTCGAGCATCAGAACTGCGAAAATGTGGGGTTTCTCAAGCGTTTCTCACATCCAAACTGCCATATCTCGCGAACGGATTGACCAATCCGCAAAATTTCTATTGCATCTGAAAGTAGAAGCTCGCTCGGTTACAACGGTATGAGTAGTTTTACCCTAGGCCGTTCTAGTTATTCGTTTCGAGCATCAGAACTGCGAAAATGTGGGGTTCCTCAAGCGTTCGTACCTCCAAACTGCCATATCTCGCGAACGGATTGACCAATCCGCAAAATTTCTGTTGCATCTGAAAGTAGAAGCTCGCCCGTTTACAACGGTATGAGTAGTTTTCCCCTAGGCCGTTCTAGTTATTCGTTTCGAGCATCAGAACTGCGAAAATTTTAAGTTTTTCAAGCGTTTCTTACCTCAAAACTGCCATATCTCGCGAACGGATTGACCAATCCGCAAAATTTCTGTTGCATCTGAAAGTAGAAACTCGCCCCATTACAACGGTATGAGTAGTTTTCCCCTAGGCCGTTCTAGTTATTCGTTTCGAGCATCAGAACTGCGAAAATTTGGAGTTTCTCAAGCGTTTCTTACATCAAAACTGCCATATCTCGCGAACGGATTGACCAATCCGCAAAGTTTCTGTTGCATCTGAAAGTAGAAACTCGCCCCATTACAACGGTGTGAGTAGTTGTCCCCTAGGCCGTTCTAGTTATTCGTTTCGAGCATCAGAACTGCGAAAATTTTGAGTTTCTCAAGCGTTTCTTACCTCAAACCTGCCACATCTCGCGAACGGATTGAGCAATCCGCAAAGTTTCTGTTGCATCTGAAAGTAGAAACTCGCCCCATTACAACAGTATGAGTAGTTTTCCCCTAGGTCGTTCTAGTTATTCGTTTCGAGCATCAGAACTGCGAAAATTTGGAGTTTCTCAAGCGTTTCTTACCTCAAAACTGCCATATCTCGCGAACGGATTGACCAATCCGCAAAGTTTCTCTTGCATCTGAAAGTAAAAACTCGCCGCATTACAGCGATATGAGTAGTTTTCCCCTAGGCCGTTCTAGTTATTCGTTTCGAGCATCAGAACTAAGAAAATTTTGAGTTTCTCAAGCGTTTCTTACCTCAAAACTGCCATATCTCGCGAACGGATTGACCAATCCGCAAAATTTCTCTTGCATCTGAAAGTAGAAACTCGCCCCATTACAACGGTATGAGTAGTTTTCCCCTAGGCCGTTCTAGTTATTCGTTTCGAGCATCAGAACTAAGAAAATCTTGAGTTTCTCAAGCGTTTCTTACCTCAAAACTGCCATATCTCGCGAACGGATTGACCAATCCGCAAAGTTTCTCTTAAATCTGAAAGTAGAAACTCGCCCCATTACAACGATATGAGTAGTTTTCCCCTAGGCCGTTCTAGTTATTCGTTTCGAGCATCAGAAATAAGAAAATTTTGAGTTTCTCAAGCGTTTCTTACCTCAAAACTGCCATATCTCGCGAACGGATTGATCAATCCGCAAAGTTGCTGTTGCATCTGAAAGTAGAAACTCGCCCCATTACAACGGTGTGAGTAGTTGTCCCCTAGGCCGTCCTAGTTATTCGTTTCGAGCATCAGAACTGCGAAAATTTTGAGTTTCTCAAGCGTTTCTTACCTCAAAACTGCCATATCTCGCGAACGGATTGACCAATCCGCAAAGTTTCTGTTGCATCTGAAAGTAGAACCTCGACCCATTACAACGGTATGAGTAGTTTTCCCCTAGGCCGTTCTAGTTATTCGTTTCGAGCATCAGAACTGCGAAAATTTTGAGTTTCTCAAGCGTTTCTTACCTCAAAACTGCCATATCTCGCGAACGGATTGACCAATCCGCAAAATTTCTCTTGCATCTGAAAGTAGAAACTCGCCCCATTACAACGGTATGAGCAGTTTTCCCCTAGGCCGTTCTAGTTATTCGTTTCGAGCATCAGAACTGCGAAGATTTGGAGTTTCTCAAGCGTTTCTTACCTCAAAACTGCCATATCTCGCGAACGGATTTACCAATCCGCAAAGTTTCTGTTGCATCTGAAAGTAGAAACTCGCCCCATTACAACGGTATGAGTAGTTTTCCCCTTGGCCGTTCTAGTTATTCGTTTCGAGCATCAGAACTGCGAAAATTTGGAGTTTCTCAAGCGTTTCTTACCTCAAAACTGCCATATCTCGCGAACGGATTAATCAATCCGCAAAATTTCTGTTGCATCTGAAAGTAGAAACTCGCCCCATTACAACGGTATGAGTAGTTTCCCCCTAGGCCGTGCTAGTTATTCGTTTCGAGCATCAGAACTGCGAAAATTTGGAGTTTCTCAAGCGTTTCTTACCTCAAAACTGCCATATCTCGCGAACGGATTGACCAATCCGCAAAATTTCTCTTGCATCTGAAAGTAGAAAGTCGCCCCATTACAACGGTATGAGTAGTTTTCCCCTAGGCCGTTCTAGTTATTCGTTTCGAGCATCAGAACTGCGAAAATTTGGAGTTTCTCAAGCGTTTCTTACCTCAAAACTGCCATATCTCGCGAACGGATTGACCAATCCGCAAAATTTCTCTTGCATCTGAAAGTAGAAACTCGCCCCATTACAACGGTATGAGTAGTTCTCCCCTAGGCCGTTCTAGTTATTCGTTTCGAGCATCAGAACTGCGAACATTTGGAGTTTCTCAAGCGTTTCTTACCTCAAAACTGCCATATCTCGCGAACGGATTGATCAATCCGCAAAATTTCTGTTGCATCTGAAAGTAGAAATTCGCCCCATTACAACCATATGAGTAGTTTTCCCCTAGGCCGTTCTAGTTATTCGTTTCGAGCATCAGAACTGCGAAAATTTTGAGTTTCTCAAGCGTTTCTTACCTCAAAACTGCCATATCTCGCGAACGGATTGACCAATCCGCAAAGTTTCTGTTGCATCTGAAAGTAGAAACTCGCCCCATTACAACGGTATGAGTAGTTTTCCCCTAGGCCGTTCTAGTTATTCGTTTCGAGCATCAGAACTGCGAACATTTGGAGTTTCTCAAGCGTTTCTTACCTCAAAACTGCCATATCTCGCGAACGGATTGACCAATCCGCAAAGTTTCTGTTGCATCTGAAAGCAGAAACTCGCCCCATTACAACGGTATGAGTAGTTTTCCCCTAGGCCGTTCTAGTTATTCGTTTCGAGCATCAGAACTGCGAAAATTTTGAGTTTCTCATGCGTTTCTTACCTCAAAACTGCCATATCTCGCGAACACAATGACCAATCCGCAAAGTTTCTGTTGCATCTGAAAGTAGAAACTCGCCCCATTACAACGGTATGAGTAGTTTTCCCCTAGGCCGTTCTAGTTATTCGTTTCGAGCATCAGAACTGCGAAAATTTTGAGTTTCTCAAGCGTTTTTTACCTCAAAACTGCCATATCTCGCGAACGGATTGACCAATCCGCAAAGTTTCTGTTGCATCTGAAAGTCGAAACTCGCCCCATTACAACGGTATGAGTAGTTTTCCCCTAGGCCGTTCTAGTTATTCGTTTCGAGCATCAGAACTGCGAAAATTTGGAGTTTCTCAAGCGTTTCTTACCTCAAAACTGCCATATCTCGCGAACGGATTGATCAATCCGCAAAATTTCTGTTGCATCTGAAAGTAGAAACTTGCCCCATTACAACGGTATGAGTAGTTTTCCCCTAGGCGGTTCTAGTTATTCGTTTCGAGAATCAGAACTGCGAAAATTTGGAGTTTCTCAAGCGTTTCTTACCTCAAAACTGCCATATCTCGAGAACGGATTGACCAATCCGCAAAGTTTCTGTTGCATCTGAAAGTAGAAACTCGCCCCATTACAACGCTATGAGCAGTTTTCCCCTAGGCCGTTCTAGTTATTCGTTTCGAGCATCAGAACTGCGAAGATTTGGAGTTTCTCAAGCGTTTCTTACCTCAAAACTGCCATATCTCGCGAACGGATTGACAAATCCGCAAAGTTTCAGTTGCATCTGAAAGTAGAAACTCGCCCCATAACAACGCTATGAGCAGTTTTCCCCTAGGCCGTTCTAATTATTCGTTTCGAGCATCAGAACTGCGAAGATTTGGAGTTTCTCAAGCGTTTCTTACCTCAAAACTGCCATATCTCGCGAACGGATTGACCAATCCGCAAAGTTTCTGTTGCATCTGAAAGTCGAAACTCGCCCCATTACAACGGTATGAGTAGTTTTCCCCTAGGCCGTTCTAGTTATTCGTTTCGAGCATCAGAACTGCGAAAAATTGGAGTTTCTCAAGCGTTTCTTACCTCAAAACTGCCATATCTCGCGAACGGATTGACCAATCCGCAAAGTTTTTGTTGCATCTGAAAGTAGAAACTCGCCCCATTACAACGATATGAGTAGTTTTCCCCTAGGCCGTTCTAGTTATTCGTTTCGAGCATCAGAACTGCGAAAATTTTGAGTTTCTCAAGCGTTTCTTACCTCAAAACTGCCATATCTCGCGAACGGATTGACCAATCCGCAAAGTTGCTGTTGCATCTGAAAGTAGAAACTCGCCCCATTACAACGGTATGAGTAGTTTTCCCCTAGGCCGTTCTAGTTATTCGTTTCGAGCATCAGAACTGCGAAAATTTTGAGTTTCTCAAGCGTTTCTTACCTCAAAACTGCCATATCTCGCGAACACAATGACCAATCCGCAAAGTTTCTGTTGCATCTGAAAGTAGAAACTCGCCCCATTACAACGGTATGAGTAGTTTTCCCCTAGGCCGTTCTAGTTATTCGTTTCGAGCATCAGAACTGCGAAAATTTTGAGTTTCTCAAGCGTTTCTTACCTCAAAACTGCCATATCTCGCGAACGGATTGACCAATCCGCAAAGTTTCAGTTGCATCTGAAAGCAGAAACTCGCCCCATTACAACGGTATGAGTAGTTTTCCCCTAGGCCGTTCTAGTTATTCGTTTCGAGCATCAGAACTGCGAAAATTTTGAGTTTCTCAAGCGTTTCTTACCTCAAAACTGCCATATCTCGCGAACACAATGACCAATCCGCAAAGTTTCTGTTGCATCTGAAAGTAGAAACTCGCCCCATTACAACGGTATGAGTAGTTTTCCCCTAGGCCGTTCTAGTTATTCGTTTCCAGCATCAGAACTGCGAAAATTTGGAGTTTCTCAAGCGTTTCATACCTCAAAACTGCCATATCTCGCGAACGGATTGACCAATCCGCAAAGTTTCTGTTGCATCTGAAAGTAGAAACTCGCCCCATTACAACGGTATGAGTAGTTTTCCCCTAGGCCGCTCTAGTTATTCGTTTCGAGCATCAGAACTGCGAAAATTTGGAGTTTCTCAAGCGTTTCTTACCTCAAAACTGCCATATCTCGCGAACGGATTGACCAATCCGCAAAGTTTCTGTTGCATCTGAAAGTAGAAACTCGCCCCATTACAACGGTATGAGTAGTATTCCCCTAGGCCGTTCTAGTTATTCGTTTCGAGCATCAGAACTGCAAAAATTTGGAGTTTCTCAAGCGTTTCTTACCTGAAAACTGCCATATCTCGCGAACGGATTGACCAATCCGCAAAGTTTCTGTTGCGTCTGAAAGTAGAAACTCGCCCCTTTACAACGGTATGAGTAGTTTTCCCCTAGGCCCTTCTAGTTATTCGTTTCGAGCATCAGAACTGCGAAGATTTGGAGTTTCTCAAGCGTTTCTTACCTCCAAACTGCCATATCTCGCGAACGGATTGACCAATCCGCAAAGTTTCTGTTGCATCTGAAAGTAGAAACTCGCCCCATTACAACGGTATGAGTAGTTTTACCCTAGGCCGTTCTAGTTATTCGTTTCGAGCATCAGAACTGCGAAAATTTTGAGTTTCTCAAGCGTTTCTTACCTCAAAACTGCCATATCTCGCGAACGGATTGACCAATCCGCAAAGTTTCTGTTGCATCTGAAAGTAGAAACTCGCCCCATTACAACGGTATGAGTAGTTTTACCCTAGGCCGTTCTAGTTATTCGTTTCGAGCATCAGAACTGCGAAAATTTTGAGTTTCTCAAGCGTTTCTTACCTCAAAACTGCCATATCTCGCGAACGGATTGACCAATCTGCAAAGTTTCTGTTGCATCTGAAAGTAGAAACTCGCCCCATTACAACGGTATGAGTAGTTTTCCCCTAGGCCGTTCCAGTTATTCGTTTCGAGCATCAGAACTGCGAAGATTTGGAGTTTCTCAAGCGTTTCTTACCTCCAAACTGCCATATCTCGCGAACGGATTGACCAATCCGCAAAGTTTCTGTCGCATCTGAAAGTAGAAACTCGCCCCATTACAACGGTATGAGTATTTTTCCCCTAGGCCGTTCCAGTTATTCGTTTCGAGCATCAGAACTGCGAAAATTTGGAGTTTCTCAAGCGTTTCTTACCTCAAAACTGCCATATCTCGCGAACGGATTGGCCAATCCGCAAAATTTCTCTTGCATCTGAAAGTAGAAACTCGCCCCATTACAACGGTATGAGTAGTTTTCCCCTATGCCGTTCTAGTTATTCGTTCCGAGCATCAGAACTGCGAAAATTTGGAGTTTCTCAAGCGTTTCTTACCTCAAAACTGCCATATCTCGCGAACGGATTGACCAATCCACAAAGTTTCTGTTGCATCTGAAAGTAGAAACTCGCCCCATTACAACGGTATGAGTAGTTTTCCCTTAGGCCGTTCTAGTTATTCGTTTCGAGCATCAGAACTGCAAAAATTTGGAGTTTCTCAAGCGTTTCTTACCTGAAAACTGCCATATCTCGCGAACGGATTGACCAATCCGCAAAGTTTCTGTTGCATCTGAAAGTAGAAACTCGCCCCATTACAACGGTATGAGTAGTTTTCCCCTAGGCCGTTCTAGTTATTCGTTTCCAGCATCAGAACTGCGAAGATTTGGAGTTTCTCAAGCGTTTCTTACCTCAAAACTGCCATATCTCGCGAACGGATTAACCAATCCGCAAAGTTTCTGTCGCATCTGAAAGTAGAAACTCGCCCCATTACAACGGTATGAGTAGTTTTCACCTAGGCCGTTCTAGTTATTCGTTTCGAGCATCAGAACTGCGAACATTTGGAGTTTCTCAAGCGTTTCTTACCTCAAACTGCCATATCTCGCGAACGGATTGACAGATCCGCAAAGTTTCTGTTGCATCTGAAAGTAGAAACTCGCCCCTTTACAACGGTATGAGTAGTTTTGCCCTAGGCCCTTCTAGTTATTCGTTTCGAGCATCAGAACTGCGAAAATTTGGAGTTTCTCAAGCGTTTCTTACCTCAAAACTGCCATATCTCGCGAACGGATTGACCAATCCGCAAAATTTCTCTTGCATCTGAAAGTAGAAACTCGCCCCATTACAACGTTATGAGTAGTTTTCCCCTAGGCCGTTCTAGTTATTCGTTTCGAGCATCAGAACTGCGAAGATTTGGAGTTTCTCAAGCGTTTCTTACCTCAAAACTGCCATATCTCGCGAACGGATTGACCAATCCGCAAAGTTTCTGTTGCATCTGAAAGTAGAAACTCGCCCCATTACAACGGTATGAGTAGTTTTCCCCTAGGCCGTTCTAGTTATTCGTTTCCAGCATCAGAACTGCGAAGATTTGGAGTTTCTCAAGCGTTTCTTACCTCAAAACTGCCATATCTCGCGAACGGATTAACCAATCCGCAAAGTTTCTGTCGCATCTGAAAGTAGAAACTCGCCCCATTCCAACGGTATGAGTAGTTTTCACCTAGGCCGTTCTAGTTATTCGTTTCGAGCATCAGAACTGCGAACATTTGGAGTTTCTCAAGCGTTTCTTACCTCAAAACTGCCATATCTCGCGAACGGATTGACCAATCCGCAAAATTTCTCTTGCATCTGAAAGTAGAATCTCGCCCCATTACAACGGTATGAGTAGTTTTCCCCTAGGCCGTTCTAGTTATTCGTTTCGAGCATCAGAACTGCGAACATTTGGAGTTTCTCAAGCGTTTCATACCTCAAAACTGCCATATCTCGCGAACGGATTGACCAATCCGCAAAGTTTCTGTTGCATCTGAAAGTAGAAACTCGCCCCTTTACAACGGTATGAGTAGTTTTCCCCTAGGCCCTTCTAGTTATTCGTTTCGAGTATCAGAACTGCGAAAATTTGGAGTTTCTCAAGCGTTTCTTACCTCAAAACAGCCATATCTCGCGAACGGATTGACCAATCCGCAAAGTTTCTGTTGCATCTGAAAGTAGAAAGTCGCCCCATTACAACGGTATGAGTAGTTTTCCCCTAGGCCGTTCTAGTTATTCGTTTCGAGCATCAGAAATGCGAAAATTTGGAGTTTCGCAAGCGTTTCTTACCTCAAAACTGCCATATCTCGCGAACGGATTGACCAATCCGCAAAGTTTCTGTTGCATCTGAAAGTAAAAACTCGCCCCATTACAACGGTATGAGTAGTTTTCCCCTAGGCCGTTCTAGTTATTCGTTTCGAGCATCAGAACTGCGAAGATTTGGAGTTTCTCAAGCGTTTCTTACCTCAAAACTGCCATATCTCGCGAACGGATTGACCAATCCGCAAAGTTTCTGTTGCATCTGAAAGTAGAAACTCGCCCCATTAAACGGTATGAGTTGTTTTCCCCTAGGCCGTTCTAGTTATTCGTTTCGAGCATCAGAACTGCGAAAATTTGGAGTTTCTCAAGTGTTTCTTACCTCAAAACTGCCATATCTCGCGAACGGATTGACCAATCCGCAAAGTTTCTGTTGCATCTGAAAGTAGAAACTCGCCCCATTACAACGGTATGAGTAGTTTTCCCCTAGGCCGTTCTAGTTATTCGTTTCGAGCGTCAGAACTGCGAAAATTTGGAGTTTCTCAAGCGTTTCTTACCTCAAAACTGCCATATCTCGCGAACGGATTGACCAATCCGCAAAATTTCTCTTGCATCTGAAAGTAGAAACTCGCCCCATTACAACGGTATGAGTAGTTTTCCCCTAGGGCGTTCTAGTTATTCGTTTCGAGCATCAGAACTGCGAAGATTTGGAGTTTCTCAAGCGTTTCTTACCTCAAAACTGCCATATCTCGCGAACGGATTGACCAATCCGCAAAGTTTCTGTTGCATCTGAAAGTAGAAACTCGCCCCATTACAACGGTATGAGTAGTTTTCCCCTAGGCCGTTCTAGTTATTCGTTTCGAGCATCAGAACTGCGAAAATTTGGAGTTTCTCAAGCGTTTCTTACCTCAAAACTGCCATATCTCGCGAACGGATTGACCAATCCGCAAAATTTCTGTCGCATCTGAAAGTAGAAACTCGCCCCATTACAACGGTATGAGTAGTTTTCACCTAGGCCGTTCTAGTTATTCGTTTCGAGCATCAGAACTGCGAACATTTGGAGTTTCTCAAGCGTTCCTTACCTCAAAACTGCCATATCTCGCGAACGGATTGACCAATCCGCAAAGTTTCTGTTGCATCTGAAAGTAGAAACTCGCCCCATTACAACGGTATGAGTAGTTTTACCCTAGGCCGTTCTAGTTATTCGTTTCGAGCATCAGAACTGCGAAAATTTTGAGTTTCTCAAGCGTTTCTTACCTCAAAACTGCCATATCTCGCGAACGGATTGACCAATCCGCAAAGTTTCTGTTGCATCTGAAAGTAGAAACTCGCCCCATTACAACGGTATGAGTAGTTTTCCCCTAGGCCGTTCCAGTTATTCGTTTCGAGCATCAGAACTGCGAAAATTTGGAGTTTCTCAAGCGTTTCTTACCTCAAAACTGCCATATCTCGCGAACGGATTGGCCAATCCGCAAAATTTCTCTTGCATCTGAAAGTAGAAACTCGCCCCATTACAACGGTATGAGTAGTTTTCCCCTATGCCGTTCTAGTTATTCGTTTCGAGCATCAGAACTGCGAAGATTTGGAGTTTCTCAAGCGTTTCTTACCTCCAAACTGCCATATCTCGCGAACGGATTGACCAATCCGCAAAGTTTCTGTCGCATCTGAAAGTAGAAACTCGCCCCATTACAACGGTATGAGTAGTTTTCACCTAGGCCGTTCTAGTTATTCGTTTCGAGCATCAGAACTGCGAACATTTGGAGTTTCTCAAGCGTTTCTTACCTCAAAACTGCCATATCTCGCGAACGGATTGACCAATCCGCAAAGTTTCTGTTGCATCTGAAAGTAGAAACTCGCCCCATTACAACGGTATGAGTAGTTTTACCCTAGGCCGTTCTAGTTATTCGTTTCGAGCATCAGAACTGCGAAAATTTTGAGTTTCTCAAGCGTTTCTTACCTCAAAACTGCCATATCTCGCGAACGGATTGACCAATCCGCAAAGTTTCTGTTGCATCTGAAAGTAGAAACTCGCCCTATTACAACGGTATGAGTAGTTTTCCCCTAGGCCGTTCCAGTTATTCGTTTCAAGCATCAGAACTGCGAAAATTTGGAGTTTCTCAAGCGTTTCTTACCTCAAAACTGCCATATCTCGCGAACGGATTGGCCAATCCGCAAAATTTCTCTTGCATCTGAAAGTAGAAACTCGCCCCATTACAACGGTATGAGTAGTTTTCCCCTATGCCGTTCTAGTTATTCGTTTCGAGCATCAGAACTGCGAAAATTTGGAGTTTCTCAAGCGTTTCTTACCTCAAAACTGCCATATCTCGCGAACGGATTGACCAATCCACAAAGTTTCTGTTGCATCTGAAAGTAGAAACTCGCCCCATTACAACGGTATGAGTAGTTTTCCCCTAGGCCGTTCTAGTTATTCGTTTCGAGCATCAGAACTGCAAAAATTTGGAGTTTCTCAAGCGTTTCTTACCTGAAAACTGCCATATCTCGCGAACGGATTGACCAATCCGCAAAGTTTCTGTTGCATCTCAAAGTAGAAACTCGCCCCATTACAACGGTATGAGTAGTTTTCCCCTAGGCCGTTCTAGTTATTCGTTTCCAGCTTCAGAACTGCGAAGATTTGGAGTTTCTCAAGCGTTTCTTACCTCAAAACTGCCATATCTCGCGAACGGATTAACCAATCCGCAAAGTTTCTGTCGCATCTGAAAGTAGAAACTCGCCCCATTACAACGGTATGAGTAGTTTTCACCTAGGCCGTTCTAGTTATTCGTTTCGAGCATCAGAACTGCGAACATTTGGAGTTTCTCAAGCGTTTCTTACCTCAAACTGCCATATCTCGCGAACCGATTGACAGATCCGCAAAGTTTCTGTTGCATCTGAAAGTAGAAACTCGCCCCTTTACAACGGTATGAGTAGTTTTGCCCTAGGCCCTTCTAGTTATTCGTTTCGAGCATCAGAACTGCGAAAATTTGGAGTTTCTCAAGCGTTTCTTACCTCAAAACTGCCATATCTCGCGAACGGATTGACCAATCTGCAAAATTTCTCTTGCATCTGAAAGTAGAAACTCGCCCCATTACAACGTTATGAGTAGTTTTCCCCTAGGCCGTTCTAGTTATTCGTTTCGAGCATCAGAACTGCGAAGATTTGGAGTTTCTCAAGCGTTTCTTACCTCAAAACTGCCATATCTCGCGAACGGATTGACCAATCCGCAAAGTTTCTGTTGCATCTGAAAGTAGAAACTCGCCCCATTACAACGGTATGAGTAGTTTTCCCCTAGGCCGTTCTAGTTATTCGTTTCCAGCATCACAACTGCGAAGATTTGGAGTTTCTCAAGCGTTTCTTACCTCAAAACTGCCATATCTCGCGAACGGATTAACCAATCCGCAAAGTTTCTGTCGCATCTGAAAGTAGAAACTCGCCCCATTCCAACGGTATGAGTAGTTTTCACCTAGGCCGTTCTAGTTATTCGTTTCGAGCATCAGAACTGCGAACATTTGGAGTTTCTCAAGCGTTTCTTACCTCAAAACTGCCATATCTCGCGAACGGATTGACAGATCCGCAAAGTTTCTGTTGCATCTGAAAGTAGAAACTCGCCCCTTTACAACGGTATGAGTAGTTTTCCCCTAGGCCGTTCTAGTTATTCGTTTCGAGCATCAGAACTGCAAAAATTTGGAGTTTCTCAAGCGTTTCTTACCTCAAAACTGCCATATCTCGCGAACGGATTGGCCAATACGCAAAGTTTCTGTTGCATCTGAAAGTAGAAACTCGCCCCATTAAACGGTATGAGTTGTCTTCCCCTAGGCCGTTCTAGTTATTCGTTTCGAGCATCAGAACTGCGAAAATTTGGAGTTTCTCAAGCGTTTCTTACCTCAAAACTGCCATATCTCGCGAACGGATTGACCAATCCGCAAAATTTCTGTCGCATCTGAAAGTAGAAACTCGCCCCATTACAACGGTATGAGTAGTTTTCACCTAGGCCGTTCTAGTTATTCGTTTCGAGCATCAGAACTGCGAACATTTGGAGTTTCTCAAGCGTTTCTTACCTCAAAACTGCCATATCTCGCGAACGGATTGACCAATCCGCAAAGTTTCTGTTGCATCTGAAAGTAGAAACTCGCCCCATTACAACGGTATGAGTAGTTTTACCCTAGGCCGTTCTAGTTATTCGTTTCGAGCATCAGAACTGCGAAAATTTTGAGTTTCTCAAGCGTTTCTTACCTCAAAACTGCCATATCTCGCGAACGGATTGACCAATCCGCAAAGTTTCTGTTGCATCTGAAAGTAGAAACTCGCCCCATTACAACGGTATGAGTAGTTTTCCCCTAGGCCGTTCCAGTTATTCGATTCGAGCATCAGAACTGCGAAAATTTGGAGTTTCTCAAGCGTTTCTTACCTCAAAACTGCCATATCTCGCGAACGGATTGCCCAATCCGCAAAATTTCTCTTGCATCTGAAAGTAGAAACTCGCCCCATTACAACGGTATGAGTAGTTTTCCCCTATGCCGTTCTAGTTATTCGTTTCGAGCATCAGAACTGCGAAGATTTGGAGTTTCTCAAGCGTTTCTTACCTCCAAACTGCCATATCTCGCGAACGGATTGACCAATCCGCAAAGTTTCTGTCGCATCTGAAAGTAGAAACTCGCCCCATTACAACGGTATGAGTAGTTTTCACCTAGGCCGTTCCAGTTATTCGTTTCGAGCATCAGAACTGCGAAAATTTGGAGTTTCTCAAGCGTTTCTTACCTCAAAACTGCCATATCTCGCGAACGGATTGGCCAATCCGCAAAATTTCTCTTGCATCTGAAAGTAGAAACTCGCCCCATTACAACGGTATGAGTAGTTTTCCCCTATGCCGTTCTAGTTATTCGTTTCGAGCATCAGAACTGCGAAGATTTGGAGTTTCTCAAGCGTTTCTTACCTCCAAACTGCCATATCTCGCGAACGGATTGACCAATCCGCAAAGTTTCTGTCGCATCTGAAAGTAGAAACTCGCCCCATTACAACGGTATGAGTAGTTTTCACCTAGGCCGTTCTAGTTATTCGTTTCGAGCATCAGAACTGCGAACATTTGGAGTTTCTCAAGCGTTTCTTACCTCAAACTGCCATATCTCGCGAACGGATTGACAGATCCGCAAAGTTTCTGTTGCATCTGAAAGTAGAAACTCGCCCCTTTACAACGGTATGAGTAGTTTTGCCCTAGGCCCTTCTAGTTATTCGTTTCGAGCATCAGAACTGCGAAAATTTGGAGTTTCTCAAGCGTCTCTTACCTCAAAACTGCCATATCTCGCGAACGGATTGACCAATCCGCAAAATTTCTCTTGCATCTGAAAGTAGAAACTCGCCCCATTACAACGTTATGAGTAGTTTTCCCCTAGGCCGTTCTAGTTATTCGTTTCGAGCATCAGAACTGCGAAGATTTGGAGTTTCTCAAGCGTTTCTTACCTCAAAACTGCCATATCTCGCGAACGGATTGACCAATCCGCAAAGTTTCTGTTGCATCTGAAAGTAGAAACTCGCCCCATTACAACGGTATGAGTAGTTTTCCCCTAGGCCGTTCTAGTTATTCGTTTCCAGCATCACAACTGCGAAGATTTGGAGTTTCTCAAGCGTTTCTTACCTCAAAACTGCCATATCTCGCGAACGGATTAACCAATCCGCAAAGTTTCTGTCGCATCTGAAAGTAGAAACTCGCCCCATTCCAACGGTATGAGTAGTTTTCACCTAGGCCGTTCTAGTTATTCGTTTCGAGCATCAGAACTGCGAACATTTGGAGTTTCTCAAGCGTTTCTTACCTCAAAACTGCCATATCTCGCGAACGGATTGACAGATCCGCAAAGTTTCTGTTGCATCTGAAAGTAGAAACTCGCCCCTTTACAACGGTATGAGTAGTTTTCCCCTAGGCCGTTCTAGTTATTCGTTTCGAGCATCAGAACTGCAAAAATTTGGAGTTTCTCAAGCGTTTCTTACCTCAAAACTGCCATATCTCGCGAACGGATTGGCCAATACGCAAAGTTTCTGTTGCATCTGAAAGTAGAAACTCGCCCCATTAAACGGTATGAGTTGTCTTCCCCTAGGCCGTTCTAGTTATTCGTTTCGAGCATCAGAACTGCGAAAATTTGGAGTTTCTCAAGCGTTTCTTACCTCAAAACTGCCATATCTCGCGAACGGATTGACCAATCCGCAAAATTTCTGTCGCATCTGAAAGTAGAAACTCGCCCCATTACAACGGTATGAGTAGTTTTCACCTAGGCCGTTCTAGTTATTCGTTTCGAGCATCAGAACTGCGAACATTTGGAGTTTCTCAAGCGTTTCTTACCTCAAAACTGCCATATCTCGCGAACGGATTGACCAATCCGCAAAGTTTCTGTTGCATCTGAAAGTAGAAACTCGCCCCATTACAACGGTATGAGTAGTTTTACCCTAGGCCGTTCTAGTTATTCGTTTCGAGCATCAGAACTGCGAAAATTTTGAGTTTCTCAAGCGTTTCTTACCTCAAAACTGCCATATCTCGCGAACGGATTGACCAATCCGCAAAGTTTCTGTTGCATCTGAAAGTAGAAACTCGCCCCATTACAACGGTATGAGTAGTTTTCCCCTAGGCCGTTCCAGTTATTCGATTCGAGCATCAGAACTGCGAAAATTTGGAGTTTCTCAAGCGTTTCTTACCTCAAAACTGCCATATCTCGCGAACGGATTGCCCAATCCGCAAAATTTCTCTTGCATCTGAAAGTAGAAACTCGCCCCATTACAACGGTATGAGTAGTTTTCCCCTATGCCGTTCTAGTTATTCGTTTCGAGCATCAGAACTGCGAAGATTTGGAGTTTCTCAAGCGTTTCTTACCTCCAAACTGCCGTATCTCGCGAACGGATTGACCAATCCGCAAAGTTTCTGTCGCATCTGAAAGTAGAAACTCGCCCCATTACAACGGTATGAGTAGTTTTCACCTAGGCCGTTCTAGTTATTCGTTTCGAGCATCAGAACTGCGAACATTTGGAGTTTCTCAAGCGTTTCTTACCTCAAAACTGCCATATCTCGCGAACGGATTGACCAATCCGCAAAGTTTCTGTTGCATCTGAAAGTAGAAACTCGCCCCATTACAACGGTATGAGTAGTTTTACCCTAGGCCGTTCTAGTTATTCGTTTCGAGCATCAGAACTGCGAAAATTTTGAGTTTCTCAAGCGTTTCTTACCTCAAAACTGCCATATCTAGCGAACGGATTGACCAATCCGCAAAGTTTCTGTTGCATCTGAAAGTAGAAACTCGCCCCATTACAACGGTATGAGTAGTTTTCCCCTAGGCCGTTCCAGTTATTCGTTTCAAGCATCAGAACTGCGAAAATTTGGAGTTTCTCAAGCGTTTCTTACCTCAAAACTGCCATATCTCGCGAACGGATTGGCCAATCCGCAAAATTTCTCTTGCATCTGAAAGTAGAAACTCGCCCCATTACAACGGTATGAGTAGTTTTCCCCTATGCCGTTCTAGTTATTCGTTTCGAGCATCAGAACTGCGAAAATTTGGAGTTTCTCAAGCGTTTCTTACCTCAAAACTGCCATATCTCGCGAACGGATTGACCAATCCACAAAGTTTCTGTTGCATCTGAAAGTAGAAACTCGCCCCATTAAACGGTATGAGTTGTCTTCCCCTAGGCCGTTCTAGTTATTCGTTTCGAGCATCAGAACTGCGAAAATTTGGAGTTTCTCAAGCGTTTCTTACCTCAAAACTGCCATATCTCGCGAACGGATTGACCAATCCGCAAAATTTCTGTCGCATCTGAAAGTAGAAACTCGCCCCATTACAACGGTATGAGTAGTTTTCACCTAGGCCGTTCTAGTTATTCGTTTCGAGCATCAGAACTGCGAACATTTGGAGTTTCTCAAGCGTTTCTTACCTCAAAACTGCCATATCTCGCGAACGGATTGACCAATCCGCAAAGTTTCTGTTGCATCTGAAAGTAGAAACTCGCCCCATTACAACGGTATGAGTAGTTTTACCCTAGGCCGTTCTAGTTATTCGTTTCGAGCATCAGAACTGCGAAAATTTTGAGTTTCTCAAGCGTTTCTTACCTCAAAACTGCCATATCTCGCGAACGGATTGACCAATCCGCAAAGTTTCTGTTGCATCTGAAAGTAGAAACTCGCCCCATTACAACGGTATGAGTAGTTTTCCCCTAGGCCGTTCCAGTTATTCGTTTCGAGCATCAGAACTGCGAAAATTTGGAGTTTCTCAAGCGTTTCTTACCTCAAAACTGCCATATCTCGCGAACGGATTGGCCAATCCGCAAAATTTCTCTTGCATCTGAAAGTAGAAACTCGCCCCATTACAACGGTATGAGTAGTTTTCCCCTATGCCGTTCTAGTTATTCGTTTCGAGCATCAGAACTGCGAAGATTTGGAGTTTCTCAAGCGTTTCTTACCTCCAAACTGCCATATCTCGCGAACGGATTGACCAATCCGCAAAGTTTCTGTCGCATCTGAAAGTAGAAACTCGCCCCATTACAACGGTATGAGTAGTTTTCACCTAGGCCGTTCTAGTTATTCGTTTCGAGCATCAGAACTGCGAACATTTGGAGTTTCTCAAGCGTTTCTTACCTCAAAACTGCCATATCTCGCGAACGGATTGACCAATCCGCAAAGTTTCTGTTGCATCTGAAAGTAGAAACTCGCCCCATTACAACGGTATGAGTAGTTTTACCCTAGGCCGTTCTAGTTATTCGTTTCGAGCATCAGAACTGCGAAAATTTTGAGTTTCTCAAGCGTTTCTTACCTCAAAACTGCCATATCTCGCGAACGGATTGACCAATCCGCAAAGTTTCTGTTGCATCTGAAAGTAGAAACTCGCCCCATTACAACGGTATGAGTAGTTTTCCCCTAGGCCGTTCCAGTTATTCGTTTCAAGCATCAGAACTGCGAAAATTTTGAGTTTCTCAAGCGTTTCTTACCTCAAAACTGCCATATCTCGCGAACGGATTGACCAATCCGCAAAGTTTCTGTTGCATCTGAAAGTAGAAACTCGCCCCATTACAACGGTATGAGTAGTTTTCCCCTAGGCCGTTCCAGTTATTCGTTTCAAGCATCAGAACTGCGAAAATTTGGAGTTTCTCAAGCGTTTCTTACCTCAAAACTGCCATATCTCGCGAACGGATTGACCAATCCGCAAAGTTTCTGTTGCATCTGAAAGTAGAAACTCGCCCCATTACAACGGTATGAGTAGTTTTACCCTAGGCCGTTCTAGTTATTCGTTTCGAGCATCAGAACTGCGAAAATTTTGAGTTTCTCAAGCGTTTCTTACCTCAAAACTGCCATATCTAGCGAACGGATTGACCAATCCGCAAAGTTTCTGTTGCATCTGAAAGTAGAAACTCGCCCCATTACAACGGTATGAGTAGTTTTCCCCTAGGCCGTTCCAGTTATTCGTTTCAAGCATCAGAACTGCGAAAATTTGGAGTTTCTCAAGCGTTTCTTACCTCAAAACTGCCATATCTCGCGAACGGATTGGCCAATCCGCAAAATTTCTCTTGCATCTGAAAGTAGAAACTCGCCCCATTACAACGGTATGAGTAGTTTTCCCCTATGCCGTTCTAGTTATTCGTTTCGAGCATCAGAACTGCGAAAATTTGGAGTTTCTCAAGCGTTTCTTACCTCAAAACTGCCATATCTCGCGAACGGATTGACCAATCCACAAAGTTTCTGTTGCATCTGAAAGTAGAAACTCGCCCCATTAAACGGTATGAGTTGTCTTCCCCTAGGCCGTTCTAGTTATTCGTTTCGAGCATCAGAACTGCGAAAATTTGGAGTTTCTCAAGCGTTTCTTACCTCAAAACTGCCATATCTCGCGAACGGATTGACCAATCCGCAAAATTTCTGTCGCATCTGAAAGTAGAAACTCGCCCCATTACAACGGTATGAGTAGTTTTCACCTAGGCCGTTCTAGTTATTCGTTTCGAGCATCAGAACTGCGAACATTTGGAGTTTCTCAAGCGTTTCTTACCTCAAAACTGCCATATCTCGCGAACGGATTGACCAATCCGCAAAGTTTCTGTTGCATCTGAAAGTAGAAACTCGCCCCATTACAACGGTATGAGTAGTTTTACCCTAGGCCGTTCTAGTTATTCGTTTCGAGCATCAGAACTGCGAAAATTTTGAGTTTCTCAAGCGTTTCTTACCTCAAAACTGCCATATCTCGCGAACGGATTGACCAATCCGCAAAGTTTCTGTTGCATCTGAAAGTAGAAACTCGCCCCATTACAACGGTATGAGTAGTTTTCCCCTAGGCCGTTCCAGTTATTCGTTTCGAGCATCAGAACTGCGAAAATTTGGAGTTTCTCAAGCGTTTCTTACCTCAAAACTGCCATATCTCGCGAACGGATTGGCCAATCCGCAAAATTTCTCTTGCATCTGAAAGTAGAAACTCGCCCCATTACAACGGTATGAGTAGTTTTCCCCTATGCCGTTCTAGTTATTCGTTTCGAGCATCAGAACTGCGAAGATTTGGAGTTTCTCAAGCGTTTCTTACCTCCAAACTGCCATATCTCGCGAACGGATTGACCAATCCGCAAAGTTTCTGTCGCATCTGAAAGTAGAAACTCGCCCCATTACAACGGTATGAGTAGTTTTCACCTAGGCCGTTCTAGTTATTCGTTTCGAGCATCAGAACTGCGAACATTTGGAGTTTCTCAAGCGTTTCTTACCTCAAAACTGCCATATCTCGCGAACGGATTGACCAATCCGCAAAGTTTCTGTTGCATCTGAAAGTAGAAACTCGCCCCATTACAACGGTATGAGTAGTTTTACCCTAGGCCGTTCTAGTTATTCGTTTCGAGCATCAGAACTGCGAAAATTTTGAGTTTCTCAAGCGTTTCTTACCTCAAAACTGCCATATCTCGCGAACGGATTGACCAATCCGCAAAGTTTCTGTTGCATCTGAAAGTAGAAACTCGCCCCATTACAACGGTATGAGTAGTTTTCCCCTAGGCCGTTCCAGTTATTCGTTTCAAGCATCAGAACTGCGAAAATTTTGAGTTTCTCAAGCGTTTCTTACCTCAAAACTGCCATATCTCGCGAACGGATTGACCAATCCGCAAAGTTTCTGTTGCATCTGAAAGTAGAAACTCGCCCCATTACAACGGTATGAGTAGTTTTCCCCTAGGCCGTTCCAGTTATTCGTTTCAAGCATCAGAACTGCGAAAATTTGGAGTTTCTCAAGCGTTTCTTACCTCAAAACTGCCATATCTCGCGAACGGATTGGCCAATCCGCAAAATTTCTCTTGCATCTGAAAGTAGAAACTCGCCCCATTACAACGGTATGAGTAGTTTTCACCTAGGCCGTTCTAGTTATTCGTTTCGAGCATCAGAACTGCGAACATTTGGAGTTTCTCAAGCGTTTCTTACCTCAAAACTGCCATATCTCGCGAACGGATTGACCAATCCGCAAAGTTTCTGTTGCATCTGAAAGTAGAAACTCGCCCCATTACAACGGTATGAGTAGTTTTACCCTAGGCCGTTCTAGTTATTCGTTTCGAGCATCAGAACTGCGAAAATTTTGAGTTTCTCAAGCGTTTCTTACCTCAAAACTGCCATATCTCGCGAACGGATTGACCAATCCGCAAAGTTTCTGTTGCATCTGAAAGTAGAAACTCGCCCCATTACAACGGTATGAGTAGTTTTCCCCTAGGCCGTTCCAGTTATTCGATTCGAGCATCAGAACTGCGAAAATTTGGAGTTTCTCAAGCGTTTCTTACCTCAAAACTGCCATATCTCGCGAACGGATTGCCCAATCCGCAAAATTTCTCTTGCATCTGAAAGTAGAAACTCGCCCCATTACAACGGTATGAGTAGTTTTCCCCTATGCCGTTCTAGTTATTCGTTTCGAGCATCAGAACTGCGAAGATTTGGAGTTTCTCAAGCGTTTCTTACCTCCAAACTGCCATATCTCGCGAACGGATTGACCAATCCGCAAAGTTTCTGTCGCATCTGAAAGTAGAAACTCGCCCCATTACAACGGTATGAGTAGTTTTCACCTAGGCCGTTCTAGTTATTCGTTTCGAGCATCAGAACTGCGAACATTTGGAGTTTCTCAAGCGTTTCTTACCTCAAAACTGCCATATCTCGCGAACGGATTGACCAATCCGCAAAGTTTCTGTTGCATCTGAAAGTAGAAACTCGCCCCATTACAACGGTATGAGTAGTTTTACCCTAGGCCGTTCTAGTTATTCGTTTCGAGCATCAGAACTGCGAAAATTTTGAGTTTCTCAAGCGTTTCTTACCTCAAAACTGCCATATCTAGCGAACGGATTGACCAATCCGCAAAGTTTCTGTTGCATCTGAAAGTAGAAACTCGCCCCATTACAACGGTATGAGTAGTTTTCCCCTAGGCCGTTCCAGTTATTCGTTTCAAGCATCAGAACTGCGAAAATTTGGAGTTTCTCAAGCGTTTCTTACCTCAAAACTGCCATATCTCGCGAACGGATTGGCCAATCCGCAAAATTTCTCTTGCATCTGAAAGTAGAAACTCGCCCCATTACAACGGTATGAGTAGTTTTCCCCTATGCCGTTCTAGTTATTCGTTTCGAGCATCAGAACTGCGAAAATTTGGAGTTTCTCAAGCGTTTCTTACCTCAAAACTGCCATATCTCGCGAACGGATTGACCAATCCACAAAGTTTCTGTTGCATCTGAAAGTAGAAACTCGCCCCATTAAACGGTATGAGTTGTCTTCCCCTAGGCCGTTCTAGTTATTCGTTTCGAGCATCAGAACTGCGAAAATTTGGAGTTTCTCAAGCGTTTCTTACCTCAAAACTGCCATATCTCGCGAACGGATTGACAGATCCGCAAAGTTTCTGTTGCATCTGAAAGTAGAAACTCGCCCCTTTACAACGGTATGAGTAGTTTTGCCCTAGGCCCTTCTAGTTATTCGTTTCGAGCATCAGAACTGCGAAAATTTGGAGTTTCTCAAGCGTTTCTTACCTCAAAACTGCCATATCTCGCGAACGGATTGACCAATCCGCAAAATTTCTCTTGCATCTGAAAGTAGAAACTCGCCCCATTACAACGTTATGAGTAGTTTTCCCCTAGGCCGTTCTAGTTATTCGTTTCGAGCATCAGAACTGCGAAGATTTGGAGTTTCTCAAGCGTTTCTTACCTCAAAACTGCCATATCTCGCGAACGGATTGACCAATCCGCAAAGTTTCTGTTGCATCTGAAAGTAGAAACTCGCCCCATTACAACGGTATGAGTAGTTTTCCCCTAGGCCGTTCTAGTTATTCGTTTCCAGCATCAGAACTGCGAAGATTTGGAGTTTCTCAAGCGTTTCTTACCTCAAAACTGCCATATCTCGCGAACGGATTAACCAATCCGCAAAGTTTCTGTCGCATCTGAAAGTAGAAACTCGCCCCATTCCAACGGTATGAGTAGTTTTCACCTAAGCCGTTCTAGTTATTCGTTTCGAGCATCAGAACTGCGAACATTTGGAGTTTCTCAAGCGTTTCATACCTCAAAACTGCCATATCTCGCGAACGGATTGACCAATCCGCAAAGTTTCTGTTGCATCTGAAAGTAGAAACTCGCCCCTTTACAACGGTATGAGTTGTTTTCCCCTAGGCCGTTCTAGTTATTCGTTTCGAGCATCAGAACTGCGAAAATTTGGAGTTTCTCAAGTGTTTCTCACCTCAAAACTGCCATATCTCGCGAACGGATTGACCAATCCGCAAAGTTTCTGTTGCATCTGAAAGTAGAAACTCGCCCAATTACAACGGTATGAGTAGTTTTCCCCTAGGCCCTTCTAGTTATTCGTTTCGAGCATCAGAACTGCGAAAATTTGGAGTTTCTCAAGCGTTTCTTACCTCAAAACTGCCATATCTCGCGAACGGATTGACCAATCCGCAAAATTTCTCTTGCATCTGAAAGTAGAAGCTTGCCCCATTACAACGGTATGAGTAGTTTTCCCCTAGGGCGTTCTAGTTATTCGTTTCGAGCATCAGAACTGCGAAGATTTGGAGTTTCTCAAGCGTTTCTTACCTCAAAACTGCCATATCTCGCGAACGGATTGACCAATCCGCAAAGTTTCTGTTGCATCTGAAAGTAGTAACTCGCCCCATTACAACGGTATGAGTAGTTTTACCCTAGGCCGTTCTAGTTATTCGTTTCGAGCATCAGAACTGCGAAAATTTTGAGTTTCTCAAGCGTTTCTTACCTCAAAACTGCCATATCTCGCGAACGGATTGACCAATCCGCAAAGTTTCTGTTGCATCTGAAAGTAGAAACTCGCCCCAATACAACGGTATGAGTAGTTTTCCCCTAGGCCGTTCTAGTTATTCGTTTCCAGCATCAGAACTGCGAAGATTTGGAGTTTCTCAAGCGTTTCTTACCTCAAAACTGCCATATCTCGCGAACGGATTGATAGATCCGCAAAGTTTCTGTTGCATCTGAAAGTAGAAACTCGCCCCTTTACAACGATATGAGTAGTTTTCCCCTAGGCCCTTCTAGTTATTCGTTTCGAGCATCAGAACTGCGAAAATTTGGAGTTTCTCAAGCGTTTCTTACCTCAAAACTGCCATATCTCGCGAACGGATTGACCAATCCGCAAAGTTTCTGTTGCATCTGAAAGTAGAAACTCGCCCCATTACAACGGTATGAGTAGTTTTACCCTAGGCCGTTCTAGTTATTCGTTTCGAGCATCAGAACTGCGAAAATTTTGAGTTTCTCAAGCGTTTCTTACCTCAAAACTGCCATATCTAGCGAACGGATTGACCAATCCGCAAAGTTTCTGTTGCATCTGAAAGTAGAAACTCGCCCCATTACAACGGTATGAGTAGTTTTCCCCTAGGCCGTTCCAGTTATTCGTTTCAAGCATCAGAACTGCGAAAATTTGGAGTTTCTCAAGCGTTTCTTACCTCAAAACTGCCATATCTCGCGAACGGATTGGCCAATCCGCAAAATTTCTCTTGCATCTGAAAGTAGAAACTCGCCCCATTACAACGGTATGAGTAGTTTTCCCCTATGCCGTTCTAGTTATTCGTTTCGAGCATCAGAACTGCGAAAATTTGGAGTTTCTCAAGCGTTTCTTACCTCAAAACTGCCATATCTCGCGAACGGATTGACCAATCCACAAAGTTTCTGTTGCATCTGAAAGTAGAAACTCGCCCCATTAAACGGTATGAGTTGTCTTCCCCTAGGCCGTTCTAGTTATTCGTTTCGAGCATCAGAACTGCGAAAATTTGGAGTTTCTCAAGCGTTTCTTACCTCAAAACTGCCATATCTCGCGAACGGATTGACCAATCCGCAAAATTTCTGTCGCATCTGAAAGTAGAAACTCGCCCCATTACAACGGTATGAGTAGTTTTCACCTAGGCCGTTCTAGTTATTCGTTTCGAGCATCAGAACTGCGAACATTTGGAGTTTCTCAAGCGTTTCTTACCTCAAAACTGCCATATCTCGCGAACGGATTGACCAATCCGCAAAGTTTCTGTTGCATCTGAAAGTAGAAACTCGCCCCATTACAACGGTATGAGTAGTTTTACCCTAGGCCGTTCTAGTTATTCGTTTCGAGCATCAGAACTGCGAAAATTTTGAGTTTCTCAAGCGTTTCTTACCTCAAAACTGCCATATCTCGCGAACGGATTGACCAATCCGCAAAGTTTCTGTTGCATCTGAAAGTAGAAACTCGCCCCATTACAACGGTATGAGTAGTTTTCCCCTAGGCCGTTCCAGTTATTCGTTTCGAGCATCAGAACTGCGAAAATTTGGAGTTTCTCAAGCGTTTCTTACCTCAAAACTGCCATATCTCGCGAACGGATTGGCCAATCCGCAAAATTTCTCTTGCATCTGAAAGTAGAAACTCGCCCCATTACAACGGTATGAGTAGTTTTCCCCTATGCCGTTCTAGTTATTCGTTTCGAGCATCAGAACTGCGAAGATTTGGAGTTTCTCAAGCGTTTCTTACCTCCAAACTGCCATATCTCGCGAACGGATTGACCAATCCGCAAAGTTTCTGTCGCATCTGAAAGTAGAAACTCGCCCCATTACAACGGTATGAGTAGTTTTCACCTAGGCCGTTCTAGTTATTCGTTTCGAGCATCAGAACTGCGAACATTTGGAGTTTCTCAAGCGTTTCTTACCTCAAAACTGCCATATCTCGCGAACGGATTGACCAATCCGCAAAGTTTCTGTTGCATCTGAAAGTAGAAACTCGCCCCATTACAACGGTATGAGTAGTTTTACCCTAGGCCGTTCTAGTTATTCGTTTCGAGCATCAGAACTGCGAAAATTTTGAGTTTCTCAAGCGTTTCTTACCTCAAAACTGCCATATCTCGCGAACGGATTGACCAATCCGCAAAGTTTCTGTTGCATCTGAAAGTAGAAACTCGCCCCATTACAACGGTATGAGTAGTTTTCCCCTAGGCCGTTCCAGTTATTCGTTTCAAGCATCAGAACTGCGAAAATTTTGAGTTTCTCAAGCGTTTCTTACCTCAAAACTGCCATATCTCGCGAACGGATTGACCAATCCGCAAAGTTTCTGTTGCATCTGAAAGTAGAAACTCGCCCCATTACAACGGTATGAGTAGTTTTCCCCTAGGCCGTTCCAGTTATTCGTTTCAAGCATCAGAACTGCGAAAATTTGGAGTTTCTCAAGCGTTTCTTACCTCAAAACTGCCATATCTCGCGAACGGATTGGCCAATCCGCAAAATTTCTCTTGCATCTGAAAGTAGAAACTCGCCCCATTACAACGGTATGAGTAGTTTTCCCCTATGCCGTTCTAGTTATTCGTTTCGAGCATCAGAACTGCGAAAATTTGGAGTTTCTCAAGCGTTTCTTACCTCAAAACTGCCATATCTCGCGAACGGATTGACCAATCCACAAAGTTTCTGTTGCATCTGAAAGTAGAAACTCGCCCCATTACAACGGTATGAGTAGTTTTCCCCTAGGCCGTTCTAGTTATTCGTTTCGAGCATCAGAACTGCAAAAATTTGGAGTTTCTCAAGCGTTTCTTACCTGAAAACTGCCATATCTCGCGAACGGATTGACCAATCCGCAAAGTTTCTGTTGCATCTGAAAGTAGAAACTCGCCCCATTACAACGGTATGAGTAGTTTTCCCCTAGGCCGTTCTAGTTATTCGATTCCAGCATCAGAACTGCGAAGATTTGGAGTTTCTCAAGCGTTTCTTACCTCAAAACTGCCATATCTCGCGAACGGATTAACCAATCCGCAAAGTTTCTGTCGCATCTGAAAGTAGAAACTCGCCCCATTACAACGGTATGAGTAGTTTTCACCTAGGCCGTTCTAGTTATTCGTTTCGAGCATCAGAACTGCGAACATTTGGAGTTTCTCAAGCGTTTCTTACCTCAAACTGCCATATCTCGCGAACGGATTGACAGATCCGCAAAGTTTCTGTTGCATCTGAAAGTAGAAACTCGCCCCTTTACAACGGTATGAGTAGTTTTGCCCTAGGCCCTTCTAGTTATTCGTTTCGAGCATCAGAACTGCGAAAATTTGGAGTTTCTCAAGCGTTTCTTACCTCAAAACTGCCATATCTCGCGAACGGATTGACCAATCCGCAAAATTTCTCTTGCATCTGAAAGTAGAAACTCGCCCCATTACAACGTTATGAGTAGTTTTCCCCTAGGCCGTTCTAGTTATTCGTTTCGAGCATCAGAACTGCGAAGATTTGGAGTTTCTCAAGCGTTTCTTACCTCAAAACTGCCATATCTCGCGAACGGATTGACCAATCCGCAAAGTTTCTGTTGCATCTGAAAGTAGAAACTCGCCCCATTACAACGGTATGAGTAGTTTTCCCCTAGGCCGTTCTAGTTATTCGTTTCCAGCATCAGAACTGCGAAGATTTGGAGTTTCTCAAGCGTTTCTTACCTCAAAACTGCCATATCTCGCGAACGGATTAACCAATCCGCAAAGTTTCTGTCGCATCTGAAAGTAGAAACTCGCCCCATTCCAACGGTATGAGTAGTTTTCACCTAAGCCGTTCTAGTTATTCGTTTCGAGCATCAGAACTGCGAACATTTGGAGTTTCTCAAGCGTTTCATACCTCAAAACTGCCATATCTCGCGAACGGATTGACCAATCCGCAAAGTTTCTGTTGCATCTGAAAGTAGAAACTCGCCCCTTTACAACGGTATGAGTTGTTTTCCCCTAGGCCGTTCTAGTTATTCGTTTCGAGCATCAGAACTGCGAAAATTTGGAGTTTCTCAAGTGTTTCTCACCTCAAAACTGCCATATCTCGCGAACGGATTGACCAATCCGCAAAGTTTCTGTTGCATCTGAAAGTAGAAACTCGCCCCATTACAACGGTATGAGTAGTTTTCCCCTAGGCCCTTCTAGTTATTCGTTTCGAGCATCAGAACTGCGAAAATTTGGAGTTTCTCAAGCGTTTCTTACCTCAAAACTGCCATATCTCGCGAACGGATTGACCAATCCGCAAAATTTCTCTTGCATCTGAAAGTAGAAGCTTGCCCCATTACAACGGTATGAGTAGTTTTCCCCTAGGGCGTTCTAGTTATTCGTTTCGAGCATCAGAACTGCGAAGATTTGGAGTTTCTCAAGCGTTTCTTACCTCAAAACTGCCATATCTCGCGAACGGATTGACCAATCCGCAAAGTTTCTGTTGCATCTGAAAGTAGTAACTCGCCCCATTACAACGGTATGAGTAGTTTTACCCTAGGCCGTTCTAGTTATTCGTTTCGAGCATCAGAACTGCGAAAATTTTGAGTTTCTCAAGCGTTTCTTACCTCAAAACTGCCATATCTCGCGAACGGATTGACCAATCCGCAAAGTTTCTGTTGCATCTGAAAGTAGAAACTCGCCCCAATACAACGGTATGAGTAGTTTTCCCCTAGGCCGTTCTAGTTATTCGTTTCCAGCATCAGAACTGCGAAGATTTGGAGTTTCTCAAGCGTTTCTTACCTCAAAACTGCCATATCTCGCGAACGGATTAACCAATCCGCAAAGTTTCTGTCGCATCTGAAAGTAGAAACTCTCTCCATTACAACGGTATGAGTAGTTTTCACCTAGGCCGTTCTAGTTATTCGTTTCGAGCATCAGAACTGCGAACATTTGGAGTTTCTCAAGCGTTTCTTACCTCAAAACTGCCATATCTCGCGAACGGATTGATAGATCCGCAAAGTTTCTGTTGCATCTGAAAGTAGAAACTCGCCCCTTTACAACGGTATGAGTAATTTTCCCCTAGGCCCTTCTAGTTATTCGTTTCGAGCATCAGAACTGCGAAAATTTGGAGTTTCTCAAGCGTTTCTTACCTCAAAACTGCCATATCTCGCGAACGGATTGACCAATCCGCAAAATTTCTCTTGCATCTGAAAGTAGAAACTCGCCCCATTACAACGGTACGAGTAGTTTTCCCCTAGGGCGTTCTAGTTATTCGTTTCGAGCATCAGAACTGCGAAGATTTGGAGTTTCTCAAGCGTTTCTCACCTCAAAACTGCCATATCTCGCGAACGGATTGATAGATCCGCAAAGTTTCTGTTGCATCTGAAAGTAGAAACTCGCCCCTTTACAACGGTATGAGTAGTTTTCCCCTAGGCCCTTCTAGTTATTCGTTTCGAGCATCAGAACTGCGAAAATTTGGAGTTTCTCAAGCGTTTCTTACCTCAAAACTGCCATATCTCGCGAACGGATTAACCAATCCGCAAAGTTTCTGTCGCATCTGAAAGTAGAAACTCTCCCCATTACAACGGTATGAGTAGTTTTCACCTAGGCCGTTCTAGTTATTCGTTTCGAGCATCAGAACTGCGAACATTTGGAGTTTCTCAAGCGTTTCTTACCTCAAAACTGCCATATCTCGCGAACGGATTGATAGATCCGCAAAGTTTCTGTTGCATCTGAAAGTAGAAACTCGCCCCTTTACAACGGTATGAGTAGTTTTCCCCTAGGCCCTTCTAGTTATTCGTTTCGAGCATCAGAACTGCGAAAATTTGGAGTTTCTCAAGCGTTTCTTACCTCAAAACTGCCATATCTCGCGAACGGATTGACCAATCCGCAAAATTTCTCTTGCATCTGAAAGTAGAAACTCGCCCCATTACAACGGTACGAGTAGTTTTCCCCTTGGGCGTTCTAGTTATTCGTTTCGAGCATCAGAACTGCGAAGATTTGGAGTTTCTCAAGCGTTTCTTACCTCAAAACTGCCATATCTCGCGAACGGATTGATAGATCCGCAAAGTTTCTGTTGCATCTGAAAGTAGAAACTCGCCCCTTTACAACGGTATGAGTAGTTTTCCCCTAGGCCCTTCTAGTTATTCGTTTCGAGCATCAGAACTGCGAAAATTTGGAGTTTCTCAAGCGTTTCTTACCTCAAAACTGCCATATCTCGCGAACGGATTGACCAATCCGCAAAATTTCTCTTGCACCTGAAAGTAGAAACTCGCCCCATAACAACGGTATGAGTAGTTTTCCCCTAGGCCGTTCTAGTTATTCGTTTCGAGCATCAGAACTGCGAACATTTGGAGTTTCTCAAGCGTTTCTTACCTCAAAACTGCCATATCTCGCGAACGGATTGATAGATCCGCAAAGTTTCTGTTGCATCTGAAAGTAGAAACTCGCCCCTTTACAACGGTATGAGTAGTTTTCCCCTAGGCCCTTCTAGTTATTCGTTTCGAGCATCAGAACTGCGAAAATTTGGAGTTTCTCGAGCGTTTCTTACCTCAAAACTGCCATATCTCGCGAACGGATTGACCAATCCGCAAAATTTCTCTTGCATCTGAAAGTAGAAACTTGCCCCATTACAACGGTATGAGTAGTTTTCCCCTAGGGCGTTCTAGTTATTCGTTTCGAGCATCAGAACTGCGAAGATTTGGAGATTCTCAAGCGTTTCTTACCTCAAAACTGCCATATCTCGCGAACGGATTGACCAATCCACAAAGTTTCTGTTGCATCTGAAAGTAGAAACTCGCCCCATTAAACGGTATGAGTTGTCTTCCCCTAGGCCGTTCTAGTTATTCGTTTCGAGCATCAGAACTGCGAAAATTTGGAGTTTCTCAAGCGTTTCTTACCTCAAAACTGCCATATCTCGCGAACGGATTGACCAATCCGCAAAATTTCTGTCGCATCTGAAAGTAGAAACTCGCCCCATTACAACGGTATGAGTAGTTTTCACCTAGGCCGTTCTAGTTATTCGTTTCGAGCATCAGAACTGCGAACATTTGGAGTTTCTCAAGCGTTTCTTACCTCAAAACTGCCATATCTCGCGAACGGATTGACCAATCCGCAAAGTTTCTGTTGCATCTGAAAGTAGAAACTCGCCCCATTACAACGGTATGAGTAGTTTTACCCTAGGCCGTTCTAGTTATTCGTTTCGAGCATCAGAACTGCGAAAATTTTGAGTTTCTCAAGCGTTTCTTACCTCAAAACTGCCATATCTCGCGAACGGATTGACCAATCCGCAAAGTTTCTGTTGCATCTGAAAGTAGAAACTCGCCCCATTACAACGGTATGAGTAGTTTTCCCCTAGGCCGTTCCAGTTATTCGTTTCGAGCATCAGAACTGCGAAAATTTGGAGTTTCTCAAGCGTTTCTTACCTCAAAACTGCCATATCTCGCGAACGGATTGGCCAATCCGCAAAATTTCTCTTGCATCTGAAAGTAGAAACTCGCCCCATTACAACGGTATGAGTAGTTTTCCCCTATGCCGTTCTAGTTATTCGTTTCGAGCATCAGAACTGCGAAGATTTGGAGTTTCTCAAGCGTTTCTTACCTCCAAACTGCCATATCTCGCGAACGGATTGACCAATCCGCAAAGTTTCTGTCGCATCTGAAAGTAGAAACTCGCCCCATTACAACGGTATGAGTAGTTTTCACCTAGGCCGTTCTAGTTATTCGTTTCGAGCATCAGAACTGCGAACATTTGGAGTTTCTCAAGCGTTTCTTACCTCAAAACTGCCATATCTCGCGAACGGATTGACCAATCCGCAAAGTTTCTGTTGCATCTGAAAGTAGAAACTCGCCCCATTACAACGGTATGAGTAGTTTTACCCTAGGCCGTTCTAGTTATTCGTTTCGAGCATCAGAACTGCGAAAATTTTGAGTTTCTCAAGCGTTTCTTACCTCAAAACTGCCATATCTCGCGAACGGATTGACCAATCCGCAAAGTTTCTGTTGCATCTGAAAGTAGAAACTCGCCCCATTACAACGGTATGAGTAGTTTTCCCCTAGGCCGTTCCAGTTATTCGTTTCAAGCATCAGAACTGCGAAAATTTTGAGTTTCTCAAGCGTTTCTTACCTCAAAACTGCCATATCTCGCGAACGGATTGACCAATCCGCAAAGTTTCTGTTGCATCTGAAAGTAGAAACTCGCCCCATTACAACGGTATGAGTAGTTTTCCCCTAGGCCGTTCCAGTTATTCGTTTCAAGCATCAGAACTGCGAAAATTTGGAGTTTCTCAAGCGTTTCTTACCTCAAAACTGCCATATCTCGCGAACGGATTGGCCAATCCGCAAAATTTCTCTTGCATCTGAAAGTAGAAACTCGCCCCATTACAACGGTATGAGTAGTTTTCCCCTATGCCGTTCTAGTTATTCGTTTCGAGCATCAGAACTGCGAAAATTTGGAGTTTCTCAAGCGTTTCTTACCTCAAAACTGCCATATCTCGCGAACGGATTGACCAATCCACAAAGTTTCTGTTGCATCTGAAAGTAGAAACTCGCCCCATTACAACGGTATGAGTAGTTTTCCCCTAGGCCGTTCTAGTTATTCGTTTCGAGCATCAGAACTGCAAAAATTTGGAGTTTCTCAAGCGTTTCTTACCTGAAAACTGCCATATCTCGCGAACGGATTGACCAATCCGCAAAGTTTCTGTTGCATCTGAAAGTAGAAACTCGCCCCATTACAACGGTATGAGTAGTTTTCCCCTAGGCCGTTCTAGTTATTCGATTCCAGCATCAGAACTGCGAAGATTTGGAGTTTCTCAAGCGTTTCTTACCTCAAAACTGCCATATCTCGCGAACGGATTAACCAATCCGCAAAGTTTCTGTCGCATCTGAAAGTAGAAACTCGCCCCATTACAACGGTATGAGTAGTTTTCACCTAGGCCGTTCTAGTTATTCGTTTCGAGCATCAGAACTGCGAACATTTGGAGTTTCTCAAGCGTTTCTTACCTCAAACTGCCATATCTCGCGAACGGATTGACAGATCCGCAAAGTTTCTGTTGCATCTGAAAGTAGAAACTCGCCCCTTTACAACGGTATGAGTAGTTTTGCCCTAGGCCCTTCTAGTTATTCGTTTCGAGCATCAGAACTGCGAAAATTTGGAGTTTCTCAAGCGTTTCTTACCTCAAAACTGCCATATCTCGCGAACGGATTGACCAATCCGCAAAATTTCTCTTGCATCTGAAAGTAGAAACTCGCCCCATTACAACGTTATGAGTAGTTTTCCCCTAGGCCGTTCTAGTTATTCGTTTCGAGCATCAGAACTGCGAAGATTTGGAGTTTCTCAAGCGTTTCTTACCTCAAAACTGCCATATCTCGCGAACGGATTGACCAATCCGCAAAGTTTCTGTTGCATCTGAAAGTAGAAACTCGCCCCATTACAACGGTATGAGTAGTTTTCCCCTAGGCCGTTCTAGTTATTCGTTTCCAGCATCAGAACTGCGAAGATTTGGAGTTTCTCAAGCGTTTCTTACCTCAAAACTGCCATATCTCGCGAACGGATTAACCAATCCGCAAAGTTTCTGTCGCATCTGAAAGTAGAAACTCGCCCCATTCCAACGGTATGAGTAGTTTTCACCTAAGCCGTTCTAGTTATTCGTTTCGAGCATCAGAACTGCGAACATTTGGAGTTTCTCAAGCGTTTCATACCTCAAAACTGCCATATCTCGCGAACGGATTGACCAATCCGCAAAGTTTCTGTTGCATCTGAAAGTAGAAACTCGCCCCTTTACAACGGTATGAGTTGTTTTCCCCTAGGCCGTTCTAGTTATTCGTTTCGAGCATCAGAACTGCGAAAATTTGGAGTTTCTCAAGTGTTTCTCACCTCAAAACTGCCATATCTCGCGAACGGATTGACCAATCCGCAAAGTTTCTGTTGCATCTGAAAGTAGAAACTCGCCCCATTACAACGGTATGAGTAGTTTTCCCCTAGGCCCTTCTAGTTATTCGTTTCGAGCATCAGAACTGCGAAAATTTGGAGTTTCTCAAGCGTTTCTTACCTCAAAACTGCCATATCTCGCGAACGGATTGACCAATCCGCAAAATTTCTCTTGCATCTGAAAGTAGAAGCTTGCCCCATTACAACGGTATGAGTAGTTTTCCCCTAGGGCGTTCTAGTTATTCGTTTCGAGCATCAGAACTGCGAAGATTTGGAGTTTCTCAAGCGTTTCTTACCTCAAAACTGCCATATCTCGCGAACGGATTGACCAATCCGCAAAGTTTCTGTTGCATCTGAAAGTAGTAACTCGCCCCATTACAACGGTATGAGTAGTTTTACCCTAGGCCGTTCTAGTTATTCGTTTCGAGCATCAGAACTGCGAAAATTTTGAGTTTCTCAAGCGTTTCTTACCTCAAAACTGCCATATCTCGCGAACGGATTGACCAATCCGCAAAGTTTCTGTTGCATCTGAAAGTAGAAACTCGCCCCAATACAACGGTATGAGTAGTTTTCCCCTAGGCCGTTCTAGTTATTCGTTTCCAGCATCAGAACTGCGAAGATTTGGAGTTTCTCAAGCGTTTCTTACCTCAAAACTGCCATATCTCGCGAACGGATTAACCAATCCGCAAAGTTTCTGTCGCATCTGAAAGTAGAAACTCTCTCCATTACAACGGTATGAGTAGTTTTCACCTAGGCCGTTCTAGTTATTCGTTTCGAGCATCAGAACTGCGAACATTTGGAGTTTCTCAAGCGTTTCTTACCTCAAAACTGCCATATCTCGCGAACGGATTGATAGATCCGCAAAGTTTCTGTTGCATCTGAAAGTAGAAACTCGCCCCTTTACAACGGTATGAGTAATTTTCCCCTAGGCCCTTCTAGTTATTCGTTTCGAGCATCAGAACTGCGAAAATTTGGAGTTTCTCAAGCGTTTCTTACCTCAAAACTGCCATATCTCGCGAACGGATTGACCAATCCGCAAAATTTCTCTTGCATCTGAAAGTAGAAACTCGCCCCATTACAACGGTACGAGTAGTTTTCCCCTAGGGCGTTCTAGTTATTCGTTTCGAGCATCAGAACTGCGAAGATTTGGAGTTTCTCAAGCGTTTCTCACCTCAAAACTGCCATATCTCGCGAACGGATTGATAGATCCGCAAAGTTTCTGTTGCATCTGAAAGTAGAAACTCGCCCCTTTACAACGGTATGAGTAGTTTTCCCCTAGGCCCTTCTAGTTATTCGTTTCGAGCATCAGAACTGCGAAAATTTGGAGTTTCTCAAGCGTTTCTTACCTCAAAACTGCCATATCTCGCGAACGGATTAACCAATCCGCAAAGTTTCTGTCGCATCTGAAAGTAGAAACTCTCCCCATTACAACGGTATGAGTAGTTTTCACCTAGGCCGTTCTAGTTATTCGTTTCGAGCATCAGAACTGCGAACATTTGGAGTTTCTCAAGCGTTTCTTACCTCAAAACTGCCATATCTCGCGAACGGATTGATAGATCCGCAAAGTTTCTGTTGCATCTGAAAGTAGAAACTCGCCCCTTTACAACGGTATGAGTAGTTTTCCCCTAGGCCCTTCTAGTTATTCGTTTCGAGCATCAGAACTGCGAAAATTTGGAGTTTCTCAAGCGTTTCTTACCTCAAAACTGCCATATCTCGCGAACGGATTGACCAATCCGCAAAATTTCTCTTGCATCTGAAAGTAGAAACTCGCCCCATTACAACGGTACGAGTAGTTTTCCCCTTGGGCGTTCTAGTTATTCGTTTCGAGCATCAGAACTGCGAAGATTTGGAGTTTCTCAAGCGTTTCTTACCTCAAAACTGCCATATCTCGCGAACGGATTGATAGATCCGCAAAGTTTCTGTTGCATCTGAAAGTAGAAACTCGCCCCTTTACAACGGTATGAGTAGTTTTCCCCTAGGCCCTTCTAGTTATTCGTTTCGAGCATCAGAACTGCGAAAATTTGGAGTTTCTCAAGCGTTTCTTACCTCAAAACTGCCATATCTCGCGAACGGATTGACCAATCCGCAAAATTTCTCTTGCACCTGAAAGTAGAAACTCGCCCCATAACAACGGTATGAGTAGTTTTCCCCTAGGCCGTTCTAGTTATTCGTTTCGAGCATCAGAACTGCGAACATTTGGAGTTTCTCAAGCGTTTCTTACCTCAAAACTGCCATATCTCGCGAACGGATTGATAGATCCGCAAAGTTTCTGTTGCATCTGAAAGTAGAAACTCGCCCCTTTACAACGGTATGAGTAGTTTTCCCCTAGGCCCTTCTAGTTATTCGTTTCGAGCATCAGAACTGCGAAAATTTGGAGTTTCTCGAGCGTTTCTTACCTCAAAACTGCCATATCTCGCGAACGGATTGACCAATCCGCAAAATTTCTCTTGCATCTGAAAGTAGAAACTTGCCCCATTACAACGGTATGAGTAGTTTTCCCCTAGGGCGTTCTAGTTATTCGTTTCGAGCATCAGAACTGCGAAGATTTGGAGATTCCCAAGCGTTTCTTACCTCAAAACTGCCATATCTCGCGAACGGATTGACCAATCCGCAAAGTTTCTGTTGCATCTGAAAGTAGAAACTCGCCCCATTACAACGGTATGAGTAGTTTTCCCCTAGGCCGTTCTAGTTATTCGTTTCCAGCATCAGAACTGCGAAGATTTGGAGTTTCTCAAGCGTTTCTTACCTCAAAACTGCCATATCTCGCGAACGGATTAACCAATCCGCAAAGTTTCTGTCGCATCTGAAAGTAGAGACTCTCCCCATTACAACGGTATGAGTAGTTTTCACCTAGGCCGTTCTAGTTATTCGTTTCGAGCATCAGAACTGCGAACATTTGGAGTTTCTCAAGCGTTTCTTACCTCAAAACTGCCATATCTCGCGAACGGATTGATAGATCCGCAAAGTTTCTGTTGCATCTGAAAGTAGAAACTCGCCCCTTTACAACGGTATGAGTAGTTTTCCCCTAGGCCCTTCTAGTTATTCGTTTCGAGCATCAGAACTGCGAAAATTTGGAGTTTCTCAAGCGTTTCTTACCTCAAAACTGCCATATCTCGCGAACGGATTGACCAATCCGCAAAATTTCTCTTGCATCTGAAAGTAGAAACTCGCCCCATTACAACGGTACGAGTAGTTTTCCCCTAGGGCGTTCTAGTTATTCGTTTCGAGCATCAGAACTGCGAAGATTTGGAGTTTCTCAAGCGTTTCTTACCTCAAAACTGCCATATCTCGCGAACGGATTGATAGATCCGCAAAGTTTCTGTTGCATCTGAAAGTAGAAACTCGCCCCTTTACAACGGTATGAGTAGTTTTCCCCTAGGCCCTTCTAGTTATTCGTTTCGAGCATCAGAACTGCGAAAATTTGGAGTTTCTCAAGCGTTTCTTACCTCAAAACTGCCATATCTCGCGAACGGATTGACCAATCCGCAAAATTTCTCTTGCATCTGAAAGTAGAAACTCGCCCCATTACAACGGTATGAGTAGTTTTCCCCTAGGCCGTTCTAGTTATTCGTTTCGAGCATCAGAACTGCGAACATTTGGAGTTTCTCAAGCGTTTCTTACCTCAAAACTGCCATATCTCGCGAACGGATTGATAGATCCGCAAAGTTTCTGTTGCATCTGAAAGTAGAAACTCGCCCCTTTACAACGGTATGAGTAGTTTTCCCCTAGGCCCTTCTAGTTATTCGTTTCGAGCATCAGAACTGCGAAAATTTGGAGTTTCTCGAGCGTTTCTTACCTCAAAACTGCCATATCTCGCGAACGGATTGACCAATCCGCAAAATTTCTCTTGCATCTGAAAGTAGAAACTTGCCCCATTACAACGGTATGAGTAGTTTTCCCCTAGGGCGTTCTAGTTATTCGTTTCGAGCATCAGAACTGCGAAAATTTGGAGTTTCTCAAGCGTTTCTTACCTCAAAACTGCCATATCTCGCGAACGGATTGACCAATCCGCAAAATTTCTGTCGCATCTGAAAGTAGAAACTCGCCCCATTACAACGGTATGAGTAGTTTTCACCTAGGCCGTTCTAGTTATTCGTTTCGAGCATCAGAACTGCGAACATTTGGAGTTTCTCAAGCGTTTCTTACCTCAAAACTGCCATATCTCGCGAACGGATTGACCAATCCGCAAAGTTTCTGTTGCATCTGAAAGTAGAAACTCGCCCCATTACAACGGTATGAGTAGTTTTCCCCTAGGGCGTTCTAGTTATTCGTTTCGAGCATCAGAACTGCGAAAATTTTGAGTTTCTCAAGCGTTTCTTACCTCAAAACTGCCATATCTCGCGAACGGATTGGCCAATCCGCAAAATTTCTCTTGCATCTGAAAGTAGAAACTCGCCCCATTACAACGGTATGAGTAGTTTTCCCCTATGCCGTTCTAGTTATTCGCTTCGAGCATCAGAACTGCGAAAATTTGGAGTTTCTCAAGCGTTTCTTACATGAAAACTGCCATATCTCGCGAACGGATTGACCAATCCGCAAAGTTTCTGTTGCATCTGAAAGTAGAAACTCGCCCCATTACAACGGTATGAGTAGTTTTACCCTAGGCCGTTCTAGTTATTCGTTTCGAGCATCAGAACTGCGAAAATTTTGAGTTTCTCAAGCGTTTCTTACCTCAAAACTGCCATATCTCGCGAACGGATTGGCCAATCCGCAAAATTTCTCTTGCATCTGAAAGTAGAAACTCGCCCCATTACAACGGTATGAGTAGTTTTCCCCTATGCCGTTCTAGTTATTCGCTTCGAGCATCAGAACTGCGAAAATTTGGAGTTTCTCAAGCGTTTCTTACATGAAAACTGCCATATCTCGCGAACGGATTGACCAATCCGCAAAGTTTCTGTTGCATCTGAAAGTAGAAACTCGCCCCATTACAACGGTATGAGTAGTTTTCCCCTAGGCCGTTCTAGTTATTCGTTTCCAGCATCAGAACTGCGAAGATTTGGAGTTTCTCAAGCGTTTCTTACCTCAAAACTGCCATATCTCGCGAACGGATTAACCAATCCGCAAAGTTTCTGTCGCATCTGAAAGTAGAAACTCTCCCCATTACAACGGTATGAGTAGTTTTCACCTAGGCCGTTCTAGTTATTCGTGTCGAGCATCAGAACTGCGAACATTTGGAGTTTCTCAAGCGTTTCTTACCTCAAAACTGCCATATCTCGCGAACGGATTGATAGATCCGCAAAGTTTCTGTTGCATCTGAAAGTAGAAACTCGCCCCTTTACAACGGTATGAGTAGTTTTCCCCTAGGCCCTTCTAGTTATTCGTTTCGAGCATCAGAACTGCGAAAATTTGGAGTTTCTCAAGCGTTTCTTACCTCAAAACTGCCATATCTCGCGAACGGATTGACCAATCCGCAAAATTTCTCTTGCATCTGAACGTAGAAACTCGCCCCATTACAACGGTATGAGTAGTTTTCCCCTAGGGCGCTCTAGTTATTCGTTTCGAGCATCAGAACTGCGAAGATTTGGAGTTTCTCAAGCGTTTCTTACCTCAAAACTGCCATATCTCGCGAACGGATTGATAGATCCGCAAAGTTTCTGTTGCATCTGAAAGTAGAAACTCGCCCCTTTACAACGGTATGAGTAGTTTTCCCCTAGGCCCTTCTAGTTATTCGTTTCGAGCATCAGAACTGCGAAAATTTGGAGTTTCTCAAGCGTTTCTTACCTCAAAACTGCCATATCTCGCGAACGGATTGATAGATCCGCAAAGTTTCTGTTGCATCTGAAAGTAGAAACTCGCCCCTTTACAACGGTATGAGTAGTTTTCCCCTAGGCCCTTCTAGTTATTCGTTTCGAGCATCAGAACTGCGAAAATTTGGAGTTTCTCAAGCGTTTCTTACCTCAAAACTGCCATATCTCGCGAACGGATTGACCAATCCGCAAAATTTCTCTTGCATCTGAAAGTAGAAACTCGCCCCATTACAACGGTATGAGTAGTTTTCCCCTAGGCCGTTCTAGTTATTCGTTTCGAGCATCAGAACTGCGAACATTTGGAGTTTCTCAAGCGTTTCTTACCTCAAAACTGCCATATCTCGCGAACGGATTGATAGATCCGCAAAGTTTCTGTTGCATCTTAAAGTAGAAACTCGCCCCTTTACAACGGTATGAGTAGTTTTCCCCTAGGCCCTTCTAGTTATTCGTTTCGAGCATCAGAACTGCGAAAATTTGGAGTTTCTCAAGCGTTTCTTACCTCAAAACTGCCATATCTCGCGAACGGATTGACCAATCCGCAAAATTTCTCTTGCATCTGAAAGTAGAAACTTGCCCCATTACAACGGTATGAGTAGTTTTCCCCTAGGGCGTTCTAGTTATTCGTTTCGAGCATCAGAACTGCGAAGATTTGGAGTTTCTCAAGCGTTTCTTACCTCAAAACTGCCATATCTCGCGAACGGATTGACCAATCCGCAAAGTTTCTGTTGCATCTGAAAGTAGAAACTCGCCCCATTACAACGGTATGAGTAGTTTTACCCTAGGCCGTTCTAGTTATTCGTTTCGAGCATCAGAACTGCGAAAATTTTGAGTTTCTCAAGCGTTTCTTACCTCAAAACTGCCATATCTCGCGAACGGATTGACCAATCCGCAAAGTTTCTGTTGCATCTGAAAGTAGAAACTCGCCCCATTACAACGGTATGAGTAGTTTTCCCCTAGGCCGTTCCAGTTATTCGTTTCGAGCATCAGAACTGCGAAAATTTGGAGTTTCTCAAGCGTTTCTTACCTCAAAACTGCCATATCTCGCGAACGGATTGGCCAATCCGCAAAATTTCTCTTGCATCTGAAAGTAGAAACTCGCCCCATTACAACGGTATGAGTAGTTTTCCCCTATGCCGTTCTAGTTATTCGTTTCGAGCATCAGAACTGCGAAAATTTGGAGTTTCTCAAGCGTTTCTTACCTGAAAACTGCCATATCTCGCGAACGGATTGACCAATCCGCAAAGTTTCTATTGCATCTGAAAGTAGAAACTCTCCCCATTACAACGGTATGAGTAGTTTTCCCCTAGGCCGTTCTAGTTATTCGTTTCCAGCATCAGAACTGCGAAGATTTGGAGTTTCTCAAGCGTTTCTTACCTCAAAACTGCCATATCTCGCGAACGGATTAACCAATCCGCAAAGTTTCTGTCGCATCTGAAAGTAGAAACTCTCCCCATTACAACGGTATGAGTAGTTTTCACCTAGGCCGTTCTAGTTATTCGTTTCGAGCATCAGAACTGCGAACATTTGGAGTTTCCCAAGCGTTTCTTACCTCAAAACTGCCATATCTCGCGAACGGATTGACCAATCCGCAAAATTTCTGTTGCATCTGAAAGTAGAAACTCGCCCGATTGCAACGGTATGAGTAGTTTTCCCCTAGGCCGTTCTAGTTATTCGTTTCGAGCATCAGAACTGCGAAAATTCTGAGTTTCTCAAGCGTTTCTTACCTCAAAACTGCCATATCTCGCGAACGGATTGACCAATCCGCAAAATTTCTCTTGCATCTGAAAGTAGAAACTCGCCCCATTACAACGGTATGAGTAGTTTTCCCCTAGGCCGTTCTAGTTATTCGTTTCGAGCATCAGAACTGCGAACATTTGGAGTTTCTCAAGCGTTTCTTACCTCAAAACTGCCATATCTCGCGAACGGATTGATAGATCCGCAAAGTTTCTGTTGCATCTGAAAGTAGAAACTCGCCCCTTTACAACGGTATGAGTAGTTTTCCCCTAGGCCCTTCTACTTATTCGTTTCGAGCATCAGAACTGCGAAAATTTGGAGTTTCTCAAGCGTTTCTTACCTCAAAACTGCCATATCTCGCGAACGGATTGACCAATCCGCAAAATTTCTCTTGCATCTGAAAGTAGAAACTTGCCCCATTACAACGGTATGAGTAGTTTTCCCCTAGGGCGTTCTAGTTATTCGTTTCGAGCATCAGAACTGCGAAGATTTGGAGTTTCTCAAGCGTTTCTTACCTCAAAACTGCCATATCTCGCGAACGGATTGACCAATCCGCAAAGTTTCTGTTGCATCTGAAAGTAGAAACTCGCCCCATTACAACGGTATGAGTAGTTTTACCCTAGGCCGTTCTAGTTATTCGTTTCGAGCATCAGAACTGCGAAAATTTTGAGTTTCTCAAGCGTTTCTTACCTCAAAACTGCCATATCTCGCGAACGGATTGACCAATCCGCAAAGTTTCTGTTGCATCTGAAAGTAGAAACTCGCCCCATTACAACGGTATGAGTAGTTTTCCCCTAGGCCGTTCCAGTTATTCGTTTCGAGCATCAGAACTGCGAAAATTTGGAGTTTCTCAAGCGTTTCTTACCTCAAAACTGCCATATCTCGCGAACGGATTGGCCAATCCGCAAAATTTCTCTTGCATCTGAAAGTAGAAACTCGCCCCATTACAACGGTATGAGTAGTTTTCCCCTATGCCGTTCTAGTTATTCGTTTCGAGCATCAGAACTGCGAAAATTTGGAGTTTCTCAAGCGTTTCTTACCTGGAAACTGCCATATCTCGCGAACGGATTGACCAATCCGCAAAGTTTCTGTTGCATCTGAAAGTAGAAACTCGCCCCATTACAACGGTATGAGTAGTTTTCCCCTAGGCCGTTCTAGTTATTCGTTTCCAGCATCAGAACTGCGAAGATTTGGAGTTTCTCAAGCGTTTCTTACCTCAAAACTGCCATATCTCGCGAACGGATTAACCAATCCGCAAAGTTTCTGTCGTATCTGAAAGTAGATACTCTCCCCATTACAACGGTATGAGTAGTTTTCACCTAGGCCGTTCTAGTTATTCGTTTCGAGCATCAGAACTGCGAACATTTGGAGTTTCTCAAGCGTTTCTTACCTCAAAACTGCCATATCTCGCGAACGGATTGATAGATCCGCAAAGTTTCTGTTGCATCTGAAAGTAGAAACTCGCCCCTTTACAACGGTATGAGTAGTTTTCCCCTAGGCCCTTCTAGTTATTCGTTTCGAGCATCAGAACTGCGAAAATTTGGAGTTTCTCAAGCGTTTCTTACCTCAAAACTGCCATATCTCGCGAACGGATTGACCAATCCGCAAAATTTCTCTTGCATCTGAAAGTAGAAACCCGCCCCATTACAGCGGTATGAGTAGTTTTCCCCTAGGGCGTTCTAGTTATTCGTTTCGAGCATCAGAACTGCGAAGATTTGGAGTTTCTCAAGCGTTTCTTACCTCAAAACTGCCATATCTCGCGAACGGATTGACCAATCCGCAAAGTTTCTGTTGCATCTGAAAGTAGAAACTAGCCCCATTACAACGGTATGAGTAGTTTTACCCTAGGCCGTTCTAGTTATTCTTTTCGAGCATCAGAACTGCGAAAATTTTGAGTTTCTCAAGCGTTTCTTACCTCAAAACTGGCATATCTCGCCAACGGATTGACCAATCCGCAAAGTTTCTGTTGCATCTGAAAGTAGAAACTCGCCCCATTACAACGGTATGAGTAGTTTTCCCCTAGGCCGTTCCAGTTATTCGTTTCGAGCATCAGAACTGCGAAAATTTGGAGTTTCTCAAGCGTTTCTTACCTCAAAACTGCCATATCTCGCGAACGGATTGGCCAATCCGCAAAATTTCTCTTGCATCTGAAAGTAGAAACTCGCCCCATTACAACGGTATGAGTAGTTTTCCCCTATGCCGTTCTAGTTATTCGTTTCGAGCATCAGAACTGCGAAAATTTGGAGTTTCTCAAGCGTTTCTTACCTGAAAACTCCCATATCTCGCGAACGGATTGACCAATCCGCAAAGTTTCTGTTGCATCTGAAAGTAGAAACTCGCCCTATTACAACGGTATGAGTAGTTTTCCCCTAGGCCGTTCTAGTTATTCGTTTCCAGCATCAGAACTGCGAAGATTTGGAGTTTCTCAAGCGTTTCTTACCTCAAAACTGCCATATCTCGCGAACGGATTGACCAATCCGCAAAGTTTCTGTTGCATCTGAAAGTAGAAACTCGCCCCATTACAACGGTATGAGTAGTTTTCCCCTAGGCCGTTCTAGTTATTCGTTTCCAGCATCAGAACTGCGAAGATTTGGAGTTTCTCAAGCGTTTCTTACATCAAAACTGCCATATCTCGCGAACGGATTAACCAATCCGCAAAGTTTCTGTCGCATCTGAAAGTAGAAAGTCGCCCCATTACAACGGTATGAGTAGTTTTCCCCTAGGCCGTTCTAGTTATTCGTTTCGAGCATCAGAACTGCGAACATTTGGAGTTTCTCAAGCGTTTCTTACCTCAAAACTGCCATATCTCGCGAACGGATTGATAGATCCGCAAAGTTTCTGTTGCATCTGAAAGTAGAAACTCGCCCCTTTACAACGGTATCAGTAGTTTTCCCCTAGGCCCTTCTAGTTATTCGTTTCGAGCATCAGAACTGCGAAAATTTGGAGTTTCTCAAGCGTTTCTTACCTCAAAACTGCCATATCTCGCGAACGGATTGACCAATCCGCAAAGTTTCTGTTGCATCTGAAAGTAGAAACTCGCCCCATTAAACGGTATGAGTTGTTTTCCCCTAGGCCGTTCTAGTTATTCGTTTCGAGCATCAGAACTGCGAAAATTTGGAGTTTCTCAAGCGTTTCTTACCTCAAAACTGGCATATCTCGCCAACGGATTGACCAATCCGCAAAGTTTCTGTTGCATCTGAAAGTAGAAACTCGCCCCATTACAACGGTATGAGTAGTTTTCCCCTAGGCCGATCTAGTTATTCGTTTCGAGCATCAGAACTGCGAAAATTTGGAGTTTCTCAAGCGTTTCTTACCTCAAAACTGCCATATCTCGCGAACGGATTGACCAATCCGCAAAGTTTCTGTTGCATCTGAAAGTAGAAACTCGCCCCATTACAACGGTATGAGTAGTTTTCCCCTAGGCCGTTCTAGTTATTCGTTTCCAGCATCAGAACTGCGAAGATTTGGAGTTTCTCAAGCGTTTCTTACATCAAAACTGCCATATCTCGCGAACGGATTAACCAATCCGCAAAGTTTCTGTCGCATCTGAAAGTAGAAAGTCGCCCCATTACAACGGTATGAGCAGTTTTCCCCTAGGCCGTTCTAGTTATTCGTTTCGAGCATCAGAACTGCGAACATTTGGAGTTTCTCAAGCGTTTCTTACCTCAAAACTGCCATATCTCGCGAACGGATTGATAGATCCGCAAAGTTTCTGTTGCATCTGAAAGTAGAAACTCGCCCCTTTACAACGGTATCAGTAGTTTTCCCCTAGGCCCTTCTAGTTATTCGTTTCGAGCATCAGAACTGCGAAAATTTGGAGTTTCTCAAGCGTTTCTTACCTCAAAACTGCCATATCTCGCGAACGGATTGACCAATCCGCAAAGTTTCTGTTGCATCTGAAAGTAGAAACTCGCCCCATTAAACGGTATGAGTTGTTTTCCCCTAGGCCGTTCTAGTTATTCGTTTCGAGCATCAGAACTGCGAAAATTTGGAGTTTCTCAAGCGTTTCTTACCTCAAAACTGGCATATCTCGCCAACGGATTGACCAATCCGCAAAGTTTCTGTTGCATCTGAAAGTAGAAACTCGCCCCATTACAACGGTATGAGTAGTTTTACCCTAGGCCGTTCTAGTTATTCGTTTCGAGCATCAGAACTGCGAAAATTTTGAGTTTCTCAAGCGTTTCTTACCTCAAAACTGCCATATCTCGCGAACGGATTGACCAATCCGCAAAGTTTCTGTTGCATCTGAAAGTAGAAACTCGCCCCATTACAACGGTATGAGTAGTTTTCCCCTAGGCCGTTCCAGTTATTCGTTTCGAGCATCAGAACTGCGAAAATTTGGAGTTTCTCAAGCGTTTCTTACCTCGAAACTGCCATATCTCGCGAACGGATTGGCCAATCCGCAAAATTTCTCTTGCATCTGAAAGTAGAAACTCGCCCCATTACAACGGTATGAGTAGTTTTCCCCTATGCCGTTCTAGTTATTCGTTTCCAGCATCAGAACTGCGAAAATTTGGAGTTTCTCAAGCGTTTCTTACCTCAAAACTGCCATATCTCGCGAACGGATTGACCAATCCGCAAAATTTCTCTTGCATCTGAAAGTAGAAACTTGCCCCATTACAACGGTATGAGTAGTTTTCCCCTAGGCCGTTCTAGTTATTCGTTTCGAGCATCAGAACTGCGAAAATTTGGAGTTTCTCAAGCGTTTCTTACCTCAAAACTACCATATCTCGCGAACGGATTGACCAATCCGCAAAATTTCTCTTGCATCTGAAAGTAGAAACTCGCCCCATTACAACGGTATGAGTAGTTTTCCCCTAGGGCGTTCTAGTTATTCGTTTCGAGCATCAGAACTGCGAAGATTTGGAGTTTCTCAAGCGTTTCTTACCTCAAAACTGCCATATCTCGCGAACGGATTGACCAATCCGCAAAGTTTCTGTTGCATCTGAAAGTAGAAACTCGCCCCATTACAACGGTATGAGTAGTTTTCCCCTAGGCCGTTCTAGTTATTCGTTTCTAGCATCAGAACTGCGAAGATTTGGAGTTTCTCAAGCGTTTCTTACCTCAAAACTGCCATATCTCGCGAACGGAATAACCAATCCGCAAAGTTTCTGTCGCATCTGAAAGTAGAAACTCGCCCCATTACAACGGTATGAGAAGTTTTCCCCTAGGCCTTTCTAGTTATTCGTTTCGAGCATCAGAACTGCGAACATTTGGAGTTTCTCAAGCGTTTCTTACCTCAAAACTGCCATATCTCGCGAACGGATTGACAGATCCGCAAAGTTTCTGTTGCATCTGAAAGTAGAAACTCGCCCCTTTACAACGGTATGAGTAGTTTTCCCCTAGGCCCTTCTAGTTATTCGTTTCGAGCATCAGAACTGCGAAAATTTGGAGTTTCTCAAGCGTTTCTTACCTCAAAACTGCCATATCTCGCGAACGGATTGACCAATCCGCAAAATTTCTCTTGCATCTGAAAGTAGAAACTCGCCCCATTACAACGGTATGAGTAGTTTTCCCCTAGGCCTTTCTAGTTATTCGTTTCGAGCATCAGAACTGCGAACATTTGGAGTTTCTCAAGCGTTTCATACCTCAAAACTGCCATATCTCGCGAACGGATTGACCAATCCGCAAAGTTTCTGTTGCATCTGAAAGTAGAAACTCGCCCCATTACAACGGTATGAGTAGTTTTCCCCTAGGCCGTTCTAGTTATTCGTTTCGAGCATCAGAACTGCGAAAATTTGGAGTTTCTCAAGCGTTTCTTACCTCAAAACTGCCATATCTCGCGAACGGATTGACCAATCCGCAAAATTTCTCTTGCATCTGAAAGTAGAAACTCGCCCCATTACAACGGTATGAGTAGTTTTCCCCTATGCCGTTCTAGTTATTCGTTTCCAGCATCAGAACTGCGAAAATTTGGAGTTTCTCAAGCGTTTCTTACCTCAAAACTGCCATATCTCGCGAACGGATTGACCAATCCGCAAAATTTCTCTTGCATCTGAAAGTAGAAACTTGCCCCATTACAACGGTATGAGTAGTTTTCCCCTAGGCCGTTCTAGTTATTCGTTTCGAGCATCAGAACTGCGAAAATTTGGAGTTTCTCAAGCGTTTCTTACCTCAAAACTGCCATATCTCGCGAACGGATTGACCAATCCGCAAAATTTCTCTTGCATCTGAAAGTAGAAACTCGCCCCATTACAACGGTATGAGTAGTTTTCCCCTAGGGCGTTCTAGTTATTCGTTTCGAGCATCAGAACTGCGAAGATTTGGAGTTTCTCAAGCGTTTCTTACCTCACAAACTGCCATATCTCGCGAACGGATTGACCAATCCGCAAAGTTTCTGTTGCATCTGAAAGTAGAAACTCGCCCCATTACAACGGTATGAGTAGTTTTACCCTAGGCCGTTCTAGTTATTCGTTTCGAGCATCAGAACTGCGAAAATTTTGAGTTTCTCAAGCGTTTCTTACCTCAAAACTGCCATATCTCGCGAACGGATTGACCAATCCGCAAAGTTTCTGTTGCATCTGAAAGTAGAAACTCGCCCCATTACAACGGTATGAGTAGTTTTCCCCTAGGCCGTTCCAGTTATTCGTTTCGAGCATCAGAACTGCGAAAATTTGGAGTTTCTCAAGCGTTTCTTACCTCGAAACTGCCATATCTCGCGAACGGATTGGCCAATCCGCAAAATTTCTCTTGCATCTGAAAGTAGAAACTCGCCCCATTACAACGGTATGAGTAGTTTTCCCCTATGCCGTTCTAGTTATTCGTTTCCAGCATCAGAACTGCGAAAATTTGGAGTTTCTCAAGCGTTTCTTACCTCAAAACTGCCATATCTCGCGAACGGATTGACCAATCCGCAAAATTTCTCTTGCATCTGAAAGTAGAAACTTGCCCCATTACAACGGTATGAGTAGTTTTCCCCTAGGCCGTTCTAGTTATTCGTTTCGAGCATCAGAACTGCGAAAATTTGGAGTTTCTCAAGCGTTTCTTACCTCAAAACTGCCATATCTCGCGAACGGATTGACCAATCCGCAAAATTTCTCTTGCATCTGAAAGTAGAAACTCGCCCCATTACAACGGTATGAGTAGTTTTCCCCTAGGGCGTTCTAGTTATTCGTTTCGAGCATCAGAACTGCGAAGATTTGGAGTTTCTCAAGCGTTTCTTACCTCAAAACTGCCATATCTCGCGAACGGATTGACCAATCCGCAAAGTTTCTGTTGCATCTGAAAGTAGAAACTCGCCCCATTACAACGGTATGAGTAGTTTTCCCCTAGGCCGTTCTAGTTATTCGTTTCCAGCATCAGAACTGCGAAGATTTGGAGTTTCTCAAGCGTTTCTTACCTCAAAACTGCCATATCTCGCGAACGGAATAACCAATCCGCAAAGTTTCTGTCGCATCTGAAAGTAGAAACTCGCCCCATTACAACGGTATGAGAAGTTTTCCCCTAGGCCTTTCTAGTTATTCGTTTCGAGCATCAGAACTGCGAACATTTGGAGTTTCTCAAGCGTTTCTTACCTCAAAACTGCCATATCTCGCGAACGGATTGACAGATCCGCAAAGTTTCTGTTGCATCTGAAAGTAGAAACTCGCCCCTTTACAACGGTATGAGTAGTTTTCCCCTAGGCCCTTCTAGTTATTCGTTTCGAGCATCAGAACTGCGAAAATTTGGAGTTTCTCAAGCGTTTCTTACCTCAAAACTGCCATATCTCGCGAACGGATTGACCAATCCGCAAAATTTCTCTTGCATCTGAAAGTAGAAACTCGCCCCATTACAACGGTATGAGTAGTTTTCCCCTAGGCCTTTCTAGTTATTCGTTTCGAGCATCAGAACTGCGAACATTTGGAGTTTCTCAAGCGTTTCATACCTCAAAACTGCCATATCTCGCGAACGGATTGACCAATCCGCAAAGTTTCTGTTGCATCTGAAAGTAGAAACTCGCCCCATTACAACGGTATGAGTAGTTTTCCCCTAGGCCGTTCTAGTTATTCGTTTCGAGCATCAGAACTGCGAAAATTTGGAGTTTCTCAAGCGTTTCTTACCTCAAAACTGCCATATCTCGCGAACGGATTGACCAATCCGCAAAATTTCTCTTGCATCTGAAAGTAGAAACTCGCCCCATTACAACGGTATGAGTAGTTTTCCCCTAGGCCGTTCTAGTTATTCGTTTCGAGCATCAGAACTGCGAAAATTTGGAGTTTCTCAAGCGTTTCTTACCTCAAAACTGCCATATCTCGCGAACGGATTGGCCAATCCGCAAAATTTCTCTTGCATCTGAAAGTAGAAACTCGCCCCATTACAACGGCATGAGTAGTTTTCCCCTAGGCCGTTCTAGTTATTCGTTTCGAGCATCAGAACTGCGAAAATTTGGAGTTTCTCAAGCGTTTCTTACCTCAAAACTGCCATATCTCGCGAACGGATTGACCAATCCGCAAAGTTTCTGTCGCATCTGAAAGTAGAAACTCGCCCCATTACAACGGTATGAGTAGTTTTCCCCTAGGCCGTTCTAGTTATTCGTTTCGAGCATCAGAACTGCGAAAATTTGGAGTTTCTCAAGCGTTTCTTACCTCAAAACTGCCATATCTCGCGAACGGATTGACCAATCCGCAAAATTTCTCTTGCATCTGAAAGTAGAAACTCGCCCCATTACAAGGGTATGAGTAGTTTTCCCCTAGGACGTTCTAGTTATTCGTTTCGAGCATCAGAACTGCGAAGATTTGGAGTTTCTCAAGCGTTTCTTACCTCAAAACTGCCATATCTCGCGAACGGATTGACCAATCCGCAAAGTTTCTGTCGCATCTGAAAGTAGAAACTCGCCCCATTACAACGGTATGAGTAGTTTTCCCCTAGGCCGTTCTAGTTATTCGTTTCGAGCATCAGAAGTGCGAAAATTTGGAGTTTCTCAAGCGTTTCTTACCTCAAAACTGCCATATCTCGCGAACGGATTGACCAATCCGCAAAGTTTCTGTTGCATCTGAAAGTAGAAACTCGCCCCATTACAACGGTATGAGTAGTTTTCCCCTAGGCCGTTCTAGTTATTCGTTTCGAGCATCAGAACTGCGAAAATTTGGAGTTTCTCAAGCGTTTCTTACCTCAAAACTGCCATATCTCGCGAACGGATTGACCAATCCGCAAAATTTCTCTTGCACCTGAAAGTAGAAACTCGCCCCATTACAACGGTATGAGTAGTTTGCCCCTAGGCCGTTCTAGTTATTCGTTTCGAGCATCAGAACTGCGAAAATTTGGAGTTTCTCAAGCGTTTCTTACCTCAAAACTGCCATATCTCGCGAACGGATTGGCCAATCCGCAAAATTTCTCTTGCATCTGAAAGTAGAAACTCGCCCCATTACAACGGTATGAGAAGTTTTCCCCTAGGCCGCTCTAGTTATTCGTTTCGAGCATCAGAACTGCGAAAATTTGGAGTTTCTCAAGCGTTTCTTACCTCAAAACTGCCATATCTCGCGAACGGATTGACCAATCCGCAAAGTTTCTGTTGCATCTGAAAGTAGAAACTCGCCCCATTACAACGGTATGAGTAGTTTTCCCCTAGGCCGTTCTAGTTATTCGTTTCGAGCATCAGAACTGCGAAAATTTTGAGTTTTTCAAGCGTTTCTTACCTCAAAACTGCCATATCTCGCGAACGGATTGACCAATCCGCAAAATTTCTGTTGCAACTGAAAGTAGAAACTCGCCCGATTACAACAGCTCGAGTAGTTTTCCCCTAGGGCGTTCTAGTTATTCGTTTCGAGCATCAGAACTGCGAAGATTTGGAGTTTCTCAAGCGTTTCTTACCTCACAAACTGCCATATCTCGCGAACGGATTGACCAATCCGCAAAGTTTCTGTTGCATCTGAAAGTAGAAACTCGCCCCATTACAACGGTATGAGTAGTTTTACCCTAGGCCGTTCTAGTTATTCGTTTCGAGCATCAGAACTGCGAAAATTTTGAGTTTCTCAAGCGTTTCTTACCTCAAAACTGCCATATCTCGCGAACGGATTGACCAATCCGCAAAGTTTCTGTTGCATCTGAAAGTAGAAACTCGCCCCATTACAACGGTATGAGTAGTTTTCCCCTAGGCCGTTCCAGTTATTCGTTTCGAGCATCAGAACTGCGAAAATTTGGAGTTTCTCAAGCGTTTCTTACCTCGAAACTGCCATATCTCGCGAACGGATTGGCCAATCCGCAAAATTTCTCTTGCATCTGAAAGTAGAAACTCGCCCCATTACAACGGTATGAGTAGTTTTCCCCTATGCCGTTCTAGTTATTCGTTTCCAGCATCAGAACTGCGAAAATTTGGAGTTTCTCAAGCGTTTCTTACCTCAAAACTGCCATATCTCGCGAACGGATTGACCAATCCGCAAAATTTCTCTTGCATCTGAAAGTAGAAACTTGCCCCATTACAACGGTATGAGTAGTTTTCCCCTAGGCCGTTCTAGTTATTCGTTTCGAGCATCAGAACTGCGAAAATTTGGAGTTTCTCAAGCGTTTCTTACCTCAAAACTGCCATATCTCGCGAACGGATTGACCAATCCGCAAAATTTCTCTTGCATCTGAAAGTAGAAACTCGCCCCATTACAACGGTATGAGTAGTTTTCCCCTAGGGCGTTCTAGTTATTCGTTTCGAGCATCAGAACTGCGAAGATTTGGAGTTTCTCAAGCGTTTCTTACCTCAAAACTGCCATATCTCGCGAACGGATTGACCAATCCGCAAAGTTTCTGTTGCATCTGAAAGTAGAAACTCGCCCCATTACAACGGTATGAGTAGTTTTCCCCTAGGCCGTTCTAGTTATTCGTTTCCAGCATCAGAACTGCGAAGATTTGGAGTTTCTCAAGCGTTTCTTACCTCAAAACTGCCATATCTCGCGAACGGAATAACCAATCCGCAAAGTTTCTGTCGCATCTGAAAGTAGAAGCTCGCCCCATTACAACGGTATGAGAAGTTTTCCCCTAGGCCTTTCTAGTTATTCGTTTCGAGCATCAGAACTGCGAACATTTGGAGTTTCTCAAGCGTTTCTTACCTCAAAACTGCCATATCTCGCGAACGGATTGACAGATCCGCAAAGTTTCTGTTGCATCTGAAAGTAGAAACTCGCCCCTTTACAACGGTATGAGTAGTTTTCCCCTAGGCCCTTCTAGTTATTCGTTTCGAGCATCAGAACTGCGAAAATTTGGAGTTTCTCAAGCGTTTCTTACCTCAAAACTGCCATATCTCGCGAACGGATTGACCAATCCGCAAAATTTCTCTTGCATCTGAAAGTAGAAACTCGCCCCATTACAACGGTATGAGTAGTTTTCCCCTAGGCCTTTCTAGTTATTCGTTTCGAGCATCAGAACTGCGAACATTTGGAGTTTCTCAAGCGTTTCATACATCAAAACTGCCATATCTCGCGAACGGATTGACCAATCCGCAAAGTTTCTGTTGCATCTGAAAGTAGAAACTCGCCCCATTACAACGGTATGAGTAGTTTTCCCCTAGGCCGTTCTAGTTATTCGTTTCGAGCATCAGAACTGCGAAAATTTGGAGTTTCTCAAGCGTTTCTTACCTCAAAACTGCCATATCTCGCGAACGGATTGACCAATCCGCAAAATTTCTCTTGCATCTGAAAGTAGAAACTCGCCCCATTACAACGGTATGAGTAGTTTTCCCCTAGGCCGTTCTAGTTATTCGTTTCGAGCATCAGAACTGCGAAAATTTGGAGTTTCTCAAGCGTTTCTTACCTCAAAACTGCCATATCTCGCGAACGGATTGGCCAATCCGCAAAATTTCTCTTGCATCTGAAAGTAGAAACTCGCCCCATTACAACGGCATGAGTAGTTTTCCCCTAGGCCGTTCTAGTTATTCGTTTCGAGCATCAGAACTGCGAAAATTTGGAGTTTCTCAAGCGTTTCTTACCTCAAAACTGCCATATCTCGCGAACGGATTGACCAATCCGCAAAGTTTCTGTCGCATCTGAAAGTAGAAACTCGCCCCATTACAACGGTATGAGTAGTTTTCCCCTAGGCCGTTCTAGTTATTCGTTTCGAGCATCAGAACTGCGAAAATTTGGAGTTTCTCAAGCGTTTCTTACCTCAAAACTGCCATATCTCGCGAACGGATTGACCAATCCGCAAAATTTCTCTTGCACCTGAAAGTAGAAACTCGCCCCATTACAACGGTATGAGTAGTTTGCCCCTAGGCCGTTCTAGTTATTCGTTTCGAGCATCAGAACTGCGAAAATTTGGAGTTTCTCAAGCGTTTCTTACCTCAAAACTGCCATATCTCGCGAACGGATTGACCAATCCGCAAAATTTCTCTTGCACCTGAAAGTAGAAACTCGCCCCATTACAACGGTATGAGTAGTTTGCCCCTAGGCCGTTCTAGTTATTCGTTTCGAGCATCAGAACTGCGAAAATTTGGAGTTTCTCAAGCGTTTCTTACCTCAAAACTGCCATATCTCGCGAACGGATTGGCCAATCCGCAAAATTTCTCTTGCATCTGAAAGTAGAAACTCGCCCCATTACAACGGTATGAGTAGTTTTCCCCTAGGCCGTTCTAGTTATTCGTTTCGAGCATCAGAACTGCGAAAATTTGGAGTTTCTCAAGCGTTTCTTACCTCAAAACTGCCATATCTCGCGAACGGATTGACCAATCCGCAAAGTTTCTGTTGCATCTGAAAGTAGAAACTCGCCCCATTACAACGGTATGAGTAGTTTTCCCCTAGGCCGTTCTAGTTATTCGTTTCGAGCATCAGAACTGCGAAAATTTTGAGTTTTTCAAGCGTTTCTTACCTCAAAACTGCCATATCTCGCGAACGGATTGACCAATCCGCAAAATTTCTGTTGCAACTGAAAGTAGAAACTCGCCCGATTACAACAGCTCGAGTAGTTTTCCCCTAGGCCGTTCTAGTTATTCTTTTCGAGCATCAGAACCGCGAAAATTTTGAGTTTCTCAAGCGTTTCTTACCTCAAAACTGCCATATCTCGCGAACGGATTGACCAATCCGCAAAATTTCTGTTGCATCTGAAAGTAGAAACTCGCCCGTTTACAACGGTATGAGTAGTTTTCCCCCAGGCCGTTCTAGTTATTCGTTTCGAGCATCAGAATTGCGACAATTTTGAGTTTCTCAAGCGTTTCTTACCTCAAAACTGCCATAACTCGCCAACGGATTGACCAATCCGCAAAATTTCTGTTGCATCTGAAAGTAGAAACTCGCCCGTTTACAACGGTATGAGTGGTTTTCCCCTAGGCCGCTCTAGTTATTCGTTTCGAGCATCAGAACTGCGAAAATTTGGAGTTTTTCAAGCGTTTCTTACCTCAAAACTGCCATATCTCGCGAACGGATTGACCAATCCGCAAAATTTCCGTTGCATCTGAAAGTAGAAACTCGCCCGTTTACAACGGTATGAGTAGTTTTCCCCTAGGCCGTTCTAGTTATTCGTTTCGAGCATCAGAACTGCGAAAATTTTGAGTTTTTCAAGCGTTTCTTACATCACAACAGCCATATCTCGCGAACGGATTGACCAATCCGCAAAATTTCTGTTGCATATGAAAGTAGAAACTCACCCGATTACAACGGTGTGAGTAGTTTTCCCCTAGGCCGTTCTAGTTATTCGTTTCGAGCATCAGAACTGCGAAAATTCTGAGTTTCTCAAGCGTTTCTTACGTCAAAACTGCCATATCACGGAACGGATTGACCAATCCGCAAATTTCTGCTGCATCTGAAAGTAGAAACTCGCCCGTTTACAACGGTATGAGTGGTTTTCCCCTAGGCCGTTCTAGTTATTCTTTTCGAGCATCAGAACCCCGAAAATTTTGTGTTTCTCAAGCGTTTCTTACCTCAAAACTGCCATATCTCGCGAACGGATTGACCAATCCGCAAAGTTTCTGTTGCATCTGAAAGTAGAAACTCGCCCCATTACAACGGTATGAGTAGTTTTCCCCTAGGCCGTTCTAGTTATTCGTTTCGAGCATCAGAACTGCGAAAATTTGGAGTTTCTCAAGCGTTTCTTACCTCAAAACTGCCATATCTCGCGAACGGATTGACCAATCCGCAAAATTTCTCTTGCATCTGAAAGTAGAAACTCGCCCCATTACAACGGTATGAGTAGTTTTCCCCTAGGCCGTTCTAGTTATTCGTTTCGAGCATCAGAACTGCGAAAATTTGGAGTTTCTCAAGCGTTTCTTACCTCAAAACTGCCATATCTCGCGAACGGATTGGCCAATCCGCAAAATTTCTCTTGCATCTGAAAGTAGAAACTCGCCCCATTACAACGGCATGAGTAGTTTTCCCCTAGGCCGTTCTAGTTATTCGTTTCGAGCATCAGAACTGCGAAAATTTGGAGTTTCTCAAGCGTTTCTTACCTCAAAACTGCCATATCTCGCGAACGGATTGACCAATCCGCAAAGTTTCTGTCGCATCTGAAAGTAGAAACTCGCCCCATTACAACGGTATGAGTAGTTTTCCCCTAGGCCGTTCTAGTTATTCGTTTCGAGCATCAGAACTGCGAAAATTTGGAGTTTCTCAAGCGTTTCTTACCTCAAAACTGCCATATCTCGCGAACGGATTGACCAATCCGCAAAATTTCTCTTGCATCTGAAAGTAGAAACTCGCCCCATTACAAGGGTATGAGTAGTTTTCCCCTAGGACGTTCTAGTTATTCGTTTCGAGCATCAGAACTGCGAAGATTTGGAGTTTCTCAAGCGTTTCTTACCTCAAAACTGCCATATCTCGCGAACGGATTGACCAATCCGCAAAGTTTCTGTCGCATCTGAAAGTAGAAACTCGCCCCATTACAACGGTATGAGTAGTTTTCCCCTAGGCCGTTCTAGTTATTCGTTTCGAGCATCAGAAGTGCGAAAATTTGGAGTTTCTCAAGCGTTTCTTACCTCAAAACTGCCATATCTCGCGAACGGATTGACCAATCCGCAAAGTTTCTGTTGCATCTGAAAGTAGAAACTCGCCCCATTACAACGGTATGAGTAGTTTTCCCCTAGGCCGTTCTAGTTATTCGTTTCGAGCATCAGAACTGCGAAAATTTGGAGTTTCTCAAGCGTTTCTTACCTCAAAACTGCCATATCTCGCGAACGGATTGACCAATCCGCAAAATTTCTCTTGCACCTGAAAGTAGAAACTCGCCCCATTACAACGGTATGAGTAGTTTGCCCCTAGGCCGTTCTAGTTATTCGTTTCGAGCATCAGAACTGCGAAAATTTGGAGTTTCTCAAGCGTTTCTTACCTCAAAACTGCCATATCTCGCGAACGGATTGGCCAATCCGCAAAATTTCTCTTGCATCTGAAAGTAGAAACTCGCCCCATTACAACGGTATGAGTAGTTTTCCCCTAGGCCGTTCTAGTTATTCGTTTCGAGCATCAGAACTGCGAAAATTTGGAGTTTCTCAAGCGTTTCTTACCTCAAAACTGCCATATCTCGCGAACGGATTGACCAATCCGCAAAGTTTCTGTTGCATCTGAAAGTAGAAACTCGCCCCATTACAACGGTATGAGTAGTTTTCCCCTAGGCCGTTCTAGTTATTCGTTTCGAGCATCAGAACTGCGAAAATTTTGAGTTTTTCAAGCGTTTCTTACCTCAAAACTGCCATATCTCGCGAACGGATTGACCAATCCGCAAAATTTCTGTTGCAACTGAAAGTAGAAACTCGCCCGATTACAACAGCTCGAGTAGTTTTCCCCTAGGCCGTTCTAGTTATTCTTTTCGAGCATCAGAACCGCGAAAATTTTGAGTTTCTCAAGCGTTTCTTACCTCAAAACTGCCATATCTCGCGAACGGATTGACCAATCCGCAAAATTTCTGTTGCATCTGAAAGTAGAAACTCGCCCGTTTACAACGGTATGAGTAGTTTTCCCCCAGGCCGTTCTAGTTATTCGTTTCGAGCATCAGAATTGCGAAAATTTTGAGTTTCTCAAGCGTTTCTTACCTCAAAACTGCCATAACTCGCCAACGGATTGACCAATCCGCAAAATTTCTGTTGCATCTGAAAGTAGAAACTCGCCCGTTTACAACGGTATGAGTGGTTTTCCCCTAGGCCGCTCTAGTTATTCGTTTCGAGCATCAGAACTGCGAAAATTTGGAGTTTTTCAAGCGTTTCTTACCTCAAAACTGCCATATCTCGCGAACGGATTGACCAATCCGCAAAATTTCCGTTGCATCTGAAAGTAGAAACTCGCCCGTTTACAACGGTATGAGTAGTTTTCCCCTAGGCCGTTCTAGTTATTCGTTTCGAGCATCAGAACTGCGAAAATTTTGAGTTTTTCAAGCGTTTCTTACATCACAACAGCCATATCTCGCGAACGGATTGACCAATCCGCAAAATTTCTGTTGCATATGAAAGTAGAAACTCACCCGATTACAACGGTGTGAGTAGTTTTCCCCTAGGCCGTTCTAGTTATTCGTTTCGAGCATCAGAACTGCGAAAATTCTGAGTTTCTCAAGCGTTTCTTACGTCAAAACTGCCATATCACGGAACGGATTGACCAATCCGCAAATTTCTGCTGCATCTGAAAGTAGAAACTCGCCCGTTTACAACGGTATGAGTGGTTTTCCCCTAGGCCGTTCTAGTTATTCTTTTCGAGCATCAGAACCCCGAAAATTTTGTGTTTCTCAAGCGTTTCTTACCTCAAAACTGCCATATCTCGCGAACGGATTGACCAATCCGCAAAGTTTCTGTTGCATCTGAAAGTAGAAACTCGCCCCATTACAACGGTATGAGTAGTTTTCCCCTAGGCCGTTCTAGTTATTCGTTTCGAGCATCAGAACTGCGAAAATTTGGAGTTTCTCAAGCGTTTCTTACCTCAAAACTGCCATATCTCGCGAACGGATTGACCAATCCGCAAAATTTCTCTTGCATCTGAAAGTAGAAACTCGCCCCATTACAACGGTATGAGTAGTTTTCCCCTAGGCCGTTCTAGTTATTCGTTTCGAGCATCAGAACTGCGAAAATTTGGAGTTTCTCAAGCGTTTCTTACCTCAAAACTGCCATATCTCGCGAACGGATTGGCCAATCCGCAAAATTTCTCTTGCATCTGAAAGTAGAAACTCGCCCCATTACAACGGCATGAGTAGTTTTCCCCTAGGCCGTTCTAGTTATTCGTTTCGAGCATCAGAACTGCGAAAATTTGGAGTTTCTCAAGCGTTTCTTACCTCAAAACTGCCATATCTCGCGAACGGATTGACCAATCCGCAAAGTTTCTGTCGCATCTGAAAGTAGAAACTCGCCCCATTACAACGGTATGAGTAGTTTTCCCCTAGGCCGTTCTAGTTATTCGTTTCGAGCATCAGAACTGCGAAAATTTGGAGTTTCTCAAGCGTTTCTTACCTCAAAACTGCCATATCTCGCGAACGGATTGACCAATCCGCAAAATTTCTCTTGCATCTGAAAGTAGAAACTCGCCCCATTACAAGGGTATGAGTAGTTTTCCCCTAGGACGTTCTAGTTATTCGTTTCGAGCATCAGAACTGCGAAGATTTGGAGTTTCTCAAGCGTTTCTTACCTCAAAACTGCCATATCTCGCGAACGGATTGACCAATCCGCAAAGTTTCTGTCGCATCTGAAAGTAGAAACTCGCCCCATTACAACGGTATGAGTAGTTTTCCCCTAGGCCGTTCTAGTTATTCGTTTCGAGCATCAGAAGTGCGAAAATTTGGAGTTTCTCAAGCGTTTCTTACCTCAAAACTGCCATATCTCGCGAACGGATTGACCAATCCGCAAAGTTTCTGTTGCATCTGAAAGTAGAAACTCGCCCCATTACAACGGTATGAGTAGTTTTCCCCTAGGCCGTTCTAGTTATTCGTTTCGAGCATCAGAACTGCGAAAATTTGGAGTTTCTCAAGCGTTTCTTACCTCAAAACTGCCATATCTCGCGAACGGATTGACCAATCCGCAAAATTTCTCTTGCACCTGAAAGTAGAAACTCGCCCCATTACAACGGTATGAGTAGTTTGCCCCTAGGCCGTTCTAGTTATTCGTTTCGAGCATCAGAACTGCGAAAATTTGGAGTTTCTCAAGCGTTTCTTACCTCAAAACTGCCATATCTCGCGAACGGATTGGCCAATCCGCAAAATTTCTCTTGCATCTGAAAGTAGAAACTCGCCCCATTACAACGGTATGAGTAGTTTTCCCCTAGGCCGTTCTAGTTATTCGTTTCGAGCATCAGAACTGCGAAAATTTGGAGTTTCTCAAGCGTTTCTTACCTCAAAACTGCCATATCTCGCGAACGGATTGACCAATCCGCAAAGTTTCTGTTGCATCTGAAAGTAGAAACTCGCCCCATTACAACGGTATGAGTAGTTTTCCCCTAGGCCGTTCTAGTTATTCGTTTCGAGCATCAGAACTGCGAAAATTTTGAGTTTCTCAAGCGTTTCTTACCTCAAAACTGCCATATCTCGCGAACGGATTGACCAATCCGCAAAATTTCTGTTGCAACTGAAAGTAGAAACTCGCCCGATTACAACAGCTCGAGTAGTTTTCCCCTAGGCCGTTCTAGTTATTCTTTTCGAGCATCAGAACCGCGAAAATTTTGAGTTTCTCAAGCGTTTCTTACCTCAAAACTGCCATATCTCGCGAACGGATTGACCAATCCGCAAAATTTCTGTTGCATCTGAAAGTAGAAACTCGCCCGTTTACAACGGTATGAGTAGTTTTCCCCCAGGCCGTTCTAGTTATTCGTTTCGAGCATCAGAATTGCGAAAATTTTGAGTTTCTCAAGCGTTTCTTACCTCAAAACTGCCATAACTCGCCAACGGATTGACCAATCCGCAAAATTTCTGTTGCATCTGAAAGTAGAAACTCGCCCGTTTACAACGGTATGAGTGGTTTTCCCCTAGGCCGCTCTAGTTATTCGTTTCGAGCATCAGAACTGCGAAAATTTGGAGTTTTTCAAGCGTTTCTTACCTCAAAACTGCCATATCTCGCGAACGGATTGACCAATCCGCAAAATTTCCGTTGCATCTGAAAGTAGAAACTCGCCCGTTTACAACGGTATGAGTAGTTTTCCCCTAGGCCGTTCTAGTTATTCGTTTCGAGCATCAGAACTGCGAAAATTTTGAGTTTTTCAAGCGTTTCTTACATCACAACAGCCATATCTCGCGAACGGATTGACCAATCCGCAAAATTTCTGTTGCATATGAAAGTAGAAACTCACCCGATTACAACGGTGTGAGTAGTTTTCCCCTAGGCCGTTCTAGTTATTCGTTTCGAGCATCAGAACTGCGAAAATTCTGAGTTTCTCAAGCGTTTCTTACGTCAAAACTGCCATATCACGGAACGGATTGACCAATCCGCAAATTTCTGCTGCATCTGAAAGTAGAAACTCGCCCGTTTACAACGGTATGAGTGGTTTTCCCCTAGGCCGTTCTAGTTATTCTTTTCGAGCATCAGAACCCCGAAAATTTTGTGTTTCTCAAGCGTTTCTTACCTCAAAACTGCCATATCTCGCGAACGGATTGACCAATCCGCAAAGTTTCTGTTGCATCTGAAAGTAGAAACTCGCCCCATTACAACGGTATGAGTAGTTTTCCCCTAGGCCGTTCTAGTTATTCGTTTCGAGCATCAGAACTGCGAAAATTTGGAGTTTCTCAAGCGTTTCTTACCTCAAAACTGCCATATCTCGCGAACGGATTGACCAATCCGCAAAATTTCTCTTGCATCTGAAAGTAGAAACTCGCCCCATTACAACGGTATGAGTAGTTTTCCCCTAGGCCGTTCTAGTTATTCGTTTCGAGCATCAGAACTGCGAAAATTTGGAGTTTCTCAAGCGTTTCTTACCTCAAAACTGCCATATCTCGCGAACGGATTGGCCAATCCGCAAAATTTCTCTTGCATCTGAAAGTAGAAACTCGCCCCATTACAACGGCATGAGTAGTTTTCCCCTAGGCCGTTCTAGTTATTCGTTTCGAGCATCAGAACTGCGAAAATTTGGAGTTTCTCAAGCGTTTCTTACCTCAAAACTGCCATATCTCGCGAACGGATTGACCAATCCGCAAAGTTTCTGTCGCATCTGAAAGTAGAAACTCGCCCCATTACAACGGTATGAGTAGTTTTCCCCTAGGCCGTTCTAGTTATTCGTTTCGAGCATCAGAACTGCGAAAATTTGGAGTTTCTCAAGCGTTTCTTACCTCAAAACTGCCATATCTCGCGAACGGATTGACCAATCCGCAAAATTTCTCTTGCATCTGAAAGTAGAAACTCGCCCCATTACAAGGGTATGAGTAGTTTTCCCCTAGGACGTTCTAGTTATTCGTTTCGAGCATCAGAACTGCGAAGATTTGGAGTTTCTCAAGCGTTTCTTACCTCAAAACTGCCATATCTCGCGAACGGATTGACCAATCCGCAAAGTTTCTGTCGCATCTGAAAGTAGAAACTCGCCCCATTACAACGGTATGAGTAGTTTTCCCCTAGGCCGTTCTAGTTATTCGTTTCGAGCATCAGAAGTGCGAAAATTTGGAGTTTCTCAAGCGTTTCTTACCTCAAAACTGCCATATCTCGCGAACGGATTGACCAATCCGCAAAGTTTCTGTTGCATCTGAAAGTAGAAACTCGCCCCATTACAACGGTATGAGTAGTTTTCCCCTAGGCCGTTCTAGTTATTCGTTTCGAGCATCAGAACTGCGAAAATTTGGAGTTTCTCAAGCGTTTCTTACCTCAAAACTGCCATATCTCGCGAACGGATTGACCAATCCGCAAAATTTCTCTTGCACCTGAAAGTAGAAACTCGCCCCATTACAACGGTATGAGTAGTTTGCCCCTAGGCCGTTCTAGTTATTCGTTTCGAGCATCAGAACTGCGAAAATTTGGAGTTTCTCAAGCGTTTCTTACCTCAAAACTGCCATATCTCGCGAACGGATTGGCCAATCCGCAAAATTTCTCTTGCATCTGAAAGTAGAAACTCGCCCCATTACAACGGTATGAGTAGTTTTCCCCTAGGCCGTTCTAGTTATTCGTTTCGAGCATCAGAACTGCGAAAATTTGGAGTTTCTCAAGCGTTTCTTACCTCAAAACTGCCATATCTCGCGAACGGATTGACCAATCCGCAAAGTTTCTGTCGCATCTGAAAGTAGAAACTCGCCCCATTACAACGGTATGAGTAGTTTTCCCCTAGGCCGTTCTAGTTATTCGTTTCGAGCATCGGAACTGCGAAATAGTGGGGTTTCTCAAGCGTTTCTTACATCCAAACTGCCATATCTCGCGAACGGATTGACCAATCCGCAAAATTTCTGTTGCATCTGAAAGTAGAAACTCGCCCGATTACAACGGCTCGAGTAGTTTTCCCCTAGGCCGTTCTAGTTATTCTTTTCGAGCATCAGAACCCCGAAAATTTTGTGTTTCTCAAGGGTTTCTTACCTCAAAACTGCCATATCTCGCGAACGGATTGACCAATCCGCAAAATTACTGTTGCATCTGAAAGTAGAAACTCGCCCGTTTACAACGGTAGGAGTGGTTTTCCCCTAGGCCGTTCTAGTTATTCGTTTCGAGCATCAGAACTGCGAAAATTTGGAGTTTTTCAAGCGTTTCTTACCTCAAAACTGCCATATCTCGCGTACGGATTGACCAATCCGCAAAATTTCTGTTGCATCTGAAAGTAGAAGCTCGCCCGGTTACAACGGTATGAGTAGTTTTCCCCTAGGCCGTCCTAGTTATTCGTTTCGACCATCAGAACTGCGAAAATTTTGAGTTTTTCCAGCGTTTCTTACCTCCAAACTGCCATATCTCGCGAACGGATTGACCAATCCGCAAAATTTCTGTTGCATCTGAAAGTAGAAACTCGCCCGATTACAACGGTATGAGTAGTTTTCCCCTAGGCCGTTCTAGTTATTCGTTTCGAGCATCAGAACTGCGAAAGTTTTGAGTTTTTCAAGCGTTTCTTACCCCAAAACTGCCATATCTCGCGAACGGATTGACCAATGCGCAAAATTTCTGTTGCATCTGAAAGTAGAAACTCGCCCGATTACAACGGTATGAGTAGTTTTCCCCTAGGCCGTTCTAGTTATTCGTTTCGAGCATCAGAACTGCGAAAATTCTGAGTTTCTCAAGCGTTTCTTACGTCAAAACTGCCATATCACGGAACGGATTGACCAATCCGCAAATTTCTGCTGCATCTGAAAGTAGAAACTCGCCCGTTTACAACGGTATGAGTGGTTTTCCCCTAGGCCGTTCTAGTTATTCTTTTCGAGCATCAGAACCCCGAAAATTTTGTGTTTCTCAAGCGTTTCTTACCTCAAAACTGCCATATCTCGCGAACGGATTGACCAATCCGCAAAATTACTGTTGCATCTGAAAGTAGAAACTCGCCCGTTTACAACGGTATGAGTGGTTTTCCCCTAGGCCGTTCTAGTTATTCGTTTCGAGCATCAGAACTGCGAAAATTTGGAGTTTTTCAAGCGTTTCTTACCTCAAAACTGCCATATCTCGCGTACGGATTGACCAATCCGCAAAATTTCTGTTGCATCTGAAAGTAGAAGCTCGCCCGGTTACAACGGTATGAGTAGTTTTCCCCTAGGCCGTCCTAGTTATTCGTTTCGAGCATCGGAACTGCGAAAATTTTGAGTTTTTCCAGCGTTTCTTACCTCCAAACTGCCATATCTCGCGAACGGATTGACCAATCCGCAAAATTTCTGTTGCATCTGAAAGTAGAAACTCGCCCGATTACAACGGTATGAGTAGTTTTCCCCTAGGCCGTTCTAGTTATTCGTTTCGAGCATCAGAACTGCGAAAGTTTTGAGTTTTTCAAGCGTTTCTTACTTCAAAACTGCCATATCTCGCGAACGGATTGACCAATCCGCAAAATTTCTGTTGCATCTGAAAGTAGAAGCTCGACCGATTACAACGGTATGAGTAGTTTTCCTCTAGGCCGTTCTAGTTATTCGTTTCGAGCATCAGAACTGCGAAAATTTTGAGTTTTTCAAGCGTTTCTTACGTCAAAACTGCCATATCTCGGAACGGATTGACCAATCCGCAAAATTTCTGTTGCATCTGAAAGTACAAACTCGCCCGTTTACAACGGTATGAGTGGTTTTCCCCTAGGCCGTTCTAGTTATTCGTTTCGAGCATCGGAACTGCGAAATAGTGGGGTTTCTCAAGCGTTTCTTACATCCAAACTGCCATATCTCGCGAACGGATTGACCAATCCGCAAAATTTCTGTTGCATCTGAAAGTAGAAACTCGCCCGATTACAACGGCTCGAGTAGTTTTCCCCTAGGCCGTTCTAGTTATTCTTTTCGAGCATCAGAACCCCGAAAATTTTGTGTTTCTCAAGGGTTTCTTACCTCAAAACTGCCATATCTCGCGAACGGATTGACCAATCCGCAAAATTACTGTTGCATCTGAAAGTAGAAACTCGCCCGTTTACAACGGTATGAGTGGTTTTCCCCTAGGCCGTTCTAGTTATTCGTTTCGAGCATCAGAACTGCGAAAATTTGGAGTTTTTCAAGCGTTTCTTACCTCAAAACTGCCATATCTCGCGTACGGATTGACCAATCCGCAAAATTTCTGTTGCATCTGAAAGTAGAAGCTCGCCCGGTTACAACGGTATGAGTAGTTTTCCCCTAGGCCGTCCTAGTTATTCGTTTCGACCATCAGAACTGCGAAAATTTTGAGTTTTTCCAGCGTTTCTTACCTCCAAACTGCCATATCTCGCGAACGGATTGACCAATCCGCAAAATTTCTGTTGCATCTGAAAGTAGAAACTCGCCCGATTACAACGGTATGAGTAGTTTTCCCCTAGGCCGTTCTAGTTATTCGTTTCGAGCATCAGAACTGCGAAAGTTTTGAGTTTTTCAAGCGTTTCTTACTTCAAAACTGCCATATCTCGCGAACGGATTGACCAATCCGCAAAATTTCTGTTGCATCTGAAAGTAGAAGCTCGCCCGATTACAACGGTATGAGTAGTCTTCCTCTTGGCCGTTCTAGTTATTCGTTTCGAGCATCAGAACTGCGAAAATTTTGAGTTTTTCAAGCGTTTCTTACCCCAAAACTGCCATATCTCGCGAACGGATTGACCAATGCGCAAAATTTCTGTTGCATCTGAAAGTAGAAACTCGCCCGATTACAACGGTATGAGTAGTTTTCCCCCAGGCCGTTCTAGTTATTCGTTTGGTGCATCAGAATTGCGAAAATTTTGAGTTTCTCAAGCGTTTCTTACCTCAAAACTGCCATATCTCGCGAACGGATTGACCAATCCGCAAAATTTCTGTTGCATCTGAAAGTAGAAACTCGCCCGTTTACAACGGTATGAGTGGTTTTCCCCTAGGCCGTCCTAGTTATTCGTTTCGAGCATCAGAACTGCGAAAATTTTGAGTTTTTCAAGCGTTTCTTACCTCCAAACTGCCATATCTCGCGAACGGATTGACCAATCCGCAAAATTTCTGTTGCATCTGAAAGTACAAACTCGCCCGTTTACAACGGTATGAGTGGTTTTCCCCTAGGCCGTTCTAGTTATTCGTTTCGAGCATCAGAACTGCGAAAATTCTGAGTTTCTCAAGCGTTTCTTACGTCAAAACTGCCATATCACGGAACGGATTGACCAATCCGCAAATTTCTGCTGCATCTGAAAGTAGAAACTCGCCCGTTTACAACGGTATGAGTGGTTTTCCCCTAGGCCGTTCTAGTTATTCTTTTCGAGCATCAGAACCCCGAAAATTTTGTGTTTCTCAAGCGTTTCTTACCTCAAAACTGCCATATCTCGCGAACGGATTGACCAATCCGCAAAGTTTCTGTTGCATCTGAAAGTAGAAACTCGCCCCATTACAACGGTATGAGTAGTTTTCCCCTAGGCCGTTCTATTTATTCGTTTCGAGCATCAGAACTGCGAAAATTTGGAGTTTCTCAAGCGTTTCTTACCTCAAAACTGCCATATCTCGCGAACGGATTGACCAATCCGCAAAATTTCTCTTGCATCTGAAAGTAGAAACTCGCCCCATTACAACGGTATGAGTGGTTTTCCCCTAGGCCGTTCTAGTTATTCGTTTCGAGCATCAGAACTGCGAAAATTTGGAGTTTCTCAAGCGTTTCTTACCTCAAAACTGCCATATCTCGCGAACGGATTGGCCAATCCGCAAAATTTCTCTTGCATCTGAAAGTAGAAACTCGCCCCATTACAACGGCATGAGTAGTTTTCCCCTAGGCCGTTCTAGTTATTCTTTTCGAGCATCAGAACCCCGAAAATTTTGTGTTTCTCAAGGGTTTCTTACCTCAAAACTGCCATATCTCGCGAACGGATTGACCAATCCGCAAAATTACTGTTGCATCTGAAAGTAGAAACTCGCCCGTTTACAACGGTATGAGTGGTTTTCCCCTAGGCCGTTCTAGTTATTCGTTTCGAGCATCAGAACTGCGAAAATTTGGAGTTTTTCAAGCGTTTCTTACCTCAAAACTGCCATATCTCGCGTACGGATTGACCAATCCGCAAAATTTCTGTTGCATCTGAAAGTAGAAGCTCGCCCGGTTACAACGGTATGAGTAGTTTTCCCCTAGGCCGTCCTAGTTATTCGTTTCGACCATCAGAACTGCGAAAATTTTGAGTTTTTCCAGCGTTTCTTACCTCCAAACTGCCATATCTCGCGAACGGATTGACCAATCCGCAAAATTTCTGTTGCATCTGAAAGTAGAAACTCGCCCGATTACAACGGTATGAGTAGTTTTCCCCTAGGCCGTTCTAGTTATTCGTTTCGAGCATCAGAACTGCGAAAGTTTTGAGTTTTTCAAGCGTTTCTTACTTCAAAACTGCCATATCTCGCGAACGGATTGACCAATCCGCAAAATTTCTGTTGCATCTGAAAGTAGAAGCTCGCCCGATTACAACGGTATGAGTAGTCTTCCTCTTGGCCGTTCTAGTTATTCGTTTCGAGCATCAGAACTGCGAAAATTTTGAGTTTTTCAAGCGTTTCTTACCCCAAAACTGCCATATCTCGCGAACGGATTGACCAATGCGCAAAATTTCTGTTGCATCTGAAAGTAGAAACTCGCCCGATTACAACGGTATGAGTAGTTTTCCCCCAGGCCGTTCTAGTTATTCGTTTGGTGCATCAGAATTGCGAAAATTTTGAGTTTCTCAAGCGTTTCTTACCTCAAAACTGCCATATCTCGCGAACGGATTGACCAATCCGCAAAATTTCTGTTGCATCTGAAAGTAGAAACTCGCCCGTTTACAACGGTATGAGTGGTTTTCCCCTAGGCCGTCCTAGTTATTCGTTTCGAGCATCAGAACTGCGAAAATTTTGAGTTTTTCAAGCGTTTCTTACCTCCAAACTGCCATATCTCGCGAACGGATTGACCAATCCGCAAAATTTCTGTTGCATCTGAAAGTACAAACTCGCCCGTTTACAACGGTATGAGTGGTTTTCCCCTAGGCCGTTCTAGTTATTCGTTTCGAGCATCAGAACTGCGAAAATTCTGAGTTTCTCAAGCGTTTCTTACGTCAAAACTGCCATATCACGGAACGGATTGACCAATCCGCAAATTTCTGCTGCATCTGAAAGTAGAAACTCGCCCGTTTACAACGGTATGAGTGGTTTTCCCCTAGGCCGTTCTAGTTATTCTTTTCGAGCATCAGAACCCCGAAAATTTTGTGTTTCTCAAGCGTTTCTTACCTCAAAACTGCCATATCTCGCGAACGGATTGACCAATCCGCAAAGTTTCTGTTGCATCTGAAAGTAGAAACTCGCCCCATTACAACGGTATGAGTAGTTTTCCCCTAGGCCGTTCTAGTTATTCGTTTCGAGCATCAGAACTGCGAAAATTTGGAGTTTCTCAAGCGTTTCTTACCTCAAAACTGCCATATCTCGCGAACGGATTGACCAATCCGCAAAATTTCTCTTGCATCTGAAAGTAGAAACTCGCCCCATTACAACGGTATGAGTGGTTTTCCCCTAGGCCGTTCTAGTTATTCGTTTCGAGCATCAGAACTGCGAAAATTTGGAGTTTCTCAAGCGTTTCTTACCTCAAAACTGCCATATCTCGCGAACGGATTGGCCAATCCGCAAAATTTCTCTTGCATCTGAAAGTAGAAACTCGCCCCATTACAACGGCATGAGTAGTTTTCCCCTAGGCCGTTCTAGTTATTCGTTTCGAGCATCAGAACTGCGAAAATTTGGAGTTTCTCAAGCGTTTCTTACCTCAAAACTGCCATATCTCGCGAACGGATTGACCAATCCGCAAAGTTTCTGTCGCATCTGAAAGTAGAAACTCGCCCCATTACAACGGTATGAGTAGTTTTCCCCTAGGCCGTTCTAGTTATTCGTTTCGAGCATCAGAACTGCGAAAATTTGGAGTTTCTCAAGCGTTTCTTACCTCAAAACTGCCATATCTCGCGAACGGATTGACCAATCCGCAAAATTTCTCTTGCATCTGAAAGTAGAAACTCGCCCCATTACAAGGGTATGAGTAGTTTTCCCCTAGGACGTTCTAGTTATTCGTTTCGAGCATCAGAACTGCGAAGATTTGGAGTTTCTCAAGCGTTTCTTACCTCAAAACTGCCATATCTCGCGAACGGATTGACCAATCCGCAAAGTTTCTGTCGCATCTGAAAGTAGAAACTCGCCCCATTACAACGGTATGAGTAGTTTTCCCCTAGGCCGTTCTAGTTATTCGTTTCGAGCATCAGAAGTGCGAAAATTTGGAGTTTCTCAAGCGTTTCTTACCTCAAAACTGCCATATCTCGCGAACGGATTGACCAATCCGCAAAGTTTCTGTTGCATCTGAAAGTAGAAACTCGCCCCATTACAACGGTATGAGTAGTTTTCCCCTAGGCCGTTCTAGTTATTCGTTTCGAGCATCAGAACTGCGAAAATTTGGAGTTTCTCAAGCGTTTCTTACCTCAAAACTGCCATATCTCGCGAACGGATTGACCAATCCGCAAAATTTCTCTTGCACCTGAAAGTAGAAACTCGCCCCATTACAACGGTATGAGTAGTTTGCGCCTAGGCCGTTCTAGTTATTCGTTTCGAGCATCAGAACTGCGAAAATTTGGAGTTTCTCAAGCGTTTCTTACCTCAAAACTGCCATATCTCGCGAACGGATTGGCCAATCCGCAAAATTTCTCTTGCATCTGAAAGTAGAAACTCGCCCCATTACAACGGTATGAGTAGTTTTCCCCTAGGCCGTTCTAGTTATTCGTTTCGAGCATCAGAACTGCGAAAATTTGGAGTTTCTCAAGCGTTTCTTACCTCAAAACTGCCATATCTCGCGAACGGATTGACCAATCCGCAAAGTTTCTGTTGCATCTGAAAGTAGAAACTCGCCCCATTACAACGGTATGAGTAGTTTTCCCCTAGGCCGTTCTAGTTATTCGTTTCGAGCATCAGAACTGCGAAAATTTTGAGTTTTTCAAGCGTTTCTTACCTCAAAACTGCCATATCTCGCGAACGGATTGACCAATCCGCAAAATTTCTGTTGCAACTGAAAGTAGAAACTCGCCCGATTACAACAGCTCGAGTAGTTTTCCCCTAGGCCGTTCTAGTTATTCTTTTCGAGCATCAGAACCGCGAAAATTTTGAGTTTCTCAAGCGTTTCTTACCTCAAAACTGCCATATCTCGCGAACGGATTGACCAATCCGCAAAATTTCTGTTGCATCTGAAAGTAGAAACTCGCCCGTTTACAACGGTATGAGTAGTTTTCCCCCAGGCCGTTCTAGTTATTCGTTTCGAGCATCAGAATTGCGAAAATTTTGAGTTTCTCAAGCGTTTCTTACCTCAAAACTGCCATAACTCGCCAACGGATTGACCAATCCGCAAAATTTCTGTTGCATCTGAAAGTAGAAACTCGCCCGTTTACAACGGTATGAGTGGTTTTCCCCTAGGCCGCTCTAGTTATTCGTTTCGAGCATCAGAACTGCGAAAATTTGGAGTTTTTCAAGCGTTTCTTACATCGCAACAGCCATATCTCGCGAACGGATTGACCAATCCGCAAAATTTCTGTTGCATATGAAAGTAGAAACTCACCCGATTACAACGGTGTGAGTAGTTTTCCCCTAGGCCGTTCTAGTTATTCGTTTCGAGCATCAGAACTGCGAAAATTCTGAGTTTCTCAAGCGTTTCTTACGTCAAAACTGCCATATCACGGAACGGATTGACCAATCCGCAAATTTCTGCTGCATCTGAAAGTAGAAACTCGCCCGTTTACAACGGTATGAGTGGTTTTCCCCTAGGCCGTTCTAGTTATTCTTTTCGAGCATCAGAACCCCGAAAATTTTGTGTTTCTCAAGCGTTTCTTACCTCAAAACTGCCATATCTCGCGAACGGATTGACCAATCCGCAAAATTACTGTTGCATCTGAAAGTAGAAACTCGCCCGTTTACAACGGTATGAGTGGTTTTCCCCTAGGCCGTTCTAGTTATTCGTTTCGAGCATCAGAACTGCGAATATTTGGAGTTTTTCAAGCGTTTCTTACCTCAAAACTGCCATATCTCGCGTACGGATTGACCAATCCGCAAAATTTCTGTTGCATCTGAAAGTAGAAGCTCGCCCGGTTACAACGGTATGAGTAGTTTTCCCCTAGGCCGTCCTAGTTATTCGTTTCGAGCATCGGAACTGCGAAAATTTTGAGTTTTTCCAGCGTTTCTTACCTCCAAACTGCCATATCTCGCGAACGGATTGACCAATCCGCAAAATTTCTGTTGCATCTGAAAGTAGAAACTCGCCCGATTACAACGGTATGAGTAGTTTTCCCCTAGGCCGTTCTAGTTATTCGTTTCGAGCATCAGAACTGCGAAAGTTTTGAGTTTTTCAAGCGTTTCTTACTTCAAAACTGCCATATCTCGCGAACGGATTGACCAATCCGCAAAATTTCTGTTGCATCTGAAAGTAGAAGCTCGCCCGATTACAACGGTATGAGTAGTTTTCCTCTAGGCCGTTCTAGTTATTCGTTTCGAGCATCAGAACTGCGAAAATTTTGAGTTTTTCAAGCGTTTCTTACGTCAAAACTGCCATATCTCGGAACGGATTGACCAATCCGCAAAATTTCTGTTGCATCTGAAAGTAGAAACTCGCCCGTTTACAACGGTATGAGTGGTTTTCCCCTAGGCCGTTCTAGTTATTCGTTTCGAGCATCGGAACTGCGAAATTGTGGGGTTTCTCAAGCGTTTCTTACATCCAAACTGCCATATCTCGCGAACGGATTGACCAATCCGCAAAATTTCTGTTGCATATGAAAGTAGAAACTCACCCGATTACAACGGTGTGAGTAGTTTTCCCCTAGGCCGTTCTAGTTATTCGTTTCGAGCATCAGAACTGCGAAAATTCTGAGTTTCTCAAGCGTTTCTTACGTCAAAACTGCCATATCTCGGAACGGATTGACCAATCCGCAAAATTTCTGTTGCATCTGAAAGTACAAACTCGCCCGTTTACAACGGTATGAGTGGTTTTCCCCTAGGCCGTTCTAGTTATTCGTTTCGAGCATCGGAACTGCGAAATTGTGGGGTTTCTCAAGCGTTTCTTACATCCAAACTGCCATATCTCGCGAACGGATTGACCAATCCGCAAAATTTCTGTTGCATCTGAAAGTAGAAACTCGCCCGATTACAACGGCTCGAGTAGTTTTCCCCTAGGCCGTTCTAGTTATTCTTTTCGAGCATCAGAACCCCGAAAATTTTGTGTTTCTCAAGGGTTTCTTACCTCAAAACTGCCATATCTCGCGAACGGATTGACCAATCCGCAAAATTACTGTTGCATCTGAAAGTAGAAACTCGCCCGTTTACAACGGTATGAGTGGTTTTCCCCTAGGCCGTTCTAGTTATTCGTTTCGAGCATCAGAACTGCGAAAATTTGGAGTTTTTCAAGCGTTTCTTACCTCAAAACTGCCATATCTCGCGTACGGATTGACCAATCCGCAAAATTTCTGTTGCATCTGAAAGTAGAAGCTCGCCCGGTTACAACGGTATGAGTAGTTTTCCCCTAGGCCGTCCTAGTTATTCGTTTCGACCATCAGAACTGCGAAAATTTTGAGTTTTTCCAGCGTTTCTTACCTCCAAACTGCCATATCTCGCGAACGGATTGACCAATCCGCAAAATTTCTGTTGCATCTGAAAGTAGAAACTCGCCCGATTACAACGGTATGAGTAGTTTTCCCCTAGGCCGTTCTAGTTATTCGTTTCGAGCATCAGAACTGCGAAAGTTTTGAGTTTTTCAAGCGTTTCTTACTTCAAAACTGCCATATCTCGCGAACGGATTGACCAATCCGCAAAATTTCTGTTGCATCTGAAAGTAGAAGCTCGCCCGATTACAACGGTATGAGTAGTCTTCCTCTTGGCCGTTCTAGTTATTCGTTTCGAGCATCAGAACTGCGAAAATTTTGAGTTTTTCAAGCGTTTCTTACCCCAAAACTGCCATATCTCGCGAACGGATTGACCAATGCGCAAAATTTCTGTTGCATCTGAAAGTAGAAACTCGCCCGATTACAACGGTATGAGTAGTTTTCCCCCAGGCCGTTCTAGTTATTCGTTTGGTGCATCAGAATTGCGAAAATTTTGAGTTTCTCAAGCGTTTCTTACCTCAAAACTGCCATATCTCGCGAACGGATTGACCAATCCGCAAAATTTCTGTTGCATCTGAAAGTAGAAACTCGCCCGTTTACAACGGTATGAGTGGTTTTCCCCTAGGCCGTCCTAGTTATTCGTTTCGAGCATCAGAACTGCGAAAATTTTGAGTTTTTCAAGCGTTTCTTACATCAAAACTGCCATATCTCGCGAACGGATTGACCAATGCGCAAAATTTCTGTTGCATCTGAAAGTAGAAACTCGCCCGTTTAGAACGGTATGAATGGTTTTCCCCTAGGCCGTTATAGTTATTCGTTTCGAGCATCGGAACTGCGAAATTGTGGGGTTTCTCAAGCGTTTCTTACATCAAAACTGCCATATCTCGCGAACGGATTGACCAATGCGCAAAATTTCTGTTGCATCTGAAAGTAGAAACTCGCCCGTTTACAACGGTATGAGTGGTTTTCCCCTAGGCCGTCCTAGTTATTCGTTTCGAGCATCAGAACTGCGAAAATTCTGAGTTTCTCAAGCGTTTCTTACGTCAAAACTGCCATATCTCGGAACGGATTGACCAATCCGCAAAATTTCTGTTGCATCTGAAAGTACAAACTCGCCCGTTTACAACGGTATGAGTGGTTTTCCCCTAGGCCGTTCTAGTTATTCGTTTCGAGCATCGGAACTGCGAAATTGTGGGGTTTCTCAAGCGTTTCTTACATCCAAACTGCCATATCTCGCGAACGGATTGACCAATCCGCAAAATTTCTGTTGCATCTGAAAGTAGAAACTCGCCCGATTACAACGGCTCGAGTAGTTTTCCCCTAGGCCGTTCTAGTTATTCTTTTCGAGCATCAGAACCCCGAAAATTTTGTGTTTCTCAAGGGTTTCTTACCTCAAAACTGCCATATCTCGCGAACGGATTGACCAATCCGCAAAATTACTGTTGCATCTGAAAGTAGAAACTCGCCCGTTTACAACGGTATGAGTGGTTTTCCCCTAGGCCGTTCTAGTTATTCGTTTCGAGCATCAGAACTGCGAAAATTTGGAGTTTTTCAAGCGTTTCTTACCTCAAAACTGCCATATCTCGCGTACGGATTGACCAATCCGCAAAATTTCTGTTGCATCTGAAAGTAGAAGCTCGCCCGGTTACAACGGTATGAGTAGTTTTCCCCTAGGCCGTCCTAGTTATTCGTTTCGACCATCAGAACTGCGAAAATTTTGAGTTTTTCCAGCGTTTCTTACCTCCAAACTGCCATATCTCGCGAACGGATTGACCAATCCGCAAAATTTCTGTTGCATCTGAAAGTAGAAACTCGCCCGATTACAACGGTATGAGTAGTTTTCCCCTAGGCCGTTCTAGTTATTCGTTTCGAGCATCAGAACTGCGAAAGTTTTGAGTTTTTCAAGCGTTTCTTACTTCAAAACTGCCATATCTCGCGAACGGATTGACCAATGCGCAAAATTTCTGTTGCATCTGAAAGTAGAAGCTCGCCCGATTACAACGGTATGAGTAGTTTTCCCCAGGCCGTTCTAGTTATTCGTTTGGTGCATCAGAATTGCGAAAATTTTGAGTTTCTCAAGCGTTTCTTACCTCAAAACTGCCATATCTCGCGAACGGATTGACCAATCCGCAAAATTTCTGTTGCATCTGAAAGTAGAAACTCGCCCGTTCACAACGGTATGAGTGGTTTTCCCCTAGGCCGTCCTAGTTATTCGTTTCGAGCATCAGAACTGCGAAAATTTTGAGTTTTTCAAGCGTTTCTTACATCAAAACTGCCATATCTCGCGAACGGATTGACCAATGCGCAAAATTTCTGTTGCATCTGAAAGTAGAAACTCGCCCGTTTAGAACGGTATGAATGGTTTTCCCCTAGGCCGTTATAGTTATTCGTTTCGAGCATCGGAACTGCGAAATTGTGGGGTTTCTCAAGCGTTTCTTACATCCAAACTGCCATATCTCGCGAACGGATTGACCAATCCGCAAAATTTCTGTTGCATCTGAAAGTAGAAACTCGCCCGATTACAACGCCTCGAGTAGTTTCCCCCTAGGCCGTTCTAGTTATACTTTTCGAGCATCAGAACTGCGAAAATTTGGAGTTTTTCAAGCGTTTCTTACCTCAAAACTGCCATATCTCGCGTACGGATTGACCAATCCGCAAAATTTCTGTTGCAACTGAAAGTAGAAACTCGCCCCATTACAAGGGTATGAGTAGTTTTCCCCTAGGCCGTTCTAGTTATTCGTTTCGAGCATCAGAACTGCGAAAATTCTGAGTTTCTCAAGCGTTTCTTACGTCAAAACTGCCATATCTCGCGAACGGATTGACCAATCCGCAAAATTTCTGTTGCATCTGAAAGTAGAAACTCGCCCGTTTACAACGGTATGAGTGGTTTTCCCCTAGGCTGTTCTAGTTATTCATTTCGAGCATCAGAACTGCGAAATTGTGGGGTTTCTCAAGCGTTTCTTACCTCCAAACTGCCATATCTCGCGAACGGATTGACCAATCCGCAAAATTTCTGTTGCATCTGAAAGTAGAAACTCGCCCGATTACAACGGCTCGAGTAGTTTTCCCCTAGGCCGTTCTAGTTATTCTTTTCGAGCATCAGAACCGCGAAAATTTTGAGTTTCTCAAGCGTTTCTTACCTCAAAACTGCCATATCTCGCGAACGGATTGACCAATCCGCAAAATTTCTGTTGCATCTGAAAGTAGAAACTCGCCCGTTTACAACGGTATGAGTGGTTTTCCCCTAGGCCGTTCTAGTTATTCGTTTCGAGCATCAGAACTGCGAAAATTTTGAGTTTTTCAAGCGTTTCTTACCTCGAAACTGCCATATCTCGCGAACGGATTGACCAATCCGCAAAATTTCTGTTGCAACTGAAAGTAGAAACTCGCCCGATTACAACAGCTCGAGTAGTTTTCCCCTAGGCCGTTCTAGTTATTCTTTTCGAGCATCAGAACTGCGAAAATTTTGAGTTTTTCAAGCGTTTCTTACCTCAAAACTGCCATATCTCGCGAACGGATTGACCAATCCGCAAAATTTCTGTTGCATCTGAAAGTAGAAACTCGCCCGATTACAACGGTATGAGTAGTTTTCCTCTTGGCCGTTCTAGTTATTCGTTTCGAGCATCAGAACTGCGAAAATTTTGAGTTTTTCAAGCGTTTCTTACCTCAAAACTGCCATACCTCGCGAACGGATTGACCAATCCGCAAAATTTCTGTTGCATCTGAAAGTAGAAACTCGCCCGTTTACAACGGTATGAGTGGTTTTCCCCTAGGCCGTTCTAGTTATTCGTTTCGAGCATCAGAACTGCGAAAATTTTGAGTTTTTCAAGCGTTTCTTACCTCAAAACTGCCATATCTCGCGAACGGATTGACCAATCCGCAAAATTTCTGTTGCATCTGAAAGTAGAAACTCGCCCGATTACAACGGTATGAGTAGTTTTCCTCTTGGCCGTTCTAGTTATTCGTTTCGAGCATCAGAACTGCGAAAATTTTGAGTTTTTCAAGCGTTTCTTACCCCAAAACTGCCATATCTCGCGAACGGATTGACCAATGCGCAAAATTTCTGTTGCATCTGAAAGTAGAAACTCGCCCGATTACAACGGTATGAGTAGTTTTCCCCCAGGCCGTTCTAGTTATTCGTTTGGTGCATCAGAATTGCGAAAATTTTGAGTTTCTCAAGCGTTTCTTACCTCAAAACTGCCATATCTCGCGAACGGATTGACCAATCCGCAAAATTTCTGTTGCATCTGAAAGTAGAATCTCGCCCGATTACAACGGCTCGAGTAGTTTTCCCCTAGGCCATTCTAGTTATTCTTTTCGAGCATCAGAACCGCGAAAATTTTGAGTTTCTCAAGCGTTTCTTACCTCAAAACTGCCACATCTCGCGAACGGATTGACCAATCCGCAAAATTTCTGTTGCATCTGAAAGTAGAAACTCGCCCGTTTACAACGGTATGAGTGGTTTTCCCCTAGGCCGTTCTAGTTATTCTTTTCGAGCATCGGAACCGCGAAAATTTTGAGTTTCTCAAGCGTTTCTTACCTCAAAACTGCCATATCTCGCGAACGGATTGACCAATCCGCAAAATTTCTGTTGCATCTGAAAGTAGAAACTCGCCCGTTTACAACGGTATGAGTGGTTTTCCCCTAGGCCGTTCTAGTTATTCGTTTCGAGCATCAGAACTGCGAAAATTTTGAGTTTTTCAAGCGTTTCTTACATCAAAACTGCCATATCTCGCGAACGGATTGACCAATGCGCAAAATTTCTGTTGCATCTGAAAGTAGAAACTCGCCCGTTTACAACGGTATGAGTGGTTTTCCCCTAGGCCGTTCTAGTTATTCGTTTCGAGCATCGGAACTGCGAAATTGTGGGGTTTCTCAAGCGTTTCTTACATCCAAACTGCCATATCTCGCGAACGGATTGACCAATCCGCAAAATTTCTGTTGCATCTGAAAGTAGAAACTCGCCCGATTACAACGCCTCGAGTAGTTTCCCCCTAGGCCGTTCTAGTTATACTTTTCGAGCATCAGAACTGCGAAAATTTGGAGTTTTTCAAGCGTTTCTTACCTCAAAACTGCCATATCTCGCGTACGGATTGACCAATCCGCAAAATTTCTGTTGCAACTGAAAGTAGAAACTCGCCCCATTACAAGGGTATGAGTAGTTTTCCCCTAGGCCGTTCTAGTTATTCGTTTCGAGCATCAGAACTGCGAAAATTTTGAGATTCTCAAGCGTTTCTTACGTCAAAACTGCCATATCTCGCGAACGGATTGACCAATCCCCAAAATTTCTGTTGCATCTGAAAGTAGAAACTCGCCCGTTTACAACGGTATGAGTGGTTTTCCCCTAGGCTGTTCTAGTTATTCATTTCGAGCATCAGAACTGCGAAATTGTGGGGTTTCTCAAGCGTTTCTTACCTCCAAACTGCCATATCTCGCGAACGGATTGACCAATCCGCAAAATTTCTGTTGCATCTGAAAGTAGAAACTCGCCCGATTACAACGGCTCGAGTAGTTTTCCCCTAGGCCGTTCTAGTTATTCTTTTCGAGCATCAGAACCGCGAAAATTTTGAGTTTCTCAAGCGTTTCTTACCTCAAAACTGCCATATCTCGCAAACGGATTGACCAATCCGCAAAATTTCTGTTGCATCTGAAAGTAGAAACTCGCCCGTTTACAACGGTATGAGTGGTTTTCCCCTAGGCCGTTCTAGTTATTCGTTTCGAGCATCAGAACTGCGAAAATTTTGAGTTTTTCAAGCGTTTCTTACCTCGAAACTGCCATATCTCGCGAACGGATTGACCAATCCGCAAAATTTCTGTTGCAACTGAAAGTAGAAACTCGCCCGATTACAACAGCTCGAGTAGTTTTCCCCTAGGCCGTTCTAGTTATTCTTTTCGAGCATCAGAACCGCGAAAATTTTGAGTTTCTCAAGCGTTTCTTACCTCAAAACTGCCATACCTCGCGAACGGATTGACCAATCCGCAAAATTTCTGTTGCATCTGAAAGTAGAAACTCGCCCGTTTACAACGGTATGAGTGTTTTTCCCCTAGGCCGTTCTAGTTATTCGTTTCGAGCATCAGAACTGCGAAAATTTTGAGTTTTTCAAGCGCTTCTTACCTCAAAACTGCCATATCTCGCGAACGGATTGACCAATCCGCAAAATTTCTGTTGCAACTGAAAGTAGAAACTCGCCCGATTAAAACGGTATGAGTAGTTTTCCCCTAGGCCGTTCTAGAAATTCGTTTCGAGCATCAGAACTGCGAAAATTTTGAGTTTTTCAAGCGTTTCTTACCTCAAAACTGCCATATCTCGCGAACGGATTGACCAATGCGCAAAATTTCTGTTGCATCTGAAAGTAGAAACTCGCCCGATTACAACGGTATGAGTAGTTTTCCCCCAGGCCGTTCTAGTTATTCGTTTCGAGCATCAGAATTGCGAAAATTTTGAGTTTCTCAAGCGTTTCTTACCTCAAAACTGCCATAACTCGCCAACGGATTGACCAATCCGCAAAATTTCTGTTGCATCTGAAAGTAGAAACTCGCCCGTTTACAACGGTATGAGTGGTTTTCCCCTAGGCCGCTCTAGTTATTCGTTTCGAGCATCAGAACTGCGAAAATTTGGAGTTTTTCAAGCGTTTCTTACCTCAAAACTGCCATATCTCGCGAACGGATTGACCAATCCGCAAAATTTCCGTTGCATCTGAAAGTAGAAACTCGCCCGTTTACAACGGTATGAGTAGTTTTCCCCTAGGCCGTTCTAGTTATTCGTTTCGAGCATCAGAACTGCGAAAATTTTGAGTTTTTCAAGCGTTTCTTACATCAAAACTGCCATATCTCGCGAACGGATTGACCAATCCGCAAAATTTCTGTTGCATATGAAAGTAGAAACTCACCCGATTACAAGGGTGTGAGTAGTTTTCCCCTAGGCCGTTCTAGTTATTCGTTTCGAGCATCAGAACTGCGAAAATTCTGAGTTTCTCAAGCGTTTCTTACGTCAAAACTGCCATATCTCGGAACGGATTGACCAATCCGCAAAATTTCTGTTGCATCTGAAAGTAGAAACTCGCCCGTTTACAACGGTATGAGTGGTTTTCCCCTAGGCCGTTCTAGTTATTCGTTTCGAGCATCGGAACTGCGAAATTGTGGGGTTTCTCAAGCGTTTCTTACATCCAAACTGCCATATCTCGCGTACGGATTGACCAATCCGCAAAATTTCTGTTGCGTATGAAAGTAGAAACTCACCCGATTACAACGGTGTGAGTAGTTTTCCCCTAGGCCGTTCTAGTTATTCGTTTCGAGCATCAGAACTGCGAAAATTCTGAGTTTCTCAAGCGTTTCTTACGTCAAAACTGCCATATCTCGGAACGGATTGACCAATCCGCAAAATTTCTGTTGCATCTGAAAGTACAAACTCGCCCGTTTACAAAGGTATGAGTGGTTTTCCCCTAGGCCGTTCTAGTTATTCGTTTCGAGCATCGGAACTGCGAAATTGTGGGGTTTCTCAAGCGTTTCTTACATCCAAACTGCCATATCTCGCGAACGGATTGACCAATCCGCAAAATTTCTGTTGCATCTGAAAGTAGAAACTCGCCCGATTACAACGGCTCGAGTAGTTTTCCCCTAGGCCGTTCTAGTTATTCTTTTCGAGCATCAGAACCCCGAAAATTTTGAGTTTCTCAAGCGTTTCTTACCTCAAAACTGCCATATCTCGCAAACGGATTGACCAATCCGCAAAATTTCTGTTGCATCTGAAAGTAGAAACTCGCCCGTTTACAACGGTATGAGTGGTTTTCCCCTAGGCCGTTCTAGTTATTCGTTTCGAGCATCAGAACTGCGAAAATTTTGAGTTTTTCAAGCGTTTCTTACCTCGAAACTGCCATATCTCGCGAACGGATTGACCAATCCGCAAAATTTCTGTTGCATCTGAAAGTAGAAACTCGCCCGTTTACAACGGTATGAGTGGTTTTCCCCTAGGCTGTTCTAGTTATTCATTTCGAGCATCAGAACTGCGAAATTGTGGGGTTTCTCAAGCGTTTCTTACCTCCAAACTGCCATATCTCGCGAACGGATTGACCAATCCGCAAAATTTCTGTTGCATCTGAAAGTAGAAACTCGCCCGTTTACAACGGTATGAGTGGTTTTCCCCTAGGCCGTTCTAGTTATTCTTTTCGAGCATCGGAACCGCGAAAATTTTGAGTTTCTCAAGCGTTTCTTACCTCAAAACTGCCATATCTCGCGAACGGATTGACCAATCCGCAAAATTTCTGTTGCATCTGAAAGTAGAATCTCGCCCGATTACAACGGCTCGAGTAGTTTTCCCCTAGGCCATTCTAGTTATTCTTTTCGAGCATCAGAACCGCGAAAATTTTGAGTTTCTCAAGCGTTTCTTACCTCAAAACTGCCACATCTCGCGAACGGATTGACCAATCCGCAAAATTTCTGTTGCATCTGAAAGTAGAAACTCGCCCGTTTACAACGGTATGAGTGGTTTTCCCCTAGGCCGTTCTAGTTATTCTTTTCGAGCATCGGAACCGCGAAAATTTTGAGTTTCTCAAGCGTTTCTTACCTCAAAACTGCCATATCTCGCGAACGGATTGACCAATCCGCAAAATTTCTGTTGCATCTGAAAGTAGAAACTCGCCCGTTTACAACGGTATGAGTGGTTTTCCCCTAGGCCGTTCTAGTTATTCGTTTCGAGCATCAGAACTGCGAAAATTTTGAGTTTTTCAAGCGTTTCTTACATCAAAACTGCCATATCTCGCGAACGGATTGACCAATGCGCAAAATTTCTGTTGCATCTGAAAGTAGAAACTCGCCCGTTTACAACGGTATGAGTGGTTTTCCCCTAGGCCGTTCTAGTTATTCGTTTCGAGCATCGGAACTGCGAAATTGTGGGGTTTCTCAAGCGTTTCTTACATCCAAACTGCCATATCTCGCGAACGGATTGACCAATCCGCAAAATTTCTGTTGCATCTGAAAGTAGAAACTCGCCCGATTACAACGCCTCGAGTAGTTTCCCCCTAGGCCGTTCTAGTTATACTTTTCGAGCATCAGAACTGCGAAAATTTGGAGTTTTTCAAGCGTTTCTTACCTCAAAACTGCCATATCTCGCGTACGGATTGACCAATCCGCAAAATTTCTGTTGCAACTGAAAGTAGAAACTCGCCCCATTACAAGGGTATGAGTAGTTTTCCCCTAGGCCGTTCTAGTTATTCGTTTCGAGCATCAGAACTGCGAAAATTTTGAGTTTCTCAAGCGTTTCTTACGTCAAAACTGCCATATCTCGCGAACGGATTGACCAATCCCCAAAATTTCTGTTGCATCTGAAAGTAGAAACTCGCCCGTTTACAACGGTATGAGTGGTTTTCCCCTAGGCTGTTCTAGTTATTCATTTCGAGCATCAGAACTGCGAAATTGTGGGGTTTCTCAAGCGTTTCTTACCTCCAAACTGCCATATCTCGCGAACGGATTGACCAATCCGCAAAATTTCTGTTGCATCTGAAAGTAGAAACTCGCCCGATTACAACGGCTCGAGTAGTTTTCCCCTAGGCCGTTCTAGTTATTCTTTTCGAGCATCAGAACCGCGAAAATTTTGAGTTTCTCAAGCGTTTCTTACCTCAAAACTGCCATATCTCGCAAACGGATTGACCAATCCGCAAAATTTCTGTTGCATCTGAAAGTAGAAACTCGCCCGTTTACAACGGTATGAGTGGTTTTCCCCTAGGCCGTTCTAGTTATTCGTTTCGAGCATCAGAACTGCGAAAATTTTGAGTTTTTCAAGCGTTTCTTACCTCGAAACTGCCATATCTCGCGAACGGATTGACCAATCCGCAAAATTTCTGTTGCAACTGAAAGTAGAAACTCGCCCGATTACAACAGCTCGAGTAGTTTTCCCCTAGGCCGTTCTAGTTATTCTTTTCGAGCATCAGAACCGCGAAAATTTTGAGTTTCTCAAGCGTTTCTTACCTCAAAACTGCCATACCTCGCGAACGGATTGACCAATCCGCAAAATTTCTGTTGCATCTGAAAGTAGAAACTCGCCCGTTTACAACGGTATGAGTGTTTTTCCCCTAGGCCGTTCTAGTTATTCGTTTCGAGCATCAGAACTGCGAAAATTTTGAGTTTTTCAAGCGCTTCTTACCTCAAAACTGCCATATCTCGCGAACGGATTGACCAATCCGCAAAATTTCTGTTGCAACTGAAAGTAGAAACTCGCCCGATTAAAACGGTATGAGTAGTTTTCCCCTAGGCCGTTCTAGAAATTCGTTTCGAGCATCAGAACTGCGAAAATTTTGAGTTTTTCAAGCGTTTCTTACCTCAAAACTGCCATATCTCGCGAACGGATTGACCAATGCGCAAAATTTCTGTTGCATCTGAAAGTAGAAACTCGCCCGATTACAACGGTATGAGTAGTTTTCCCCCAGGCCGTTCTAGTTATTCGTTTCGAGCATCAGAATTGCGAAAATTTTGAGTTTCTCAAGCGTTTCTTACCTCAAAACTGCCATAACTCGCCAACGGATTGACCAATCCGCAAAATTTCTGTTGCATCTGAAAGTAGAAACTCGCCCGTTTACAACGGTATGAGTGGTTTTCCCCTAGGCCGCTCTAGTTATTCGTTTCGAGCATCAGAACTGCGAAAATTTGGAGTTTTTCAAGCGTTTCTTACCTCAAAACTGCCATATCTCGCGAACGGATTGACCAATCCGCAAAATTTCCGTTGCATCTGAAAGTAGAAACTCGCCCGTTTACAACGGTATGAGTAGTTTTCCCCTAGGCCGTTCTAGTTATTCGTTTCGAGCATCAGAACTGCGAAAATTTTGAGTTTTTCAAGCGTTTCTTACATCAAAACTGCCATATCTCGCGAACGGATTGACCAATCCGCAAAATTTCTGTTGCATATGAAAGTAGAAACTCACCCGATTACAAGGGTGTGAGTAGTTTTCCCCTAGGCCGTTCTAGTTATTCGTTTCGAGCATCAGAACTGCGAAAATTCTGAGTTTCTCAAGCGTTTCTTACGTCAAAACTGCCATATCTCGGAACGGATTGACCAATCCGCAAAATTTCTGTTGCATCTGAAAGTAGAAACTCGCCCGTTTACAACGGTATGAGTGGTTTTCCCCTAGGCCGTTCTAGTTATTCGTTTCGAGCATCGGAACTGCGAAATTGTGGGGTTTCTCAAGCGTTTCTTACATCCAAACTGCCATATCTCGCGTACGGATTGACCAATCCGCAAAATTTCTGTTGCGTATGAAAGTAGAAACTCACCCGATTACAACGGTGTGAGTAGTTTTCCCCTAGGCCGTTCTAGTTATTCGTTTCGAGCATCAGAACTGCGAAAATTCTGAGTTTCTCAAGCGTTTCTTACGTCAAAACTGCCATATCTCGGAACGGATTGACCAATCCGCAAAATTTCTGTTGCATCTGAAAGTACAAACTCGCCCGTTTACAAAGGTATGAGTGGTTTTCCCCTAGGCCGTTCTAGTTATTCGTTTCGAGCATCGGAACTGCGAAATTGTGGGGTTTCTCAAGCGTTTCTTACATCCAAACTGCCATATCTCGCGAACGGATTGACCAATCCGCAAAATTTCTGTTGCATCTGAAAGTAGAAACTCGCCCGATTACAACGGCTCGAGTAGTTTTCCCCTAGGCCGTTCTAGTTATTCTTTTCGAGCATCAGAACCCCGAAAATTTTGAGTTTCTCAAGCGTTTCTTACCTCAAAACTGCCATATCTCGCAAACGGATTGACCAATCCGCAAAATTTCTGTTGCATCTGAAAGTAGAAACTCGCCCGTTTACAACGGTATGAGTGGTTTTCCCCTAGGCCGTTCTAGTTATTCGTTTCGAGCATCAGAACTGCGAAAATTTTGAGTTTTTCAAGCGTTTCTTACCTCGAAACTGCCATATCTCGCGAACGGATTGACCAATCCGCAAAATTTCTGTTGCATCTGAAAGTAGAAACTCGCCCGTTTACAACGGTATGAGTGGTTTTCCCCTAGGCTGTTCTAGTTATTCATTTCGAGCATCAGAACTGCGAAATTGTGGGGTTTCTCAAGCGTTTCTTACCTCCAAACTGCCATATCTCGCGAACGGATTGACCAATCCGCAAAATTTCTGTTGCATCTGAAAGTAGAAACTCGCCCGATTACAACGGCTCGAGTAGTTTTCCCCTAGGCCGTTCTAGTTATTCTTTTCGAGCATCAGAACCGCGAAAATTTTGAGTTTCTCAAGCGTTTCTTACCTCAAAACTGCCATATCTCGCAAACGGATTGACCAATCCGCAAAATTTCTGTTGCATCTGAAAGTAGAAACTCGCCCGTTTACAACGGTATGAGTGGTTTTCCCCTAGGCCGTTCTAGTTATTCGTTTCGAGCATCGGAACTGCGAAATTGTGGGGTTTCTCAAGCGTTTCTTACATCCAAACTGCCATATCTCGCGAACGGATTGACCAATCCGCAAAATTTCTGTTGCATCTGAAAGTAGAAACTCGCCCGATTACAACGGCTCGAGTAGTTTTCCCCTAGGCCGTTCTAGTTATTCTTTTCGAGCATCAGAACCCCGAAAATTTTGTGTTTCTCAAGCGTTTCTTACGTCAAAACTGCCATATCTCGGAACGGATTGACCAATCCGCAAAATTACTGTTGCATCTGAAAGTACAAACTCGCCCGTTTACAACGGTATGAGTGGTTTTCCCCTAGGCCGTTCTAGTTATTCGTTTCGAGCATCGGAACTGCGAAATTGTGGGGTTTCTCAAGCGTTTCTTACATCCAAACTGCCATATCTCGCGAACGGATTGACCAATCCGCAAAATTTCTGTTGCATCTGAAAGTAGAAACTCGCCCGATTACAACGGCTCGAGTAGTTTTCCCTTAGGCCGTTCTAGTTATTCTTTTCGAGCATCAGAACCCCGAAAATTTTGTGTTTCTCAAGCGTTTCTTACCTCAAAACTGCCATATCTCGCGAACGGATTGACCAATCCGCAAAATTACTGTTGCATCTGAAAGTAGAAACTCGCCCGTTTACAACGGTATGAGTGGTTTTCCCCTAGGCCGTTCTAGTTATTCGTTTCGAGCATCAGAACTGCGAAAATTTGGAGTTTTTCAAGCGTTTCTTACCTCAAAACTGCCATATCTCGCGTACGGATTGACCAATCCGCAAAATTTCTGTTGCATCTGAAAGTAGAAGCTCGCCCGGTTACAACGGTATGAGTAGTTTTCCCCTAGGCCGTTCTAGTTATTCGTTTCGAGCATCAGAACTGCGAAAATTCTGAGTTTCTCAAGCGTTTCTTACGTCAAAACTGCCATATCTCGGAACGGATTGACCAATCCGCAAAATTTCTGTTGCATCTGAAAGTAGAAACTCGCCCGTTTACAACGGTATGAGTGGTTTTCCCCTAGGCCGTTCTAGTTATTCGTTTCGAGCATCGGAACTGCGAAATTGTGGGGTTTCTCAAGCGTTTCTTACATCCAAACTGCCATATCTCGCGACGGATTGACCAATCCGCAAAATTTCTGTTGCATATGAAAGTAGAAACTCACCCGATTACAACGGTGTGAGTAGTTTTCCCCTAGGCCGTTCTAGTTATTCGTTTCGAGCATCAGAACTGCGAAAATTCTGAGTTTCTCAAGCGTTTCTTACCTCAAAACTGCCATATCTCGCGAACGGATTGACCAATCCGCAAAATTTCTGTTGCATCTGAAAGTAGAAACTCGCCCGTTTACAACGGTATGAGTGGTTTTCCCCTAGGCCGCTCTAGTTATTCGTTTCGAGCATCAGAACTGCGAAAATTTGGAGTTTTTCAAGCGTTTCTTACCTCAAAACTGCCATATCTCGCGAACGGATTGACCAATCCGCAAAATTTCCGTTGCATCTGAAAGTAGAAACTCGCCCGTTTACAACGGTATGAGTAGTTTTCCCCTAGGCCGTTCTAGTTATTCGTTTCGAGCATCAGAACTGCGAAAATTTTGAGTTTTTCAAGCGTTTCTTACATCAAAACTGCCATATCTCGCGAACGGATTGACCAATCCGCAAAATTTCTGTTGCATATGAAAGTAGAAACTCACCCGATTACAAGGGTGTGAGTAGTTTTCCCCTAGGCCGTTCTAGTTATTCGTTTCGAGCATCAGAACTGCGAAAATTCTGAGTTTCTCAAGCGTTTCTTACGTCAAAACTGCCATATCTCGGAACGGATTGACCAATCCGCAAAATTTCTGTTGCATCTGAAAGTAGAAACTCGCCCGTTTACAACGGTATGAGTGGTTTTCCCCTAGGCCGTTCTAGTTATTCGTTTCGAGCATCGGAACTGCGAAATTGTGGGGTTTCTCAAGCGTTTCTTACATCCAAACTGCCATATCTCGCGTACGGATTGACCAATCCGCAAAATTTCTGTTGCGTATGAAAGTAGAAACTCACCCGATTACAACGGTGTGAGTAGTTTTCCCCTAGGCCGTTCTAGTTATTCGTTTCGAGCATCAGAACTGCGAAAATTCTGAGTTTCTCAAGCGTTTCTTACGTCAAAACTGCCATATCTCGGAACGGATTGACCAATCCGCAAAATTTCTGTTGCATCTGAAAGTACAAACTCGCCCGTTTACAAAGGTATGAGTGGTTTTCCCCTAGGCCGTTCTAGTTATTCGTTTCGAGCATCGGAACTGCGAAATTGTGGGGTTTCTCAAGCGTTTCTTACATCCAAACTGCCATATCTCGCGAACGGATTGACCAATCCGCAAAATTTCTGTTGCATCTGAAAGTAGAAACTCGCCCGATTACAACGGCTCGAGTAGTTTTCCCCTAGGCCGTTCTAGTTATTCTTTTCGAGCATCAGAACCCCGAAAATTTTGAGTTTCTCAAGCGTTTCTTACCTCAAAACTGCCATATCTCGCAAACGGATTGACCAATCCGCAAAATTTCTGTTGCATCTGAAAGTAGAAACTCGCCCGTTTACAACGGTATGAGTGGTTTTCCCCTAGGCCGTTCTAGTTATTCGTTTCGAGCATCAGAACTGCGAAAATTTTGAGTTTTTCAAGCGTTTCTTACCTCGAAACTGACATATCTCGCGAACGGATTGACCAATCCGCAAAATTTCTGTTGCATCTGAAAGTAGAAACTCGCCCGTTTACAACGGTATGAGTGGTTTTCCCCTAGGCTGTTCTAGTTATTCATTTCGAGCATCAGAACTGCGAAATTGTGGGGTTTCTCAAGCGTTTCTTACCTCCAAACTGCCATATCTCGCGAACGGATTGACCAATCCGCAAAATTTCTGTTGCATCTGAAAGTAGAAACTCGCCCGATTACAACGGCTCGAGTAGTTTTCCCCTAGGCCGTTCTAGTTATTCTTTTCGAGCATCAGAACCGCGAAAATTTTGAGTTTCTCAAGCGTTTCTTACCTCAAAACTGCCATATCTCGCAAACGGATTGACCAATCCGCAAAATTTCTGTTGCATCTGAAAGTAGAAACTCGCCCGTTTACAACGGTATGAGTGGTTTTCCCCTAGGCCGTTCTAGTTATTCGTTTCGAGCATCGGAACTGCGAAATTGTGGGGTTTCTCAAGCGTTTCTTACATCCAAACTGCCATATCTCGCGAACGGATTGACCAATCCGCAAAATTTCTGTTGCATCTGAAAGTAGAAACTCGCCCGATTACAACGGCTCGAGTAGTTTTCCCCTAGGCCGTTCTAGTTATTCTTTTCGAGCATCAGAACCCCGAAAATTTTGTGTTTCTCAAGCGTTTCTTACGTCAAAACTGCCATATCTCGGAACGGATTGACCAATCCGCAAAATTACTGTTGCATCTGAAAGTACAAACTCGCCCGTTTACAACGGTATGAGTGGTTTTCCCCTAGGCCGTTCTAGTTATTCGTTTCGAGCATCGGAACTGCGAAATTGTGGGGTTTCTCAAGCGTTTCTTACATCCAAACTGCCATATCTCGCGAACGGATTGACCAATCCGCAAAATTTCTGTTGCATCTGAAAGTAGAAACTCGCCCGATTACAACGGCTCGAGTAGTTTTCCCTTAGGCCGTTCTAGTTATTCTTTTCGAGCATCAGAACCCCGAAAATTTTGTGTTTCTCAAGCGTTTCTTACCTCAAAACTGCCATATCTCGCGAACGGATTGACCAATCCGCAAAATTACTGTTGCATCTGAAAGTAGAAACTCGCCCGTTTACAACGGTATGAGTGGTTTTCCCCTAGGCCGTTCTAGTTATTCGTTTCGAGCATCAGAACTGCGAAAATTTGGAGTTTTTCAAGCGTTTCTTACCTCAAAACTGCCATATCTCGCGTACGGATTGACCAATCCGCAAAATTTCTGTTGCATCTGAAAGTAGAAGCTCGCCCGGTTACAACGGTATGAGTAGTTTTCCCCTAGGCCGTTCTAGTTATTCGTTTCGAGCATCAGAACTGCGAAAATTCTGAGTTTCTCAAGCGTTTCTTACGTCAAAACTGCCATATCTCGGAACGGATTGACCAATCCGCAAAATTTCTGTTGCATCTGAAAGTAGAAACTCGCCCGTTTACAACGGTATGAGTGGTTTTCCCCTAGGCCGTTCTAGTTATTCGTTTCGAGCATCGGAACTGCGAAATTGTGGGGTTTCTCAAGCGTTTCTTACATCCAAACTGCCATATCTCGCGACGGATTGACCAATCCGCAAAATTTCTGTTGCATATGAAAGTAGAAACTCACCCGATTACAACGGTGTGAGTAGTTTTCCCCTAGGCCGTTCTAGTTATTCGTTTCGAGCATCAGAACTGCGAAAATTCTGAGTTTCTCAAGCGTTTCTTACCTCAAAACTGCCATATCTCGCGAACGGATTGACCAATCCGCAAAATTTCTGTTGCATATGAAAGTAGAAACTCACCCGATTACAACGGTGTGAGTAGTTTTCCCCTAGGCCGTTCTAGTTATTCGTTTCGAGCATCAGAACTGCGAAAATTCTGAGTTTGTCAAGCGTTTCTTACGTCAAAACTGCCATATCTCGGAACGGATTGACCAATCCGCAAAATTTCTGTTGCATCTGAAAGTACAAACTCGCCCGTTTACAACGGTATGAGTGGTTTTCCCCTAGGCCGTTCTAGTTATTCGTTTCGTGCATCGGAACTGCGAAATTGTGGGGTTTCTCAAGCGTTTCTTACATCCAAACTGCCATATCTCGCGAACGGATTGACGAATCCGCAAAATTTCTGTTGCATCTGAAAGTAGAAACTCGCCCGATTACAACGGCTCGAGTAGTTTTCCCCTAGGCCGTTCTAGTTATTCTTTTCGAGCATCAGAACCCCGAAAATTTTGTGTTTCTCAAGCGTTTCTTACCTCAAAACTGCCATATCTCGCGAACGGATTGACCAATCCGCAAAATTACTGTTGCATCTGAAAGTAGAAACTCGCCCGTTTACAACGGTATGAGTGGTTTTCCCCTAGGCCGTTCTAGTTATTCGTTTCGAGCATCAGAACTGCGAAAATTTGGAGTTTTTCAAGCGTTTCTTACCTCAAAACTGCCATATCTCGCGTACGGATTGACCAATCCGCAAAATTTCTGTTGCAACTGAAAGTAGAAACTCGCCCGATTACAACGGTATGAGTAGTTTTCCCCTAGGCCGTTCTAGAAATTCGTTTCGAGCATCAGAACTGCGAAAATTTTGAGTTTTTCAAGCGTTTCTTACCTCAAAACTGCCATATCTCGCAAACGGATTGACCAATCCGCAAAATTTCTGTTGCATCTGAAAGTAGAAACTCGCCCGTTTACAACGGTATGAGTGGTTTTCCCCTAGGCCGTTCTAGTTATTCGTTTCGAGCATCAGAACTGCGAAAATTTTGAGTTTTTCAAGCGTTTCTTACCTCGAAACTGCCATATCTCGCGAACGGATTGACCAATCCGCAAAATTTCTGTTGCATCTGAAAGTAGAAACTCGCCCGTTTACAACGGTATGAGTGGTTTTCCCCTAGGCTGTTCTAGTTATTCATTTCGAGCATCAGAACTGCGAAATTGTGGGGTTTCTCAAGCGTTTCTTACCTCCAAACTGCCATATCTCGCGAACGGATTGACCAATCCGCAAAATTTCTGTTGCATCTGAAAGTAGAAACTCGCCCGATTACAACGGCTCGAGTAGTTTTCCCCTAGGCCGTTCTAGTTATTCTTTTCGAGCATCAGAACCGCGAAAATTTTGAGTTTCTCAAGCGTTTCTTACCTCAAAACTGCCATATCTCGCAAACGGATTGACCAATCCGCAAAATTTCTGTTGCATCTGAAAGTAGAAACTCGCCCGTTTACAACGGTATGAGTGGTTTTCCCCTAGGCCGTTCTAGTTATTCGTTTCGAGCATCGGAACTGCGAAATTGTGGGGTTTCTCAAGCGTTTCTTACATCCAAACTGCCATATCTCGCGAACGGATTGACCAATCCGCAAAATTTCTGTTGCATCTGAAAGTAGAAACTCGCCCGATTACAACGGCTCGAGTAGTTTTCCCCTAGGCCGTTCTAGTTATTCTTTTCGAGCATCAGAACCCCGAAAATTTTGTGTTTCTCAAGCGTTTCTTACGTCAAAACTGCCATATCTCGGAACGGATTGACCAATCCGCAAAATTACTGTTGCATCTGAAAGTACAAACTCGCCCGTTTACAACGGTATGAGTGGTTTTCCCCTAGGCCGTTCTAGTTATTCGTTTCGAGCATCGGAACTGCGAAATTGTGGGGTTTCTCAAGCGTTTCTTACATCCAAACTGCCATATCTCGCGAACGGATTGACCAATCCGCAAAATTTCTGTTGCATCTGAAAGTAGAAACTCGCCCGATTACAACGGCTCGAGTAGTTTTCCCTTAGGCCGTTCTAGTTATTCTTTTCGAGCATCAGAACCCCGAAAATTTTGTGTTTCTCAAGCGTTTCTTACCTCAAAACTGCCATATCTCGCGAACGGATTGACCAATCCGCAAAATTACTGTTGCATCTGAAAGTAGAAACTCGCCCGTTTACAACGGTATGAGTGGTCTTCCCCTAGGCCGTTCTAGTTATTCGTTTCGAGCATCAGAACTGCGAAAATTTGGAGTTTTTCAAGCGTTTCTTACCTCAAAACTGCCATATCTCGCGTACGGATTGACCAATCCGCAAAATTTCTGTTGCATCTGAAAGTAGAAGCTCGCCCGGTTACAACGGTATGAGTAGTTTTCCCCTAGGCCGTTCTAGTTATTCGTTTCGAGCATCAGAACTGCGAAAATTCTGAGTTTCTCAAGCGTTTCTTACGTCAAAACTGCCATATCTCGGAACGGATTGACCAATCCGCAAAATTTCTGTTGCATCTGAAAGTAGAAACTCGCCCGTTTACAACGGTATGAGTGGTTTTCCCCTAGGCCGTTCTAGTTATTCGTTTCGAGCATCGGAACTGCGAAATTGTGGGGTTTCTCAAGCGTTTCTTACATCCAAACTGCCATATCTCGCGACGGATTGACCAATCCGCAAAATTTCTGTTGCATATGAAAGTAGAAACTCACCCGATTACAACGGTGTGAGTAGTTTTCCCCTAGGCCGTTCTAGTTATTCGTTTCGAGCATCAGAACTGCGAAAATTCTGAGTTTCTCAAGCGTTTCTTACCTCAAAACTGCCATATCTCGCGAACGGATTGACCAATCCGCAAAATTTCTGTTGCATATGAAAGTAGAAACTCACCCGATTACAACGGTGTGAGTAGTTTTCCCCTAGGCCGTTCTAGTTATTCGTTTCGAGCATCAGAACTGCGAAAATTCTGAGTTTCTCAAGCGTTTCTTACGTCAAAACTGCCATATCTCGGAACGGATTGACCAATCCGCAAAATTTCTGTTGCATCTGAAAGTACAAACTCGCCCGTTTACAACGGTATGAGTGGTTTTCCCCTAGGCCGTTCTAGTTATTCGTTTCGTGCATCGGAACTGCGAAATTGTGGGGTTTCTCAAGCGTTTCTTACATCCAAACTGCCATATCTCGCGAACGGATTGACCAATCCGCAAAATTTCTGTTGCATCTGAAAGTAGAAACTCGCCCGATTACAACGGCTCGAGTAGTTTTCCCCTAGGCCGTTCTAGTTATTCTTTTCGAGCATCAGAACCCCGAAAATTTTGTGTTTCTCAAGCGTTTCTTACCTCAAAACTGCCATATCTCGCGAACGGATTGACCAATCCGCAAAATTACTGTTGCATCTGAAAGTAGAAACTCGCCCGTTTACAACGGTATGAGTGGTTTTCCCCTAGGCCGTTCTAGTTATTCGTTTCGAGCATCAGAACTGCGAAAATTTGGAGTTTTTCAAGCGTTTCTTACCTCAAAACTGCCATATCTCGCGTACGGATTGACCAATCCGCAAAATTTCTGTTGCAACTGAAAGTAGAAACTCGCCCGATTACAACGGTATGAGTAGTTTTCCCCTAGGCCGTTCTAGAAATTCGTTTCGAGCATCAGAACTGCGAAAATTTTGAGTTTTTCAAGCGTTTCTTACCTCAAAACTGCCATATCTCGCGAACGGATTGACCAATGCGCAAAATTTCTGTTGCATCTGAAAGTAGAAACTCGCCCGATTACAACGGTATGAGTAGTTTTCCCCCAGGCCGCTCTAGTTATTCGTTTCGAGCATCAGAATTGCGAAAATTTTGAGTTTCTCAAGCGTTTCTTACCTCAAAACTGCCATAACTCGCCAACGGATTGACCAATCCGCAAAATTTCTGTTGCATCTGAAAGTAGAAACTCGCCCGTTTACAACGGTATGAGTGGTTTTCCCCTAGGCCGCTCTAGTTATTCGTTTCGAGCATCAGAACTGCGAAAATTTGGAGTTTTTCAAGCGTTTCTTACCTCAAAACTGCCATATCTCGCGAACGGATTGACCAATCCGCAAAATTTCCGTTGCATCTGAAAGTAGAAACTCGCCCGTTTACAACGGTATGAGTAGTTTTCCCCTAGGCCGTTCTAGTTATTCGTTTCGAGCATCAGAACTGCGAAAATTCTGAGTTTCTCAAGCGTTTCTTACGTCAAAACTGCCATATCTCGGAACGGATTGACCAATCCGCAAAATTTCTGTTGCATCTGAAAGTAGAAACTCGCCCGTTTACAACGGTATGAGTGGTTTTCCCCTAGGCCGTTCTAGTTATTCGTTTCGAGCATCGGAACTGCGAAATTGTGGGGTTTCTCAAGCGTTTCTTACATCCAAACTGCCATATCTCGCGAACGGATTGACCAATCCGCAAAATTTCTGTTGCATATGAAAGTAGAAACTCACCCGATTACAACGGTGTGAGTAGTTTTCCCATAGGCCGTTCTAGTTATTCGTTTCGAGCATCAGAACTGCGAAAATTCTGAGTTTCTCAAGCGTTTCTTACCTCAAAACTGCCATATCTCGCGAACGGATTGACCAATCCGCAAAATTTCTGTTGCATATGAAAGTAGAAACTCACCCGATTACAACGGTGTGAGTAGTCTTCCCCTAGGCCGTTCTAGTTATTCGTTTTGAGCATCAGAATTGCGAAAATTTTGAGTTTTTCAAGCGTTCCTTACCTCAAAACTGCCATATCTCGGGAACGGATTGACCAATCCGCAAAATTTCTGTTGCATCTGAAGGTAGAAACTCGCCCGATTACAACGGTATGAGTAGTTTTCCTCTAGGCCGTTCTAGTTATTCGTTTGGAGCATCAGAACTGCGAAAATTCTGAGTTTCTCAAGCGTTTCTTACGTCAAAACTGCCATATCTCGCGAACGGATTGACCAATCCGCAAAATTTCTGTTGCATCTGAAAGTAGAAACTCGCCCGTTTACAACGGTATGAGTGGTTCTCCCCTAGGCCGTTCTAGTTATTCGTTTCGAGCATCAGAACTGCGAAAATGTGGGGTTTCTCAAGCGTTTCTTACCTCCAAACTGCCATATCTCGCGAACGGATTGACCAATCCGCAAAATTTCTGTTGCATCTGAAAGTAGAAACTCGCCCGATTACAACGGTATGAGTAGTTTTCCCCTAGGCCGTTCTAGTTATTCGTTTCGAGCATCAGAACTGCGAAAATTTTGAGTTTTTCAAGCGTTTCTTACATCCAAACTGCCATATCTCGCGAACGGATTGACCAATCCGCAAAATTTCTGTTGCATCTGAAAGTAGAAACTCGCCCGATTACAACGGCTCGAGTAGTTTTCCCCTAGGCCGTTCTAGTTATTCTTTTCGAGCAGCAGAACCGCGAAAATTTTGAGTTTCTCAAGCGTTTCTTACATCAAAACTGCCATATCTCGCGAACGGATTGACCAATCCGCAAAATTTCTGTTGCATCTGAAAGTAGAAACTCGCCCGTTTACAACGGTATGAGTGGTTTTCCCCTAGGCCGTTCTAGTTATTCGTTTCGAGCATCAGAACTGCGAAAATGTGGGGTTTCTCAAGCGTTTCTTACCTCAAAACTGCCATATCTCGCGAACGGATTGACCAATCCGCAAAATTTCTGTTGCATCTGAAAGTAGAAGCTCGCCCGGTTACAACGGTATGAGTAGTTTTCCCCTAGGCCGTCCTAGTTATTCGTTTCGAGCATCAGAACTGCGAAAATTTTGAGTTTTTCAAGCGTTTCTTACCTCAAAACTGCCATATCTCGCGAACGGATTGGCCAATCCGCAAAATTTCTGTTGCATCTGAAAGTAGAAACTCGCCCGTTTACAACGGTATGAGTAGTTTTCCCCTAGGCCGTTCTAGTTATTCGTTTCGAGCATCAGAACTGCGAAAATTTTGAGTTTTTCAAGCGTTCCTTACCTCAAAACTGCCATATCTCGGGAACGGATTGACCAATCCGCAAAATTTCTGTTGCATCTGAAAGTAGAAACTCGCCCGATTGCAACGGTATGAGTAGTTTTCCCCTAGGCCGTTCTAGTTATTCGTTTCGAGCATCAGAACTGCGAAAATTCTGAGTTTCTCAAGCGTTTCTTACGTCAAAACTGCCATATCTCGCGAACGGATTGACCAATCCGCAAAATTTCTGTCGCATCTGAAAGTAGAAACTCGCCCGTTTACAACGGTTTGAGTGGCTCTCCCCTAGGCCGTTCTAGTTATTCGTTTCGAGCATCAGAACTGCGAAAATGTGGGGTTTCTCAAGCGTTCCTTACCTCAAAACTGCCATATCTCGGGAACGGATTGACCAATCCGCAAAATTTCTGCTGCATCTGAAAGTAGAAACTCGCCCGATTACAACGGTATGAGTAGTTTTCCCCCAGGCCGTTCTAGTTATTCGTTTCGAGCATCAGAACCGCGAAAATTTTGAGTTTCTCGTGCGTTTCTTACCTCAAAACTGCCATATCTCGCGAACGGATTGACCATTCCGCAAAATTTCTGTTGCATCTGAAAGTAGAAACTCGCCCGATTACAACGGTATGAGTGGTTTTCCCCTACGCCGTTCTAGTTATTCGTTTCGAGCATCAGAACTGCGAAATTGTGGGGTTTCTCAAGCGTTTCTTACATCCAAACTGCCATATCTCGCGACGGATTGACCAATCCGCAAAATTTCTGTTGCATATGAAAGTAGAAACTCACCCGATTACAACGGTGTGAGTAGTTTTCCCCTAGGCCGTTCTAGTTATTCGTTTCGAGCATCAGAACTGCGAAAATTCTGAGTTTCTCAAGCGTTTCTTACCTCAAAACTGCCATATCTCGCGAACGGATTGACCAATCCGCAAAATTTCTGTTGCATATGAAAGTAGAAACTCACCCGATTACAACGGTGTGAGTAGTTTTCCCCTAGGCCGTTCTAGTTATTCGTTTCGAGCATCAGAACTGCGAAAATTCTGAGTTTCTCAAGCGTTTCTTACGTCAAAACTGCCATATCTCGGAACGGATTGACCAATCCGCAAAATTTCTGTTGCATCTGAAAGTACAAACTCGCCCGTTTACAACGGTATGAGTGGTTTTCCCCTAGGCCGTTCTAGTTATTCGTTTCGTGCATCGGAACTGCGAAATTGTGGGGTTTCTCAAGCGTTTCTTACATCCAAACTGCCATATCTCGCGAACGGATTGACCAATCCGCAAAATTTCTGTTGCATCTGAAAGTAGAAACTCGCCCGATTACAACGGCTCGAGTAGTTTTCCCCTAGGCCGTTCTAGTTATTCTTTTCGAGCATCAGAACCCCGAAAATTTTGTGTTTCTCAAGCGTTTCTTACCTCAAAACTGCCATATCTCGCGAACGGATTGACCAATCCGCAAAATTACTGTTGCATCTGAAAGTAGAAACTCGCCCGTTTACAACGGTATGAGTGGTTTTCCCCTAGGCCGTTCTAGTTATTCGTTTCGAGCATCAGAACTGCGAAAATTTGGAGTTTTTCAAGCGTTTCTTACCTCAAAACTGCCATATCTCGCGTACGGATTGACCAATCCGCAAAATTTCTGTTGCAACTGAAAGTAGAAACTCGCCCGATTACAACGGTATGAGTAGTTTTCCCCTAGGCCGTTCTAGAAATTCGTTTCGAGCATCAGAACTGCGAAAATTTTGAGTTTTTCAAGCGTTTCTTACCTCAAAACTGCCATATCTCGCGAACGGATTGACCAATGCGCAAAATTTCTGTTGCATCTGAAAGTAGAAACTCGCCCGATTACAACGGTATGAGTAGTTTTCCCCCAGGCCGTTCTAGTTATTCGTTTCGAGCATCAGAATTGCGAAAATTTTGAGTTTCTCAAGCGTTTCTTACCTCAAAACTGCCATAACTCGCCAACGGATTGACCAATCCGCAAAATTTCTGTTGCATCTGAAAGTAGAAACTCGCCCGTTTACAACGGTATGAGTGGTTTTCCCCTAGGCCGCTCTAGTTATTCGTTTCGAGCATCAGAACTGCGAAAATTTGGAGTTTTTCAAGCGTTTCTTACCTCAAAACTGCCATATCTCGCGAACGGATTGACCAATCCGCAAAATTTCCGTTGCATCTGAAAGTAGAAACTCGCCCGTTTACAACGGTATGAGTAGTTTTCCCCTAGGCCGTTCTAGTTATTCGTTTCGAGCATCAGAACTGCGAAAATTCTGAGTTTCTCAAGCGTTTCTTACGTCAAAACTGCCATATCTCGGAACGGATTGACCAATCCGCAAAATTTCTGTTGCATCTGAAAGTAGAAACTCGCCCGTTTACAACGGTATGAGTGGTTTTCCCCTAGGCCGTTCTAGTTATTCGTTTCGAGCATCGGAACTGCGAAATTGTGGGGTTTCTCAAGCGTTTCTTACATCCAAACTGCCATATCTCGCGAACGGATTGACCAATCCGCAAAATTTCTGTTGCATATGAAAGTAGAAACTCACCCGATTACAACGGTGTGAGTAGTTTTCCCATACGCCGTTCTAGTTATTCGTTTCGAGCATCAGAACTGCGAAAATTCTGAGTTTCTCAAGCGTTTCTTACCTCAAAACTGCCATATCTCGCGAACGGATTGACCAATCCGCAAAATTTCTGTTGCATATGAAAGTAGAAACTCACCCGATTACAACGGTGTGAGTAGTTTTCCCCTAGGCCGTTCTAGTTATTCGTTTCGAGCATCAGAACTGCGAAAGTTTTGAGTTTTTCAAGCGTTTCTTACTTCAAAACTGCCATATCTCGCGAACGGATTGACCAATCCGCAAAATTTCTGTTGCATCTGAAAGTAGAAGCTCGCCCGATTACAACGGTATGAGTAGTTTTCCTCTAGGCCGTTCTAGTTATTCGTTTGGAGCATCAGAACTGCGAAAATTCTGAGTTTCTCAAGCGTTTCTTACGTCAAAACTGCCATATCTCGCGAACGGATTGACCAATCCGCAAAATTTCTGTTGCATCTGAAAGTAGAAACTCGCCCGTTTACAACGGTATGAGTGGTTCTCCCCTAGGCCGTTCTAGTTATTCGTTTCGAGCATCAGAACTGCGAAAATGTGGGGTTTCTCAAGCGTTTCTTACCTCCAAACTGCCATATCTCGCGAACGGATTGACCAATCCGCAAAATTTCTGTTGCATCTGAAAGTAGAAACTCGCCCGATTACAACGGTATGAGTAGTTTTCCCCTAGGCCGTTCTAGTTATTCGTTTCGAGCATCAGAACTGCGAAAATTTTGAGTTTTTCAAGCGTTTCTTACATCCAAACTGCCATATCTCGCGAACGGATTGACCAATCCGCAAAATTTCTGTTGCATCTGAAAGTAGAAACTCGCCCGATTACAACGGCTCGAGTAGTTTTCCCCTAGGCCGTTCTAGTTATTCTTTTCGAGCAGCAGAACCGCGAAAATTTTGAGTTTCTCAAGCGTTTCTTACATCAAAACTGCCATATCTCGCGAACGGATTGACCAATCCGCAAAATTTCTGTTGCATCTGAAAGTAGAAACTCGCCCGTTTACAACGGTATGAGTGGTTTTCCCCTAGGCCGTTCTAGTTATTCGTTTCGAGCATCAGAACTGCGAAAATGTGGGGTTTCTCAAGCGTTTCTTACCTCAAAACTGCCATATCTCGCGAACGGATTGACCAATCCGCAAAATTTCTGTTGCATCTGAAAGTAGAAGCTCGCCCGGTTACAACGGTATGAGTAGTTTTCCCCTAGGCCGTCCTAGTTATTCGTTTCGAGCATCAGAACTGCGAAAATTTTGAGTTTTTCAAGCGTTTCTTACCTCAAAACTGCCATATCTCGCGAACGGATTGGCCAATCCGCAAAATTTCTGTTGCATCTGAAAGTAGAAACTCGCCCGTTTACAACGGTATGAGTAGTTTTCCCCTAGGCCGTTCTAGTTATTCGTTTCGAGCATCAGAACTGCGAAAATTTTGAGTTTTTCAAGCGTTCCTTACCTCAAAACTGCCATATCTCGGGAACGGATTGACCAATCCGCAAAATTTCTGTTGCATCTGAAAGTAGAAACTCGCCCGATTGCAACGGTATGAGTAGTTTTCCCCTAGGCCGTTCTAGTTATTCGTTTCGAGCATCAGAACTGCGAAAATTCTGAGTTTCTCAAGCGTTTCTTACGTCAAAACTGCCATATCTCGCGAACGGATTGACCAATCCGCAAAATTTCTGTCGCATCTGAAAGTAGAAACTCGCCCGTTTACAACGGTTTGAGTGGCTCTCCCCTAGGCCGTTCTAGTTATTCGTTTCGAGCATCAGAACTGCGAAAATGTGGGGTTTCTCAAGCGTTCCTTACCTCAAAACTGCCATATCTCGGGAACGGATTGACCAATCCGCAAAATTTCTGCTGCATCTGAAAGTAGAAACTCGCCCGATTACAACGGTATGAGTAGTTTTCCCCCAGGCCGTTCTAGTTATTCGTTTCGAGCATCAGAACCGCGAAAATTTTGAGTTTCTCGTGCGTTTCTTACCTCAAAACTGCCATATCTCGCGAACGGATTGACCATTCCGCAAAATTTCTGTTGCATCTGAAAGTAGAAACTCGCCCGATTACAACGGTATGAGTGGTTTTCCCCTACGCCGTTCTAGTTATTCGTTTCGAGCATCAGAACTGCGAAAATTTTGAGTTTTTCAAGCGTTTCTTACTTCAAAACTGCCATATCTCGCGAACGGATTGACAAATCCGCAAAATTTCTGTTGCAACTGAAAGTAGAAACTCGCCCGATTACAAGGGTATGAGTAGTCTTCCCCTAGGCCGTTCTAGTTATTCGTTTTGAGCATCAGAATTGCGAAAATTTTGAGTTTTTCAAGCGTTCCTTACCTCAAAACTGCCATATCTCGGGAACGGATTGACCAATCCGCAAAATTTCTGTTGCATCTGAAGGTAGAAACTCGCCCGATTACAACGGTATGAGTAGTTTTCCCCTAGGCCGTTCTAGTTATTCGTTTCGAGCATCAGAACTGCGAAATTGTGGGGTTTCTCAAGCGTTTCTTACATCCAAACTGCCATATCTCGCGAACGGATTGACCAATCCGCAAAATTTCTGTTGCATCTGAAAGTAGAAACTCGCCGGATTACAACGGCTCGAGTAGTTTTCCCCTAGGCCGTTCTAGTTATTCTTTTCGAGCAGCAGAACCGCGAAAATTTTGAGTTTCTCAAGCGTTTCTTACCTCAAAACTGCCATATCTCGCGAACGGATTGAACAATCCGCAAAATTTCTGTTGCATCTGAAAGTAGAAACTCGCCCGTTTACAACGGTATGAGTAGTTTTCCCTAGGCCGTTCTAGTTATTCGTTCCGAGCATCAGAACTGCGAAAATTTTGAGTTTTTCAAGCGTTCCTTACCTCAAAACTGCCATATCTCGGGAACGGATTGACCAATCCGCAAAATTTCTGTTGCATCTGAAAGTAGAAACTCGCCCGTTTACAACGGTATGAGTAGTTTTCCCCTAGGCCGTTCTAGTTATTCGTTTCGAGCATCAGAACTGCGAAAATTTTGAGTTTTTCAAGCGTTCCTTACCTCAAAACTGCCATATCTCGGGAACGGATTGACCAATCCGCAAAATTTCTGTTGCATCTGAAAGTAGAAACTCGCCCGATTGCAACGGTATGAGTAGTTTTCCCCTAGGCCGTTCTAGTTATTCGTTTCGAGCATCAGAACTGCGAAAATTCTGAGTTTCTCAAGCGTTTCTTACGTCAAAACTGCCATATCTCGGAACGGATTGACCAATCCGCAAAATTTCTGTTGCATCTGAAAGTAGAAACTCGCCCGTTTACAACGGTATGAGTGGTTTTCCCCTAGGCCGTTCTAGTTATTCGTTTCGAGCATCGGAACTGCGAAATTGTGGGGTTTCTCAAGCGTTTCTTACATCCAAACTGCCATATCTCGCGAACGGATTGACCAATCCGCAAAATTTCTGTTGCATATGAAAGTAGAAACTCACCCGATTACAACGGTGTGAGTAGTTTTCCCATAGGCCGTTCTAGTTATTCGTTTCGAGCATCAGAACTGCGAAAATTCTGAGTTTCTCAAGCGTTTCTTACCTCAAAACTGCCATATCTCGCGAACGGATTGACCAATCCGCAAAATTTCTGTTGCATATGAAAGTAGAAACTCACCCGATTACAACGGTGTGAGTAGTTTTCCCCTAGGCCGTTCTAGTTATTCGTTTCGAGCATCAGAACTGCGAAAATTCTGAGTTTCTCAAGCGTTTCTTACGTCAAAACTGCCATATCTCGGAACGGATTGACCAATCCGCAAAATTTCTGTTGCATCTGAAAGTACAAACTCGCCCGTTTACAACGGTATGAGTGGTTTTCCCCTAGGCCGTTCTAGTTATTCGTTTCGAGCATCGGAACTGCGAAATTGTGGGGTTTCTCAAGCGTTTCTTACATCCAAACTGCCATATCTCGCGAACGGATTGACCAATCCGCAAAATTTCTGTTGCATCTGAAAGTAGAAACTCGCCCGATTACAACGGCTCGAGTAGTTTTCCCCTAGGCCGTTCTAGTTATTCTTTTCGAGCATCAGAACCCCGAAAATTTTGTGTTTCTCAAGCGTTTCTTACCTCAAAACTGCCATATCTCGCGAACGGATTGACCAATCCGCAAAATTACTGTTGCATCTGAAAGTAGAAACTCGCCCGTTTACAACGGTATGAGTGGTTTTCCCCTAGGCCGTTCTAGTTATTCGTTTCGAGCATCAGAACTGCGAAAATTTGGAGTTTTTCAAGCGTTTCTTACCTCAAAACTGCCATATCTCGCGTACGGATTGACCAATCCGCAAAATTTCTGTTGCATCTGAAAGTAGAAGCTCGCCCGGTTACAACGGTATGAGTAGTTTTCCCCTAGGCCGTTCTAGTTATTCGTTTCGAGCATCAGAACTGCGAAAATTCTGAGTTTCTCAAGCGTTTCTTACGTCAAAACTGCCATATCTCGGAACGGATTGACCAATCCGCAAAATTTCTGTTGCATCTGAAAGTAGAAACTCGCCCGTTTACAACGGTATGAGTGGTTTTCCCCTAGGCCGTTCTAGTTATTCGTTTCGAGCATCGGAACTGCGAAATTGTGGGGTTTCTCAAGCGTTTCTTACATCCAAACTGCCATATCTCGCGACGGATTGACCAATCCGCAAAATTTCTGTTGCATATGAAAGTAGAAACTCACCCGATTACAACGGTGTGAGTAGTTTTCCCCTAGGCCGTTCTAGTTATTCGTTTCGAGCATCAGAACTGCGAAAATTCTGAGTTTCTCAAGCGTTTCTTACCTCAAAACTGCCATATCTCGCGAACGGATTGACCAATCCGCAAAATTTCTGTTGCATATGAAAGTAGAAACTCACCCGATTACAACGGTGTGAGTAGTTTTCCCCTAGGCCGTTCTAGTTATTCGTTTCGAGCATCAGAACTGCGAAAATTCTGAGTTTCTCAAGCGTTTCTTACGTCAAAACTGCCATATCTCGGAACGGATTGACCAATCCGCAAAATTTCTGTTGCATCTGAAAGTACAAACTCGCCCGTTTACAACGGTATGAGTGGTTTTCCCCTAGGCCGTTCTAGTTATTCGTTTCGAGCATCAGAACTGCGAAAATTTGGAGTTTTTCAAGCGTTTCTTACCTCAAAACTGCCATATCTCGCGTACGGATTGACCAATCCGCAAAATTTCTGTTGCATCTGAAAGTAGAAGCTCGCCCGGTTACAACGGTATGAGTAGTTTTCCCCTAGGCCGTCCTAGTTATTCGTTTCGAGCATCAGAACTGCGAAAATTTTGAGTTTTTCCAGCGTTTCTTACCTCCAAACTGCCATATCTCGCGAACGGATTGACCAATCCGCAAAATTTCTGTTGCATCTGAAAGTAGAAACTCGCCCCATTACAACGGTATGAGTAGTTTTCCCCTAGGCCGTTCTAGTTATTCGTTTCGAGCATCAGAACTGCGAAAGTTTTGAGTTTTTCAAGCGTTTCTTACTTCAAAACTGCCATATCTCGCGAACGGATTGACCAATCCGCAAAATTTCTGTTGCATCTGAAAGTAGAAGCTCGCCCGATTACAACGGTATGAGTAGTTTTCCTCTAGGCCGTTCTAGTTATTCGTTTGGAGCATCAGAATTGCGAAAATTTTGAGTTTCTCAAGCGTTTCTTACCTCAAAACTGCCATATCTCGCGAACGGATTGACCAATCCGCAAAATTTCTGTTGCATCTGAAAGTAGAATCTCGCCCGATTACAACGGCTCGAGTAGTTTTCCCCTAGGCCATTCTAGTTATTCTTTTCGAGCATCAGAACCGCGAAAATTTTGAGTTTCTCAAGCGTTTCTTACCTCAAAACTGCCACATCTCGCGAACGGATTGACCAATCCGCAAAATTTCTGTTGCATCTGAAAGTAGAAACTCGCCCGTTTACAACGGTATGAGTGGTTTTCCCCTAGGCCGTTCTAGTTATTCGTTTCGAGCATCAGAACTGCGAAAATTTTGAGTTTTTCAAGCGTTTCTTATGTCAAAACTGCCATATCTCGCGAACGGATTACCAATCCGCAAAATTTCTGTTGCATCTGAAAGTAGAAACTCGCCCGTTAACAACGGTATGAGTGGTTTTCCCCTAGGCCGTTCTAGTTATTCGTTTCGAGCATCAGAACTGCGAAAATTTTGAGCTTTTCAAGCGTTTCTTACCTCAAAACTGCCATATCTCGCGAACGGATTGACCAATCCGCAAAATTTCTGTTGCATCTGAAAGTAGAAACTCGCCCGTTTACAACGGTATGAGTAGTTTTCCCCTAGGCCGTTCTAGTTATTCGTTTCGAGCATCAGAACTGCGAAAATTTTGAGTTTTTCAAGCGTTCCTTACCTCAAAACTGCCATATCTCGGGAACGGATTGACCAATCCGCAAAATTTCTGTTGCATCTGAAAGTAGAAACTCGCCCGACTGCAACGGTATGAGTAGTTTTCCCCTAGGCCGTTCTAGTTATTCGTTTCGAGCATCAGAACTGCGAAAATTCTGAGTTTCTCAAGCGTTTCTTACGTCAAAACTGCCATATCTCGCGAACGGATTGAGCAATCCGCAAAATTTCTGTTGCATCTGAAAGTAGAAACTCGCCCGATTGCAACGGTATGAGTAGTTTTCCCCTAGGCCGTTCTAGTTATTCGTTTCGAGCATCAGAACCGCGAAAATTTTGAGTTTCTCAAACGTTTCTTACCTCAAAACTGCCATATCTCGCGAACGGATTGGCCAATCCGCAAAATTTCTGTTGCATCTGAAAGTAGAAACTTGCCCGATTACAACGGTATGAGTAGTTTTCCCCTAGGCCGTTCTAGTTATTCGTTTCGAGCATCAGAACTGCGAAAATTTTGAGTTTTTCAAGCGTTTCTTACGTCAAAACTGCCATATCCCGCGAACGGATTGACCAATCCGCAAAATTTCTGTTGCATCTGAAAGTAGAAACTCGCCCGTTTACAACGGTATGAGTGGTTTTCCCCTAGGCCGTTCTAGTTATTCGTTTCGAGCATCAGAACTGCGAAATTGTGGGGTTTCTCAAGCGTTTCTTACATCCAAACTGCCATATCTCGCGAACGGATTGACCAATCCGCAAAATTTCTGTTGCATCTGAAAGTAGAAACTCGCCCGTTTACTACGGTATGAGTGGTTTTCCCCTAGGCCGTTCTAGTTATTCGTTTCGAGCATCAGAACCGCGAAAATTTTGAGTTTTTCTAGCGTTTCTTACCTCAAAACTGCCATATCTCGCGAACGGATTGACCAATCCGCAAAATTTCTGTTGCATCTGAAAGTAGAAGCTCGCCCGGTTACAACGGTAGAGTAGTTTTCCCCTAGGCCGTCCTAGTTATTCGTTTCGAGCATCAGAACTGCGAAAATTTTGAGTTTTTCAAGCGTTTCTTACCTCAAAACTGCCATATCTCGCGAACGGATTGGCCAATCCGCAAAATTTCTGTTGCATCTGAAAGTAGAAACTTGCCCGTTTACATTGGTATGAGTAGTTTTCCCCTAGGCCGTTCTAGTTATTCGTTTCGAGCATCAGAACTGCGAAAATTTTGAGTTTTTCAAGCGTTTCTTACCTCAAAACTGCCATATCTCGCGAACGGATTGACCATTCCGCAAAATTTCTGTTGCATCTGAAAGTAGAAACTCGCCCGATTACAACGGTATGAGTAGTTTTCCCCTAGGCCGTTCTAGTTATTCGTTTCGAGCATCAGAACTGCGAAAATTTTGAGTTTTTCAAGCGTTCCTTACCTCAAAACTGCCATATCTCGGGAACGGATTGACCAATCCTCAAAATTTCTGTTGCATCTGAAAGTAGAAACTCGCCCGATTGCAACGGTATGAGTAGTTTTCCCCTAGGCCGTTCTAGTTATTCGTTTCGAGCATCAGAACTGCGAAAATTCTGAGTTTCTCAAGCGTTTCTTACGTCAAAACTGCCATGTCTCGCGAACGGATTGACCAATCCGCAAAATTTCTGTTGCATCTGAAAGTAGAAACTCGCCCGTTTACAACGGTTTGAGTGGTTCTCCCCTAGGCCGTTCTAGTTATTCGTTTCGAGCATCAGAACTGCGAAAATGTGGGATTTCTCAAGCGTTTCTTACCTCCAAACTGCCATATCTCGCGAACGGATTGACCAATCCGCAAAATTTCTGTTGCATCTGAAAGTAGAAACTCGCCCGATTACAACGGTATGAGTAGTTTTCCCCTAGGGCGTTCTAGTTATTCGTTTCGAGCATCAGAACTGCGAAATTTTTGAGTTTTTCAAGCGTTCCTTACCTCAAAACTGCCATATCTCGGGAACGGATTGACCAATCCGCAAAATTTCTGTTGCATCTGAAAGTAGAAACTCGCCCGATTACAACGGTATGAGTAGTTTTCCCCTAGGCCGTTCTAGTTATTCGTTTCGAGCATCAGAATCGCGAAAATTTTGAGTTTCTCATGCGTTTCTTACCTCAAAACTGCCATATCTCGCGAACGGATTGACCATTCCGCAAAATTTCTGTTGCATCTGAAAGTAGAAACTCGCCCGATTACAACGGTATGAGTAGTTTTCCCCTAGGCCGTTCTAGTTATTCGTTTCGAGCATCAGAACTGCGAAAATTTTGAGTTTTTCAAGCGTTCCTTACCTCAAAACTGCCATATCTCGGGAACGGATTGACCAATCCGCAAAATTTCTGTTGCATCTGAAAGTAGAAACTCGCCCGATTGCAACGGTATGAGTAGTTTTCCCCTAGGCCGTTCTAGTTATTCGTTTCGAGCATCAGAACTGCGAAAATTCTGAGTTTCTCAAGCGTTTATTACGTCAAAACTGCCATATCCCGCGAACGGATTGACCAATCCGCAAAATTTCTGTTGCATCTGAAAGTAGAAACTCGCCCGTTTACAACGGTATGAGTGGTTTTCCCCTAGGCCGTTCTAGTTATTCGTTTCGAGCATCAGAACTGCGAAATTGTGGGGTTTCTCAAGCGTTTCTTACATCCAAACTGCCATATCTCGCGAACGGATTGACCAATCCGCAAAATTTCTGTTGCATCTGAAAGTAGAAACTCGCCCGTTTACTACGGTATGAGTGGTTTTCCCCTAGGCCGTTCTAGTTATTCGTTTCGAGCATCAGAACCGCGAAAATTTTGAGTTTTTCTAGCGTTTCTTACCTCAAAACTGCCATATCTCGCGAACGGATTGACCAATCCGCAAAATTTCTGTTGCATCTGAAAGTAGAAGCTCGCCCGGTTACAACGGTAGAGTAGTTTTCCCCTAGGCCGTCCTAGTTATTCGTTTCGAGCATCAGAACTGCGAAAATTTTGAGTTTTTCAAGCGTTTCTTACCTCAAAACTGCCATATCTCGCGAACGGATTGGCCAATCCGCAAAATTTCTGTTGCATCTGAAAGTAGAAACTTGCCCGTTTACAACGGTATGAGTAGTTTTCCCCTAGGCCGTTCTAGTTATTCGTTTCGAGCATCAGAACTGCGAAAATTTTGAGTTTTTCAAGCGTTTCTTACCTCAAAACTGCCATATCTCGCGAACGGATTGACCATTCCGCAAAATTTCTGTTGCATCTGGAAGTAGAAACTCGCCCGATTACAACGGTATGAGTAGTTTTCCCCTAGGCCGTTCTAGTTATTCGTTTCGAGCATCAGAACTGCGAAAATTTTGAGTTTTTCAAGCGTTCCTTACCTCAAAACTGCCATATCTCGGGAACGGATTGACCAATCCTCAAAATTTCTGTTGCATCTGAAAGTAGAAACTCGCCCGATTGCAACGGTATGAGTAGTTTTCCCCTAGGCCGTTCTAGTTATTCGTTTCGAGCATCAGAACTGCGAAAATTCTGAGTTTCTCAAGCGTTTCTTACGTCAAAACTGCCATGTCTCGCGAACGGATTGACCAATCCGCAAAATTTCTGTTGCATCTGAAAGTAGAAACTCGCCCGTTTACAACGGTTTGAGTGGTTCTCCCCTAGGCCGTTCTAGTTATTCGTTTCGAGCATCAGAACTGCGAAAATGTGGGATTTCTCAAGCGTTTCTTACCTCCAAACTGCCATATCTCGCGAACGGATTGACCAATCCGCAAAATTTCTGTTGCATCTGAAAGTAGAAACTCGCCCGATTACAACGGTATGAGTAGTTTTCCCCTAGGGCGTTCTAGTTATTCGTTTCGAGCATCAGAACTGCGAAATTTTTGAGTTTTTCAAGCGTTCCTTACCTCAAAACTGCCATATCTCGGGAACGGATTGACCAATCCTCAAAATTTCTGTTGCATCTGAAAGTAGAAACTCGCCCGATTGCAACGGTATGAGTAGTTTTCCCCTAGGCCGTTCTAGTTATTCGTTTCGAGCATCAGAACTGCGAAAATTCTGAGTTTCTCAAGCGTTTCTTACGTCAAAACTGCCATGTCTCGCGAACGGATTGACCAATCCGCAAAATTTCTGTTGCATCTGAAAGTAGAAACTCGCCCGTTTACAACGGTTTGAGTGGTTCTCCCCTAGGCCGTTCTAGTTATTCGTTTCGAGCATCAGAACTGCGAAAATGTGGGATTTCTCAAGCGTTTCTTACCTCCAAACTGCCATATCTCGCGAACGGATTGACCAATCCGCAAAATTTCTGTTGCATCTGAAAGTAGAAACTCGCCCGATTACAACGGTATGAGTAGTTTTCCCCTAGGGCGTTCTAGTTATTCGTTTCGAGCATCAGAACTGCGAAATTTTTGAGTTTTTCAAGCGTTCCTTACCTCAAAACTGCCATATCTCGGGAACGGATTGACCAATCCGCAAAATTTCTGTTGCATCTGAAAGTAGAAACTCGCCCGATTACAACGGTATGAGTAGTTTTCCCCTAGGCCGTTCTAGTTATTCGTTTCGAGCATCAGAATCGCGAAAATTTTGAGTTTCTCATGCGTTTCTTACCTCAAAACTGCCATATCTCGCGAACGGATTGACCATTCCGCAAAATTTCTGTTGCATCTGAAAGTAGAAACTCGCCCGATTACAACGGTATGAGTAGTTTTCCCCTAGGCCGTTCTAGTTATTCGTTTCGAGCATCAGAACTGCGAAAATTTTGAGTTTTTCAAGCGTTCCTTACCTCAAAACTGCCATATCTCGGGAACGGATTGACCAATCCGCAAAATTTCTGTTGCATCTGAAAGTAGAAACTCGCCCGATTGCAACGGTATGAGTAGTTTTCCCCTAGGCCGTTCTAGTTATTCGTTTCGAGCATCAGAACTGCGAAAATTCTGAGTTTCTCAAGCGTTTATTACGTCAAAACTGCCATATCCCGCGAACGGATTGACCAATCCGCAAAATTTCTGTTGCATCTGAAAGTAGAAACTCGCCCGTTTACAACGGTATGAGTGGTTTTCCCCTAGGCCGTTCTAGTTATTCGTTTCGAGCATCAGAACTGCGAAATTGTGGGGTTTCTCAAGCGTTTCTTACATCCAAACTGCCATATCTCGCGAACGGATTGACCAATCCGCAAAATTTCTGTTGCATCTGAAAGTAGAAACTCGCCCGTTTACTACGGTATGAGTGGTTTTCCCCTAGGCCGTTCTAGTTATTCGTTTCGAGCATCAGAACCGCGAAAATTTTGAGTTTTTCTAGCGTTTCTTACCTCAAAACTGCCATATCTCGCGAACGGATTGACCAATCCGCAAAATTTCTGTTGCATCTGAAAGTAGAAGCTCGCCCGGTTACAACGGTAGAGTAGTTTTCCCCTAGGCCGTCCTAGTTATTCGTTTCGAGCATCAGAACTGCGAAAATTTTGAGTTTTTCAAGCGTTTCTTACCTCAAAACTGCCATATCTCGCGAACGGATTGGCCAATCCGCAAAATTTCTGTTGCATCTGAAAGTAGAAACTTGCCCGTTTACAACGGTATGAGTAGTTTTCCCCTAGGCCGTTCTAGTTATTCGTTTCGAGCATCAGAACTGCGAAAATTTTGAGTTTTTCAAGCGTTTCTTACCTCAAAACTGCCATATCTCGCGAACGGATTGACCATTCCGCAAAATTTCTGTTGCATCTGGAAGTAGAAACTCGCCCGATTACAACGGTATGAGTAGTTTTCCCCTAGGCCGTTCTAGTTATTCGTTTCGAGCATCAGAACTGCGAAAATTTTGAGTTTTTCAAGCGTTCCTTACCTCAAAACTGCCATATCTCGGGAACGGATTGACCAATCCTCAAAATTTCTGTTGCATCTGAAAGTAGAAACTCGCCCGATTGCAACGGTATGAGTAGTTTTCCCCTAGGCCGTTCTAGTTATTCGTTTCGAGCATCAGAACTGCGAAAATTCTGAGTTTCTCAAGCGTTTCTTACGTCAAAACTGCCATGTCTCGCGAACGGATTGACCAATCCGCAAAATTTCTGTTGCATCTGAAAGTAGAAACTCGCCCGTTTACAACGGTTTGAGTGGTTCTCCCCTAGGCCGTTCTAGTTATTCGTTTCGAGCATCAGAACTGCGAAAATGTGGGATTTCTCAAGCGTTTCTTACCTCCAAACTGCCATATCTCGCGAACGGATTGACCAATCCGCAAAATTTCTGTTGCATCTGAAAGTAGAAACTCGCCCGATTACAACGGTATGAGTAGTTTTCCCCTAGGGCGTTCTAGTTATTCGTTTCGAGCATCAGAACTGCGAAATTTTTGAGTTTTTCAAGCGTTCCTTACCTCAAAACTGCCATATCTCGGGAACGGATTGACCAATCCGCAAAATTTCTGTTGCATCTGAAAGTAGAAACTCGCCCGATTACAACGGTATGAGTAGTTTTCCCCTAGGCCGTTCTAGTTATTCGTTTCGAGCATCAGAACCGCGAAAATTTTGAGTTTCTCATGCGTTTCTTACCTCAAAACTGCCATATCTCGCGAACGGATTGACCATTCCGCAAAATTTCTGTTGCATCTGAAAGTAGAAACTCGCCCGATTACAACGGTATGAGTAGTTTTCCCCTAGGCCGTTCTAGTTATTCGTTTCGAGCATCAGAACTGCGAAAATTTTGAGTTTTTCAAGCGTTCCTTACCTCAAAACTGCCATATCTCGGGAACGGATTGACCAATCCGCAAAATTTCTGTTGCATCTGAAAGTAGAAACTCGCCCGATTGCAACGGTATGAGTAGTTTTCCCCTAGGCCGTTCTAGTTATTCGTTTCGAGCATCAGAACTGCGAAAATTCTGAGTTTCTCAAGCGTTTATTACGTCAAAACTGCCATATCTCGCGAACGGATTGACCAATCCGCAAAATTTCTGTTGCATCTGAAAGTAGAAACTCGCCCGTTTACAACGGTTTGAGTGGTTCTCCCCTAGGCCTTTCTAGTTATTCGTTTCGAGCATCAGAACTGCGAAAATGTGGGGTTTCTCAAGCGTTTCTTACCTCCAAACTGCCATATCTCGCGAACGGATTGACCAATCCGCAAAATTTCTGTTGCATCTGAAAGTAGAATCTCGCCCGATTACAACGGTATGAGTAGTTTTCCCCTAGGGCGTTCTAGTTATTCGTTTCGAGCATCAGAACTGCGAAATTTTTGAGTTTTTCAAGCGTTCCTTACCTCAAAACTGCCATATCTCGGGAACGGATTGACCAATCCGCAAAATTTCTGTTGCATCTGAAAGTAGAAACTCGCCCGATTACAACGGTATGAGTAGTTTTCCCCTAGGCCGTTCTAGTTATTCGTTTCGAGCATCAGAACCGCGAAAATTTTGAGTTTCTCATGCGTTTCTTACCTCAAAACTGCCATATCTCGCGAACGGATTGACCATTCCGCAAAATTTCTGTTGCATCTGAAAGTAGAAACTCGCCCGATTACAACGGTATGAGTAGTTTTCCCCTAGGCCGTTCTAGTTATTCGTTTCGAGCATCAGAACTGCGAAAATTTGGAGTTTCTGACGCGTTCCTTACCTCCAAACTGCCATATCTCGCGAACGGATTGACCAATCCGCAAAATTTCTGTTGCATCTGAAAGTAGAAGCTCGCCCGGTTACAACGGTATGAGTAGTTTTCCCCTAGGCCGTTCTAGTTATTCGTTTCGAGCATCAGAACTGCGAAAATGTGGGGTTTCTCAAGCGTTTCTTACCTCCAAACTGCCATATCTCGCGAACGGATTGACCAATCCGCAAAATTTCTGTTGCATCTGAAAGTAGAAACTCGCCCGATTACAACGGTATGAGTAGTTTTCCCCTAGGGCGTTCTAGTTATTCGTTTCGAGCATCAGAACTGCGAAATTTTTGAGTTTTTCAAGCGTTCCTTACCTCAAAACTGCCATATCTCGCGAACGGATTGACCAATCCGCAAAATTTCTGTTGCATCTGAAAGTAGAAGCTCGCCCGGTTACAACGGTATGAGTAGTTTTCCCCTAGGCCGTTCTAGTTATTCGTTTCGAGCATCAGAACTGCGAAATTGTGGGGTTGCTCAAACGTTTCTTACATCCAAACTGCCATATCTCGCGAACGGATTGACCAATCCGCAAAATTTCTGTTGCATCTGAAAGTAGAAACTCGCCCGATTACAACGGCTCGAGTAGTTTTCCCCTAGGCCGTTCTAGTTATTCTTTTCGAGCAGCAGAACCGCGAAAATTTTGAGTTTCTCAAGCGTTTCTTACCTCAAAACTGCCATATCTCGCGAACGGATTGACCATTCCGCAAAATTTCTGTTGCATCTGAAAGTAGAAGCTCGCCCGGTTACAACGGTATGAGTAGTTTTCCCCTAGGCCGTCCTAGTTATTCGTTTCGAGCATCAGAACTGCGAAAATTTTGAGTTTTTCAAGCGTTTCTTACCTCAAAACTGCCATATCTCGCGAACGGATTGGCCAATCCGCAGAATTTCTGTTGCATCTGAAAGTAGAAACTCGCCCGTTTACAACGGTATGAGTAGTTTTCCCCTAGGCCGTTCTAGTTATTCGTTTCGAGCATCAGAACTGCGAAAATTTTGAGTTTTTCAAGCGTTCCTTACCTCAAAACTGCCATATCTCGGGAACGGATTGACCAATCCGCAAAATTTCTGTTGCATCTGAAAGTAGAAACTCGCCCGATTGCAACGGTATGAGTAGTTTTCCCCTAGGCCGTTCTAGTTATTCGTTTCGAGCATCAGAACTGCGAAAATTCTGAGTTTCTCAAGCGTTTCTTACGTCAAAACTGCCATATCTCGCGAACGGATTGACCAATCCGCAAAATTTCTGTCGCATCTGAAAGTAGAAACTCGCCCGTTTACAACGGTTTGAGTGGCTCTCCCCTAGGCCGTTCTAGTTATTCGTTTCGAGCATCAGAACTGCGAAAATGTGGGGTTTCTCAAGCGTTCCTTACCTCAAAACTGCCATATCTCGGGAACGGATTGACCAATCCGCAAAATTTCTGCTGCATCTGAAAGTAGAAACTCGCCCGATTACAACGGTATGAGTAGTTTTCCCCCAGGCCGTTCTAGTTATTCGTTTCGAGCATCAGAACCGCGAAAATTTTGAGTTTCTCGTGCGTTTCTTACCTCAAAACTGCCATATCTCGCGAACGGATTGACCATTCCGCAAAATTTCTGTTGCATCTGAAAGTAGAAACTCGCCCGATTGCAACGGTATGAGTGGTTTTCCCCTACGCCGTTCTAGTTATGCGTTTCGAGCATCAGAACTGCGAAAATTTTGAGTTTTTCAAGCGTTTCTTACTTCAAAACTGCCATATCTCGCGAACGGATTGACAAATCCGCAAAATTTCTGTTGCAACTGAAAGTAGAAACTCGCCCGATTACAAGGGTATGAGTAGTCTTCCCCTAGGCCGTTCTAGTTATTCGTTATGAGCATCAGAACTGCGAAAATTTTGAGTTTTTCAAGCGTTCCTTACCTCAAAACTGCCATATCTCGGGAACGGATTGACCAATCCGCAAAATTTCTGTTGCATCTGAAAGTAGAAACTCGCCCGATTACAACGGCTCGAGTAGTTTTCCCCTAGGCCGTTCTAGTTATTCTTTTCGAGCAGCAGAACCGCGAAAATTTTGAGTTTCTCAAGCGTTTCTTACCTCAAAACTGCCATATCTCGCGAACGGATTGAACAATCCGCAAAATTTCTGTTGCATCTGAAAGTAGAAACTCGCCCGTTTACAACGGTATGAGTAGTTTTCCCTAGGCCGTTCTAGTTATTCGTTCCGAGCATCAGAACTGCGAAAATTTTAAGTTTTTCAAGCGTTTCTTACCTCAAAACTGCCATATCTCGCGAACGGATTGACCAATCCGCAAAATTTCTGTTGCATCTGAAAGTAGAAACTCGCCCGTTTACAACGGTATGAGTGGTTTTCCCCTAGGCCGTTCTAGTTATTCGTTTCGAGCATCAGAACTGCGAAAATGTGGGGTTTCTCAAGCGTTTCTTACCTCAAAACTGCCATATCTCGCGAACGGATTGACCAATCCGCAAAATTTCTGTTGCATCTGAAAGTAGAAGCTCGCCCGGTTACAACGGTATGAGTAGTTTTCCCCTAGGCCGTCCTAGTTATTCGTTTCGAGCATCAGAACTGCGAAAATTTTGAGTTTTTCAAGCGTTTCTTACCTCAAAACTGCCATATCTCGCGAACGGATTGGCCAATCCGCAAAATTTCTGTTGCATCTGAAAGTAGAAACTCGCCGGTTTACAACGGTATGAGTAGTTTTCCCCTAGGCCGTTCTAGTTATTCGTTTCGAGCATCAGAACTGCGAAAATTCTGAGTTTCTCAAGCGTTTCTTACGTCAAAACTGCCATATCTCGCGAACGGATTGACCAATCCGCAAAATTTCTGTTGCATCTGAAAGTAGAAACTCGCCCGTTTACAACGGTATGAGTGGTTCTCCCCTAGGCCGTTCTAGTTATTCGTTTCGAGCATCAGAACTGCGAAAATGTGGGGTTTCTCAAGCGTTTCTTACCTCCAAACTGCCATATCTCGCGAACGGATTGACCAATCCGCAAAATTTCTGTTGCATCTGAAAGTAGAAACTCGCCCGATTACAACGGTATGAGTAGTTTTCCCCTAGGCCGTTCTAGTTATTCGTTTCGAGCATCAGAACTGCGAAAATTTTGAGTTTTTCAAGCGTTTCTTACATCCAAACTGCCATATCTCGCGAACGGATTGACCAATCCGCAAAATTTCTGTTGCATCTGAAAGTAGAAACTCGCCCGATTACAACGGCTCGAGTAGTTTTCCCCTAGGCCGTTCTAGTTATTCTTTTCGAGCAGCAGAACCGCGAAAATTTTGAGTTTCTCAAGCGTTTCTTACATCAAAACTGCCATATCTCGCGAACGGATTGACCAATCCGCAAAATTTCTGTTGCATCTGAAAGTAGAAACTCGCCCGTTTACAACGGTATGAGTGGTTTTCCCCTAGGCCGTTCTAGTTATTCGTTTCGAGCATCAGAACTGCGAAAATGTGGGGTTTCTCAAGCGTTTCTTACCTCAAAACTGCCATATCTCGCGAACGGATTGACCAATCCGCAAAATTTCTGTTGCATCTGAAAGTAGAAGCTCGCCCGGTTTCAACGGTATGAGTAGTTTTCCCCTAGGCCGTCCTAGTTATTCGTTTCGAGCATCAGAACTGCGAAAATTTTGAGTTTTTCAAGCGTTTCTTACCTCAAAACTGCCATATCTCGCGAACGGATTGGCCAATCCGCAAAATTTCTGTTGCATCTGAAAGTAGAAACTCGCCCGTTTACAACGGTATGAGTAGTTTTCCCCTAGGCCGTTCTAGTTATTCGTTTCGAGCATCAGAACTGCGAAAATTTTGAGTTTTTCAAGCGTTCCTTACCTCAAAACTGCCATATCTCGGGAACGGATTGACCAATCCGCAAAATTTCTGTTGCATCTGAAAGTAGAAACTCGCCCGATTGCAACGGTATGAGTAGTTTTCCCCTAGGCCGTTCTAGTTATTCGTTTCGAGCATCAGAACTGCGAAAATTCTGAGTTTCTCAAGCGTTTCTTACGTCAAAACTGCCATATCTCGCGAACGGATTGACCAATCCGCAAAATTTCTGTCGCATCTGAAAGTAGAAACTCGCCCGTTTACAACGGTTTGAGTGGCTCTCCCCTAGGCCGTTCTAGTTATTCGTTTCGAGCATCAGAACTGCGAAAATGTGGGGTTTCTCAAGCGTTTCTTACATCCAAACTGCCATATCTCGCGAACGGATTGACCAATCCGCAAAATTTCTGTTGCATCTGAAAGTAGAAACTCGCCCGATTACAACGGTATGAGTAGTTTTCCCCTAGGGCGTTCTAGTTATTCGTTTCGAGCATCAGAACTGCGAAATTTTTGAGTTTTTCAAGCGTTCCTTACCTCAAAACTGCCATATCTCGGGAACGGATTGACCAATCCGCAAAATTTCTGTTGCATCTGAAAGTAGAAACTCGTCCTATTGCAACGGTATGAGTAGTTTTCCCCTAGGCCGTTCTAGTTATTCGTTTCGAGCATCAGAACTGCGAAAATTCTGAGTTCCTCAAGCGTTCCTTACCTCAAAACTGCCATATCTCGGGAACGGATTGACCAATCCGCAAAATTTCTGTTGCATCTGAAAGTAGAAACTCGTCCTATTGCAACGGTATGAGTAGTTTTCCCCTAGGCCGTTCTAGTTATTCGTTTCGAGCATCAGAACTGCGAAAATTCTGAGTTCCTCAAGCGTTTCTTACGTCAAAACTGCCATATCTCGCGAACGGATTGACCAATCCGCAAAATTTCTGTTGCATCTGAAAGTAGAAACTCGCCCGTTTACAACGGTATGAGTGGTTCTCCCCTAGGCCGTTCTAGTTATTCGTTTCGAGAATCAGAACTGCGAAAATGTGGGGTTTCTCAAGCGTTTCTTACCTCCAAACTGCCATATCTCGCGAACGGATTGACCAATCCGCAAAATTTCTGTTGCATCTGAAAGTAGAAACTCGCCCGATTTCAACGGTATGAGTAGTTTTCCCCTAGGGCGTTCTAGTTATTCGTTTCGAGCATCAGAACTGCGAAATTTTTGAGTTTTTCAAGCGTTCCTTACCACAAAACTGCCATATCTCGCGAACGGATTGACCATTCCGCAAAATTTCTGTTGCATCTGAAGTAGAAACTCGCCCGATTGCAACGGTATGAGTAGTTTTCCCCTAGGCCGTTCTAGTTATTCGTTTCGAGCATCAGAACTGCGAAAATTTTGAGTTTTTCAAGCGTTCCTTACCTCAAAACTGCCATATCTCGGGAACGGATTGACCAATCCGCAAAATTTCTGTTGCATCTGAAAGTAGAAACTCGTCCTATTGCAACGGTATGAGTAGTTTTCCCCTAGGCCGTTCTAGTTATTCGTTTCGAGCATCAGAACTGCGAAAATTCTGAGTTCCTCAAGCGTTTCTTACGTCAAAACTGCCATATCTCGCGAACGGATTGACCAATCCGCAAAATTTCTGTTGCATCTGAAAGTAGAAACTCGCCCTATTGCAACGGTATGAGTAGTTTTCCCCTAGGCCGTTCTAGTTATTCGTTTCGAGCGTCAGAACTGCGAAAATTCTGAGTTCCTCAAGCGTTTCTTACGTCAAAACTGCCATATCTCGCGAACGGATTGACCAATCCGCAAAATTTCTGTTGCATCTGAAAGTAGAAACTCGCCCGTTTACAACGGTATGAGTGGTTCTCCCCTAGGCCGTTCTAGTTATTCGTTTCGAGCATCAGAACTGCGAAAATGTGGGGTTTCTCAAGCGTTTCTTACCTCCAAACTGCCATATCTCGCGAACGGATTGACCAATCCGCAAAATTTCTGTTGCATCTGAAAGTAGAAACTCGCCCGATTACAACGGTATGAGTAGTTTTCCCCTAGGCCGTTCTAGTTATTCGTTTCGAGCATCAGAACTGCGAAAATTTTGAGTTTTTCAAGCGTTTCTTACTTCAAAACTGCCATATCTCGCGAACGGATTGACCAATCCGCAAAATTTCTGTTGCAACTGAAAGTAGAAACTCGCCCGATTACAACGGTATGTGTGGTTTTCCCCTAGGCCGTTCTAGTTATTCGTTTCGAGCATCAGAACTGCGAAAATTTTGAGTTTTTCAAGCGTTTCTTACTTCAAAACTGCCATATCTCGCGAACGGATTGACAAATCCGCAAAATTTCTGTTGCAACTGAAAGTAGAAACTCGCCCGATTACAACGGTATGAGTAGTCTTCCCCTAGGCTGTTCTAGTTATTCGTTTTGAGCATCAGAACTGCGAAAATTTTGAGTTTTTCAAGCGTTCCTTACCTCCAAACTGCCATATCTCGCGAACGGATTGACCAATCCGCAAAATTTCTGTTGCATCTGAAAGTAGAAACTCGCCCGATTACAACGGTATGAGTAGTTTTCCCCTAGGCCGTTCTAGTTATTCGTTTCGAGCATCAGAACCGCGAAAATTTTGAGTTTCTCATGCGTTTCTTACCTCAAAACTGCCATATCTCGCGAACGGATTGACCATTCCGCAAAATTTCTGTTGCATCTGAAAGTAGAAACTCGCCCGATTACAACGGTATGAGTAATTTTCCCCTAGGCCGTTCTAGTTATTCGTTTCGAGCATCAGAACTGCGAAAATTTTGAGTTTTTCAAGCGTTCCTTACCTCAAAACTGCCATATCTCGGGAACGGATTGACCAATCCGCAAAATTTCTGTTGCATCTGAAAGTAGAAACTCGCCCGATTGCAACGGTATGAGTAGTTTTCCCCTAGGGCGTTCTAGTTATTCGTTTCGAGCATCAGAACTGCGAAAATTCTGAGTTCCTCAAGCGTTTCTTACGTCAAAACTGCCATATCTCGCGAACGGATTGACCAATCCGCAAAATTTCTGTTGCATCTGAAAGTAGAAACTCGCCCGTTTACAACGGTATGAGTGGTTCTCCCCTAGGCCGTTCTAGTTATTCGTTTCGAGCATCAGAACTGCGAAAATGTGGGGTTTCTCAAGCGTTTCTTACCTCCAAACTGCCATATCTCGCGAACGGATTGACCAATCCGCAAAATTTCTGTTGCATCTGAAAGTAGAAACTCGCCCGATTACAACGGTATGAGTAGTTTTCCCCTAGGCCGTTCTAGTTATTCGTTTCGAGCATCAGAACTGCGAAAATTTTGAGTTTTTCAAGCGTTTCTTACTTCAAAACTGCCATATCTCGCGAACGGATTGACCAATCCGCAAAATTTCTGTTGCAACTGAAAGTAGAAACTCGCCCGATTACAACGGTATGAGTGGTTTTCCCCTAGGCCGTTCTAGTTATTCGTTTCGAGCATCAGAACTGCGAAAATTTTGAGTTTTTCAAGCGTTTCTTACTTCAAAACTGCCATATCTCGCGAACGGATTGACAAATCCGCAAAATTTCTGTTGCAACTGAAAGTAGAAACTCGCCCGATTACAACGGTATGAGTAGTCTTCCCCTAGGCCGTTCTAGTTATTCGTTTTGAGCATCAGAACTGCGAAAATTTTGAGTTTTTCAAGCGTTCCTTACCTCCAAACTGCCATATCTCGCGAACGGATTGACCAATCCGCAAAATTTCTGTTGCATCTGAAAGTAGAAACTCGCCCGATTACAACGGTATGAGTAGTTTTCCCCTAGGGCGTTCTAGTTATTCGTTTCGAGCATCAGAACTGCGAAATTTTTGAGTTTTTCAAGCGTTCCTTACCTCAAAACTGCCATATCTCGGGAACGGATTGACCAATCCGCAAAATTTCTGTTGCATCTGAAAGTAGAAACTCGCCCGATTACAACGGTATGAGTAGTTTTCCCCTAGGGCGTTCTAGTTATTCGTTTCGAGCATCAGAACTGCGAAATTTTTGAGTTTTTCAAGCGTTCCTTACCTCAAAACTGCCATATCTCGGGAACGGATTGACCAATCCGCAAAATTTCTGTTGCATCTGAAAGTAGAAACTCGCCCGATTACAACGGTATGAGTAGTTTTCCCCTAGGCCGTTCTAGTTATTCGTTTCGAGCATCAGAACCGCGAAAATTTTGAGTTTCTCATGCGTTTCTTACCTCAAAACTGCCATATCTCGCGAACGGATTGACCATTCCGCAAAATTTCTGTTGCATCTGAAAGTAGAAACTCGCCCGATTACAACGGTATGAGTAATTTTCCCCTAGGCCGTTCTAGTTATTCGTTTCGAGCATCAGAACTGCGAAAATTTTGAGTTTTTCAAGCGTTCCTTACCTCAAAACTGCCATATCTCGGGAACGGATTGACCAATCCGCAAAATTTCTGTTGCATCTGAAAGTAGAAACTCGCCCGATTGCAACGGTATGAGTAGTTTTCCCCTAGGGCGTTCTAGTTATTCGTTTCGAGCATCAGAACTGCGAAAATTCTGAGTTTCTCAAGCGTTTCTTACGTCAAAACTGCCATATCTCGCGAACGGATTGACCAATCCGCAAAATTTCTGTTGCATCTGAAAGTAGAAACTCGCCCGTTTACAACGGTTTGAGTGGTTCTCCCCTAGGCCGTTCTAGTTATTCGTTTCGAGCATCAGAACTGCGAAAATGTGGGGTTTCTCAAGCGTTTCTTACCTCCAAACTGCCATATCTCGCGAACGGATTGACAAATCCGCAAAATTTCTGTTGCATCTGAAAGTAGAAACTCGCCCGATTACAACGGTATGAGTAGTTTTCCCCTAGGGCGTTCTAGTTATTCGTTTCGAGCATCAGAACTGCGAAATTTTTGAGTTTTTCAAGCGTTCCTTACCTCAAAACTGCCATATCTCGGGAACGGATTGACCAATCCGCAAAATTTCTGTTGCATCTGAAAGTAGAAACTCGCCCGTTTACAACGGTATGAGTGGTTCTCCCCTAGGCCGTTCTAGTTATTCGTTTCGAGCATCAGAACTGCGAAAATGTGGGGTTTCTCAAGCGTTTCTTACCTCCAAACTGCCATATCTCGCGAACGGATTGACCAATCCGCAAAATTTCTGTTGCATCTGAAAGTAGAAACTCGCCCGATTACAACGGTATGAGTAGTTTTCCCCTAGGCCGTTCTAGTTATTCGTTTCGAGCATCAGAACTGCGAAAATTTTGAGTTTTTCAAGCGTTTCTTACTTCAAAACTGCCATATCTCGCGAACGGATTGACCAATCCGCAAAATTTCTGTTGCAACTGAAAGTAGAAACTCGCCCGATTACAACGGTATGAGTGGTTTTCCCCTAGGCCGTTCTAGTTATTCGTTTCGAGCATCAGAACTGCGAAAATTTTGAGTTTTTCAAGCGTTTCTTACTTCAAAACTGCCATATCTCGCGAACGGATTGACCAATCCGCAAAATTTCTGTTGCATCTGAAGTAGAAACTCGCCCGATTACAACGGTATGAGTAGTTTTCCCCTAGGCCGTTCTAGTTATTCGTTTCGAGCGTCAGAACTGCGAAAATTTTGAGTTTTTCAAGCGTTCCTTACCTCAAAACTGCCATATCTCGGGAACGGATTAACCAATCCGCAAAATTTCTGTTGCATCTGAAAGTAGAAACTCGCCCTATTGCAACGGTATGAGTAGTTTTCCCCTAGGCCGTTCTAGTTATTCGTTTCGAGCATCAGAACTGCGAAAATTCTGAGTTCCTCAAGCGTTTCTTACGTCAAAACTGCCATATCTCGCGAACGGATTGACCAATCCGCAAAATTTCTGTTGCATCTGAAAGTAGAAACTCGCCCGTTTACAACGGTATGAGTGGTTCTCCCCTAGGCCGTTCTAGTTATTCGTTTCGAGCATCAGAACTGCGAAAATGTGGGGTTTCTCAAGCGTTTCTTACCTCCAAACTGCCATATCTCGCGAACGGATTGACCAATCCGCAAAATTTCTGTTGCATCTGAAAGTAGAAACTCGCCCGATTACAACGGTATGAGTAGTTTTCGCCTAGGCCGTTCTAGTTATTCGTTTCGAGCATCAGAACTGCGAAAATTTTGAGTTTTTCAAGCGTTTCTTACTTCAAAACTGCCATATCTCGCGAACGGATTGACCAATCCGCAAAATTTCTGTTGCAACTGAAAGTAGAAACTCGCCCGATTACAACGGTATGAGTGGTTTTCCCCTAGGCCGTTCTAGTTATTCGTTTCGAGCATCAGAACTGCGAAAATTTTGAGTTTTTCAAGCGTTTCTTACTTCAAAACTGCCATATCTCGCGAACGGATTGACAAATCCGCAAAATTTCTGTTGCAACTGAAAGTAGAAACTCGCCCGATTACAACGGTATGAGTAGTCTTCCCCTAGGCCGTTCTAGTTATTCGTTTTGAGCATCAGAACTGCGAAAATTTTGAGTTTTTCAAGCGTTCCTTACTTCCAAACTGCCATATCTCGCGAACGGATTGACCAATCCGCAAAATTTCTGTTGCATCTGAAAGTAGAAACTCGCCCGATTACAACGGTATGAGTAGTTTTCCCCTAGGGCGTTCTAGTTATTCGTTTCGAGCATCAGAACTGCGAAATTTTTGAGTTTTTCAAGCGTTCCTTACCTCAAAACTGCCATATCTCGGGAACGGATTGACCAATCCGCAAAATTTCTGTTGCATCTGAAAGTAGAAACTCGCCCGATTACAACGGTATGAGTAGTTTTCCCCTAGGCCGTTCTAGTTATTCGTTTCGAGCTTCAGAACCGCGAAAATTTTGAGTTTCTCATGCGTTTCTTACCTCAAAACTGCCATATCTCGCGAACGGATTGACCATTCCGCAAAATTTCTGTTGCATCTGAAAGTAGAAACTCGCCCGATTACAACGGTATGAGTAATTTTCCCCTAGGCCGTTCTAGTTATTCGTTTCGAGCATCAGAACTGCGAAAATTTTGAGTTTTTCAAGCGTTCCTTACCTCAAAACTGCCATATCTCGGGAACGGATTGACCAATCCGCAAAATTTCTGTTGCATCTGAAGGTAGAAACTCGCGCGATTACAACGGTATGAGTAGTTTTCCCCTTGGCCGTTCTAGTTATTCGTTTCGAGCATCAGAACTGCGAAAATTTGGAGTTTCTGACGCGTTCCTTACCTCCAAACTGCCATATCTCGCGAACGGATTGACCAATCCGCAAAATTTCTGTTGCATCTGAAAGTAGAATCTCGCCCGGTTACAACGGTATGAGTAGTTTTCCCCTAGGCCGTTCTAGTTATTCGTTTCGAGCATCAGAACTGCGAAAATTTTGAGTTTTTCAAGCGTTTCTTACTTCAAAACTGCCATATCTCGGGAACGGATTGACCAATCCGCAAAATTTCTGTTGCATCTGAAAGTAGAAGCTCGCCCGGTTACAACGGTATGAGTAGTTTTCCCCTAGGCCGTTCTAGTTATTCGTTTCGAGCATCAGAACTGCGAAAATTTTGAGTTTTTCAAGCGTTTCTTACTTCAAAACTGCCGTATCTCGCGAACGGATTGACCAATCCGCAAAATTTCTGTTGCAACTGAAAGTAGAAACTCGCCCGATTACAACGGTATGAGTGGTTCTCCCCTAGGCCGTTCTAGTTATTCGTTTCGAGCATCAGAACTGCGAAAATTTTGAGTTTTTCAAGCGTTTCTTACTTCAAAACTGCCATATCTCGCGAACGGATTGACAAATCCGCAAAATTTCTGTTGCAACTGAAAGTAGAAACTCGCCCGATTACAACGTTATGAGTAGTCTTCCCCTAGGCCGTTCTAGTTATTCGTTTTGAGCATCAGAACTGCGAAAATTTTGAGTTTTTCAAGCGTTCCTTACCTCAAAACTGCCATATCTCGGGAACGGATTGACCAATCCACAAAATTTCTGTTGCATCTGAAGGTAGAAACTCGCCCGATTACAACGCTATGAGTAGTTTTCCCCTAGGCCGTTCTAGTTATTCGTTTCGAGCATCAGAACTGCGAAAATTTGGAGTTTCTGACGCGATCCTTACCTCCAAACTGCCATATCTCGCGAACGGATTGACCAATCCGCAAAATTTCTGTTGCATCTGAAAGTAGAAGCTCGCCCGGTTACAACGGTATGAGTAGTTTTCCCCTAGGCCGTTCTAGTTATTCGTTTCGAGCATCAGAACTGCGAAAATTTTGAGTTTTTCAAGCGTTTCTTACTTCAAAACTGCCATATCTCGGGAACGGATTGACCAATCCGCAAAATTTCTGTTGCATCTGAAAGTAGAAGCTCGCCCGGTTACAACGGTATGAGTAGTTTTCCCCTAGGCCGTTCTAGTTATTCGTTTCGAGCATCAGAACTGCGAAAATTTTGAGTTTTTCAAGCGTTTCTTACTTCAAAACTGCCATATCTCGCGAACGGATTGACCAATCCGCAAAATTTCTGTTGCAACTGAAAGTAGAAACTCGCCCGATTACAACGTTATGAGTAGTCTTCCCCTAGGCCGTTCTAGTTATTCGTTTTGAGCATCAGAACTGCGAAAATTTTGAGTTTTTCAAGCGTTCCTTACCTCAAAACTGCCATATCTCGGGAACGGATTGACCAATCCGCAAAATTTCTGTTGCATCTGAAGGTAGAAACTCGCCCGATTACAACGCTATGAGTAGTTTTCCCCTAGGCCGTTCTAGTTATTCGTTTCGAGCATCAGAACTGCGAAAATTTGGAGTTTCTGACGCGATCCTTACCTCCAAACTGCCATATCTCGCGAACGGATTGACCAATCCGCAAAATTTCTGTTGCATCTGAAAGTAGAAGCTCGCCCGGTTACAACGGTATGAGTAGTTTTCCCCTAGGTCGTTCTAGTTATTCGTTTCGAGCATCAGAACTGCGAAAATTTTGAGTTTTTCAAGCGTTTCTTACTTCAAAACTGCCATATCTCGCGAACGGATTGACCAATCCGCAAAATTTCTGTTGCAACTGAAAGTAGAAACTCGCCCGATTACAACGTTATGAGTAGTCTTCCCCTAGGCCGTTCTAGTTATTCGTTTTGAGCATCAGAACTGCGAAAATTTTGAGTTTTTCAAGCGTTCCTTACCTCAAAACTGCCATATCTCGGGAACGGATTGACCAATCCGCAAAATTTCTGTTGCATCTGAAGGTAGAAACTCGCCCGATTACAACGCTATGAGTAGTTTTCCCCTAGGCCGTTCTAGTTATTCGTTTCGAGCATCAGAACTGCGAAAATTTGGAGTTTCTGACGCGATCCTTACCTCCAAACTGCCATATCTCGCGAACGGATTGACCAATCCGCAAAATTTCTGTTGCATCTGAAAGTAGAAGCTCGCCCGGTTACAACGGTATGAGTAGTTTTCCCCTAGGTCGTTCTAGTTATTCGTTTCGAGCATCAGAACTGCGAAAATTTTGAGTTTTTCAAGCGTTTCTTACTTCAAAACTGCCATATCTCGCGAACGGATTGACCAATCCGCAAAATTTCTGTTGCAACTGAAAGTAGAAACTCGCCCGATTACAACGGTATGAGTAGTTTTCCCCCAGGCCGTTCTAGTTATTTGTTTTGAGCATCAGAACTGCGAAAATTTTGAGTTTTTCAAGCGTTCCTTACATCAAAACTGCCATATCTCGGGAACGGATTGACCAATCCGCAAAATTTCTGTTGCAACTGAAAGTAGAAACTCGCCCGATTACAACGGTATGAGTAGTTTTCCCCTAGGCCGTTCTAGTTATTCGTTTTGAGCATCAGAACTGCGAAAATTTTGAGTTTTTCAAGCGTTCCTTACATCAAAACTGCCATATCTCGGGAACGGATTGACCAATCCGCAAAATTTCTGTTGCAACTGAAAGTAGAAACTCGCCCGATTACAACGGTATGAGTAGTCTTCCCCTAGGCCGTTCTAGTTATTCGTTTTGAGCATCAGAACTGCGAAAATTTTGAGTTTTTCAAGCGTTCCTTACCTCAAAACTGCCATATCTCGGGAACGGATTGACCAATCCGCAAAATTTCTGTTGCATCTGAAGGCAGAAACTCGCCCGATTACAACGCTGTGAGTAGTTTTCCCCTAGGCCGTTCTAGTTATTCGTTTCGAGCATCAGAACTGCGAAAATTTGGAGTTTCTGACGCGATCCTTACCTCCAAACTGCCATATCTCGCGAACGGATTGACCAATCCGCAAAATTTCTGTTGCATCTGAAAGTAGAAGCTCGCCCGGTTACAACGGTATGAGTAGTTTTCCCCTAGGCCGTTCTAGTTATTCGTTTCGAGCATCAGAACTGCGAAAATTTTGAGTTTTTCAAGCGTTTCTTACTTCAAAACTGCCATATCTCGCGAACGGATTGACCAATCCGCAAAATTTCTGTTGCAACTGAAAGTAGAAACTCGCCCGATTACAACGGTATGAGTAGTTTTCCCCTAGGCCGTTCTAGTTATTTGTTTTTAGCATCAGAACTGCGAAAATTTTGAGTTTTTCAAGCGTTCCTTACCTCAAAACTGCCATATCTCGGGAACGGATTGACCAATCCGCAAAATTTCTGTTGCATCTGAAAGTAGAAACTCGCCCGATTAAAACGGTATGAGTAGTTTTCCCCTAGGCCGTTCTAGTTATTCGTTTCGAGCATCAGAACTGCGAAAATTTGGAGTTTCTCAAGCGTTTCTTACATCAAAACTGCCATATCTCGCGAACGGATTGACCAATCCGCAAAGTTTCTGTTGCATCTGAAAGTAGAAACTCGCCCCATTACAACGGTATGAGTTGCTTTCCCCTAGGCCGTTCTAGTTATTCGTTTCGAGCATCAGAACAGCGAAAATTTGGAGTTTCTCAAGCGTTTCCTACCTCAAAACTGCCATACCTCGCGAACGGATTGACCAATCCGCAAAATTTCTCTTGCATCTGAAAGTAGAAACTCGCCCCATTACAACGGTATGAGCAGTTTTCCCCTAGGCCGTTCTAGTTATTCGTTTCGAGCATCAGAACTGCGAAGATTTGGAGTTTCTCAAGCGTTTCTTACCTCAAAACTGCCATATCTCGCGAACGGATTGATCAATCCGCAAAATTTCTGTTGCATCTGAAAGTAGAAACTCGCCCCATTACAACGGTATGAGTAGTTTTCCCCTAGGCCGTCCTAGTTATTCGTTTCGAGCATCAGAACTGCGAAAATTTTGAGTTTCTCAAGCGTTTCTTACCTCAAAACTGCCATATCTCGCGAACGGATTGACCACTCCGCAAAGTTTCTCTTGCATCTGAAAGTAGAAACTCGCCCCATTACAACGATATGAGTAGTTTTCCCCTAGGCCGTTCTAGTTATTCGTTTCGAGCATCAGAACTAAGAAAATTTGGAGTTTCTCAAGCGTTTCTTACCTCAAAACTGCCATATCTCGCGAACGGATTGACCAATCCGCAAAGTTGCTGTTGCATCTGAAAGTAGAAACTCGCCCCATTACAACGGTGTGAGTAGTTTTCCCCTAGGGCGTTCTAGTTATTCGTTTTGAGCATCAGAACTGCGAAAATTTTGAGTTTTTCAAGCGTTCCTTACTTCAAAACTGCCATATCTCGCGAACGGATTGACCAATCCGCAAAATTTCTGTTGCAACTGAAAGTAGAAACTCGCCCGATTACAACGGTATGAGTAGTTTTCCCCTAGACCGTTCTAGTTATTTGTTTTTAGCATCAGAACTGCGAAAATTTTGAGTTTTTCAAGCGTTCCTTACCTCAAAACTGCCATATCTCGGGAACGGATTGACCAATCCGCAAAATTTCTGTTGCATCTGAAAGTAGAAACTCGCCCGATTAAAACGGTATGAGTAGTTTTCCCCTAGGCCGTTCTAGTTATTCGTTTCGAGCATCAGAACTGCGAAAATTTGGAGTTTCTCAAGCGTTTCTTACATCAAAACTGCCATATCTCGCGAACGGATTGACCAATCCGCAAAGTTTCTGTTGCATCTGAAAGTAGAAACGCGCCCCATTACAACGGTATGACTTGCTTTCCCCTAGGCCGTTCTAGTTATTCGTTTCGAGCATCAGAACAGCGGAAATTTGGAGTTTCTCAAGCGTTTCCTACCTCAAAACTGCCATACCTCGCGAACGGATTGACCAATCCGCAAAATTTCTCTTGCATCTGAAAGTAGAAACTCGCCCCATTACAACGGTATGAGCAGTTTTCCCCTAGGCCGTTCTAGTTATTCGTTTCGAGCATCAGAACTGCGAAGATTTGGAGTTTCTCAAGCGTTTCTTACCTCAAAACTGCCATATCTCGCGAACGGATTGATCAATCCGCAAAATTTCTGTTGCATCTGAAAGTAGAAACTCGCCCCATTACAACGGTATGAGTAGTTTTCCCCTAGGCCGTCCTAGTTATTCGTTTCGAGCATCAGAACTGCGAAAATTTTGAGTTTCTCAAGCGTTTCTTACCTCAAAACTGCCATATCTCGCGAACGGATTGACCACTCCGCAAAGTTTCTCTTGCATCTGAAAGTAGAAACTCGCCCCATTACAACGATATGAGTAGTTTTCCCCTAGGCCGTTCTAGTTATTCGTTTCGAGCATCAGAACTAAGAAAATTTGGAGTTTCTCAAGCGTTTCTTACCTCAAAACTGCCATATCTCGCGAACGGATTGACCAATCCGCAAAGTTGCTGTTGCATCTGAAAGTAGAAACTCGCCCCATTACAACGGTGTGAGTAGTTTTCCCCTAGGGCGTTCTAGTTATTCGTTTCGAGCATCAGAACAGCGGAAATTTGGAGTTTCTCAAGCGTTTCCTACCTCAAAACTGCCATACCTCGCGAACGGATTGACCAATCCGCAAAATTTCTCTTGCATCTGAAAGTAGAAACTCGCCCCATTACAACGGTATGAGCAGTTTTCCCCTAGGCCGTTCTAGTTATTCGTTTCGAGCATCAGAACTGCGAAGATTTGGAGTTTCTCAAGCGTTTCTTACCTCAAAACTGCCATATCTCGCGAACGGATTGATCAATCCGCAAAATTTCTGTTGCATCTGAAAGTAGAAACTCGCCCCATTACAACGGTATGAGTAGTTTTCCCCTAGGCCGTCCTAGTTATTCGTTTCGAGCATCAGAACTGCGAAAATTTTGAGTTTCTCAAGCGTTTCTTACCTCAAAACTGCCATATCTCGCGAACGGATTGACCACTCCGCAAAGTTTCTCTTGCATCTGAAAGTAGAAACTCGCCCCATTACAACGATATGAGTAGTTTTCCCCTAGGCCGTTCTAGTTATTCGTTTCGAGCATCAGAACTAAGAAAATTTGGAGTTTCTCAAGCGTTTCTTACCTCAAAACTGCCATATCTCGCGAACGGATTGACCAATCCGCAAAGTTGCTGTTGCATCTGAAAGTAGAAACTCGCCCCATTACAACGGTGAGTAGTTTTCCCCTAGGGCGTTCTAGTTATTCGTTTTGAGCATCAGAACTGCGAAAATTTTGAGTTTTTCAAGCGTTCCTTACTTCAAAACTGCCATATCTCGCGAACGGATTGACCAATCCGCAAAATTTCTGTTGCAACTGAAAGTAGAAACTCGCCCGATTACAACGGTATGAGTAGTTTTCCCCTAGGCCGTTCTAGTTATTTGTTTTTAGCATCAGAACTGCGAAAATTTTGAGTTTTTCAAGCGTTCCTTACCTCAAAACTGCCATATCTCGGGAACGGATTGACCAATCCGCAAAATTTCTGTTGCATCTGAAAGTAGAAACTCGCCCGATTAAAACGGTATGAGTAGTTTTCCCCTAGGCCGTTCTAGTTATTCGTTTCGAGCATCAGAACTGCGAAAATTTGGAGTTTCTCAAGCGTTTCTTACATCAAAACTGCCATATCTCGCGAACGGATTGACCAATCCGCAAAGTTTCTGTTGCATCTGAAAGTAGAAACTCGCCCCATTACAACGGTATGAGTTGCTTTCCCCTAGGCCGTTCTAGTTATTCGTTTCGAGCATCAGAACAGCGGAAATTTGGAGTTTCTCAAGCGTTTCCTACCTCAAAACTGCCATACCTCGCGAACGGATTGACCAATCCGCAAAATTTCTCTTGCATCTGAAAGTAGAAACTCGCCCCATTACAACGGTATGAGCAGTTTTCCCCTAGGCCGTTCTAGTTATTCGTTTCGAGCATCAGAACTGCGAAGATTTGGAGTTTCTCAAGCGTTTCTTACCTCAAAACTGCCATATCTCGCGAACGGATTGATCAATCCGCAAAATTTCTGTTGCATCTGAAAGTAGAAACTCGCCCCATTACAACGGTATGAGTAGTTTTCCCCTAGGCCGTCCTAGTTATTCGTTTCGAGCATCAGAACTGCGAAAATTTTGAGTTTCTCAAGCGTTTCTTACCTCAAAACTGCCATATCTCGCGAACGGATTGACCACTCCGCAAAGTTTCTCTTGCATCTGAAAGTAGAAACTCGCCCCATTACAACGATATGAGTAGTTTTCCCCTAGGCCGTTCTAGTTATTCGTTTCGAGCATCAGAACTAAGAAAATTTGGAGTTTCTCAAGCGTTTCTTACCTCAAAACTGCCATATCTCGCGAACGGATTGACCAATCCGCAAAGTTGCTGTTGCATCTGAAAGTAGAAACTCGCCCCATTACAACGGTGTGAGTAGTTTTCCCCTAGGGCGTTCTAGTTATTCGTTTTGAGCATCAGAACTGCGAAAATTTTGAGTTTTTCAAGCGTTCCTTACTTCAAAACTGCCATATCTCGCGAACGGATTGACAAATCCGCAAAATTTCTGTTGCAACTGAAAGTAGAAACTCGCCCGATTACAACGGTATGAGTAGTTTTCCCCTAGGCCGTTCTAGTTATTTGTTTTTAGCATCAGAACTGCGAAAATTTTGAGTTTTTCAAGCGTTCCTTACCTCAAAACTGCCATATCTCGGGAACGGATTGACCAATCCGCAAAATTTCTGTTGCATCTGAAAGTAGAAACTCGCCCGATTAAAACGGTATGAGTAGTTTTCCCCTAGGCCGTTCTAGTTATTCGTTTCGAGCATCAGAACTGCGAAAATTTGGAGTTTCTCAAGCGTTTCTTACATCAAAACTGCCATATCTCGCGAACGGATTGACCAATCCGCAAAGTTTCTGTTGCATCTGAAAGTAGAAACTCGCCCCATTACAACGGTATGAGTTGCTTTCCCCTAGGCCGTTCTAGTTATTCGTTTCGAGCATCAGAACAGCGGAAATTTGGAGTTTCTCAAGCGTTTCCTACCTCAAAACTGCCATACCTCGCGAACGGATTGACCAATCCGCAAAATTTCTCTTGCATCTGAAAGTAGAAACTCGCCCCATTACAACGGTATGAGCAGTTTTCCCCTAGGCCGTTCTAGTTATTCGTTTCGAGCATCAGAACTGCGAAGATTTGGAGTTTCTCAAGCGTTTCTTACCTCAAAACTGCCATATCTCGCGAACGGATTGATCAATCCGCAAAATTTCTGTTGCATCTGAAAGTAGAAACTCGCCCCATTACAACGGTATGAGTAGTTTTCCCCTAGGCCGTCCTAGTTATTCGTTTCGAGCATCAGAACTGCGAAAATTTTGAGTTTCTCAAGCGTTTCTTACCTCAAAACTGCCATATCTCGCGAACGGATTGACCACTCCGCAAAGTTTCTCTTGCATCTGAAAGTAGAAACTCGCCCCATTACAACGATATGAGTAGTTTTCCCCTAGGCCGTTCTAGTTATTCGTTTCGAGCATCAGAACTAAGAAAATTTGGAGTTTCTCAAGCGTTTCTTACCTCAAAACTGCCATATCTCGCGAACGGATTGACCAATCCGCAAAATTTCTGTTGCATCTGAAAGTAGAAGCTCGCCCGGTTACAACGGTATGAGTAGTTTTCCCCTAGGCCGTTCTAGTTATTCGTTTCGAGCATCAGAACTGCGAAAATTTGGAGTTTTTCAAGCGTTTCTTACTTCAAAACTGCCATATCTCGCGGACGGATTGACCAATCCGCAAAATTTCTGTTGCAACTGAAAGTAGAAACTCGCCCGATTACAACGGTATGAGTGGTTCTCCCCTAGGCCGTTCTAGTTATTCGTTTCGAGCATCAGAACTGCGAAAATTTTGAGTTTCTCAAGCGTTTCTTACCTCAAAACTGCCACATCTCGCGAACGGATTGAGCAATCCGCAAAGTTTCTGTTGCATCTGAAAGTAGAAACTCGCCCGGTTACAACGGTATGAGTAGTTTTCCCCTAGGCCGTTCTAGTTATTCGTTTCGAGCATCAGAACTGCGAAAATGTGGGGTTTCTCAAGCGTTTCTTACCTCCAAACTGCCATATCTCCCGAACGGATTGACCAATCCGCAAAATTTCTGTTGCATCTGAAAGTAGAAACTCGCCCGATTACAACGGTATGAGTAGTTTTCCCCTAGGGCGTTCTAGTTATTCGTTTCGAGCATCAGAACTGCGAAATTTTTGAGTTTTTCAAGCGTTCCTTACCTCAAAACTGCCATATCTCGCGAACGGATTGACCAATCCGCAAAATTTCTGTTGCATCAGAAAGTAGAAACTCGCCCGTTTACAACGTTTTGAGTGGTTCTCCCCTAGGCCGTTCTAGTTATTCTTTTCGAGCATCAGAACTGCGAAAATGTGGGGTTTCTCAAGCGTTTCTTACCTCAAAACTGCCATATCTCGCGAACGGATTGACCATTCCGCAAAATTTCTGTTGCATCTGAATGTAGAAACTCGCCCGATTACAACGGTATGAGTAGTTTTCCCCTAGGCCGTTCTAGTTATTCGTTTCGAGCATCTGAACTGCGAAAATTTTGAGTTTTTCAAGCGTTCCTTACCTCAAAACTGCCATATCTCGGGAACGGATTGACCACTCCGCAAAGTTTCTCTTGCATCTGAAAGTAGAAACTCGCCCCATTACAACGATATGAGTAGTTTTCCCCTAGGCCGTTCTAGTTATTCGTTTCGAGCATCAGAACTAAGAAAATTTGGAGTTTCTCAAGCGTTTCTTACCTCAAAACTGCCATATCTCGCGAACGGATTGACCAATCCGCAAAATTTCTGTTGCATCTGAAAGTAGAAGCTCGCCCGGTTACAACGGTATGAGTAGTTTTCCCCTAGGCCGTTCTAGTTATTCGTTTCGAGCATCAGAACTGCGAAAATTTGGAGTTTTTCAAGCGTTTCTTACTTCAAAACTGCCATATCTCGCGGACGGATTGACCAATCCGCAAAATTTCTGTTGCAACTGAAAGTAGAAACTCGCCCGATTACAACGGTATGAGTGGTTCTCCCCTAGGCCGTTCTAGTTATTCGTTTCGAGCATCAGAACTGCGAAAATTTTGAGTTTCTCAAGCGTTTCTTACCTCAAAACTGCCACATCTCGCGAACGGATTGAGCAATCCGCAAAGTTTCTGTTGCATCTGAAAGTAGAAACTCGCCCGGTTACAACGGTATGAGTAGTTTTCCCCTAGGCCGTTCTAGTTATTCGTTTCGAGCATCAGAACTGCGAAAATGTGGGGTTTCTCAAGCGTTTCTTACCTCCAAACTGCCATATCTCCCGAACGGATTGACCAATCCGCAAAATTTCTGTTGCATCTGAAAGTAGAAACTCGCCCGATTACAACGGTATGAGTAGTTTTCCCCTAGGGCGTTCTAGTTATTCGTTTCGAGCATCAGAACTGCGAAATTTTTGAGTTTTTCAAGCGTTCCTTACCTCAAAACTGCCATATCTCGCGAACGGATTGACCAATCCGCAAAATTTCTGTTGCATCAGAAAGTAGAAACTCGCCCGTTTACAACGTTTTGAGTGGTTCTCCCCTAGGCCGTTCTAGTTATTCTTTTCGAGCATCAGAACTGCGAAAATGTGGGGTTTCTCAAGCGTTTCTTACCTCAAAACTGCCATATCTCGCGAACGGATTGACCATTCCGCAAAATTTCTGTTGCATCTGAATGTAGAAACTCGCCCGATTACAACGGTATGAGTAGTTTTCCCCTAGGCCGTTCTAGTTATTCGTTTCGAGCATCTGAACTGCGAAAATTTTGAGTTTTTCAAGCGTTCCTTACCTCAAAACTGCCATATCTCGGGAACGGATTGACCAATCCGCAAAATTTCTGTTGCATCTGAAAGTAGAAACTCGCCCGATTACAACGGTATGAGTAGTTTTCCCCTAGGCCGTTCTAGTTATTCGTTTCGAGCATCTGAACTGCGAAAATTTTGAGTTTCTCAAGCGTTTCTTACGTCAAAACTGCCATATCTCGCGAACGGATTGACCAATCCGCAAAATTTCTGTTGCATCTGAAAGTAGAAACTCGCCCGTTTACAACGGTATGAGTGGTTCTCCCCTAGGCCGTTCTAGTTGTTCGTTTCGAGCATCAGAACTGCGAAAATGTGGGGTTTCTCAAGCGTTTCTTACCTCCAAACTGCCATATCTCGCGAACGGATTGACCAATCCGCAAAATTTCTGTTGCATCTGAAAGTAGAAACTCGCCCGATTACAACGGTATGAGTAGTTTTCCCCTAGGCCGTTCTAGTTATTCGTTTCGAGCATCAGAACTGCGGAAATTTTGAGTTTTTCAAGCGTTTCTTACTTCAAAACTGCCATATCTCGCGAACGGATTGACCAATCCGCAAAATTTCTGTTGCAACTGAAAGTAGAAACTCGCCCGATTACAACGGTATGTGTGGTTTTCCCCTAGGCCGTTCTAGTTATTCGTTTCGAGCATCAGAACTGCGAAAATTTTGAGTTTTTCAAGCGTTTCTTACTTCAAAACTGCCATATCTCGCGAACGGATTGACAAATCCGCAAAATTTCTGTTGCAACTTAAAGTAGAAACTCGCCCGATTACAACGGTATGAGTAGTCTTCCCCTAGGCCGTTCTAGTTATTCGTTTTGAGCATCAGAACTGCGAAAATTTTGAGTTTTTCAAGCGTTCCTTACCTCAAAACTGCCATATCTCGGGAACGGATTGACCAATCCGCAAAATTTCTGTTGCATCTGAAGGTAGAAACTCGCCCGATTACAACGGTATGAGTGGTTTTCCCCTAGGCCGTTCTAGTTATTCGTTTCGAGCATCAGAACTGCGAAAATTTTGAGTTTTTCAAGCGTTTCTTACTTCAAAACTGCCATATCTCGCGAACGGATTGACCAATCCGCAAAATTTCTGTTGCAACTGAAAGTAGAAACTCGCCCGATTACAACGGTATGAGTAGTTTTCCCCTAGGCCGTTCTAGTTATTTGTTTTGAGCATCAGAACAGCGGAAATTTGGAGTTTCTCAAGCGTTTCTTACCTCAAAACTGCCATACCTCGCGAACGGATTGACCAATCCGCAAAATTTCTCTTGCATCTGAAAGTAGAAACTCGCCCCATTACAACGGTATGAGCAGTTTTCCCCTAGGCCGTTCTAGTTATTCGTTTCGAGCATCAGAACTAAGAAAATTTGGAGTTTCTCAAGCGTTTCTTACATCAAAACTGCCATATCTCGCGAACGGATTGAGCAATCCGCAAAGTTTCTGTTGCATCTGAAAGTAGAAACTCGCCCCATTACAACGGTATGAGTAATTTTCCCCTAGGTCGTTCTAGTTATTCGTTTCGAGCATCAGAACTGCGAAAATTTGGAGTTTCTCAAGCGTTTCTTACCTCAAAACTGCCATATCTCGCGAACGGATTGACCAATCCGCAAAGTTTCTCTTGCATCTGAAAGTAGAAACTCGCCGCATTACAGCGATATGAGTAGTTTTCCCCTAGGCCGTTCTAGTTATTCGTTTCGAGCATCAGAACTAAGAAAATTTTGAGTTTCTCAAGCGTTTCTTACATCAAAACTGCCATATCTCGCGAACGGATTGACCAATCCGCAAAGTTTCTGTTGCATCTGAAAGTAGAAACTCGCCCCATTACAACGGTATGAGTAGTTTTCCCCTAGGCCGTTCTAGTTATTCGTTTCGAGCATCAGAACTGCGAAAATTCTGAGTTTCTCAAGCGTTTCTTACGTCAAATCTGCCATATCTCGCGAACGGATTGACCAATCCGCAAAATTTCTGTTGCATCTGAAAGTAGAAACTCCCCCGTTTACATCGGTATGAGTGGTTTTCCCCTAGGCCGTTCTAGTTATTCGTTTCGAGCATCAGAACTGCGAAAATGTGGGGTTTCTCAAGCGTTTCTTACCTCAAAACTGCCATATCTCGCGAACGGATTGACCAATCCGCAAAGTTTCTGTTGCATCTGAAAGTAGAAACTCGCCCCATTACAACGGTATGAGTAGTTTTCCCCTAGGCCGTTCTAGTTATTCGTTTCGAGCATCAGAACTGCGAAAATTTTGAGTTTCTCAAGCGTTTCTTACCTCAAAACTGCCATATCTCGCGAACGGATTGACCAATCCGCAAAATTTCTCTTGCATCTGAAAGTAGAAACTCGCCCCATTACAACGGTATGAGCAGTTTTCCCCTAGGCCGTTGTAGTTATTCGTTTCGAGCATCAGAACTGCGAAAATTTGGAGTTTCTCAAGCGTTTCTTACATCAAAACTGCCATATCTCGCGAACGGATTGACCAATCCGCAAAATTTCTCTTGCATCTGAAAGTAGAAACTCGCCCCATTACAACGGTATGAGCAGTTTTCCCCTAGGCCGTTCTAGTTATTCGTTTCGAGCATCAGAACTGCGAAAATTCTGAGTTCCTCAAGCGTTTCTTACGTCAAATCTGCCATATCTCGCGAACGGATTGACCAATCCGCAAAATTTCTGTTGCATCTGAAAGTAGAAACTCCCCCGTTTACATCGGTATGAGTGGTTTTCCCCTAGGCCGTTCTAGTTATTCGTTTCGAGCATCAGAACTGCGAAAGTGTGGGGTTTCTCAAGCGTTTCTTACCTCAAAACTGCCATATCTCGCGAACGGATTGACCAATCCGCAAAGTTTCTGTTGCATCTGAAAGTAGAAACTCGCCCCATTACAACGGTATGAGTAGTTTTCCCCTTGGCCGTTCTAGTTATTCGTTTCGAGCTTCAGAACTGCGAAAATTTGGAGTTTCTCAAGCGTTTCTTACATCAAAACTGCCATATCTCGCGAACGGATTGACCAATCCGCAAAATTTCTCTTGCATCTGAAAGTAGAAACTCGCCCCATTACAACGGTATGAGCAGTTTTCCCCTAGGCCGTTCTAGTTATTCGTTTCGAGCATCAGAACTGCGAAAATTCTGAGTTTCTCAAGCGTTTCTTACGTCAAAACTGCCATATCTCGCGAACGGATTGACCAATCCGCAAAATTTCTGTTGCATCTGAAAGTAGAAACTCCCCCGTTTACATCGGTATGAGTGGTTTTCCCCTAGGCCGTTCTAGTTATTCGTTTCGAGCATCAGAACTGCGAAAATGTGGGGTTTCTCAAGCGTTTCTTACCTCAAAACTGCCATATCTCGCGAACGGATTGACCAATCCGCAAAGTTTCTGTTGCATCTGAAAGTAGAAACTCGCCCCATTACAACGGTATGAGTAGTTTTCCCCTTGGCCGTTCTAGTTATTCGTTTCGAGCTTCAGAACTGCGAAAATTTGGAGTTTCTCAAGCGTTTCTTACATCAAAACTGCCATATCTCGCGAACGGATTGACCAATCCGCAAAATTTCTCTTGCATCTGAAAGTAGAAACTCGCCCCATTACAACGGTATGAGCAGTTTTCCCCTAGGCCGTTCTAGTTATTCGTTTCGAGCATCAGAACTGCGAAAATTCTGAGTTTCTCAAGCGTTTCTTACGTCAAAACTGCCATATCTCGCGAACGGATTGACCAATCCGCAAAATTTCTGTTGCAACTGAAAGAAGAAACTCGCCCGATTACAACGGTATGAGTGGTTCTCCCCTAGGCCGTTCTAGTTATTCGTTTCGAGCATCAGAACTGCGAAAATTTTGAGTTTTTCAAGCGTTTCTTACTTCAAAACTGCCATATCTCGCGAACGGATTGACAAATCCGCAAAATTTCTGTTGCAACTGAAAGTAGAAACTCGCCCGATTACAACGGTATGAGTAGTTTTCCCCTAGGCCGTCCTAGTTATTCGTTTCGAGCATCAGAACTGCGAAAATTTTGAGTTTCTCAAGCGTTTCTTACCTCAAAACTGCCATATCTCGCGAACGGATTGACCACTCCGCAAAGTTTCTCTTGCATCTGAAAGTAGAAACTCGCCCCATTACAACGATATGAGTAGTTTTCCCCTAGGCCGTTCTAGTTATTCGTTTCGAGCATCAGAACTAAGAAAATTTGGAGTTTCTCAAGCTTTTCTTACCTCAAAACTGCCATATCTCGCGAACGGATTGACCAATCCGCAAAGTTGCTGTTGCATCTGAAAGTAGAAACTCGCCCCATTACAACGGTGTGAGTAGTTGTCCCCTAGGCCGTTCTAGTTATTCGTTTCGAGCATCAGAACTGCGAAAATTTTGAGTTTCTCAAGCGTTTCTTACCTCAAAACTGCCACATCTCGCGAACGGATTGAGCAATCCGCAAAGTTTCTGTTGCATCTGAAAGTAGAAACTCGCCCGGTTACAACGGTATGAGTAGTTTTCCCCTAGGCCGTTCTAGTTATTCGTTTCGAGCATCAGAACTGCGAAAATGTGGGGTTTCTCAAGCGTTTCTTACCTCCAAACTGCCATATCTCCCGAACGGATTGACCAATCCGCAAAATTTCTGTTGCATCTGAAAGTAGAAACTTGCCCGATTACAACGGTATGAGTAGTTTTCCCCTAGGGCGTTCTAGTTATTCGTTTCGAGCATCAGAACTGCGAAATTTTTGAGTTTTTCAAGCGTTCCTTACCTCAAAACTGCCATATCTCGCGAACGGATTGACCAATCCGCAAAATTTCTGTTGCATCTGAAAGTAGAAACTCGCCCGTTTACAACGTTTTGAGTGGTTCTCCCCTAGGCCGTTCTAGTTATTCTTTTCGAGCATCAGAACTGCGAAAATGTGGGGTTTCTCAAGCGTTTCTTACCTCAAAACTGCCATATCTCGCGAACGGATTGACCATTCCGCAAAATTTCTGTTGCATCTGAAAGTAGAAACTCGCCCGATTACAACGGTATGAGTAGTTTTCCCCTAGGCCGTTCTAGTTATTCGTTTCGAGCATCTGAAACTGCGAAAATTTTGAGTTTTTCAAGCGTTCCTTACCTCAAAACTGCCATATCTCGGGAACGGATTGACCAATCCGCAAAATTTCTGTTGCATCTGAAAGTAGAAACTCGCCCGATTACAACGGTATGAGTAGTTTTCCCCTAGGCCGTTCTAGTTATTCGTTCCGAGCATCTGAACTGCGAAAATTTTGAGTTTCTCAAGCGTTTCTTACGTCAAAACTGCCATATCTCGCGAACGGATTGACCAATCCGCAAAATTTCTGTTGCATCTGAAAGTAGAAACTCGCCCGTTTACAACGGTATGAGTGGTTCTCCCCTAGGCCGTTCTAGTTGTTCGTTTCGAGCATCAGAACTGCGAAAATGTGGGGTTTCTCAAGCGTTTCTTACCTCCAAACTGCCATATCTCGCGAACGGATTGACCAATCCGCAAAATTTCTGTTGCATCTGAAAGTAGAAACTCGCCCGATTACAACGGTATGAGTAGTTTTCCCCTAGGCCGTTCTAGTTACTCGTTTCGAGCATCAGAACTGCGAAAATTTTGAGTTTTTCAAGCGTTTCTTACTTCAAAACTGCCATATCTCGCGAACGGATTGACAAATCCGCAAAATTTCTGTTGCAACTGAAAGTAGAAACTCGCCCGATTACAACGGTATGAGTAGTCTTCCCCTAGGCCGTTCTAGTTATTCGTTTTGAGCATCAGAACTGCGAAAATTTTGAGTTTTTCAAGCGTTTCTTACATCAAAACTGCCATATCTCGCGAACGGATTGACCAATCCGCAAAGTTTCTGTTGCATCTGAAAGTAGAAACTCGCCCCATTACAACGGTATGAGTAGTTTTCCCCTAGGCCGTTCTAGTTATTCGTTTCGAGCATCAGAACAGCGGAAATTTGGAGTTTCTCAAGCGTTTCTTACCTCAAAACTGCCATACCTCGCGAACGGATTGACCAATCCGCAAAATTTCTCTTGCATCTGAAAGTAGAAACTCGCCCCATTACAACGGTATGAGCAGTTTTCCCCTAGGCCGTTCTAGTTATTCGTTTCGAGCATCAGAACTAAGAAAATTTGGAGTTTCTCAAGCGTTTCTTACGTCAAATCTGCCATATCTCGCGAACGGATTGACCAATCCGCAAAATTTCTGTTGCATCTGAAAGTAGAAACTCCCCCGTTTATATCGGTATGAGTGGTTTTCCCCTAGGCCGTTCTAGTTATTCGTTTCGAGCATCAGAACTGCGAAAATGTGGGGTTTCTCAAGCGTTTCTTACCTCAAAACTGCCATATCTCGCGAACGGATTGACCAATCCGCAAAGTTTCTGTTGCATCTGAAAGTAGAAACTCGCCCCATTACAACGGTATGAGTAGTTTTCCCCTTGGCCGTTCTAGTTATTCGTTTCGAGCTTCAGAACTGCGAAAATTTGGAGTTTCTCAAGTGTTTCTTACATCAAAACTGCCATATCTCGCGAACGGATTGACCAATCCGCAAAATTTCTCTTGCATCTGAAAGTAGAAACTCGCCCCATTACAACAGTATGAGTAGTTTTCCCCTAGGCCGTTCTAGTTATTCGTTTCGAGCATCAGAACTGCGAAAATTTTGAGTTTCTCAAGCGTTTCTTACCTCAAAACTGCCATATCTCGCGAACGGATTGACCAATCCGCAAAATTTCTCTTGCATCTGAAAGTAGAAACTCGCCCCATTACAACGGTATGAGCAGTTTTCCCCTAGGCCGTTGTAGTTATTCGTTTCGAGCATCAGAACTGCGAAGATTTGGAGTTTCTCAAGCGTTTCTTACCTCAAAACTGCCATATCTCGCGATCGGATTGATCAATCCGCAAAATTTCTGTTGCATCTGAAAGTAGAAACTCGCCCCATTACAAGGGTATGAGTAGTTTTCCCCTAGGCCGTTCTAGTTATTCGTTTCGAGCATCAGAACTGCGAAAATTTTGAGTTACTCAAGCGTTTCTTACCTCAAAACTGCCATATCTCGCGAACGGATTGACCAATCCGCAAAATTTCTCTTGCATCTGAAAGTAGAAACTCGCCCCATTACAACGGTATGAGCAGTTTTCCCCTAGGCCGTTCTAGTTATTCGTTTCGAGCATCAGAACTGCGAAGATTTGGAGTTTCTCAAGCGTTTCTTACCTCAAAACTGCCATATCTCGCGAACGGATTGATCAATCCGCAAAATTTCTGTTGCATCTGAAAGTAGAAACTCGCCCCATTACAATGGTATGAGTAGTTTCCCCCTAGGCCCTTCTAGTTATTCGTTTCGAGCATCAGATCTGCGAAAATTTGGATTTTCTCAAGCGTTTCTTACATCAAAACTGCCATATCTCGCGAATGGATTGACCAATCCGCAAAATTTCTCTTGCATCTGAAAGTAGAAACTCGCCCCATTACAACGGTATGAGTAGTTTTCCCCTAGGCCGTTCTAGTTATTCGTTTCGAGCATCAGAACTGCGAAAATTTGGAGTTTCTCAAGCGTTTCTTACCTCAAAACTGCCATATCTCGCGAACGGATTGGCCAATCCGCAAAATTTCTCTTGCATCTGAAAGTAGAAACTCGCCCCATTACAACGGTATGAGTAGTTTTTCCCTAGGCCGTTCTAGTTATTCGTTTCGAGCATCAGAACTGCGAAAATTTGGAGTTTCTCAAGCGTTGCTTACCTCAAAACTGCCATATCTCGCGAACGGATTGATCAATCCGCAAAATTTCTGTTGCATCTGAAAGTAGAAACTCGCCCCATTACAACGGTATGAGCAGTTTTCCCCTAGGCCGTTCTAGTTATTCGTTTCGAGCATCAGAACTAAGAAAATTTGGAGTTTCTCAAGCGTTTCTTACATCAAAACTGCCATATCTCGCGAACGGATTGAGCAAACCGCAAAGTTTCTGTTGCATCTGAAAGTAGAAACTCGCCCCATTACAACGGTATGAGTAGTTTTCCCCTAGGTCGTTCTAGTTATTCGTTTCGAGCATCAGAACTGCGAAAATTTGGAGTTTCTCAAGCGTTTCTTACCTCAAAACTGCCATATCTCGCGAACGGATTGACCAATCCGCAAAGTTTCTCTTGCATCTGAAAGTAGAAACTCGCCGCATTACAGCGATATGAGTAGTTTTCCCCTAGGCCGTTCTAGTTATTCGTTTCGAGCATCAGAACTGCGAAAATTCTGAGTTTCTCAAGCGTTTCTTACGTCAAATCTGCCATATCTCGCGAACGGATTGACCAATCCGCAAAATTTCTGTTGCATCTGAAAGTAGAAACTCCCCCGTTTACATCGGTATGAGTGGTTTTCCCCTAGGCCGTTCTAGTTATTGGTTTCGAGCATCAGAACTGCGAAAATGTGGGGTTTCTCAAGCGTTTCTTACCTCAAAACTGCCATATCTCGCGAACGGATTGACCAATCCGCAAAGTTTCTGTTGCATCTGAAAGTAGAAACTCGCCCCATTACAACGGTATGAGTAGTTTTCCCCTTGGCCGTTCTAGTTATTCGTTTCGAGCTTCAGAACTGCGAAAATTTGGAGTTTCTCAAGCGTTTCTTACATCAAAACTGCCATATCTCGCGAACGGATTGACCAATCCGCAAAATTTCTCTTGCATCTGAAAGTAGAAACTCGCCCCATTACAACAGTATGAGTAGTTTTCCCCTAGGCCGTTCTAGTTATTCGTTTCGAGCATCAGAACTGCGAAAATTTTGAGTTTCTCAAGCGTTTCTTACCTCAAAACTGCCATATCTCGCGAACGGATTGACCAATCCGCAAAATTTCTCTTGCATCTGAAAGTAGAAACTCGCCCCATTACAACGGTATGAGCAGTTTTCCCCTAGGCCGTTGTAGTTATTCGTTTCGAGCATCAGAACTGCGAAGATTTGGAGTTTCTCAAGCGTTTCTTACTTCAAAACTGCCATATCTCGCGAACGGATTGACAAATCCGCAAAATTTCTGTTGCAACTGAAAGTAGAAACTCGCCCGATTACAACGGTATGAGTAGTCTTCCCCTAGGCCGTTCTAGTTATTCGTTTTGAGCATCAGAACTGCGAAAATTTTGAGTTTTTCAAGCGTTTCTTACATCAAAACTGCCATATCTCGCGAACGGATTGACCAATCCGCAAAGTTTCTGTTGCATCTGAAAGTAGAAACTCGCCCCATTACAACGGTATGAGTAGTTTTCCCCTAGGCCGTTCTAGTTATTCGTTTCGAGCATCAGAACAGCGGAAATTTGGAGTTTCTCAAGCGTTTCTTACCTCAAAACTGCCATACCTCGCGAACGGATTGACCAATCCGCAAAATTTCTCTTGCATCTGAAAGTAGAAACTCGCCCCATTACAACGGTATGAGCAGTTTTCCCCTAGGCCGTTCTAGTTATTCGTTTCGAGCATCAGAACTAAGAAAATTTGGAGTTTCTCAAGCGTTTCTAACATCAAAACTGCCATATCTCGCGAACGGATTGAGCAAACCGCAAAGTTTCTGTTGCATCTGAAAGTAGAAACTCGCCCCATTACAACGGTATGAGTAGTTTTCCCCTAGGTCGTTCTAGTTATTCGTTTCGAGCATCAGAACTGCGAAAATTTGGAGTTTCTCAAGCGTTTCTTACCTCAAAACTGCCATATCTCGCGAACGGATTGACCAATCCGCAAAGTTTCTCTTGCATCTGAAAGTAGAAACTCGCCGCATTACAGCGATATGAGTAGTTTTCCCCTAGGCCGTTCTAGTTATTCGTTTCGAGCATCAGAACTGCGAAAATTCTGAGTTTCTCAAGCGTTTCTTACGTCAAATCTGCCATATCTCGCGAACGGATTGACCAATCCGCAAAATTTCTGTTGCATCTGAAAGTAGAAACTCCCCCGTTTATATCGGTATGAGTGGTTTTCCCCTAGGCCGTTCTAGTTATTCGTTTCGAGCATCAGAACTGCGAAAATGTGGGGTTTCTCAAGCGTTTCTTACCTCAAAACTGCCATATCTCGCGAACGGATTGACCAATCCGCAAAGTTTCTGTTGCATCTGAAAGTAGAAACTCGCCCCATTACAACGGTATGAGTAGTTTTCCCCTTGGCCGTTCTAGTTATTCGTTTCGAGCTTCAGAACTGCGAAAATTTGGAGTTTCTCAAGTGTTTCTTACATCAAAACTGCCATATCTCGCGAACGGATTGACCAATCCGCAAAATTTCTCTTGCATCTGAAAGTAGAAACTCGCCCCATTACAACAGTATGAGTAGTTTTCCCCTAGGCCGTTCTAGTTATTCGTTTCGAGCATCAGAACTGCGAAAATTTTGAGTTTCTCAAGCGTTTCTTACCTCAAAACTGCCATATCTCGCGAACGGATTGACCAATCCGCAAAATTTCTCTTGCATCTGAAAGTAGAAACTCGCCCCATTACAACGGTATGAGCAGTTTTCCCCTAGGCCGTTGTAGTTATTCGTTTCGAGCATCAGAACTGCGAAGATTTGGAGTTTCTCAAGCGTTTCTTACCTCAAAACTGCCATATCTCGCGATCGGATTGATCAATCCGCAAAATTTCTGTTGCATCTGAAAGTAGAAACTCGCCCCATTACAAGGGTATGAGTAGTTTTCCCCTAGGCCGTTCTAGTTATTCGTTTCGAGCATCAGAACTGCGAAAATTTTGAGTTACTCAAGCGTTTCTTACCTCAAAACTGCCATATCTCGCGAACGGATTGACCAATCCGCAAAATTTCTCTTGCATCTGAAAGTAGAAACTCGCCCCATTACAACGGTATGAGCAGTTTTCCCCTAGGCCGTTCTAGTTATTCGTTTCGAGCATCAGAACTGCGAAGATTTGGAGTTTCTCAAGCGTTTCTTACCTCAAAACTGCCATATCTCGCGAACGGATTGATCAATCCGCAAAATTTCTGTTGCATCTGAAAGTAGAAACTCGCCCCATTACAATGGTATGAGTAGTTTCCCCCTAGGCCCTTCTAGTTATTCGTTTCGAGCATCAGATCTGCGAAAATTTGGATTTTCTCAAGCGTTTCTTACATCAAAACTGCCATATCTCGCGAATGGATTGACCAATCCGCAAAATTTCTCTTGCATCTGAAAGTAGAAACTCGCCCCATTACAACGGTATGAGTAGTTTTCCCCTAGGCCGTTCTAGTTATTCGTTTCGAGCATCAGAACTGCGAAAATTTGGAGTTTCTCAAGCGTTTCTTACCTCAAAACTGCCATATCTCGCGAACGGATTGGCCAATCCGCAAAATTTCTCTTGCATCTGAAAGTAGAAACTCGCCCCATTACAACGGTATGAGTAGTTTTTCCCTAGGCCGTTCTAGTTATTCGTTTCGAGCATCAGAACTGCGAAAATTTGGAGTTTCTCAAGCGTTGCTTACCTCAAAACTGCCATATCTCGCGAACGGATTGATCAATCCGCAAAATTTCTGTTGCATCTGAAAGTAGAAACTCGCCCCATTACAACGGTATGAGCAGTTTTCCCCTAGGCCGTTCTAGTTATTCGTTTCGAGCATCAGAACTAAGAAAATTTGGAGTTTCTCAAGCGTTTCTTACATCAAAACTGCCATATCTCGCGAACGGATTGAGCAAACCGCAAAGTTTCTGTTGCATCTGAAAGTAGAAACTCGCCCCATTACAACGGTATGAGTAGTTTTCCCCTAGGTCGTTCTAGTTATTCGTTTCGAGCATCAGAACTGCGAAAATTTGGAGTTTCTCAAGCGTTTCTTACCTCAAAACTGCCATATCTCGCGAACGGATTGACCAATCCGCAAAGTTTCTCTTGCATCTGAAAGTAGAAACTCGCCGCATTACAGCGATATGAGTAGTTTTCCCCTAGGCCGTTCTAGTTATTCGTTTCGAGCATCAGAACTGCGAAAATTCTGAGTTTCTCAAGCGTTTCTTACGTCAAATCTGCCATATCTCGCGAACGGATTGACCAATCCGCAAAATTTCTGTTGCATCTGAAAGTAGAAACTCCCCCGTTTACATCGGTATGAGTGGTTTTCCCCTAGGCCGTTCTAGTTATTGGTTTCGAGCATCAGAACTGCGAAAATGTGGGGTTTCTCAAGCGTTTCTTACCTCAAAACTGCCATATCTCGCGAACGGATTGACCAATCCGCAAAGTTTCTGTTGCATCTGAAAGTAGAAACTCGCCCCATTACAACGGTATGAGTAGTTTTCCCCTTGGCCGTTCTAGTTATTCGTTTCGAGCTTCAGAACTGCGAAAATTTGGAGTTTCTCAAGCGTTTCTTACATCAAAACTGCCATATCTCGCGAACGGATTGACCAATCCGCAAAATTTCTCTTGCATCTGAAAGTAGAAACTCGCCCCATTACAACAGTATGAGTAGTTTTCCCCTAGGCCGTTCTAGTTATTCGTTTCGAGCATCAGAACTGCGAAAATTTTGAGTTTCTCAAGCGTTTCTTACCTCAAAACTGCCATATCTCGCGAACGGATTGACCAATCCGCAAAATTTCTCTTGCATCTGAAAGTAGAAACTCGCCCCATTACAACGGTATGAGCAGTTTTCCCCTAGGCCGTTGTAGTTATTCGTTTCGAGCATCAGAACTGCGAAGATTTGGAGTTTCTCAAGCGTTTCTTACCTCAAAACTGCCATATCTCGCGAACGGATTGATCAATCCGCAAAATTTCTGTTGCATCTGAAAGTAGAAACTCGCCCCATTACAAGGGTATGAGTAGTTTTCCCCTAGGCCGTTCTAGTTATTCGTTTCGAGCATCAGAACTGCGAAAATTTTGAGTTACTCAAGCGTTTCTTACCTCAAAACTGCCATATCTCGCGAACGGATTGATCAATCCGCAAAATTTCTGTTGCATCTGAAAGTAGAAACTCGCCCCATTACAAGGGTATGAGTAGTTTTCCCCTAGGCCGTTCTAGTTATTCGTTTCGAGCATCAGAACTGCGAAAATTTTGAGTTACTCAAGCGTTTCTTACCTCAAAACTGCCATATCTCGCGAACGGATTGACCAATCCGCAAAATTTCTCTTGCATCTGAAAGTAGAAACTCGCCCCATTACAACGGTATGAGCAGTTTTCCCCTAGGTCGTTCTAGTTATTCGTTTCGAGCATCAGAACTGCGAAAATTTGGAGTTTCTCAAGCGTTTCTTACCTCAAAACTGCCATATCTCGCGAACGGATTGACCAATCCGCAAAGTTTCTCTTGCATCTGAAAGTAGAAACTCGCCGCATTACAGCGATATGAGTAGTTTTCCCCTAGGCCGTTCTAGTTATTCGTTTCGAGCATCAGAACTGCGAAAATTCTGAGTTTCTCAAGCGTTTCTTACGTCAAATCTGCCATATCTCGCGAACGGATTGACCAATCCGCAAAATTTCTGTTGCATCTGAAAGTAGAAACTCCCCCGTTTACATCGGTATGAGTGGTTTTCCCCTAGGCCGTTCTAGTTATTGGTTTCGAGCATCAGAACTGCGAAAATGTGGGGTTTCTCAAGCGTTTCTTACCTCAAAACTGCCATATCTCGCGAACGGATTGACCAATCCGCAAAGTTTCTGTTGCATCTGAAAGTAGAAACTCGCCCCATTACAACGGTATGAGCAGTTTTCCCCTAGGCCGTTGTAGTTATTCGTTTCGAGCATCAGAACTGCGAAGATTTGGAGTTTCTCAAGCGTTTCTTACATCAAAACTGCCATATCTCGCGAACGGATTGACCAATCCGCAAAATTTCTCTTGCATCTGAAAGTAGAAACTCGCCCCATTACAACAGTATGAGTAGTTTTCCCCTAGGCCGTTCTAGTTATTCGTTTCGAGCATCAGAACTGCGAAAATTTTGAGTTTCTCAAGCGTTTCTTACCTCAAAACTGCCATATCTCGCGAACGGATTGACCAATCCGCAAAATTTCTCTTGCATCTGAAAGTAGAAACTCGCCCCATTACAACGGTATGAGCAGTTTTCCCCTAGGCCGTTGTAGTTATTCGTTTCGAGCATCAGAACTGCGAAGATTTGGAGTTTCTCAAGCGTTTCTTACCTCAAAACTGCCATATCTCGCGAACGGATTGATCAATCCGCAAAATTTCTGTTGCATCTGAAAGTAGAAACTCGCCCCATTACAATGGTATGAGTAGTTTCCCCCTAGGCCGTTCTAGTTATTCGTTTCGAGCATCAGAACTGCGAAAATTTTGAGTTACTCAAGCGTTTCTTACCTCAAAACTGCCATATCTCGCGAACGGATTGATCAATCCGCAAAATTTCTGTTGCATCTGAAAGTAGAAACTCGCCCCATTACAAGGGTATGAGTAGTTTTCCCCTAGGCCGTTCTAGTTATTCGTTTCGAGCATCAGAACTGCGAAAATTTTGAGTTACTCAAGCGTTTCTTACCTCAAAACTGCCATATCTCGCGAACGGATTGACCAATCCGCAAAATTTCTGTTGCATCTGAAAGTAGAAACTCGCCCCATTACAAGGGTATGAGTAGTTTTCCCCTAGGCCGTTCTAGTTATTCGTTTCGAGCATCAGAACTGCGAAAATTTTGAGTTACTCAAGCGTTTCTTACCTCAAAACTGCCATATCTCGCGAACGGATTGACCAATCCGCAAAATTTCTCTTGCATCTGAAAGTAGAAACTCGCCCCATTACAACGGTATGAGCAGTTTTCCCCTAGGTCGTTCTAGTTATTCGTTTCGAGCATCAGAACTGCGAAAATTTGGAGTTTCTCAAGCGTTTCTTACCTCAAAACTGCCATATCTCGCGAACGGATTGACCAATCCGCAAAGTTTCTCTTGCATCTGAAAGTAGAAACTCGCCGCATTACAGCGATATGAGTAGTTTTCCCCTAGGCCGTTCTAGTTATTCGTTTCGAGCATCAGAACTGCGAAAATTCTGAGTTTCTCAAGCGTTTCTTACGTCAAATCTGCCATATCTCGCGAACGGATTGACCAATCCGCAAAATTTCTGTTGCATCTGAAAGTAGAAACTCCCCCGTTTACATCGGTATGAGTGGTTTTCCCCTAGGCCGTTCTAGTTATTGGTTTCGAGCATCAGAACTGCGAAAATGTGGGGTTTCTCAAGCGTTTCTTACCTCAAAACTGCCATATCTCGCGAACGGATTGACCAATCCGCAAAGTTTCTGTTGCATCTGAAAGTAGAAACTCGCCCCATTACAACGGTATGAGTAGTTTTCCCCTTGGCCGTTCTAGTTATTCGTTTCGAGCTTCAGAACTGCGAAAATTTGGAGTTTCTCAAGCGTTTCTTACATCAAAACTGCCATATCTCGCGAACGGATTGACCAATCCGCAAAATTTCTCTTGCATCTGAAAGTAGAAACTCGCCCCATTACAACAGTATGAGTAGTTTTCCCCTAGGACGTTCTAGTTATTCGTTTCGAGCATCAGAACTGCGAAAATTTTGAGTTTCTCAAGCGTTTCTTACCTCAAAACTGCCATATCTCGCGAACGGATTGACCAATCCGCAAAATTTCTCTTGCATCTGAAAGTAGAAACTCGCCCCATTACAACGGTATGAGCAGTTTTCCCCTAGGCCGTTGTAGTTATTCGTTTCGAGCATCAGAACTGCGAAGATTTGGAGTTTCTCAAGCGTTTCTTACATCAAAACTGCCATATCTCGCGAACGGATTGACCAATCCGCAAAATTTCTCTTGCATCTGAAAGTAGAAACTCGCCCCATTACAACAGTATGAGTAGTTTTCCCCTAGGCCGTTCTAGTTATTCGTTTCGAGCATCAGAACTGCGAAAATTTTGAGTTTCTCAAGCGTTTCTTACCTCAAAACTGCCATATCTCGCGAACGGATTGACCAATCCGCAAAATTTCTCTTGCATCTGAAAGTAGAAACTCGCCCCATTACAACGGTATGAGCAGTTTTCCCCTAGGCCGTTGTAGTTATTCGTTTCGAGCATCAGAACTGCGAAGATTTGGAGTTTCTCAAGCGTTTCTTACCTCAAAACTGCCATATCTCGCGAACGGATTGATCAATCCGCAAAATTTCTGTTGCATCTGAAAGTAGAAACTCGCCCCATTACAATGGTATGAGTAGTTTCCCCCTAGGCCGTTCTAGTTATTCGTTTCGAGCATCAGAACTGCGAAAATTTTGAGTTACTCAAGCGTTTCTTACCTCAAAACTGCCATATCTCGCGAACGGATTGATCAATCCGCAAAATTTCTGTTGCATCTGAAAGTAGAAACTCGCCCCATTACAAGGGTATGAGTAGTTTTCCCCTAGGCCGTTCTAGTTATTCGTTTCGAGCATCAGAACTGCGAAAATTTTGAGTTACTCAAGCGTTTCTTACCTCAAAACTGCCATATCTCGCGAACGGATTGACCAATCCGCAAAATTTCTCTTGCATCTGAAAGTAGAAACTCGCCCCATTACAACGGTATGAGCAGTTTTCCCCTAGGTCGTTCTAGTTATTCGTTTCGAGCATCAGAACTGCGAAAATTTGGAGTTTCTCAAGCGTTTCTTACCTCAAAACTGCCATATCTCGCGAACGGATTGACCAATCCGCAAAGTTTCTCTTGCATCTGAAAGTAGAAACTCGCCGCATTACAGCGATATGAGTAGTTTTCCCCTAGGCCGTTCTAGTTATTCGTTTCGAGCATCAGAACTGCGAAAATTCTGAGTTTCTCAAGCGTTTCTTACGTCAAATCTGCCATATCTCGCGAACGGATTGACCAATCCGCAAAATTTCTGTTGCATCTGAAAGTAGAAACTCCCCCGTTTACATCGGTATGAGTGGTTTTCCCCTAGGCCGTTCTAGTTATTGGTTTCGAGCATCAGAACTGCGAAAATGTGGGGTTTCTCAAGCGTTTCTTACCTCAAAACTGCCATATCTCGCGAACGGATTGACCAATCCGCAAAGTTTCTGTTGCATCTGAAAGTAGAAACTCGCCCCATTACAACGGTATGAGCAGTTTTCCCCTAGGCCGTTGTAGTTATTCGTTTCGAGCATCAGAACTGCGAAGATTTGGAGTTTCTCAAGCGTTTCTTACATCAAAACTGCCATATCTCGCGAACGGATTGACCAATCCGCAAAATTTCTCTTGCATCTGAAAGTAGAAACTCGCCCCATTACAACAGTATGAGTAGTTTTCCCCTAGGCCGTTCTAGTTATTCGTTTCGAGCATCAGAACTGCGAAAATTTTGAGTTTCTCAAGCGTTTCTTACCTCAAAACTGCCATATCTCGCGAACGGATTGACCAATCCGCAAAATTTCTCTTGCATCTGAAAGTAGAAACTCGCCCCATTACAACGGTATGAGCAGTTTTCCCCTAGGCCGTTGTAGTTATTCGTTTCGAGCATCAGAACTGCGAAGATTTGGAGTTTCTCAAGCGTTTCTTACCTCAAAACTGCCATATCTCGCGAACGGATTGATCAATCCGCAAAATTTCTGTTGCATCTGAAAGTAGAAACTCGCCCCATTACAATGGTATGAGTAGTTTCCCCCTAGGCCGTTCTAGTTATTCGTTTCGAGCATCAGAACTGCGAAAATTTTGAGTTACTCAAGCGTTTCTTACCTCAAAACTGCCATATCTCGCGAACGGATTGATCAATCCGCAAAATTTCTGTTGCATCTGAAAGTAGAAACTCGCCCCATTACAAGGGTATGAGTAGTTTTCCCCTAGGCCGTTCTAGTTATTCGTTTCGAGCATCAGAACTGCGAAAATTTTGAGTTACTCAAGCGTTTCTTACCTCAAAACTGCCATATCTCGCGAACGGATTGACCAATCCGCAAAATTTCTGTTGCATCTGAAAGTAGAAACTCGCCCCATTACAAGGGTATGAGTAGTTTTCCCCTAGGCCGTTCTAGTTATTCGTTTCGAGCATCAGAACTGCGAAAATTTTGAGTTACTCAAGCGTTTCTTACCTCAAAACTGCCATATCTCGCGAACGGATTGACCAATCCGCAAAATTTCTCTTGCATCTGAAAGTAGAAACTCGCCCCATTACAACGGTATGAGCAGTTTTCCCCTAGGTCGTTCTAGTTATTCGTTTCGAGCATCAGAACTGCGAAAATTTGGAGTTTCTCAAGCGTTTCTTACCTCAAAACTGCCATATCTCGCGAACGGATTGACCAATCCGCAAAGTTTCTCTTGCATCTGAAAGTAGAAACTCGCCGCATTACAGCGATATGAGTAGTTTTCCCCTAGGCCGTTCTAGTTATTCGTTTCGAGCATCAGAACTGCGAAAATTCTGAGTTTCTCAAGCGTTTCTTACGTCAAATCTGCCATATCTCGCGAACGGATTGACCAATCCGCAAAATTTCTGTTGCATCTGAAAGTAGAAACTCCCCCGTTTACATCGGTATGAGTGGTTTTCCCCTAGGCCGTTCTAGTTATTGGTTTCGAGCATCAGAACTGCGAAAATGTGGGGTTTCTCAAGCGTTTCTTACCTCAAAACTGCCATATCTCGCGAACGGATTGACCAATCCGCAAAGTTTCTGTTGCATCTGAAAGTAGAAACTCGCCCCATTACAACGGTATGAGTAGTTTTCCCCTTGGCCGTTCTAGTTATTCGTTTCGAGCTTCAGAACTGCGAAAATTTGGAGTTTCTCAAGCGTTTCTTACATCAAAACTGCCATATCTCGCGAACGGATTGACCAATCCGCAAAATTTCTCTTGCATCTGAAAGTAGAAACTCGCCCCATTACAACAGTATGAGTAGTTTTCCCCTAGGACGTTCTAGTTATTCGTTTCGAGCATCAGAACTGCGAAAATTTTGAGTTTCTCAAGCGTTTCTTACCTCAAAACTGCCATATCTCGCGAACGGATTGACCAATCCGCAAAATTTCTCTTGCATCTGAAAGTAGAAACTCGCCCCATTACAACGGTATGAGCAGTTTTCCCCTAGGCCGTTGTAGTTATTCGTTTCGAGCATCAGAACTGCGAAGATTTGGAGTTTCTCAAGCGTTTCTTACCTCAAAACTGCCATATCTCGCGAACGGATTGATCAATCCGCAAAATTTCTGTTGCATCTGAAAGTAGAAACTCGCCCCATTACAATGGTATGAGTAGTTTCCCCCTAGGCCCTTCTAGTTATTCGTTTCGAGCATCAGATCTGCGAAAATTTGGAGTTTCTCAAGCGTTTCTTACATCAAAACTGCCATATCTCGCGAATGGATTGACCAATCCGCAAAATTTCTCTTGCATCTGAAAGTAGAAACTCGCCCCATTACAACGGTATGAGTAGTTTTCCCCTAGGCCGTTCTAGTTATTCGTTTCGAGCATCAGAACTGCGAAAATTTGGAGTTTCTCAAGCGTTTCTTACCTCAAAACTGCCATATCTCGCGAACGGATTGGCCAATCCGCAAAATTTCTCTTGCATCTGAAAGTAGAAACTCGCCCCATTACAACGGTATGAGTAGTTTTTCCCTAGGCCGTTCTAGTTATTCGTTTCGAGCATCAGAACTGCGAAAATTTGGAGTTTCTCAAGCGTTGCTTACCTCAAAACTGCCATATCTCGCGAACGGATTGATCAATCCGCAAAATTTCTGTTGCATCTGAAAGTAGAAACTCGCCCCATTACAATGGTATGAGTAGTTTCCCCCTAGGCCCTTCTAGTTATTCGTTTCGAGCATCAGATCTGCGAAAATTTGGAGTTTCTCAGGCGTTTCTTACATCAAAACTGCCATATCTCGCGAACGGATTGACCAATCCGCAAAATTTCTCTTGCATCTGAAAGTAGAAACTCGCCCCATTACAACGGTATGAGTAGTTTTCCCCTAGGCCGTTCTAGTTATTCGTTTCGAGCATCAGAACTGCGAAAATTTGGAGTTTCTCAAGCGTTTCTTACCTCAAAACTGCCATATATCGCGAACGGATTGGCCAATCCGCAAAATTTCTCTTGCATCTGAAAGTAGAAACTCGCCCCATTACAACGGTATGAGTAGTTTTTCCCTAGGCCGTTCTAGTTATTCGTTTCGAGCATCAGAACTGCGAAAATTTGGAGTTTCTCAAGCGTTTCTTACCTCAAAACTGCCATATCTCGCGAACGGATTGACCAATCCGCAAAGTTTCTGTTGCATCTGAAAGTAGAAACTCGCCCCATTACAACGGTATGAGTAGTTTTCCCCTAGGCCGTTCTAGTTATTCGTTTCGAGCATCAGAACTGCGAAAATTTGGAGTTTCTCAAGCGTTTCTTACCTCAAAACTGCCATATCTCGCGAACGGATTGACCAATCCGCAAAATTTCTCTTGCATCTGAAAGTAGAAAGTCGCCCCATTACAACGGTATGAGTAGTTTTCCCCTAGGCCGTTCTAGTTATTCGTTTCGAGCATCAGAACTGCGAAAATTTTGAGTTTCTCAAGCGTTTCTTACCTCAAAACTGCCATATCTCGCGAACGGATTGACCAATCCGCAAAGTTGCTGTTGCATCTGAAAGTAGAAACTCGCCCCATTACAACGGTGTGAGTAGCTGTCCCCTAGGCCGTTCTAGTTATTCGTTTCGAGCATCAGAACTGCGAAAATTTGGAGTTTCTCAAGCGTTTCTTACCTCAAAACTGCCATATCTCGCTAACGGATTGACCAATCCTCAAAGTTTCTGTTGCATCTGAAAGTAGAAACTCGCCCCATTACAACGGTGTGAGTAGCTGTCCCCTAGGCCGTTCTAGTTATTCGTTTCGAGCATCAGAACTGCGAAAATTTGGAGTTTCTCAAGCGTTTCTTACCTCAAAACTGCCATATCTCGCGAACGGATTGGCCAATCCGCAAAATTTCTCTTGCATCTGAAAGTAGAAACTCGCCCCATTACAACGGTATGAGTAGTTTTCCCCTAGGCCGTTCTAGTTATTCGTTTCGAGCATCAGAACTGCGAAAATTTTGAGTTTCTCAAGCGTTTCTTACCTCAAAACTGCCATATCTCGCGAACGGATTGACCAATCCGCAAAATTTCTCTTGCATCTGAAAGTAGAAACTCGCCCCATTACAACGGTATGAGCAGTTTTCCCCTAGGCCGTTGTAGTTATTCGTTTCGAGCATCAGAACTGCGAAGATTTGGAGTTTCTCAAGCGTTTCTTACCTCAAAACTGCCATATCTCGCGAACGGATTGATCAATCCGCAAAATTTCTGTTGCATCTGAAAGTAGAAACTCGCCCCATTACAAGGGTATGAGTAGTTTTCCCCTAGGCCGTTCTAGTTATTCGTTTCGAGCATCAGAACTGCGAAAATTTTGAGTTACTCAAGCGTTTCTTACCTCAAAACTGCCATATCTCGCGAACGGATTGACCAATCCGCAAAATTTCTCTTGCATCTGAAAGTAGAAACTCGCCCCATTACAACGGTATGAGCAGTTTTCCCCTAGGCCGTTCTAGTTATTCGTTTCGAGCATCAGAACTGCGAAGATTTGGAGTTTCTCAAGCGTTTCTTACCTCAAAACTGCCATATCTCGCGAACGGATTGATCAATCCGCAAAATTTCTGTTGCATCTGAAAGTAGAAACTCGCCCCATTACAATGGTATGAGTAGTTTCCCCCTAGGCCCTTCTAGTTATTCGTTTCGAGCATCAGATCTGCGAAAATTTGGAGTTTCTCAAGCGTTTCTTACATCAAAACTGCCATATCTCGCGATCGGATTGACCAATCCGCAAAATTTCTCTTGCATCTGAAAGTAGAAACTCGCCCCATTACAACGGTATGAGTAGTTTTCCCCTAGGCCGTTCTAGTTATTCGTTTCGAGCATCAGAACTGCGAAAATTTGGAGTTTCTCAAGCGTTTCTTACCTCAAAACTGCCATATCTCGCGAACGGATTGGCCAATCCGCAAAATTTCTCTTGCATCTGAAAGTAGAAACTCGCCCCATTACAACGGTATGAGTAGTTTTTCCCTAGGCCGTTCTAGTTATTCGTTTCGAGCATCAGAACTGCGAAAATTTGGAGTTTCTCAAGCGTTTCTTACCTCAAAACTGCCATATCTCGCGAACGGATTGACCAATCCGCAAAGTTTCTGTTGCATCTGAAAGTAGAAACTCGCCCCATTACAACGGTATGAGTAGTTTTCCCCTAGGCCGTTCTAGTTATTCGTTTCGAGCATCAGAACTGCGAAAATTTGGAGTTTCTCAAGCGTTTCTTACCTCAAAACTGCCATATCTCGCGAACGGATTGACCAATCCGCAAAATTTCTCTTGCATCTGAAAGTAGAAAGTCGCCCCATTACAACGGTATGAGTAGTTTTCCCCTAGGCCGTTCTAGTTATTCGTTTCGAGCATCAGAACTGCGAAAATTTTGAGTTTCTCAAGCGTTTCTTACCTCAAAACTGCCATATCTCGCGAACGGATTGACCAATCCGCAAAGTTGCTGTTGCATCTGAAAGTAGAAACTCGCCCCATTACAACGGTGTGAGTAGCTGTCCCCTAGGCCGTTCTAGTTATTCGTTTCGAGCATCAGAACTGCGAAAATTTGGAGTTTCTCAAGCGTTTCTTACCTCAAAACTGCCATATCTCGCTAACGGATTGACCAATCCGCAAAGTTTCTGTTGCATCTGAAAGTAGAAACTCGCCCCATTACAACGGTGTGAGTAGCTGTCCCCTAGGCCGTTCTAGTTATTCGTTTCGAGCATCAGAACTGCGAAAATTTGGAGTTTCTCAAGCGTTTCTTACCTCAAAACTGCCATATCTCGCGAACGGATTGGCCAATCCGCAAAATTTCTCTTGCATCTGAAAGTAGAAACTCGCCCCATTACAACGGTATGAGTAGTTTTCCCCTAGGCCGTTCTAGTTATTCGTTTCGAGCATCAGAACTGCGAAAATTTTGAGTTTCTCAAGCGTTTCTTACCTCAAAACTGCCATATCTCGCGAACGGATTGACCAATCCGCAAAATTTCTCTTGCATCTGAAAGTAGAAACTCGCCCCATTACAACGGTATGAGCAGTTTTCCCCTAGGCCGTTGTAGTTATTCGTTTCGAGCATCAGAACTGCGAAGATTTGGAGTTTCTCAAGCGTTTCTTACCTCAAAACTGCCATATCTCGCGAACGGATTGATCAATCCGCAAAATTTCTGTTGCATCTGAAAGTAGAAACTCGCCCCATTACAAGGGTATGAGTAGTTTTCCCCTAGGCCGTTCTAGTTATTCGTTTCGAGCATCAGAACTGCGAAAATTTTGAGTTACTCAAGCGTTTCTTACCTCAAAACTGCCATATCTCGCGAACGGATTGACCAATCCGCAAAATTTCTCTTGCATCTGAAAGTAGAAACTCGCCCCATTACAACGGTATGAGCAGTTTTCCCCTAGGCCGTTCTAGTCATTCGTTTCGAGCATCAGAACTGCGAAGATTTGGAGTTTCTCAAGCGTTTCTTACCTCAAAACTGCCATATCTCGCGAACGGATTGATCAATCCGCAAAATTTCTGTTGCATCTGAAAGTAGAAACTCGCCCCATTACAACGGTATGAGTAGTTTTTCCCTAGGCCGTTCTAGTTATTCGTTTCGAGCATCAGAACTGCGAAAATTTGGAGTTTCTCAAGCGTTTCTTACCTCAAAACTGCCATATCTCGCGAACGGATTGACCAATCCGCAAAGTTTCTGTTGCATCTGAAAGTAGAAACTCGCCCCATTACAACGGTATGAGTAGTTTTCCCCTAGGCCGTTCTAGTTATTCGTTTCGAGCATCAGAACTGCGAAAATTTGGAGTTTCTCAAGCGTTTCTTACCTCAAAACTGCCATATCTCGCGAACGGATTGACCAATCCGCAAAATTCCTCTTGCATCTGAAAGTAGAAAGTCGCCCCATTACAACGGTATGAGTAGTTTTCCCCTAGGCCGTTCTAGTTATTCGTTTCGAGCATCAGAACTGCGAAAATTTTGAGTTTCTCAAGCGTTTCTTACCTCAAAACTGCCATATCTCGCGAACGGATTGACCAATCCGCAAAGTTGCTGTTGCATCTGAAAGTAGAAACTCGCCCCATTACAACGGTGTGAGTAGCTGTCCCCTAGGCCGTTCTAGTTATTCGTTTCGAGCATCAGAACTGCGAAAATTTGGAGTTTCTCAAGCGTTTCTTACCTCAAAACTGCCATATCGCGCTAACGGATTGACCAATCCGCAAAGTTTCTGTTGCATCTGAAAGTAGAAACTCGCCCCATTACAACGGTGTGAGTAGCTGTCCCCTAGGCCGTTCTAGTTATTCGTTTCGAGCATCAGAACTGCGAAAATTTGGAGTTTCTCAAGCGTTTCTTACCTCAAAACTGCCATATCTCGCGAACGGATTGGCCAATCCGCAAAATTTCTCTTGCATCTGAAAGTAGAAACTCGCCCCATTACAACGGTATGAGTTGTTTTCCCCTAGGCCGTTCTAGTTATTCGTTTCGAGCATCAGAACTGCGAAAATTTGGAGTTTCTCAAGCGTTTCTTACCTCAAAACTGCCATATCTCGCGAACGGATTGACCAATCCGCAAAGTTTCTGTTGCATCTGAAAGTAGAAACTCGCCCCATTGCAACGGTATGAGTAGTTTTCCCCTCGGCCGTTCTAGTTATTCGTTTCGAGCATCAGAACTGCGAAAATTTGGACTTTCTCAAGCGTTTCTTACCTCAAAACTGCCATATCTCGCGAACGGATTGACCAATCCGCAAAATTTCTCTTGCATCTGAAAGTAGAAAGTCGCCCCATTACAACGGTATGAGTAGTTTTCCCCTAAGCCGTTCTAGTTATTCGTTTCGAGCATCAGAACTACGAAAATTTTGAGTTTCTCAAGCGTTTCTTACCTCAAAACTGCCATATCTCGCGAACGGATTGACCAATCCGCAAAGTTGCTGTTGCATCTGAAAGTAGAAACTCGCCCCATTACAACGGTGTGAGTAGCTGTCCCCTAGGCCGTTCTAGTTATTCGTTTCGAGCATCAGAACTGCGAAAATTTGGAGTTTCTCAAGCGTTTCTTACCTCAAAACTGCCATATCTCGCGAACGGATTGACCAATCCGCAAAGTTTCTGTTGCATCTGAAAGTAGAAACTCGCCCCATTACAACGCTATGAGCAGTTTTCCCCTAGGCCGTTCTAGTTATTCGTTTCGAGCATCAGAACTGCGAAGATTTGGAGTTTCTCAAGCGTTTCTTACCTCAAAACTGCCATATCTCGCGAACGGATTGATCAATCCGCAAAATTTCTGTTGCATCTGAAAGTATAAACTCGCCCCATTACAAGGGTATGAGTAGTTTTCCCCTAGGCCGTTCTAGTTATTCGTTTCGAGCATCAGAACTGCGAAAATTTTGAGTTTCTCAAGCGTTTCTTACCTCAAAACTGCCATATCTCGCGAACGGATTGACCAATCCGCAAAGTTTCTGTTGCATCTGAAAGTAGAAACTCGCCCCATTACAACGGTGTGAGTAGCTGTCCCCTAGGCCGTTCTAGTTATTCGTTTCGAGCATCAGAACTGCGAAAATTTGGAGTTACTCAAGCGTTTCTTACCTCAAAACTGCCATATCTCGCGAACGGATTGACCAATCCGCAAAGTTTCTGTTGCATCTGAAAGTAGAAACTCGCCCCATTACAACGGTGTGAGTAGCTGTCCCCTAGGCCGTTCTAGTTATTCGTTTCGAGCATCAGAACTGCGAAAATTTGGAGTTTCTCAAGCGTTTCTTACCTCAAAACTGCCATATCTCGCGAACGGATTGGCCAATCCGCAAAATTTCTCTTGCATCTGAAAGTAGAAACTCGCCCCATTACAACGGTATGAGTAGTTTTCCCCTAGGCCGTTCTAGTTATTCGTTTCGAGCATCAGAACTGCGAAAATTTTGAGTTTCTCAAGCGTTTCTTACCTCAAAACTGCCATATCTCGCGAACGGATTGACCAATCCGCAAAATTTCTCTTGCATCTGAAAGTAGAAACTCGCCCCATTACAACGGTATGAGCAGTTTTCCCCTAGGCCGTTGTAGTTATTCGTTTCGAGCATCAGAACTGCGAAGATTTGGAGTTTCTCAAGCGTTTCTTACCTCAAAACTGCCATATCTCGCGAACGGATTGATCAATCCGCAAAATTTCTGTTGCATCTGAAAGTAGAAACTCGCCCCATTACAAGGGTATGAGTAGTTTTCCCCTAGGCCGTTCTAGTTATTCGTTTCGAGCATCAGAACTGCGAAAATTTTGAGTTACTCAAGCGTTTCTTACCTCAAAACTGCCATATCTCGCGAACGGATTGACCAATCCGCAAAATTTCTCTTGCATCTGAAAGTAGAAACTCGCCCCATTACAACGGTATGAGCAGTTTTCCCCTAGGCCGTTCTAGTTATTCGTTTCGAGCATCAGAACTGCGAAGATTTGGAGTTTCTCAAGCGTTTCTTACCTCAAAACTGCCATATCTCGCGAACGGATTGATCAATCCGCAAAATTTCTGTTGCATCTGAAAGTAGAAACTCGCCCCATTACAATGGTATGAGTAGTTTCCCCCTAGGCCCTTCTAGTTATTCGTTTCGAGCATCAGATCTGCGAAAATTTGGAGTTTCTCAAGCGTTTCTTACATCAAAACTGCCATATCTCGCGATCGGATTGACCAATCCGCAAAATTTCTCTTGCATCTGAAAGTAGAAACTCGCCCCATTACAACGGTATGAGTAGTTTTCCCCTAGGCCGTTCTAGTTATTCGTTTCGAGCATCAGAACTGCGAAAATTTGGAGTTTCTCAAGCGTTTCTTACCTCAAAACTGCCATATCTCGCGAACGGATTGGCCAATCCGCAAAATTTCTCTTGCATCTGAAAGTAGAAACTCGCCCCATTACAACGGTATGAGTAGTTTTTCCCTAGGCCGTTCTAGTTATTCGTTTCGAGCATCAGAACTGCGAAAATTTGGAGTTTCTCAAGCGTTTCTTACCTCAAAACTGCCATATCTCGCGAACGGATTGACCAATCCGCAAAGTTTCTGTTGCATCTGAAAGTAGAAACTCGCCCCATTACAACGGTATGAGTAGTTTTCCCCTAGGCCGTTCTAGTTATTCGTTTCGAGCATCAGAACTGCGAAAATTTGGAGTTTCTCAAGCGTTTCTTACCTCAAAACTGCCATATCTCGCGAACGGATTGACCAATCCGCAAAATTTCTCTTGCATCTGAAAGTAGAAAGTCGCCCCATTACAACGGTATGAGTAGTTTTCCCCTAGGCCGTTCTAGTTATTCGTTTCGAGCATCAGAACTGCGAAAATTTTGAGTTTCTCAAGCGTTTCTTACCTCAAAACTGCCATATCTCGCGAACGGATTGACCAATCCGCAAAGTTGCTGTTGCATCTGAAAGTAGAAACTCGCCCCATTACAACGGTGTGAGTAGCTGTCCCCTAGGCCGTTCTAGTTATTCGTTTCGAGCATCAGAACTGCGAAAATTTGGAGTTTCTCAAGCGTTTCTTACCTCAAAACTGCCATATCTCGCTAACGGATTGACCAATCCGCAAAGTTTCTGTTGCATCTGAAAGTAGAAACTCGCCCCATTACAACGGTGTGAGTAGCTGTCCCCTAGGCCGTTCTAGTTATTCGTTTCGAGCATCAGAACTGCGAAAATTTGGAGTTTCTCAAGCGTTTCTTACCTCAAAACTGCCATATCTCGCGAACGGATTGGCCAATCCGCAAAATTTCTCTTGCATCTGAAAGTAGAAACTCGCCCCATTACAACGGTATGAGTAGTTTTCCCCTAGGCCGTTCTAGTTATTCGTTTCGAGCATCAGAACTGCGAAAATTTTGAGTTTCTCAAGCGTTTCTTACCTCAAAACTGCCATATCTCGCGAACGGATTGACCAATCCGCAAAATTTCTCTTGCATCTGAAAGTAGAAACTCGCCCCATTACAACGGTATGAGCAGTTTTCCCCTAGGCCGTTGTAGTTATTCGTTTCGATCATCAGAACTGCGAAGATTTGGAGTTTCTCAAGCGTTTCTTACCTCAAAACTGCCATATCTCGCGAACGGATTGATCAATCCGCAAAATTTCTGTTGCATCTGAAAGTAGAAACTCGCCCCATTACAAGGGTATGAGTAGTTTTCCCCTAGGCCGTTCTAGTTATTCGTTTCGAGCATCAGAACTGCGAAAATTTTGAGTTACTCAAGCGTTTCTTACCTCAAAACTGCCATATCTCGCGAACGGATTGACCAATCCGCAAAATTTCTCTTGCATCTGAAAGTAGAAACTCGCCCCATTACAACGGTATGAGCAGTTTTCCCCTAGGCCGTTCTAGTCATTCGTTTCGAGCATCAGAACTGCGAAGATTTGGAGTTTCTCAAGCGTTTCTTACCTCAAAACTGCCATATCTCGCGAACGGATTGATCAATCCGCAAAATTTCTGTTGCATCTGAGAGTAGAAACTCGCCCCATTACAACGGTATGAGTAGTTTTTCCCTAGGCCGTTCTAGTTATTCGTTTCGAGCATCAGAACTGCGAAAATTTGGAGTTTCTCAAGCGTTTCTTACCTCAAAACTGCCATATCTCGCGAACGGATTGACCAATCCGCAAAGTTTCTGTTGCATCTGAAAGTAGAAACTCGCCCCATTACAACGGTATGAGTAGTTTTCCCCTAGGCCGTTCTAGTTATTCGTTTCGAGCATCAGAACTGCGAAAATTTGGAGTTTCTCAAGCGTTTCTTACCTCAAAACTGCCATATCTCGCGAACGGATTGACCAATCCGCAAAATTCCTCTTGCATCTGAAAGTAGAAAGTCGCCCCATTACAACGGTATGAGTAGTTTTCCCCTAGGCCGTTCTAGTTATTCGTTTCGAGCATCAGAACTGCGAAAATTTTGAGTTTCTCAAGCGTTTCTTACCTCAAAACTGCCATATCTCGCGAACGGATTGACCAATCCGCAAAGTTGCTGTTGCATCTGAAAGTAGAAACTCGCCCCATTACAACGGTGTGAGTAGCTGTCCCCTAGGCCGTTCTAGTTATTCGTTTCGAGCATCAGAACTGCGAAAATTTGGAGTTTCTCAAGCGTTTCTTACCTCAAAACTGCCATATCTCGCTAACGGATTGACCAATCCGCAAAGTTTCTGTTGCATCTGAAAGTAGAAACTCGCCCCATTACAACGGTGTGAGTAGCTGTCCCCTAGGCCGTTCTAGTTATTCGTTTCGAGCATCAGAACTGCGAAAATTTGGAGTTTCTCAAGCGTTTCTTACCTCAAAACTGCCATATCTCGCGAACGGATTGGCCAATCCGCAAAATTTCTCTTGCATCTGAAAGTAGAAACTCGCCCCATTACAACGGTATGAGTTGTTTTCCCCTAGGCCGTTCTAGTTATTCGTTTCGAGCATCAGAACTGCGAAAATTTGGAGTTTCTCAAGCGTTTCTTACCTCAAAACTGCCATATCTCGCGAACGGATTGACCAATCCGCAAAGTTTCTGTTGCATCTGAAAGTAGAAACTCGCCCCATTGCAACGGTATGAGTAGTTTTCCCCTCGGCCGTTCTAGTTATTCGTTTCGAGCATCAGAACTGCGAAAATTTGGACTTTCTCAAGCGTTTCTTACCTCAAAACTGCCATATCTCGCGAACGGATTGACCAATCCGCAAAATTTCTCTTGCATCTGAAAGTAGAAAGTCGCCCCATTACAACGGTATGAGTAGTTTTCCCCTAAGCCGTTCTAGTTATTCGTTTCGAGCATCAGAACTGCGAAAATTTTGAGTTTCTCAAGCGTTTCTTACCTCAAAACTGCCATATCTCGCGAACGGATTGACCAATCCGCAAAGTTGCTGTTGCATCTGAAAGTAGAAACTCGCCCCATTACAACGGTGTGAGTAGCTGTCCCCTAGGCCGTTCTAGTTATTCGTTTCGAGCATCAGAACTGCGAAAATTTGGAGTTTCTCAAGCGTTTCTTACCTCAAAACTGCCATATCTCGCGAACGGATTGACCAATCCGCAAAGTTTCTGTTGCATCTGAAAGTAGAAACTCGCCCCATTACAACGCTATGAGCAGTTTTCCCCTAGGCCGTTCTAGTTATTCGTTTCGAGCATCAGAACTGCGAAGATTTGGAGTTTCTCAAGCGTTTCTTACCTCAAAACTGCCATATCTCGCGAACGGATTGATCAATCCGCAAAATTTCTGTTGCATCTGAAAGTATAAACTCGCCCCATTACAAGGGTATGAGTAGTTTTCCCCTAGGCCGTTCTAGTTATTCGTTTCGAGCATCAGAACTGCGAAAATTTTGAGTTTCTCAAGCGTTTCTTACCTCAAAACTGCCATATCTCGCGAACGGATTGACCAATCCGCAAAGTTTCTGTTGCATCTGAAAGTAGAAACTCGCCCCATTACAACGGTGTGAGTAGCTGTCCCCTAGGCCGTTCTAGTTATTCGTTTCGAGCATCAGAACTGCGAAAATTTGGAGTTACTCAAGCGTTTCTTACCTCAAAACTGCCATATCTCGCGAACGGATTGACCAATCCGCAAAGTTTCTGTTGCATCTGAAAGTAGAAACTCGCCCCATTACAACGGTGTGAGTAGCTGTCCCCTAGGCCGTTCTAGTTATTCGTTTCGAGCATCAGAACTGCGAAAATTTGGAGTTACTCAAGCGTTTCTTACCTCAAAACTGCCATATCTCGCGAACGGATTGACCATTCCGCAAAGTTTCTGTTGCATCTGAAAGTAGAAACTCGCACCATTACAACGCTATGAGCAGTTTTCCCCTAGGCCGTTCTAGTTATTCGTTTCGAGCATCAGAACTGCGAAGATTTGGAGTTTCTCAAGCGTTTCTTACCTCAAAACTGCCATATCTCGCGAACGGATTGACCAATCCGCAAAGTTTCTGTTGCATCTGAAAGTAGAAACTCGCCCCATTACAACGGTGTGAGTAGCTGTCCCCTAGGCCGTTCTAGTTATTCGTTTCGAGCATCAGAACTGCGAAAATTTGGAGTTACTCAAGCGTTTCTTACCTCAAAACTGCCATATCTCGCGAACGGATTGACCAATCCGCAAAGTTTCTGTTGCATCTGAAAGTAGAAACTCGCCCCATTACAACGGTGTGAGTAGCTGTCCCCTAGGCCGTTCTAGTTATTCGTTTCGAGCACCAGAACTGCGAAAATTTGGAGTTACTCAAGCGTTTCTTACCTCAAAACTGCCATATCTCGCGAACGGATTGACCAATCCGCAAAGTTTCTGTTGCATCTGAAAGTAGAAACTCGCACCATTCCAACGCTATGAGCAGTTTTCCCCTAGGCCGTTCTAGTTATTCGTTTCGAGCATCAGAACTGCGAAGATTTGGAGTTTCTCAAGCGTTTCTTACCTCAAAACTGCCATATCTCGCCAACGGATTGACCAATCCGCAAAGTTTCTGTTGCATCTGAAAGAAGAAACTCGCCCCATTACAACGGTATGAGTAGTTTTCCCCTAGGCCGTTCTAGTTATTCGTTTCGAGCATCAGAACTGCGAAAATTTTGAGTTTCTCAAGCGTTTCTTACCTCAAAACTGCCATATCTCGCGAACGGATTGACCAATCCGCAAAGTTGCTGTTGCATCTGAAAGTAGAAACTCGCCCCATTACAACGGTGTGAGTAGCTGTCCCCTAGGCCGTTCTAGTTATTCGTTTCGAGCATCAGAACTGCGAAAATTTGGAGTTTCTCAAGCGTTTCTTACCTCAAAACTGCCATATCTCGCTAACGGATTGACCAATCCGCAAAGTTTCTGTTGCATCTGAAAGTAGAAACTCGCCCCATTACAACGGTGTGAGTAGTTTTCCCCTAAGCCGTTCTAGTTATTCGTTTCGAGCATCAGAACTGCGAAAATTTGGAGTTTCTCAAGCGTTTCTTACCTCAAAACTGCCATATCTCGCGAACGGATTGACCAATCCGCAAAATTTCTCTTGCATCTGAAAGTAGAAAGTCGCCCCATTACAACGGTATGAGTAGTTTTCCCCTAGGCCGTTCTAGTTATTCGTTTCGAGCATCTGAACTGCGAAAATTTTGAGTTTCTCAAGCGTTTCTTACCTCAAAACTGCCATATCTCGCGAACGGATTGACCAATCCGCAAAGTTGCTGTTGCATCTGAAAGTAGAAACTCGCCCCATTACAACGGTGTGAGTAGCTGTCCCCTAGGCCGTTCTAGTTATTCGTTTCGAGCATCAGAACTGCGAAAATTTTGAGTTTCTCAAGCGTTTCTTACCTCAAAACTGCCATATCTCGCGAACGGATTGACCAATCCGCAAAGTTGCTGTTGCATCTGAAAGTAGAAACTCGCCCCATTACAACGGTGTGAGTAGCTGTCCCCTAGGCCGTTCTAGTTATTCGTTTCGAGCATCAGAACTGCGAAAATTTGGAGTTTCTCAAGCGTTTCTTACCTCAAAACTGCCATATCTCGCTAACGGATTGACCAATCCGCAAAGTTTCTGTAGCATCTGAAAGTAGAAACTCGCCCCATTACAACGGTGTGAGTAGTTTTCCCCTAAGCCGTTCTAGTTATTCGTTTCGAGCATCAGAACTGCGAAAATTTGGAGTTTCTCAAGCGTTTCTTACCTCAAAACTGCCATATCTCGCGAACGGATTGACCAATCCGCAAAATTTCTCTTGCATCTGAAAGTAGAAAGTCGCCCCATTACAACGGTATGAGTAGTTTTCCCCTAGCCCGTTCTAGTTATTCGTTTCGAGCATCAGAACTGCGAAAATTTTGAGTTTCTCAAGCGTTTCTTACCTCAAAACTGCCATATCTCGCGAACGGATTGACCAATCCGCAAAGTTGCTGTTGCATCTGAAAGTAGAAACTCGCCCCATTACAACGGTGTGAGTAGCTGTCCCCTAGGCCGTTCTAGTTATTCGTTTCGAGCATCAGAACTGCGAAAATTTGGAGTTTCTCAAGCGTTTCTTACCTCAAAACTGCCATATCTCGCTAACGGATTGACCAATCCGCAAAGTTTCTGTTGCATCTGAAAGTAGAAACTCGCCCCATTACAACGGTGTGAGTAGCTGTCCCCTAGGCCGTTCTAGTTATTCGTTTCGAGCATCAGAACTGCGAAAATTTGGAGTTTCTCAAGCGTTTCTTACCTCAAAACTGCCATATCTCGCGAACGGATTGGCCAATCCGCAAAATTTCTCTTGCATCTGAAAGTAGAAACTCGCCCGGTTACAACGGTATGAGTAGTTTTCCCCTAGGCCGTTCTAGTTATTCGTTTCGAGCATCAGAACTGCGAAAATGTGGGGTTTCTCAAGCGTTTCTTACCTCCAAACTGCCATATCTCGCGAACGGATTGACCAATCCGCAAAATTTCTGTTGCATCTGAAAGTAGAAACTCGCCCGATTACAACGGTATGAGTAGTTTTCCCCTAGGCCGTTCTAGTTATTCGTTTCGAGCATCAGAACTGCGAAAATTTTGAGTTTTTCAAGCGTTCCTTACCTCAAAACTGCCATATCTCGGGAACGGATTGACCAATCCGCAAAACTTCTGTTGCATCTGAAAGTAGAAACTCGCCCGATTGCAACGGTATGAGTAGTTTTCCCCTAGGCCGTTCTAGTTATTCGTTTCGAGCATCAGAACTGCGAAAATTCTGAGTTTCTCAAGCGTTTCTTACGTCAAAACTGCCATATCTCGCGAACAGATTGACCAATCCGCAAAATTTCTGTTGCATCTGAAAGTAGAAACTCGCCCGATTACAACGGTATGAGTAGTTTTCCCCTAGGCCGTTCTAGTTATTCGTTTCGAGCATCAGACCTGCGAAAATGTGGGGTTTCTCAAGCGTTTCTTACCTCCAAACTGCCATATCTCGCGAACGGATTGACCAATCCGCAAAATTTCTGTTGCATCTGAAAGTAGAAACTCGCCCGATTACAACGGTATGAGTAGTTTTCCCCTAGGCCGTTCTAGTTATTCGTTTCGAGCATCAGAACTGCGAAAATTTTGAGTTTTTCAAGCGTTTCTTACTTCAAAACTGCCATATCTCGCGAACGGATTGACCAATCCGCAAAATTTCTGTTGCAACTGAAAGTAGAAACTCGCCCGATTACAACGGTATGAGTGGTTTTCCCCTACGCCGTTCTAGTTATTCGTTTCGAGCATCAGAACTGCGAAAATTTTGAGTTTTTCAAGCGTTTCTTACTTCAAAACTGCCATATCTCGCGAACGGATTGACAAATCCGCAAAATTTCTGTTGCAACTGAAAGTAGAAACTCGCCCGATTACAAGGGTATGAGTAGTCTTCCCCTAGGCCGTTCTAGTTATTCGTTTTGAGCATCAGAACTGCGAAAATTTTGAGTTTTACAAGCGTTCCTTACCTCAAAACTGCCATATCTCGGGAACGGATTGACCAATCCGCAAAATTTCTGTTGCATCTGAAGGTAGAAACTCGCCCGATTACAACGGTATGAGTAGTTTTCCCCTAGGCCGTTCTAGTTATTCGTTTCGAGCATCAGAACTGCGAAATTGTGGGGTTGCTCAAACGTTTCTTACATCCAAACTGCCATATCTCGCGAACGGATTGACCAATCCGCAAAATTTCTGTTGCATCTGAAAGTAGAAACTCGCCCGATTACAACGGTATGAGTAGTTTTCCCCTAGGCCGTCCTAGTTATTCGTTTCGAGCATCAGAACTGCGAAAATTTTGAGTTTTTCAAGCGTTTCTTACCTCAAAACTGCCATATCTCGCGAACGGATTGGCCAATCCGCAGAATTTCTGTTGCATCTGAAAGTAGAAACTCGCCCGTTTACAACGGTATGAGTAGTTTTCCCCTAGGCCGTTCTAGTTATTCGTTTCGAGCATCAGAACTGCGAAAATTTTGAGTTTTTCAAGCGTTCCTTACCTCAAAACTGCCATATCTCGGGAACGGATTGACCAATCCGCAAAATTTCTGTTGCATCTGAAAGTAGAAACTCGCCCGATTGCAACGGTATGAGTAGTTTTCCCCTAGGCCGTTCTAGTTATACGTTTCGAGCATCAGAACTGCGAAAATTCTGAGTTTCTCAAGCGTTTCTTACGTCAAAACTGCCATATCTCGCGAACGGATTGACCAATCCGCAAAATTTCTGTCGCATCTGAAAGTAGAAACTCGCCCGTTTACAACGGTTTGAGTGGCTCTCCCCTAGGCCGTTCTAGTTATTCGTTTCGAGCATCAGAACTGCGAAAATGTGGGGTTTCTCAAGCGTTCCTTACCTCAAAACTGCCATATCTCGGGAACGGATTGACCAATCCGCAAAATTTCTGCTGCATCTGAAAGTAGAAACTCGCCCGATTGCAACGGTATGAGTGGTTTTCCCCTACGCCGTTCTAGTTATGCGTTTCGAGCATCAGAACTGCGAAAATTTTGAGTTTTTCAAGCGTTTCTTACTTCAAAACTGCCATATCTCGCGAACGGATTGACAAATCCGCAAAATTTCTGTTGCAACTGAAAGTAGAAACTCGCCCGATTACAACGGTATGAGTAGTTTTCCCCTAGGCCGTTCTAGTTATTCGTTTCGAGCATCAGAACTGCGAAATTGTGGGGTTTCTCAAGCGTTTCTTACATCCAAACTGCCATATCTCGCGAACGGATTGACCAATCCGCAAAATTTCTGTTGCATCTGAAAGTAGAAACTCGCCCGATTACAACGGCTCGAGTAGTTTTCCCCTAGGCCGTTCTAGTTATTCTTTTCGAGCAGCAGAACCGCGAAAATTTTGAGTTTCTCAAGCGTTTCTTACCTCAAAACTGCCATATCTCGCGAACGGATTGAACAATCCGCAAAATTTCTGTTGCATCTGAAAGTAGAAACTCGCCCGTTTACAACGGTATGAGTAGTTTTCCCTGGGCCGTTCTAGTTATTCGTTCCGAGCATCAGAACAGCGAAAATTTTAAGTTTTTCAAGCGTTTCTTACCTCAAAACTGCCATATCTCGCGAACGGATTGACCAATCCGCAAAATTTCTGTTGCATCTGAAAGTAGAAACTCGCCCGTTTACAACGGTATGAGTGGTTTTCCCCTAGGCCGTTCTAGTTATTCGTTTCGAGCATCAGAACTGCGAAAATGTGGGGTTTCTCAAGCGTTTCTTACCTCAAAACTGCCATATCTCGCGAACGGATTGACCAATCCGCAAAATTTCTGTTGCATCTGAAAGTAGAAGCTCGCCCGGTTACAACGGTATGAGTAGTTTTCCCCTAGGCCGTCCTAGTTATTCGTTTCGAGCATCAGAACTGCGAAAATTTTGAGTTTTTCAAGCGATTCTTACCTCAAAACTGCCATATCTCGCGAACGGATTGGCCAATCCGCAAAATTTCTGTTGCATCTGAAAGTAGAAACTCGCCCGTTTACAACGGTATGAGTGGTTCTCCCCTAGGCCGTTCTAGTTATTCGTTTCGAGCATCAGAACTGCGAAAATGTGGGGTTTCTCAAGCGTTTCTTACCTCCAAACTGCCATATCTCGCGAACGGATTGACCAATCCGCAAAATTTCTGTTGCATCTGAAAGTAGAAACTCGCCCGATTACAACGGTATGAGTAGTTTTCCCCTAGGCCGTTCTAGTTATTCGTTTCGAGCATCAGAACTGCGAAAATTTTGAGTTTTTCAAGCGTTTCTTACATCCAAACTGCCATATCTCGCGAACGGATTGACCAATCCGCAAAATTTCTGTTGCATCTGAAAGTAGAAACTCGCCCGATTACAACGGCTCGAGTAGTTTTCCCCTAGGCCGTTCTAGTTATTCTTTTCGAGCAGCAGAACCGCGAAAATTTTGAGTTTCTCAAGCGTTTCTTACATCAAAACTGCCATATCTCGCGAACGGATTGACCAATCCGCAAAATTTCTGTTGCATCTGAAAGTAGAAACTCGCCCGTTTACAACGGTATGAGTGGTTTTCCCCTAGGCCGTTCTAGTTATTCGTTTCGAGCATCAGAACTGCGAAAATGTGGGGTTTCTCAAGCGTTTCTTACCTCAAAACTGCCATATCTCGCGAACGGATTGACCAATCCGCAAAATTTCTGTTGCATCTGAAAGTAGAAGCTCGCCCGGTTTCAACGGTATGAGTAGTTTTCCCCTAGGCCGTCCTAGTTATTCGTTTCGAGCATCAGAACTGCGAAAATTTTGAGTTTTTCAAGCGTTTCTTACCTCAAAACTGCCATATCTCGCGAACGGATTGGCCAATCCGCAAAATTTCTGTTGCATCTGAAAGTAGAAACTCGCCCGTTTACAACGGTATGAGTAGTTTTCCCCTAGGCCGTTCTAGTTATTCGTTTCGAGCATCAGAACTGCGAAAATCTTGAGTTTTTCAAGCGTTCCTTACCTCAAAACTGCCATATCTCGGGAACGGATTGACCAATCCGCAAAATTTCTGTTGCATCTGAAAGTAGAAACTCGCCCGATTGCAACGGTATGAGTAGTTTTCCCCTAGGCCGTTCTAGTTATTCGTTTCGAGCATCAGAACTGCGAAAATTCTGAGTTTCTCAAGCGTTTCTTACGTCAAAACTGCCATATCTCGCGAACGGATTGACCAATCCGCAAAATTTCTGTCGCATCTGAAAGTAGAAACTCGCCCGTTTACAACGGTTTGAGTGGCTCTCCCCTAGGCCGTTCTAGTTATTCGTTTCGAGCATCAGAACTGCGAAAATGTGGGGTTTCTCAAGCGTTCCTTACCTCAAAACTGCCATATCTCGGGAACGGATTGACCAATCCGCAAAATTTCTGCTGCATCTGAAAGTAGAAACTCGCCCGATTACAACGGTATGAGTAGTTTTCCCCCAGGCCGTTCTAGTTATTCGTTTCGAGCATCAGAACCGCGAAAATTTTGAGTTTCTCGTGCGTTTCTTACCTCAAAACTGCCATATCTCGCGAACGGATTGACCATTCCGCAAAATTTCTGTTGCATCTGAAAGTAGAAACTCGCCCGATTACAACGGTATGAGTGGTTTTCCCCTACGCCGTTCTAGTTATTCGTTTCGAGCATCAGAACTGCGAAAATTTTGAGTTTTTCAAGCGTTTCTTACTTCAAAACTGCCATATCTCGCGAACGGATTGACAAATCCGCAAAATTTCTGTTGCAACTGAAAGTAGAAACTCGCCCGATTACAAGGGTATGAGTAGTCTTCCCCTAGGCCGTTCTAGTTACTCGTTTTGAGCATCAGAACTGCGAAAATTTTGAGTTTTTCAAGCGTTCCTTACCTCAAAACTGCCATATCTCGGGAACGGATTGACCAATCCGCAAAATTTCTGTTGCATCTGAAGGTAGAAACTCGCCCGATTACAACGGTATGAGTAGTTTTCCCCTAGGCCGTTCTAGTTATTCGTTTCGAGCATCAGAACTGCGAAATTGTGGGGTTTCTCAAGCGTTTCTTACATCCAAACTGCCATATCTCGCGAACGGATTGACCAATCCGCAAAATTTCTGTTGCATCTGAAAGTAGAAACTCGCCCGATTACAACGGCTCGAGTAGTTTTCCCCTAGGCCGTTCTAGTTATTCTTTTCGAGCAGCAGAACCGCGAAAATTTTGAGTTTCTCAAGCGTTTCTTACCTCAAAACTGCCATATCTCGCGAACGGATTGAACAATCCGCAAAATTTCTGTTGCATCTGAAAGTAGAAACTCGCCCGTTTACAACGGTATGAGTAGTTTTCCCTAGGCCGTTCTAGTTATTCGTTCCGAGCATCAGAACTGCGAAAATTTTAAGTTTTTCAAGCGTTTCTTACCTCAAAACTGCCATATCTCGCGAACGGATTGACCAATCCGCAAAATTTCTGTTGCATCTGAAAGTAGAAACTCGCCCGTTTACAACGGTATGAGTGGTTTTCCCCTAGGCCGTTCTAGTTATTCGTTTCGAGCATCAGAACTGCGAAAATGTGGGGTTTCTCAAGCGTTTCTTACCTCAAAACTGCCATATCTCGCGAACGGATTGACCAATCCGCAAAATTTCTGTTGCATCTGAAAGTAGAAGCTCGCCCGGTTACAACGGTATGAGTAGTTTTCCCCTAGGCCGTCCTAGTTATTCGTTTCGAGCATCAGAACTGCGAAAATTTTGAGTTTTTCAAGCGTTTCTTACCTCAAAACTGCCATATCTCGCGAACGGATTGGCCAATCCGCAAAATTTCTGTTGCATCTGAAAGTAGAAACTCGCCCGTTTACAACGGTATGAGTAGTTTTCCCCTAGGCCGTTCTAGTTATTCGTTTCGAGCATCAGAACTGCGAAAATTCTGAGTTTCTCAAGCGTTTCTTACGTCAAAACTGCCATATCTCGCGAACGGATTGACCAATCCGCAAAATTTCTGTTGCATCTGAAAGTAGAAACTCGCCCGTTTACAACGGTATGAGTGGTTCTCCCCTAGGCCGTTCTAGTTATTCGTTTCGAGCATCAGAACTGCGAAAATGTGGGGTTTCTCAAGCGTTTCTTACCTCCAAACTGCCATATCTCGCGAACGGATTGACCAATCCGCAAAATTTCTGTTGCATCTGAAAGTAGAAACTCGCCCGATTACAACGGTATGAGTAGTTTTCCCCTAGGCCGCTCTAGTTATTCGTTTCGAGCATCAGAACTGCGAAAATTTTGAGTTTTTCAAGCGTTTCTTACATCCAGACTGCCATATCTCGCGAACGGATTGACCAATCCGCAAAATTTCTGTTGCATCTGAAAGTAGAAACTCGCCCTATTACAACGGCTCGAGTAGTTTTCCCCTAGGCCGTTCTAGTTATTCTTTTCGAGCAGCAGAACCGCGAAAATTTTGAGTTTCTCAAGCGTTTCTTACATCAAAACTGCCATATCTCGCGAACGGATTGACCAATCCGCAAAATTTCTGTTGCATCTGAAAGTAGAAACTCGCCCGTTTACAACGGTATGAGTGGTTTTCCCCTAGGCCGTTCTAGTTATTCGTTTCGAGCATCAGAACTGCGAAAATGTGGGGTTTCTCAAGCGTTTCTTACCTCAAAACTGCCATATCTCGCGAACGGATTGACCAATCCGCAAAATTTCTGTTGCATCTGAAAGTAGAAGCTCGCCCGGTTACAACGGTATGAGTAGTTTTCCCCTAGGCCGTCCTAGTTATTCGTTTCGAGCATCAGAACTGCGAAAATTTTGAGTTTTTCAAGCGTTTCTTACCTCAAAACTGCCATATCTCGCGAACGGATTGGCCAATCCGCAAAATTTCTGTTGCATCTGAAAGTAGAAACTCGCCCGTTTACAACGGTATGAGTAGTTTTCCCCTAGGCCGTTCTAGTTATTCGTTTCGAGCATCAGAACTGCGAAAATTTTGAGTTTTTCAAGCGTTCCTTACCTCAAAACTGCCATATCTCGGGAACGGATTGACCAATCCGCAAAATTTCTGTTGCATCTGAAAGTAGAAACTCGCCCGATTGCAACGGTATGAGTAGTTTTCCCCTAGGCCGTTCTAGTTATTCGTTTCGAGCATCAGAACTGCGAAAATTCTGAGTTTCTCAAGCGTTTCTTACGTCAAAACTGCCATATCTCGCGAACGGATTGACCAATCCGCAAAATTTCTGTCGCATCTGAAAGTAGAAACTCGCCCGTTTACAACGGTTTGAGTGGCTCTCCCCTAGGCCGTTCTAGTTATTCGTTTCGAGCATCAGAACTGCGAAAATGTGGGGTTTCTCAAGCGTTCCTTACCTCAAAACTGCCATATCTCGGGAACGGATTGACCAATCCGCAAAATTTCTGCTGCATCTGAAAGTAGAAACTCGCCCGATTACAACGGTATGAGTAGTTTTCCCCCAGGCCGTTCTAGTTATTCGTTTCGAGCATCAGAACCGCGAAAATTTTGAGTTTCTCGTGCGTTTCTTACCTCAAAACTGCCATATCTCGCGAACGGATTGACCATTCCGCAAAATTTCTGTTGCATCTGAAAGTAGAAACTCGCCCGATTACAACGGTATGAGTGGTTTTCCCCTACGCCGTTCTAGTTATTCGTTTCGAGCATCAGAACTGCGAAAATTTTGAGTTTTTCAAGCGTTCCTTACTTCAAAACTGCCATATCTCGCGAACGGATTGACAAATCCGCAAAATTTCTGTTGCAACTGAAAGTAGAAACTCGCCCGATTACAAGGGTTTGAGTAGTCTTCCCCTAGGCCGTTCTACTTATTCGTTTTGAGCATCAGAACTGCGAAAATTTTGAGTTTTTCAAGCGTTCCTTACCTCAAAACTGCCATATCTCGGGAACGGATTGACCAATCCGCAAAATTTCTGTTGCATCTGAAGGTAGAAACTCGCCCGATTACAACGGTATGAGTAGTTTTCCCCTAGGCCGTTCTAGTTATTCGTTTCGAGCATCAGAACTGCGAAATTGTGGGGTTTCTCAAGCGTTTCTTACATCCAAACTGCCATATCTCGCGAACGGATTGACCAATCCGCAAAATTTCTGTTGCATCTGAAAGTAGAAACTCGCCCGATTACAACGGCTCGAGTAGTTTTCCCCTAGGCCGTTCTAGTTATTCTTTTCGAGCAGCAGAACCGCGAAAATTTTGAGTTTCTCAAGCGTTTCTTACCTCAAAACTGCCATATCTCGCGAACGGATTGAACAATCCGCAAAATTTCTGTTGCATCTGAAAGTAGAAACTCGCCCGTTTACAACGGTATGAGTGGTTCTCCCCTAGGCCGTTCTAGTTATTCGTTTCGAGCATCAGAACTGCGAAAATGTGGGGTTTCTCAAGCGTTTCTTACCTCCAAACTGCCATATCTCGCGAACGGATTGACCAATCCGCAAAATTTCTGTTGCATCTGAAAGTAGAAACTCGCCCGATTACAACGGTATGAGTAGTTTTCCCCTAGGCCGTTCTAGTTATTCGTTTCGAGCATCAGAACTGCGAAAATTTTGAGTTTTTCAAGCGTTTCTTACTTCAAAACTGCCATATCTCGCGAACGGATTGACCAATCCGCAAAATTTCTGTTGCAACTGAAAGTAGAAACTCGCCCGATTACAACGGTATGAGTGGTTTTCCCCTAGGCCGTTCTAGTTATTCGTTTCGAGCATCAGAACTGCGAAAATTTTGAGTTTTTCAAGCGTTTCTTACTTCAAAACTGCCATATCTCGCGAACGGATTGACCAATCCGCAAAATTTCTGTTGCATCTGAAGTAGAAACTCGCCCGATTACAACGGTATGAGTAGTTTTCCCCTAGGCCGTTCTAGTTATTCGTTTCGAGCATCAGAACTGCGAAAATTTTGAGTTTTTCAAGCGTTCCTTACCTCAAAACTGCCATATCTCGGGAACGGATTGACCAATCCGCAAAATTTCTGTTGCATCTGAAAGTAGAAACTCGCCCTATTGCAACGGTATGAGTAGTTTTCCCCTAGGCCGTTCTAGTTATTCGTTTCGAGCGTCAGAACTGCGAAAATTCTGAGTTCCTCAAGCGTTTCTTACGTCAAAACTGCCATATCTCGCGAACGGATTGACCAATCCGCAAAATTTCTGTTGCATCTGAAAGTAGAAACTCGCCCGTTTACAACGGTATGAGTGGTTCTCCCCTAGGCCGTTCTAGTTATTCGTTTCGAGCATCAGAACTGCGAAAATGTGGGGTTTCTCAAGCGTTTCTTACCTCCAAACTGCCATATCTCGCGAACGGATTGACCAATCCGCAAAATTTCTGTTGCATCTGAAAGTAGAAACTCGCCCGATTACAACGGTATGAGTAGTTTTCCCCTAGGCCGTTCTAGTTATTCGTTTCGAGCATCAGAACTGCGAAAATTTTGAGTTTTTCAAGCGTTTCTTACTTCAAAACTGCCATATCTCGCGAACGGATTGACCAATCCGCAAAATTTCTGTTGCAACTGAAAGTAGAAACTCGCCCGATTACAACGGTATGTGTGGTTTTCCCCTAGGCCGTTCTAGTTATTCGTTTCGAGCATCAGAACTGCGAAAATTTTGAGTTTTTCAAGCGTTTCTTACTTCAAAACTGCCATATCTCGCGAACGGATTGACAAATCCGCAAAATTTCTGTTGCAACTGAAAGTAGAAACTCGCCCGATTACAACGGTATGAGTAGTCTTCCCCTAGGCTGTTCTAGTTATTCGTTTTGAGCATCAGAACTGCGAAAATTTTGAGTTCTTCAAGCGTTCCTTACCTCCAAACTGCCATATCTCGCGAACGGATTGACCAATCCGCAAAATTTCTGTTGCATCTGAAAGTAGAAACTCGCCCGATTACAACGGTATGAGTAGTTTTCCCCTAGGCCGTTCTAGTTATTCGTTTCGAGCATCAGAACCGCGAAAATTTTGAGTTTATCATGCGTTTCTTACCTCAAAACTGCCATATCTCGCGAACGGATTGACCATTCCGCAAAATTTCTGTTGCATCTGAAAGTAGAAACTCGCCCGATTACAACGGTATGAGTAATTTTCCCCTAGGCCGTTCTAGTTATTCGTTTCGAGCATCAGAACTGCGAAAATTTTGAGTTTTTCAAGCGTTCCTTACCTCAAAACTGCCATATCTCGGGAACGGATTGACCAATCCGCAAAATTTCTGTTGCATCTGAAAGTAGAAACTCGCCCGATTGCAACGGTATGAGTAGTTTTCCCCTAGGGCGTTCTAGTTATTCGTTTCGAGCATCAGAACTGCGAAAATTCTGAGTTCCTCAAGCGTTTCTTACGTCAAAACTGCCATATCTCGCGAACGGATTGACCAATCCGCAAAATTTCTGTTGCATCTGAAAGTAGAAACTCGCCCGTTTACAACGGTATGAGTGGTTCTCCCCTAGGCCGTTCTAGTTATTCGTTTCGAGCATCAGAACTGCGAAAATGTGGGGTTTCTCAAGCGTTTCTTACCTCCAAACTGCCATATCTCGCGAACGGATTGACCAATCCGCAAAATTTCTGTTGCATCTGAAAGTAGAAACTCGCCCGATTACAACGGTATGAGTAGTTTTCCCCTAGGCCGTTCTAGTTATTCGTTTCGAGCATCAGAACTGCGAAAATTTTGAGTTTTTCAAGCGTTTCTTACTTCAAAACTGCCATATCTCGCGAACGGATTGACCAATCCGCAAAATTTCTGTTGCAACTGAAAGTAGAAACTCGCCCGATTACAACGGTATGAGTGGTTTTCCCCTAGGCCGTTCTAGTTATTCGTTTCGAGCATCAGAACTGCGAAAATTTTGAGTTTTTCAAGCGTTTCTTACTTCAAAACTGCCATATCTCGCGAACGGATTGACAAATCCGCAAAATTTCTGTTGCAACTGAAAGTAGAAACTCGCCCGATTACAACGGTATGAGTAGTCTTCCCCTAGGCCGTTCTAGTTATTCGTTTTGAGCATCAGAACTGCGAAAATTTTGAGTTTTTCAAGCGTTCCTTACCTCCAAACTGCCATATCTCGCGAACGGATTGACCAATCCGCAAAATTTCTGTTGCATCTGAAAGTAGAAACTCGCCCGATTACAACGGTATGAGTAGTTTTCCCCTAGGCCGTTCTAGTTATTCGTTTCGAGCATCAGAACCGCGAAAATTTTGAGTTTCTCATGCGTTTCTTACCTCAAAACTGCCATATCTCGCGAACGGATTGACCATTCCGCAAAATTTCTGTTGCATCTGAAAGTAGAAACTCGCCCGTTTACAACGGTATGAGTGGTTCTCCCCTAGGCCGTTCTAGTTATTCGTTTCGAGCATCAGAACTGCGAAAATGTGGGGTTTCTCAAGCGTTTCTTACCTCCAAACTGCCATATCTCGCGAACGGATTGACCAATCCGCAAAATTTCTGTTGCATCTGAAAGTAGAAACTCGCCCGATTACAACGGTATGAGTAGTTTTCCCCTAGGCCGTTCTAGTTATTCGTTTCGAGCATCAGAACTGCGAAAATTTTGAGTTTTTCAAGCGTTTCTTACTTCAAAACTGCCATATCTCGCGAACGGATTGACCAATCCGCAAAATTTCTGTTGCAACTGAAAGTAGAAACTCGCCCGATTACAACGGTATGTGTGGTTTTCCCCTAGGCCGTTCTAGTTATTCGTTTCGAGCATCAGAACTGCGAAAATTTTGAGTTTTTCAAGCGTTTCTTACTTCAAAACTGCCATATCTCGCGAACGGATTGACAAATCCGCAAAATTTCTGTTGCAACTGAAAGTAGAAACTCGCCCGATTACAACGGTATGAGTAGTCTTCCCCTAGGCTGTTCTAGTTATTCGTTTTGAGCATCAGAACTGCGAAAATTTTGAGTTTTTCAAGCGTTCCTTACCTCCAAACTGCCATATCTCGCGAACGGATTGACCAATCCGCAAAATTTCTGTTGCATCTGAAAGTAGAAACTCGCCCGATTACAACGGTATGAGTAGTTTTCCCCTAGGCCGTTCTAGTTATTCGTTTCGAGCATCAGAACCGCGAAAATTTTGAGTTTATCATGCGTTTCTTACCTCAAAACTGCCATATCTCGCGAACGGATTGACCATTCCGCAAAATTTCTGTTGCATCTGAAAGTAGAAACTCGCCCGATTACAACGGTATGAGTAATTTTCCCCTAGGCCGTTCTAGTTATTCGTTTCGAGCATCAGAACTGCGAAAATTTTGAGTTTTTCAAGCGTTCCTTACCTCAAAACTGCCATATCTCGGGAACGGATTGACCAATCCGCAAAATTTCTGTTGCATCTGAAAGTAGAAACTCGCCCGATTGCAACGGTATGAGTAGTTTTCCCCTAGGGCGTTCTAGTTATTCGTTTCGAGCATCAGAACTGCGAAAATTCTGAGTTCCTCAAGCGTTTCTTACGTCAAAACTGCCATATCTCGCGAACGGATTGACCAATCCGCAAAATTTCTGTTGCATCTGAAAGTAGAAACTCGCCCGTTTACAACGGTATGAGTGGTTCTCCCCTAGGCCGTTCTAGTTATTCGTTTCGAGCATCAGAACTGCGAAAATGTGGGGTTTCTCAAGCGTTTCTTACCTCCAAACTGCCATATCTCGCGAACGGATTGACCAATCCGCAAAATTTCTGTTGCATCTGAAAGTAGAAACTCGCCCGATTACAACGGTATGAGTAGTTTTCCCCTAGGCCGTTCTAGTTATTCGTTTCGAGCATCAGAACTGCGAAAATTTTGAGTTTTTCAAGCGTTTCTTACTTCAAAACTGCCATATCTCGCGAACGGATTGACCAATCCGCAAAATTTCTGTTGCAACTGAAAGTAGAAACTCGCCCGATTACAACGGTATGAGTGGTTTTCCCCTAGGCCGTTCTAGTTATTCGTTTCGAGCATCAGAACTGCGAAAATTTTGAGTTTTTCAAGCGTTTCTTACTTCAAAACTGCCATATCTCGCGAACGGATTGACAAATCCGCAAAATTTCTGTTGCAACTGAAAGTAGAAACTCGCCCGATTACAACGGTATGAGTAGTCTTCCCCTAGGCCGTTCTAGTTATTCGTTTTGAGCATCAGAACTGCGAAAATTTTGAGTTTTTCAAGCGTTCCTTACCTCCAAACTGCCATATCTCGCGAACGGATTGACCAATCCGCAAAATTTCTGTTGCATCTGAAAGTAGAAACTCGCCCGATTACAACGGTATGAGTAGTTTTCCCCTAGGCCGTTCTAGTTATTCGTTTCGAGCATCAGAACCGCGAAAATTTTGAGTTTCTCATGCGTTTCTTACCTCAAAACTGCCATATCTCGCGAACGGATTGACCATTCCGCAAAATTTCTGTTGCATCTGAAAGTAGAAACTCGCCCGATTACAACGGTATGAGTAATTTTCCCCTAGGCCGTTCTAGTTATTCGTTTCGAGCATCAGAACTGCGAAAATTTTGAGTTTCTCAAGCGTTCCTTACCTCAAAACTGCCATATCTCGGGAACGGATTGACCAATCCGCAAAATTTCTGTTGCATCTGAAAGTAGAAACTCGCCCGATTGCAACGGTATGAGTAGTTTTCCCCTAGGGCGTTCTAGTTATTCGTTTCGAGCATCAGAACTGCGAAAATTCTGAGTTTCTCAAGCGTTTCTTACGTCAAAACTGCCATATCTCGCGAACGGATTGACCAATCCGCAAAATTTCTGTTGCATCTGAAAGTAGAAACTCGCCCGTTTACAACGGTTTGAGTGGTTCTCCCCTAGGCCGTTCTAGTTATTCGTTTCGAGCATCAGAACTGCGAAAATGTGGGGTTTCTCAAGCGTTTCTTACCTCCAAACTGCCATATCTCGCGAACGGATTGACAAATCCGCAAAATTTCTGTTGCATCTGAAAGTAGAAACTCGCCCGATTACAACGGTATGAGTAGTTTTCCCCTAGGGCGTTCTAGTTATTCGTTTCGAGCATCAGAACTGCGAAATTTTTGAGTTTTTCAAGCGTTCCTTACCTCAAAACTGCCATATCTCGGGAACGGATTGACCAATCCGCAAAATTTCTGTTGCATCTGAAAGTAGAAACTCGCCCGTTTACAACGGTATGAGTGGTTCTCCCCTAGGCCGTTCTAGTTATTCGTTTCGAGCATCAGAACTGCGAAAATGTGGGGTTTCCCAAGCGTTTCTTACCTCCAAACTGCCATATCTCGCGAACGGATTGACCAATCCGCAAAATTTCTGTTGCATCTGAAAGTAGAAACTCGCCCGATTACAACGGTATGAGTAGTTTTCCCCTAGGCCGTTCTAGTTATTCGTTTCGAGCATCAGAACTGCGAAAATTTTGAGTTTTTCAAGCGTTTCTTACTTCAAAACTGCCATATCTCGCGAACGGATTGACCAATCCGCAAAATTTCTGTTGCAACTGAAAGTAGAAACTCGCCCGATTACAACGGTATGAGTGGTTTTCCCCTAGGCCGTTCTAGTTATTCGTTTCGAGCATCAGAACTGCGAAAATTTTGAGTTTTTCAAGCGTTTCTTACTTCAAAACTGCCATATCTCGCGAACGGATTGACCAATCCGCAAAATTTCTGTTGCATCTGAAGTAGAAACTCGCCCGATTACAACGGTATGAGTAGTTTTCCCCTAGGCCGTTCTAGTTATTCGTTTCGAGCGTCAGAACTGCGAAAATTTTGAGTTTTTCAAGCGTTCCTTACCTCAAAACTGCCATATCTCGGGAACGGATTAACCAATCCGCAAAATTTCTGTTGCATCTGAAAGTAGAAACTCGCCCTATTGCAACGGTATGAGTAGTTTTCCCCTAGGCCGTTCTAGTTATTCGTTTCGAGCATCAGAACTGCGAAAATTCTGAGTTCCTCAAGCGTTTCTTACGTCAAAACTGCCATATCTCGCGAACGGATTGACCAATCCGCAAAATTTCTGTTGCAACTGAAAGTAGAAACTCGCCCGATTACAACGGTATGAGTGGTTTTCCCCTAGGCCGTTCTAGTTATTCGTTTCGAGCATCAGAACTGCGAAAATTTTGAGTTTTTCAAGCGTTTCTTACTTCAAAACTGCCATATCTCGCGAACGGATTGACAAATCCGCAAAATTTCTGTTGCAACTGAAAGTAGAAACTCGCCCGATTACAACGGTATGAGTAGTCTTCCCCTAGGCCGTTCTAGTTATTCGTTTTGAGCATCAGAACTGCGAAAATTTTGAGTTTTTCAAGCGTTCCTTACTTCCAAACTGCCATATCTCGCGAACGGATTGACCAATCCGCAAAATTTCTGTTGCATCTGAAAGTAGAAACTCGCCCGATTACAACGGTATGAGTAGTTTTCCCCTAGGGCGTTCTAGTTATTCGTTTCGAGCATCAGAACTGCGAAATTTTTGAGTTTTTCAAGCGTTCCTTACCTCAAAACTGCCATATCTCGGGAACGGATTGACCAATCCGCAAAATTTCTGTTGCATCTGAAAGTAGAAACTCGCCCGATTACAACGGTATGAGTAGTTTTCCCCTAGGCCGTTCTAGTTATTCGTTTCGAGCTTCAGAACCGCGAAAATTTTGAGTTTCTCATGCGTTTCTTACCTCAAAACTGCCATATCTCGCGAACGGATTGACCATTCCGCAAAATTTCTGTTGCATCTGAAAGTAGAAACTCGCCCGATTACAACGGTATGAGTAATTTTCCCCTAGGCCGTTCTAGTTATTCGTTTCGAGCATCAGAACTGCGAAAATTTTGAGTTTTTCAAGCGTTCCTTACCTCAAAACTGCCATATCTCGGGAACGGATTGACCAATCCGCAAAATTTCTGTTGCATCTGAAGGTAGAAACTCGCCCGATTACAACGGTATGAGTAGTTTTCCCCTTGGCCGTTCTAGTTATTCGTTTCGAGCATCAGAACTGCGAAAATTTGGAGTTTCTGACGCGTTCCTTACCTCCAAACTGCCATATCTCGCGAACGGATTGACCAATCCGCAAAATTTCTGTTGCATCTGAAAGTAGAATCTCGCCCGGTTACAACGGTATGAGTAGTTTTCCCCTAGGCCGTTCTAGTTATTCGTTTCGAGCATCAGAACTGCGAAAATTTTGAGTTTTTCAAGCGTTTCTTACTTCAAAACTGCCATATCTCGGGAACGGATTGACCAATCCGCAAAATTTCTGTTGCATCTGAAAGTAGAAGCTCGCCCGGTTACAACGGTATGAGTAGTTTTCCCCTAGGCCGTTCTAGTTATTCGTTTCGAGCATCAGAACTGCGAAAATTTTGAGTTTTTCAAGCGTTTCTTACTTCAAAACTGCCATATCTCGCGATCGGATTGACCAATCCGCAAAATTTCTGTTGCAACTGAAAGTAGAAACTCGCCCGATTACAACGGTATGAGTGGTTCTCCCCTAGGCCGTTCTAGTTATTCGTTTCGAGCATCAGAACTGCGAAAATTTTGAGTTTTTCAAGCGTTTCTTACTTCAAAACTGCCATATCTCGCGAACGGATTGACAAATCCGCAAAATTTCTGTTGCAACTGAAAGTAGAAACTCGCCCGATTACAACGTTATGAGTAGTCTTCCCCTAGGCCGTTCTAGTTATTCGTTTTGAGCATCAGAACTGCGAAAATTTTGAGTTTTTCAAGCGTTCCTTACCTCAAAACTGCCATATCTCGGGAACGGATTGACCAATCCGCAAAATTTCTGTTGCATCTGAAGGTAGAAACTCGCCCGATTACAACGCTATGAGTAGTTTTCCCCTAGGCCGTTCTAGTTATTCGTTTCGAGCATCAGAACTGCGAAAATTTGGAGTTTCTGACGCGATCCTTACCTCCAAACTGCCATATCTCGCGAACGGATTGACCAATCCGCAAAATTTCTGTTGCATCTGAAAGTAGAAGCTCGCCCGGTTACAACGGTATGAGTAGTTTTCCCCTAGGCCGTTCTAGTTATTCGTTTCGAGCATCAGAACTGCGAAAATTTTGAGTTTTTCAAGCGTTTCTTACTTCAAAACTGCCATATCTCGGGAACGGATTGACCAATCCGCAAAATTTCTGTTGCATCTGAAAGTAGAAGCTCGCCCGGTTACAACGGTATGAGTAGTTTTCCCCTAGGCCGTTCTAGTTATTCGTTTCGAGCATCAGAACTGCGAAAATTTTGAGTTTTTCAAGCGTTTCTTACTTCAAAACTGCCATATCTCGCGAACGGATTGACCAATCCGCAAAATTTCTGTTGCAACTGAAAGTAGAAACTCGCCCGATTACAACGTTATGAGTAGTCTTCCCCTAGGCCGTTCTAGTTATTCGTTTTGAGCATCAGAACTGCGAAAATTTTGAGTTTTTCAAGCGTTCCTTACCTCAAAACTGCCATATCTCGGGAACGGATTGACCAATCCGCAAAATTTCTGTTGCATCTGAAGGTAGAAACTCGCCCGATTACAACGCTATGAGTAGTTTTCCCCTAGGCCGTTCTAGTTATTCGTTTCGAGCATCAGAACTGCGAAAATTTGGAGTTTCTGACGCGATCCTTACCTCCAAACTGCCATATCTCGCGAACGGATTGACCAATCCGCAAAATTTCTGTTGCATCTGAAAGTAGAAGCTCGCCCGGTTACAACGGTATGAGTAGTTTTCCCCTAGGCCGTTCTAGTTATTCGTTTCGAGCATCAGAACTGCGAAAATTTTGAGTTTTTCAAGCGTTTCTTACTTCAAAACTGCCATATCTCGCGAACGGATTGACCAATCCGCAAAATTTCTGTTGCAACTGAAAGTAGAAACTCGCCCGATTACAACGGTATGAGTAGTTTTCCCCTAGGCCGTTCTAGTTATTTGTTTTGAGCATCAGAACTGCGAAAATTTTGAGTTTTTCAAGCGTTCCTTACATCAAAACTGCCATATCTCGGGAACGGATTGACCAATCCGCAAAATTTCTGTTGCAACTGAAAGTAGAAACTCGCCCGATTACAACGGTATGAGTAGTTTTCCCCTAGGCCGTTCTAGTTATTCGTTTTGAGCATCAGAACTGCGAAAATTTTGAGTTTTTCAAGCGTTCCTTACATCAAAACTGCCATATCTCGGGAACGGATTGACCAATCCGCAAAATTTCTGTTGCAACTGAAAGTAGAAACTCGCCCGATTACAACGGTATGAGTAGTCTTCCCCTAGGCCGTTCTAGTTATTCGTTTTGAGCATCAGAACTGCGAAAATTTTGAGTTTTTCAAGCGTTCCTTACCTCAAAACTGCCATATCTCGGGAACGGATTGACCAATCCGCAAAATTTCTGTTGCATCTGAAGGCAGAAACTCGCCCGATTACAACGCTGTGAGTAGTTTTCCCCTAGGCCGTTCTAGTTATTCGTTTCGAGCATCAGAACTGCGAAAATTTGGAGTTTCTGACGCGATCCTTACCTCCAAACTGCCATATCTCGCGAACGGATTGACCAATCCGCAAAATTTCTGTTGCATCTGAAAGTAGAAGCTCGCCCGTTTACAACGGTATGAGTAGTTTTCCCCTAGGCCGTTCTAGTTATTCGTTTCGAGCATCAGAACTGCGAAATTTTGAGTTTTTCAAGCGTTTCTTACTTCAAAACTGCCATATCTCGCGAACGGATTGACCAATCCGCAAAATTTCTGTTGCAACTGAAAGTAGAAACTCGCCCGATTACAACGGTATGAGTAGTTTTCCCCTAGGCCGTTCTAGTTATTTGTTTTTAGCATCAGAACTGCGAAAATTTTGAGTTTTTCAAGCGTTCCTTACCTCAAAACTGCCATATCTCGGGAACGGATTGACCAATCCGCAAAATTTCTGTTGCATCTGAAAGTAGAAACTCGCCCGATTAAAACGGTATGAGTAGTTTTCCCCTAGGCCGTTCTAGTTATTCGTTTCGAGCATCAGAACTGCGAAAATTTGGAGTTTCTCAAGCGTTTCTTACATCAAAACTGCCATATCTCGCGAACGGATTGACCAATCCGCAAAGTTTCTGTTGCATCTGAAAGTAGAAACTCGCCCCATTACAACGGTATGAGTTGCTTTCCCCTAGGCCGTTCTAGTTATTCGTTTCGAGCATCAGAACAGCGGAAATTTGGAGTTTCTCAAGCGTTTCCTACCTCAAAACTGCCATACCTCGCGAACGGATTGACCAATCCGCAAAATTTCTCTTGCATCTGAAAGTAGAAACTCGCCCCATTACAACGGTATGAGCAGTTTTCCCCTAGGCCGTTCTAGTTATTCGTTTCGAGCATCAGAACTGCGAAGATTTGGAGTTTCTCAAGCGTTTCTTACCTCAAAACTGCCATATCTCGCGAACGGATTGATCAATCCGCAAAATTTCTGTTGCATCTGAAAGTAGAAACTCGCCCCATTACAACGGTATGAGTAGTTTCCCCCTAGGCCGTCCTAGTTATTCGTTTCGAGCATCAGAACTGCGAAAATTTTGAGTTTCTCAAGCGTTTCTTACCTCAAAACTGCCATATCTCGCGAACGGATTGACCACTCCGCAAAGTTTCTCTTGCATCTGAAAGTAGAAACTCGCCCCATTACAACGATATGAGTAGTTTTCCCCTAGGCCGTTCTAGTTATTCGTTTCGAGCATCAGAACTAAGAAAATTTGGAGTTTCTCAAGCGTTTCTTACCTCAAAACTGCCATATCTCGCGAACGGATTGACCAATCCGCAAAGTTGCTGTTGCATCTGAAAGTAGAAACTCGCCCCATTACAACGGTGTGAGTAGTTTTCCCCTAGGGCGTTCTAGTTATTCGTTTTGAGCATCAGAACTGCGAAAATTTTGAGTTTTTCAAGCGTTCCTTACTTCAAAACTGCCATATCTCGCGAACGGATTGACCAATCCGCAAAATTTCTGTTGCAACTGAAAGTAGAAACTCGCCCGATTACAACGGTATGAGTAGTTTTCCCCTAGGCCGTTCTAGTTATTTGTTTTTAGCATCAGAACTGCGAAAATTTTGAGTTTTTCAAGCGTTCCTTACCTCAAAACTGCCATATCTCGGGAACGGATTGACCAATCCGCAAAATTTCTGTTGCATCTGAAAGTAGAAACTCGCCCGATTAAAACGGTATGAGTAGTTTTCCCCTAGGCCGTTCTAGTTATTCGTTTCGAGCATCAGAACTGCGAAAATTTGGAGTTTCTCAAGCGTTTCTTACATCAAAACTGCCATATCTCGCGAACGGATTGACCAATCCACAAAGTTTCTGTTGCATCTGAAAGTAGAAACTCGCCCCATTACAACGGTATGAGTTGCTTTCCCCTAGGCCGTTCTAGTTATTCGTTTCGAGCATCAGAACAGCGGAAATTTGGAGTTTCTCAAGCGTTTCCTACCTCAAAACTGCCATACCTCGCGAACGGATTGACCAATCCGCAAAATTTCTCTTGCATCTGAAAGTAGAAACTCGCCCCATTACAACGGTATGAGCAGTTTTCCCCTAGGCCGTTCTAGTTATTCGTTTCGAGCATCAGAACTGCGAAGATTTGGAGTTTCTCAAGCGTTTCTTACCTCAAAACTGCCATATCTCGCGAACGGATTGATCAATCCGCAAAATTTCTGTTGCATCTGAAAGTAGAAACTCGCCCCATTACAACGGTATGAGTAGTTTTCCCCTAGGCCGTCCTAGTTATTCGTTTCGAGCATCAGAACTGCGAAAATTTTGAGTTTCTCAAGCGTTTCTTACCTCAAAACTGCCATATCTCGCGAACGGATTGACCACTCCGCAAAGTTTCTCTTGCATCTGAAAGTAGAAACTCGCCCCATTACAACGATATGAGTAGTTTTCCCCTAGGCCGTTCTAGTTATTCGTTTCGAGCATCAGAACTAAGAAAATTTGGAGTTTCTCAAGCGTTCCTTACCTCAAAACTGCCATATCTCGCGAACGGATTGACCAATCCGCAAAGTTGCTGTTGCATCTGAAAGTAGAAACTCGCCCCATTACAACGGTGTGAGTAGTTTTCCCCTAGGGCGTTCTAGTTATTCGTTTTGAGCATCAGAACTGCGAAAATTTTGAGTTTTTCAAGCGTTCCTTACTTCAAAACTGCCATATCTCGCGAACGGATTGACAAATCCGCAAAATTTCTGTTGCAACTGAAAGTAGAATCTCGCCCGATTACAACGGTATGAGTAGTTTTCCCCTAGGCCGTTCTAGTTATTTGTTTTTAGCATCAGAACTGCGAAAATTTTGAGTTTTTCAAGCGTTCCTTACCTCAAAACTGCCATATCTCGGGAACGGATTGACCAATCCGCAAAATTTCTGTTGCATCTGAAAGTAGAAACTCGCCCGATTAAAACGGTATGAGTAGTTTTCCCCTAGGCCGTTCTAGTTATTCGTTTCGAGCATCAGAACTGCGAAAATTTGGAGTTTCTCAAGCGTTTCTTACATCAAAACTGCCATATCTCGCGAACGGATTGACCAATCCGCAAAATTTCTCTTGCATCTGAAAGTAGAAACTCGCCCCATTACAACGGTATGAGCAGTTTTCCCCTAGGCCGTTCTAGTTATTCGTTTCGAGCATCAGAACTGCGAAGATTTGGAGTTTCTCAAGCGTTTCTTACCTCAAAACTGCCATATCTCGCGAACGGATTGATCAATCCGCAAAATTTCTGTTGCATCTGAAAGTAGAAACTCGCCCCATTACAACGGTATGAGTAGTTTTCCCCTAGGCCGTCCTAGTTATTCGTTTCGAGCATCAGAACTGCGAAAATTTTGAGTTTCTCAAGCGTTTCTTACCTCAAAACTGCCATATCTCGCGAACGGATTGACCACTCCGCAAAGTTTCTCTTGCATCTGAAAGTAGAAACTCGCCCCATTACAACGATATGAGTAGTTTTCCCCTAGGCCGTTCTAGTTATTCGTTTCGAGCATCAGAACTAAGAAAATTTGGAGTTTCTCAAGCGTTTCTTACCTCAAAACTGCCATATCTCGCGAACGGATTGACCAATCCGCAAAGTTGCTGTTGCATCTGAAAGTAGAAACTCGCCCCATTACAACGGTGTGAGTAGTTTTCCCCTAGGGCGTTCTAGTTATTCGTTTTGAGCATCAGAACTGCGAAAATTTTGAGTTTTTCAAGCGTTCCTTACTTCAAAACTGCCATATCTCGCGAACGGATTGACAAATCCGCAAAATTTCTGTTGCAACTGAAAGTAGAATCTCGCCCGATTACAACGGTATGAGTAGTTTTCCCCTAGGCCGTTCTAGTTATTTGTTTTTAGCATCAGAACTGCGAAAATTTTGAGTTTTTCAAGCGTTCCTTACCTCAAAACTGCCATATCTCGGGAACGGATTGACCAATCCGCAAAATTTCTGTTGCATCTGAAAGTAGAAACTCGCCCGATTAAAACGGTATGAGTAGTTTTCCCCTAGGCCGTTCTAGTTATTCGTTTCGAGCATCAGAACTGCGAAAATTTGGAGTTTCTCAAGCGTTTCTTACATCAAAACTGCCATATCTCGCGAACGGATTGACCAATCCGCAAAGTTTCTGTTGCATCTGAAAGTAGAAGCTCGCCCCATTACAACGGTATGAGTTGCTTTCCCCTAGGCCGTTCTAGTTATTCGTTTCGAGCATCAGAACAGCGGAAATTTGGAGTTTCTCAAGCGTTTCCTACCTCAAAACTGCCATACCTCGCGAACGGATTGACCAATCCGCAAAATTTCTCTTGCATCTGAAAGTAGAAACTCGCCCCATTACAACGGTATGAGCAGTTTTCCCCTAGGCCGTTCTAGTTATTCGTTTCGAGCATCAGAACTGCGAAGATTTGGAGTTTCTCAAGCGTTTCTTACCTCAAAACTGCCATATCTCGCGAACGGATTGACCAATCCGCAAAATTTCTCTTGCATCTGAAAGTAGAAACTCGCCCCATTACAACGGTATGAGTAGTTTTCCCCTAGGCCGTTCTAGTTATTCGTTTCGAGCATCAGAACTGCGAAAATTTGGAGTTTCTCAAGCGTTTCTTACATCAAAACTGCCATATCTCGCGAACGGATTGACCAATCCGCAAAATTTCTCTTGCATCTGAAAGTAGAAACTCGCCCCATTACAACGGTATGAGCAGTTTTCCCCTAGGCCGTTCTAGTTATTCGTTTCGAGCATCAGAACTGCGAAGATTTGGAGTTTCTCAAGCGTTTCTTACCTCAAAACTGCCATATCTCGCGAACGGATTGATCAATCCGCAAAATTTCTGTTGCATCTGAAAGTAGAAACTCGCCCCATTACAACGGTATGAGTAGTTTTCCCCTAGGCCGTCCTAGTTATTCGTTTCGAGCATCAGAACTGCGAAAATTTTGAGTTTCTCAAGCGTTTCTTACCTCAAAACTGCCATATCTCGCGAACGGATTGACCACTCCGCAAAGTTTCTCTTGCATCTGAAAGTAGAAACTCGCCCCATTACAACGATATGAGTAGTTTTCCCCTAGGCCGTTCTAGTTATTCGTTTCGAGCATCAGAACTAAGAAAATTTGGAGTTTCTCAAGCGTTTCTTACCTCAAAACTGCCATATCTCGCGAACGGATTGACCAATCCGCAAAGTTGCTGTTGCATCTGAAAGTAGAAACTCGCCCCATTACAACGGTGTGAGTAGTTTTCCCCTAGGGCGTTCTAGTTATTCGTTTTGAGCATCAGAACTGCGAAAATTTTGAGTTTTTCAAGCGTTCCTTACTTCAAAACTGCCATATCTCGCGAACGGATTGACAAATCCGCAAAATTTCTGTTGCAACTGAAAGTAGAATCTCGCCCGATTACAACGGTATGAGTAGTTTTCCCCTAGGCCGTTCTAGTTATTTGTTTTTAGCATCAGAACTGCGAAAATTTTGAGTTTTTCAAGCGTTCCTTACCTCAAAACTGCCATATCTCGGGAACGGATTGACCAATCCGCAAAATTTCTGTTGCATCTGAAAGTAGAAACTCGCCCGATTAAAACGGTATGAGTAGTTTTCCCCTAGGCCGTTCTAGTTATTCGTTTCGAGCATCAGAACTGCGAAAATTTGGAGTTTCTCAAGCGTTTCTTACATCAAAACTGCCATATCTCGCGAACGGATTGACCAATCCGCAAAGTTTCTGTTGCATCTGAAAGTAGAAGCTCGCCCCATTACAACGGTATGAGTTGCTTTCCCCTAGGCCGTTCTAGTTATTCGTTTCGAGCATCAGAACAGCGGAAATTTGGAGTTTCTCAAGCGTTTCCTACCTCAAAACTGCCATACCTCGCGAACGGATTGACCAATCCGCAAAATTTCTCTTGCATCTGAAAGTAGAAACTCGCCCCATTACAACGGTATGAGCAGTTTTCCCCTAGGCCGTTCTAGTTATTCGTTTCGAGCATCAGAACTGCGAAGATTTGGAGTTTCTCAAGCGTTTCTTACCTCAAAACTGCCATATCTCGCGAACGGATTGATCAATCCGCAAAATTTCTGTTGCATCTGAAAGTAGAAACTCGCCCCATTACAACGGTATGAGTAGTTTTCCCCTAGGCCGTCCTAGTTATTCGTTTCGAGCATCAGAACTGCGAAAATTTTGAGTTTCTCAAGCGTTTCTTACCTCAAAACTGCCATATCTCGCGAACGGATTGACCACTCCGCAAAGTTTCTCTTGCATCTGAAAGTAGAAACTCGCCCCATTACAACGATATGAGTAGTTTTCCCCTAGGCCGTTCTAGTTATTCGTTTCGAGCATCAGAACTAAGAAAATTTGGAGTTTCTCAAGCGTTTCTTACCTCAAAACTGCCATATCTCGCGAACGGATTGACCAATCCGCAAAATTTCTGTTGCATCTGAAAGTAGAAGCTCGCCCGGTTACAACGGTATGAGTAGTTTTCCCCTAGGCCGTTCTAGTTATTCGTTTCGAGCATCAGAACTGCGAAAATTTGGAGTTTTTCAAGCGTTTCTTACTTCAAAACTGCCATATCTCGCGAACGGATTGACCAATCCGCAAAATTTCTGTTGCAACTGAAAGTAGAAACTCGCCCGATTACAACGGTATGAGTGGTTCTCCCCTAGGCCGTTCTAGTTATTCGTTTCGAGCATCAGAACTGCGAAAATTTTGAGTTTCTCAAGCGTTTCTTACCTCAAAACTGCCACATCTCGCGAACGGATTGAGCAATCCGCAAAGTTTCTGTTGCATCTGAAAGTAGAAACTCGCCCGGTTACAACGGTATGAGTAGTTTTCCCCTAGGCCGTTCTAGTTATTCGTTTCGAGCATCAGAACTGCGAAAATGTGGGGTTTCTCAAGCGTTTCTTACCTCCAAACTGCCATATCTCCCGAACGGATTGACCAATCCGCAAAATTTCTGTTGCATCTGAAAGTAGAAACTCGCCCGATTACAACGGTATGAGTAGTTTTCCCCTAGGGCGTTCTAGTTATTCGTTTCGAGCATCAGAACTGCGAAATTTTTGAGTTTTTCAAGCGTTCCTTACCTCAAAACTGCCATATCTCGCGAACGGATTGACCAATCCGCAAAATTTCTGTTGCATCAGAAAGTAGAAACTCGCCCGTTTACAACGTTTTGAGTGGTTCTCCCCTAGGCCGTTCTAGTTATTCTTTTCGAGCATCAGAACTGCGAAAATGTGGGGTTTCTCAAGCGTTTCTTACCTCAAAACTGCCATATCTCGCGAACGGATTGACCATTCCGCAAAATTTCTGTTGCATCTGAATGTAGAAACTCGCCCGATTACAACGGTATGAGTAGTTTTCCCCTAGGCCGTTCTAGTTATTCGTTTCGAGCATCTGAACTGCGAAAATTTTGAGTTTTTCAAGCGTTCCTTACCTCAAAACTGCCATATCTCGGGAACGGATTGACCAATCCGCAAAATTTCTGTTGCATCTGAAAGTAGAAACTCGCCCGATTACAACGGTATGAGTAGTTTTCCCCTAGGCCGTTCTAGTTATTCGTTTCGAGCATCTGAACTGCGAAAATTTTGAGTTTCTCAAGCGTTTCTTACGTCAAAACTGCCATATCTCGCGAACGGATTGACCAATCCGCAAAATTTCTGTTGCATCTGAAAGTAGAAACTCGCCCGTTTACAACGGTATGAGTGGTTCTCCCCTAGGCCGTTCTAGTTGTTCGTTTCGAGCATCAGAACTGCGAAAATGTGGGGTTTCTCAAGCGTTTCTTACCTCCAAACTGCCATATCTCGCGAACGGATTGACCAATCCGCAAAATTTCTGTTGCATCTGAAAGTAGAAACTCGCCCGATTACAACGGTATGAGTAGTTTTCCCCTAGGCCGTTCTAGTTATTCGTTTCGAGCATCAGAACTGCGGAAATTTTGAGTTTTTCAAGCGTTTCTTACTTCAAAACTGCCATATCTCGCGAACGGATTGACCAATCCGCAAAATTTCTGTTGCAACTGAAAGTAGAAACTCGCCCGATTACAACGGTATGTGTGGTTTTCCCCTAGGCCGTTCTAGTTATTCGTTTCGAGCATCAGAACTGCGAAAATTTTGAGTTTTTCAAGCGTTTCTTACTTCAAAACTGCCATATCTCGCGAACGGATTGACAAATCCGCAAAATTTCTGTTGCAACTTAAAGTAGAAACTCGCCCGATTACAACGGTATGAGTAGTCTTCCCCTAGGCCGTTCTAGTTATTCGTTTTGAGCATCAGAACTGCGAAAATTTTGAGTTTTTCAAGCGTTCCTTACCTCAAAACTGCCATATCTCGGGAACGGATTGACCAATCCGCAAAATTTCTGTTGCATCTGAAGGTAGAAACTCGCCCGATTACAACGGTATGAGTGGTTTTCCCCTAGGCCGTTCTAGTTATTCGTTTCGAGCATCAGAACTGCGAAAATTTTGAGTTTTTCAAGCGTTTCTTACTTCAAAACTGCCATATCTCGCGAACGGATTGACCAATCCGCAAAATTTCTGTTGCAACTGAAAGTAGAAACTCGCCCGATTACAACGGTATGAGTAGTTTTCCCCTAGGCCGTTCTAGTTATTTGTTTTGAGCATCAGAACAGCGGAAATTTGGAGTTTCTCAAGCGTTTCTTACCTCAAAACTGCCATACCTCGCGAACGGATTGACCAATCCGCAAAATTTCTCTTGCATCTGAAAGTAGAAACTCGCCCCATTACAACGGTATGAGCAGTTTTCCCCTAGGCCGTTCTAGTTATTCGTTTCGAGCATCAGAACTAAGAAAATTTGGAGTTTCTCAAGCGTTTCTTACATCAAAACTGCCATATCTCGCGAACGGATTGAGCAATCCGCAAAGTTTCTGTTGCATCTGAAAGTAGAAACTCGCCCCATTACAACGGTATGAGTAGTTTTCCCCTAGGTCGTTCTAGTTATTCGTTTCGAGCATCAGAACTGCGAAAATTTGGAGTTTCTCAAGCGTTTCTTACCTCAAAACTGCCATATCTCGCGAACGGATTGACCAATCCGCAAAGTTTCTCTTGCATCTGAAAGTAGAAACTCGCCGCATTACAGCGATATGAGTAGTTTTCCCCTAGGCCGTTCTAGTTATTCGTTTCGAGCATCAGAACTGCGAAAATTTTGAGTTTTTCAAGCGTTTCTTACTTCAAAACTGCCATATCTCGCGAACGGATTGACCAATCCGCAAAATTTCTGTTGCAACTGAAAGTAGAAACTCGCCCGATTACAACGGTATGAGTAGTTTTCCCCTAGGCCGTTCTAGTTATTTGTTTTGAGCATCAGAACAGCGGAAATTTGGAGTTTCTCAAGCGTTTCTTACCTCAAAACTGCCATACCTCGCGAACGGATTGACCAATCCGCAAAATTTCTCTTGCATCTGAAAGTAGAAACTCGCCCCATTACAACGGTATGAGCAGTTTTCCCCTAGGCCGTTCTAGTTATTCGTTTCGAGCATCAGAACTAAGAAAATTTGGAGTTTCTCAAGCGTTTCTTACATCAAAACTGCCATATCTCGCGAACGGATTGAGCAATCCGCAAAGTTTCTGTTGCATCTGAAAGTAGAAACTCGCCCCATTACAACGGTATGAGTAGTTTTCCCCTAGGTCGTTCTAGTTATTCGTTTCGAGCATCAGAACTGCGAAAATTTGGAGTTTCTCAAGCGTTTCTTACCTCAAAACTGCCATATCTCGCGAACGGATTGACCAATCCGCAAAGTTTCTCTTGCATCTGAAAGTAGAAACTCGCCGCATTACAGCGATATGAGTAGTTTTCCCCTAGGCCGTTCTAGTTATTCGTTTCGAGCATCAGAACTAAGAAAATTTTGAGTTTCTCAAGCGTTTCTTACATCAAAACTGCCATATCTCGCGAACGGATTGACCAATCCGCAAAGTTTCTGTTGCATCTGAAAGTAGAAACTCGCCCCATTACAACGGTATGAGTAGTTTTCCCCTAGGCCGTTCTAGTTATTCGTTTCGAGCATCAGAACTGCGAAAATTCTGAGTTTCTCAAGCGTTTCTTACGTCAAATCTGCCATATCTCGCGAACGGATTGACCAATCCGCAAAATTTCTGTTGCATCTGAAAGTAGAAACTCCCCCGTTTACATCGGTATGAGTGGTTTTCCCCTAGGCCGTTCTAGTTATTCGTTTCGAGCATCAGAACTGCGAAAATGTGGGGTTTCTCAAGCGTTTCTTACCTCAAAACTGCCATATCTCGCGAACGGATTGACCAATCCGCAAAGTTTCTGTTGCATCTGAAAGTAGAAACTCGCCCCATTACAACGGTATGAGTAGTTTTCCCCTAGGCCGTTCTAGTTATTCGTTTCGAGCATCAGAACTGCGAAAATTTTGAGTTTCTCAAGCGTTTCTTACCTCAAAACTGCCATATCTCGCGAACGGATTGACCAATCCGCAAAATTTCTCTTGCATCTGAAAGTAGAAACTCGCCCCATTACAACGGTATGAGCAGTTTTCCCCTAGGCCGTTGTAGTTATTCGTTTCGAGCATCAGAACTGCGAAGATTTGGAGTTTCTCAAGCGTTTCTTACGTCAAAACTGCCATATCTCGCGAACGGATTGACCAATCCGCAAAATTTCTGTTGCATCTGAAAGTAGAAACTCGCCCGTTTACAACGGTATGAGTGGTTCTCCCCTAGGCCGTTCTAGTTATTCGTTTCGAGCATCAGAACTGCGAAAATTCTGAGTTCCTCAAGCGTTTCTTACGTCAAATCTGCCATATCTCGCGAACGGATTGACCAATCCGCAAAATTTCTGTTGCATCTGAAAGTAGAAACTCCCCCGTTTACATCGGTATGAGTGGTTTTCCCCTAGGCCGTTCTAGTTATTCGTTTCGAGCATCAGAACTGCGAAAGTGTGGGGTTTCTCAAGCGTTTCTTACCTCAAAACTGCCATATCTCGCGAACGGATTGACCAATCCGCAAAGTTTCTGTTGCATCTGAAAGTAGAAACTCGCCCCATTACAACGGTATGAGTAGTTTTCCCCTTGGCCGTTCTAGTTATTCGTTTCGAGCTTCAGAACTGCGAAAATTTGGAGTTTCTCAAGCGTTTCTTACATCAAAACTGCCATATCTCGCGAACGGATTGACCAATCCGCAAAATTTCTCTTGCATCTGAAAGTAGAAACTCGCCCCATTACAACGGTATGAGCAGTTTTCCCCTAGGCCGTTCTAGTTATTCGTTTCGAGCATCAGAACTGCGAAAATTCTGAGTTTCTCAAGCGTTTCTTACGTCAAAACTGCCATATCTCGCGAACGGATTGACCAATCCGCAAAATTTCTGTTGCATCTGAAAGTAGAAACTCCCCCGTTTACATCGGTATGAGTGGTTTTCCCCTAGGCCGTTCTAGTTATTCGTTTCGAGCATCAGAACTGCGAAAATGTGGGGTTTCTCAAGCGTTTCTTACCTCAAAACTGCCATATCTCGCGAACGGATTGACCAATCCGCAAAGTTTCTGTTGCATCTGAAAGTAGAAACTCGCCCCATTACAACGGTATGAGTAGTTTTCCCCTTGGCCGTTCTAGTTATTCGTTTCGAGCTTCAGAACTGCGAAAATTTGGAGTTTCTCAAGCGTTTCTTACCTCAAAACTGCCATATCTCGCGAACGGATTGACCAATCCGCAAAGTTTCTGTTGCATCTGAAAGTAGAAACTCGCCCCATTACAACGGTATGAGTAGTTTTCCCCTTGGCCGTTCTAGTTATTCGTTTCGAGCTTCAGAACTGCGAAAATTTGGAGTTTCTCAAGCGTTTCTTACGTCAAAACTGCCATATCTCGCGAACGGATTGACCAATCCGCAAAATTTCTGTTGCATCTGAAAGTAGAAACTCGCCCGTTTACAACGGTATGAGTGGTTCTCCCCTAGGCCGTTCTAGTTATTCGTTTCGAGCATCAGAACTGCGAAAATGTGGGGTTTCTCAAGCGTTTCTTACCTCCAAACTGCCATATCTCGCGAACGGATTGACCAATCCGCAAAATTTCTGTTGCATCTGAAAGTAGAAACTCGCCCGATTACAACGGTATGAGTAGTTTTCCCCTAGGCCGTTCTAGTTATTCGTTTCGAGCATCAGAACTGCGAAAATTTTGAGTTTTTCAAGCGTTTCTTACTTCAAAACTGCCATATCTCGCGAACGGATTGACCAATCCGCAAAATTTCTGTTGCATCTGAAAGTAGAAGCTCGCCCGGTTACAACGGTATGAGTAGTTTTCCCCTAGGCCGTTCTAGTTATTCGTTTCGAGCATCAGAACTGCGAAAATTTGGAGTTTTTCAAGCGTTTCTTACTTCAAAACTGCCATATCTCGCGAACGGATTGACCAATCCGCAAAATTTCTCTTGCATCTGAAAGTAGAAACTCGCCCCATTACAACGGTATGAGCAGTTTTCCCCTAGGCCGTTCTAGTTATTCGTTTCGAGCATCAGAACTGCGAAAATTCTGAGTTTCTCAAGCGTTTCTTACGTCAAAACTGCCATATCTCGCGAACGGATTGACCAATCCGCAAAATTTCTGTTGCATCTGAAAGTAGAAACTCGCCCGTTTACAACGGTATGAGTGGTTCTCCCCTAGGCCGTTCTAGTTATTCGTTTCGAGCATCAGAACTGCGAAAATGTGGGGTTTCTCAAGCGTTTCTTACCTCCAAACTGCCATATCTCGCGAACGGATTGACCAATCCGCAAAATTTCTGTTGCATCTGAAAGTAGAAACTCGCCCGATTACAACGGTATGAGTAGTTTTCCCCTAGGCCGTTCTAGTTATTCGTTTCGAGCATCAGAACTGCGAAAATTTTGAGTTTTTCAAGCGTTTCTTACTTCAAAACTGCCATATCTCGCGAACGGATTGACCAATCCGCAAAATTTCTGTTGCATCTGAAAGTAGAAGCTCGCCCGGTTACAACGGTATGAGTAGTTTTCCCCTAGGCCGTTCTAGTTATTCGTTTCGAGCATCAGAACTGCGAAAATTTGGAGTTTTTCAAGCGTTTCTTACTTCAAAACTGCCATATCTCGCGAACGGATTGACCAATCCGCAAAATTTCTGTTGCAACTGAAAGAAGAAACTCGCCCGATTACAACGGTATGAGTGGTTCTCCCCTAGGCCGTTCTAGTTATTCGTTTCGAGCATCAGAACTGCGAAAATTTTGAGTTTTTCAAGCGTTTCTTACTTCAAAACTGCCATATCTCGCGAACGGATTGACAAATCCGCAAAATTTCTGTTGCAACTGAAAGTAGAAACTCGCCCGATTACAACGGTATGAGTAGTTTTCCCCTAGGCCGTCCTAGTTATTCGTTTCGAGCATCAGAACTGCGAAAATTTTGAGTTTCTCAAGCGTTTCTTACCTCAAAACTGCCATATCTCGCGAACGGATTGACCACTCCGCAAAGTTTCTCTTGCATCTGAAAGTAGAAACTCGCCCCATTACAACGATATGAGTAGTTTTCCCCTAGGCCGTTCTAGTTATTCGTTTCGAGCATCAGAACTAAGAAAATTTGGAGTTTCTCAAGCTTTTCTTACCTCAAAACTGCCATATCTCGCGAACGGATTGACCAATCCGCAAAGTTGCTGTTGCATCTGAAAGTAGAAACTCGCCCCATTACAACGGTGTGAGTAGTTGTCCCCTAGGCCGTTCTAGTTATTCGTTTCGAGCATCAGAACTGCGAAAATTTTGAGTTTCTCAAGCGTTTCTTACCTCAAAACTGCCACATCTCGCGAACGGATTGAGCAATCCGCAAAGTTTCTGTTGCATCTGAAAGTAGAAACTCGCCCGGTTACAACGGTATGAGTAGTTTTCCCCTAGGCCGTTCTAGTTATTCGTTTCGAGCATCAGAACTGCGAAAATGTGGGGTTTCTCAAGCGTTTCTTACCTCCAAACTGCCATATCTCCCGAACGGATTGACCAATCCGCAAAATTTCTGTTGCATCTGAAAGTAGAAACTTGCCCGATTACAACGGTATGAGTAGTTTTCCCCTAGGGCGTTCTAGTTATTCGTTTCGAGCATCAGAACTGCGAAATTTTTGAGTTTTTCAAGCGTTCCTTACCTCAAAACTGCCATATCTCGCGAACGGATTGACCAATCCGCAAAATTTCTGTTGCATCTGAAAGTAGAAACTCGCCCGTTTACAACGTTTTGAGTGGTTCTCCCCTAGGCCGTTCTAGTTATTCTTTTCGAGCATCAGAACTGCGAAAATGTGGGGTTTCTCAAGCGTTTCTTACCTCAAAACTGCCATATCTCGCGAACGGATTGACCATTCCGCAAAATTTCTGTTGCATCTGAAAGTAGAAACTCGCCCGATTACAACGGTATGAGTAGTTTTCCCCTAGGCCGTTCTAGTTATTCGTTTCGAGCATCTGAAACTGCGAAAATTTTGAGTTTTTCAAGCGTTCCTTACCTCAAAACTGCCATATCTCGGGAACGGATTGACCAATCCGCAAAATTTCTGTTGCATCTGAAAGTAGAAACTCGCCCGATTACAACGGTATGAGTAGTTTTCCCCTAGGCCGTTCTAGTTATTCGTTCCGAGCATCTGAACTGCGAAAATTTTGAGTTTCTCAAGCGTTTCTTACGTCAAAACTGCCATATCTCGCGAACGGATTGACCAATCCGCAAAATTTCTGTTGCATCTGAAAGTAGAAACTCGCCCGTTTACAACGGTATGAGTGGTTCTCCCCTAGGCCGTTCTAGTTGTTCGTTTCGAGCATCAGAACTGCGAAAATGTGGGGTTTCTCAAGCGTTTCTTACCTCAAAACTGCCATATCTCGCGAACGGATTGACCAATCCGCAAAGTTTCTGTTGCATCTGAAAGTAGAAACTCGCCCGTTTACAACGGTATGAGTGGTTCTCCCCTAGGCCGTTGTAGTTATTCGTTTCGAGCATCAGAACTGCGAAGATTTGGAGTTTCTCAAGCGTTTCTTACGTCAAAACTGCCATATCTCGCGAACGGATTGACCAATCCGCAAAATTTCTGTTGCATCTGAAAGTAGAAACTCGCCCGTTTACAACGGTATGAGTGGTTCTCCCCTAGGCCGTTCTAGTTATTCGTTTCGAGCATCAGAACTGCGAAAATTCTGAGTTCCTCAAGCGTTTCTTACGTCAAATCTGCCATATCTCGCGAACGGATTGACCAATCCGCAAAATTTCTGTTGCATCTGAAAGTAGAAACTCCCCCGTTTACATCGGTATGAGTGGTTTTCCCCTAGGCCGTTCTAGTTATTCGTTTCGAGCATCAGAACTGCGAAAGTGTGGGGTTTCTCAAGCGTTTCTTACCTCAAAACTGCCATATCTCGCGAACGGATTGACCAATCCGCAAAGTTTCTGTTGCATCTGAAAGTAGAAACTCGCCCCATTACAACGGTATGAGTAGTTTTCCCCTTGGCCGTTCTAGTTATTCGTTTCGAGCTTCAGAACTGCGAAAATTTGGAGTTTCTCAAGCGTTTCTTACATCAAAACTGCCATATCTCGCGAACGGATTGACCAATCCGCAAAATTTCTCTTGCATCTGAAAGTAGAAACTCGCCCCATTACAACGGTATGAGCAGTTTTCCCCTAGGCCGTTCTAGTTATTCGTTTCGAGCATCAGAACTGCGAAAATTCTGAGTTTCTCAAGCGTTTCTTACGTCAAAACTGCCATATCTCGCGAACGGATTGACCAATCCGCAAAATTTCTGTTGCATCTGAAAGTAGAAACTCCCCCGTTTACATCGGTATGAGTGGTTTTCCCCTAGGCCGTTCTAGTTATTCGTTTCGAGCATCAGAACTGCGAAAATGTGGGGTTTCTCAAGCGTTTCTTACCTCAAAACTGCCATATCTCGCGAACGGATTGACCAATCCGCAAAGTTTCTGTTGCATCTGAAAGTAGAAACTCGCCCCATTACAACGGTATGAGTAGTTTTCCCCTTGGCCGTTCTAGTTATTCGTTTCGAGCTTCAGAACTGCGAAAATTTGGAGTTTCTCAAGCGTTTCTTACATCAAAACTGCCATATCTCGCGAACGGATTGACCAATCCGCAAAATTTCTCTTGCATCTGAAAGTAGAAACTCGCCCCATTACAACGGTATGAGCAGTTTTCCCCTAGGCCGTTCTAGTTATTCGTTTCGAGCATCAGAACTGCGAAAATTCTGAGTTTCTCAAGCGTTTCTTACGTCAAAACTGCCATATCTCGCGAACGGATTGACCAATCCGCAAAATTTCTGTTGCATCTGAAAGTAGAAACTCGCCCGTTTACAACGGTATGAGTGGTTCTCCCCTAGGCCGTTCTAGTTATTCGTTTCGAGCATCAGAACTGCGAAAATGTGGGGTTTCTCAAGCGTTTCTTACCTCCAAACTGCCATATCTCGCGAACGGATTGACCAATCCGCAAAATTTCTGTTGCATCTGAAAGTAGAAACTCGCCCGATTACAACGGTATGAGTAGTTTTCCCCTAGGCCGTTCTAGTTATTCGTTTCGAGCATCAGAACTGCGAAAATTTTGAGTTTTTCAAGCGTTTCTTACTTCAAAACTGCCATATCTCGCGAACGGATTGACCAATCCGCAAAATTTCTGTTGCATCTGAAAGTAGAAGCTCGCCCGGTTACAACGGTATGAGTAGTTTTCCCCTAGGCCGTTCTAGTTATTCGTTTCGAGCATCAGAACTGCGAAAATTTGGAGTTTTTCAAGCGTTTCTTACTTCAAAACTGCCATATCTCGCGAACGGATTGACCAATCCGCAAAATTTCTCTTGCATCTGAAAGTAGAAACTCGCCCCATTACAACGGTATGAGCAGTTTTCCCCTAGGCCGTTCTAGTTATTCGTTTCGAGCATCAGAACTGCGAAAATTCTGAGTTTCTCAAGCGTTTCTTACCTCAAAACTGCCATATCTCGCGAACGGATTGACCAATCCGCAAAATTTCTCTTGCATCTGAAAGTAGAAACTCGCCCCATTACAACGGTATGAGCAGTTTTCCCCTAGGCCGTTGTAGTTATTCGTTTCGAGCATCAGAACTGCGAAGATTTGGAGTTTCTCAAGCGTTTCTTACGTCAAAACTGCCATATCTCGCGAACGGATTGACCAATCCGCAAAATTTCTGTTGCATCTGAAAGTAGAAACTCGCCCGTTTACAACGGTATGAGTGGTTCTCCCCTAGGCCGTTCTAGTTATTCGTTTCGAGCATCAGAACTGCGAAAATTCTGAGTTCCTCAAGCGTTTCTTACGTCAAATCTGCCATATCTCGCGAACGGATTGACCAATCCGCAAAATTTCTGTTGCATCTGAAAGTAGAAACTCCCCCGTTTACATCGGTATGAGTGGTTTTCCCCTAGGCCGTTCTAGTTATTCGTTTCGAGCATCAGAACTGCGAAAGTGTGGGGTTTCTCAAGCGTTTCTTACCTCAAAACTGCCATATCTCGCGAACGGATTGACCAATCCGCAAAGTTTCTGTTGCATCTGAAAGTAGAAACTCGCCCCATTACATCGGTATGAGTGGTTTTCCCCTAGGCCGTTCTAGTTATTCGTTTCGAGCATCAGAACTGCGAAAATGTGGGGTTTCTCAAGCGTTTCTTACCTCAAAACTGCCATATCTCGCGAACGGATTGACCAATCCGCAAAGTTTCTGTTGCATCTGAAAGTAGAAACTCGCCCCATTACAACGGTATGAGTAGTTTTCCCCTAGGCCGTTCTAGTTATTCGTTTCGAGCATCAGAACTGCGAAAATTCTGAGTTTCTCAAGCGTTTCTTACGTCAAAACTGCCATATCTCGCGAACGGATTGACCAATCCGCAAAATTTCTGTTGCATCTGAAAGTAGAAACTCCCCCGTTTACATCGGTATGAGTGGTTTTCCCCTAGGCCGTTCTAGTTATTCGTTTCGAGCATCAGAACTGCGAAAATGTGGGGTTTCTCAAGCGTTTCTTACCTCAAAACTGCCATATCTCGCGAACGGATTGACCAATCCGCAAAGTTTCTGTTGCATCTGAAAGTAGAAACTCGCCCCATTACAACGGTATGAGTAGTTTTCCCCTTGGCCGTTCTAGTTATTCGTTTCGAGCTTCAGAACTGCGAAAATTTGGAGTTTCTCAAGCGTTTCTTACATCAAAACTGCCATATCTCGCGAACGGATTGACCAATCCGCAAAATTTCTCTTGCATCTGAAAGTAGAAACTCGCCCCATTACAACGGTATGAGCAGTTTTCCCCTAGGCCGTTCTAGTTATTCGTTTCGAGCATCAGAACTGCGAAAATTCTGAGTTTCTCAAGCGTTTCTTACGTCAAAACTGCCATATCTCGCGAACGGATTGACCAATCCGCAAAATTTCTGTTGCATCTGAAAGTAGAAACTCGCCCGTTTACAACGGTATGAGTGGTTCTCCCCTAGGCCGTTCTAGTTATTCGTTTCGAGCATCAGAACTGCGAAAATGTGGGGTTTCTCAAGCGTTTCTTACCTCCAAACTGCCATATCTCGCGAACGGATTGACCAATCCGCAAAATTTCTGTTGCATCTGAAAGTAGAAACTCGCCCGATTACAACGGTATGAGTAGTTTTCCCCTAGGCCGTTCTAGTTATTCGTTTCGAGCATCAGAACTGCGAAAATTTTGAGTTTTTCAAGCGTTTCTTACTTCAAAACTGCCATATCTCGCGAACGGATTGACCAATCCGCAAAATTTCTGTTGCATCTGAAAGTAGAAGCTCGCCCGGTTACAACGGTATGAGTAGTTTTCCCCTAGGCCGTTCTAGTTATTCGTTTCGAGCATCAGAACTGCGAAAATTTGGAGTTTTTCAAGCGTTTCTTACTTCAAAACTGCCATATCTCGCGAACGGATTGACCAATCCGCAAAATTTCTCTTGCATCTGAAAGTAGAAACTCGCCCCATTACAACGGTATGAGCAGTTTTCCCCTAGGCCGTTCTAGTTATTCGTTTCGAGCATCAGAACTGCGAAAATTCTGAGTTTCTCAAGCGTTTCTTACCTCAAAACTGCCATATCTCGCGAACGGATTGACCAATCCGCAAAATTTCTCTTGCATCTGAAAGTAGAAACTCGCCCCATTACAACGGTATGAGCAGTTTTCCCCTAGGCCGTTGTAGTTATTCGTTTCGAGCATCAGAACTGCGAAGATTTGGAGTTTCTCAAGCGTTTCTTACGTCAAAACTGCCATATCTCGCGAACGGATTGACCAATCCGCAAAATTTCTGTTGCATCTGAAAGTAGAAACTCGCCCGTTTACAACGGTATGAGTGGTTCTCCCCTAGGCCGTTCTAGTTATTCGTTTCGAGCATCAGAACTGCGAAAATTCTGAGTTCCTCAAGCGTTTCTTACGTCAAATCTGCCATATCTCGCGAACGGATTGACCAATCCGCAAAATTTCTGTTGCATCTGAAAGTAGAAACTCCCCCGTTTACATCGGTATGAGTGGTTTTCCCCTAGGCCGTTCTAGTTATTCGTTTCGAGCATCAGAACTGCGAAAGTGTGGGGTTTCTCAAGCGTTTCTTACCTCAAAACTGCCATATCTCGCGAACGGATTGACCAATCCGCAAAGTTTCTGTTGCATCTGAAAGTAGAAACTCGCCCCATTACAACGGTATGAGTAGTTTTCCCCTTGGCCGTTCTAGTTATTCGTTTCGAGCTTCAGAACTGCGAAAATTTGGAGTTTCTCAAGCGTTTCTTACATCAAAACTGCCATATCTCGCGAACGGATTGACCAATCCGCAAAATTTCTCTTGCATCTGAAAGTAGAAACTCGCCCCATTACAACGGTATGAGCAGTTTTCCCCTAGGCCGTTCTAGTTATTCGTTTCGAGCATCAGAACTGCGAAAATTCTGAGTTTCTCAAGCGTTTCTTACGTCAAAACTGCCATATCTCGCGAACGGATTGACCAATCCGCAAAATTTCTGTTGCATCTGAAAGTAGAAACTCCCCCGTTTACATCGGTATGAGTGGTTTTCCCCTAGGCCGTTCTAGTTATTCGTTTCGAGCATCAGAACTGCGAAAATGTGGGGTTTCTCAAGCGTTTCTTACCTCAAAACTGCCATATCTCGCGAACGGATTGACCAATCCGCAAAGTTTCTGTTGCATCTGAAAGTAGAAACTCGCCCCATTACAACGGTATGAGTAGTTTTCCCCTTGGCCGTTCTAGTTATTCGTTTCGAGCTTCAGAACTGCGAAAATTAGGAGTTTCTCAAGCGTTTCTTACATCAAAACTGCCATATCTCGCGAACGGATTGACCAATCCGCAAAATTTCTCTTGCATCTGAAAGTAGAAACTCGCCCCATTACAACGGTATGAGCAGTTTTCCCCTAGGCCGTTCTAGTTATTCGTTTCGAGCATCAGAACTGCGAAAATTCTGAGTTTCTCAAGCGTTTCTTACGTCAAAACTGCCATATCTCGCGAACGGATTGACCAATCCGCAAAATTTCTGTTGCATCTGAAAGTAGAAACTCGCCCGTTTACAACGGTATGAGTGGTTCTCCCCTAGGCCGTTCTAGTTATTCGTTTCGAGCATCAGAACTGCGAAAATGTGGGGTTTCTCAAGCGTTTCTTACCTCCAAACTGCCATATCTCGCGAACGGATTGACCAATCCGCAAAATTTCTGTTGCATCTGAAAGTAGAAACTCGCCCGATTACAACGGTATGAGTAGTTTTCCCCTAGGCCGTTCTAGTTATTCGTTTCGAGCATCAGAACTGCGAAAATTTTGAGTTTTTCAAGCGTTTCTTACTTCAAAACTGCCATATCTCGCGAACGGATTGACCAATCCGCAAAATTTCTGTTGCATCTGAAAGTAGAAGCTCGCCCGGTTACAACGGTATGAGTAGTTTTCCCCTAGGCCGTTCTAGTTATTCGTTTCGAGCATCAGAACTGCGAAAATTTGGAGTTTTTCAAGCGTTTCTTACTTCAAAACTGCCATATCTCGCGAACGGATTGACCAATCCGCAAAATTTCTCTTGCATCTGAAAGTAGAAACTCGCCCCATTACAACGGTATGAGCAGTTTTCCCCTAGGCCGTTCTAGTTATTCGTTTCGAGCATCAGAACTGCGAAAATTCTGAGTTTCTCAAGCGTTTCTTACGTCAAAACTGCCATATCTCGCGAACGGATTGACCAATCCGCAAAATTTCTGTTGCATCTGAAAGTAGAAACTCGCCCGTTTACAACGGTATGAGTGGTTCTCCCCTAGGCCGTTCTAGTTATTCGTTTCGAGCATCAGAACTGCGAAAATGTGGGGTTTCTCAAGCGTTTCTTACCTCCAAACTGCCATATCTCGCGAACGGATTGACCAATCCGCAAAATTTCTGTTGCATCTGAAAGTAGAAACTCGCCCGATTACAACGGTATGAGTAGTTTTCCCCTAGGCCGTTCTAGTTATTCGTTTCGAGCATCAGAACTGCGAAAATTTTGAGTTTTTCAAGCGTTTCTTACTTCAAAACTGCCATATCTCGCGAACGGATTGACCAATCCGCAAAATTTCTGTTGCATCTGAAAGTAGAAGCTCGCCCGGTTACAACGGTATGAGTAGTTTTCCCCTAGGCCGTTCTAGTTATTCGTTTCGAGCATCAGAACTGCGAAAATTTGGAGTTTTTCAAGCGTTTCTTACTTCAAAACTGCCATATCTCGCGAACGGATTGACCAATCCGCAAAATTTCTGTAGCAACTGAAAGAAGAAACTCGCCCGATTACAACGGTATGAGTGGTTCTCCCCTAGGCCGTTCTAGTTATTCGTTTCGAGCATCAGAACTGCGAAAATTTTGAGTTTTTCAAGCGTTTCTTACTTCAAAACTGCCATATCTCGCGAACGGATTGACAAATCCGCAAAATTTCTGTTGCAACTGAAAGTAGAAACTCGCCCGATTACAACGGTATGAGTAGTTTTCCCCTAGGCCGTCCTAGTTATTCGTTTCGAGCATCAGAACTGCGAAAATTTTGAGTTTCTCAAGCGTTTCTTACCTCAAAACTGCCATATCTCGCGAACGGATTGACCACTCCGCAAAGTTTCTCTTGCATCTGAAAGTAGAAACTCGCCCCATTACAACGATATGAGTAGTTTTCCCCTAGGCCGTTCTAGTTATTCGTTTCGAGCATCAGAACTAAGAAAATTTGGAGTTTCTCAAGCTTTTCTTACCTCAAAACTGCCATATCTCGCGAACGGATTGACCAATCCGCAAAGTTGCTGTTGCATCTGAAAGTAGAAACTCGCCCCATTACAACGGTGTGAGTAGTTGTCCCCTAGGCCGTTCTAGTTATTCGTTTCGAGCATCAGAACTGCGAAAATTTTGAGTTTCTCAAGCGTTTCTTACCTCAAAACTGCCACATCTCGCGAACGGATTGAGCAATCCGCAAAGTTTCTGTTGCATCTGAAAGTAGAAACTCGCCCGGTTACAACGGTATGAGTAGTTTTCCCCTAGGCCGTTCTAGTTATTCGTTTCGAGCATCAGAACTGCGAAAATGTGGGGTTTCTCAAGCGTTTCTTACCTCCAAACTGCCATATCTCCCGAACGGATTGACCAATCCGCAAAATTTCTGTTGCATCTGAAAGTAGAAACTTGCCCGATTACAACGGTATGAGTAGTTTTCCCCTAGGGCGTTCTAGTTATTCGTTTCGAGCATCAGAACTGCGAAATTTTTGAGTTTTTCAAGCGTTCCTTACCTCAAAACTGCCATATCTCGCGAACGGATTGACCAATCCGCAAAATTTCTGTTGCATCTGAAAGTAGAAACTCGCCCGTTTACAACGTTTTGAGTGGTTCTCCCCTAGGCCGTTCTAGTTATTCTTTTCGAGCATCAGAACTGCGAAAATGTGGGGTTTCTCAAGCGTTTCTTACCTCAAAACTGCCATATCTCGCGAACGGATTGACCATTCCGCAAAATTTCTGTTGCATCTGAAAGTAGAAACTCGCCCGATTACAACGGTATGAGTAGTTTTCCCCTAGGCCGTTCTAGTTATTCGTTTCGAGCATCTGAAGCTGCGAAAATTTTGAGTTTTTCAAGCGTTCCTTACCTCAAAACTGCCATATCTCGGGAACGGATTGACCAATCCGCAAAATTTCTGTTGCATCTGAAAGTAGAAACTCGCCCGATTACAACGGTATGAGTAGTTTTCCCCTAGGCCGTTCTAGTTATTCGTTCCGAGCATCTGAACTGCGAAAATTTTGAGTTTCTCAAGCGTTTCTTACGTCAAAACTGCCATATCTCGCGAACGGATTGACCAATCCGCAAAATTTCTGTTGCATCTGAAAGTAGAAACTCGCCCGTTTACAACGGTATGAGTGGTTCTCCCCTAGGCCGTTCTAGTTGTTCGTTTCGAGCATCAGAACTGCGAAAATGTGGGGTTTCTCAAGCGTTTCTTACCTCAAAACTGCCATATCTCGCGAACGGATTGACCAATCCGCAAAGTTTCTGTTGCATCTGAAAGTAGAAACTCGCCCCATTACAACGGTATGAGTAGTTTTCCCCTAGGCCGTTCTAGTTATTCGTTTCGAGCATCAGAACTGCGAAAATTTTGAGTTTCTCAAGCGTTTCTTACCTCAAAACTGCCATATCTCGCGAACGGATTGACCAATCCGCAAAATTTCTCTTGCATCTGAAAGTAGAAACTCGCCCCATTACAACGGTATGAGCAGTTTTCCCCTAGGCCGTTGTAGTTATTCGTTTCGAGCATCAGAACTGCGAAGATTTGGAGTTTCTCAAGCGTTTCTTACGTCAAAACTGCCATATCTCGCGAACGGATTGACCAATCCGCAAAATTTCTGTTGCATCTGAAAGTAGAAACTCGCCCGTTTACAACGGTATGAGTGGTTCTCCCCTAGGCCGTTCTAGTTATTCGTTTCGAGCATCAGAACTGCGAAAATTCTGAGTTCCTCAAGCGTTTCTTACGTCAAATCTGCCATATCTCGCGAACGGATTGACCAATCCGCAAAATTTCTGTTGCATCTGAAAGTAGAAACTCCCCCGTTTACATCGGTATGAGTGGTTTTCCCCTAGGCCGTTCTAGTTATTCGTTTCGAGCATCAGAACTGCGAAAGTGTGGGGTTTCTCAAGCGTTTCTTACCTCAAAACTGCCATATCTCGCGAACGGATTGACCAATCCGCAAAGTTTCTGTTGCATCTGAAAGTAGAAACTCGCCCCATTACAACGGTATGAGTAGTTTTCCCCTTGGCCGTTCTAGTTATTCGTTTCGAGCTTCAGAACTGCGAAAATTTGGAGTTTCTCAAGCGTTTCTTACCTCAAAACTGCCATATCTCGCGAACGGATTGACCAATCCGCAAAGTTTCTGTTGCATCTGAAAGTAGAAACTCGCCCCATTACAACGGTATGAGTAGTTTTCCCCTTGGCCGTTCTAGTTATTCGTTTCGAGCTTCAGAACTGCGAAAATTTGGAGTTTCTCAAGCGTTTCTTACATCAAAACTGCCATATCTCGCGAACGGATTGACCAATCCGCAAAATTTCTCTTGCATCTGAAAGTAGAAACTCGCCCCATTACAACGGTATGAGCAGTTTTCCCCTAGGCCGTTCTAGTTATTCGTTTCGAGCATCAGAACTGCGAAAATTCTGAGTTTCTCAAGCGTTTCTTACGTCAAAACTGCCATATCTCGCGAACGGATTGACCAATCCGCAAAATTTCTGTTGCATCTGAAAGTAGAAACTCGCCCGTTTACAACGGTATGAGTGGTTCTCCCCTAGGCCGTTCTAGTTATTCGTTTCGAGCATCAGAACTGCGAAAATGTGGGGTTTCTCAAGCGTTTCTTACCTCCAAACTGCCATATCTCGCGAACGGATTGACCAATCCGCAAAATTTCTGTTGCATCTGAAAGTAGAAACTCGCCCGATTACAACGGTATGAGTAGTTTTCCCCTAGGCCGTTCTAGTTATTCGTTTCGAGCATCAGAACTGCGAAAATTTTGAGTTTTTCAAGCGTTTCTTACTTCAAAACTGCCATATCTCGCGAACGGATTGACCAATCCGCAAAATTTCTGTTGCATCTGAAAGTAGAAGCTCGCCCGGTTACAACGGTATGAGTAGTTTTCCCCTAGGCCGTTCTAGTTATTCGTTTCGAGCATCAGAACTGCGAAAATTTGGAGTTTTTCAAGCGTTTCTTACTTCAAAACTGCCATATCTCGCGAACGGATTGACCAATCCGCAAAATTTCTCTTGCATCTGAAAGTAGAAACTCGCCCCATTACAACGGTATGAGTGGTTCTCCCCTAGGCCGTTCTAGTTATTCGTTTCGAGCATCAGAACTGCGAAAATGTGGGGTTTCTCAAGCGTTTCTTACCTCCAAACTGCCATATCTCGCGAACGGATTGACCAATCCGCAAAATTTCTGTTGCATCTGAAAGTAGAAACTCGCCCGATTACAACGGTATGAGTAGTATTCCCCTAGGCCGTTCTAGTTATTCGTTTCGAGCATCAGAACTGCGAAAATTTTGAGTTTTTCAAGCGTTTCTTACATCAAAACTGCCATATCTCGCGAACGGATTGACCAATCCGCAAAATTTCTGTTGCATCTGAAAGTAGAAGCTCGCCCGGTTACAACGGTATGAGTAGTTTTCCCCTAGGCCGTTCTAGTTATTCGTTTCGAGCATCAGAACTGCGAAAATTTGGAGTTTTTCAAGCGTTTCTTACTTCAAAACTGCCATATCTCGCGAACGGATTGACCAATCCGCAAAATTTCTGTTGCAACTGAAAGAAGAAACTCGCCCGATTACAACGGTATGAGTGGTTCTCCCCTAGGCCGTTCTAGTTATTCGTTTCGAGCATCAGAACTGCGAAAATTTTGAGTTTTTCAAGCGTTTCTTACTTCAAAACTGCCATATCTCGCGAACGGATTGACAAATCCGCAAAATTTCTGTTGCAACTGAAAGTAGAAACTCGCCCGATTACAACGGTATGAGTAGTTTTCCCCTAGGCCGTCCTAGTTATTCGTTTCGAGCATCAGAACTGCGAAAATTTTGAGTTTCTCAAGCGTTTCTTACCTCAAAACTGCCATATCTCGCGAACGGATTGACCACTCCGCAAAGTTTCTCTTGCATCTGAAAGTAGAAACTCGCCCCATTACAACGATATGAGTAGTTTTCCCCTAGGCCGTTCTAGTTATTCGTTTCGAGCATCAGAACTAAGAAAATTTGGAGTTTCTCAAGCTTTTCTTACCTCAAAACTGCCATATCTCGCGAACGGATTGACCAATCCGCAAAGTTGCTGTTGCATCTGAAAGTAGAAACTCGCCCCATTACAACGGTGTGAGTAGTTGTCCCCTAGGCCGTTCTAGTTATTCGTTTCGAGCATCAGAACTGCGAAAATTTTGAGTTTCTCAAGCGTTTCTTACCTCAAAACTGCCACATCTCGCGAACGGATTGAGCAATCCGCAAAGTTTCTGTTGCATCTGAAAGTAGAAACTCGCCCGGTTACAACGGTATGAGTAGTTTTCCCCTAGGCCGTTCTAGTTATTCGTTTCGAGCATCAGAACTGCGAAAATGTGGGGTTTCTCAAGCGTTTCTTACCTCCAAACTGCCATATCTCCCGAACGGATTGACCAATCCGCAAAATTTCTGTTGCATCTGAAAGTAGAAACTTGCCCGATTACAACGGTATGAGTAGTTTTCCCCTAGGGCGTTCTAGTTATTCGTTTCGAGCATCAGAACTGCGAAATTTTTGAGTTTTTCAAGCGTTCCTTACCTCAAAACTGCCATATCTCGCGAACGGATTGACCAATCCGCAAAATTTCTGTTGCATCTGAAAGTAGAAACTCGCCCGTTTACAACGTTTTGAGTGGTTCTCCCCTAGGCCGTTCTAGTTATTCTTTTCGAGCATCAGAACTGCGAAAATGTGGGGTTTCTCAAGCGTTTCTTACCTCAAAACTGCCATATCTCGCGAACGGATTGACCATTCCGCAAAATTTCTGTTGCATCTGAAAGTAGAAACTCGCCCGATTACAACGGTATGAGTAGTTTTCCCCTAGGCCGTTCTAGTTATTCGTTTCGAGCATCTGAAACTGCGAAAATTTTGAGTTTTTCAAGCGTTCCTTACCTCAAAACTGCCATATCTCGGGAACGGATTGACCAATCCGCAAAATTTCTGTTGCATCTGAAAGTAGAAACTCGCCCGATTACAACGGTATGAGTAGTTTTCCCCTAGGCCGTTCTAGTTATTCGTTCCGAGCATCTGAACTGCGAAAATTTTGAGTTTCTCAAGCGTTTCTTACGTCAAAACTGCCATATCTCGCGAACGGATTGACCAATCCGCAAAATTTCTGTTGCATCTGAAAGTAGAAACTCGCCCGTTTACAACGGTATGAGTGGTTCTCCCCTAGGCCGTTCTAGTTGTTCGTTTCGAGCATCAGAACTGCGAAAATGTGGGGTTTCTCAAGCGTTTCTTACCTCCAAACTGCCATATCTCGCGAACGGATTGACCAATCCGCAAAATTTCTGTTGCATCTGAAAGTAGAAACTCGCCCGATTACAACGGTATGAGTAGTTTTCCCCTAGGCCGTTCTAGTTATTCGTTTCGAGCATCAGAACTGCGAAAATTTTGAGTTTTTCAAGCGTTTCTTACTTCAAAACTGCCATATCTCGCGAACGGATTGACAAATCCGCAAAATTTCTGTTGCAACTGAAAGTAGAAACTCGCCCGATTACAACGGTATGAGTAGTCTTCCCCTAGGCCGTTCTAGTTATTCGTTTTGAGCATCAGAACTGCGAAAATTTTGAGTTTTTCAAGCGTTTCTTACATCAAAACTGCCATATCTCGCGAACGGATTGACCAATCCGCAAAGTTTCTGTTGCATCTGAAAGTAGAAACTCGCCCCATTACAACGGTATGAGTAGTTTTCCCCTAGGCCGTTCTAGTTATTCGTTTCGAGCATCAGAACAGCGGAAATTTGGAGTTTCTCAAGCGTTTCTTACCTCAAAACTGCCATACCTCGCGAACGGATTGACCAATCCGCAAAATTTCTCTTGCATCTGAAAGTAGAAACTCGCCCCATTACAACGGTATGAGCAGTTTGCCCCTAGGCCGTTCTAGTTATTCGTTTCGAGCATCAGAACTAAGAAAATTTGGAGTTTCTCAAGCGTTTCTAACATCAAAACTGCCATATCTCGCGAACGGATTGAGCAAACCGCAAAGTTTCTGTTGCATCTGAAAGTAGAAACTCGCCCCATTACAACGGTATGAGTAGTTTTCCCCTAGGTCGTTCTAGTTATTCGTTTCGAGCATCAGAACTGCGAAAATTTGGAGTTTCTCAAGCGTTTCTTACCTCAAAACTGCCATATCTCGCGAACGGATTGACCAATCCGCAAAGTTTCTCTTGCATCTGAAAGTAGAAACTCGCCGCATTACAGCGATATGAGTAGTTTTCCCCTAGGCCGTTCTAGTTATTCGTTTCGAGCATCAGAACTGCGAAAATTCTGAGTTTCTCAAGCGTTTCTTACGTCAAATCTGCCATATCTCGCGAACGGATTGACCAATCCGCAAAATTTCTGTTGCATCTGAAAGTAGAAACTCCCCCGTTTATATCGGTATGAGTGGTTTTCCCCTAGGCCGTTCTAGTTATTCGTTTCGAGCATCAGAACTGCGAAAATGTGGGGTTTCTCAAGCGTTTCTTACCTCAAAACTGCCATATCTCGCGAACGGATTGACCAATCCGCAAAGTTTCTGTTGCATCTGAAAGTAGAAACTCGCCCCATTACAACGGTATGAGTAGTTTTCCCCTTGGCCGTTCTAGTTATTCGTTTCGAGCTTCAGAACTGCGAAAATTTGGAGTTTCTCAAGTGTTTCTTACATCAAAACTGCCATATCTCGCGAACGGATTGACCAATCCGCAAAATTTCTCTTGCATCTGAAAGTAGAAACTCGCCCCATTACAACAGTATGAGTAGTTTTCCCCTAGGCCGTTCTAGTTATTCGTTTCGAGCATCAGAACTGCGAAAATTTTGAGTTTCTCAAGCGTTTCTTACCTCAAAACTGCCATATCTCGCGAACGGATTGACCAATCCGCAAAATTTCTCTTGCATCTGAAAGTAGAAACTCGCCCCATTACAACGGTATGAGCAGTTTTCCCCTAGGCCGTTGTAGTTATTCGTTTCGAGCATCAGAACTGCGAAGATTTGGAGTTTCTCAAGCGTTTCTTACCTCAAAACTGCCATATCTCGCGAACGGATTGATCAATCCGCAAAATTTCTGTTGCATCTGAAAGTAGAAACTCGCCCCATTACAAGGGTATGAGTAGTTTTCCCCTAGGCCGTTCTAGTTATCCGTTTCGAGCATCAGAACTGCGAAAATTTTGAGTTACTCAAGCGTTTCTTACCTCAAAACTGCCATATCTCGCGAACGGATTGACCAATCCGCAAAATTTCTCTTGCATCTGAAAGTAGAAACTCGCCCCATTACAACGGTATGAGCAGTTTTCCCCTAGGCCGTTCTAGTTATTCGTTTCGAGCATCAGAACTGCGAAGATTTGGAGTTTCTCAAGCGTTTCTTACCTCAAAACTGCCATATCTCGCGAACGGATTGATCAATCCGCAAAATTTCTGTTGCATCTGAAAGTAGAAACTCGCCCCATTACAATGGTATGAGTAGTTTCCCCCTAGGCCCTTCTAGTTATTCGTTTCGAGCATCAGATCTGCGAAAATTTGGAGTTTCTCAAGCGTTTCTTACATCAAAACTGCCATATCTCGCGAATGGATTGACCAATCCGCAAAATTTCTCTTGCATCTGAAAGTAGAAACTCGCCCCATTACAACGGTATGAGTAGTTTTCCCCTAGGCCGTTCTAGTTATTCGTTTCGAGCATCAGAACTGCGAAAATTTTGAGTTACTCAAGTGTTTCTTACCTCAAAACTGCCATATCTCGCGAACGGATTGATCAATCCGCAAAATTTCTGTTGCATCTGAAAGTAGAAACTCGCCCCATTACAAGGGTATGAGTAGTTTTCCCCTAGGCCGTTCTAGTTATTCGTTTCGAGCATCAGAACTGCGAAAATTTTGAGTTACTCAAGCGTTTCTTACCTCAAAACTGCCATATCTCGCGAACGGATTGACCAATCCGCAAAATTTCTGTTGCATCTGAAAGTAGAAACTCGCCCCATTACAAGGGTGTGAGTAGTTTTCCCCTAGGCCGTTCTAGTTATTCGTTTCGAGCATCAGAACTGCGAAAATTTTGAGTTACTCAAGCGTTTCTTACCTCAAAACTGCCATATCTCGCGAACGGATTGACCAATCCGCAAAATTTCTCTTGCATCTGAAAGTAGAAACTCGCCCCATTACAACGGTATGAGCAGTTTTCCCCTAGGTCGTTCTAGTTATTCGTTTCGAGCATCAGAACTGCGAAAATTTGGAGTTTCTCAAGCGTTTCTTACCTCAAAACTGCCATATCTCGCGAACGGATTGACCAATCCGCAAAGTTTCTCTTGCATCTGAAAGTAGAAACTCGCCGCATTACAGCGATATGAGTAGTTTTCCCCTAGGCCGTTCTAGTTATTCGTTTCGAGCATCAGAACTGCGAAAATTCTGAGTTTCTCAAGCGTTTCTTACGTCAAATCTGCCATATCTCGCGAACGGATTGACCAATCCGCAAAATTTCTGTTGCATCTGAAAGTAGAAACTCCCCCGTTTACATCGGTATGAGTGGTTTTCCCCTAGGCCGTTCTAGTTATTGGTTTCGAGCATCAGAACTGCGAAAATGTGGGGTTTCTCAAGCGTTTCTTACCTCAAAACTGCCATATCTCGCGAACGGATTGACCAATCCGCAAAGTTTCTGTTGCATCTGAAAGTAGAAACTCGCCCCATTACAACGGTATGAGTAGTTTTCCCCTTGGCCGTTCTAGTTATTCGTTTCGAGCTTCAGAACTGCGAAAATTTGGAGTTTCTCAAGCGTTTCTTACATCAAAACTGCCATATCTCGCGAACGGATTGACCAATCCGCAAAATTTCTCTTGCATCTGAAAGTAGAAACTCGCCCCATTACAACAGTATGAGTAGTTTTCCCCTAGGCCGTTCTAGTTATTCGTTTCGAGCATCAGAACTGCGAAAATTTTGAGTTTCTCAAGCGTTTCTTACCTCAAAACTGCCATATCTCGCGAACGGATTGACCAATCCGCAAAATTTCTCTTGCATCTGAAAGTAGAAACTCGCCCCATTACAACGGTATGAGCAGTTTTCCCCTAGGCCGTTGTAGTTATTCGTTTCGAGCATCAGAACTGCGAAGATTTGGAGTTTCTCAAGCGTTTCTTACCTCAAAACTGCCATATCTCGCGAACGGATTGATCAATCCGCAAAATTTCTGTTGCATCTGAAAGTAGAAACTCGCCCCATTACAATGGTATGAGTAGTTTCCCCCTAGGCCCTTCTAGTTATTCGTTTCGAGCATCAGATCTGCGAAAATTTGGAGTTTCTCAAGCGTTTCTTACATCAAAACTGCCATATCTCGCGAATGGATTGACCAATCCGCAAAATTTCTCTTGCATCTGAAAGTAGAAACTCGCCCCATTACAACGGTATGAGTAGTTTTCCCCTAGGCCGTTCTAGTTATTCGTTTCGAGCATCAGAACTGCGAAAATTTGGAGTTTCTCAAGCGTTTCTTACCTCAAAACTGCCATATCTCGCGAACGGATTGGCCAATCCGCAAAATTTCTCTTGCATCTGAAAGTAGAAACTCGCCCCATTACAACGGTATGAGTAGTTTTTCCCTAGGCCGTTCTAGTTATTCGTTTCGAGCATCAGAACTGCGAAAATTTGGAGTTTCTCAAGCGTTTCTTACCTCAAAACTGCCATATCTCGCTAACGGATTGACCAATCCGCAAAGTTTCTGTTGCATCTGAAAGTAGAAACTCGCCCCATTACAACGGTGTGAGTAGTTTTCCCCTAAGCCGTTCTAGTTATTCGTTTCGAGCATCAGAACTGCGAAAATTTGGAGTTTCTCAAGCGTTTCTTACCTCAAAACTGCCATATCTCGCGAACGGATTGACCAATCCGCAAAATTTCTCTTGCATCTGAAAGTAGAAAGTCGCCCCATTACAACGGTATGAGTAGTTTTCCCCTAGGCCGTTCTAGTTATTCGTTTCGAGCATCTGAACTGCGAAAATTTTGAGTTTCTCAAGCGTTTCTTACCTCAAAACTGCCATATCTCGCGAACGGATTGACCAATCCGCAAAGTTGCTGTTGCATCTGAAAGTAGAAACTCGCCCCATTACAACGGTGTGAGTAGCTGTCCCCTAGGCCGTTCTAGTTATTCGTTTCGAGCATCAGAACTGCGAAAATTTTGAGTTTCTCAAGCGTTTCTTACCTCAAAACTGCCATATCTCGCGAACGGATTGACCAATCCGCAAAGTTGCTGTTGCATCTGAAAGTAGAAACTCGCCCCATTACAACGGTGTGAGTAGCTGTCCCCTAGGCCGTTCTAGTTATTCGTTTCGAGCATCAGAACTGCGAAAATTTGGAGTTTCTCAAGCGTTTCTTACCTCAAAACTGCCATATCTCGCTAACGGATTGACCAATCCGCAAAGTTTCTGTTGCATCTGAAAGTAGAAACTCGCCCCATTACAACGGTGTGAGTAGTTTTCCCCTAAGCCGTTCTAGTTATTCGTTTCGAGCATCAGAACTGCGAAAATTTGGAGTTTCTCAAGCGTTTCTTACCTCAAAACTGCCATATCTCGCGAACGGATTGACCAATCCGCAAAATTTCTCTTGCATCTGAAAGTAGAAAGTCGCCCCATTACAACGGTATGAGTAGTTTTCCCCTAGCCCGTTCTAGTTATTCGTTTCGAGCATCAGAACTGCGAAAATTTTGAGTTTCTCAAGCGTTTCTTACCTCAAAACTGCCATATCTCGCGAACGGATTGACCAATCCGCAAAGTTGCTGTTGCATCTGAAAGTAGAAACTCGCCCCATTACAACGGTGTGAGTAGCTGTCCCCTAGGCCGTTCTAGTTATTCGTTTCGAGCATCAGAACTGCGAAAATTTGGAGTTTCTCAAGCGTTTCTTACCTCAAAACTGCCATATCTCGCTAACGGATTGACCAATCCGCAAAGTTTCTGTTGCATCTGAAAGTAGAAACTCGCCCCATTACAACGGTGTGAGTAGCTGTCCCCTAGGCCGTTCTAGTTATTCGTTTCGAGCATCAGAACTGCGAAAATTTGGAGTTTCTCAAGCGTTTCTTACCTCAAAACTGCCATATCTCGCGAACGGATTGGCCAATCCGCAAAATTTCTCTTGCATCTGAAAGTAGAAACTCGCCCCATTACAACGGTGTGAGTAGTTTTCCCCTAAGCCGTTCTAGTTATTCGTTTCGAGCATCAGAACTGCGAAAATTTGGAGTTTCTCAAGCGTTTCTTACCTCAAAACTGCCATATCTCGCGAACGGATTGACCAATCCGCAAAATTTCTCTTGCATCTGAAAGTAGAAAGTCGCCCCATTACAACGGTATGAGTAGTTTTCCCCTAGCCCGTTCTAGTTATTCGTTTCGAGCATCAGAACTGCGAAAATTTTGAGTTTCTCAAGCGTTTCTTACCTCAAAACTGCCATATCTCGCGAACGGATTGACCAATCCGCAAAGTTGCTGTTGCATCTGAAAGTAGAAACTCGCCCCATTACAACGGTGTGAGTAGCTGTCCCCTAGGCCGTTCTAGTTATTCGTTTCGAGCATCAGAACTGCGAAAATTTGGAGTTTCTCAAGCGTTTCTTACCTCAAAACTGCCATATCTCGCTAACGGATTGACCAATCCGCAAAGTTTCTGTTGCATCTGAAAGTAGAAACTCGCCCCATTACAACGGTATGAGTAGTTTTCCCCTAGGCCGTTCTAGTTATTCGTTTCGAGCATCAGAACTGCGAAAATTTGGAGTTTCTCAAGCGTTTCTTACCTCAAAGCTGCCATATCTCGCGAACGGATTGACCAATCCGCAAAATTTCTCTTGCATCTGAAAGTAGAAAGTCGCCCCATTACAACGGTATGAGTAGTTTTCCCCTAGGCCGTTCTAGTTATTCGTTTCGAGCATCAGAACTGCGAAAATTTTGAGTTTCTCAAGCGTTTCTTACCTCAAAACTGCCATATCTCGCGAACGGATTGACCAATCCGCAAAGTTGCTGTTGCATCTGAAAGTAGAAACTCGCCCCATTACAACGGTGTGAGTAGCTGTCCCCTAGGCCGTTCTAGTTATTCGTTTCGAGCATCAGAACTGCGAAAATTTGGAGTTTCTCAAGCGTTTCTTACCTCAAAACTGCCATATCTCGCTAACGGATTGACCAATCCGCAAAGTTTCTGTTGCATCTGAAAGTAGAAACTCGCCCCATTACAACGGTGTGAGTAGCTGTCCCCTAGGCCGTTCTAGTTATTCGTTTCGAGCATCAGAACTGCGAAAATTTGGAGTTTCTCAAGCGTTTCTTACCTCAAAACTGCCATATCTCGCGAACGGATTGGCCAATCCGCAAAATTTCTCTTGCATCTGAAAGTAGAAACTCGCCCCATTACAACGGTATGAGTAGTTTTCCCCTAGGCCGTTCTAGTTATTCGTTTCGAGCATCAGAACTGCGAAAATTTTGAGTTTCTCAAGCGTTTCTTACCTCAAAACTGCCATATCTCGCGAACGGATTGACCAATCCGCAAAATTTCTCTTGCATCTGAAAGTAGAATCTCGCCCCATTACAACGGTATGAGCAGTTTTCCCCTAGGCCGTTGTAGTTATTCGTTTCGAGCATCAGAACTGCGAAGATTTGGAGTTTCTCAAGCGTTTCTTACCTCAAAACTGCCATATCTCGCGAACGGATTGATCAATCCGCAAAATTTCTGTTGCATCTGAAAGTAGAAACTCGCCACATTACAAGGGTATGAGTAGTTTTCCCCTAGGCCGTTCTAGTTATTCGTTTCGAGCATCAGAACTGCGAAAATTTTGAGTTACTCAAGCGTTTCTTACCTCAAAACTGCCATATCTCGCGAACGGATTGACCAATCCGCAAAATTTCTCTTGCATCTGAAAGTAGAAACTCGCCCCATTACAACGGTATGAGCAGTTTTCCCCTAGGCCGTTCTAGTTATTCGTTTCGAGCATCAGAACTGCGAAAATTTGGAGTTTCTCAAGCGTTTCTTACCTCAAAACTGCCATATCTCGCGAACGGATTGATCAATCCGCAAAATTTCTGTTGCATCTGAAAGTAGAAACTCGCCCCATTACAATGGTATGAGTAGTTTCCCCCTAGGCCCTTCTAGTTATTCGTTTCGAGCATCAGAACTGCGAAAATTTGGAGTTTCTCAAGCGTTTCTTACCTCAAAACTGCCATATCTCGCGAACGGATTGGCCAATCCGCAAAATTTCTCTTGCATCTGAAAGTAGAAACTCGCCCCATTACAACGGTATGAGTAGTTTTTCCCTAGGCCGTTCTAGTTATTCGTTTCGAGCATCAGAACTGCGAAAATTTGGAGTTTCTCAAGCGTTTCTTACCTCAAAACTGCCATATCTCGCGAACGGATTGACCAATCCGCAAAGTTTCTGTTGCATCTGAAAGTAGAAACTCGCCCCATTACAACGGTATGAGTAGTTTTCCCCTAGGCCGTTCTAGTTATTCGTTTCGAGCATCAGAACTGCGAAAATTTGGAGTTTCTCAAGCGTTTCTTACCTCAAAACTGCCATATCTCGCGAACGGATTGACCAATCCGCAAAATTTCTCTTGCATCTGAAAGTAGAAAGTCGCCCCATTACAACGGTATGAGTAGTTTTCCCCTAGGCCGTTCTAGTTATTCGTTTCGAGCATCAGAACTGCGAAAATTTTGAGTTTCTCAAGCGTTTCTTACCTCAAAACTGCCATATCTCGCGAACGGATTGACAAATCCGCAAAGTTGCTGTTGCATCTGAAAGTAGAAACTCGCCCCATTACAACGGTGTGAGTAGCTGTCCCCTAGGCCGTTCTAGTTATTCGTTTCGAGCATCAGAACTGCGAAAATTTGGAGTTTCTCAAGCGTTTCTTACCTCAAAACTGCCATATCTCGCTAACGGATTGACCAATCCGCAAAGTTTCTGTTGCATCTGAAAGTAGAAACTCGCCCCATTACAACGGTGTGAGTAGCTGTCCCCTAGGCCGTTCTAGTTATTCGTTTCGAGCATCAGAACTGCGAAAATTTGGAGTTTCTCAAGCGTTTCTTACCTCAAAACTGCCATATCTCGCGAACGGATTGGCCAATCCGCAAAATTTCTCTTGCATCTGAAAGTAGAAACTCGCCCCATTACAACGGTATGAGTTGTTTTCCCCTAGGCCGTTCTAGTTATTCGTTTCGAGCATCAGAACTGCGAAAATTTGGAGTTTCTCAAGCGTTTCTTACCTCAAAACTGCCATATCTCGCGAACGGATTGACCAATCCGCAAAGTTTCTGTTGCATCTGAAAGTAGAAACTCGCCCCATTGCAACGGTATGAGTAGTTTTCCCCTAGGCCGTTCTAGTTATTCGTTTCGAGCATCAGAACTGCGAAAATTTGGAGTTTCTCAAGCGTTTCTTACCTCAAAACTGCCATATCTCGCGAACGGATTGACCAATCCGCAAAATTTCTCTTGCATCTGAAAGTAGAAAGTCGCCCCATTACAACGGTATGAGTAGTTTTCCCCTAAGCCGTTCTAGTTATTCGTTTCGAGCATCAGAACTGCGAAAATTTTGAGTTTCTCAAGCGTTTCTTACCTCAAAACTGCCATATCTCGCGAACGGATTGACCAATCCGCAAAGTTGCTGTTGCATCTGAAAGTAGAAACTCGCCCCATTACAACGGTGTGAGTAGCTGTCCCCTAGGCCGTTCTAGTTATTCGTTTCGAGCATCAGAACTGCGAAAATTTGGAGTTTCTCAAGCGTTTCTTACCTCAAAACTGCCATATCTCGCGAACGGATTGACCAATCCGCAAAGTTTCTGTTGCATCTGAAAGTAGAAACTCGCCCCATTACAACGCTATGAGCAGTTTTCCCCTAGGCCGTTCTAGTTATTCGTTTCGAGCATCAGAACTGCGAAGATTTGGAGTTTCTCAAGCGTTTCTTACCTCAAAACTGCCATATCTCGCGAACGGATTGATCAATCCGCAAAATTTCTGTTGCATCTGAAAGTATAAACTCGCCCCATTACAAGGGTATGAGTAGTTTTCCCCTAGGCCGTTCTAGTTATTCGTTTCGAGCATCAGAACTGCGAAAATTTTGAGTTTCTCAAGCGTTTCTTACCTCAAAACTGCCATATCTCGCGAACGGATTGACCAATCCGCAAAGTTTCTGTTGCATCTGAAAGTAGAAACTCGCCCCATTACAACGGTGTGAGTAGCTGTCCCCTAGGCCGTTCTAGTTATTCGTTTCGAGCATCAGAACTGCGAAAATTTGGAGTTACTCAAGCGTTTCTTACCTCAAAACTGCCATATCTCGCGAACGGATTGACCAATCCGCAAAGTTTCTGTTGCATCTGAAAGTAGAAACTCGCCCCATTACAACGGTGTGAGTAGCTGTCCCCTAGGCCGTTCTAGTTATTCGTTTCGAGCATCAGAACTGCGAAAATTTGGAGTTACTCAAGCGTTTCTTACCTCAAAACTGCCATATCTCGCGAACGGATTGACCAATCCGCAAAGTTTCTGTTGCATCTGAAAGTAGAAACTCGCACCATTACAACGCTATGAGCAGTTTTCCCCTAGGCCGTTCTAGTTATTCGTTTCGAGCATCAGAACTGCGAAGATTTGGAGTTTCTCAAGCGTTTCTTACCTCAAAACTGCCATATCTCGCGAACGGATTGACCAATCCGCAAAGTTTCTGTTGCATCTGAAAGTAGAAACTCGCCCCATTACAACGGTGTGAGTAGCTGTCCCCTAGGCCGTTCTAGTTATTCGTTTCGAGCATCAGAACTGCGAAAATTTGGAGTTACTCAAGCGTTTCTTACCTCAAAACTGCCATATCTCGCTAACGGATTGACCAATCCGCAAAGTTTCTGTTGCATCTGAAAGTAGAAACTCGCCCCATTACAACGGTGTGAGTAGTTTTCCCCTAAGCCGTTCTAGTTATTCGTTTCGAGCATCAGAACTGCGAAAATTTGGAGTTTCTCAAGCGTTTCTTACCTCAAAACTGCCATATCTCGCGAACGGATTGACCAATCCGCAAAATTTCTCTTGCATCTGAAAGTAGAAAGTCGCCCCATTACAACGGTATGAGTAGTTTTCCCCTAGGCCGTTCTAGTTATTCGTTTCGAGCATCTGAACTGCGAAAATTTTGAGTTTCTCAAGCGTTTCTTACCTCAAAACTGCCATATCTCGCGAACGGATTGACCAATCCGCAAAGTTGCTGTTGCATCTGAAAGTAGAAACTCGCCCCATTACAACGGTGTGAGTAGCTGTCCCCTAGGCCGTTCTAGTTATTCGTTTCGAGCATCAGAACTGCGAAAATTTTGAGTTTCTCAAGCGTTTCTTACCTCAAAACTGCCATATCTCGCGAACGGATTGACCAATCCGCAAAGTTGCTGTTGCATCTGAAAGTAGAAACTCGCCCCATTACAACGGTGTGAGTAGCTGTCCCCTAGGCCGTTCTAGTTATTCGTTTCGAGCATCAGAACTGCGAAAATTTGGAGTTTCTCAAGCGTTTCTTACCTCAAAACTGCCATATCTCGCTAACGGATTGACCAATCCGCAAAGTTTCTGTTGCATCTGAAAGTAGAAACTCGCCCCATTACAACGGTGTGAGTAGTTTTCCCCTAAGCCGTTCTAGTTATTCGTTTCGAGCATCAGAACTGCGAAAATTTGGAGTTTCTCAAGCGTTTCTTACCTCAAAACTGCCATATCTCGCGAACGGATTGACCAATCCGCAAAATTTCTCTTGCATCTGAAAGTAGAAAGTCGCCCCATTACAACGGTATGAGTAGTTTTCCCCTAGCCCGTTCTAGTTATTCGTTTCGAGCATCAGAACTGCGAAAATTTTGAGTTTCTCAAGCGTTTCTTACCTCAAAACTGCCATATCTCGCGAACGGATTGACCAATCCGCAAAGTTGCTGTTGCATCTGAAAGTAGAAACTCGCCCCATTACAACGGTGTGAGTAGCTGTCCCCTAGGCCGTTCTAGTTATTCGTTTCGAGCATCAGAACTGCGAAAATTTGGAGTTTCTCAAGCGTTTCTTACCTCAAAACTGCCATATCTCGCTAACGGATTGACCAATCCGCAAAGTTTCTGTTGCATCTGAAAGTAGAAACTCGCCCCATTACAACGGTGTGAGTAGCTGTCCCCTAGGCCGTTCTAGTTATTCGTTTCGAGCATCAGAACTGCGAAAATTTGGAGTTTCTCAAGCGTTTCTTACCTCAAAACTGCCATATCTCGCGAACGGATTGGCCAATCCGCAAAATTTCTCTTGCATCTGAAAGTAGAAACTCGCCCCATTACAACGGTATGAGTTGTTTTCCCCTAGGCCGTTCTAGTTATTCGTTTCGAGCATCAGAACTGCGAAAATTTGGAGTTTCTCAAGCGTTTCTTACCTCAAAACTGCCATATCTCGCGAACGGATTGACCAATCCGCAAAGTTTCTGTTGCATCTGAAAGTAGAAACTCGCCCCATTGCAACGGTATGAGTAGTTTTCCCCTAGGCCGTTCTAGTTATTCGTTTCGGGCATCAGAACTGCGAAAATTTGGAGTTTCTCAAGCGTTTCTTACCTCAAAACTGCCATATCTCGCGAACGGATTGACCAATCCGCAAAATTTCTCTTGCATCTGAAAGTAGAAAGTCGCCCCATTACAACGGTATGAGTAGTTTTCCCCTAAGCCGTTCTAGTTATTCGTTTCGAGCATCAGAACTGCGAAAATTTTGAGTTTCTCAAGCGTTTCTTACCTCAAAACTGCCATATCTCGCGAACGGATTGACCAATCCGCAAAGTTGCTGTTGCATCTGAAAGTAGAAACTCGCCCCATTACAACGGTGTGAGTAGCTGTCCCCTAGGCCGTTCTAGTTATTCGTTTCGAGCATCAGAACTGCGAAAATTTGGAGTTTCTCAAGCGTTTCTTACCTCAAAACTGCCATATCTCGCGAACGGATTGACCAATCCGCAAAGTTTCTGTTGCATCTGAAAGTAGAAACTCGCCCCATTACAACGCTATGTGCAGTTTTCCCCTAGGCCGTTCTAGTTATTCGTTTCGAGCATCAGAACTGCGAAGATTTGGAGTTTCTCAAGCGTTTCTTACCTCAAAACTGCCATATCTCGCGAACGGATTGATCAATCCGCAAAATTTCTGTTGCATCTGAAAGTATAAACTCGCCCCATTACAAGGGTATGAGTAGTTTTCCCCTAGGCCGTTCTAGTTATTCGTTTCGAGCATCAGAACTGCGAAAATTTTGAGTTTCTCAAGCGTTTCTTACCTCAAAACTGCCATATCTCGCGAACGGATTGACCAATCCGCAAAGTTTCTGTTGCATCTGAAAGTAGAAACTCGCCCCATTACAACGGTGTGAGTAGCTGTCCCCTAGGCCGTTCTAGTTATTCGTTTCGAGCATCAGAACTGCGAAAATTTGGAGTTACTCAAGCGTTTCTTACCTCAAAACTGCCATATCTCGCGAACGGATTGACCAATCCGCAAAGTTTCTGTTGCATCTGAAAGTACAAACTCGCCCCATTACAACGGTGTGAGTAGCTGTCCCCTAGGCCGTTCTAGTTATTCGTTTCGAGCATCAGAACTGCGAAAATTTGGAGTTACTCAAGCGTTTCTTACCTCAAAACTGCCATATCTCGCGAACGGATTGACCAATCCGCAAAGTTTCTGTTGCATCTGAAAGTAGAAACTCGCACCATTACAACGCTATGAGCAGTTTTCCCCTAGGCCGTTCTAGTTATTCGTTTCGAGCATCAGAACTGCGAAGATTTGGAGTTTCTCAAGCGTTTCTTACCTCAAAACTGCCATATCTCGCGAACGGATTGACCAATCCGCAAAGTTTCTGTTGCATCTGAAAGAAGAAACTCGCCCCATTACAACGGTATGAGTAGTTTTCCCCTAGGCCGTTCTAGTTATTCGTTTCGAGCATCAGAACTGCGAAAATTTTGAGTTTCTCAAGCGTTTCTTACCTCAAAACTGCCATATCTCGCGAACACAATGACCAATCCGCAAAGTTTCTGTTGCATCTGAAAGTAGAAACTCGCCCCATTACAACGGTATGAGTTGTTTTCCCCTAGGCCGTTCTAGTTATTCGTTTCGAGCATCAGAACTGCGAAAATTTTGAGTTTCTCAAGCGTTTCTTACCTCCAAACTGCCATATCTCGCGAACGGATTGACCAATCCGCAAAGTTTCTGTTGCATCTGAAAGTAGAAACTCGCCCCATTACAACGGTATGAGTAGTTTTCCCCTAGGCCGTTCTAGTTATTCGTTTCGAGCATCAGAACTGCGAAGATTTGGAGTTTCTCAAGCGTTTCTTACCTCAAAACTGCCATATCTCGCGAACGGATTGATCAATCCGCAAAATTTCTGTTGCATCTGAAAGTATAAACTCGCCCCATTACAAGGGTATGAGTAGTTTTCCCCTAGGCCGTTCTAGTTATTCGTTTCGAGCATCAGAACTGCGAAAATTTTGAGTTTCTCAAGCGTTTCTTACCTCAAAACTGCCATATCTCGCGAACGGATTGACCAATCCGCAAAGTTGCTGTTGCATCTGAAAGTAGAAACTCGCCCGATTACAACGGTGTGAGTAGCTGTCCCCTAGGCCGTTCTAGTTATTCGTTTCGAGCATCAGAACTGCGAAAATTTGGAGTTTCTCAAGCGTTTCTTACCTCAAAACTGCCATATCTCGCGAACGGATTGACCAATCCGCAAAGTTTCTGTTGCATCTGAAAGTAGAAACTCGCCCCATTACAACGCTATGAGCAGTTTTCCCCTAGGCCGTTCTAGTTATTCGTTTCGAGCATCAGAACTGCGAAGATTTGGAGTTTCTCAAGCGTTTCTTACCTCAAAACTGCCATATCTCGCGAACGGATTGATCAATCCGCAAAATTTCTGTTGCATCTGAAAGTATAAACTCGCCCCATTACAAGGGTATGAGTAGTTCTCCCCTAGGCCGTTCTAGTTATTCGTTTCGAGCATCAGAACTGCGAAAATTTTGAGTTTCTCAAGCGTTTCTTACCTCAAAACTGCCATATCTCGCGAACGGATTGACCAATCCGCAAAGTTTCTGTTGCATCTGAAAGTAGAAACTCGCCCCATTACAACGGTGTGAGTAGCTGTCCCCTAGGCCGTTCTAGTTATTCGTTTCGAGCATCAGAACTGCGAAAATTTGGAGTTACTCAAGCGTTTCTTACCTCAAAACTGCCATATCTCGCGAACGGATTGACCAATCCGCAAAGTTTCTGTTGCATCTGAAAGTAGAAACTCGCCCCATTACAACGGTGTGAGTAGCTGTCCCCTAGGCCGTTCTAGTTATTCGTTTCGAGCATCAGAACTGCGAAAATTTGGAGTTACTCAAGCGTTTCTTACCTCAAAACTGCCATATCTCGCGAACGGATTGACCAATCCGCAAAGTTTCTGTTGCATCTGAAAGTAGAAACTCGCACCATTACAACGCTATGAGCAGTTTTCCCCTAGGCCGTTCTAGTTATTCGTTTCGAGCATCACAACTGCGAAGATTTGGAGTTTCTCAAGCGTTTCTTACCTCAAAACTGCCATATCTCGCGAACGGATTGATCAATCCGCAAAATTTCTGTTGCATCTGAAAGTATAAACTCGCCCCATTACAAGGGTATGAGTAGTTTTCCCCTAGGCCGATCTAGTTATTCGTTTCGAGCATCAGAACTGCGAAAATTTTGAGTTTCTCAAGCGTTTCTTACCTCAAAACTGCCATATCTCGCGAACGGATTGACCAATCCGCAAAGTTTCTGTTGCATCTGAAAGCAGAAACTCGCCCCATTACAACGGTATGAGTAGTTTTCCCCTAGGCCGTTCTAGTTATTCGTTTCGAGCATCAGAACTGCGAAAATTTTGAGTTTCTCAAGCGTTTCTTACCTCAAAACTGCCATATCTCGCGAACACAATGACCAATCCGCAAAGTTTCTGTTGCATCTGAAAGTAGAAACTCGCCCCATTACAACGGTATGAGTTGTTTTCCCCTAGGCCGTTCTAGTTATTCGTTTCGAGCATCAGAACTGCGAAAATTTTGAGTTTCTCAAGCGTTTCTTAGCTCAAAACTGCCATATCTCGCGAACGGATTGACCAATCCGCAAAATTTCTCTTGCATCTGAAAGTAGAAACTCGCCCCATTACAACGGCATGAGCAGTTTTCCCCTAGGCCGTTCTAGTTATTCGTTTCGAGCATCAGAACTGCGAAGATTTGGAGTTTCTCAAGCGTTTCTTACCTCAAAACTGCCATATCTCGCGAACGGATTGATCAATCCGCAAAATTTCTGTTGCATCTGAAAGTATAAACTCGCCCCATTACAAGGGTATGAGTAGTTTTCCCCTAGGCCGTTCTAGTTATTCGTTTCGAGCATCAGAACTGCGAAAATTTTGAGTTTCTCAAGCGTTTCTTACCTCAAAACTGCCATATCTCGCGAACGGATTGACCAATCCGCAAAATTTCTCTTGCATCTGAAAGTAGAAACTCGCCCCATTACAACGGTATGAGCAGTTTTCCCCTAGGCCGTTCTAGTTATTCGTTTCGAGCATCAGAACTGCGAAGATTTGGAGTTTCTCAAGCGTTTCTTACCTCCAAACTGCCATATCTCGCGAACGGATTGAGCAATCCGCAAAGTTTCTGTTGCATCTGAAAGTAGAAACTCGCCCCATTACAACGGTATGAGTAGTTTTCCCCTAGGCCGTTCTAGTTATTCATTTCGAGCATCAGAACTGCGAAAATTTGGAGTTTCTCAAGCGTTTCTTACCTCAAAACTGCCATATCTCGCGAACGGATTGACCAATCCGCAAAATTTCTCTTGCATCTGAAAGTAGAATGTCGCCCCATTACAACGGTATGAGCAGTTTTCCCCTAGGCCGTTCTAGTTATTCGTTTCGAGCTTCAGAACTGCGAAAATTTTGAGTTTCTCAAGCGTTTCTTACCTCAAAACTGCCATATCTCGCGAACGGATTGACCAATCCGCAAAGTTGCTGTTGCATCTGAAAGTAGAAACTCGCCCCATTACAACGGTGTGATTAGCTGTCCCCTAGGCCGTTCTAGTTATTCGTTTCGAGCATCAGAACTGCGAAAATTTGGAGTTTCTCAAGCGTTTCTTACCTCAAAACTGCCATATCTCGCGAACGGATTGACCAATCCGCAATGTTTCTGTTGCATCTGAAAGTAGAAACTCGCCCCATTACAACGGTATGAGCAGTTTTCCCCTAGGCCGTTCTAGTTATTCGTTTCGAGCATCAGAACTGCGAAGATTTGGAGTTTCTCAAGCGTTTCTTACCTCAAAACTGCCATATCTCGCGAACGGATTGACCAATCCGCAAAGTTTCTGTTGCATCTGAAAGTAGAAACTCGCCCCATTACAACGGTATGAGTAGTTTTCCCCTAGGCCGTTCCCGTTATTCGTTTCGAGCATCAGAACTGCGAAAATTTGGAGTTTCTCAAGCGTTTCTTACCTCAAAACTGCCATATCTCGCGAACGGATTGGCCAATCCGCAAAATTTCTCTTGCATCTGAAAGTAGAAACTCGCCCCATTACAACGGTATGAGTAGTTTTTCCCTAGGCCGTTCTAGTTATTCGTTTCGAGCATCAGAACTGCGAAAATTTGGAGTTTCTCAAGTATTTCTTACCTCAAAACTGCCATATCTCGCGAACGGATTGAGCAATCCGCAAAGTTTTTGTTGCATCTGAAAGTAGAAACTCGCCCCATTACAACGGTATGAGCAGTTTTCCCCTAGACCGTTCTGGTTATTCGTTTCGAGCATCAGAACTGCGAAGATTCGGAGTTTCTCAAGTGTTTCTTACCTCAAAACTGCCATATCTCGCGAACGGATTGACCAATCCGCAAAGTTTCTGTTGCATCTGAAAGTAGAAACTCGCCCCATTACAACGGTATGAGTAGTTTTCCCCTAGGCCGTTCTAGTTATTCGCTTCGAGCATCAGAACTGCGAAGATTTGGAGTTTCTCAAGCGTTTCTTACCTCCAAACTGCCATATCTCGCGAACGGATTGAGCAATCCGCAAAGTTTCTGTTGCATCTGAAAGTAGAAACTCGCCCCATTACAACGGTATGAGTAGTTTTCCCCTAGGCCGTTCTAGTTATTCATTTCGAGCATCAGAACTGCGAAAATTTGGAGTTTCTCAAGCGTTTCTTACCTCAAAACTGCCATATCTCGCGAACGGATTGACCAATCCGCAAAATTTCTCTTGCATCTGAAAGTAGAATGTCGCCCCATTACAACGGTATGAGCAGTTTTCCCCTAGGCCGTTCTAGTTATTCGTTTCGAGCTTCAGAACTGCGAAAATTTTGAGTTTCTCAAGCGTTTCTTACCTCAAAACTGCCATATCTCGCGAACGGATTGACCAATCCGCAAAGTTGCTGTTGCATCTGAAAGTAGAAACTCGCCCCATTACAACGGTGTGATTAGCTGTCCCCTAGGCCGTTCTAGTTATTCGTTTCGAGCATCAGAACTGCGAAAATTTGGAGTTTCTCAAGCGTTTCTTACCTCAAAACTGCCATATCTCGCGAACGGATTGACCAATCCGCAATGTTTCTGTTGCATCTGAAAGTAGAAACTCGCCCCATTACAACGGTATGAGCAGTTTTCCCCTAGGCCGTTCTAGTTATTCGTTTCGAGCATCAGAACTGCGAAGATTTGGAGTTTCTCAAGCGTTTCTTACCTCAAAACTGCCATATCTCGCGAACGGATTGACCAATCCGCAAAGTTTCTGTTGCATCTGAAAGTAGAAACTCGCCCCATTACAACGGTATGAGTAGTTTTCCCCTAGGCCGTTCCCGTTATTCGTTTCGAGCATCAGAACTGCGAAAATTTGGAGTTTCTCAAGCGTTTCTTACCTCAAAACTGCCATATCTCGCGAACGGATTGGCCAATCCGCAAAATTTCTCTTGCATCTGAAAGTAGAAACTCGCCCCATTACAACGGTATGAGTAGTTTTTCCCTAGGCCGTTCTAGTTATTCGTTTCGAGCATCAGAACTGCGAAAATTTGGAGTTTCTCAAGTATTTCTTACCTCAAAACTGCCATATCTCGCGAACGGATTGAGCAATCCGCAAAGTTTCTGTTGCATCTGAAAGTAGAAACTCGCCCCATTACAACGGTATGAGCAGTTTTCCCCTAGACCGTTCTGGTTATTCGTTTCGAGCATCAGAACTGCGAAGATTCGGAGTTTCTCAAGTGTTTCTTACCTCAAAACTGCCATATCTCGCGAACGGATTGACCAATCCGCAAAGTTTCTGTTGCATCTGAAAGTAGAAACTCGCCCCATTACAACGGTATGAGTAGTTTTCCCCTAGGCCGTTCTAGTTATTCGCTTCGAGCATCAGAACTGCGAAAATTTGGAGTTTCTCAAGCGTTTCTTACCTCAAAACTGCCATATCTCGCGAACGGATTGACCAATCCGCAAAATTTCTCTTGCATCTGAAAGTAGAAACTCGCCCCATTACAACGGTATGAGCAGTTTTCCCCTAGGCCGTTCTAGTTATTCGTTTCGAGCATCAGAACTGCGAAAATTTGGAGTTTCTCAAGCGTTTCTTACCTCAAAACTGCCATATCTCGCGAACGGATTGACCAATCCGCAAAGTTTCTGTTGCATCTGGAAGTAGAAACTCGCCCCATTACAACGGTATGAGTAGTTTTCCCCTAGGCCGTTCTAGTTATTCGTTTCGAGCATCAGAACTGCGAAAAATTGGAGTTTCTCATGCGTTTCTTACCTCAAAACTGCCATATCTCGCGAACGGATTGACCAATCCGCAAAGTTTCTGTTGCATCTGAAAGTAGAAACTCGCCCCATTACAACGATATGAGTAGTTTTCCCCTAGGCCGTTCTAGTTATTCGTTTCGAGCATCAGAACTGCGAAAATTTTGAGTTTCTCAAGCGTTTCTTACCTCAAAACTGCCATATCTCGCGAACGGATTGACCAATCCGCAAAGTTGCTGTTGCATCTGAAAGTAGAAACTCGCCCCATTACAACGGTGTGAGTAGCTGTCCCCTAGGCCGTTCTAGTTATTCGTTTCGAGCATCAGAACTGCGAAAATTTGGAGTTTCTCAAGCGTTTCTTACCTCAAAACTGCCATATCTCGCGAACGGATTGACCAATCCGCAAAGTTTCTGTTGCATCTGAAAGTAGAAACTCGCCCCATTACAACGCTATGAGCAGTTTTCCCCTAGGCCGTTCTAGTTATTCGTTTCGAGCATCAGAACTGCGAAGATTTGGAGTTTCTCAAGCGTTTCTTACCTCAAAACTGCCATATCTCGCGAACGGATTGACCAATCCGCAAAGTTGCTGTTGCATCTGAAAGTAGAAACTCGCCCCATTACAACGGTATGAGTAGTTTTCCCCTAGGCCGTTCTAGTTATTCGTTTCGAGCATCAGAACTGCGAAAAATTGGAGTTTCTCAAGCGTTTCTTACCTCAAAACTGCCATATCTCGCGAACGGATTGACCAATCCGCAAAGTTTCTGTTGCATCTGAAAGTAGAAACTCGCCCCATTACAACGATATGAGTAGTTTTCCCCTAGGCCGTTCTAGTTATTCGTTTCGAGCATCAGAACTGCGAAAATTTTGAGTTTCTCAAGCGTTTCTTACCTCAAAACTGCCATATCTCGCGAACGGATTGACCAATCCGCAAAGTTTCTGTTGCATCTGAAAGTAGAAACTCGCCCCATTACAACGCTATGAGCAGTTTTCCCCTAGGCCGTTCTAGTTATTCGTTTCGAGCATCAGAACTGCGAAGATTTGGAGTTTCTCAAGCGTTTCTTACCTCAAAACTGCCATATCTCGCGAACGGATTGACCAATCCGCAAAGTTGCTGTTGCATCTGAAAGTAGAAACTCGCCCCATTACAACGGTATGAGTAGTTTTCCCCTAGGCCGTTCTAGTTATTCGTTTCGAGCATCAGAACTGCGAAAAATTGGAGTTTCTCAAGCGTTTCTTACCTCAAAACTGCCATATCTCGCGAACGGATTGACCAATCCGCAAAGTTTCTGTTGCATCTGAAAGTAGAAACTCGCCCCATTACAACGATATGAGTAGTTTTCCCCTAGGCCGTTCTAGTTATTCGTTTCGAGCATCAGAACTGCGAAAATTTTGAGTTTCTCAAGCGTTTCTTACCTCAAAACTGCCATATCTCGCGAACGGATTGACCAATCCGCAAAGTTTCTGTTGCATCTGAAAGTAGAAACTCGCCCCATTACAACGCTATGAGCAGTTTTCCCCTAGGCCGTTCTAGTTATTCGTTTCGAGCATCAGAACTGCGAAGATTTGGAGTTTCTCAAGCGTTTCTTACCTCAAAACTGCCATATCTCGCGAACGGATTGACCAATCCGCAAAGTTTCTGTTGCATCTGAAAGCAGAAACTCGCCCCATTACAACGGTATGAGTAGTTTTCCCCTAGGCCGTTCTAGTTATTCGTTTCGAGCATCAGAACTGCGAAAATTTTGAGTTTCTCAAGCGTTTCTTACCTCAAAACTGCCATATCTCGCGAACACAATGACCAATCCGCAAAGTTTCTGTTGCATCTGAAAGTAGAAACTCGCCCCATTACAACGGTATGAGTAGTTTGCCCCTAGGCCGTTCTAGTTATTCGTTTCGAGCATCAGAACTGCGAAGATATGGAGTTTCTCAAGCGTTTCTTACCTCAAAACTGCCATATCTCGCGAACGGATTGATCAATCCGCAAAATTTCTGTTGCATCTGAAAGTAGAAACTCGCCCCATTACAAGGGTATGAGTAGTTTTCCCCTAGGCCGTTCTAGTTATTCGTTTCGAGCAACAGAACTGCGAAAATTTTGAGTTTCTCAAGCGTTTCTTACCTCAAAACTGCCATATCTCGCGAACGGATTGACCAATCCGCAAAATTTCTCTTGCATCTGAAAGTAGAAAGTCGCCCCATTACAACGGTATGAGCAGCTTTCCCCTAGGCCGTTCTAGTTATTCGTTTCGAGCATCAGAACTGCGAAGATTTGGAGTTTCTCAAGCGCTTCTTACCTCAAAACTGCCATATCTCGCGAACGGATTGATCAATCCGCAAAATTTCTGTTGCATCTGAAAGTAGAAACTCGCCCCATTACAATGGTATGAGTAGTTTCCCCCTAGGCCCTTCTAGTTATTCGTTTCGAGCATCAGATCTGCGAAAATTTGGAGTTTCTCAAGCGTTACTTACATCAAAACTGCCATATCTCGCGAACGGATTGACCAATCCGCAAAATTTCTCTTGCATCTGAAAGTAGAAACTCGCCCCATTACAACGGTATGAGTAGTTTTACCCTAGGCCGTTCTTGTTATTCGTTTCGAGCATCAGAACTAAGAAAATTTGGAGTTTCTCAAGCGTTTCTTACATCAAAACTGCCATATCTCGCGAACGGATTGACCAATCCGCAAAGTTGCTGTTGCATCTGAAAGTAGAAACTCGCCCCATTACAACGGTATGAGTAGTTTTCCCCTAGGCCGTTCTAGTTATTCGTTTCGAGCATCAGAACTGCGAAAATTTGGAGTTTCTCAAGCGTTTCTTACCTCAAAACTGCCATATCTCGCGAAAGGATTGGCCAATCCGCAAAATTTCTCTTGCATCTGAAAGTAGAAACTCGCCCCATTACAACGGTATGAGTAGTTTTCCCCTAGGCCGTTCTAGTTATTCGTTTCGAGCATCAAAACTGCGAAAATTTGGAGTTTCTCAAGCGTTTCTTACCTCAAAACTGCCATATCTCGCGAACGGATTGACCAATCCGCAAAGTTTCTGTTGCATCTGAAAGTAGAAACTCGCCCCATTACAACGGTATGAGTAGTTTTCCCCTAGGCCGTTCTAGTTATTCGTTTCGAGCATCAGAACTGCGAAAATTTTGAGTTTCTCAAGCGTTTCTTACCTCAAAACTGCCATATCTCGCGAACGGATTGACCAATCCGCAAAGTTGCTGTTGCATCTGAAAGTAGAAACTCGCCCCATTACAACGGTGTGAGTAGCTGTCCCCTAGGCCGTTCTAGTTATTCGTTTCGAGCATCAGAACTGCGAAAATTTTGAGTTTCTCAAGCGTTTCTTACCTCAAAACTGCCATATCTCGCGAACGGATTGACCAATCCGCAAAGTTGCTGTTGCATCTGAAAGTAGAAACTCGCCCCATTACAACGGTGTGAGTAGCTGTCCCCTAGGCCGTTCTAGTTATTCGTTTCGAGCATCAGAACTGCGAAAATTTTGAGTTTCTCAAGCGTTTTTTACCTCAAAACTGCCATATCTCGCTAACGGATTGACCAATCCGCAAAGTTTCTGTTGCATCTGAAAGTAGAAACTCGCCCCATTACAACGGTGTGAGTAGCTGTCCCCTAGGCCGTTCTAGTTATTCGTTTCGAGCATCAGAACTGCGAAAATTTGGAGTTTCTCAAGCGTTTCTTACCTCAAAACTGCCATATCTCGCGAACGGATTGGCCAATCCGCAAAATTTCTCTTGCTTCTGAAAGTAGAAACTCGCCCCATAACAACGGTATGAGTAGTTTTCCCCTATGCCGTTCTAGTTATTCGTTTCGAGCATCAGAACTGCGAAAATTTGGAGTTTCTCAAGCGTTTCTTACCTCAAAACTGCCATATCTCGCGAACGGATTGACCAATCCGCAAAGTTTCTGTTGCATCTGAAAGTAGAAACTCGCCCCATTACAACGGTATGAGTAGTTTTCCCCTAGGCCGTTCTAGTTATTCGTTTCGAGCATCAGAACTGCGAAAATTTGGAGTTTCTCAAGCGTTTCTTACCTCAAAACTGCCATATCTCGCGAACGGATTGACCAATCCGCAAAATTTCTCTTGCATCTGAAAGTAGAAAGTCGCCCCATTACAACGGTATGAGTAGTTTTCCCCTAAGCCGTTCTAGATATTCGTTTCGAGCATCAGAACTGCGAAAATTTTGAGTTTCTCAAGCGTTTCTTACCTCAAAACTGCCATATCTCGCGAACGGATTGACCAATCCGCAAAGTTTCTGTTGCATCTGAAAGTAGAAACTCGCCCCATTACAACGGTGTGAGTAGCTGTCCCCTAGGCCGTTCTAGTTATTCGTTTCGAGCATCAGAACTGCGAAAATTTGGAGTTTCTCAAGCGTTTCTTACCTCCAAACTGCCATATCTCGCGAACGGATTGACCAATCCGCAAAGTTTCTGTTGCATCTGAAAGTAGAAACTCGCCCCATTACAACGGTGTGAGTAGCTGTCCCCTAGGCCGTTCTAGTTATTCGTTTCGAGCATCAGAACTGCGAAAAATTGGAGTTTCTCAAGCGTTTCTTACCTCAAAACTGCCATATCTCGCGAACGGATTGACCAATCCGCAAAGTTTCTGTTGCATCTGAAAGTAGAAACTCGCCCCATTACAACGCTATGAGCAGTTTTCCCCTAGGCCGTTCTAGTTATTCGTTTCGAGCATCAGAACTGCGAAGATTTGGAGTTTCTCAAGCGTTTCTTACCTCAAAACTGCCATATCTCGCGAACGGATTGACCAATCCGCAAAGTTTCTGTTGCATCTGAAAGCAGAAACTCGCCCCATTACAACGGTATGAGTAGTTTTCCCCTAGGCCGTTCTAGTTATTCGTTTCGAGCATCAGAACTGCGAAAAATTGGAGTTTCTCAAGCGTTTCTTACCTCAAAACTGCCATATCTCGCGAACGGATTGACCAATCCGCAAAGTTTCTGTTGCATCTGAAAGTAGAAACTCGCCCCATTACAACGATATGAGTAGTTTTCCCCTAGGCCGTTCTAGTTATTCGTTTCGAGCATCAGAACTGCGAAAATTTTGAGTTTCTCAAGCGTTTCTTACCTCAAAACTGCCATATCTCGCGAACGGATTGACCAATCCGCAAAATTTCTCTTGCATCTGAAAGTAGAAACTCGCCCCATAACAACGGTATGAGTAGTTTTCCCCTAGGCCGTTCTAGTTATTCGTTTCGAGCATCAGAACTGCGAAAATTTGGAGTTTCTCAAGCGTTTCTTACCTCAAAACTGCCATATCTCGCGAACGGATTGACCAATCCGCAAAGTTTCTGTTGCATCTGAAAGTAGAAACTCGCCCCATTACAACGGTATGAGTAGTTTTCCCCTAGGCCGTTCTAGTTATTCGTTTCGAGCATCAGAACTGCGAAAATTTGGAGTTTCTCAAGCGTTTCTTACCTCAAAACTGCCATATCTCGCGAACGGATTGACCAATCCGCAAAATTTCTCTTGCATCTGAAAGTAGAAAGTCGCCCCATTACAACGGTATGAGTAGTTTTCCCCTAAGCCGTTCTAGATATTCGTTTCGAGCATCAGAACTGCGAAAATTTTGAGTTTCTCAAGCGTTTCTTACCTCAAAACTGCCATATCTCGCGAACGGATTGACCAATCCGCAAAGTTTCTGTTGCATCTGAAAGTAGAAACTCGCCCCATTACAACGGTGTGAGTAGCTGTCCCCTAGGCCGTTCTAGTTATTCGTTTCGAGCATCAGAACTGCGAAAATTTGGAGTTTCTCAAGCGTTTCTTACCTCCAAACTGCCATATCTCGCGAACGGATTGACCAATCCGCAAAGTTTCTGTTGCATCTGAAAGTAGAAACTCGCCCCATTACAACGGTGTGAGTAGCTGTCCCCTAGGCCGTTCTAGTTATTCGTTTCGAGCATCAGAACTGCGAAAAATTGGAGTTTCTCAAGCGTTTCTTACCTCAAAACTGCCATATCTCGCGAACGGATTGACCAATCCGCAAAGTTTCTGTTGCATCTGAAAGTAGAAACTCGCCCCATTACAACGATATGAGTAGTTTTCCCCTAGGCCGTGCTAGTTATTCGTTTCGAGCATCAGAACTGCGAAAATTTTGAGTTTCTCAAGCGTTTCTTACATCAAAACTGCCATATCTCGCGAACGGATTGACCAATCCGCAAAGTTGCTGTTGCATCTGAAAGTAGAAACTCGCCCCATTACAACGGTGTGAGTAGCTGTCCCCTAGGCCGTTCTAGTTATTCGTTTCGAGCATCAGAACTGCGAAAATTTGGAGTTTCTCAAGCGTTTCTTACCTCAAAACTGCCATATCTCGCGAACGGACTGACCAATCCGCAAAGTTTCTGTTGCATCTGAAAGTAGAAAGTCGCCCCATTACAACGCTATGAGCAGTTTTCCCCTAGGCCGTTCTAGTTATTCGTTTCGAGCATCAGAACTGCGAAAAATTGGAGTTTCTCATGCGTTTCTTACCTCAAAACTGCCATATCTCGCGAACGGATTGACCAATCCGCAAAGTTTCTGTTGCATCTGAAAGTAGAAACTCGCCCCATTACAACGATATGAGTAGTTTTCCCCTAGGCCGTTCTTGTTATTCGTTTCGAGCATCAGAACTAAGAAAATTTGGAGTTTCTCAAGCGTTTCTTACATCAAAACTGCCATATCTCGCGAACGGATTGACCAATCCGCAAAATTTCTCTTGCATCTGAAAGTAGAAACTCGCCCCATTACAACGGTATGAGTAGTTTTACCCTAGGCCGTTCTTGTTATTCGTTTCGAGCATCAGAACTAAGAAAATTTGGAGTTTCTCAAGCGTTTCTTACATCAAAACTGCCATATCTCGCGAACGGATTGACCAATCCGCAAAGTTGCTGTTGCATCTGAAAGTAGAAACTCGCCCCATTACAACGGTATGAGTAGTTTTCCCCTAGGCCGTTCTAGTTATTCGTTTCGAGCATCAGAACTGCGAAAATTTGGAGTTTCTCAAGCGTTTCTTACCTCAAAACTGCCATATCTCGCGAAAGGATTGGCCAATCCGCAAAATTTCTCTTGCATCTGAAAGTAGAAACTCGCCCCATTACAACGGTATGAGTAGTTTTCCCCTAGGCCGTTCTAGTTATTCGTTTCGAGCATCAAAACTGCGAAAATTTGGAGTTTCTCAAGCGTTTCTTACCTCAAAACTGCCATATCTCGCGAACGGATTGACCAATCCGCAAGGTTTCTGTTGCATCTGAAAGTAGAAACTCGCCCCATTACAACGGTATGAGTAGTTTTCCCCTAGGCCGTTCTAGTTATTCGTTTCGAGCATCAGAACTGCGAAAATTTTGAGTTTCTCAAGCGTTTCTTACCTCAAAACTGCCATATCTCGCGAACGGATTGACCAATCCGCAAAGTTGCTGTTGCATCTGAAAGTAGAAACTCGCCCCATTACAACGGTGTGAGTAGCTGTCCCCTAGGCCGTTCTAGTTATTCGTTTCGAGCATCAGAACTGCGAAAATTTTGAGTTTCTCAAGCGTTTCTTACCTCAAAACTGCCATATCTCGCGAACGGATTGACCAATCCGCAAAGTTGCTGTTGCATCTGAAAGTAGAAACTCGCCCCATTACAACGGTGTGAGTAGCTGTCCCCTAGGCCGTTCTAGTTATTCGTTTCGAGCATCAGAACTGCGAAAATTTTGAGTTTCTCAAGCGTTTTTTACCTCAAAACTGCCATATCTCGCTAACGGATTGACCAATCCGCAAAGTTTCTGTTGCATCTGAAAGTAGAAACTCGCCCCATTACAACGGTGTGAGTAGCTGTCCCCTAGGCCGTTCTAGTTATTCGTTTCGAGCATCAGAACTGCGAAAATTTGGAGTTTCTCAAGCGTTTCTTACCTCAAAACTGCCATATCTCGCGAACGGATTGGCCAATCCGCAAAATTTCTCTTGCTTCTGAAAGTAGAAACTCGCCCCATAACAACGGTATGAGTAGTTTTCCCCTATGCCGTTCTAGTTATTCGTTTCGAGCATCAGAACTGCGAAAATTTGGAGTTTCTCAAGCGTTTCTTACCTCAAAACTGCCATATCTCGCGAACGGATTGACCAATCCGCAAAGTTTCTGTTGCATCTGAAAGTAGAAACTCGCCCCATTACAACGGTATGAGTAGTTTTCCCCTAGGCCGTTCTAGTTATTCGTTTCGAGCATCAGAACTGCGAAAATTTGGAGTTTCTCAAGCGTTTCTTACCTCAAAACTGCCATATCTCGCGAACGGATTGACCAATCCGCAAAATTTCTCTTGCATCTGAAAGTAGAAAGTCGCCCCATTACAACGGTATGAGTAGTTTTCCCCTAAGCCGTTCTAGATATTCGTTTCGAGCATCAGAACTGCGAAAATTTTGAGTTTCTCAAGCGTTTCTTACCTCAAAACTGCCATATCTCGCGAACGGATTGACCAATCCGCAAAGTTTCTGTTGCATCTGAAAGTAGAAACTCGCCCCATTACAACGGTGTGAGTAGCTGTCCCCTAGGCCGTTCTAGTTATTCGTTTCGAGCATCAGAACTGCGAAAATTTGGAGTTTCTCAAGCGTTTCTTACCTCCAAACTGCCATATCTCGCGAACGGATTGACCAATCCGCAAAGTTTCTGTTGCATCTGAAAGTAGAAACTCGCCCCATTACAACGGTGTGAGTAGCTGTCCCCTAGGCCGTTCTAGTTATTCGTTTCGAGCATCAGAACTGCGAAAAATTGGAGTTTCTCAAGCGTTTCTTACCTCAAAACTGCCATATCTCGCGAACGGATTGACCAATCCGCAAAGTTTCTGTTGCATCTGAAAGTAGAAACTCGCCCCATTACAACGCTATGAGCAGTTTTCCCCTAGGCCGTTCTAGTTATTCGTTTCGAGCATCAGAACTGCGAAGATTTGGAGTTTCTCAAGCGTTTCTTACCTCAAAACTGCCATATCTCGCGAACGGATTGACCAATCCGCAAAGTTTCTGTTGCATCTGAAAGCAGAAACTCGCCCCATTACAACGGTATGAGTAGTTTTCCCCTAGGCCGTTCTAGTTATTCGTTTCGAGCATCAGAACTGCGAAAAATTGGAGTTTCTCAAGCGTTTCTTACCTCAAAACTGCCATATCTCGCGAACGGATTGACCAATCCGCAAAGTTTCTGTTGCATCTGAAAGTAGAAACTCGCCCCATTACAACGATATGAGTAGTTTTCCCCTAGGCCGTTCTAGTTATTCGTTTCGAGCATCAGAACTGCGAAAATTTTGAGTTTCTCAAGCGTTTCTTACCTCAAAACTGCCATATCTCGCGAACGGATTGACCAATCCGCAAAATTTCTCTTGCATCTGAAAGTAGAAACTCGCCCCATAACAACGGTATGAGTAGTTTTCCCCTAGGCCGTTCTAGTTATTCGTTTCGAGCATCAGAACTGCGAAAATTTGGAGTTTCTCAAGCGTTTCTTACCTCAAAACTGCCATATCTCGCGAACGGATTGACCAATCCGCAAAGTTTCTGTTGCATCTGAAAGTAGAAACTCGCCCCATTACAACGGTATGAGTAGTTTTCCCCTAGGCCGTTCTAGTTATTCGTTTCGAGCATCAGAACTGCGAAAATTTGGAGTTTCTCAAGCGTTTCTTACCTCAAAACTGCCATATCTCGCGAACGGATTGACCAATCCGCAAAATTTCTCTTGCATCTGAAAGTAGAAAGTCGCCCCATTACAACGGTATGAGTAGTTTTCCCCTAAGCCGTTCTAGATATTCGTTTCGAGCATCAGAACTGCGAAAATTTTGAGTTTCTCAAGCGTTTCTTACCTCAAAACTGCCATATCTCGCGAACGGATTGACCAATCCGCAAAGTTTCTGTTGCATCTGAAAGTAGAAACTCGCCCCATTACAACGGTGTGAGTAGCTGTCCCCTAGGCCGTTCTAGTTATTCGTTTCGAGCATCAGAACTGCGAAAATTTGGAGTTTCTCAAGCGTTTCTTACCTCCAAACTGCCATATCTCGCGAACGGATTGACCAATCCGCAAAGTTTCTGTTGCATCTGAAAGTAGAAACTCGCCCCATTACAACGGTGTGAGTAGCTGTCCCCTAGGCCGTTCTAGTTATTCGTTTCGAGCATCAGAACTGCGAAAAATTGGAGTTTCTCAAGCGTTTCTTACCTCAAAACTGCCATATCTCGCGAACGGATTGACCAATCCGCAAAGTTTCTGTTGCATCTGAAAGTAGAAACTCGCCCCATTACAACGATATGAGTAGTTTTCCCCTAGGCCGTTCTAGTTATTCGTTTCGAGCATCAGAACTGCGAAAATTTTGAGTTTCTCAAGCGTTTCTTACATCAAAACTGCCATATCTCGCGAACGGATTGACCAATCCGCAAAGTTGCTGTTGCATCTGAAAGTAGAAACTCGCCCCATTACAACGGTGTGAGTAGCTGTCCCCTAGGCCGTTCTAGTTATTCGTTTCGAGCATCAGAACTGCGAAAATTTGGAGTTTCTCAAGCGTTTCTTACCTCAAAACTGCCATATCTCGCGAACGGACTGACCAATCCGCAAAGTTTCTGTTGCATCTGAAAGTAGAAACTCGCCCCATTACAACGCTCTGAGCAGTTTTCCCCTAGGCCGTTCTAGTTATTCGTTTCGAGCATCAGAACTGCGAAGATTTGGAGTTTCTCAAGCGTTTCTTACCTCAAAACTGCCATATCTCGCGAACGGATTGACCAATCCGCAAAGTTGCTGTTGCATCTGAAAGTAGAAACTCGCCCCATTACAACGGTATGAGTAGTTTTCCCCTAGGCCGTTCTAGTTATTCGTTTCGAGCATCAGAACTGCGAAAAATTGGAGTTTCTCAAGCGTTTCTTACCTCAAAACTGCCATATCTCGCGAACGGATTGACCAATCCGCAAAGTTTCTGTTGCATCTGAAAGTAGAAACTCGCCCCATTACAACGATATGAGTAGTTTTCCCCTAGGCCGTTCTAGTTATTCGTTTCGAGCATCAGAACTGCGAAAATTTTGAGTTTCTCAAGCGTTTCTTACCTCAAAACTGCCATATCTCGCGAACGGATTGACCAATCCGCAAAGTTGCTGTTGCATCTGAAAGTAGAAACTCGCCCCATTACAACGGTGTGAGTAGCTGTCCCCTAGGCCGTTCTAGTTATTCGTTTCGAGCATCAGAACTGCGAAAATTTGGAGTTTCTCAAGCGTTTCTTACCTCAAAACTGCCATATCTCGCGAACGGATTGACCAATCCGCAAAGTTTCTGTTGCATCTGAAAGTAGAAACTCGCCCCATTACAACGCTATGAGCAGTTTTCCCCTAGGCCGTTCTAGTTATTCGTTTCGAGCATCAGAACTGCGAAGATTTGGAGTTTCTCAAGCGTTTCTTACCTCAAAACTGCCATATCTCGCGAACGGATTGACCAATCCGCAAAGTTTCTGTTGCATCTGAAAGCAGAAACTCGCCCCATTACAACGGTATGAGTAGTTTTCCCCTAGGCCGTTCTAGTTATTCGTTTCGAGCATCAGAACTGCGAAAATTTTGAGTTTCTCAAGCGTTTCTTACCTCAAAACTGCCATATCTCGCGAACACAATGACCAATCCGCAAAGTTTCTGTTGCATCTGAAAGTAGAAACTCGCCCCATTACAACGGTATGAGTAGTTTGCCCCTAGGCCGTTCTAGTTATTCGTTTCGAGCATCAGAACTGCGAAGATATGGAGTTTCTCAAGCGTTTCTTTCCTCAAAACTGCCATATCTCGCGAACGGATTGATCAATCCGCAAAATTTCTGTTGCATCTGAAAGTAGAAACTCGCCCCATTACAAGGGTATGAGTAGTTTTCCCCTAGGCCGTTCTAGTTATTCGTTTCGAGCAACAGAACTGCGAAAATTTTGAGTTTCTCAAGCGTTTCTTACCTCAAAACTGCCATATCTCGCGAACGGATTGATCAATCCGCAAAATTTCTGTTGCATCTGAAAGTAGAAACTCGCCCCATTACAACGGTATGAGTAGTTTTCCCCTAGGCCGTTCTAGTTATTCGTTTCGAGCATCAGAACTGCGAAAATTTTGAGTTTCTCAAGCGTTTCTTACCTCAAAACTGCCATATCTCGCGAACGGATTGACCAATCCGCAAAGTTGCTGTTGCATCTGAAAGTAGAAACTCGCCCCATTACAACGGTGTGAGTAGCTGTCCCCTAGGCCGTTCTAGTTATTCGTTTCGAGCATCAGAACTGCGAAAATTTGGAGTTTCTCAAGCGTTTCTTACCTCAAAACTGCCATATCTCGCGAACGGATTGACCAATCCGCAAAGTTTCTGTTGCATCTGAAAGTAGAAACTCGCCCCATTACAACGCTATGAGCAGTTTTCCCCTAGGCCGTTCTAGTTATTCGTTTCGAGCATCAGAACTGCGAAGATTTGGAGTTTCTCAAGCGTTTCTTACCTCAAAACTGCCATATCTCGCGAACGGATTGACCAATCCGCAAAGTTTCTGTTGCATCTGAAAGCAGAAACTCGCCCCATTACAACGGTATGAGTAGTTTTCCCCTAGGCCGTTCTAGTTATTCGTTTCGAGCATCAGAACTGCGAAAAATTGGAGTTTCTCAAGCGTTTCTTACCTCAAAACTGCCATATCTCGCGAACGGATTGACCAATCCGCAAAGTTTCTGTTGCATCTGAAAGTAGAAACTCGCCCCATTACAACGATATGAGTAGTTTTCCCCTAGGCCGTTCTAGTTATTCGTTTCGAGCATCAGAACTGCGAAAATTTTGAGTTTCTCAAGCGTTTCTTACCTCAAAACTGCCATATCTCGCGAACGGATTGACCAATCCGCAAAGTTGCTGTTGCATCTGAAAGTAGAAACTCGCCCCATTACAACGGTATGAGTAGTTTTCCCCTAGGCCGTTCTAGTTATTCGTTTCGAGCATCAGAACTGCGAAAATTTGGAGTTTCTCAAGCGTTTCTTACCTCAAAGCTGCCATATCTCGCGAACGGATTGGCCAATCCGCAAAATTTCTCTTGCATCTGAAAGTAGAAACTCGCCCCATTACAACGGTATGAGTAGTTTTCCCCTAGGCCGTTCTAGTTATTCGTTTCGAGCATCAGAACTGCGAAAATTTGGAGTTTCTCAAGCGTTTCTTACCTCAAAACTGCCATATCTCGCGAACGGATTGACCAATCCGCAAAGTTTCTGTTGCATCTGAAAGTAGAAACTCGCCCCATTACAACGGTATGAGTAGTTTTCCCCTAGGCCGTTCTAGTTATTCGTTTCGAGCATCAGAACTGCGAAAATTTGGAGTTTCTCAAGCGTTTCTTACCTCAAAACTGCCATATCTCGCGAACGGATTGACCAATCCGCAAAATTTCTCTTGCATCTGAAAGTAGAAAGTCGCCCCATTACAACGGTATGAGTAGTTTTCCCCTAGGCCGTTCTAGTTATTCGTTTCGAGCATCAGAACTGCGAAAATTTTGAGTTTCTCAAGCGTTTCTTACCTCAAAACTGCCATATCTCGCGAACGGATTGACCAATCCGCAAAGTTGCTGTTGCATCTGAAAGTAGAAGCTCGCCCCATTACAACGGTGTGAGTAGCTGTCCCCTAGGCCGTTCTAGTTATTCGTTTCGGGCATCAGAACTGCGAAAATTTGGAGTTTCTCAAGCGTTTCTTACCTCAAAACTGCCATATCTCGCGAACGGATTGACCAATCCGCAAAGTTTCTGTTGCATCTGAAAGTAGAAACTCGCCCCATTACAACGGTATGAGCAGTTTTCCCCTAGGCCGTTCTAGTTATTCGTTTCGAGCATCAGAACTGCGAAGATTTGGAGTTTCTCAAGCGTTTCTTACCTCAAAACTGCCATATCTCGCGAACGGATTGACCAATCCGCAAAGTTTCTGTTGCATCTGAAAGTAGAAACTCGCCCCATTACAACGGTATGAGTAGTTTTCCCCTAGGCCGTTCTAGTTATTCGTTTCGAGCATCAGAACTGCGAAAATTTGGAGTTTCTCAAGCGTTTCTTACCTCAAAACTGCCATATCTCGCGAACGGATTGACCAATCCGCAAAATTTCTCTTGCATCTGAAAGTAGAAAGTCGCCCCATTACAACGGTATGAGTAGTTTTCCCCTAAGCCGTTCTAGTTATTCGTTTCGAGCATCAGAACTGCGAAAATTTTGAGTTTCTCAAGCGTGTCTTACCTCAAAACTGCCATATCTCGCGAACGGATTGACCAATCCGCAAAGTTGCTGTTGCATCTGAAAGTAGAAACTCGCCCCATTACAACGGTATGAGTAGTTTTCCCCTAGGCCGTTCTAGTTATTCGTTTCGAGCATCAGAACTGCGAAAATTTGGAGTTTCTCAAGCGTTTCTTACCTCAAAACTGCCATATCTCGCGAACGGATTGACCAATCCGCAAAATTTCTCTTGCATCTGAAAGTAGAAACTCGCCCCATTACAACGGTATGAGCAGTTTTCCCCTAGGCCGTTCTAGTTATTCGTTTCGAGCATCAGAACTGCGAAGATTTGGAGTTTCTCAAGCGTTTCTTACCTCAAAACTGCCATATCTCGCGAACGGATTGACCAATCCGCAAAGTTTCTGTTGCATCTGAAAGTAGAAACTCGCCCCATTACAACGCTATGAGTAGTTTTCCCCTAGGCCGTTCTAGTTATTCGTTTCGAGCATCAGAACTGCGAAAATTTGGAGTTTCTCAAGCGTTTCTTACCTCAAAACTGCCATATCTCGCGAACGGATTGACCAATCCGCAAAATTTCTCTTGCATCTGAAAGTAGAAACTCGCCCCATTACAACGGTATGAGTAGTTTTACCCTAGGCCGTTCTAGTTATTCGTTTCGAGCATCAGAACTAAGAAAATTTGGAGTTTCTCAAGCGTTTCTTACTTCAAAACTGCAATATCTCGCGAACGGATTGACCAATCCGCAAAGTTGCTGTTGCATCTGAAAGTAGAAACTCGCCCCATTACAACGGTATGAGTTGTTTTCCCCTAGGCCGTTCTAGTTATTCGTTTCGAGCATCAGAACTGCGAAAATTTTGAGTTTCTCAAGCGTTTCTTACCTCCAAACTGCCATATCTCGCGAACGGATTGACCAATCCGCAAAATTTCTCTTGCATCTGAAAGTAGAAACTCGCCCCATTACAACGGTATGAGCAGTTTTCCCCTAGGCCGTTCTAGTTATTCGTTTCGAGCATCAGAACTGCGAAGATTTGGAGTTTCTCAAGCGTTTCTTACCTCAAAACTGCCATATCTCGCGAACGGATTGATCAATCCGCAAAATTTCTGTTGCATCTGAAAGTATAGACTCGCCCCATTACAAGGGTATGAGTAGTTTTCCCCTAGGCGGTTCTAGTTATTCGTTTCGAGCATCAGAACTGCGAAAATTTTGAGTTTCTCAAGTGTTTCTTACCTCAAAACTGCCATATCTCGCGAACGGATTGACCAATCCGCAAAATTTCTCTTGCATCTGAAAGTAGAAACTCGCCCCATTACAACGGTATGAGTAGTTTTCCCCTAGGCCGTTCTAGTTATTCGCTTCGAGCATCAGAACTGCGAAGATTTGGATTTTCTCAAGCGTTTCTTACCTCAAAACTGCCATATCTCGCGAACGGATTGACCAATCCGCAAAGTTTCTGTTGCATCTGAAAGTAGAAACTCGCCCCATTACAACGGTATGAGTAGTTGTCCCCTAGGCCGTTCTAGTTATTCGTTTCGAGCATCAGAACTGCGAAGATTTGGAGTTTCTCAAGCGTTTCTTACCTCAAAACTGCCATATCTCGCGAACGGATTGATCAATCCGCAAAATTTCTGTTGCATCTGAAAGTAGAAACTCGCCCCATTACAATGGTATGAGTAGTTTCCCCCTAGGCCCTTCTAGTTATTCGTTTCGAGCATCAGATCTGCGAAAATTTGGAGTTTCTCAAGCGTTTCTTACATCAAAACTGCCATATCTCGCGAACGGATTGACCAATCCGCAAAGTTTCTGTTGCATCTGAAAGTAGAAACTCGCCCCATTACAACGGTATGAGTAGTTTTCCCCTAGGCCGTTCTAGTTATTCGTTTCGAGCATCAGAACTGCGAAAATTTGGAGTTTCTCAAGCGTTTCTTACCTCAAAACTGCCATATCTCGCGAACGGATTGACCAATCCGCAAAATTTCTCTTGCATCTGAAAGTAGAAAGTCGCCCCATTACAACGGTATGAGTAGTTTTCCCCTAGGCCGTTCTAGTTATTCGTTTCGAGCATCAGAACTGCGAAAATTTTGAGTTTCTCAAGCGTTTCTTACCTCAAAACTGCCATATCTCGCGAACGGATTGACCAATCCGCAAAGTTGCTGTTGCATCTGAAAGTAGAAGCTCGCCCCATTACAACGGTGTGAGTAGCTGTCCCCTAGGCCGTTCTAGTTATTCGTTTCGGGCATCAGAACTGCGAAAATTTGGAGTTTCTCAAGCGTTTCTTACCTCAAAACTGCCATATCTCGCGAACGGATTGACCAATCCGCAAAGTTTCTGTTGCATCTGAAAGTAGAAACTCGCCCCATTACAACGGTATGAGCAGTTTTCCCCTAGGCCGTTCTAGTTATTCGTTTCGAGCATCAGAACTGCGAAGATTTGGAGTTTCTCAAGCGTTTCTTACCTCAAAACTGCCATATCTCGCGAACGGATTGACCAATCCGCAAAGTTTCTGTTGCATCTGAAAGTAGAAACTCGCCCCATTACAACGGTATGAGTAGTTTTCCCCTAGGCCGTTCTAGTTATTCGTTTCGAGCATCAGAACTGCGAAAATTTGGAGTTTCTCAAGCGTTTCTTACCTCAAAACTGCCATATCTCGCGAACGGATTGACCAATCCGCAAAATTTCTCTTGCATCTGAAAGTAGAAAGTCGCCCCATTACAACGGTATGAGTAGTTTTCCCCTAAGCCGTTCTAGTTATTCGTTTCGAGCATCAGAACTGCGAAAATTTTGAGTTTCTCAAGCGTGTCTTACCTCAAAACTGCCATATCTCGCGAACGGATTGACCAATCCGCAAAGTTGCTGTTGCATCTGAAAGTAGAAACTCGCCCCATTACAACGGTATGAGTAGTTTTCCCCTAGGCCGTTCTAGTTATTCGTTTCGAGCATCAGAACTGCGAAAATTTGGAGTTTCTCAAGCGTTTCTTACCTCAAAACTGCCATATCTCGCGAACGGATTGACCAATCCGCAAAATTTCTCTTGCATCTGAAAGTAGAAAGTCGCTCCATTACAACGGTATGAGTAGTTTTCCCCTAGGCCGTTCTAGTTATTCGTTTCGAGCATCAGAACTGCGAAAATTTTGAGTTTCTCAAGCGTTTCTTACCTCAAAACTGCCATATCTCGCGAACGGATTGACCAATCCGCAAAGTTGCTGTTGCATCTGAAAGTAGAAGCTCGCCCCATTACAACGGTGTGAGTAGCTGTCCCCTAGGCCGTTCTAGTTATTCGTTTCGGGCATCAGAACTGCGAAAATTTGGAGTTTCTCAAGCGTTTCTTGCCTCAAAACTGCCATATCTCGCGAACGGATTGACCAATCCGCAAAGTTTCTGTTGCATCTGAAAGTAGAAACTCGCCCCATTACAACGGTATGAGCAGTTTTCCCCTAGGCCGTTCTAGTTATTCGTTTCGAGCATCAGAACTGCGAAGATTTGGAGTTTCTCAAGCGTTTCTTACCTCAAAACTGCCATATCTCGCGAACGGATTGACCAATCCGCAAAGTTTCTGTTGCATCTGAAAGTAGAAACTCGCCCCATTACAACGGTATGAGTAGTTTTCCCCTAGGCCGTTCTAGTTATTCGTTTCGAGCATCAGAACTGCGAAAATTTGTAGTTTCTCAAGCGTTTCTTACCTCAAAACTGCCATATCTCGCGAACGGATTGACCAATCCGCAAAATTTCTCTTGCATCTGAAAGTAGAAAGTCGCCCCATTACAACGGTATGAGTAGTTTTCCCCTAAGCCGTTCTAGTTATTCGTTTCGAGCATCAGAACTGCGAAAATTTTGAGTTTCTCAAGCGTTTCTTACCTCAAAACTGCCATATCTCGCGAACGGATTGACCAATCCGCAAAGTTGCTGTTGCATCTGAAAGTAGAAACTCGCCCCATTACAACGGTATGAGTAGTTTTCCCCTAGGCCGTTCTAGTTATTCGTTTCGAGCATCAGAACTGCGAAAATTTTGAGTTTCTCAAGCGTTTCTTACCTCAAAACTGCCATATCTCGCGAACGGATTGACCAATCCGCAAAGTTGCTGTTGCATCTGAAAGTAGAAACTCGCCCCATTACAACGGTGTGAGTAGCTGTCCCCTAGGCCGTTCTAGTTATTCGCTTCGAGCATCAGAACTGCGAAAATTTGGAGTTTCTCAAGCGTTTCTTACCTCAAAACTGCCATATCTCGCGAACGGATTGACCAATCCGCAAAATTTCTCTTGCATCTGAAAGTAGAAACTCGCCCCATTACAACGGTATGAGTAGTTTTCCCCTAGGCCGTTCTAGTTATTCGTTTCGAGCATCAGAACTGCGAAGATTTGGAGTTTCTCAAGCGTTTCTTACCTCAAAACTGCCATATCTCGCGAACGGATTGATCAATCCGCAAAATTTCTGTTGCATCTGAAAGTAGAAACTCGCCCCATTACAACGGTATGAGTAGTTTTACCCTAGGCCGTTCTAGTTATTCGTTTCGAGCATCAGAACTAAGAAAATTTGGAGTTTCTCAAGCGTTTCTTACTTCAAAACTGCCATATCTCGCGAACGGATTGACCAATCCGCAAAGTTGCTGTTGCATCTGAAAGTAGAAACTCGCCCCATTACAACGGTATGAGTAGTTTTCCCCTAGGCCGTTCTAGTTATTCGTTTCGAGCATCAGAACTGCGAAAATTTTGAGTTTCTCAAGCGTTTCTTACCTCAAAACTGCCATATCTCGCGAACGGATTGACCAATCCGCAAAGTTGCTGTTGCATCTGAAAGTAGAAACTCGCCCCATTACAACGGTGTGAGTAGCTGTCCCCTAGGCCGTTCTAGTTATTCGCTTCGAGCATCAGAACTGCGAAAATTTGGAGTTTCTCAAGCGTTTCTTACCTCAAAACTGCCATATCTCGCGAACGGATTGACCAATCCGCAAAATTTCTCTTGCATCTGAAAGTAGAAACTCGCCCCATTACAACGGTATGAGTAGTTTTCCCCTAGGCCGTTCTAGTTATTCGTTTCGAGCATCAGAACTGCGAAGATTTGGAGTTTCTCAAGCGTTTCTTACCTCAAAACTGCCATATCTCGCGAACGGATTGATCAATCCGCAAAATTTCTGTTGCATCTGAAAGTAGAAACTCGCCCCATTACAATGGTATGAGTAGTTTCCCCCTAGGCCCTTCTAGTTATTCGTTTCGAGCATCAGATCTGCGAAAATTTGGAGTTTCTCAAGCGTTTCTTACATCAAAACTGCCATATCTCGCGAACGGATTGACCAATCCGCAAAATTTCTCTTGCATCTGAAAGTAGAAACTCGCCCCATTACAACGGTATGAGTAGTTTTACCCTAGGCCGTTCTAGTTATTCGTTTCGAGCATCAGAACTAAGAAAATTTGGAGTTTCTCAAGCGTTTCTTACTTCAAAACTGCCATATCTCGCGAACGGATTGACCAATCCGCAAAGTTGCTGTTGCATCTGAAAGTAGAAACTCGCCCCATTACAACGGTATGAGTAGTTTTCCCCTAGGCCGTTCTAGTTATTCGTTTCGAGCATCAGAACTGCGAAAATTTGGAGTTTCTCAAGCGTTTCTTACCTCAAAACTGCCATATCTCGCGAACGGATTGGCCAATCCGCAAAATTTCTCTTGCATCTGAAAGTAGAAACTCGCCCCATTACAACGGTATGAGTAGTTTTCCCCTAGGCCGTTCTAGTTATTCGTTTCGAGCATCAGAACTGCGAAAATTTGGAGTTTCTCAAGCGTTTCTTACCTCAAAACTGCCATATCTCGCGAACGGATTGACCAATCCGCAAAGTTTCTGTTGCATCTGAAAGTAGAAACTCGCCCCATTACAACGGTATGAGTAGTTTTCCCCTAGGCCGTTCTAGTTATTCGTTTCGAGCATCAGAACTGCGAAAATTTGGAGTTTCTCAAGCGTTTCTTACCTCAAAACTGCCATATCTCGCGAACGGATTGACCAATCCGCAAAATTTCTCTTGCATCTGAAAGTAGAAAGTCGCCCCATTACAACGGTATGAGTAGTTTTCCCCTAGGCCGTTCTAGTTATTCGTTTCGAGCATCAGAACTGCGAAAATTTTGAGTTTCTCAAGCGTTTCTTACCTCAAAACTGCCATATCTCGCGAACGGATTGACCAATCCGCAAAGTTGCTGTTGCATCTGAAAGTAGAAGCTCGCCCCATTACAACGGTGTGAGTAGCTGTCCCCTAGGCCGTTCTAGTTATTCGTTTCGGGCATCAGAACTGCGAAAATTTGGAGTTTCTCAAGCGTTTCTTACCTCAAAACTGCCATATCTCGCGAACGGATTGACCAATCCGCAAAGTTTCTGTTGCATCTGAAAGTAGAAACTCGCCCCATTACAACGGTATGAGCAGTTTTCCCCTAGGCCGTTCTAGTTATTCGTTTCGAGCATCAGAACTGCGAAGATTTGGAGTTTCTCAAGCGTTTCTTACCTCAAAACTGCCATATCTCGCGAACGGATTGACCAATCCGCAAAGTTTCTGTTGCATCTGAAAGTAGAAACTCGCCCCATTACAACGGTATGAGTAGTTTTCCCCTAGGCCATTCTAGTTATTCGTTTCGAGCATCAGAACTGCGAAAATTTGGAGTTTCTCAAGCGTTTCTTACCTCAAAACTGCCATATCTCGCGAACGGATTGACAAATCCGCAAAATTTCTCTTGCATCTGAAAGTAGAAAGTCGCCCCATTACAACGGTATGAGTAGTTTTCCCCTAAGCCGTTCTAGTTATTCGTTTCGAGCATCAGAACTGCGAAAATTTTGAGTTTCTCAAGCGTGTCTTACCTCAAAACTGCCATATCTCGCGAACGGATTGACCAATCCGCAAAGTTGCTGTTGCATCTGAAAGTAGAAACTCGCCCCATTACAACGGTATGAGTAGTTTTCCCCTAGGCCGTTCTAGTTATTCGTTTCGAGCATCAGAACTGCGAAAATTTTGAGTTTCTCAAGCGTTTCTTACCTCAAAACTGCCATATCTCGCGAACGGATTGACCAATCCGCAAAGTTGCTGTTGCATCTGAAAGTAGAAGCTCGCCCCATTACAACGGTGTGAGTAGCTGTCCCCTAGGCCGTTCTAGTTATTCGTTTCGGGCATCAGAACTGCGAAAATTTGGAGTTTCTCAAGCGTTTCTTACCTCAAAACTGCCATATCTCGCGAACGGATTGACCAATCCGCAAAGTTTCTGTTGCATCTGAAAGTAGAAACTCGCCCCATTACAACGGTATGAGCAGTTTTCCCCTAGGCCGTTCTAGTTATTCGTTTCGAGCATCAGAACTGCGAAGATTTGGAGTTTCTCAAGCGTTTCTTACCTCAAAACTGCCATATCTCGCGAACGGATTGACCAATCCGCAAAGTTTCTGTTGCATCTGAAAGTAGAAACTCGCCCCATTACAACGCTATGAGTAGTTTTCCCCTAGGCCGTTCTAGTTATTCGTTTCGAGCATCAGAACTGCGAAAATTTGGAGTTTCTCAAGCGTTTCTTACCTCAAAACTGCCATATCTCGCGAACGGATTGACCAATCCGCAAAATTTCTCTTGCATCTGAAAGTAGAAAGTCGCCCCATTACAACGGTATGAGTAGTTTTCCCCTAAGCCGTTCTAGTTATTCGTTTCGAGCATCAGAACTGCGAAAATTTTGAGTTTCTCAAGCGTTTCTTACCTCAAAACTGCCATATCTCGCGAACGGATTGACCAATCCGCAAAGTTGCTGTTGCATCTGAAAGTAGAAACTCGCCCCATTACAACGGTATGAGTAGTTTTCCCCTAGGCCGTTCTAGTTATTCGTTTCGAGCATCAGAACTGCGAAAATTTTGAGTTTCTCAAGCGTTTCTTACCTCAAAACTGCCATATCTCGCGAACGGATTGACCAATCCGCAAAGTTGCTGTTGCATCTGAAAGTAGAAACTCGCCCCATTACAACGGTGTGAGTAGCTGTCCCCTAGGCCGTTCTAGTTATTCGTTTCGAGCATCAGAACTGCGAAAATTTGGAGTTTCTCAAGCGTTTCTTACCTCAAAACTGCCATATCTCGCTAACGGATTGACCAATCCGCAAAGTTTCTGTTGCATCTGAAAGTAGAAACTCGCCCCATTACATCGATATGAGCAGTTTTCCCCTAGGCCGTTCTAGTTATTCGTTTCGAGCATCAGAACTGCGAAAATTTTGAGTTTCTCAAGCGTTTCTTACCTCAAAACTGCCATATCTCGCGAACGGATTGACCAATCCGCAAAGTTTCTGTTGCATCTGAAAGTAGAAACTCGCCCCATTACAACGGTATGAGTAGTTTTCCCCTAGGCCGTTCTAGTTATTCGTTTCGAGCATCAGAACTGCGAAAAATTGGAGTTTCTCAAGCGTTTCTTACCTCAAAACTGCCATATCTCGCGAACGGATTGACCAATCCGCAAAGTTTCTGTTGCATCTGAAAGTAGAAACTCGCCCCATTACAACGATATGAGTAGTTTTCCCCTAGGCCGTTCTAGTTATTCGTTTCGAGCATCAGAACTGCGAAAATTTTGAGTTTCTCAAGCGTTTCTTACCTCAAAACTGCCATATCTCGCGAACGGATTGACCAATCCGCAAAGTTTCTGTTGCATCTGAAAGTAGAAACTCGCCCCATTACAACGGTATGAGTAGTTTTCCCCTAGGCCGTTCTAGTTATTCGTTTCGAGCATCAGAACTGCGAAAATTTGGAGTTTCTCAAGCGTTTCTTACCTCAAAACTGCCATATCTCGCGAACGGATTGGCCAATCCGCAAAATTTCTCTTGCATCTGAAAGTAGAAACTCGCCCCATTACAACGGTATGAGTAGTTTTCCCCTAGGCCGTTCTAGTTATTCGTTTCGAGCATCAGAACTGCGAAAATTTGGAGTTTCTCAAGCGTTTCTTACCTCAAAACTGCTATATCTCGCGAACGGATTGACCAATCCGCAAAGTTTCTGTTGCATCTGAAAGTAGAAACTCGCCCCATTACAACGGTATGAGTAGTTTTCCCCTAGGCCGTTCTAGTTATTCGTTTCGAGCATCAGAACTGCGAAAATTTGGAGTTTCTCAAGCGTTTCTTACCTCAAAACTGCCATATCTCGCGAACGGATTGACCAATCCGCAAAATTTCTCTTGCATCTGAAAGTAGAAAGTCGCCCCATTACAACGGTATGAGTAGTTTTCCCCTAGGCCGTTCTAGTTATTCGTTTCGAGCATCAGAACTGCGAAAATTTTGAGTTTCTCAAGCGTTTCTTACCTCAAAACTGCCATATCTCGCGAACGGATTGACCAATCCGCAAAATTTCTCTTGCATCTGAAAGTAGAAAGTCGCCCCATTACAACGGTATGAGTAGTTTTCCCCTAAGCCGTTCTAGTTATTCGTTTCGAGCATCAGAACTGCGAAAATTTTGAGTTTCTCAAGCGTGTCTTACCTCAAAACTGCCATATCTCGCGAACGGATTGACCAATCCGCAAAGTTGCTGTTGCATCTGAAAGTAGAAACTCGCCCCATTACAACGGTATGAGTAGTTTTCCCCTAGGCCGTTCTAGTTATTCGGTTCGAGCATCAGAACTGCGAAAATTTGGAGTTTCTCAAGCGTTTCTTACCTCAAAACTGCCATATCTCGCGAACGGATTGACCAATCCGCAAAATTTCTCTTGCATCTGAAAGTAGAAAGTCGCTCCATTACAACGGTATGAGTAGTTTTCCCCTAGGCCGTTCTAGTTATTCGTTTCGAGCATCAGAACTGCGAAAATTTTGAGTTTCTCAAGCGTTTCTTACCTCAAAACTGCCATATCTCGCGAACGGATTGACCAATCCGCAAAGTTGCTGTTGCATCTGAAAGTAGAAGCTCGCCCCATTACAACGGTGTGAGTAGCTGTCCCCTAGGCCGTTCTAGTTATTCGTTTCGGGCATCAGAACTGCGAAAATTTGGAGTTTCTCAAGCGTTTCTTACCTCAAAACTGCCATATCTCGCGAACGGATTGACCAATCCGCAAAGTTTCTGTTGCATCTGAAAGTAGAAACTCGCCCCATTACAACGGTATGAGTAGTTTTCCCCTAGGCCGTTCTAGTTATTCGTTTCGAGCATCAGAACTGCGAAAATTTGGAGTTTCTCAAGCGTTTCTTACCTCAAAACTGCCATATCTCGCGAACGGATTGGCCAATCCGCAAAATTTCTCTTGCATCTGAAAGTAGAAACTCGCCCCATTACAACGGTATGTGTAGTTTTCCCCTAGGCCGTTCTAGTTATTCGTTTCGAGCATCAGAACTGCGAAAATTTGGAGTTTCTCAAGCGTTTCTTACCTCAAAACTGCTATATCTCGCGAACGGATTGACCAATCCGCAAAGTTTCTGTTGCATCTGAAAGTAGAAACTCGCCCCATTACAACGGTATGAGTAGTTTTCCCCTAGGCCGTTCTAGTTATTCGTTTCGAGCATCAGAACTGCGAAAATTTGGAGTTTCTCAAGCGTTTCTTACCTCAAAACTGCCATATCTCGCGAACGGATTGACCAATCCGCAAAATTTCTCTTGCATCTGAAAGTAGAAAGTCGCCCCATTACAACGGTATGAGTAGTTTTCCCCTAGGCCGTTCTAGTTATTCGTTTCGAGCATCAGAACTGCGAAAATTTTGAGTTTCTCAAGCGTTTCTTACCTCAAAACTGCCATATCTCGCGAACGGATTGACCAATCCGCAAAATTTCTCTTGCATCTGAAAGTAGAAAGTCGCCCCATTACAACGGTATGAGTAGTTTTCCCCTAAGCCGTTCTAGTTATTCGTTTCGAGCATCAGAACTGCGAAAATTTTGAGTTTCTCAAGCGTGTCTTACCTCAAAACTGCCATATCTCGCGAACGGATTGACCAATCCGCAAAGTTGCTGTTGCATCTGAAAGTAGAAACTCGCCCCATTACAACGGTATGAGTAGTTTTCCCCTAGGCCGTTCTAGTTATTCGTTTCGAGCATCAGAACTGCGAAAATTTGGAGTTTCTCAAGCGTTTCTTACCTCAAAACTGCCATATCTCGCGAACGGATTGACCAATCCGCAAAATTTCTCTTGCATCTGAAAGTAGAAAGTCGCTCCATTACAACGGTATGAGTAGTTTTCCCCTAGGCCGTTCTAGTTATTCGTTTCGAGCATCAGAACTGCGAAAATTTTGAGTTTCTCAAGCATTTCTTACCTCAAAACTGCCATATCTCGCGAACGGATTGACCAATCCGCAAAGTTTCTGTTGCATCTGAAAGTAGAAGCTCGCCCCATTACAACGGTGTGAGTAGCTGTCCCCTAGGCCGTTCTAGTTATTCGTTTCGGGCATCAGAACTGCGAAAATTTGGAGTTTCTCAAGCGTTTCTTACCTCAAAACTGCCATATCTCGCGAACGGATTGACCAATCCGCAAAGTTTCTGTTGCATCTGAAAGTAGAAACTCGCCCCATTACAACGGTATGAGCAGTTTTCCCCTAGGCCGTTCTAGTTATTCGTTTCGAGCATCAGAACTGCGAAGATTTGGAGTTTCTCAAGCGTTTCTTACCTCAAAACTGCCATATCTCGCGAACGGATTGACCAATCCGCAAAGTTTCTGTTGCATCTGAAAGTAGAAACTCGCCCCATTACAACGCTATGAGTAGTTTTCCCCTAGGCCGTTCTAGTTATTCGTTTCGAGCATCAGAACTGCGAAAATTTGGAGTTTCTCAAGCGTTTCTTACCTCAAAACTGCCATATCTCGCGAACGGATTGACCAATCCGCAAAATTTCTCTTGCATCTGAAAGTAGAAAGTCGCCCCATTACAACGGTATGAGTAGTTTTCCCCTAAGCCGTTCTAGTTATTCGTTTCGAGCATCAGAACTGCGAAAATTTTGAGTTTCTCAAGCGTTTCTTACCTCAAAACTGCCATATCTCGCGAACGGATTGACCAATCCGCAAAGTTGCTGTTGCATCTGAAAGTAGAAACTCGCCCCATTACAACGGTATGAGTAGTTTTCCCCTAGGCCGTTCTAGTTATTCGTTTCGAGCATCAGAACTGGGAAAATTTTGAGTTTCTCAAGCGTTTCTTACCTCAAAACTGCCATATCTCGCGAACGGATTGACCAATCCGCAAAGTTGCTGTTGCATCTGAAAGTAGAAACTCGCCCCATTACAACGGTGTGAGTAGCTGTCCCCTAGGCCGTTCTAGTTATTCGTTTCGAGCATCAGAACTGCGAAAATTTGGAGTTTCTCAAGCGTTTCTTACCTCAAAACTGCCATATCTCGCTAACGGATTGACCAATCCGCAAAGTTTCTGTTGCATCTGAAAGTAGAAACTCGCCCCATTACATCGATATGAGCAGTTTTCCCCTAGGCCGTTCTAGTTATTCGTTTCGAGCATCAGAACTGCGAAAATTTTGAGTTTCTCAAGCGTTTCTTACCTCAAAACTGCCATATCTCGCGAACGGATTGACCAATCCGCAAAGTTTCTGTTGCATCTGAAAGTAGAAACTCGCCCCATTACAACGGTATGAGTAGTTTTCCCCTAGGCCGTTCTAGTTATTCGTTTCGAGCATCAGAACTGCGAAAAATTGGAGTTTCTCAAGCGTTTCTTACCTCAAAACTGCCATATCTCGCGAACGGATTGACCAATCCGCAAAGTTTCTGTTGCATCTGAAAGTAGAAACTCGCCCCATTACAACGATATGAGTAGTTTTCCCCTAGGCCGTTCTAGTTATTCGTTTCGAGCATCAGAACTGCGAAAATTTTGAGTTTCTCAAGCGTTTCTTACCTCAAAACTGCCATATCTCGCGAACGGATTGACCAATCCGCAAAGTTTCTGTTGCATCTGAAAGTAGAAACTCGCCCCATTACAACGGTATGAGTAGTTTTCCCCTAGGCCGTTCTAGTTATTCGTTTCGAGCATCAGAACTGCGAAAATTTGGAGTTTCTCAAGCGTTTCTTACCTCAAAACTGCCATATCTCGCGAACGGATTGGCCAATCCGCAAAATTTCTCTTGCATCTGAAAGTAGAAACTCGCCCCATTACAACGGTATGAGTAGTTTTCCCCTAGGCCGTTCTAGTTATTCGTTTCGAGCATCAGAACTGCGAAAATTTGGAGTTTCTCAAGCGTTTCTTACCTCAAAACTGCTATATCTCGCGAACGGATTGACCAATCCGCAAAGTTTCTGTTGCATCTGAAAGTAGAAACTCGCCCCATTACAACGGTATGAGTAGTTTTCCCCTAGGCCGTTCTAGTTATTCGTTTCGAGCATCAGAACTGCGAAAATTTGGAGTTTCTCAAGCGTTTCTTACCTCAAAACTGCCATATCTCGCGAACGGATTGACCAATCCGCAAAATTTCTCTTGCATCTGAAAGTAGAAAGTCGCCCCATTACAACGGTATGAGTAGTTTTCCCCTAAGCCGTTCTAGTTATTCGTTTCGAGCATCAGAACTGCGAAAATTTTGAGTTTCTCAAGCGTTTCTTACCTCAAAACTGCCATATCTCGCGAACGGATTGACCAATCCGCAAAGTTGCTGTTGCATCTGAAAGTAGAAGCTCGCCCCATTACAACGGTGTGAGTAGCTGTCCCCTAGGCCGTTCTAGTTATTCGTTTCGGGCATCAGAACTGCGAAAATTTGGAGTTTCTCAAGCGTTTCTTACCTCAAAACTGCCATATCTCGCGAACGGATTGACCAATCCGCAAAGTTTCTGTTGCATCTGAAAGTAGAAACTCGCCCCATTACAACGGTATGAGCAGTTTTCCCCTAGGCCGTTCTAGTTATTCGTTTCGAGCATCAGAACTGCGAAGATTTGGAGTTTCTCAAGCGTTTCTTACCTCAAAACTGCCATATCTCGCGAACGGATTGACCAATCCGCAAAGTTTCTGTTGCATCTGAAAGTAGAAACTCGCTCCATTACAACGGTATGAGTAGTTTTCCCCTAGGCCGTTCTAGTTATTCGTTTCGAGCATCAGAACTGCGAAAATTTGGAGTTTATCAAGCGTTTCTTACCTCAAAACTGCCATATCTCGCGAACGGATTGACCAATCCGCAAAATTTTTCTTGCATCTGAAAGTAGAAAGTCGCCCCATTACAACGGTATGAGTAGTTTTCCCCTAAGCCGTTCTAGTTATTCGTTTCGAGCATCAGAACTGCGAAAATTTTGAGTTTCTCAAGCGTTTCTTACCTCAAAACTGCCATATCTCGCGAACGGATTGACCAATCCGCAAAGTTGCTGTTGCATCTGAAAGTAGAAACTCGCCCCATTACAACGGTGTGAGTAGCTGTCCCCTAGGCCGTTCTAGTTATTCGTTTCGAGCATCAGAACTGCGAAAATTTGGAGTTTCTCAAGCGTTTCTTACCTCATAACTGCCATATCTCGCGAACGGATTGACCAATCCGCAAAGTTTCTGTTGCATCTGAAAGTAGAAACTCGCCCCATTACAACGGTGTGAGTAGCTGTCCCCTAGGCCGTTCTAGTTATTCGTTTCGAGCATCAGAACTGCGAAAATTTGGAGTTTCTCAAGCGTTTCTTACCTCAAAACTGCCATATCTCGCGAACGGATTGACCAATCCGCAAAGTTTCTGTTGCATCTGAAAGTAGAAACTCGCTCCATTACAACGGTATGAGTAGTTTTCCCCTAGGCCGTTCTAGTTATTCGTTTCGAGCATCAGAACTGCGAAAATTTGGAGTTTATCAAGCGTTTCTTACCTCAAAACTGCCATATCTCGCGAACGGATTGACCAATCCGCAAAATTTCTCTTGCATCTGAAAGTAGAAAGTCGCCCCATTACAACGGTATGAGTAGTTTTCCCCTAAGCCGTTCTAGTTATTCGTTTCGAGCATCAGAACTGCGAAAATTTTGAGTTTCTCAAGCGTTTCTTACCTCAAAACTGCCATATCTCGCGAACGGATTGACCAATCCGCAAAGTTTCTGTTGCATCTGAAAGTAGAAACTCGCCCCATTACAACGGTATGAGTAGTTTTCCCCTAGGCCGTTCTAGTTATTCGTTTCGAGCATCAGAACTGCGAAAAATTGGAGTTTCTCAAGCGTTTCTTACCTCAAAACTGCCATATCTCGCGAACGGATTGACCAATCCGCAAAGTTTCTGTTGCATCTGAAAGTAGAAACTCGCCCCATTACAACGATATGAGTAGTTTTCCCCTAGGCCGTTCTAGTTATTCGTTTCGAGCATCAGAACTGCGAAAATTTTGAGTTTCTCAAGCGTTTCTTACCTCAAAACTGCCATATCTCGCGAACGGATTGACCAATCCGCAAAGTTTCTGTTGCATCTGAAAGTAGAAACTCGCCCCATTACAACGGTATGAGTAGTTTTCCCCTAGGCCGTTCTAGTTATTCGTTTCGAGCATCAGAACTGCGAAAATTTGGAGTTTCTCAAGCGTTTCTTACCTCAAAACTGCCATATCTCGCGAACGGATTGGCCAATCCGCAAAATTTCTCTTGCATCTGAAAGTAGAAACTCGCCCCATTACAACGGTATGAGTAGTTTTCCCCTAGGCCGTTCTAGTTATTCGTTTCGAGCATCAGAACTGCGAAAATTTGGAGTTCCTCAAGCGTTTCTTACCTCAAAACTGCTATATCTCGCGAACGGATTGACCAATCCGCAAAGTTTCTGTTGCATCTGAAAGTAGAAACTCGCCCCATTACAACGGTATGAGTAGTTTTCCCCTAGGCCGTTCTAGTTATTCGTTTCGAGCATCAGAACTGCGAAAATTTGGAGTTTCTCAAGCGTTTCTTACCTCAAAACTGCCATATCTCGCGAACGGATTGACCAATCCGCAAAATTTCTCTTGCATCTGAAAGTAGAAAGTCGCCCCATTACAACGGTATGAGTAGTTTTCCCCTAAGCCGTTCTAGTTATTCGTTTCGAGCATCAGAACTGCGAAAATTTTGAGTTTCTCAAGCGTTTCTTACCTCAAAACTGCCATATCTCGCGAACGGATTGACCAATCCGCAAAGTTGCTGTTGCATCTGAAAGTAGAAGCTCGCCCCATTACAACGGTGTGAGTAGCTGTCCCCTAGGCCGTTCTAGTTATTCGTTTCGGGCATCAGAACTGCGAAAATTTGGAGTTTCTCAAGCGTTTCTTACCTCAAAACTGCCATATCTCGCGAACGGATTGACCAATCCGCAAAGTTTCTGTTGCATCTGAAAGTAGAAACTCGCCCCATTACAACGGTATGAGCAGTTTTCCCATAGGCCGTTCTAGTTATTCGTTTCGAGCATCAGAACTGCGAAGATTTGGAGTTTCTCAAGCGTTTCTTACCTCAAAACTGCCATATCTCGCGAACGGATTGACCAATCCGCAAAGTTTCTGTTGCATCTGAAAGTAGAAACTCGCTCCATTACAACGGTATGAGTAGTTTTCCCCTAGGCCGTTCTAGTTATTCGTTTCGAGCATCAGAACTGCGAAAATTTGGAGTTTATCAAGCGTTTCTTACCTCAAAACTGCCATATCTCGCGAACGGATTGACCAATCCGCAAAATTTTTCTTGCATCTGAAAGTAGAAAGTCGCCCCATTACAACGGTATGAGTAGTTTTCCCCTAAGCCGTTCTAGTTATTCGTTTCGAGCATCAGAACTGCGAAAATTTTGAGTTTCTCAAGCGTTTCTTACCTCAAAACTGCCATATCTCGCGAACGGATTGACCAATCCGCAAAGTTGCTGTTGCATCTGAAAGTAGAAACTCGCCCCATTACAACGGTGTGAGTAGCTGTCCCCTAGGCCGTTCTAGTTATTCGTTTCGAGCATCAGAACTGCGAAAATTTGGAGTTTCTCAAGCGTTTCTTACCTCATAACTGCCATATCTCGCGAACGGATTGACCAATCCGCAAAGTTTCTGTTGCATCTGAAAGTAGAAACTCGCCCCATTACAACGGTGTGAGTAGCTGTCCCCTAGGCCGTTCTAGTTATTCGTTTCGAGCATCAGAACTGCGAAAATTTGGAGTTTCTCAAGCGTTTCTTACCTCAAAACTGCCATATCTCGCGAACGGATTGACCAATCCGCAAAGTTTCTGTTGCATCTGAAAGTAGAAACTCGCTCCATTACAACGGTATGAGTAGTTTTCCCCTAGGCCGTTCTAGTTATTCGTTTCGAGCATCAGAACTGCGAAAATTTGGAGTTTATCAAGCGTTTCTTACCTCAAAACTGCCATATCTCGCGAACGGATTGACCAATCCGCAAAATTTCTCTTGCATCTGAAAGTAGAAAGTCGCCCCATTACAACGGTATGAGTAGTTTTCCCCTAAGCCGTTCTAGTTATTCGTTTCGAGCATCAGAACTGCGAAAATTTTGAGTTTCTCAAGCGTTTCTTACCTCAAAACTGCCATATCTCGCGAACGGATTGACCAATCCGCAAAGTTGCTGTTGCATCTGAAAGTAGAAACTCGCCCCATTACAACGGTGTGAGTAGCTGTCCCCTAGGCCGTTCTAGTTATTCGTTTCGAGCATCAGAACTGCGAAAATTTTGAGTTTCTCAAGCGTTTCTTACCTCAAAACTGCCATATCTCGCGAACACAATGACCAATCCGCAAAGTTTCTGTTGCATCTGAAAGTAGAAACTCGCCCCATTACAACGGTATGAGTAGTTTTCCCCTAGGCCGTTCCAGTTATTCGTTTCGAGCATCAGAACTGCGAAAATTTTGAGTTTCTCAAGCGTTTCTTACCTCAAAACTGCCATATCTCGCGAACGGATTGACCAATCCGCAAAATTTCTCTTGCATCTGAAAGTAGAAACTCGCCCCATTACAACGGTATGAGCAGTTTTCCCCTAGGCCGTTCTAGTTATTCGTTTCGAGCATCAGAACTGCGAAGATTTGGAGTTTCTCAAGCGTTTCTTACCTCAAAACTGCCATATCTCGCGAACGGATTGACCAATCCGCAAAATTTCTCTTGCATCTGAAAGTAGAAACTCGCCCCATTACAACGGTATGAGTAGTTTTCCCCTAGGCCGTTCTAGTTATTCGTTTCGAGCATCAGAACTGCGAAAATTTTGAGTTTCTCAAGCGTTTCTTACCTCAAAACTGCCATATCTCGCGAACGGATTGACCAATCCGCAAAATTTCTCTTGCATCTGAAAGTAGAAACTCGCCCCATTACAACGGTATGAGCAGTTTTCCCCTAGGCCGTTCTAGTTATTCGTTTCGAGCATGAGAACTGCGAAGATTTGGAGTTTCTCAAGCGTTTCTTACCTCAAAACTGCCATATCTCGCGAACGGATTGACCAATCCGCAAAGTTTCTGTTGCATCTGAAAGTAGAAACTCGCCCCATTACATCGATATGAGCAGTTTTCCCCTAGGCCGTCCTAGTTATTCGTTTCGAGCATCAGAACTGCGAAGATTTGGAGTTTCTCAAGCGTTTCTTACCTCAAAACTGCCATATCTCGCGAACGGATTGACCAATCCGCAAAGTTTCTGTTGCATCTGAAAGCAGAAACTCGCCCCATTACAACGGTATGAGTAGTTTTCCCCTAGGCCGTTCTAGTTATTCGTTTCGAGCATCAGAACTGCGAAAATTTTGAGTTTCTCAAGCGTTTCTTACCTCAAAACTGCCATATCTCGCGAACACAATGACCAATCCGCAAAGTTTCTGTTGCATCTGAAAGTAGAAACTCGCCCCATTACAACGGTATGAGTAGTTTTCCCCTAGGCCGTTCTAGTTATTCGTTTCGAGCATCAGAACTGCGAAAATTTTGAGTTTCTCAAGCGTTTCTTACCTCAAAACTGCCATATCTCGCGAACGGATTGACCAATCCGCAAAATTTCTCTTGCATCTGAAAGTAGAAACTCGCCCCATTACAATTGTATGAGCAGTTTTCCCCTAGGCCCTTCTAGTTATTCGTTTCGAGCATCAGAACTGCGAAGATTTGGAATTTCTCAAGCGTTTCTTACCTCAAAACTGCCATATCTCGCGAACGGATTGGCCAATCCGCAAAGTTGCTGTTGCATCTGAAAGTAGAAACTCGCCCCATTACAACGGTATGAGTAGTTTTCCCCTAGGCCGTTCTAGTTATTCGTTTCGAGCATCAGAACTGCGAAAATTTTGAGTTTCTCAAGCGTTTCTTACCTCAAAACTGCCATATCTCGCGAACGGATTGACCAATCCGCAAAGTTGCTGTTGCATCTGAAAGTAGAAACTCGCCCCATTACAACGGTGTGAGTAGCTGTCCCCTAGGCCGTTCTAGGTATTCGTTTCGAGCATCAGAACTGCGAAAATTTGGAGTTTCTCAAGCGTTTCTTACCTCAAAACTGCCATATCTCGCGAACGGATTGACCAATCCGCAAAGTTTCTGTTGCATCTGAAAGTAGAAACTCGCGCCATTACAACGGTATGAGCAGTTTTCCCCTAGGCCGTTCTAGTTATTCGTTTCGAGCATCATAACTGCGAAGATTTGGAGTTTCTCAAGCGTTTCTTACCTCAAAACTGCCATATCTCGCGAACGGATTGACCAATCCGCAAAGTTTCTGTTGCATCTGAAAGTAGAAACTCGCCCCATTACAACGGTATGAGTAGTTTTCCCCTAGGCCGTTCCAGTTATTCGTTTCGAGCATCAGAACTGCGAAAATTTGGAGTTTCTCAAGCGTTTCTTACCTCAAAACTGCCATATCTCGCGAACGGATTGGCCAATCCGCAAAATTTCTCTTGCATCTGAAAGTAGAAACTCGCCCCATTACAACGGTATGAGTAGTTTTTCCCTAGGCCGTTCTAGTTATTCGTTTCGAGCATCAGAACTGCGAAGATTTGGAGTTTCTCAAGCGTTTCTTACCTCAAAACTGCCATATCTCGCGAACGGATTGACCAATCCGCAAAGTTTCTGTTGCATCTGAAAGTAGAAACTCGCCCCATTACAACGGTATGAGCAGTTTTCCCCTAGGCCGTTCTGGTTATTCGTTTCGAGCATCAGCACTGCGAAGATTCGGAGTTTCTCAAGCGTTTCTTACCTCAAAACTGCCATATCTCGCGAACGGATTGACCAATCCGCAAAATTTCTCTTGCATCTGAAAGTAGAAACTCGCCCCATTACAACGGTATGAGCAGTTTTCCCCTAGGCCGTTCTAGTTATTCGTTTCGAGCATCAGAACTGCGAAGATTTCGAGTTTCTCAAGCGTTTCTTACCTCAAAACTGCCATATCTCGCGAACGGATTGGCCAATCCGCAAAATTTCTCTTGCATCTGAAAGTAGAAACTCGCCCCATTACAACGGTATGAGCAGTTTTCCCCTAGGCCGTTCTGGTTATTCGTTTCGAGCATCAGAACTGCGAAGATTCGGAGTTTCTCAAGCGTTTCTTACCTCAAAACTGCCATATCTCGCGAACGGATTGACCAATCCGCAAAGTTTCTGTTGCATCTGAAAGTAGAAACTCGCCCCATTACAACGGTATGAGTAGTTTTCCCCTAGGCCGTTCTAGTTATTCGTTTCGAGCATCAGAACTGCGAAAATTTGGAGTTTCTCAAGCGTTTCTTACCTCAAAACTGCCATATCTCGCGAACGGATTGACCAATCCGCAAAATTTCTCTTGCATCTGAAAGTAGAAACTCGCCCCATTACAACGGTATGAGCAGTTTTCCCCTAGGCCGTTCTAGTTATTCGTTTCGAGCATCAGAACTGCGAAAATTTCGAGTTTCTCAAGCGTTTCTTACCTCAAAACTGCCATATCTCGCGAACGGATTGACCAATCCGCAAAATTTCTCTTGCATCTGAAAGTAGAAACTCGCCCCATTACAACGGTATGAGCAGTTTTCCCCTAGGCCGTTCTAGTTATTCGTTTCGAGCATCAGAACTGCGAAGATTTGGAGTTTCTCAAGCGTTTCTTACCTCAAAACTGCCATATCTCGCGAACGGATTGACCAATCCGCAAAATTTCTCTTGCATCTGAAAGTAGAAACTCGCCCCATTACAACGGTATGAGCAGTTTTCCCCTAGGCCGTTCTAGTTATTCGTTTCGAGCATCAGAACTGCGAAGATTTGGAGTTTCTCAAGCGTTTCTTACCTCAAAACTGCCATATCTCGCGAACGGATTGACCAATCCGCAAAGTTTCTGTTGCATCTGAAAGTAGAAACTCGCCCCATTACAACGGTATGAGTAGTTTTCCCCTAGGCCGTTCTAGTTATTCGTTTCGAGCATCAGAACTGCGAAAATTTGGAGTTTCTCAAGCGTTTCTTACCTCAAAACTGCCATATCTCGCGAACGGATTGACCAATCCGCAAAATTTCTCTTGCATCTGAAAGTAGAAAGTCGCCCCATTACAACGGTATGAGTAGTTTTCCCCTAAGCCGTTCTAGTTATTCGTTTCGAGCATCAGAACTGCGAAAATTTTGAGTTTCTCAAGCGTTTCTTACCTCAAAACTGCCATATCTCGCGAACGGATTGACCAATCCTCAAAGTTGCTGTTGCATCTGAAAGTAGAAACTCGCCCCATTACAACGGTGTGAGTAGCTGTCCCCTAGGCCGTTCTAGTTATTCGTTTCGAGCATCAGAACTGCGAAAATTTGGAGTTTCTCAAGCGTTTCTTACCTCAAAACTGCCATATCTCGCGAACGGATTGACCAATCCGCAAAGTTTCTGTTGCATCTGAAAGTAGAAACTCGCCCCATTACATCGATATGAGCAGTTTTCCCCTAGGCCGTTCTAGTTATTCGTTTCGAGCATCAGAACTGCGAAGATTTGGAGTTTCTCAAGCGTTTCTTACCTCAAAACTGCCATATCTCGCGAACGGATTGACCAATCCGCAAAGTTTCTGTTGCATCTGAAAGCAGAAACTCGCCCCATTACAACGGTATGAGTAGTTTTCCCCTAGGCCGTTCTAGTTATTCGTTTCGAGCATCAGAACTGCGAAAATTTTGAGTTTCTCAAGCGTTTCTTACCTCAAAACTGCCATATCTCGCGAACGGATTGACCAATCCGCAAAATTTCTCTTGCATCTGAAAGTAGAAACTCGCCCCATTACAATTGTATGAGCAGTTTTCCCCTAGGCCCTTCTAGTTATTCGTTTCGAGCATCAGAACTGCGAAGATTTGGAATTTCTCAAGCGTTTCTTACCTCAAAACTGCCATATCTCGCGAACGGATTGGCCAATCCGCAAAGTTGCTGTTGCATCTGAAAGTAGAAACTCGCCCCATTACAACGGTATGAGTAGTTTTCCCCTAGGCCGTTCTAGTTATTCGTTTCGAGCATCAGAACTGCGAAAATTTTGAGTTTCTCAAGCGTTTCTTACCTCAAAACTGCCATATCTCGCGAACGGATTGACCAATCCGCAAAGTTGCTGTTGCATCTGAAAGTAGAAACTCGCCCCATTACAACGGTGTGAGTAGCTGTCCCCTAGGCCGTTCTAGTTATTCGTTTCGAGCATCAGAACTGCGAAAATTTGGAGTTTCTCAAGCGTTTCTTACCTCAAAACTGCCATATCTCGCGAACGGATTGACCAATCCGCAAAATTTCTCTTGCATCTGAAAGTAGAAACTCGCCCCATTACAACGGTATGAGCAGTTTTCCCCTAGGCCGTTCTAGTTATTCGTTTCGAGCATCAGAACTGCGAAGATTTGGAGTTTCTCAAGCGTTTCTTACCTCAAAACTGCCATATCTCGCGAACGGATTGACCAATCCGCAAAATTTCTCTTGCATCTGAAAGTAGAAACTCGCCCCATTACAACGGTATGAGCAGTTTTCCCCTAGGCCGTTCTAGTTATTCGTTTCGAGCATCAGAACTGCGAAGATTTGGAGTTTCTCAAGCGTTTCTTACCTCAAAACTGCCATATCTCGCGAACGGATTGACCAATCCGCAAAATTTCTCTTGCATCTGAAAGTAGAAACTCGCCCCATTACAACGGTATGAGCAGTTTTCCCCTAGGCCGTTCTAGTTATTCGTTTCGAGCATCAGAACTGCGAAGATTTGGAGTTTCTCAAGCGTTTCTTACCTCAAAACTGCCATATCTCGCGAACGGATTGACCAATCCGCAAAGTTTCTGTTGCATCTGAAAGTAGAAACTCGCCCCATTACAACGGTATGAGTAGTTTTCCCCTAGGCCGTTCTAGTTATTCGTTTCGAGCATCAGAACTGCGAAAATTTGGAGTTTCTCAAGCGTTTCTTACCTCAAAACTGCCATATCTCGCGAACGGATTGACCAATCCGCAAAATTTCTCTTGCATCTGAAAGTAGAAAGTCGCCCCATTACAACGGTATGAGTAGTTTTCCCCTAAGCCGTTCTAGTTATTCGTTTCGAGCATCAGAACTGCGAAAATTTTGAGTTTCTCAAGCGTTTCTTACCTCAAAACTGCCATATCTCGCGAACGGATTGACCAATCCTCAAAGTTGCTGTTGCATCTGAAAGTAGAAACTCGCCCCATTACAACGGTGTGAGTAGCTGTCCCCTAGGCCGTTCTAGTTATTCGTTTCGAGCATCAGAACTGCGAAAATTTGGAGTTTCTCAAGCGTTTCTTACCTCAAAACTGCCATATCTCGCGAACGGATTGACCAATCCGCAAAGTTTCTGTTGCATCTGAAAGTAGAAACTCGCCCCATTACATCGATATGAGCAGTTTTCCCCTAGGCCGTTCTAGTTATTCGTTTCGAGCATCAGAACTGCGAAGATTTGGAGTTTCTCAAGCGTTTCTTACCTCAAAACTGCCATATCTCGCGAACGGATTGACCAATCCGCAAAGTTTCTGTTGCATCTGAAAGCAGAAACTCGCCCCATTACAACGGTATGAGTAGTTTTCCCCTAGGCCGTTCTAGTTATTCGTTTCGAGCATCAGAACTGCGAAAATTTTGAGTTTCTCAAGCGTTTCTTACCTCAAAACTGCCATATCTCGCGAACGGATTGACCAATCCGCAAAATTTCTCTTGCATCTGAAAGTAGAAACTCGCCCCATTACAATTGTATGAGCAGTTTTCCCCTAGGCCCTTCTAGTTATTCGTTTCGAGCATCAGAACTGCGAAGATTTGGAATTTCTCAAGCGTTTCTTACCTCAAAACTGCCATATCTCGCGAACGGATTGGCCAATCCGCAAAGTTGCTGTTGCATCTGAAAGTAGAAACTCGCCCCATTACAACGGTATGAGTAGTTTTCCCCTAGGCCGTTCTAGTTATTCGTTTCGAGCATCAGAACTGCGAAAATTTTGAGTTTCTCAAGCGTTTCTTACCTCAAAACTGCCATATCTCGCGAACGGATTGACCAATCCGCAAAGTTGCTGTTGCATCTGAAAGTAGAAACTCGCCCCATTACAACGGTGTGAGTAGCTGTCCCCTAGGCCGTTCTAGTTATTCGTTTCGAGCATCAGAACTGCGAAAATTTGGAGTTTCTCAAGCGTTTCTTACCTCAAAACTGCCATATCTCGCGAACGGATTGACCAATCCGCAAAATTTCTCTTGCATCTGAAAGTAGAAACTCGCCCCATTACAACGGTATGAGCAGTTTTCCCCTAGGCCGTTCTAGTTATTCGTTTCGAGCATCAGAACTGCGAAGATTTGGAGTTTCTCAAGCGTTTCTTACCTCAAAACTGCCATATCTCGCGAACGGATTGACCAATCCGCAAAATTTCTCTTGCATCTGAAAGTAGAAACTCGCCCCATTACAACGGTATGAGCAGTTTTCCCCTAGGCCGTTCTAGTTATTCGTTTCGAGCATCAGAACTGCGAAGATTTGGAGTTTCTCAAGCGTTTCTTACCTCAAAACTGCCATATCTCGCGAACACAATGACCAATCCGCAAAGTTTCTGTTGCATCTGAAAGTAGAAACTCGCCCCATTACAACGGTATGAGTAGTTTTCCCCTAGGCCGTTCTAGTTATTCGTTTCGAGCATCAGAACTGCGAAAATTTTGAGTTTCTCAAGCGTTTCTTACCTCAAAACTGCCATATCTCGCGAACGGATTGACCAATCCGCAAAATTTCTCTTGCATCTGAAAGTAGAAACTCGCCCAATTACAATTGTATGAGCAGTTTTCCCCTAGGCCCTTCTAGTTATTCGTTTCGAGCATCAGAACTGCGAAGATTTGGAATTTCTCAAGCGTTTCTTACCTCAAAACTGCCATATCTCGCGAACGGATTGGCCAATCCGCAAAGTTGCTGTTGCATCTGAAAGTAGAAACTCGCCCCATTACAACGGTATGAGTAGTTTTCCCCTAGGCCGTTCTAGTTATTCGTTTCGAGCATCAGAACTGCGAAAATTTTGAGTTTCTCAAGCGTTTCTTACCTCAAAACTGCCATATCTCGCGAACGGATTGACCAATCCGCAAAGTTGCTGTTGCATCTGAAAGTAGAAACTCGCCCCATTACAACGGTGTGAGTAGCTGTCCCCTAGGCCGTTCTAGGTATTCGTTTCGAGCATCATAACTGCGAAGATTTGGAGTTTCTCAAGCGTTTCTTACCTCAAAACTGCCATATCTCGCGAACGGATTGACCAATCCGCAAAGTTTCTGTTGCATCTGAAAGTAGAAACTCGCCCCATTACAACGGTATGAGTAGTTTTCCCCTAGGCCGTTCCAGTTATTCGTTTCGAGCATCAGAACTGCGAAAATTTGGAGTTTCTCAAGCGTTTCTTACCTCAAAACTGCCATATCTCGCGAACGGATTGGCCAATCCGCAAAATTTCTCTTGCATCTGAAAGTAGAAACTCGCCCCATTACAACGGTATGAGTAGTTTTTCCCTAGGCCGTTCTAGTTATTCGTTTCGAGCATCAGAACTGCGAAAATTTGGAGTTTCTCAAGCGTTTCTTACCTCAAAACTGCCATATCTCGCGAACGGATTGACCAATCCGCAAAGTTTCTCTTGCATCTGAAAGTAGAAACTCGCCCCATTACAACGGTATGAGCAGTTTTCCCCTAGGCCGTTCTGGTTATTCGTTTCGAGCATCAGAACTGCGAAGATTCGGAGTTTCTCAAGCGTTTCTTACCTCAAAACTGCCATATCTCGCGAACGGATTGACCAATCCGCAAAGTTTCTGTTGCATCTGAAAGTAGAAACTCGCCCCATTACAACGGTATGAGTAGTTTTCCCCTAGGCCGTTCTAGTTATTCGTTTCGAGCATCAGAACTGCGAAAATGTGGAGTTTCTCAAGCGTTTCTTACCTCAAAACTGCCATATCTCGCGAACGGATTGACCAATCCGCAAAATTTCTCTTGCATCTGAAAGTAGAAACTCGCCCCATTACAACGGTATGAGCAGTTTTCCCCTAGGCCGTTCTAGTTATTCGTTTCGAGCATCAGAACTGCGAAAATTTCGAGTTTCTCAAGCGTTTCTTACCTCAAAACTGCCATATCTCGCGAACGGATTGACCAATCCGCAAAATTTCTCTTGCATCTGAAAGTAGAAACTCGCCCCATTACAACGGTATGAGCAGTTTTCCCCTAGGCCGTTCTAGTTATTCGTTTCGAGCATCAGAACTGCGAAGATTTGGAGTTTCTCAAGCGTTTCTTACCTCAAAACTGCCATATCTCGCGAACGGATTGACCAATCCGCAAAATTTCTCTTGCATCTGAAAGTAGAAACTCGCCCCATTACAACGGTATGAGCAGTTTTCCCCTAGGCCGTTCTAGTTATTCGTTTCGAGCATCAGAACTGCGAAGATTTGGAGTTTCTCAAGCGTTTCTTACCTCAAAACTGCCATATCTCGCGAACGGATTGACCAATCCGCAAAGTTTCTGTTGCATCTGAAAGTAGAAACTCGCCCCATTACAACGGTAGGAGTAGTTTTCCCCTAGGCCGTTCTAGTTATTCGTTTCGAGCATCAGAACTGCGAAAATTTGGAGTTTCTCAAGCGTTTCTTACCTCAAAACTGCCATATCTCGCGAACGGATTGACCAATCCGCAAAATTTCTCTTGCATCTGAAAGTAGAAAGTCGCCCCATTACAACGGTATGAGTAGTTTTCCCCTAAGCCGTTCTAGTTATTCGTTTCGAGCATCAGAACTGCGAAAGTTTTGAGTTTCTCAAGCGTTTCTTACCTCAAAACTGCCATATCTCGCGAACGGATTGACCAATCCTCAAAGTTGCTGTTGCATCTGAAAGTAGAAACTCGCCCCATTACAACGGTGTGAGTAGCTGTCCCCTAGGCCGTTCTAGTTATTCGTTTCGAGCATCAGAACTGCGAAAATTTGGAGTTTCTCAAGCGTTTCTTACCTCAAAACTGCCATATCTCGCGAACGGATTGACCAATCCGCAAAGTTTCTGTTGCATCTGAAAGTAGAAACTCGCCCCATTACATCGATATGAGCAGTTTTCCCCTAGGCCGTTCTAGTTATTCGTTTCGAGCATCAGAACTGCGAAGATTTGGAGTTTCTCAAGCGTTTCTTACCTCAAAACTGCCATATCTCGCGAACGGATTGACCAATCCGCAAAGTTTCTGTTGCATCTGAAAGCAGAAACTCGCCCCATTACAACGGTATGAGTAGTTTTCCCCTAGGCCGTTCTAGTTATTCGTTTCGAGCATCAGAACTGCGAAAATTTTGAGTTTCTCAAGCGTTTCTTACCTCAAAACTGCCATATCTCGCGAACGGATTGACCAATCCGCAAAATTTCTCTTGCATCTGAAAGTAGAAACTCGCCCCATTACAACGGTATGAGCAGTTTTCCCCTAGGCCGTTCTAGTTATTCGTTTCGAGCATCAGAACTGCGAAGATTTGGAGTTTCTCAAGCGTTTCTTACCTCAAAACTGCCATATCTCGCGAACGGATTGACCAATCCGCAAAATTTCTCTTGCATCTGAAAGTAGAAACTCGCCCCATTACAACGGTATGAGCAGTTTTCTCCTAGGCCGTTCTAGTTATTCGTTTCGAGCATCAGAACTGCGAAGATTTGGAGTTTCTCAAGCGTTTCTTACCTCAAAACTGCCATATCTCGCGAACGGATTGACCAATCCGCAAAGTTTCTGTTGCGTCTGAAAGTAGAAACTCGCCCCATTACAACGGTATGAGTAGTTTTCCCCTAGGCCGTTCTAGTTATTCGTTTCGAGCATCAGAACTGCGAAAATTTGGAGTTTCTCAAGCGTTTCTTACCTCAAAACTGCCATATCTCGCGAACGGATTGACCAATCCGCAAAATTTCTCTTGCATCTGAAAGTAGAAAGTCGCCCCATTACAACGGTATGAGTAGTTTTCCCCTAAGCCGTTCTAGTTATTCGTTTCGAGCATCAGAACTGCGAAAATTTTGAGTTTCTCAAGCGTTTCTTACCTCAAAACTGCCATATCTCGCGAACGGATTGACCAATCCTCAAAGTTGCTGTTGCATCTGAAAGTAGAAACTCGCCCCATTACAACGGTGTGAGTAGCTGTCCCCTAGGCCGTTCTAGTTATTCGTTTCGAGCATCAGAACTGCGAAAATTTGGAGTTTCTCAAGCGTTTCTTACCTCAAAACTGCCATATCTCGCGAACGGATTGACCAATCCGCAAAGTTTCTGTTGCATCTGAAAGTAGAAACTCGCCCCATTACATCGATATGAGCAGTTTTCCCCTAGGCCGTTCTAGTTATTCGTTTCGAGCATCAGAACTGCGAAGATTTGGAGTTTCTCAAGCGTTTCTTACCTCAAAACTGCCATATCTCGCGAACGGATTGACCAATCCGCAAAGTTTCTGTTGCATCTGAAAGCAGAAACTCGCCCCATTACAACGGTATGAGTAGTTTTCCCCTAGGCCGTTCTAGTTATTCGTTTCGAGCATCAGAACTGCGAAAATTTTGAGTTTCTCAAGCGTTTCTTACCTCAAAACTGCCATATCTCGCGAACACAATGACCAATCCGCAAAGTTTCTGTTGCATCTGAAAGTAGAAACTCGCCCCATTACAACGGTATGAGTAGTTTTCCCCTAGGCCGTTCTAGTTATTCGTTTCGAGCATCAGAACTGCGAAAATTTGGAGTTTCTCAAGCGTTTCTTACCTCAAAACTGCCATATCTCGCGAACGGATTGACCAATCCGCAAAATTTCTCTTGCATCTGAAAGTAGAAAGTCGCCCCATTACAACGGTATGAGTAGTTTTCCCCTAAGCCGTTCTAGTTATTCGTTTCGAGCATCAGAACTGCGAAAATTTTGAGTTTCTCAAGCGTTTCTTACCTCAAAACTGCCATATCTCGCGAACGGATTGACCAATCCTCAAAGTTGCTGTTGCATCTGAAAGTAGAAACTCGCCCCATTACAACGGTGTGAGTAGCTGTCCCCTAGGCCGTTCTAGTTATTCGTTTCGAGCATCAGAACTGCGAAAATTTGGAGTTTCTCAAGCGTTTCTTACCTCAAAACTGCCATATCTCGCGAACGGATTGACCAATCCGCAAAGTTTCTGTTGCATCTGAAAGTAGAAACTCGCCCCATTACATCGATATGAGCAGTTTTCCCCTAGGCCGTTCTAGTTATTCGTTTCGAGCATCAGAACTGCGAAGATTTGGAGTTTCTCAAGCGTTTCTTACCTCAAAACTGCCATATCTCGCGAACGGATTGACCAATCCGCAAAGTTTCTGTTGCATCTGAAAGTAGAAACTCGCCCCATTACAACGGTATGAGTAGTTTTCCCCTAGGCCGTTCTAGTTATTCGTTTCGAGCATCAGAACTGCGAAAATTTGGAGTTTCTCAAGCGTTTCTTACCTCAAAACTGCCATATCTCGCGAACGGATTGACCAATCCGCAAAATTTCTCTTGCATCTGAAAGTAGAAAGTCGCCCCATTACAACGGTATGAGTAGTTTTCCCCTAAGCCGTTCTAGTTATTCGTTTCGAGCATCAGAACTGCGAAAATTTTGAGTTTCTCAAGCGTTTCTTACCTCAAAACTGCCATATCTCGCGAACGGATTGACCAATCCTCAAAGTTGCTGTTGCATCTGAAAGTAGAAACTCGCCCCATTACAACGGTGTGAGTAGCTGTCCCCTAGGCCGTTCTAGTTATTCGTTTCGAGCATCAGAACTGCGAAAATTTGGAGTTTCTCAAGCGTTTCTTACCTCAAAACTGCCATATCTCGCGAACGGATTGACCAATCCGCAAAGTTTCTGTTGCATCTGAAAGTAGAAACTCGCCCCATTACATCGATATGAGCAGTTTTCCCCTAGGCCGTTCTAGTTATTCGTTTCGAGCATCAGAACTGCGAAGATTTGGAGTTTCTCAAGCGTTTCTTACCTCAAAACTGCCATATCTCGCGAACGGATTGACCAATCCGCAAAGTTTCTGTTGCATCTGAAAGCAGAAACTCGCCCCATTACAACGGTATGAGTAGTTTTCCCCTAGGCCGTTCTAGTTATTCGTTTCGAGCATCAGAACTGCGAAAATTTTGAGTTTCTCAAGCGTTTCTTACCTCAAAACTGCCATATCTCGCGAACACAATGACCAATCCGCAAAGTTTCTGTTGCATCTGAAAGTAGAAACTCGCCCCATTACAACGGTATGAGTAGTTTTCCCCTAGGCCGTTCTAGTTATTCGTTTCGAGCATCAGAACTGCGAAAATTTTGAGTTTCTCAAGCGTTTCTTACCTCAAAACTGCCATATCTCGCGAACGGATTGACCAATCCGCAAAATTTCTCTTGCATCTGAAAGTAGAAACTCGCCCCATTACAATTGTATGAGCAGTTTTCCCCTAGGCCCTTCTAGTTATTCGTTTCGAGCATCAGAACTGCGAAGATTTGGAATTTCTCAAGCGTTTCTTACCTCAAAACTGCCATATCTCGCGAACGGATTGGCCAATCCGCAAAGTTGCTGTTGCATCTGAAAGTAGAAACTCGCCCCATTACAACGGTATGAGTAGTTTTCCCCTAGGCCGTTCTAGTTATTCGTTTCGAGCATCAGAACTGCGAAGATTCGGAGTTTCTCAAGCGTTTCTTACCTCAAAACTGCCATATCTCGCGAACGGATTGACCAATCCGCAAAGTTGCTGTTGCATCTGAAAGTAGAAACTCGCCCCATTACAACGGTATGAGCAGTTTTCCCCTAGGCCGTTCTAGTTATTCGTTTCGAGCATCAGAACTGCGAAGATTTCGAGTTTCTCAAGCGTTTCTTACTTCAAAACTGCCATATCTCGCGAACGGATTGGCCAATCCGCAAAATTTCTCTTGCATCTGAAAGTAGAAACTCGCCCCATTACAACGGTATGAGCAGTTTTCCCCTAGGCCGTTCTGGTTATTCGTTTCGAGCATCAGAACTGCGAAGATTCGGAGTTTCTCAAGCGTTTCTTACCTCAAAACTGCCATATCTCGCGAACGGATTGACCAATCCGCAAAGTTTCTGTTGCATCTGAAATTAGAAACTCGCCCCATTACAACGGTATGAGTAGTTTTCCCCTAGGCCGTTCTAGTTATTCGTTTCGAGCATCAGAACTGCGAAGATTTGGAGTTTCTCAAGCGTTTCTTACCTCAAAACTGCCATATCTCGCGAACGGATTGACCAATCCGCAAAGTTTCTGTTGCATCTGAAAGTAGAAACTCGCCCTATTACAACGGTATGAGTAGTTTTCCCCTAGGCCGTTCTAGTTATTCGTTTCGAGCATCAGAACTGCGAAAATTTGGAGTTTCTCAAGCGTTTCTTACCTCAAAACTGCCATATCTCGCGAACGGATTGACCAATCCGCAAAATTTCTCTTGCATCTGAAAGTAGAAAGTCGCCCCATTACAACGGTATGAGTAGTTTTCCCCTAAGCCGTTCTAGTTATTCGTTTCGAGCATCAGAACTGCGAAAATTTTGAGTTTCTCAAGCGTTTCTTACCTCAAAACTGCCATATCTCGCGAACGGATTGACCAATCCTCAAAGTTGCTGTTGCATCTGAAAGTAGAAACTCGCCCCATTACAACGGTGTGAGTAGCTGTCCCCTAGGCCGTTCTAGTTATTCGTTTCGAGCATCAGAACTGCGAAAATTTGGAGTTTCTCAAGCGTTTCTTACCTCAAAACTGCCATATCTCGCGAACGGATTGACCAATCCGCAAAATTTCTCTTGCATCTGAAAGTAGAAAGTCGCCCCATTACAACGGTATGAGTAGTTTTCCCCTAAGCCGTTCTAGTTATTCGTTTCGAGCATCAGAACTGCGAAAATTTTGAGTTTCTCAAGCGTTTCTTACCTCAAAACTGCCATATCTCGCGAACGGATTGACCAATCCTCAAAGTTGCTGTTGCATCTGAAAGTAGAAACTCGCCCCATTACAACGGTGTGAGTAGCTGTCCCCTAGGCCGTTCTAGTTATTCGTTTCGAGCATCAGAACTGCGAAAATTTGGAGTTTCTCAAGCGTTTCTTACCTCAAAACTGCCATATCTCGCTAACGGATTGACCAATCCGCAAAGTTTCTGTTGCATCTGAAAGTAGAAACTCGCCCCATTACATCGATATGAGCAGTTTTCCACTAGGCCGTTCTAGTTATTCGTTTCGAGCATCAGAACTGCGAAGATTTGGAGTTTCTCAAGCGTTTCTTACCTCAAAACTGCCATATCTCGCGAACGGATTGACCAATCCGCAAAGTTTCTGTTGCATCTGAAAGCAGAAACTCGCCCCATTACAACGGTATGAGTAGTTTTCCCCTAGGCCGTTCTAGTTATTCGTTTCGAGCATCAGAACTGCGAAAATTTTGAGTTTCTCAAGCGTTTCTTACCTCAAAACTGCCATATCTCGCGAACACAATGACCAATCCGCAAAGTTTCTGTTGCATCTGAAAGTAGAAACTCGCCCCATTACAACGGTATGAGTAGTTTTCCCCTAGGCCGTTCTAGTTATTCGTTTCGAGCATCAGAACTGCGAAAATTTTGAGTTTCTCAAGCGTTTCTTACCTCAAAACTGCCATATCTCGCGAACGGATTGACCAATCCGCAAAATTTCTCTTGCATCTGAAAGTAGAAACTCGCCCCATTACAATTGTATGAGCAGTTTTCCCCTAGGCCCTTCTAGTTATTCGTTTCGAGCATCAGAACTGCGAAGATTTGGAATTTCTCAAGCGTTTCTTACCTCAAAACTGCCATATCTCGCGAACGGATTGGCCAATCCGCAAAGTTGCTGTTGCATCTGAAAGTAGAAACTCGCCCCATTACAACGGTATGAGTAGTTTTCCCCTAGGCCGTTCTAGTTATTCGTTTCGAGCATCAGAACTGCGAAGATTCGGAGTTTCTCAAGCGTTTCTTACCTCAAAACTGCCATATCTCGCGAACGGATTGACCAATCCGCAAAGTTGCTGTTGCATCTGAAAGTAGAAACTCGCCCCATTACAACGGTATGAGCAGTTTTCCCCTAGGCCGTTCTAGTTATTCGTTTCGAGCATCAGAACTGCGAAGATTTCGAGTTTCTCAAGCGTTTCTTACTTCAAAACTGCCATATCTCGCGAACGGATTGGCCAATCCGCAAAATTTCTCTTGCATCTGAAAGTAGAAACTCGCCCCATTACAACGGTATGAGCAGTTTTCCCCTAGGCCGTTCTGGTTATTCGTTTCGAGCATCAGAACTGCGAAGATTCGGAGTTTCTCAAGCGTTTCTTACCTCAAAACTGCCATATCTCGCGAACGGATTGACCAATCCGCAAAGTTGCTGTTGCATCTGAAAGTAGAAACTCGCCCCATTACAACGGTATGAGCAGTTTTCCCCTAAGCCGTTCTAGTTATTCGTTTCGAGCATCAGAACTGCGAAAATTTTGAGTTTCTCAAGCGTTTCTTACCTCAAAACTGCCATATCTCGCGAACGGATTGACCAATCCTCAAAGTTGCTGTTGCATCTGAAAGTAGAAACTCGCCCCATTACAACGGTGTGAGTAGCTGTCCCCTAGGCCGTTCTAGTTATTCGTTTCGAGCATCAGAACTGCGAAAATTTGGAGTTTCTCAAGCGTTTCTTACCTCAAAACTGCCATATCTCGCGAACGGATTGACCAATCCGCAAAGTTTCTGTTGCATCTGAAAGTAGAAACTCGCCCCATTACATCGATATGAGCAGTTTTCCCCTAGGCCGTTCTAGTTATTCGTTTCGAGCATCAGAACTGCGAAGATTTGGAGTTTCTCAAGCGTTTCTTACCTCAAAACTGCCATATCTCGCGAACGGATTGACCAATCCGCAAAGTTTCTGTTGCATCTGAAAGCAGAAACTCGCCCCATTACAACGGTATGAGTAGTTTTCCCCTAGGCCGTTCTAGTTATTCGTTTCGAGCATCAGAACTGCGAAAATTTTGAGTTTCTCAAGCGTTTCTTACCTCAAAACTGCCATATCTCGCGAACACAATGACCAATCCGCAAAGTTTCTGTTGCATCTGAAAGTAGAAACTCGCCCCATTACAACGGTATGAGTAGTTTTCCCCTAGGCCGTTCTAGTTATTCGTTTCGAGCATCAGAACTGCGAAAATTTTGAGTTTCTCAAGCGTTTCTTACCTCAAAACTGCCATATCTCGCGAACGGATTGACCAATCCGCAAAATTTCTCTTGCATCTGAAAGTAGAAACTCGCCCCATTACAATTGTATGAGCAGTTTTCCCCTAGGCCCTTCTAGTTATTCGTTTCGAGCATCAGAACTGCGAAGATTTGGAATTTCTCAAGCGTTTCTTACCTCAAAACTGCCATATCTCGCGAACGGATTGGCCAATCCGCAAAGTTGCTGTTGCATCTGAAAGTAGAAACTCGCCCCATTACAACGGTATGAGTAGTTTTCCCCTAGGCCGTTCTAGTTATTCGTTTCGAGCATCAGAACTGCGAAAATTTTGAGTTTCTCAAGCGTTTCTTACCTCAAAACTGCCATATCTCGCGAACGGATTGACCAATCCGCAAAGTTGCTGTTGCATCTGAAAGTAGAAACTCGCCCCATTACAACGGTGTGAGTAGCTGTCCCCTAGGCCGTTCTAGTTATTCGTTTCGAGCATCAGAACTGCGAAAATTTGGAGTTTCTCAAGCGTTTCTTACCTCAAAACTGCCATATCTCGCGAACGGATTGACCAATCCGCAAAATTTCTCTTGCATCTGAAAGTAGAAACTCGCCCCATTACAACGGTATGAGCAGTTTTCCCCTAGGCCGTTCTAGTTATTCGTTTCGAGCATCAGAACTGCGAAGATTTGGAGTTTCTCAAGCGTTTCTTACCTCAAAACTGCCATATCTCGCGAACGGATTGACCAATCCGCAAAATTTCTCTTGCATCTGAAAGTAGAAACTCGCCCCATTACAACGGTATGAGCAGTTTTCCCCTAGGCCGTTCTAGTTATTCGTTTCGAGCATCAGAACTGCGAAGATTTGGAGTTTCTCAAGCGTTTCTTACCTCAAAACTGCCATATCTCGCGAACGGATTGACCAATCCGCAAAGTTTCTGTTGCATCTGAAAGTAGAAACTCGCCCCATTACAACGGTATGAGTAGTTTTCCCCTAGGCCGTTCTAGTTATTCGTTTCGAGCATCAGAACTGCGAAAATTTTGAGTTTCTCAAGCGTTTCTTACCTCAAAACTGCCATATCTCGCGAACGGATTGACCAATCCTCAAAGTTGCTGTTGCATCTGAAAGTAGAAACTCGCCCCATTACAACGGTGTGAGTAGCTGTCCCCTAGGCCGTTCTAGTTATTCGTTTCGAGCATCAGAACTGCGAAAATTTGGAGTTTCTCAAGCGTTTCTTACCTCAAAACTGCCATATCTCGCGAACGGATTGACCAATCCGCAAAGTTTCTGTTGCATCTGAAAGTAGAAACTCGCCCCATTACATCGATATGAGCAGTTTTCCCCTAGGCCGTTCTAGTTATTCGTTTCGAGCATCAGAACTGCGAAGATTTGGAGTTTCTCAAGCGTTTCTTACCTCAAAACTGCCATATCTCGCGAACGGATTGACCAATCCGCAAAGTTTCTGTTGCATCTGAAAGCAGAAACTCGCCCCATTACAACGGTATGAGTAGTTTTCCCCTAGGCCGTTCTAGTTATTCGTTTCGAGCATCAGAACTGCGAAAATTTTGAGTTTCTCAAGCGTTTCTTACCTCAAAACTGCCATATCTCGCGAACGGATTGACCAATCCGCAAAATTTCTCTTGCATCTGAAAGTAGAAACTCGCCCCATTACAACGGTATGAGCAGTTTTCCCCTAGGCCGTTCTAGTTATTCGTTTCGAGCATCAGAACTGCGAAGATTTCGAGTTTCTCAAGCGTTTCTTACCTCAAAACTGCCATATCTCGCGAACGGATTGACCAATCCGCAAAGTTTCTGTTGCATCTGAAAGTAGAAACTCGCCCCATTACAACGGTATGAGTAGTTTTCCCCTAGGCCGTTCTAGTTATTCGTTTCGAGCATCAGAACTGCGAAAATTTGGAGTTTCTCAAGCGTTGCTTACCTCAAAACTGCCATATCTCGCGAACGGATTGATCAATCCGCAAAATTTCTGTTGCATCTGAAAGTAGAAACTCGCCCCATTACAACCATATGAGTAGTTTTCCCCTAGGCCGTTCTAGTTATTCGTTTCGAGCATCAGAACTGCGAAAATTTGGAGTTTCTCAAGCGTTGCTTACCTCAAAACTGCCATATCTCGCGAACGGATTGATCAATCCGCAAAATTTCTGTTGCATCTGAAAGTAGAAACTCGCCCCATTACAACCATATGAGTAGTTTTCCCCTAGGCCGTTCTAGTTATTCGTTTCGAGCATCAGAACTGCAAAAATTTTGAGTTTCTCAAGCGTTTCTTACATCAAAACTGCCATATCTCGCGAACGGATTGACCAATCCGCAAAGTTTCTGTTGCATCTGAAAGTAGAAACTCGCCCCATTACAACGGTATGAGTAGTTTTCCCCTAGGCCGTTCTAGTTATTCGTTTCGAGCATCAGAACTGCGAAAAATTGGAGTTTCTCAAGCGTTTCTTACCTCAAAACTGCCATATCTCGCGAACGGATTGACCAATCCGCAAAGTTTCTGTTGCATCTGAAAGTAGAAACTCGCCCCATTACAACGATATGAGTAGTTTTCCCCTAGGCCGTTCTAGTTATTCGTTTCGAGCATCAGAACTGCGAAAATTTTGAGTTTCTCAAGCGTTTCTTACCTCAAAACTGCCATATTTCGCGAACGGATTGACCAATCCGCAAAGTTTCTGTTGCATCTGAAAGCAGAAACTAGCCCTATTACAACGGTATGAGTAGTTTTCCCCTAGGCCGTTCTAGTTATTCGTTTCGAGCTTCAGAACTGCGAAAATTTTGAGTTTCTCATGCGTTTCTTACCTCAAAACTGCCATATCTCGCGAACACAATGACCAATCCGCAAAGTTTCTGTTGCATCTGAAAGTAGAAACTCGCCCCATTACAACGGTATGAGTAATTTTCCCCTAGGCCGTTCTAGTTATTCGTTTCGAGCATCAGAACTGCGAAGATTTGGAGTTTCTCAAGCGTTTCTTACCTCAAAACTGCCATATCTCGCGAACGGATTGATCAATCCGCAAAATTTCTGTTGCATAGAAAGTAGAAACTCGCCCCATTACAACGGTATGAGCAGTTTTCCCCTAGGCCGTTCTGGTTATTCGTTTCGAGCATCAGAACTGCGAAGATTCGGAGTTTCTCAAGCGTTTCTTACCTCAAAACTGCCATATCTCGCGAACGGATTGACCAATCCGCAAAGTTTCTGTTGCATCTGAAAGTAGAAACTCGCCCCATTACAACGGTATGAGTAGTTTTCCCCTAGGCCGTTCTAGTTATTCGTTTCGAGCATCAGAAGTGCGAAAATTTGGAGTTTCTCAAGCGTTTCTTACCTCAAAACTGCCATATCTCGCGAACGGATTGACCAATCCGCAAAATTTCTCTTGCATCTGAAAGTAGAAACTCGCCCCATTACAACGGTATGAGCAGTTTTCCCCTAGGCCGTTCTAGTTATTCGTTTCGAGCATCAGAACTGCGAAGATTTCGAGTTTCTCAAGCGTTTCTTACCTCAAAACTGCCATATCTCGCGAACGGATTGACCAATCCGCAAAGTTTCTGTTGCATCTGAAAGTAGAAACTCGCCCCATTACAACGGTATGAGTAGTTTTCCCCTAGGCCGTTCTAGTTATTCGTTTCGAGCATCAGAACTGCGAAAATTTGGAGTTTCTCAAGCGTTGCTTACCTCAAAACTGCCATATCTCGCGAACGGATTGATCAATCCGCAAAATTTCTGTTGCATCTGAAAGTAGAAACTCGCCCCATTACAACCATATGAGTAGTTTTCCCCTAGGCCGTTCTAGTTATTCGTTTCGAGCATCAGAACTGCGAAAATTTTGAGTTTCTCAAGCGTTTCTTACCTCAAAACTGCCATATCTCGCGAACGGATTGACCAATCCGCATAGTTTCTGTTGCATCTGAAAGTAGAAACTCGCCCCATTACAAAGGTATGGGTAGTTTTCCCCTAGGCCGTTCTAGTTATTCGTTTCGAGCATCAGAACTGCGAAAAATTGGAGTTTCTCAAGCGTTTCTTACCTCAAAACTGCCATATCTCGCGAACGGATTGACCAATCCGCAAAGTTTCTGTTGCATCTGAAAGTAGAAACTCGCCCCATTACAACGATATGAGTAGTTTTCCCCTAGGCCGTTCTAGTTATTCGTTTCGAGCATCAGAACTGCGAAAATTTTGAGTTTCTCAAGCGTTTCTTACCTCAAAACTGCCATATCTCGCGAACGGATTGACCAATCCGCAAAGTTTCTGTTGCATCTGAAAGCAGAAACTCGCCCTATTACAACGGTATGAGTAGTTTTCCCCTAGGCCGTTCTAGTTATTCGTTTCGAGCATCAGAACTGCGAAAATTTTGAGTTTCTCAAGCGTTTCTTACCTCAAAACTGCCATATCTCGCGAACACAATGACCAATCCGCAAAGTTTCTGTTGCATCTGAAAGTAGAAACTCGCCCCATTACAACGGTATGAGTAGTTTTCCCCTAGGCCGTTCTAGTTATTCGTTTCGAGCATCAGAACTGCGAAGATTTGGAGTTTCTCAAGCGTTTCTTACCTCAAAACTGCCATATCTCGCGAACGGATTGATCAATCCGCAAAATTTCTGTTGCATCTGAAAGTAGAAACTCGCCCCATTACAACGGTATGAGCAGTTTTCCCCTAGGCCGTTCTGGTTATTCGTTTCGAGCATCAGAACTGCGAAGATTCGGAGTTTCTCAAGCGTTTCTTACCTCAAAACTGCCATATCTCGCGAACGGATTGACCAATCCGCAAAGTTTCTGTTGCATCTGAAAGTAGAAACTCGCCCCATTACAACGGTATGAGTAGTTTTCCCCTAGGCCGTTCTAGTTATTCGTTTCGAGCATCAGAACTGCGAAAATTTGGAGTTTCTCAAGCGTTTCTTACCTCAAAACTGCCATATCTCGCGAACGGATTGACCAATCCGCAAAATTTCTCTTGCATCTGAAAGTAGAAACTCGCCCCATTACAACGGTATGAGCAGTTTTCCCCTAGGCCGTTCTAGTTATTCGTTTCGAGTATCAGAACTGCGAAGATTTCGAGTTTCTCAAGCGTTTCATACCTCAAAACTGCCATATCTCGCGAACGGATTGACCAATCCGCAAAGTTTCTGTTGCATCTGAAAGTAGAAACTCGCCCCATTACAACGGTATGAGTAGTTTTCCCCTAGGCCGTTCTAGTTATTCGTTTCGAGCATCAGAACTGCGAAAATTTGGAGTTTCTCAAGCGTTGCTTACCTCAAAACTGCCATATCTCGCGAACGGATTGATCAATCCGCAAAATTTCTGTTGCATCTGAAAGTAGAAACTCGCCCCATTACAACCATATGAGTAGTTTTCCCCTAGGCCGTTCTAGTTATTCGTTTCGAGCATCAGAACTGCGAAAATTTTGAGTTTCTCAAGCGTTTCTTACCTCAAAACTGCCATATCTCGCGAACGGATTGACCAATCCGCAAAGTTTCTGTTGCATCTGAAAGTAGAAACTCGCCCCATTACAACGGTATGAGTAGTTTTCCCCTAGGCCGTTCTAGTTATTCGTTTCAAGCATCAGAACTGCGAAAAATTGGAGTTTCTCAAGCGTTTCTTACCTCAAAACTGCCATATCTCGCGAACGGATTGACCAATCCGCAAAGTTTCTGTTGCATCTGAAAGTAGAAACTCGCCCCATTACAACGATATGAGTAGTTTTCCCCTAGGCCGTTCTAGTTATTCGTTTCGAGCATCAGAACTGCGAAAATTTTGAGTTTCTCAAGCGTTTCTTACCTCAAAACTGCCATATCTCGCGAACGGATTGACCAATCCGCAAAGTTGCTGTTGCATCTGAAAGTAGAAACTCGCCCTATTACAACGGTGTGTGTAGCTGTCCCCTAGGCCGTTCTAGTTATTCGTTTCGAGCATCAGAACTGCGAAAATTTGTAGTTTCTCAAGCGTTTCTTACCTCAAAACTGCCATATCTGGCGAACGGATTGACCAATCCGCAAAGTTTCTGTTGCATCTGAAAGTAGAAACTCGCCCCATTACAACGGTATGAGCAGTTTTCCCCTAGGCCGTTCTAGTTATTCGTTTCGAGCATCATAACTGCGAAGATTTGGAGTTTCTCAAGCGTTTCTTACCTCAAAACTGCCATATCTCCCGAACGGATTGACCAATCCGCAAAGTTTCTGTTGCATCTGAAAGTAAAAACTCGCCCCATTACAACGGTATGAGTAGTTTTCCCCTAGGCCGTTCCAGTTATTCGTTTCGAGCATCAGAACTGCGAAAATTTGGAGTTTCTCAAGCGTTTCTTACCTCAAAACTGCCATATCTCGCGAACGGATTGACCAATCCGCAAAGTTGCTGTTGCATCTGAAAGTAGAAACTCGCCCCATTACAACGGTGTGAGTAGCTGTCCCCTAGGCCGTTCTAGTTATTCGTTTCGAGCATCAGAACTGCGAAAATTTGGAGTTTCTCAAGCGTTTCTTACCTCAAAACTGCCATATCTCGCGAACGGATTGACCAATCCGCAAAGTTTCTGTTGCATCTGAAAGTAGAAAGTCGCCCCATTACAACGGTATGAGTAGTTTTCCCCTAGGCCGTTCTAGTTATTCGTTTCGAGCATCAGAACTGCGAAAATTTTGAGTTTCTCAAGCGTTTCTTACCTCAAAACTGCCATATCTCGCGAACGGATTGACCAATCCGCAAAGTTGCTGTTGCATCTGAAAGTAGAAACTCGCCCCATTACAACGATATGAGTAGTTTTCCCCTAGGCCGTTCTGGTTATTCGTTTCGAGCATCAGAACTGCGAAGATTCGGAGTTTCTCAAGCGTTTCTTACCTCAAAACTGCCATATCTCGCGAACGGATTGACCAATCCGCAAAGTTTCTGTTGCATCTGAAAGTAGAAACTCGCCCCATTACAACGGTATGAGTAGTTTTCCCCTAGGCCGTTCTAGTTATTCGTTTCGAGCATCAGAACTGCGAAAATTTGGAGTTTCTCAAGCGTTTCTTACCTCAAAACTGCCATATCTCGCGAACGGATTGACCAATCCGCAAAATTTCTCTTGCATCTGAAAGTAGAAACTCGCCCCATTACAACGGTATGAGCAGTTTTCCCCTAGGCCGTTCTAGTTATTCGTTTCGAGCATCAGAACTGCGAAGATTTCGAGTTTCTCAAGCGTTTCATACCTCAAAACTGCCATATCTCGCGAACGGATTGACCAATCCGCAAAGTTTCTGTTGCATCTGAAAGTAGAAACTCGCCCCATTACAACGGTATGAGTAGTTTTCCCCTAGGCCGTTCTAGTTATTCGTTTCGAGCATCAGAACTGCGAAAATTTGGAGTTTCTCAAGCGTTGCTTACCTCAAAACTGCCATATCTCGCGAACGGATTGATCAATCCGCAAAATTTCTGTTGCATCTGAAAGTAGAAACTCGCCCCATTACAACCATATGAGTAGTTTTCCCCTAGGCCGTTCTAGTTATTCGTTTCGAGCATCAGAACTGCGAAAATTTTGAGTTTCTCAAGCGTTTCTTACCTCAAAACTGCCATATCTCGCGAACGGATTGACCAATCCGCAAAGTTTCTGTTGCATCTGAAAGTAGAAACTCGCCCCATTACAACGGTATGAGTAGTTTTCCCCTAGGCCGTTCTAGTTATTCGTTTCAAGCATCAGAACTGCGAAAAATTGGAGTTTCTCAAGCGTTTCTTACCTCAAAACTGCCATATCTCGCGAACGGATTGACCAATCCGCAAAGTTTCTGTTGCATCTGAAAGTAGAAACTCGCCCCATTACAACGATATGAGTAGTTTTCCCCTAGGCCGTTCTAGTTATTCGTTTCGAGCATCAGAACTGCGAAAATTTTGAGTTTCTCAAGCGTTTCTTACCTCAAAACTGCCATATCTCGCGAACGGATTGACCAATCCGCAAAGTTGCTGTTGCATCTGAAAGTAGAAACTCGCCCCATTACAACGGTGTGTGTAGCTGTCCCCTAGGCCGTTCTAGTTATTCGTTTCGAGCATCAGAACTGCGAAAATTTGTAGTTTCTCAAGCGTTTCTTACCTCAAAACTGCCATATCTGGCGAACGGATTGACCAATCCGCAAAGTTTCTGTTGCATCTGAAAGTAGAAACTCGCCCCATTACAACGGTATGAGCAGTTTTCCCCTAGGCCGTTCTAGTTATTCGTTTCGAGCATCATAACTGCGAAGATTTGGAGTTTCTCAAGCGTTTCTTACCTCAAAACTGCCATATCTCCCGAACGGATTGACCAATCCGCAAAGTTTCTGTTGCATCTGAAAGTAAAAACTCGCCCCATTACAACGGTATGAGTAGTTTTCCCCTAGGCCGTTCCAGTTATTCGTTTCGAGCATCAGAACTGCGAAAATTTGGAGTTTCTCAAGCGTTTCTTACCTCAAAACTGCCATATCTCGCGAACGGATTGACCAATCCGCAAAGTTGCTGTTGCATCTGAAAGTAGAAACTCGCCCCATTACAACGGTGTGAGTAGCTGTCCCCTAGGCCGTTCTAGTTATTCGTTTCGAGCATCAGAACTGCGAAAATTTGGAGTTTCTCAAGCGTTTCTTACCTCAAAACTGCCATATCTCGCGAACGGATTGACCAATCCGCAAAGTTTCTGTTGCATCTGAAAGTAGAAAGTCGCCCCATTACAACGGTATGAGTAGTTTTCCCCTAGGCCGTTCTAGTTATTCGTTTCGAGCATCAGAACTGCGAAAATTTTGAGTTTCTCAAGCGTTTCTTACCTCAAAACTGCCATATCTCGCGAACGGATTGACCAATCCGCAAAGTTGCTGTTGCATCTGAAAGTAGAAACTCGCCCCATTACAACGGTGTGAGTAGCTGTCCCCTAGGCCGTTCTAGTTATTCGTTTCGAGCATCAGAACTGCGAAAATTTGGAGTTTCTCAAGCGTTTCTTACCTCAAAACTGCCATATCTCGCAAACGGATTGGCCAATCCGCAAAATTTCTCTTGCATCTGAAAGTAGAAACTCGCCCCATTACAACGGTATGAGCAGTTTTCCCCTAGGCCGTTCTGGTTATTCGTTTCGAGCATCAGCACTGCGAAGATTCGGAGTTTCTCAAGCGTTTCTTACCTCAAAACTGCCATATCTCGCGAACACAATGACCAATCCGCAAAGTTTCTGTTTCATCTGAAAGTAGAAACTCGCCCCATTACAACGGTATGAGTAGTTTTCCCCTAGGCCGTTCTAGTTATTCGTTTCGAGCATCAGAACTGCGAAGATTTGGAGTTTCTCAAGCGTTTCTTACCTCAAAACTGCCATATCTCGCGAACGGATTGATCAATCCGCAAAATTTCTGTTGCATCTGAAAGTAGAAACTCGCCCCATTACAACGGTATGAGCAGTTTTCCCCTAGGCCGTTCTGGTTATTCGTTTCGAGCATCAGAACTGCGAAGATTCGGAGTTTCTCAAGCGTTTCTTACCTCAAAACTGCCATATCTCCCGAACGGATTGACCAATCCGCAAAGTTTCTGTTGCATCTGAAAGTAAAAACTCGCCCCATTACAACGGTATGAGTAGTTTTCCCCTAGGCCGTTCTAGTTATTCGTTTCGAGCATCAGAACTGCGAAAATTTTGAGTTTCTCAAGCGTTTCTTACCTCAAAACTGCCATATCTCGCGAACGGATTGACCAATCCGCAAAGTTGCTGTTGCATCTGAAAGTAGAAACTCGCCCTATTACAACGGTGTGTGTAGCTGTCCCCTAGGCCGTTCTAGTTATTCGTTTCGAGCATCAGAACTGCGAAAATTTGTAGTTTCTCAAGCGTTTCTTACCTCAAAACTGCCATATCTGGCGAACGGATTGACCAATCCGCAAAGTTTCTGTTGCATCTGAAAGTAGAAACTCGCCCCATTACAACGGTATGAGCAGTTTTCCCCTAGGCCGTTCTAGTTATTCGTTTCGAGCATCATAACTGCGAAGATTTGGAGTTTCTCAAGCGTTTCTTACCTCAAAACTGCCATATCTCCCGAACGGATTGACCAATCCGCAAAGTTTCTGTTGCATCTGAAAGTAAAAACTCGCCCCATTACAACGGTATGAGTAGTTTTCCCCTAGGCCGTTCCAGTTATTCGTTTCGAGCATCAGAACTGCGAAAATTTGGAGTTTCTCAAGCGTTTCTTACCTCAAAACTGCCATATCTCGCGAACGGATTGACCAATCCGCAAAGTTGCTGTTGCATCTGAAAGTAGAAACTCGCCCCATTACAACGGTGTGAGTAGCTGTCCCCTAGGCCGTTCTAGTTATTCGTTTCGAGCATCAGAACTGCGAAAATTTGGAGTTTCTCAAGCGTTTCTTACCTCAAAACTGCCATATCTCGCGAACGGATTGACCAATCCGCAAAGTTTCTGTTGCATCTGAAAGTAGAAAGTCGCCCCATTACAACGGTATGAGTAGTTTTCCCCTAGGCCGTTCTAGTTATTCGTTTCGAGCATCAGAACTGCGAAAATTTTGAGTTTCTCAAGCGTTTCTTACCTCAAAACTGCCATATCTCGCGAACGGATTGACCAATCCGCAAAGTTGCTGTTGCATCTGAAAGTAGAAACTCGCCCCATTACAACGATATGAGTAGTTTTCCCCTAGGCCGTTCTGGTTATTCGTTTCGAGCATCAGAACTGCGAAGATTCGGAGTTTCTCAAGCGTTTCTTACCTCAAAACTGCCATATCTCGCGAACGGATTGACCAATCCGCAAAGTTTCTGTTGCATCTGAAAGTAGAAACTCGCCCCATTACAACGGTATGAGTAGTTTTCCCCTAGGCCGTTCTAGTTATTCGTTTCGAGCATCAGAACTGCGAAAATTTGGAGTTTCTCAAGCGTTTCTTACCTCAAAACTGCCATATCTCGCGAACGGATTGACCAATCCGCAAAATTTCTCTTGCATCTGAAAGTAGAAACTCGCCCCATTACAACGGTATGAGCAGTTTTCCCCTAGGCCGTTCTAGTTATTCGTTTCGAGCATCAGAACTGCGAAGATTTCGAGTTTCTCAAGCGTTTCATACCTCAAAACTGCCATATCTCGCGAACGGATTGACCAATCCGCAAAGTTTCTGTTGCATCTGAAAGTAGAAACTCGCCCCATTACAACGGTATGAGTAGTTTTCCCCTAGGCCGTTCTAGTTATTCGTTTCGAGCATCAGAACTGCGAAAATTTGGAGTTTCTCAAGCGTTGCTTACCTCAAAACTGCCATATCTCGCGAACGGATTGATCAATCCGCAAAATTTCTGTTGCATCTGAAAGTAGAAACTCGCCCCATTACAACCATATGAGTAGTTTTCCCCTAGGCCGTTCTAGTTATTCGTTTCGAGCATCAGAACTGCGAAAATTTTGAGTTTCTCAAGCGTTTCTTACCTCAAAACTGCCATATCTCGCGAACGGATTGACCAATCCGCAAAGTTTCTGTTGCATCTGAAAGTAGAAACTCGCCCCATTACAACGGTATGAGTAGTTTTCCCCTAGGCCGTTCTAGTTATTCGTTTCAAGCATCAGAACTGCGAAAAATTGGAGTTTCTCAAGCGTTTCTTACCTCAAAACTGCCATATCTCGCGAACGGATTGACCAATCCGCAAAGTTTCTGTTGCATCTGAAAGTAGAAACTCGCCCCATTACAACGATATGAGTAGTTTTCCCCTAGGCCGTTCTAGTTATTCGTTTCGAGCATCAGAACTGCGAAAATTTTGAGTTTCTCAAGCGTTTCTTACCTCAAAACTGCCATATCTCGCGAACGGATTGACCAATCCGCAAAGTTGCTGTTGCATCTGAAAGTAGAAACTCGCCCCATTACAACGGTGTGTGTAGCTGTCCCCTAGGCCGTTCTAGTTATTCGTTTCGAGCATCAGAACTGCGAAAATTTGTAGTTTCTCAAGCGTTTCTTACCTCAAAACTGCCATATCTGGCGAACGGATTGACCAATCCGCAAAGTTTCTGTTGCATCTGAAAGTAGAAACTCGCCCCATTACAACGGTATGAGCAGTTTTCCCCTAGGCCGTTCTAGTTATTCGTTTCGAGCATCATAACTGCGAAGATTTGGAGTTTCTCAAGCGTTTCTTACCTCAAAACTGCCATATCTCCCGAACGGATTGACCAATCCGCAAAGTTTCTGTTGCATCTGAAAGTAAAAACTCGCCCCATTACAACGGTATGAGTAGTTTTCCCCTAGGCCGTTCCAGTTATTCGTTTCGAGCATCAGAACTGCGAAAATTTGGAGTTTCTCAAGCGTTTCTTACCTCAAAACTGCCATATCTCGCGAACGGATTGACCAATCCGCAAAGTTGCTGTTGCATCTGAAAGTAGAAACTCGCCCCATTACAACGGTGTGAGTAGCTGTCCCCTAGGCCGTTCTAGTTATTCGTTTCGAGCATCAGAACTGCGAAAATTTGGAGTTTCTCAAGCGTTTCTTACCTCAAAACTGCCATATCTCGCGAACGGATTGACCAATCCGCAAAGTTTCTGTTGCATCTGAAAGTAGAAAGTCGCCCCATTACAACGGTATGAGTAGTTTTCCCCTAGGCCGTTCTAGTTATTCGTTTCGAGCATCAGAACTGCGAAAATTTTGAGTTTCTCAAGCGTTTCTTACCTCAAAACTGCCATATCTCGCGAACGGATTGACCAATCCGCAAAGTTGCTGTTGCATCTGAAAGTAGAAACTCGCCCCATTACAACGGTGTGAGTAGCTGTCCCCTAGGCCGTTCTAGTTATTCGTTTCGAGCATCAGAACTGCGAAAATTTGGAGTTTCTCAAGCGTTTCTTACCTCAAAACTGCCATATCTCGCAAACGGATTGGCCAATCCGCAAAATTTCTCTTGCATCTGAAAGTAGAAACTCGCCCCATTACAACGGTATGAGCAGTTTTCCCCTAGGCCGTTCTGGTTATTCGTTTCGAGCATCAGCACTGCGAAGATTCGGAGTTTCTCAAGCGTTTCTTACCTCAAAACTGCCATATCTCGCGAACACAATGACCAATCCGCAAAGTTTCTGTTTCATCTGAAAGTAGAAACTCGCCCCATTACAACGGTATGAGTAGTTTTCCCCTAGGCCGTTCTAGTTATTCGTTTCGAGCATCAGAACTGCGAAGATTTGGAGTTTCTCAAGCGTTTCTTACCTCAAAACTGCCATATCTCGCGAACGGATTGATCAATCCGCAAAATTTCTGTTGCATCTGAAAGTAGAAACTCGCCCCATTACAACGGTATGAGCAGTTTTCCCCTAGGCCGTTCTGGTTATTCGTTTCGAGCATCAGAACTGCGAAGATTCGGAGTTTCTCAAGCGTTTCTTACCTCAAAACTGCCATATCTCGCGAACGGATTGACCAATCCGCAAAGTTTCTGTTGCATCTGAAAGTAGAAACTCGCCCCATTACAACGGTATGAGTAGTTTTCCCCTAGGCCGTTCTAGTTATTCGTTTCGAGCATCAGAACTGCGAAAATTTGGAGTTTCTCAAGCGTTGCTTACCTCAAAACTGCCATATCTCGCGAACGGATTGATCAATCCGCAAAATTTCTGTTGCATCTGAAAGTAGAAACTCGCCCCATTACAACCATATGAGTAGTTTTCCCCTAGGCCGTTCTAGTTATTCGTTTCGAGCATCAGAACTGCGAAAATTTTGAGTTTCTCATGCGTTTCTTACCTCAAAACTGCCATATCTCGCGAACGGATTGACCAATCCGCAAAGTTTCTGTTGCATCTGAAAGTAGAAACTCGCCCCATTACAACGGTATGAGTAGTTTTCCCCTAGGCCGTTCTAGTTATTCGTTTCGAGCATCAGAACTGCGAAAAATTGGAGTTTCTCAAGCGTTTCTTACCTCAAAACTGCCATATCTCGCGAACGGATTGACCAATCCGCAAAGTTTCTGTTGCATCTGAAAGTAGAAACTCGCCCCATTACAACGATATGAGTAGTTTTCCCCTAGGCCGTTCTAGTTATTCGTTTCGAGCATCAGAACTGCGAAGATTCGGAGTTTCTCAAGCGTTTCTTACCTCAAAACTGCCATATCTCGCGAACGGATTGACCAATCCGCAAAGTTTCTGTTGCATCTGAAAGTAGAAACTCGCCCCATTACAACGGTATGAGTAGTTTTCCCCTAGGCCGTTCTAGTTATTCGTTTCGAGCATCAGAACTGCGAAAATTTGGAGTTTCTCAAGCGTTTCTTACCTCAAAACTGCCATATCTCGCGAACGGATTGATCAATCCGCAAAATTTCTCTTGCATCTGAAAGTAGAAACTCGCCCCATTACAACGGTATGAGCAGTTTTCCCCTAGGCCGTTCTAGTTATTCGTTTCGAGCATCAGAACTGCGAAGATTTCGAGTTTCTCAAGCGTTTCTTACCTCAAAACTGCCATATCTCGCGAACGGATTGGCCAATCCGCAAAATTTCTCTTGCATCTGAAAGTAGAAACTCGCCCCATTACAACGGTATGAGCAGTTTTCCCCTAGGCCGTTCTGGTTATTCGTTTCGAGCATCAGCACTGCGAAGATTCGGAGTTTCTCAAGCGTTTCTTACCTCAAAACTGCCATATCTCGCGAACGGATTGACCAATCCGCAAAGTTTCTGTTGCATCTGAAAGTAGAAACTCGCCCCATTACAACGGTATGAGTAGTTTTCCCCTAGGCCGTTCTAGTTATTCGTTTCGAGCATCAGAACTGCGAAAATTTGGAGTTTCTCAAGCGTTTCTTACCTCAAAACTGCCATATCTCGCGAACGGATTGACCAATCCGCAAAGTTTCTGTTGCATCTGAAAGTAGAAAGTCGCCCCATTACAACGGTATGAGTAGTTTTCCCCTAGGCCGTTCTAGTTATTCGTTTCGAGCATCAGAACTGCGAAAATTTTGAGTTTCTCAAGCGTTTCTTACCTCAAAACTGCCATATCTCGCGAACGGATTGACCAATCCGCAAAGTTGCTGTTGCATCTGAAAGTAGAAACTCGCCCCATTACAACGGTGTGAGTAGCTGTCCCCTAGGCCGTTCTAGTTATTCGTTTCGAGCATCAGAACTGCGAAAATTTGGAGTTTCTCAAGCGTTTCTTACCTCAAAACTGCCATATCTCGCGAACGGATTGACCAATCCGCAAAGTTTCTGTTGCATCTGAAAGTAGAAACTCGCCCCATTACAACGGTATGAGCAGTTTTCCCCTAGGCCGTTCTAGTTATTCGTTTCGAGCATCATAACTGCGAAGATTTGGAGTTTCTCAAGCGTTTCTTACCTCAAAACTGCCATATCTCGCGAACGGATTGACCAATCCGCAAAGTTTCTGTTGCATCTGAAAGTAGAAACTCGCCCCATTACAACGGTATGAGTAGTTTTACCCTAGGCCGTTTCAGTTATTCGTTTCGAGCATCAGAACTGCGAAAATTTGGAGTTTCTCAAGCGTTTCTTACCTCAAAACTGCCATATCTCGCGAACGGATTGGCCAATCCGCAAAATTTCTCTTGCATCTGAAAGTAGAAACTCGCCCCATTACAATGGTATGAGCAGTTTTCCCCTAGGCCGTTCTGGTTATTCGTTTCGAGCATCAGCACTGCGAAGATTCGGAGTTTCTCAAGCGTTTCTTACCTCAAAACTGCCATATCTCGCGAACACAATGTCCAATCCGCAAAGTTTCTGTTTCATCTGAAAGTAGAAACTCGCCCCATTACAACGGTATGAGAAGTTTTCCCCTAGGCCGTTCTAGTTATTCGTTTCGAGCATCAGAACTGCGAAGATTTGGAGTTTCTCAAGCGTTTCTTACCTCAAAACTGCCATATCTCGCGAACGGATTGATCAATCCGCAAAATTTCTGTTGCATCTGAAAGTAGAAACTCGCCCCATTACAACGGTATGAGCAGTTTTCCCCTAGGCCGTTCTGGTTATTCGTTTCGAGCATCAGAACTGCGAAGATTCGGAGTTTCTCAAGCGTTTCTTACCTCAAAACTGCCATATCTCGCGAACGGATTGACCAATCCGCAAAGTTTCTGTTGCATCTGAAAGTAGAAACTCGCCCCATTACAACGGTATGAGTAGTTTTCCCCTAGGCCGTTCTAGTTATTCGTTTCGAGCATCAGAACTGCGAAAATTTGGAGTTTCTCAAGCGTTTCTTACTTCAAAACTGCCATATCTCGCGAACGGATTGACCAATCCGCAAAATTTCTCTTGCATCTGAAAGTAGAAACTCGCCCCATTACAACGGTATGAGCAGTTTTCCCCTAGGCCGTTCTAGTTATTCGTTTCGAGCATCAAAACTGCGAAGATTTCGAGTTTCTCAAGCGTTTCTTACCTCAAAACTGCCATATCTCGCGAACGGATTGACCAATCCGCAAAGTTTCTGTTGCATCTGAAAGTAGAAACTCGCCCCATTACAACGGTATGAGTAGTTTTCCCCTAGGCCGTTCTAGTTATTCGTTTCGAGCACCAGAACTGCGAAAATTTGGAGTTTCTCAAGCGTTGCTTACCTCAAAACTGCCATATCTCGCGAACGGATTGATCAATCCGCAAAATTTCTGTTGCATCTGAAAGTAGAAACTCGCCCCATTACAACCATATGAGTAGTTTTCCCCTAGGCCGTTCTAGTTATTCGTTTCGAGCATCAGAACTGCGAAAATTTTGAGTTTCTCAAGCGTTTCTTACCTCAAAACTGCCATATCTCGCGAACGGATTGACCAATCCGCAAAGTTTCTGTTGCATCTGAAAGTAGAAACTCGCCCCATTACAACGGTATGAGTAGTTTTCCCCTAGGCCGTTCTAGTTATTCGTTTCGAGCATCAGAACTGCGAAAAATTGGAGTTTCTCAAGCGTTTCTTACCTCAAAACTGCCATATCTCGCGAACGGATTGACCAATCCGCAAAGTTTCTGTTGCATCTGAAAGTAGAAACTCGCCCCATTACAATGGTATGAGTAGTTTTACCCTAGGCCGTTTCAGTTATTCGTTTCGAGCATCAGAACTGCGAAAATTTGGAGTTTCTCAAGCGTTTCTTACCTCAAAACTGCCATATCTCGCGAACGGATTGGCCAATCCGCAAAATTTCTCTTGCATCTGAAAGTAGAAACTCGCCCCATTACAACGGTATGAGCAGTTTTCCCCTAGGCCGTTCTGGTTATTCGTTTCGAGCATCAGCACTGCGAAGATTCGGAGTTTCTCAAGCGTTTCTTACCTCAAAACTGCCATATCTCGCGAACACAATGACCAATCCGCAAAGTTTCTGTTTCATCTGAAAGTAGAAACTCGCCCCATTACAACGGTATGAGTAGTTTTCCCCTAGGCCGTTCTAGTTATTCGTTTCGAGCATCAGAACTGCGAAGATTTGGAGTTTCTCAAGCGTTTCTTACCTCAAAACTGCCATATCTCGCGAACGGATTGATCAATCCGCAAAATTTCTGTTGCATCTGAAAGTAGAAACTCGCCCCATTACAACGGTATGAGCAGTTTTCCCCTAGGCCGTTCTGGTTATTCGTTTCGAGCATCAGAACTGCGAAGATTCGGAGTTTCTCAAGCGTTTCTTACCTCAAAACTGCCATATCTCGCGAACGGATTGACCAATCCGCAAAGTTTCTGTTGCATCTGAAAGTAGAAACTCGCCCCATTACAACGGTATGAGTAGTTTTCCCCTAGGCCGTTCTAGTTATTCGTTTCGAGCATCAGAACTGCGAAAATTTGGAGTTTCTCAAGCGTTTCTTACATCAAAACTGCCATATCTCGCGAACGGATTGGCCAATCCGCAAAATTTCTCTTGCATCTGAAAGTAGAAACTCGCCCCATTACAACGGTATGAGCAGTTTTCCCCTAGGCCGTTCTGGTTATTCGTTTCGAGCATCAGCACTGCGAAGATTCGGAGTTTCTCAAGCGTTTCTTACCTCAAAACTGCCATATCTCGCGAACGGATTGACCAATCCGCAAAATTTCTCTTGAATCTGAAAGTAGAAACTCGCCCCATTACAACGGTATGAGCAGTTTTCCCCTAGGCCGTTCTAGTTATTCGTTTCGAGCATCAGAACTGCGAAGATTTCGAGTTTCTCAAGCGTTTCTTACCTCAAAACTGCCATATCTCGCGAACGGATTGGCCAATCCGCAAAATTTCTCTTGCATCTGAAAGTAGAAACTCGCCCCATTACAACGGTATGAGTAGTTTTTCCCTAGGCCGTTCTAGTTATTCGTTTCGAGCATCAGAACTGCGAAAATTTGGAGTTTCTCAAGCGTTTCTTACCTCAAAACTGCCATATCTCGCGAACGGATTGACCAATCCGCAAAGTTTCTGTTGCATCTGAAAGTAGAAACTCGCCCCATTACAACGGTATGAGCAGTTTTCCCCTAAGCCGTTCTGGTTATTCGTTTCGAGCATCAGAACTGCGAAAATTCGGAGTTTCTCAAGCGTTTCTTACCTCAAAACTGCCATATCTCGCGAACGGATTGACCAATCCGCAAAGTTTCTGTTGCATCTGAAAGTAGAAACTCGCCCCATTACAACGGTATGAGTAGTTTTCCCCTAGGCCGTTCTAGTTATTCGTTTCGAGCATCAGAACTGCGAAGATTTGGAGTTCCTCAAGCGTTTCTTACCTCAAAACTGCCATATCTCGCGAACGGATTGATCAATCCGCAAAATTTCTGTTGCATCTGAAAGTAGAAACTCGCCCCATTACAACGGTATGAGCAGTTTTCCCCTAGGCCGTTCTGGTTATTCGTTTCGTGCATCAGAACTGCGAAGATTCGCAGTTTCTCAAGCGTTTCTTACCTCAAAACTGCCATATCTCGCGAACGGATTGACCAATCCGCAAAGTTTCTGTTGCATCTGAAAGTAGAAACTCGCCCCATTACAACGGTATGAGTAGTTTTCCCCTAGGCCGTTCTAGTTATTCGTTTCGAGCATCAGAACTGCGAAAATTTGGAGTTTCTCAAGCGTTTCTTACCTCAAAACTGCCATATCTCGCGAACGGATTGATCAATCCGCAAAATTTCTCTTGCATCTGAAAGTAGAAACTCGCCCCATTACAACGGTATGAGCAGTTTTCCCCTAGGCCGTTCTAGTTATTCGTTTCGAGCATCAGAACTGCGAAGATTTCGAGTTTCTCAAGCGTTTCTTACCTCAAAACTGCCATATCTCGCGAACGGATTGGCCAATCCGCAAAATTTCTCTTGCATCTGAAAGTAGAAACTCGCCCCATTACAACGGTATGAGCAGTTTTCCCCTAGGCCGTTCTGGTTATTCGTTTCGAGCATCAGCACTGCGAAGATTCGGAGTTTCTCAAGCGTTTCTTACCTCAAAACTGCCATATCTCGCGAACGGATTGACCAATCCGCAAAATTTCTCTTGCATCTGAAAGTAGAAACTCGCCCCATTACAACGGTATGAGCAGTTTTCCCCTAGGCCGTTCTGGTTATTCGTTTCGAGCATCAGCACTGCGAAGATTCGGAGTTTCTCAAGCGTTTCTTACCTCAAAACTGCCATATCTCGCGAACGGATTGGCCAATCCGCAAAATTTCTCTTGCATCTGAAAGTAGAAACTCGCCCCATTACAATGGTATGAGTAGTTTTTCCCTAGGCCGTTCTAGTTATTCGTTTCGAGCATCAGAACTGCGAAAATTTGGAGTTTCTCAAGCGTTTCTTACCTCAAAACTGCCATATCTCGCGAACGGATTGGCCAATCCGCAAAATTTCTCTTGCATCTGAAAGTAGAAACTCGCCCCATTACAACGGTATGAGCAGTTTTCCCCTAGGCCGTTCTGGTTATTCGTTTCGAGCATCAGCACTGCGAAGATTCGGAGTTTCTCAAGCGTTTCTTACCTCAAAACTGCCATATCTCGCGAACGGATTGACCAATCCGCAAAATTTCTCTTGCATCTGAAAGTAGAAACTCGCCCCATTACAACGGTATGAGCAGTTTTCCCCTAGGCCGTTCTGGTTATTCGTTTCGAGCATCAGCACTGCGAAGATTCGGAGTTTCTCAAGCGTTTCTTACCTCAAAACTGCCATATCTCGCGAACGGATTGGCCAATCCGCAAAATTTCTCTTGCATCTGAAAGTAGAAACTCGCCCCATTACAATGGTATGAGTAGTTTTTCCCTAGGCCGTTCTAGTTATTCGTTTCGAGCATCAGAACTGCGAAAATTTGGAGTTTCTCAAGCGTTTCTTACCTCAAAACTGCCATATCTCGCGAACGGATTGGCCAATCCGCAAAATTTCTCTTGCATCTGAAAGTAGAAACTCGCCCCATTACAACGGTATGAGCAGTTTTCCCCTAGGCCGTTCTGGTTATTCGTTTCGAGCATCAGCACTGCGAAGATTCGGAGTTTCTCAAGCGTTTCTTACCTCAAAACTGCCATATCTCGCGAACACAATGACCAATCCGCAAAGTTTCTGTTGCATCTGAAAGTAGAAACTCGCCCCATTACAACGGTATGAGTAGTTTTCCCCTAGGCCGTTCTAGTTATTCGTTTCGAGCATCAGAACTGCGAAGATTTGGAGTTTCTCAAGCGTTTCTTACCTCAAAACTGCCATATCTCGCGAACGGATTGATCAATCCGCAAAATTTCTGTTGCATCTGAAAGTAGAAACTCGCCCCATTACAACGGTATGAGCAGTTTTCCCCTAGGCCGTTCTGGTTATTCGTTTCGAGCATCAGAACTGCGAAGATTCGGAGTTTCTCAAGCGTTTCTTACCTCAAAACTGCCATATCTCGCGAACGGATTGACCAATCCGCAAAGTTTCTGTTGCATCTGAAAGTAGAAACTCGCCCCATTACAACGGTATGAGTAGTTTTCCCCTAGGCCGTTCTAGTTATTCGTTTCGAGCATCAGAACTGCGAAAATTTGGAGTTTCTCAAGCGTTTCTTACTTCAAAACTGCCATATCTCGCGAACGGATTGACCAATCCGCAAAATTTCTCTTGCATCTGAAAGTAGAAACTCGCCCCATTACAACGGTATGAGCAGTTTTCCCCTAGGCCGTTCTAGTTATTCGTTTCGAGCATCAGAACTGCGAAAATTTTGAGTTTCTCAAGCGTTTCTTACCTCAAAACTGCCATATCTCGCGAACGGATTGACCAATCCGCAAAGTTGCTGTTGCATCTGAAAGTAGAAACTCGCCCCATTACAACGGTGTGAGTAGCTGTCCCCTAGGCCGTTCTAGTTATTCGTTTCGAGCATCAGAACTGCGAAAATTTGGAGTTTCTCAAGCGTTTCTTACCTCAAAACTGCCATATCTCGCGAACGGATTGACCAATCCGCAAAGTTTCTGTTGCATCTGAAAGCAGAAACTCGCCCTATTACAACGGTATGAGTAGTTTTCCCCTAGGCCGTTCTAGTTATTCGTTTCGAGCATCAGAACTGCGAAGATTCGGAGTTTCTCAAGCGTTTCTTACCTCAAAACTGCCATATCTCGCGAACGGATTGGCCAATCCGCAAAATTTCTCTTGCATCTGAAAGTAGAAACTCGCCCCATTACAACGGTATGAGCAGTTTTCCCCTAGGCCGTTCTGGTTATTCGTTTCGAGCATCAGCACTGCGAAGATTCGGAGTTTCTCAAGCGTTTCTTACCTCAAAACTGCCATATCTCGCGAACGGATTGACCAATCCGCAAAATTTCTCTTGCATCTGAAAGTAGAAACTCGCCCCATTACAACGGTATGAGCAGTTTTCCCCTAGGCCGTTCTAGTTATTCGTTTCGAACATCAGAACTGCGAAGATTTCGAGTTTCTCAAGCGTTTCTTACCTCAAAACTGCCATATCTCGCGAACGGATTGGCCAATCCGCAAAATTTCCCTTGCATCTGAAAGTAGAAACTCGCCCCATTACAACGGTATGAGTAGTTTTTCCCTAGGCCGTTCTAGTTATTCGTTTCGAGCATCAGAACTGCGAAAATTTGGAGTTTCTCAAGCGTTTCTTACCTCAAAACTGCCATATCTCGCGAACGGATTGACCAATCCGCAAAGTTTCTGTTGCATCTGAAAGTAGAAACTCGCCCCATTACAACGGTATGAGCAGTTTTCCCCTAAGCCGTTCTGGTTATTCGTTTCGAGCATCAGAACTGCGAAGATTCGGAGTTTCTCAAGCGTTTCTTACCTCAAAACTGCCATATCTCGCGAACGGATTGACCAATCCGCAAAGTTTCTGTTGCATCTGAAAGTAGAAACTCGCCCCATTACAACGGTATGAGTAGTTTTCCCCTAGGCCGTTCTAGTTATTCGTTTCGAGCATCAGAACTGCGAAGATTTGGAGTTTCTCAAGCGTTTCTTACCTCAAAACTGCCATATCTCGCGAACGGATTGATCAATCCGCAAAATTTCTGTTGCATCTGAAAGTAGAAACTCGCCCCATTACAACGGTATGAGCAGTTTTCCCCTAGGCCGTTCTGGTTATTCGTTTCGAGCATCAGAACTGCGAAGATTCGGAGTTTCTCAAGCGTTTCTTACCTCAAAACTGCCATATCTCGCGAACGGATTGACCAATCCGCAAAGTTTCTGTTGCATCTGAAAGTAGAAACTCGCCCCATTACAACGGTATGAGTAGTTTTCCCCTAGGCCGTTCTAGTTATTCGTTTCGAGCATCAGAACTGCGAAAATTTGGAGTTTCTCAAGCGTTTCTTACCTCAAAACTGCCATATCTCGCGAACGGATTGATCAATCCGCAAAATTTCTCTTGCATCTGAAAGTAGAAACTCGCCCCATTACAACGGTATGAGCAGTTTTCCCCTAGGCCGTTCTAGTTATTCGTTTCGAGCATCAGAACTGCGAAGATTTCGAGTTTCTCAAGCGTTTCTTACCTCAAAACTGCCATATCTCGCGAACGGATTGGCCAATCCGCAAAATTTCTCTTGCATCTGAAAGTAGAAACTCGCCCCATTACAACGGTATGAGCAGTTTTCCCCTAGGCCGTTCTGGTTATTCGTTTCGAGCATCAGCACTGCGAAGATTCGGAGTTTCTCAAGCGTTTCTTACCTCAAAACTGCCATATCTCGCGAACAGATTGACCAATCCGCAAAATTTCTCTTGCATCTGAAAGTAGAAACTCGCCCCATTACAACGGTATGAGCAGTTTTCCCCTAGGCCGTTCTAGTTATTCGTTTCGAGCATCAGAACTGCGAAGATTTCGAGTTTCTCAAGCGTTTCTTACCTCAAAACTGCCATATCTCGCGAACGGATTGGCCAATCCGCAAAATTTCTCTTGCATCTGAAAGTAGAAACTCGCCCCATTACAACGGTATGAGTAGTTTTTCCCTAGGCCGTTCTAGTTATTCGTTTCGAGCATCAGAACTGCGAAAATTTGGAGTTTCTCAAGCGTTTCTTACCTCAAAACTGCCATATCTCGCGAACGGATTGACCAATCCGCAAAGTTTCTGTTGCATCTGAAAGTAGAAACTCGCCCCATTACAACGGTATGAGCAGTTTTCCCCTAAGCCGTTCTGGTTATTCGTTTCGAGCATCAGAACTGCGAAGATTCGGAGTTTCTCAAGCGTTTCTTACCTCAAAACTACCATATCTCGCGAACGGATTGACCAATCCGCAAAGTTTCTGTTGCATCTGAAAGTAGAAACTCGCCCCATTACAACGGTATGAGTAGTTTTCCCCTAGGCCGTTCTAGTTATTCGTTTCGAGCATCAGAACTGCGAAAATTTGGAGTTTCTCAAGCGTTTCTTACCTCAAAACTGCCATATCTCGCGAACGGATTGACCAATCCGCAAAATTTCTCTTGCATCTGAAAGTAGAAACTCGCCCCATTACAACGGTATGAGCAGTTTTCCCCTAGGCCGTTCTAGTTATTCGTTTCGAGCATCAGAACTGCGAAGATTTCGAGTTTCTCAAGCGTTTCTTACCTCAAAACTGCCATATCTCGCGAACGGATTGGCCAATCCGCAAAATTTCTCTTGCATCTGAAAGTAGAAACTCGCCCCATTACAACGGTATGAGTAGTTTTCCCCTAGGCCGTTCTAGTTATTCGTTTCGAGCATCAGAACTGCGAAAATTTGGAGTTTCTCAAGCGTTTCTTACTTCAAAACTGCCATATCTCGCGAACGGATTGACCAATCCGCAAAATTTCTCTTGCATCTGAAAGTAGAAACTCGCCCCATTACAACGGTATGAGCAGTTTTCCCCTAGGCCGTTCTAGTTATTCGTTTCGAGCATCAGAACTGCGAAGATTTCGAGTTTCTCAAGCGTTTCTTACCTCAAAACTGCCATATCTCGCGAACGGATTGACCAATCCGCAAAGTTTCTGTTGCATCTGAAAGTAGAAACTCGCCCCATTACAACGATATGAGTAGTTTTCCCCTAGGCCGTTCTAGTTATTCGTTTCGAGCATCAGAACTGCGAAAATTTTGAGTTTCTCAAGCGTTTCTTACCTCAAAACTGCCATATCTCGCGAACGGATTGACCAATCCGCAAAGTTGCTGTTGCATCTGAAAGTAGAAACTCGCCCCATTACAACGGTGTGAGTAGCTGTCCCCTAGGCCGTTCTAGTTATTCGTTTCGAGCATCAGAACTGCGAAAATTTGGAGTTTCTCAAGCGTTTCTTACCTCAAAGCTGCCATATCTCGCGAACGGATTGACCAATCCGCAAAGTTTCTGTTGCATCTGAAAGCAGAAACTCGCCCTATTACAACGGTATGAGTAGTTTTCCCCTAGGCCGTTCTAGTTATTCGTTTCGAGCATCAGAACTGCGAAAATTTGGAGTTTCTCAAGCGTTTCTTACCTCAAAACTGCCATATCTCGCGAACGGATTGACCAATCCGCAAAGTTTCTGTTGCATCTGAAAGTAGAAACTCGCCCCATTACAACGGTATGAGTAGTTTTCCCCTAGGCCGTTCTAGTTATTCGTTTCGAGCATCAGAACTGCGAAGATTTGGAGTTTCTCAAGCGTTTCTTACCTCAAAACTGCCATATCTCGCGAACGGATTGATCAATCCGCAAAATTTCTGTTGCATCTGAAAGTAGAAACTCGCCCCATTACAACGGTATGAGCAGTTTTCCCCTAGGCCGTTCTGGTTATTCGTTTCGAGCATCAGAACTGCGAAGATTCGGAGTTTCTCAAGCGTTTCTTACCTCAAAACTGCCATATCTCGCGAACGGATTGACCAATCCGCAAAATTTCTCTTGCATCTGAAAGTAGAAACTCGCCCCATTACAACGGTATGAGCAGTTTTCCCCCAGGCCGTTCTAGTTATTCGTTTCGAGCATCAGAACTGCGAAGATTTCGAGTTTCTCAAGCGTTTCTTACCTCAAAACTGCCATATCTCGCGAACGGATTGGCCAATCCGCAAAATTTCTCTTGCATCTGAAAGTAGAAACTCGCCCCATTACAACGGTATGAGTAGTTTTTCCCTAGGCCGTTCTAGTTATTCGTTTCGAGCATCAGAACTGCGAAAATTTGGAGTTTCTCAAGCGTTTCTTACCTCAAAACTGCCATATCTCGCGAACGGATTGACCAATCCGCAAAGTTTCTGTTGCATCTGAAAGTAGAAACTCGCCCCATTACAACGGTATGAGCAGTTTTCCCCTAAGCCGTTCTGGTTATTCGTTTCGAGCATCAGAACTGCGAAGATTCGGAGTTTCTCAAGCGTTTCTTACCTCAAAACTGCCATATCTCGCGAACGGATTGACCAATCCGCAAAGTTTCTGTTGCATCTGAAAGTAGAAACTCGCCCCATTACAACGGTATGAGTAGTTTTCCCCTAGGCCGTTCTAGTTATTCGTTTCGAGCATCAGAACTGCGAAAATTTGGAGTTTCTCAAGCGTTTCTTACCTCAAAACTGCCATATCTCGCGAACGGATTGATCAATTCGCAAAATTTCTCTTGCATCTGAAAGTAGAAACTCGCCCCATTACAACGGTATGAGCAGTTTTCCCCTAGGCCGTTCTAGTTATTCGTTTCGAGCATCAGAACTGCGAAGATTTCGAGTTTCTCAAGCGTTTCTTACCTCAAAACTGCCATATCTCGCGAACGGATTGGCCAATCCGCAAAATTTCTCTTGCATCTGAAAGTAGAAACTCGCCCCATTACAACGGTATGAGCAGTTTTCCCCTAGGCCGTTCTGGTTATTCGTTTCGAGCATCAGCACTGCGAAGATTCGGAGTTTCTCAAGCGTTTCTTACCTCAAAACTGCCATATCTCGCGAACGGATTGACCAATCCGCAAAATTTCTCTTGCATCTGAAAGTAGAAACTCGCCCCATTACAACGGTATGAGCAGTTTTCCCCTAGGCCGTTCTGGTTATTCGTTTCGAGCATCAGCACTGCGAAGATTCGGAGTTTCTCAAGCGTTTCTTTCCTCAAAACTGCCATATCTCGCGAACACAATGACCAATCCGCAAAGTTTCTGTTGCATCTGAAAGTAGAAACTCGCCCCATTACAACGGTATGAGTAGTTTTCCCCTAGGCCGTTCTAGTTATTCGTTTCGAGCATCAGAACTGCGAAGATTTGGAGTTTCTCAAGCGTTTCTTACCTCAAAACTGCCATATCTCGCGAACGGATTGATCAATCCGCAAAATTTCTGTTGCATCTGAAAGTAGAAACTCGCCCCATTACAACGGTATGAGCAGTTTTCCCCTAGGCCGTTCTGGTTATTCGTTTCGAGCATCAGAACTGCGAAGATTCGGAGTTTCTCAAGCGTTTCTTACCTCAAAACTGCCATATCTCGCGAACGGATTGACCAATCCGCAAAGTTTCTGTTGCATCTGAAAGTAGAAACTCGCCCCATTACAACGGTATGAGTAGTTTTCCCCTAGGCCGTTCTAGTTATTCGTTTCGAGCATCAGAACTGCGAAAATTTGGAGTTTCTCAAGCGTTTCTTACTTCAAAACTGCCATATCTCGCGAACGGATTGACCAATCCGCAAAATTTCTCTTGCATCTGAAAGTAGAAACTCGCCCCATTACAACGGTATGAGCAGTTTTCCCCTAGGCCGTTCTAGTTATTCGTTTCGAGCATCAGAACTGCGAAGATTTCGAGTTTCTCAAGCGTTTCTTACCTCAAAACTGCCATATCTCGCGAACGGATTGACCAATCCGCAAAGTTTCTGTTGCATCTGAAAGTAGAAACTCGCCCCATTACAACGGTATGAGTAGTTTTCCCCTAGGCCGTTCTAGTTATTCGTTTCGAGCATCAGAACTGCGAAAAATTGGAGTTTCTCAAGCGTTTCTTACCTCAAAACTGCCATATCTCGCGAACGGATTGACCAATCCGCAAAGTTTCTGTTGCATCTGAAAGTAGAAACTCGGCCCATTACAACGATATGAGTAGTTTTCCCCTAGGCCGTTCTAGTTATTCGTTTCGAGCATCAGAACTGCGAAAATTTTGAGTTTCTCAAGCGTTTCTTACCTCAAAACTGCCATATCTCGCGAACGGATTGACCAATCCGCAAAGTTGCTGTTGCATCTGAAAGTAGAAACTCGCCCCATTACAACGGTGTGAGTAGCTGTCCCCTAGGCCGTTCTAGTTATTCGTTTCGAGCATCAGAACTGCGAAAATTTGGAGTTTCTCAAGCGTTTCTTACCTCAAAACTGCCATATCTCGCGAACGGATTGACCAATCCGCAAAGTTTCTGTTGCATCTGAAAGCAGAAACTCGCCCTATTACAACGGTATGAGTAGTTTTCCCCTAGGCCGTTCTAGTTATTCGTTTCGAGCATCAGAACTGCGAAAATTTTGAGTTTCTCAAGCGTTTCTTACCTCAAAACTGCCATATCTCGCGAACACAATGACCAATCCGCAAAGTTTCTGTTGCATCTGAAAGTAGAAACTCGCCCCATTACAACGGTATGAGTAGTTTTCCCCTAGGCCGTTCTAGTTATTCGTTTCGAGCATCAGAACTGCGAAGATTTGGAGTTTCTCAAGCGTTTCTTACCTCAAAACTGCCATATCTCGCGAACGGATTGATCAATCCGCAAAATTTCTGTTGCATCTGAAAGTAGAAACTCGCCCCATTACAACGGTATGAGCAGTTTTCCCCTAGGCCGTTCTGGTTATTCGTTTCGAGCATCAGAACTGCGAAGATTCGGAGTTTCTCAAGCGTTTCTTACCTCAAAACTGCCATATCTCGCGAACGGATTGACCAATCCGCAAAATTTCTCTTGCATCTGAAAGTAGAAACTCGCCCCATTACAACGGTATGAGCAGTTTTCCCCTAGGCCGTTCTAGTTATTCGTTTCGAGCATCAGAACTGCGAAGATTTCGAGTTTCTCAAGCGTTTCTTACCTCAAAACTGCCATATCTCGCGAACGGATTGACCAATCCGCAAAGTTTCTGTTGCATCTGAAAGTAGAAACTCGCCCCATTACAACGGTATGAGTAGTTTTCCCCTAGGCCGTTCTAGTTATTCGTTTCGAGCATCAGAACTGCGAAAAATTGGAGTTTCTCAAGCGTTTCTTACCTCAAAACTGCCATATCTCGCGAACGGATTGACCAATCCGCAAAGTTTCTGTTGCATCTGAAAGTAGAAACTCGGCCCATTACAACGATATGAGTAGTTTTCCCCTAGGCCGTTCTAGTTATTCGTTTCGAGCATCAGAACTGCGAAAATTTTGAGTTTCTCAAGCGTTTCTTACCTCAAAACTGCCATATCTCGCGAACGGATTGACCAATCCGCAAAGTTGCTGTTGCATCTGAAAGTAGAAACTCGCCCCATTACAACGGTGTGAGTAGCTGTCCCCTAGGCCGTTCTAGTTATTCGTTTCGAGCATCAGAACTGCGAAAATTTGGAGTTTCTCAAGCGTTTCTTACCTCAAAACTGCCATATCTCGCGAACGGATTGACCAATCCGCAAAGTTTCTGTTGCATCTGAAAGCAGAAACTCGCCCTATTACAACGGTATGAGTAGTTTTCCCCTAGGCCGTTCTAGTTATTCGTTTCGAGCATCAGAACTGCGAAAATTTTGAGTTTCTCAAGCGTTTCTTACCTCAAAACTGCCATATCTCGCGAACACAATGACCAATCCGCAAAGTTTCTGTTGCATCTGAAAGTAGAAACTCGCCCCATTACAACGGTATGAGTAGTTTTCCCCTAGGCCGTTCTAGTTATTCGTTTCGAGCATCAGAACTGCGAAGATTTGGAGTTTCTCAAGCGTTTCTTACCTCAAAACTGCCATATCTCGCGAACGGATTGATCAATCCGCAAAATTTCTGTTGCATCTGAAAGTAGAAACTCGCCCCATTACAACGGTATGAGCAGTTTTCCCCTAGGCCGTTCTGGTTATTCGTTTCGAGCATCAGAACTGCGAAGATTCGGAGTTTCTCAAGCGTTTCTTACCTCAAAACTGCCATATCTCGCGAACGGATTGACCAATCCGCAAAATTTCTCTTGCATCTGAAAGTAGAAACTCGCCCCATTACAACGGTATGAGCAGTTTTCCCCTAGGCCGTTCTAGTTATTCGTTTCGAGCATCAGAACTGCGAAGATTTCGAGTTTCTCAAGCGTTTCTTACCTCAAAACTGCCATATCTCGCGAACGGATTGGCCAATCCGCAAAATTTCTCTTGCATCTGAAAGTAGAAACTCGCCCCATTACAACGGTATGAGCAGTTTTCCCCTAGGCCGTTCTGGTTATTCGTTTCGAGCATCAGCACTGCGAAGATTCGGAGTTTCTCAAGCGTTTCTTACCTCAAAACTGCCATATCTCGCGAACGGATTGACCAATCCGCAAAATTTCTCTTGCATCTGAAAGTAGAAACTCGCCCCATTACAACGGTATGAGCAGTTTTCCCCTAGGCCGTTCTAGTTATTCGTTTCGAGCATCAGAACTGCGAAGATTTCGAGTTTCTCAAGCGTTTCTTACCTCAAAACTGCCATATCTCGCGAACGGATTGGCCAATCCGCAAAATTTCCCTTGCATCTGAAAGTAGAAACTCGCCCCATTACAACGGTATGAGTAGTTTTTCCCTAGGCCGTTCTAGTTATTCGTTTCGAGCATCAGAACTGCGAAAATTTGGAGTTTCTCAAGCGTTTCTTACCTCAAAACTGCCATATCTCGCGAACGGATTGACCAATCCGCAAAGTTTCTGTTGCATCTGAAAGTAGAAACTCGCCCCATTACAACGGTATGAGCAGTTTTCCCCTAAGCCGTTCTGGTTATTCGTTTCGAGCATCAGAACTGCGAAGATTCGGAGTTTCTCAAGCGTTTCTTACCTCAAAACTGCCATATCTCGCGAACGGATTGACCAATCCGCAAAGTTTCTGTTGCATCTGAAAGTAGAAACTCGCCCCATTACAACGGTATGAGTAGTTTTCCCCTAGGCCGTTCTAGTTATTCGTTTCGAGCATCAGAACTGCGAAGATTTGGAGTTTCTCAAGCGTTTCTTACCTCAAAACTGCCATATCTCGCGAACGGATTGATCAATCCGCAAAATTTCTGTTGCATCTGAAAGTAGAAACTCGCCCCATTACAACGGTATGAGCAGTTTTCCCCTAGGCCGTTCTGGTTATTCGTTTCGAGCATCAGAACTGCGAAGATTCGGAGTTTCTCAAGCGTTTCTTACCTCAAAACTGCCATATCTCGCGAACGGATTGACCAATCCGCAAAGTTTCTGTTGCATCTGAAAGTAGAAACTCGCCCCATTACAACGGTATGAGTAGTTTTCCCCTAGGCCGTTCTAGTTATTCGTTTCGAGCATCAGAACTGCGAAAATTTGGAGTTTCTCAAGCGTTTCTTACCTCAAAACTGCCATATCTCGCGAACGGATTGATCAATCCGCAAAATTTCTCTTGCATCTGAAAGTAGAAACTCGCCCCATTACAACGGTATGAGCAGTTTTCCCCTAGGCCGTTCTAGTTATTCGTTTCGAGCATCAGAACTGCGAAGATTTCGAGTTTCTCAAGCGTTTCTTACCTCAAAACTGCCATATCTCGCGAACGGATTGGCCAATCCGCAAAATTTCTCTTGCATCTGAAAGTAGAAACTCGCCCCATTACAACGGTATGAGCAGTTTTCCCCTAGGCCGTTCTGGTTATTCGTTTCGAGCATCAGCACTGCGAAGATTCGGAGTTTCTCAAGCGTTTCTTACCTCAAAACTGCCATATCTCGCGAACAGATTGACCAATCCGCAAAATTTCTCTTGCATCTGAAAGTAGAAACTCGCCCCATTACAACGGTATGAGCAGTTTTCCCCTAGGCCGTTCTAGTTATTCGTTTCGAGCATCAGAACTGCGAAGATTTCGAGTTTCTCAAGCGTTTCTTACCTCAAAACTGCCATATCTCGCGAACGGATTGGCCAATCCGCAAAATTTCTCTTGCATCTGAAAGTAGAAACTCGCCCCATTACAACGGTATGAGTAGTTTTTCCCTAGGCCGTTCTAGTTATTCGTTTCGAGCATCAGAACTGCGAAAATTTGGAGTTTCTCAAGCGTTTCTTACCTCAAAACTGCCATATCTCGCGAACGGATTGACCAATCCGCAAAGTTTCTGTTGCATCTGAAAGTAGAAACTCGCCCCATTACAACGGTATGAGCAGTTTTCCCCTAAGCCGTTCTGGTTATTCGTTTCGAGCATCAGAACTGCGAAGATTCGGAGTTTCTCAAGCGTTTCTTACCTCAAAACTACCATATCTCGCGAACGGATTGACCAATCCGCAAAGTTTCTGTTGCATCTGAAAGTAGAAACTCGCCCCATTACAACGGTATGAGTAGTTTTCCCCTAGGCCGTTCTAGTTATTCGTTTCGAGCATCAGAACTGCGAAAATTTGGAGTTTCTCAAGCGTTTCTTACCTCAAAACTGCCATATCTCGCGAACGGATTGACCAATCCGCAAAATTTCTCTTGCATCTGAAAGTAGAAACTCGCCCCATTACAACGGTATGAGCAGTTTTCCCCTAGGCCGTTCTAGTTATTCGTTTCGAGCATCAGAACTGCGAAGATTTCGAGTTTCTCAAGCGTTTCTTACCTCAAAACTGCCATATCTCGCGAACGGATTGGCCAATCCGCAAAATTTCTCTTGCATCTGAAAGTAGAAACTCGCCCCATTACAACGGTATGAGCAGTTTTCCCCTAGGCCGTTCTGGTTATTCGTTTCGAGCATCAGCACTGCGAAGATTCGGAGTTTCTCAAGCGTTTCTTACCTCAAAACTGCCATATCTCGCGAACAGATTGACCAATCCGCAAAATTTCTCTTGCATCTGAAAGTAGAAACTCGCCCCATTACAACGGTATGAGCAGTTTTCCCCTAGGCCGTTCTAGTTATTCGTTTCGAGCATCAGAACTGCGAAAATTTGGAGTTTCTCAAGCGTTTCTTACCTCAAAACTGCCATATCTCGCGAACGGATTGACCAATCCGCAAAATTTCTCTTGCATCTGAAAGTAGAAACTCGCCCCATTACAACGGTATGAGCAGTTTTCCCCTAGGCCGTTCTAGTTATTCGTTTCGAGCATCAGAACTGCGAAGATTTCGAGTTTCTCAAGCGTTTCTTACCTCAAAACTGCCATATCTCGCGAACGGATTGACCAATCCGCAAAGTTTCTGTTGCATCTGAAAGTAGAAACTCGCCCCATTACAACGGTATGAGTAGTTTTCCCCTAGGCCGTTCTAGTTATTCGTTTCGAGCATCAGAACTGCGAAAATTTGGAGTTTCTCAAGCGTTTCTTACCTCAAAACTGCCATATCTCGCGAACGGATTGACCAATCCGCAAAATTTCTCTTGCATCTGAAAGTAGAAACTCGCCCCATTACAACGGTATGAGCAGTTTTCCTCTAGGCCGTTCTGGTTATTCGTTTCGAGCATCAGAACTGCGAAGATTCGGAGTTTCTCAAGCGTTTCTTACCTAAAAACTGCCATATCTCGCGAACGGATTGACCAATCCGCAAAGTTTCTGTTGCATCTGAAAGTAGAAACTCGCCCCATTACAACGGTATGAGTAGTTTTCCCCTAGGCCGTTCGAGTTATTCGTTTCGAGCATCAGAACTGCGAAAATTTGGAGTTTCTCAAGCGTTTCTTACTTCAAAACTGCCATATCTCGCGAACGGATTGACCAATCCGCAAAATTTCTCTTGCATCTGAAAGTAGAAACTCGCCCCATTACAACGGTATGAGCAGTTTTCCCCTAGGCCGTTCTAGTTATTCGTTTCGAGCATCAGAACTGCGAAGATTTCGAGTTTCTCAAGCGTTTCTTACCTCAAAACTGCCATATCTCGCGAACGGATTGACCAATCCGCAAAGTTTCTGTTGCATCTGAAAGTAGAAACTCGCCCCATTACAACGGTATGAGTAGTTTTCCCCTAGGCCGTTCTAGTTATTCGTTTCGAGCATCAGAACTGCGAAAATTTGGAGTTTCTCAAGCGTTTCTTACCTCAAAACTGCCATATCTCGCGAACGGATTGACCAATCCGCAAAGTTTCTGTTGCATCTGAAAGTAGAAACTCGCCCCATTACAACGGTATGAGCAGTTTTCCCCTAAGCCGTTCTGGTTATTCGTTTCGAGCATCAGAACTGCGAAGATTCGGAGTTTCTCAAGCGTTTCTTACCTCAAAACTGCCATATCTCGCGAACGGATTGACCAATCCGCAAAGTTTCTGTTGCATCTGAAAGCAGAAACTCGCCCTATTACAACGGTATGAGTAGTTTTCCCCTAGGCCGTTCTAGTTATTCGTTTCGAGCATCAGAACTGCGAAAATTTTGAGTTTCTCAAGCGTTTCTTACCTCAAAACTGCCATATCTCGCGAACACAATGACCAATCCGCAAAGTTTCTGTTGCATCTGAAAGTAGAAACTCGCCCCATTACAACGGTATGAGTAGTTTTCCCCTAGGCCGTTCTAGTTATTCGTTTCGAGCATCAGAACTGCGAAGATTTGGAGTTTCTCAAGCGTTTCTTACCTCAAAACTGCCATATCTCGCGGACGGATTGATCAATCCGCAAAATTTCTGTTGCATCTGAAAGTAGAAACTCGCCCCATTACAACGGTATGAGCAGTTTTCCCCTAGGCCGTTCTGGTTATTCGTTTCGAGCATCAGAACTGCGAAGATTCGGAGTTTCTCAAGCGTTTCTTACCTCAAAACTGCCATATCTCGCGAACGGATTATCCAATCCGCAAAGTTTCTGTTGCATCTGAAAGTAGAAACTCGCCCCATTACAACGGTATGAGTAGTTTTCCCCTAGGCCGTTCTAGTTATTCGTTTCGAGCATCAGAACTGCGAAAATTTGGAGTTTCTCAAGCGTTTCTTACCTCAAAACTGCCATATCTCGCGAACGGATTGATCAATCCGCAAAATTTCTCTTGCATCTGAAAGTAGAAACTCGCCCCATTACAACGGTATGAGCAGTTTTCCCCTAGGCCGTTCTAGTTATTCGTTTCGAGCATCAGAACTGCGAAGATTTCGAGTTTCTCAAGCGTTTCTTACCTCAAAACTGCCATATCTCGCGAACGGATTGGCCAATCCGCAAAATTTCTCTTGCATCTGAAAGTAGAAACTCGCCCCATTACAACGGTATGAGCAGTTTTCCCCTAGGCCGTTCTGGTTATTCGTTTCGAGCATCAGCACTGCGAAGATTCGGAGTTTCTCAAGCGTTTCTTACCTCAAAACTGCCATATCTCGCGAACGGATTGACCAATCCGCAAAATTTCTCTTGCATCTGAAAGTAGAAACTCGCCCCATTACAACGGTATGAGCAGTTTTCCCCTAGGCCGTTCTAGTTATTCGTTTCGAGCATCAGAACTGCGAAGATTTTGAGTTTCTCAAGCGTTTCTTACCTCAAAACTGCCATATCTCGCGAACGGATTGGCCAATCCGCAAAATTTCTCTTGCATCTGAAAGTAGAAACTCGCCCCATTACAACGGTATGAGTAGTTTTTCCCTAGGCCGTTCTAGTTATTCGTTTCGAGCATCAGAACTGCGAAGATTCGGAGTTTCTCAAGCGTTTCTTACCTCAAAACTGCCATATCTCGCGAACGGATTGACCAATCCGCAAAGTTTCTGTTGCATCTGAAAGTAGAAACTCGCCCCATTACAACGGTATGAGTAGTTTTCCCCTAGGCCGTTCTAGTTATTCGTTTCGAGCATCAGAACTGCGAAAATTTGGAGTTTCTCAAGCGTTTCTTACCTCAAAACTGCCATATCTCGCGAACGGATTGATCAATCCGCAAAATTTCTCTTGCATCTGAAAGTAGAAACTCGCCCCATTACAACGGTATGAGCAGTTTTCCCCTAGGCCGTTCTAGTTATTCGTTTCGAGCATCAGAACTGCGAAGATTTCGAGTTTCTCAAGCGTTTCTTACCTCAAAACTGCCATATCTCGCGAACGGATTGGCCAATCCGCAAAATTTCTCTTGCATCTGAAAGTAGAAACTCGCCCCATTACAACGGTATGAGCAGTTTTCCCCTAGGCCGTTCTAGTTATTCGTTTCGAGCATCAGAACTGCGAAAATTTGGAGTTTCTCAAGCGTTTCTTACCTCAAAACTGCCATATCTCGCGAACACAATGACCAATCCGCAAAGTTTCTGTTGCATCTGAAAGTAGAAACTCGCCCCATTACAACGGTATGAGCAGTTTTCCCCTAGGCCGTTCTAGTTATTCGTTTCGAGCATCAGAACTGCGAAGATTTGGAGTTTCTCAAGCGTTTCTTACCTCAAAACTGCCATATCTCGCGAACGGATTGATCAATCCGCAAAATTTCTGTTGCATCTGAAAGTAGAAACTCGCCCCATTACAACGGTATGAGCAGTTTTCCCCTAGGCCGTTCTGGTTATTCGTTTCGAGCATCAGAACTGCGAAGATTCGGAGTTTCTCAAGCGTTTCTTACCTCAAAACTGCCATATCTCGCGAACGGATTGACCAATCCGCAAAGTTTCTGTTGCATCTGAAAGTAGAAACTCGCCCCATTACAACGGTATGAGTAGTTTTCCCCTAGGCCGTTCTAGTTATTCGTTTCGAGCATCAGAACTGCGAAAATTTGGAGTTTCTCAAGCGTTTCTTACATCAAAACTGCCATATCTCGCGAACGGATTGATCAATCCGCAAAATTTCTCTTGCATCTGAAAGTAGAAACTCGCCCCATTACAACGGTATGAGCAGTTTTCCCCTAGGCCGTTCTAGTTATTCGTTTCGAGCATCAGAACTGCGAAGATTTCGAGTTTCTCAAGCGTTTCTTACCTCAAAACTGCCATATCTCGCGAACGGATTGGCCAATCCGCAAAATTTCTCTTGCATCTGAAAGTAGAAACTCGCCCCATTACAACGGTATGAGCAGTTTTCCCCTAGGCCGTTCTGGTTATTCGTTTCGAGCATCAGCACTGCGAAGATTCGGAGTTTCTCAAGCGTTTCTTACCTCAAAACTGCCATATCTCGCGAACGGATTGACCAATCCGCAAAATTTCTCTTGCATCTGAAAGTAGAAACTCGCCCCATTACAACGGTATGAGCAGTTTTCCCCTAGGCCGCTCTAGTTATTCGTTTCGAGCATCAGAACTGCGAAGATTTCGAGTTTCTCAAGCGTTTCTTACCTCAAAACTGCCATATCTCGCGAACGGATTGGCCAATCCGCAAAATTTCTCTTGCATCTGAAAGTAGAAACTCGCCCCATTACAACGGTATGAGTAGTTTTTCCCTAGGCCGTTCTAGTTATTCGTTTCGAGCATCAGAACTGCGAAAATTTGGAGTTTCTCAAGCGTTTCTTACCTCAAAACTGCCATATCTCGCGAACGGATTGACCAATCCGCAAAGTTTCTGTTGCATCTGAAAGTAGAAACTCGCCCCATTACAACGGTATGAGCAGTTTTCCCCTAAGCCGTTCTGGTTATTCGTTTCGAGCATCAGAACTGCGAAGATTCGGAGTTTCTCAAGCGTTTCTTACCTCAAAACTGCCATATCTCGCGAACGGATTGACCAATCCGCAAAGTTTCTGTTGCATCTGAAAGTAGAAACTCGCCCCATTACAACGGTATGAGTAGTTTTCCCCTAGGCCGTTCTAGTTATTCGTTTCGAGCATCAGAACTGCGAAGATTTGGAGTTTCTCAAGCGTTTCTTACCTCAAAACTGCCATATCTCGCGAACGGATTGATCAATCCGCAAAATTTCTGTTGCATCTGAAAGTAGAAACTCGCCCCATTACAACGGTATGAGTAGTTTTCCCCTAGGCCGTTCTGGTTATTCGTTTCGAGCATCAGAACTGCGAAGATTCGGAGTTTCTCAAGCGTTTCTTACCTCAAAACTGCCATATCTCGCGAACGGATTGACCAATCCGCAAAGTTTCTGTTGCATCTGAAAGTAGAAACTCGCCCCATTACAACGGTATGAGTAGTTTTCCCCTAGGCCGTTCTAGTTATTCGTTTCGAGCATCAGAACTGCGAAAATTTGGAGTTTCTCAAGCGTTTCTTACCTCAAAACTGCCATATCTCGCGAACGGATTGATCAATCCGCAAAATTTCTCTTGCATCTGAAAGTAGAAACTCGCCCCATTACAACGGTATGAGCAGTTTTCCCCTAGGCCGTTCTAGTTATTCGTTTCGAGCATCAGAACTGCGAAGATTTCGAGTTTCTCAAGCGTTTCTTACCTCAAAACTGCCATATCTCGCGAACGGATTGGCCAATCCGCAAAATTTCTCTTGCATCTGAAAGTAGAAACTCGCCCCATTACAACGGTATGAGCAGTTTTCCCCTAGGCCGTTCTGGTTATTCGTTTCGAGCATCAGCACTGTGAAGATTCGGAGTTTCTCGAGCGTTTCTTACCTCAAAACTGCCATATCTCGCGAACGGATTGACCAATCCGCAAAATTTCTCTTGCATCTGAAAGTAGAAACTCGCCCCATTACAACGGTATGAGCAGTTTTCCCCTAGGCCGTTCTAGTTATTCGTTTCGAGCATCAGAACTGCGAAGATTTCGAGTTTCTCAAGCGTTTCTTACCTCAAAACTGCCATATCTCGCGAACGGATTGGCCAATCCGCAAAATTTCTCTTGCATCTGAAAGTAGAAACTCGCCCCATTACAACGGTATGAGTAGTTTTTCCCTAGGCCGTTCTAGTTATTCGTTTCGAGCATCAGAACTGCGAAAATTTGGAGTTTCTCAAGCGTTTCTTACCTCAAAACTGCCATATCTCGCGAACGGATTGACCAATCCGCAAAGTTTCTGTTGCATCTGAAAGTAGAAACTCATCCCATTACAACGGTATGAGCAGTTTTCCCCTAAGCCGTTCTGGTTATTCGTTTCGAGCATCAGAACTGCGAAGATTCGGAGTTTCTCAAGCGTTTCTTACCTCAAAACTACCATATCTCGCGAACGGATTGACCAATCCGCAATGTTTCTGTTGCATCTGAAAGTAGAAACTCGCCCCATTACAACGGTATGAGTAGTTTTCCCCTAGGCCGTTCTAGTTATTCGTTTCGAGCATCAGAACTGCGAAAATTTGGAGTTTCTCAAGCGTTTCTTACCTCAAAACTGCCATATCTCGCGAACGGATTGACCAATCCGCAAAATTTCTCTTGCATCTGAAAGTAGAAACTCGCCCCATTACAACGGTATGAGCAGTTTTCCCCTAGGCCGTTCTAGTTATTCGTTTCGAGCATCAGAACTGCGAAGATTTCGAGTTTCTCAAGCGTTTCTTACCTCAAAACTGCCATATCTCGCGAACGGATTGACCAATCCGCAAAGTTTCCGTTGCATCTGAAAGTAGAAACTCGCCCCATTACAACGGTATGAGTAGTTTTCCCCTAGGCCGTTCTAGTTATTCGTTTCGAGCATCAGAACTGCGAAAATTTGGAGTTTCTCAAGCGTTTCTTACCTCAAAACTGCCATATCTCGCGAACGGATTGACCAATCCGCAAAATTTCTCTTGCATCTGAAAGTAGAAACTCGCCCCATTACAACGGTATGAGCAGTTTTCCCCTAGGCCGTTCTAGTTATTCGTTTCGAGCATCAGAACTGCGAAAATTTGGAGTTTCTCAAGCGTTTCTTACCTCAAAACTGCCATATCTCGCGAACGGATTGACCAGTCCGCAAAGTTTCTGTTGCATCTGAAAGTAGAAACTCGCCCCATTACAACGGTATTCGTAGTTTTCCCCTAGGCCGTTCTAGTTATTCGTTTCGAGCATCAGAACTGCGAAAATTTGGAGTTTCTCAAGCGTTTCTTACCTCAAAACTGCCATATCTCGCGAACGGATTGACCAATCCGCAAAATTTCTCTTGCATCTGAAAGTAGAAACTCGCCCCATTACAACGGTATGAGCAGTTTTCCCCTAGGCCGTTCTAGTTATTCGTTTCGAGCATCAGAACTGCGAAAATTTGGAGTTTCTCAAGCGTTTCTTACCTCAAAACTGCCATATCTCGCGAACGGATTGACCAATCCGCAAAGTTTCTGTTGCATCTGAAAGTAGAAACTCGCCCCATTACAACGATATGAGTAGTTTTCCCCTAGGCCGTTCTAGTTATTCGTTTCGAGCATCAGAACTGCGAAAATTTTGAGTTTCTCAAGCGTTTCTTACCTCAAAACTGCCATATCTCGCGAACGGATTGACCAATCCGCAAAGTTGCTGTTGCATCTGAAAGTAGAAACTCGCCCCATTACAACGGTGTGAGTAGCTGTCCCCTAGGCCGTTCTAGTTATTCGTTTCGAGCATCAGAACTGCGAAAATTTGGAGTTTCTCAAGCGATTCTTACCTCAAAACTGCCATATCTCGCGAACGGATTGACCAATCCGCAAAGTTTCTGTTGCATCTGAAAGTAGAAACTCGCCCCATTACAACGGTATGAGCAGTTTTCCCCTAGGCCGTTCTGGTTATTCGTTTCGAGCATCAGAACTGCGAAGATTCGGAGTTTCTCAAGCGTTTCTTACCTCAAAACTGCCATATCTCGCGAACGGATTGACCAATCCGCAAAGTTTCTGTTGCATCTGAAAGTAGAAACTCGCCCCATTACAACGGTGTGAGTAGTTTTCCCCTAGGCCGTTCTAGTTATTCGTTTCGAGCATCAGAACTGCGAAAATTTGGAGTTTCTCAAGCGTTTCTTACCTCAAAACTGCCATATCTCGCGAACGGATTGACCAATCCGCAAAATTTGTCTTGCATCTGAAAGTAGAAACTCGCCCCATTACAACGCTATGAGCAGTTTTCCCCTAGGCCGTTCTAGTTATTCGTTTCGAGCATCAGAACTGTAAAGATTTGGAGTTTCTCAAGCGTTTCTTACCTCAAAACTGCCATATCTCGCGAACGGATTGACCAATCCGCAAAGTTTCTGTTGCATCTGAAAGCAGAAACTCGCCCCATTACAACGGTATGAGTAGTTTTCCCCTAGGCCGTTCTAGTTATTCGTTTCGAGCATCAGAACTGCGAAAATTTTGAGTTTCTCAAGCGTTTCTTACCTCAAAACTGCCATATCTCGCGAACGGATTGATCAATCCGCAAAATTTCTGTTGCATCTGAAAGTAGAAACTCGCCCCATTACAAGGGTATGAGTAGTTTTCCCCTAGGCCGTTCTAGTTATTCGTTTCGAGCATCAGAACTGCGAAGATTTGGAGTTTCTCAAGCGTTTCTTACCTCAAAACTGCCATATCTCGCGAACGGATTGATCAATCCGCAAAATTTCTGTTGCATCTGAAAGTAGAAACTCGCCCCATTACAATGGTATGAGTAGTTTCCCCCTAGGCCCTTCTAGTTATTCGTTTCGAGCATCAGATCTGCGAAAATTTGGAGTTTCTCAAGCGTTTCTTACATCAAAACTGCCATATCTCGCGAACGGATTGACCAATCCGCAAAATTTCTCTTGCATCTGAAAGTAGAAACTCGCCCCATTACAACGGTATGAGTAGTTTTACCCTAGGCCGTTCTAGTTATTCGTTTCGAGCATCAGAACTAAGAAAATTTGGAGTTTCTCAAGCGTTTCTTACTTCAAAACTGCCATATCTCGCGAACGGATTGACCAATCCGCAAAGTTGCTGTTGCATCTGAAAGTAGAAACTCGCCCCATTACAACGGTATGAGTAGTTTTCCCCTAGGCCGTTCTAGTTATTCGTTTCGAGCATCAGAACTGCGAAAATTTTGAGTTTCTCAAGCGTTTCTTACCTCAAAACTGCCATATCTCGCGAACGGATTGATCAATCCGCAAAATTTCTGTTGCATCTGAAAGTAGAAACTCGCCCCATTACAAGGGTATGAGTAGTTTTCCCCTAGGCCGTTCTAGTTATTCGTTTCGAGCATCAGAACTGCGAAGATTTGGAGTTTCTCAAGCGTTTCTTACCTCAAAACAGCCATATCTCGCGAACGGATTGATCAATCCGCAAAATTTCTGTTGCATCTGAAAATAGAAACTCGCCCCATTACAATGGTATGAGTAGTTTCCCCCTAGGCCCTTCTAGTTATTCGTTTCGAGCATCAGATCTGCGAAAATTTGGAGTTTCTCAAGCGTTTCTTACATCAAAACTGCCATATCTCGCGAACGGATTGACCAATCCGCAAAGTTTCTGTTGCATCTGAAAGTAGAAACTCGCCCCATTACAACGGTATGGGTAGTTTTCCCCTAGGCCGTTCTAGTTATTCGTTTCGAGCACCAGAACTGCGAAAATTTGGAGTTTCTCAAGCGTTTCTTACCTCAAAACTGCCATATCTCGCGAACGGATTGACCAATCCGCAAAATTTCTCTTGCATCTGAAAGTAGAAAGTCGCCCCATTACAACGCTATGAGCAGTTTTCCCCTAGGCCGTTCTAGTTATTCGTTTCGAGCATCAGAACTGTGAAGATTTGGAGTTTCTCAAGCGTTTCTTACCTCAAAACTGCCATATCTCGCGAACGGATTGACCAATACGCAAAGTTTCTGTTGCATCTGAAAGCAGAAACTCGCCCCATTACAACGGTATGAGTAGTTTTCCCCTAGGCCGTTCTAGTTATTCGTTTCGAGCATCAGAACTGCGAAAATTTTGAGTTTCTCAAGCGTTTCTTACCTCAAAACTGCCATATCTCGCGAACGGATTGACAAATCCGCAAAATTTCTGTTGCATCTGAAAGTAGAAACTCGCCCCATTACAAGGATATGAGTAGTTTTCCCCTAGGCCGTTCTAGTTATTCGTTTCGAGCATCAGAACTGCGAAGATTTGGAGTTTCTCAAGCGTTTCTTACCTCAAAACTGCCATATCTCGCGAACGGATTGATCAATCCGCAAAATTTCTGTTGCATCTGAAAGTAGAAACTCGCCCCATTACAATGGTATGAGTAGTTTCCCCCTAGGCCCTTCTAGTTATTCGTTTCGAGCATCAGATCTGCGAAAATTTGGAGTTTCTCAAGCGTTTCTTACATCAAAACTGCCATATCTCGCGAACGGATTGACCAATCCGCAAAATTTCTCTTGCATCTGAAAGTAGAAACTCGCCCCATTACAACGGTATGAGTAGTTTTCCCCTAGGCCGTTCTAGTTATTCGTTTCGAGCATCAGAACTGCGAAAATTTGGAGTTTCTCAAGCGTTTCTTACTTCAAAACTGCCATATCTCGCGAACGGATTGGCCAATCCGCAAAATTTCTCTTGCATCTGAAAGTAGAAACTCGCCCCATTACAACGGTATGAGTAGTTTTCCCCTAGGCCGTTCTAGTTATTCGTTTCGAGCATCAGAACTGCGAAAATTTGGAGTTTCTCAAGCGTTTCTTACCTCAAAACTGCCATATCTCGCGAACGGATTGACCAATCCGCAAAGTTTCTGTTGCATCTGAAAGTAGAAACTCGCCCCATTACAACGGTATGGGTAGTTTTCCCCTAGGCCGTTCTAGTTATTCGTTTCGAGCATCAGAACTGCGAAAATTTGGAGTTTCTCAAGCGTTTCTTACCTCAAAACTGCCATATCTCGCGAACGGATTGACCAATCCGCAAAATTTCTCTTGCATGTGAAAGTAGAAAGTCGCCCCATTACAACGGTAGGAGTAGTTTTCCCCTAGGCCGTTCTAGTTATTCGTTTCGAGCATCAGAACTGCGAAAATTTTGAGTTTCTCAAGCGTTTCTTACCTCAAAACTGCCATATCTCGCGAACGGATTGACCAATCCGCAAAGTTGCCGTTGCATCTGAAAGTAGAAGCTCGCCCCATTACAACGGTGTGAGTAGCTGTCCCCTAGGCCGTTCTAGTTATTCGTTTCGAGCATCAGAACTGCGAAAATTTGGAGTTTCTCAAGCGTTTCTTACCTCAAAACTGCCATATCTCGCGAACGGATTGACCAATCCGCAAAGTTTCTGTTGCATCTGAAAGTAGAAACTCGCCCCATTACAACGGTATGAGCAGTTTTCCCCTAGGCCGTTCTAGTTATTCGTTTCGAGCATCAGAACTCCGAAGATTTGGAGTTTCTCAAGCGTTTCTTACCTCAAAACTGCCATATCTCGCGAACGGATTGACCAATCCGCAAAGTTTCTGTTGCATCTGAAAATAGAAACTCGCCCCATTACAACGGTATGAGTAGTTTTCCCCTAGGCGGTTCCAGTTATTCGTTTCGAGCATCAGAACTGCGAAAATTTGGAGTTTCTCAAGCGTTTCTTACCTCAAAACTGCCATATCTCGCGAACGGATTGGCCAATCCGCAAAATTTCTCTTGCATCTGAAAGTAGAAACTCGCCCCATTACAACGGTATGAGCAGTTTTCCCCTAGGCCGTTCTAGTTATTCGTTTCGAGCATCAGAACTGCGAAAATTTGGAGTTTCCCAAGCGTTTCTTACCTCAAAACTGCCATATCTCGCGAACGGATTGGCCAATCCGCAAAATTTCTCTTGCATCTGAAAGTAGAAACTCGCCCCATTACAACGGTATGAGTAGTTTTCCCCTAGGCCGTTCTAGTTATTCGTTTCGAGCATCAGAACTGCGAAAATTTTGAGTTTTTCAAGCGTTTCTTACCTCAAAACTGCCATATCTCGCGAACGGATTGACCAAACCGCAAAATTTCTGTAGCGTATGAAAGTAAATAGAAACTCGCCCGATTACAACGGTATGAGTAGTTTTCCCCTAGGCCGTTCTAGTTATTCGTTTCGAGCATCAGAACTGCGAAAATTCTGAGTTTCTCAAGCGTTTCTTACGTCAAAACTGCCATATCTCGCGAACGGATTGACCAATCCGCAAAATTTCTGTTGCATCTGAAAGTAGAAACTCGCCCGTTTACAAGGGTATGAGTAGTTTTACCCTAGGCCGTTCTAGTTATTCGTTTCGAGCATCAGAACTAAGAAAATTTGGAGTTTCTCAAGCGTTTCTTACTTCAAAACTGCCATATCTCGCGAACGGATTGACCAATCCGCAAAGTTTCTGTTGCATCTGAAAGTAGAAACTCGCCCCATTACAACGGTATGGGTAGTTTTCCCCTAGGCCGTTCTAGTTATTCGTTTCGAGCATCAGAACTGCGAAAATTTGGAGTTTCTCAAGCGTTTCTTACCTCAAAACTGCCATATCTCGCGAACGGATTGACCAATCCGCAAAATTTCTCTTGCATCTGAAAGTAGAAAGTCGCCCCATTACAACGGTAGGAGTAGTTTTCCCCTAGGCCGTTCTAGTTATTCGTTTCGAGCATCAGAACTGCGAAAATTTTGAGTTTCTCAAGCGTTTCTTACCTCAAAACTGCCATATCTCGCGAACGGATTGACCAATCCGCAAAGTTGCCGTTGCATCTGAAAGTAGAAGCTCGCCCCATTACAACGGTGTGAGTAGCTGTCCCCTAGGCCGTTCTAGTTATTCGTTTCGAGCATCAGAACTGCGAAAATTTGGAGTTTCTCAAGCGTTTCTTACCTCAAAACTGCCATATCTCGCGAACGGATTGACCAATCCGCAAAGTTTCTGTTGCATCTGAAAGTAGAAACTCGCCCCATTACAACGGTATGAGCAGTTTTCCCCTAGGCCGTTCTAGTTATTCGTTTCGAGCATCAGAACTGCGAAGATTTGGAGTTTCTCAAGCGTTTCTTACCTCAAAACTGCCACATCTCGCGAACGGATTGACCAATCCGCAAAGTTTCTGTTGCATCTGAAAATAGAAACTCGCCCCATTACAACGGTATGAGTAGTTTTCCCCTAGGCGGTTCCAGTTATTCGTTTCGAGCATCAGAACTGCGAAAATTTGGAGTTTCTCAAGCGTTTCTTACCTCAAAACTGCCATATCTCGCGAACGGATTGGCCAATCCGCAAAATTTCTCTTGCATCTGAAAGTAGAAACTCGCCCCATTACAACGATATGAGCAGTTTTCCCCTAGGCCGTTCTAGTTATTCGTTTCGAGCATCAGAACTGCGAAAATTTGGAGTTTCCCAAGCGTTTCTTACTTCAAAACTGCCCTATCTCGCGAACGGATTGACCAATCCGCAAAATTTCTCTTGCATCTGAAAGTAGAAACTCGCCCCATTACAACGGTATGAGCAGTTTTCCCCTAGGCCGTTCTAGTTATTCGTTTCGAGCATCAGAACTGCGAAGATTTGGAGTTTCTCAAGCGTTTCTTACCTCAAAACTGCCATATCTCGCGAACGGATTGACCAATCCGCAAAGTTTCTGTTGCATCTGAAAATAGAAACTCGCCCCATTACAACGGTATGAGTAGTTTTCCCCTAGGCGGTTCCAGTTATTCGTTTCGAGCATCAGAACTGCGAAAATTTGGAGTTTCTCAAGCGTTTCTTACCTCAAAACTGCCATATCTCGCGAACGGATTGGCCAATCCGCAAAATTTCTCTTGCATCTGAAAGTAGAAACTCGCCCCATTACAACGGTATGAGCAGTTTTCCCCTAGGCCGTTCTAGTTATTCGTTTCGAGCATCAGAACTGCGAAAATTTGGAGTTTCCCAAGCGTTTCTTACTTCAAAACTGCCCTATCTCGCGAACGGATTGACCAATCCGCAAAATTTCGCTTGCATCTGAAAGTAGAAACTCGCCCCATTACAACGGTATGAGCAGTTTTCCCCTAGGCCGTTCTAGTTATTCGTTTCGAGCATCGGATCTGCGAAAATTTGGAGTTCCTCAAGCGTTTCTTACCTCAAAACTGCCATATCTCGCGAACGGATTGGCCAATCCGCAAAATTTCTCTTGCATCTGAAAGTAGAAACTCGCCCCATTACAACGGTATGAGCAGTTTTCCCCTAGGCCGTTCTAGTTATTCGTTTCGAGCATCAGAACTGCGAAAATTTGGAGTTTCCCAAGCGTTTCTTACTTCAAAACTGCCCTATCTCGCGAACGGATTGACCAAACCGCAAAATTTCTGTTGCATATGAAAGTAAATAGAAACTCGCCCGATTACAACGGTATGAGTAGTTTTCCCCTAGGCCGTTCTAGTTATTCGTTTCGAGCATCAGAACTGCGAAAATTCTGAGTTTCTCAATCGTTTCTTACGTCAAAACTGCCATATTTCGCGAACGGATTGACCAATCCGCAAAATTTCTGTTGCATCTGAAAGTAGAAACTCGCCCGTTTACAATGGTATGAGTGGTTTTCCCCTAGGCTGTTGTAGTTATTCGTTTCGAGCATCAGAACTGCGAAAATGTGGGGTTTCTCAAGCGTTTCTTACATCCAAACTGCCATATCTCGCGAACGGATTGACCAATCCGCATAATTTCTGTTGCATCCGAAAGTAGAAGCTCGCCCGGTTACAAGGGTATGAGTAGTTTTCCCCTAGGCCGTTCTAGTTATTCGTTTCGAGCATCAGAACTGCGAAAATTTTGAGTTTCTCAAGCGTTTCTTACCTCAAAACTGCCATATCTCGCGAACGGATTGACCAATCCGCAAAGTTTCTGTTGCATCTGAAAGTAGAAACTCGCCCCATTACAACGGTATGAGTAGTTTTCCCCTAGGCCGTTCTAGTTATTCGTTTCGAGCATCAGAACTGCGAAAATTTGGAGTTTCTCAAGCGTTTCTTACCTCAAAACTGCCATATCTCGCGAACGGATTGACCAATCCGCAAAGTTTCTGTGGCATCTGAAAGTAGAAACTCTCCCCATTACAACGGTGTGAGTAGTTTTCCCCTAGGCCGTCCTAGTTATTCGTTTCGAGCATCAGAACTAAGAAAATTTTGAGTTTCTCAAGCGTTTCTTACCTCAAAACTGACATATCTCGCGAACGGATTGACCGATCCGCAAAATTTCTCTTGCATCTGAAAGTAGAAACTCGCCCCATTACAACGGTATGAACAGTTTTCCCCTAGGCCGTTCTAGTTATTCGTTTCGAGCATCAGAAGTAAGAAAATTTTGTGTTTCTCAAGCGTTTCTTACCTCAAAACTGCCATATCTCGCGAACAGATTGACCAATCCGCAAAGTTGCTGTTGCATCTGAAAGTAGAAACTCGCCCCATTACAACGGTGTGAGCAGTTTTCCCCTAGGCCGTTCTAGTTATTCGTTTCGAGCATCAGAACTGCGAAAATTTGGAGTTTCCCAAGCGTTTCTTACTTCAAAACTGCCCTATCTCGCGAACGGATTGACCAAACCGCAAAATTTCTGTTGCATATGAAAGTAAATAGAAACTCGCCCGATTACAACGGTATGAGTAGTTTTCCCCTAGGCCGTTCTAGTTATTCGTTTCGAGCATCAGAACTGCGAAAATTCTGAGTTTCTCAATCGTTTCTTACGTCAAAACTGCCATATTTCGCGAACGGATTGACCAATCCGCAAAATTTCTGTTGCATCTGAAAGTAGAAACTCGCCCGTTTACAATGGTATGAGTGGTTTTCCCCTAGGCTGTTGTAGTTATTCGTTTCGAGCATCAGAACTGCGAAAATGTGGGGTTTCTCAAGCGTTTCTTACATCCAAACTGCCATATCTCGCGAACGGATTGACCAATCCGCATAATTTCTGTTGCATCCGAAAGTAGAAGCTCGCCCGGTTACAAGGGTATGAGTAGTTTTCCCCTAGGCCGTTCTAGTTATTCGTTTCGAGCATCAGAACTGCGAAAATTTTGAGTTTCTCAAGCGTTTCTTACCTCAAAACTGCCATATCTCGCGAACGGATTGACCAATCCGCAAAGTTTCTGTTGCATCTGAAAGTAGAAACTCGCCCCATTACAACGGTATGAGTAGTTTTCCCCTAGGCCGTTCTAGTTATTCGTTTCGAGCATCAGAACTGCGAAAATTTGGAGTTTCTCAAGCGTTTCTTACCTCAAAACTGCCATATCTCGCGAACGGATTGACCAATCCGCAAAGTTTCTGTGGCATCTGAAAGTAGAAACTCTCCCCATTACAACGGTGTGAGTAGTTTTCCCCTAGGCCGTCCTAGTTATTCGTTTCGAGCATCAGAACTAAGAAAATTTTGAGTTTCTCAAGCGTTTCTTACCTCAAAACTGACATATCTCGCGAACGGATTGACCGATCCGCAAAATTTCTGTTGCATCTGAAAGTAGAAACTCGCCCGTTTACAAGGGTATGAGTGGTTTTCCCCTAGGCTGTTGTAGTTATTCGTTTCAAGCATCAGATCTGCGAAAATGTGGGGTTTCTCAAGCGTTTGTTACATCCAAACTGCCATATCTCGCGAACGGATTGACAAATCCGCGAAATTTCTGTTGCATCTGAAAGTAGAAGCTCGCCCGGTTACAAGGGTATGAGTAGTTTTCCCCTAGGCCGTTCTAGTTATTCGTTTAGTGCATCAGAACTGCGAAAATTTTGAGTTTTTCAAGCGTTTCTTACCTCAAAACTGCCATATCTCGCGAACGGATTGATCAATCCGCAAAATTTCTGTTGCATCTGAAAGTAGAAACTCGCCCCATTACAACGGTATGAGTAGTTTCCCCCTAGGCCGTTCTAGTTATTCGTTTCGAGCATCAGAACTGCGAAAATTTGGAGTTTCTCAAGCGTTTCTTACCTCAAAACTGCCATATCTCGCGAACGGTTTGACCAATCCGCAAAGTTTCTGTCGCATCTGAAAGTAGAAACTCGCCCCATTACAACGGTGTGAGTAGTTTTCCCCTAGGCCGTTCTAGTTATTCGTTTCGAGCATCAGAACTAAGAAAATGTTGAGTTTCTCAAGCGTTTCTTACCTCAAAACTGCCATATCTCGCGAACGGATTGACCAATCCGCAAAGTTTCTCTTGCATCTGAAAGTAGAAACTCGCCCCATTAAAACGATATGAGTAGTTTTCCCCTAGGCCGTTCTAGTTATTCGTTTCGAGCATCAGAACAGCGGAAATTTGGAGTTTCTCAAGCGTTTCTTACCTCGAAACTGCCATATCTCGCGAACGGATTGACCAATCCGCAAAATTTCTCTTGCATCTGAAAGTAGAAGCTCGCCCCATTACAACCATATGAGTAGTTTTCCCCTAGGCCATTCTAGTTATTCGTTTCGAGCATCAGAACTGCGAAAATTTTGAGTTTCTCAAGCGTTTCTTACTTCAAAACTGCCATATCTCGCGAACGGATTGACCAATCCGCAAAATTTCTCTTGCATCTGAAAGTAGAAACTCGCCCCATTACAACGGTATGAGTAGTTTTCCCCTTGGCCGTTCTAGTTATTCGTTTCGAGCATCAGAACTGCGAAAATTTGGAGTTTCTCAATCGTTTCTTACCTCAAAACTGCCATATCTCGCGAACGGATTGACCAATCCGCAAAATTTCTCTTGCATCTGAAAGTAGAAACTCGCCCCATTACAACGGTATGAGCAGTTTTCCCCTAGGCCGTTCTAGTTATTCGTTTCGAGCATCAGAACTGCGAAGATTTGGAGTTTCTCAAGCGTTTCTTACCTCGAAACTGCCATATCTCGCGAACGGATTGACCAATCCGCAAAATTTCTCTTGCATCTGAAAGTAGAAGCTCGCCCCATTACAACCATATGAGTAGTTTTCCCCTAGGCCATTCTAGTTATTCGTTTCGAGCATCAGAACTGCGAAAATTTTGAGTTTCTCAAGCGTTTCTTACCTCAAAACTGCCATATCTCGCGAACGGTTTGACCAATCCGCAAAGTTTCTGTCGCATCTGAAAGTAGAAACTCGCCCCATTACAACGGTGTGAGTAGTTTTCCCCTAGGCCGTTCTAGTTATTCGTTTCGAGCATCAGAACTAAGAAAATGTTGAGTTTCTCAAGCGTTTCTTACCTCAAAACTGCCATATCTCGCGAAGGGATTGACCAATCCGCAAAGTTTCTCTTGCATCTGAAAGTAGAAACTCGCCCCATTAAAACGATATGAGTAGTTTTCCCCTAGCCCGTTCTAGTTATTCGTTTCGAGCATCAGAACAGCGGAAATTTGGAGTTTCTCAAGCGTTTCTTACCTCAAAACTGCCATATCTCGCGAACGGATTGACCAATCCGCAAAATTTCTCTTGCATCTGAAAGTAGAAACTCGCCCCATTACAACGGTATGAGCAGTTTTCCCCTAGGCCGTTCTAGTTATTCGTTTCGAGCATCAGAACTGCGAAGATTTGGAGTTTCTCAAGCGTTTCTTACCTCGAAACTGCCATATCTCGCGAACGGATTGACCAATCCGCAAAATTTCTCTTGCATCTGAAAGTAGAAGCTCGCCCCATTACAACCATATGAGTAGTTTTCCCCTAGGCCATTCTAGTTATTCGTTTCGAGCATCAGAACTGCGAAAATTTTGAGTTTCTCAAGCGTTTCTTACTTCAAAACTGCCATATCTCGCGAACGGATTGACCAATCCGCAAAATTTCTCTTGCATCTGAAAGTAGAAACTCGCCCCATTACAACGGTATGAGTAGTTTTCCCCTTGGCCGTTCTAGTTATTCGTTTCGAGCATCAGAACTGCGAAAATTTGGAGTTTCTCAATCGTTTCTTACCTCAAAACTGCCATATCTCGCGAACGGATTGACCAATCCGCAAAATTTCTCTTGCATCTGAAAGTAGAAACTCGCCCGTTTACAACGGTATGAGTGGTTTTCCCCTAGGCCGTTCTAGTTATTCGTTTCGAGCATCAGAACTGCGAAAATTTTGAGTTTCTCTAGCGTTTCTTACTTCAAAACAGCCATATCTCGCGAACGGATTGACCAATCCGCAAAATTTCTCTTGTATCTGAAAGTAGAAACTCGCCCCATTACAACGGTATGAGCAGTTTTCCCCTAGGCCGTTCTAGTTATTCGTTTCGAGCATCAGAACTGCGAAGATTTGGAGTTTCTCAAGCGTTTCTTACCTCAAAACTGCCATATCTCGCGAACGGTTTGACCAATCCGCAAAGTTTCTCTTGCATCTGAAAGTAGAAACTCGCCCCATTACAACGATATGAGTAGTTTTCCCCTAGGCCGTTCTAGTTATTCGTTTCGAGCATCAGAACTGCGAAAATTTTGAGTTTCTCAAGCGTTTCTTACCTCAAAACTGCCATATCTCGCGAACGGATTGACCAATCCGCAAAGTTTCTGTTGCATCTGAAAGTAGAAACTCGCCCCATTACAACGGTATGAGTAGTTTTCCCCTAGGCCGTTCTAGTTATTCGTTTCGAGCATCAGAACTGCGAAAATTTGGAGTTTCTCAAGCGTTTCTTACCTCAAAACTGCCATATCTCGCGAACGGATTGACCAATCCGCAAAGTTTCTGTCGCATCTGAAAGTAGAAACTCTCCCCATTACAACGGTATGAGTAGTTTTCCCCTTGGCCGTTCTAGTTATTCGTTTCGAGCATCAGAACTGCGAAAATTTGGAGTTTCTCAATCGTTTCTTACCTCAAAACTGCCATATCTCGCGAACGGATTGACCAATCCGCAAAATTTCTCTTGCATCTGAAAGTAGAAACTCGCCCGTTTACAACGGTATGAGTGGTTTTCCCCTAGGCCGTTCTAGTTATTCGTTTCGAGCATCAGAACTGCGAAAATTTTGAGTTTCTCTAGCGTTTCTTACTTCAAAACAGCCATATCTCGCGAACGGATTGACCAATCCGCAAAATTTCTCTTGTATCTGAAAGTAGAAACTCGCCCCATTACAACGGTATGAGCAGTTTTCCCCTAGGCCGTTCTAGTTATTCGTTTCGAGCATCAGAACTGCGAAGATTTGGAGTTTCTCAAGCGTTTCTTACCTCAAAACTGCCATATCTCGCGAACGGTTTGACCAATCCGCAAAGTTTCTCTTGCATCTGAAAGTAGAAACTCGCCCCATTACAACGATATGAGTAGTTTTCCCCTAGGCCGTTCTAGTTATTCGTTTCGAGCATCAGAACTGCGAAAATTTTGAGTTTCTCAAGCGTTTCTTACCTCAAAACTGCCATATCTCGCGAACGGATTGACCAATCCGCAAAGTTTCTGTTGCATCTGAAAGTAGAAACTCGCCCCATTACAACGGTATGAGTAGTTTTCCCCTAGGCCGTTCTAGTTATTCGTTTCGAGCATCAGAACTGCGAAAATTTGGAGTTTCTCAAGCGTTTCTTACCTCAAAACTGCCATATCTCGCGAACGGATTGACCAATCCGCAAAGTTTCTGTCGCATCTGAAAGTAGAAACTCTCCCCATTACAACGGTGTGAGTAGTTTTCCCCTAGGCCGTCCTAGTTATTCGTTTCGAGCATCAGAACTAAGAAAATTTTGAGTTTCTCAAGCGTTTCTTACCTCAAAACTGACATATCTCGCGAACGGATTGACCAATCCGCAAAATTTCTCTTGCATCTGAAAGTAGAAACTCGCCCCATTACAACGGTATGAGCAGTTCTCCCCTAGGCCGTTCTAGTTATTCGTTTCGAGCATCAGAAGTAAGAAAATTTTGTGTTTCTCAAGCGTTTCTTACCTCAAAACTGCCATATCTCGCGAACAGATTGACCAATCCGCAAAGTTGCTGTTGCATCTGAAAGTAGAAACTCGCCCCATTACAACGGTGTGAGTAGTTTTCCCCTAGGCCGTTCTAGTTATTCGTTTCGAGCATCAGAACTGCGAAAATTTGGAGTTTCTCAAGCGTTTCTTACATCAAAACTGCCATATCTCGCGAACGGATTGACCAATCCGCAAAGTTTCTGTTGCATCTGAAAGTAGAAACTCGCCCCATTACAACGGTATGAGTAGTTTTCCCGTAGGCCGTTCTAGTTATACGTTTCGAGCATCAGAACAGCGGAAATTTGGAGTTTCTCAAGCGTTTCTTACCTCAAAACTGCCATATCTCGCGAACGGATTGAACAATCCGCAAAATTTCTCTTGCATCTGAAAGTAGAAACTCGCTCCATTACAACGGTATGAGCAGTTTTCCCCTAGGCCGTTCTAGTTATTCGTTTCGAGCATCAGAACTGCGAAAATTTTGAGTTTCTCTAGCGTTTCTTACTTCAAAACAGCCATATCTCGCGAACGGATTGACCAATCCGCAAAATTTCTCTTGCATCTGAAAGTAGAAACTCGCCCCATTACAACGGTATGAGCAGTTTTCCCCTAGGCCGTTCTAGTTATTCGTTTCGAGCATCAGAACTGCGAAAATTTGGAGTTTCTCAAGCGTTTCTTACCTCAAAACTGCCATATCTCGCGAACGGTTTGACCAATCCGCAAAGTTTCTCTTGCATCTGAAAGTAGAAACTCGCCCCATTACAACGATATGAGTAGTTTTCCCCTAGGCCGTTCTAGTTATTCGTTTCGAGCATCAGAACTAAGAAAATTTGGAGTTTCTCAAGCGTTTCTTACCTCAAAACTGCCATATCTCGCGAACGGATTGACCAATCCGCAAAGTTGCTGTTGCATCTGAAAGTGGAAACTCGCCCCATTACAACGGTATGAGTAGTTTTCCCCTAGGCCGTTCTAGTTATTCGTTTCGAGCATCAGAACTGCGAAAATTTTGAGTTTCTCAAGCGTTTCTTACCTCAAAACTGCCATATCTCGCGAACGGATTGACCAATCCGCAAAGTTTCTGTTGCATCTGAAAGTAGAAACTCGCCCCATTACAACGGTATGAGTAGTTTTCCCCTAGGCCGTTCTAGTTATTCGTTTCGAGCATCAGAACTGCGAAAATTTGGAGTTTCTCAAGCGTTTCTTACCTCAAAACTGCCATATCTCGCGAACGGATTGACCAATCCGCAAAGTTTCTGTCGCATCTGAAAGTAGAAACTCGCCCCATTACAACGGTGTGAGTAGTTTTCCCCTAGGCCGTCCTAGTTATTCGTTTCGAGCATCAGAACTAAGAAAATTTTGAGTTTCTCAAGCGTTTCTTACCTCAAAACTGACATATCTCGCGAACGGATTGACCAATCCGCAAAATTTCTCTTGCATCTGAAAGTAGAAACTCGCCCCATTACAACGGTATGAGCAGTTTTCCCCTAGGCCGTTCTAGTTATTCGTTTCGAGCATCAGAAGTAAGAAAATTTTGTGTTTCTCAAGCGTTTCTTACCTCAAAACTGCCATATCTCGCGAACAGATTGACCAATCCGCAAAGTTGCTGTTGCATCTGAAAGTAGAAACTCGCCCCATTACAACGGTGTGAGTAGTTTTCCCCTAGGCCGTTCTAGTTATTCGTTTCGAGCATCAGAACTGCGAAAATTTGGAGTTTCTCAAGCGTTTCTTACATCAAAACTGCCATATCTCGCGAACGGATTGACCAATCCGCAAAGTTTCTGTTGCATCTGAAAGTAGAAACTCGCCCCATTACAACGGTATGAGTAGTTTTCCCGTAGGCCGTTCTAGTTATTCGTTTCGAGCATCAGAACAGCGGAAATTTGGAGTTTCTCAAGCGTTTCTTACCTCAAAACTGCCATATCTCGCGAACGGATTGAACAATCCGCAAAATTTCTCTTGCATCTGAAAGTAGAAACTCGCCCCATTACAACGATATGAGTAGTTTTCCCCTAGGCCGTTCTAGTTATTCGTTTCGAGCATCAGAACTGCGAAGATTTGGAGTTTCTCAAGCGTTTCTTACCTCAAAACTGCCATATCTCGCGAACAGATTGACCAATCCGCAAAGTTGCTGTTGCATCTGAAAGTAGAAACTCGCCCCATTACAACGGTGTGAGTAGTTTTCCCCTAGGCCGTTCTAGTTATTCGTTTCGAGCATCAGAACTGCGAAAATTTGGAGTTTCTCAAGCGTTTCTTACCTCAAAACTGCCATATCTCGCGAACGGATTGACCAATACGCAAAGTTTCTGTTGCATCTGAAAGTAGAAACTCGCCCCATTACAACGGTATGAGTAGGTTTCCCCTAGGACGTTCTAGTTATTCGTTTCGAGCATCAGAACTAAGAAAATTTGGAGTTTCTCAAGCGTTTCTTACCTCAAAACTGCCATATCTCGCGAACGGATTGAACAATCCGCAAAATTTCTCTTGCATCTGAAAGTAGAAACTCGCCCCATTACAACGGTATGAGCAGTTTTCCCCTATGCCGTTCTAGTTATTCGTTTCGAGCATCAGAACTGCGAAAATTTTGAGTTTCTCTAGCGTTTCTTACTTCAAAACAGCCATATCTCGCGAACGGATTGACCAATCCGCAAAATTTCTCTTGTATCTGAAAGTAGAAACTCGCCCCATTACAACGGTATGAGCAGTTTTCCCCTAGGCCGTTCTAGTTATTCGTTTCGAGCATCAGAACTGCGAAGATTTGGAGTTTCTCAAGCGTTTCTTACCTCAAAACTGCCATATCTCGCGAACGGTTTGACCAATCCGCAAAGTTTCTCTTGCATCTGAAAGTAGAAACTCGCCCCATTACAACGATATGAGTAGTTTTCCCCTAGGCCGTTCTAGTTATTCGTTTCGAGCATCAGAACTAAGAAAATTTGGAGTTTCTCAAGCGTTTCTTACCTCAAAACTGCCATATCTCGCGAACGGATTGACCAATCCTCAAAATTTCTCTTGCACCTGAAAGTAGAAACTCGCCCCATTACAACGGTATGAGCAGTTTTCCCCTAGGCCGTTCTAGTTATTCGTTTCGAGCATCAGAACTAAGAAAATTTTGAGTTTCTCAAGCGTTTCTTACCTCAAAACTGACATATCTCGCGAACGGATTGACCAATCCGCAAAATATCTCTTGCATCTGAAAGTAGAAACTCGCCCGATTACAACGGTATGAGTAGTTTTCCCCTAGGCCGTTCTAGTTATTCGTTTCGAGCATCAGAACTAAGAAAATTTGGAGTTTCTCAAGCGTTTCTTACCTCAAAACTGCCATATCTCGCGAACGGATTGACCAATCCGCAAAGTTGCTGTTGCATCTGAAAGTGGAAACTCGCCCCATTACAACGGTATGAGTAGTTTTCCCCTAGGCCGTTCTAGTTATTCGTTTCGAGCATCAGAACTGCGAAGATTTGGAGTTTCTCAAGCGTTTCTTACCTCAAAACTGCCATATCTCGCGAACAGATTGACCAATCCGCAAAGTTGCTGTTGCATCTGAAAGTAGAAACTCGCCCCATTACAACGGTGTGAGTAGTTTTCCCCTAGGCCGTTCTAGTTATTCGTTTCGAGCATCAGAACTGCGAAAATTTGGAGTTTCTCAAGCGTTTCTTACCTCAAAACTGCCATATCTCGCGAACGGATTGACCAATACGCAAAGTTTCTGTTGCATCTGAAAGTAGAAACTCGCCCCATTACAACGGTATGAGTAGTTTTCCCCTAGGACGTTCTAGTTATTCGTTTCGAGCATCAGAACTAAGAAAATTTGGAGTTTCTCAAGCGTTTCTTACCTCAAAACTGCCATATCTCGCGAACGGATTGAACAATCCGCAAAATTTCTCTTGCATCTGAAAGTAGAAACTCGCCCCATTACAACGATATGAGTAGTTTTCCCCTAGGCCGTTCTAGTTATTCGTTTCGAGCATCAGAACTGCGAAGATTTGGAGTTTCTCAAGCGTTTCTTACCTCAAAACTGCCATATCTCGCGAACAGATTGACCAATCCGCAAAGTTGCTGTTGCATCTGAAAGTAGAAACTCGCCCCATTACAACGGTGTGAGTAGTTTTCCCCTAGGCCGTTCTAGTTATTCGTTTCGAGCATCAGAACTGCGAAAATTTGGAGTTTCTCAAGCGTTTCTTACCTCAAAACTGCCATATCTCGCGAACGGATTGACCAATACGCAAAGTTTCTGTTGCATCTGAAAGTAGAAACTCGCCCCATTACAACGGTATGAGTAGTTTTCCCCTAGGACGTTCTAGTTATTCGTTTCGAGCATCAGAACTAAGAAAATTTGGAGTTTCTCAAGCGTTTCTTACCTCAAAACTGCCATATCTCGCGAACGGATTGAACAATCCGCAAAATTTCTCTTGCATCTGAAAGTAGAAACTCGCCCCATTACAACGGTATGAGCAGTTTTCCCCTATGCCGTTCTAGTTATTCGTTTCGAGCATCAGAACTGCGAAAATTTTGAGTTTCTCTAGCGTTTCTTACTTCAAAACAGCCATATCTCGCGAACGGATTGACCAATCCGCAAAATTTCTCTTGTATCTGAAAGTAGAAACTCGCCCCATTACAACGGTATGAGCAGTTTTCCCCTAGGCCGTTCTAGTTATTCGTTTCGAGCATCAGAACTGCGAAGATTTGGAGTTTCTCAAGCGTTTCTTACCTCAAAACTGCCATATCTCGCGAACGGTTTGACCAATCCGCAAAGTTTCTCTTGCATCTGAAAGTAGAAACTCGCCCCATTACAACGATATGAGTAGTTTTCCCCTAGGCCGTTCTAGTTATTCGTTTCGAGCATCAGAACTAAGAAAATTTGGAGTTTCTCAAGCGTTTCTTACCTCAAAACTGCCATATCTCGCGAACGGATTGACCAATCCTCAAAATTTCTCTTGCACCTGAAAGTAGAAACTCGCCCCATTACAACGGTATGAGCAGTTTTCCCCTAGGCCGTTCTAGTTATTCGTTTCGAGCATCAGAACTAAGAAAATTTTGAGTTTCTCAAGCGTTTCTTACCTCAAAACTGACATATCTCGCGAACGGATTGACCAATCCGCAAAATATCTCTTGCATCTGAAAGTAGAAACTCGCCCGATTACAACGGTATGAGTAGTTTTCCCCTAGGCCGTTCTAGTTATTCGTTTCGAGCATCAGAACTAAGAAAATTTGGAGTTTCTCAAGCGTTTCTTACCTCAAAACTGCCATATCTCGCGAACGGATTGACCAATCCGCAAAGTTGCTGTTGCATCTGAAAGTGGAAACTCGCCCCATTACAACGGTATGAGTAGTTTTCCCCTAGGCCGTTCTAGTTATTCGTTTCGAGCATCAGAACTGCGAAGATTTGGAGTTTCTCAAGCGTTTCTTACCTCAAAACTGCCATATCTCGCGAACAGATTGACCAATCCGCAAAGTTGCTGTTGCATCTGAAAGTAGAAACTCGCCCCATTACAACGGTGTGAGTAGTTTTCCCCTAGGCCGTTCTAGTTATTCGTTTCGAGCATCAGAACTGCGAAAATTTGGAGTTTCTCAAGCGTTTCTTACCTCAAAACTGCCATATCTCGCGAACGGATTGACCAATACGCAAAGTTTCTGTTGCATCTGAAAGTAGAAACTCGCCCCATTACAACGGTATGAGTAGTTTTCCCCTAGGACGTTCTAGTTATTCGTTTCGAGCATCAGAACTAAGAAAATTTGGAGTTTCTCAAGCGTTTCTTACCTCAAAACTGCCATATCTCGCGAACGGATTGAACAATCCGCAAAATTTCTCTTGCATCTGAAAGTAGAAACTCGCCCCATTACAACGGTATGAGCAGTTTTCCCCTATGCCGTTCTAGTTATTCGTTTCGAGCATCAGAACTGCGAAAATTTTGAGTTTCTCTAGCGTTTCTTACTTCAAAACAGCCATATCTCGCGAACGGATTGACCAATCCGCAAAATTTCTCTTGTATCTGAAAGTAGAAACTCGCCCCATTACAACGGTATGAGCAGTTTTCCCCTAGGCCGTTCTAGTTATTCGTTTCGAGCATCAGAACTGCGAAGATTTGGAGTTTCTCAAGCGTTTCTTACCTCAAAACTGCCATATCTCGCGAACGGTTTGACCAATCCGCAAAGTTTCTCTTGCATCTGAAAGTAGAAACTCGCCCCATTACAACGATATGAGTAGTTTTCCCCTAGGCCGTTCTAGTTATTCGTTTCGAGCATCAGAACTAAGAAAATTTGGAGTTTCTCAAGCGTTTCTTACCTCAAAACTGCCATATCTCGCGAACGGATTGACCAATCCGCAAAGTTGCTGTTGCATCTGAAAGTGGAAACTCGCCCCATTACAACGGTATGAGTAGTTTTCCCCTAGGCCGTTCTAGTTATTCGTTTCGAGCATCAGAACTGCGAAAATTTTGAGTTTCTCAAGCGTTTCTTACCTCAAAACTGCCATATCTCGCGAACGGATTGACCAATCCGCAAAGTTTCTGTTGCATCTGAAAGTAGAAACTCGCCCCATTACAACGGTATGAGTAGTTTTCCCCTAGGCCGTTCTAGTTATTCGTTTCGAGCATCAGAACTGCGAAAATTTGGAGTTTCTCAAGCGTTTCTTACCTCAAAACTGACATATCTCGCGAACGGATTGACCAATCCGCAAAATTTCTCTTGCATCTGAAAGTAGAAACTCGCCCCATTACAACGGTATGAGCAGTTTTCCCCTAGGCCATTCTAGTTATTCGTTTCGAGCATCAGAAGTAAGAAAATTTTGAGTTTCTCAAGCGTTTCTTACCTCAAAACTGCCATATCTCGCGAACAGATTGACCAATCCGCAAAGTTGCTGTTGCATCTGAAAGTAGAAACTCGCCCCATTACAACGGTGTGAGTAGTTTTCCCCTAGGCCGTTCTAGTTATTCGTTTCGAGCATCAGAACTGCGAAAATTTGGAGTTTCTCAAGCGTTTCTTACATCAAAACTGCCATATCTCGCGAACGGATTGACCAATCCGCAAAGTTTCTGTTGCATCTGAAAGTAGAAACTCGCCCCATTACAACGGTATGAGTAGTTTTCCCCTAGGCCGTTCTAGTTATTCGTTTCGAGCATCAGAACTGCGAAGATTTGGAGTTTCTCAAGCGTTTCTTACCTCAAAACTGCCATATCTCGCGAACGGTTTGACCAATCCGCAAAGTTTCTCTTGCATCTGAAAGTAGAAACTCGCCCCATTACAACGATATGAGTAGTTTTCCCCTAGGCCGTTCTAGTTATTCGTTTCGAGCATCAGAACTAAGAAAATTTGGAGTTTCTCAAGCGTTTCTTACCTCAAAACTGCCATATCTCGCGAACGGATTGACCAATCCGCAAAGTTGCTGTTGCATCTGAAAGTGGATACTCGCCCCATTACAACGGTATGAGTAGTTTTCCCCTAGGCCGTTCTAGTTATTCGTTTCGAGCATCAGAACTGCGAAAATTTTGAGTTTCTCAAGCGTTTCTTACCTCAAAACTGCCATATCTCGCGAACGGATTGACCAATCCGCAAAGTTTCTGTTGCATCTGAAAGTAGAAACTCGCCCCATTACAACGGTATGAGTAGTTTTCCCCTAGGCCGTTCTAGTTATACGTTTCGAGCATCAGAACTGCGAAAATTTGGAGTTTCTCAAGCGTTTCTTACCTCAAAACTGCCATATCTCGCGAACGGATTGACCAATCCGCAAAGTTTCTGTTGCATCTGAAAGTAGAAACTCGCCCCATTACAACGGTATGAGTAGTTTTCCCCTAGGCCGTTCTAGTTATACGTTTCGAGCATCAGAACTGCGAAAATTTGGAGTTTCTCAAGCGTTTCTTACCTCAAAACTGCCATATCTCGCGAACGGATTGACCAATCCGCAAAGTTTCTGTCGCATCTGAAAGTAGAAACTCGCCCCATTACAACGGTGTGAGTAGTTTTCCCCTAGGCCGTCCTAGTTATTCGTTTCGAGCATCAGAACTAAGAAAATTTTGAGTTTCTCAAGCGTTTCTTACCTCAAAACTGACATATCTCGCGAACGGATTGACCAATCCGCAAAATTTCTCTTGCATCTGAAAGTAGAAACTCGCCCCATTACAACGGTATGAGCAGTTTTCCCCTAGGCCGTTCTAGTTATTCGTTTCGAGCATCAGAAGTAAGAAAATTTGGAGTTTCTCAAGCGTTTCTTACATCAAAACTGCCATATCTCGCGAACGGATTGACCAATCCGCAAAGTTTCTGTTGCATCTGAAAGTAGAAACTCGCCCCATTACCACGATATGAGTAGTTTTCCCCTAGGCCGTTCTAGTTATTCGTTTCGAGCATCAGAACTGCGAAGATTTGGAGTTTCTCAAGCGTTTCTTACCTCAAAACTGCCATATCTCGCGAACGGTTTGACCAATCCGCAAAGTTTCTCTTGCATCTGAAAGTAGAAACTCGCCCCATTACAACGATATGAGTAGTTTTCCCCTAGGCCGTTCTAGTTATTCGTTTCGAGCATCAGAACTAAGAAAATTTGGAGTTTCTCAAGCGTTTCTTACCTCAAAACTGCCATATCTCGCGAACGGATTGACCAATCCGCAAAGTTGCTGTTGCATCTGAAAGTGGATACTCGCCCCATTACAACGGTATGAGTAGTTTTCCCCTAGGCCGTTCTAGTTATTCGTTTCGAGCATCAGAACTGCGAAAATTTTGAGTTTCTCAAGCGTTTCTTACCTCAAAACTGCCATATCTCGCGAACGGATTGACCAATCCGCAAAGTTTCTGTTGCATCTGAAAGTAGAAACTCGCCCCATTACAACGGTATGAGTAGTTTTCCCCTAGGCCGTCCTAGTTATTCGTTTCGAGCATCAGAACTAAGAAAATTTTGAGTTTCTCAAGCGTTTCTTACCTCAAAACTGACATATCTCGCGAACGGATTGACCAATCCGCAAAATTTCTCTTGCATCTGAAAGTAGAAACTCGCCCCATTACAACGGTATGAGCAGTTTTCCCCTAGGCCGTTCTAGTTATTCGTTTCGAGCATCAGAAGTAAGAAAATTTGGAGTTTCTCAAGCGTTTCTTACATCAAAACTGCCATATCTCGCGAACGGATTGACCAATCCGCAAAGTTTCTGTTGCATCTGAAAGTAGAAACTCGCCCCATTACCACGATATGAGTAGTTTTCCCCTAGGCCGTTCTAGTTATTCGTTTCGAGCATCAGAACTAAGAAAATTTGGAGTTTCTCAAGCGTTTCTTACCTCAAAACTGCCATATCTCGCGAACGGTTTGACCAATCCGCAAAGTTTCTGTCGCATCTGAAAGTAGAAACTCGCCCCATTACAACGGTGTGAGTAGTTTTCCCCTAGGCCGTCCTAGTTATTCGTTTCGAGCATCAGAACTAAGAAAATTTTAAGTTTCTCAAGCGTTTTTTACCTCAAAACTGACATATCTCGCGAACGGATTGACCAATCCGCAAAATTTCTCTTGCATCTGAAAGTAGAAACTCGCCCCATTACAACGGTATGAGCAGTTTTCCCCTAGGCCGTTCTAGTTATTCGTTTCGAGCATCAGAAGTAAGAAAATTTTGAGTTTCTCAAGCGTTTCTTACCTCAAAACTGCCATATCTCGCGAACAGATTGACCAATCCGCAAAGTTGCTGTTGCATCTGAAAGTAGAAACTCGCCCCATTACAACGGTGTGAGTAGTTTTCCCCTAGGCCGTTCTAGTTATTCGTTTCGAGCATCAGAACTGCGAAAATTTGGAGTTTCTCAAGCGTTTCTTACATCAAAACTGCCATATCTCGCGAACGGATTGACCAATCCGCAAAGTTTCTGTTGCATCTGAAAGTAGAAACTCGCCCCATTACAACGGTATGAGTAGTATTCCCCTAGGCCGTTCTAGTTATTCGTTTCGAGCATCAGAACAGCGGAAATTTGGAGTTTCTCAAGCGTTTCTTACCTCAAAACTGCCATATCTCGCCAACGGATTGAACAATCCGCAAAATTTCTCTTGCGTCTGAAAGTAGAAACTCGCCCCATTACAACGGTATGAGCAGTTTTCCCCTAGGCCGTTCTAGTTATTCGTTTCGAGCATCAGAACTGCGAAAATTTTGAGTTTCTCAAGCGTTTCTTACTTCAAAACAGCCATATCTCGCGAACGGATTGACCAATCCGCAAAATTTCTCTTGTATCTGAAAGTAGAAACTCGCCCCATTACAACGGTATGAGCAGTTTTCCCCTAGGCCGTTCTAGTTATTCGTTTCGAGCATCAGAACTGCGAAGATTTGGAGTTTCTCAAGCGTTTCTTACCTCAAAACTGCCATATCTCGCGAACGGTTTGACCAATCCGCAAAGTTTCTCTTGCATCTGAAAGTAGAAACTCGCCCCATTACAACGATATGAGTAGTTTTCCCCTAGGCCGTTCTAGTTATTCGTTTCGAGCATCAGAACTAAGAAAATTTGGAGTTTCTCAAGCGTTTCTTACCACAAAACTGCCATATCTCGCGAACGGATTGACCAATCCGCAAAGTTGCTGTTGCATCTGAAAGTGGAAACTCGCCCCATTACAACGGTATGAGTAGTTTTCCCCTAGGCCGTTCTAGTTATTCGTTTCGAGCATCAGAACTGCGAAAATTTTGAGTTTCTCAAGCGTTTCTTACCTCAAAACTGCCATATCTCGCGAACGGATTGACCAATCCGCAAAGTTTCTGTTGCATCTGAAAGTAGAAACTCGCCCCATTACAACGGTATGAGTAGTTTTCCCCTAGGCCGCTCTAGTTATTCGTTTCGAGCATCAGAACTGCGAAAATTTGGAGTTTCTCAAGCGTTTCTTACCTCAAAACTGCCATATCTCGCGAACGGATTGACCAATCCGCAAAGTTTCTGTTGCATCTGAAAGTAGAAACTCGCCCCATTACAACGGTATGAGTAGTTTTCCCCTAGGCCGTTATAGTTATTCGTTTCGAGCATCAGAACTGCGAAAATTTGGAGTTTCCCAAGCGTTTCTTACCTCAAAACTGCCATATCTCGCGAACGGATTGACCAATCCGCAAAGATTCTGTTGCATCTGAAAGTAGAAACTCGCCCCATTACAACGGTATGAGTAGTTTCCCCCTAGGCCGTTCTAGTTATTCGTTTCGAGCATCAGAACTGCGAAAATTTGGAGTTTGTCAAGCGTTTCTTACCTCAAAACTGCCATATCTCGCGAACGGATTGACCAATCCGCAAAATTTCTCTTGCATCTGAAAGTAGAAACTCGCCCCATTACATCGGTATGAGTAGTTTTCCCCTAGGCCGTTCTAGTTATTCGTTTCGAGCATCAGAACTGCGAAAATTTGGAGTTTCTCAAGCGTTTCTTACCTCAAAACTGCCATATCTCGCGAACGGATTGACCAATCCGCAAAGTTTCTGTTGCATCTGAAAGTAGAAACTCGCCCCATTACAACGGTATGAGTAGTTTTCCCCTAGGCCGTTCTAGTTATTCGTTTCGAGCATCAGAACTGCGAAAATTTGGAGTTTCTCAAGCGTTTCTTACCTCAAAACTGCCATATCTCGCGAACGGATTGACCAATCCGCAAAGTTTCTGTTGCATCTGAAAGTAAAAACTCGCCCCATTACAACGGTATGAGTAGTTTTCCCCTAGGCCGTTCTAGTTATTCGTTTCGAGCATCAGAACTGCGAAAATTTGGAGTTTCCCAAGCGTTTCTTACCTCAAAACTGCCATATCTCGCGAACGGATTGACCAATCCGCAAAGATTCTGTTGCATCTGAAAGTAGAAACTCGCCCCATTACAACGGTATGAGTAGTTTCCCCCTAGGCCGTTCTAGTTATTCGTTTCGAGCATCAGAACTGCGAAAATTTGGAGTTTGTCAAGCGTTTCTTACCTCAAAACTGCCATATCTCGCGAACGGATTGACCAATCCGCAAAATTTCACTTGCATCTGAAAGTAGAAACTCGCCCCATTACATCGGTATGAGTAGTTTTCCCCTAGGCCGTTCTAGTTATTCGTTACGAGCATCAGAACTGCGAAAATTTGGAGTTTCTCAAGCGTTTCTTACCTCAAAACTGCCATATCTCGCGAACGGATTGACCAATCCGCAAGGTTTCTGTTGCATCTGAAAGTAGAAACTCGCCCCATTACAAGGGTATGAGCAGTTTTCCCCTAGGCCGTTCTAGTTATTCGTTTCGAGCATCAGAACTGCGAAAATTTGGAGTTTCTCAAGCGTTTCTTACCTCAAAACTGACATATCTCGCGAACGGATTGACCAATCCGCAAAATTTCTGTTGCATATGAAAGTAAATAGAAACTCGCCCGATTACAACGGTATGAGTAGTTTTCCCCTAGGCCGTTCTAGTTATTCGTTTCGAGCATCAGAACTGCGAAAATTTGGAGTTTCTCAAGCGTTTCTTACTTCAAAACTGCCATATCTCGCGAACGGATTGACCAATCCGCAAAGTTTCTCTTGCATCTGAAAGTAGAAACTCGCCCCATTACAACGATATGAGTAGTTTTCCCCTAGGCCGTTCTAGTTATTCGTTTCGAGCATCAGAACTGCGAAAATTTGGAGTTTCTCAAGCGTTTCTTACTTCAAAACTGCCATATCTCGCGAACGGATTGACCAATCCGCAAAGTTTCTCTTGCATCTGAAAGTAGAAACTCGCCCCATTACAACGATATGAGTAGTTTTCCCCTAGGCCGTTCTAGTTATTCGTTTCGAGCATCAGAACTAAGAAAATTTGGAGTTTCTCAAGCGGTTCTTACCTCAAAACTGCCATATCTCGCGAACGGAATGACCAATCCGCAAAGTTGCTGTTGCATCTGAAAGTAGAAACTCGCCCCATTACAACGGTGTGAGTAGTTGTCCCCTAAGCAGTTCTAGTTATTCGTTTCGAGCATCAGAACTGCCAAAATTTGGAGTTTCTCAAGCGTTTCTTACATCAAAACTGCCATATCTCGCGAACGGATTGACCAATCCGCAAAGTTTCTGTTGCATCTGAAAGTAGAAACTCGCCCCATTACAACGGTATGAGTAGTTTTCCCCTAGGCCGTTCTAGTTATTCGTTTCGAGCATCAGAACAGCGGAAATTTGGAGTTTCTCAAGCGTTTCTTACCTCAAAACTGCCATATCTCGCGAACGGATTGAACAATCCGCAAAATTTCTCTTGCATCTGAAAGTAGAAATTCGCCCCATTACAACGGTATGAGCAGTTTTCCCCTAGGCCGTTCTAGTTATTCGTTTCGAGCATCAGAACTGCGAAAATTTGGAGTTTCTCAAGCGTTTCTTACCTCAAAACTGACATATCTCGCGAACGGATTGACCAATCCGCAAAATTTCTCTTGCATCTGAAAGTAGAAACTCGCCCGTTTACAAGGTTATGAGTGGTTTTCCCCTAGGCTGTTCTAGTTATTCGTTTCGAGCATCAGAACTGAGAAAATTTGGAGTTTCTCAAGCGTTTCTTACATCAAAACTGCCATATCTCGCGAACGGATTGAACAATCCGCAAAATTTCTCTTGCATCTGAAAGTAGAAATTCGCCCCATTACAACGGTATGAGCAGTTTTCCCCCTAGGCCGTTCTAGTTATTCGTTTCGAGCATCAGAACAGCGGAAATTTGGAGTTTCTCAAGCGTTTCTTACCTCAAAACTGCCATATCTCGCGAACGGATTGACCAATCCGCAAAATTTCTCTTGCATCTGAAAGTAGAAACTCGCCCCATTACAACGGTATGAGTAGTTTTCCCCTAGGCCGTTCTAGTTATTCGTTTCGAGCATCAGAACTGAGAAAATTTGGAGTTTCTCAAGCGTTTCTTACATCAAAACTGCCATATCTCGCGAACGGATTGACCAATCCGCAAAGTTTCTGTTGCATCTGAAAGTAGAAACTCGCCCCATTACAACGGTATGAGTAGTTTTCCCCTAGGCCGTTCTAGTTATTCGTTTCGAGCATCAGAACAGCGGAAATTTGGAGTTTCTCAAGCGTTTCTTACCTCAAAGCTGCCATATCTCGCGAACGGATTGACCAATCCGCAAAATTTCTCTTGCATCTGAAAGTAGAAACTCGCCCCATTACAACGGTATGAGTAGTTTTCCCCTAGGCCGTTCTAGTTATTCGTTTCGAGCATCAGAACTGAGAAAATTTGGAGTTTCTCAAGCGTTTCTTACCTCAAAACTGCCATATCTCGCGAACGGATTGACCAATCCGCAAAGTTTCTCTTGCATCTGAAAGTAGAAACTCGCCCCATTACAACGATATGAGTAGTTTTCTCCTAGGCCGTTCTAGTTATTCGTTTCGAGCATCAGAACTAAGAAAATTTTGAGTTTCTCAAGCGTTTCTTACCTCAAAACTGCCATATCTCGCGAACGGATTGACCAATCCGCAAAGTTGCTGTTGCATCTGAAAGTAGAAACTCGCCCCATTACAACGGTGTGAGTAGTTGTCCCCTAGGCCGTCCTAGTTATTCGTTTCGAGCACCAGAACTACGAAAATTTTGTGTTTCTCAAGCGTTTCTTACCTCAAAACTGCCACATCTCGCGAACGGATTGACCAATCCGCAAAGTTTCTGTTGCATCTGAAAGTAGAAACTCGCCCCATTACAACGGTATGAGTAGTTTTCCCCTAGGCCGTTCTAGTTATTCGTTTCGAGCATCAGAACTGCGAAAATTTGGAGTTTCTCAAGCGTTTCTTACCTCAAAACTGCCATATCTCGCGAACGGATTAACCAATCCGCAAAGTTTCTCTTGCATCTGAAAGTAGAAACTCGCCCCATTACAACGATATGAGTAGTTTTCCCCTGGGCCGTTCTAGTTATTCGTTTCGAGAATCAGAACTGCGAAAATTTGGAGTTTCTCAAGCGTTTCTTACCTCAAAACTGCCATATCTCGCGAACGGATTGACCAATCCGCAAAGTTTCTCTTGCATCTGAAAGTAGAAACTCGCCCCATTACAACGATATGAGTAGTTTTCCCCTAGGCCGTTCTAGTTATTCGTTTCGAGCATCAGAACTAAGAAAATTTTGAGTTTCTCAAGCGTTTCTTACATCAAAACTGCCATATCTCGCGAACGGATTGACCAATCCGCAAAGTTTCTGTTGCATCTGAAAGTAGAAACTCGCCCCATTACAACGGTATGAGTAGTTTTCCCCTAGGCCGTTCTAGTTATTCGTTTCGAGCATCAGAACTGCGAAAATTTGGAGTTTCTCAAGCGCTTCTTACCTCAAAACTGCCATATCTCGCGAACGGATTGACCAATCCGCAAAGTTTCTGTTGCATCTGAAAGTAGAAACTCGCCCCATTACAACGGTATGAGTAGTTTTCCCCTAGGCCGTTCTAGTTATTCGTTTCGAGCATCAGAACTGCGAAAATTTGGAGTTTCTCAAGCGTTTCTTACCTCAAAACTGCCATATCTCGCGAACGGATTGACCAATCCGCAAAGTTTCTGTTGCATCTGAAAGTAGAAACTCGCCCCATTACAACGGTATGAGTAGTTTTCCCCTAGGACGTTCTAGTTATTCGTTTCGAGCATCAGAACTGCGAAAATTTGGAGTTTCTCAAGCGTTTCTTACCTCAAAACTGCCATATTTCGCGAAAGGATTGACCAATCCGCAAAATTTCTCTTGCATCTTAACGTAGAAACTCGCCCCATTACAACGGTATGAGCAGTTTTCCCCTAGGCCGTTCTAGTTATTCGTTTCGAGCATCAGAACTGCGAAGATTTGGAGTTTCTCAAGCGTTTCTTACCTCAAAACTGCCATATCTCGCGAACGGATTGATCAATCCGCAAAGCTTCTGTTGCATCTGAAAGTAGAAACTCGCCCCATTACAACGGTATGAGTAGTTTCCCCCTAGGCCGTTCTAGTTATTCGTTTCGAGCATCAGAACTGCGAAAATTTGGAGTTTCTCAAGCGTTTCTTACCTCAAAACTGCCATACCTCGCGAACGGATTGACCAATCCTCAAAATTTCACTTGCACCTGAAAGTAGAAACTCGCCCCATTACAACGGTATGAGCAGTTTTCCCCTAGGCCGTTCTAGTTATTCGTTTCGAGCATCAGAACTGCGAAAATTTGGAGTTTCTCAAGCGTTTCTTACTTCAAAACTGCCATATCTCGCGAACGGATTGACCAATCCGCAAAGTTTCTGTTGCATCTGAAAGTACAAACTCGCCCCATTACAACGGTATGAGTAGTTTTCCCCTAGGCCGTTCTAGTTATTCGTTTCGATCATCAGAACTGCGAAAATTTGGAGTTTCTCAAGCATTTCTTACATCAAAACTGCCATATCTCGCGAACGGATTGACCAATCCGCAAAATTTCTCTTGCATCTGAAAGTAGAAACTCGCCCCATTACAACGGTATGAGCAGTTTTCCCCTAGGCCGTTCTAGTTATTCGTTTCGAGCATCAGAACTGCGAAGATTTGGAGTTTCTCAAGCGTTTCTTACCTCAAAACTGCCATATCTCGCGAACGGATTGATCAATCCGCAAAGCTTCTGTTGCATCTGAAAGTAGAAACTCGCCCCATTACAACGGTATGAGTAGTTTCCCCCTAGGCCGTTCTAGTTATTCGTTTCGAGCATCAGAACTGCGAAAATTTGGAGTTTCTCAAGCGTTTCTTACCTCAAAACTGCCATACCTCGCGAACGGATTGACCAATCCTCAAAATTTCTCTTGCACCTGAAAGTAGAAACTCGCCCCATTACAACGGTATGAGCAGTTTTCCCCTAGGCCGTTCTAGTTATTCGTTTCGAGCATCAGAACTGCGAAAATTTGGAGTTTCTCAAGCGTTTCTTACTTCAAAACTGCCATATCTCGCGAACGGATTGACCAATCCGCAAAGTTTCTGTTGCATCTGAAAGTACAAACTCGCCCCATTACAACGGTATGAGTAGTTTTCCCCTAGGCCGTTCTAGTTATTCGTTTCGATCATCAGAACTGCGAAAATTTGGAGTTTCTCAAGCATTTCTTACATCAAAACTGCCATATCTCGCGAACGGATTGACCAATCCGCAAAATTTCTCTTGCATCTGAAAGTAGAAACTCGCCCCATTACAACGGTATGAGCAGTTTTCCCCTAGGCCGTTCTAGTTATTCGTTTCGAGCATCAGAACTGCGAAAATTTGGAGTTTCTCAAGCGCTTCTTACATCAAAACTGCCATATCTCGCGAACGGATTGGCCAATCCGCAAAATTTCTCTTGCATCTGAAAGTAGAAACTCGCCCCATTACAACGGTATGAGTAGTTTTCCCCTAGGCCGTTCTAGTTATTCGTTTCGAGCATCAGAACTGCGAAAATTTGGAGTTTCTCAAGCGTTTCTTACCTCAAAACTGCCATATCTCGCGAACGGATGGACCAATCCGCAAAGTTTCTGTTGCATCTGAAAGTAGAAACTCGCCCCATTACAACGGTATGAGTAGTTTTCCCCTAGGACGTTCTAGTTATTCGTTTCGAGCATCAGAACTGCGAAAATTTGGAGTTTCTCAAGCGTTTCTTACCTCAAAACTGCCATATCTCGCGAAAGGATTGACCAATCCGCAAAATTTCTCTTGCATCTGAACGTAGAAACTCGCCCCATTACAACGGTATGAGCAGTTTTCCCCTAGGCCGTTCTAGTTATTCGTTTCGAGCATCAGAACTGCGAAGATTTGGAGTTTCTCAAGCGCTTCTTACCTCAAAACTGCCATATCTCGCGAACGGATTGATCAATCCGCAAAATTTCTCTTGCATCTGAAAGTAGAAACTCGCCCCATTACAACGGTATGAGCAGTTTTCCCCTAGGCCGTTCTAGTTATTCGTTTCGAGCATCAGAACTGCGAAGATTTGGAGTTTCTCAAGCGTTTCTTACCTCAAAACTGCCATATCTCGCGAACGGATTGATCAATCCGCAAAATTTCTCTTGCATCTGAAAGTAGAAACTCGCCCCATTACAACGGTATGAGTAGTTTTCCCCTAGGCCGTTCTAGTTATTCGTTTCGAGCATCAGAACTGCGAAAATTTGGAGTTTCTCAAGCGTTTCTTACCTCAAAACTGCCATATCTCGCGAACGGATTGACCAATCCGCAAAGTTTCTGTTGCATCTGAAAGTAGAAACTCGCCCCATTACAACGGTATGAGTAGTTTTCCCCTAGGACGTTCTAGTTATTCGTTTCGAGCATCAGAACTGCGAAAATTTGGAGTTTCTCAAGCGTTTCTTACCTCAAAACTGCCATATCTCGCGAAAGGATTGACCAATCCGCAAAATTTCTCTTGCATCTGAACGTAGAAACTCGCCCCATTACAACGGTATGAGCAGTTTTCCCCTAGGCCGTTCTAGTTATTCGTTTCGAGCATCAGAACTGCGAAGATTTGGAGTTTCTCAAGCGTTTCTTACCTCAAAACTGCCATATCTCGCGAACGGATTGATCAATCCGCAAAGTTTCTGTTGCATCTGAAAGTAGAAACTCGCCCCATTACAACGGTATGAGTAGTTTCCCCCTAGGCCGTTCTAGTTATTCGTTTCGAGCATCAGAACTGCGAAAATTTGGAGTTTCTCAAGCGTTTCTTACCTCAAAACTGCCATATCTCGCGAACGGATTGACCAATCCTCAAAATTTCTCTTGCACCTGAAAGTAGAAACTCGCCCCATTACAACGGTATGAGCAGTTTTCCCCTAGGCCGTTCTAGTTATTCGTTTCGAGCATCAGAACTGCGAAAATTTGGAGTTTCTCAAGCGTTTCTTACTTCAAAACTGCCATATCTCGCGAACGGATTGACCAATCCGCAAAGTTTCTGTTGCATCTGAAAGTACAAACTCGCCCCATTACAACGGTATGAGTAGTTTTCCCCTAGGCCGTTCTAGTTATTCGTTTCGAGCATCAGAACTGCGAAGATTTGGAGTTTCTCAAGCGTTTCTTACCTCAAAACTGCCATATCTCGCGAACGGATTGACCAATCCGCAAAGTTTCTGTTGCATCTGAAAGTAGAAACTCGCCCCATTACAACGGTATGAGTAGTTTTCCCCTAGGCCGTTCTAGTTATTCGTTTCGAGCATCAGAACTGCGAAGATTTGGAGTTTCTCAAGCGTTTCTTACCTCAAAACTGCCATATCTCGCGAACGGATTGATCAATCCGCAAAGTTTCTGTTGCATCTGAAAGTAGAAACTCGCCCCATTACAACGGTATGAGTAGTTTTCCCCTAGGCCGTTCTAGTTATTCGTTCCGAGCATCAGAACTGCGAAAATTTGGAGTTTCTCAAGCGTTTCTTACCTCAAAACTGCCATATCTCGCGAACGGATTGGCCAATCCGCAAAATTTCTCTTGCATCTGAAAGTAGAAACTCGCCCCATTACAACGGTATGAGTAGTTTCCCCCTAGGCCGTTCTAGTTATTCGTTTCGAGCATCAGAACTGCGAAAATTTTGAGATTCTCAAGCGTTTCTTACCTCAAAACTGCCATATCTCGCGAACGGATTGACCAATCCGCAAAATTTCTCTTGCATCTGAAAGTAGAAACTCGCCCCATTACAACGGTATGAGTAGTTTTCCCCTAGGCAGTTCTAGTGATTCGTTTCGAGCATCAGAACTGCGAAAATTTGGAGTTTCTCAAGCGTTTCTTACCTCAAAGCTGCCATATCTCGCGAACGGATTGACCAATCCGCAAAGTTTCTGTTGCATCTGAAAGTAGAAACTCGCTCCATTACAACGGTATGAGTAGTTTTCCCCTAGGCCGTTCTAGTTATTCGTTTCGAGCATCAGAACTGCGAAAATTTGGAGTTTCCCAAGAGTTTCTTGCCTCAAAACTGCCATATCTCGCGAACGGATTGACCAATCCGCAAAGTTTCTGTTGCATCTGAAAGTACAAACTCGCCCCATTACAACGGTATGAGTAGTTTTCCCCTAGGCCGTTCTAGTTATTCGTTTCGAGCATCAGAACTGCGAAAATTTGGAGTTTCTCAAGCGTTTCTTACATCAAAACTGCCATATCTCGCGAACGGATTGACCAATCCGCAAAGTTTCTGTTGCATCTGAAAGTAGAAACTCGCCCCATTACAACGGTATGAGTATTTTCCCCCTAGGCCGTTCTAGTTATTCGTTTCGAGCATCAGAACTGCGAAAATTTGGAGTTTCCCAAGCGTTTCTTGCCTCAAAACTGCCATATCTCGCGAACGGATTGACCAATCCGCAAAGTTTCTGTTGCATCTGAATGTAGAAACTCGCCCCATTACAACGGTATGAGTAGTTTTCCCCTAGGCCGTTCTAGTTATTCGTTTCGAGCATCAGAACTGCGAAAATTTGGAGTTTCTCAAGCGTTTCTTACTTCAAAACTGCCATATCTCGCGAACGGATTGACCAATCCGCAAAGTTTCTGTTGCATCTGAAAGTACAAACTCGCCCCATTACAACGGTATGAGTAGTTTTCCCCTAGGCCGTTCTAGTTATTCGTTTCGATCATCAGAACTGCGAAAATTTGGAGTTTCTCAAGCATTTCTTACATCAAAACTGCCATATCTCGCGAACGGATTGACCAATCCGCAAAATTTCTCTTGCATCTGAAAGTAGAAACTCGCCCCATTACAACGGTATGAGCAGTTTTCCCCTAGGCCGTTCTAGTTATTCGTTTCGAGCATCAGAACTGCGAAGATTTGGAGTTTCTCAAGCGTTTCTTACCTCAAAACTGCCATATCTCGCGAACGGATTGATCAATCCGCAAAGCTTCTGTTGCATCTGAAAGTAGAAACTCGCCCCATTACAACGGTATGAGTAGTTTCCCCCTAGGCCGTTCTAGTTATTCGTTTCGAGCATCAGAACTGCGAAAATTTGGAGTTTCTCAAGCGTTTCTTACCTCAAAACTGCCATACCTCGCGAACGGATTGACCAATCCTCAAAATTTCTCTTGCACCTGAAAGTAGAAACTCGCCCCATTACAACGGTATGAGCAGTTTTCCCCTAGGCCGTTCTAGTTATTCGTTTCGAGCATCAGAACTGCGAAAATTTGGAGTTTCTCAAGCGTTTCTTACCTCAAAACTGCCATATCTCGCGAACGGATGGACCAATCCGCAAAGTTTCTGTTGCATCTGAAAGTAGAAACTCGCCCCATTACAACGGTATGAGTAGTTTTCCCCTAGGACGTTCTAGTTATTCGTTTCGAGCATCAGAACTGCGAAAATTTGGAGTTTCTCAAGCGTTTCTTACCTCAAAACTGCCATATCTCGCGAAAGGATTGACCAATCCGCAAAATTTCTCTTGCATCTGAACGTAGAAACTCGCCCCATTACAACGGTATGAGCAGTTTTCCCCTAGGCCGTTCTAGTTATTCGTTTCGAGCATCAGAACTGCGAAGATTTGGAGTTTCTCAAGCGCTTCTTACCTCAAAACTGCCATATCTCGCGAACGGATTGATCAATCCGCAAAATTTCTCTTGCATCTGAAAGTAGAAACTCGCCCCATTACAACGGTATGAGCAGTTTTCCCCTAGGCCGTTCTAGTTATTCGTTTCGAGCATCAGAACTGCGAAGATTTGGAGTTTCTCAAGCGTTTCTTACCTCAAAACTGCCATATCTCGCGAACGGATTGATCAATCCGCAAAATTTCTCTTGCATCTGAAAGTAGAAACTCGCCCCATTACAACGGTATGAGTAGTTTTCCCCTAGGCCGTTCTAGTTATTCGTTTCGAGCATCAGAACTGCGAAAATTTGGAGTTTCTCAAGCGTTTCTTACCTCAAAACTGCCATATCTCGCGAACGGATTGACCAATCCGCAAAGTTTCTGTTGCATCTGAAAGTAGAAACTCGCCCCATTACAACGGTATGAGTAGTTTTCCCCTAGGACGTTCTAGTTATTCGTTTCGAGCATCAGAACTGCGAAAATTTGGAGTTTCTCAAGCGTTTCTTACCTCAAAACTGCCATATCTCGCGAAAGGATTGACCAATCCGCAAAATTTCTCTTGCATCTGAACGTAGAAACTCGCCCCATTACAACGGTATGAGCAGTTTTCCCCTAGGCCGTTCTAGTTATTCGTTTCGAGCATCAGAACTGCGAAGATTTGGAGTTTCTCAAGCGTTTCTTACCTCAAAACTGCCATATCTCGCGAACGGATTGATCAATCCGCAAAGTTTCTGTTGCATCTGAAAGTAGAAACTCGCCCCATTACAACGGTATGAGTAGTTTCCCCCTAGGCCGTTCTAGTTATTCGTTTCGAGCATCAGAACTGCGAAAATTTGGAGTTTCTCAAGCGTTTCTTACCTCAAAACTGCCATATCTCGCGAACGGATTGACCAATCCTCAAAATTTCTCTTGCACCTGAAAGTAGAAACTCGCCCCATTACAACGGTATGAGCAGTTTTCCCCTAGGCCGTTCTAGTTATTCGTTTCGAGCATCAGAACTGCGAAAATTTGGAGTTTCTCAAGCGTTTCTTACTTCAAAACTGCCATATCTCGCGAACGGATTGACCAATCCGCAAAGTTTCTGTTGCATCTGAAAGTACAAACTCGCCCCATTACAACGGTATGAGTAGTTTTCCCCTAGGCCGTTCTAGTTATTCGTTTCGAGCATCAGAACTGCGAAGATTTGGAGTTTCTCAAGCGTTTCTTACCTCAAAACTGCCATATCTCGCGAACGGATTGACCAATCCGCAAAGTTTCTGTTGCATCTGAAAGTAGAAACTCGCCCCATTACGACGGTATGAGTAGTTTTCCCCTAGGCCGTTCTAGTTATTCGTTTCGAGCATCAGAACTGCGAAGATTTGGAGTTTCTCAAGCGTTTCTTACCTCAAAACTGCCATATCTCGCGAACGGATTGATCAATCCGCAAAGTTTCTGTTGCATCTGAAAGTAGAAACTCGCCCCATTACAACGGTATGAGTAGTTTTCCCCTAGGCCGTTCTAGTTATTCGTTCCGAGCATCAGAACTGCGAAAATTTGGAGTTTCTCAAGCGTTTCTTACCTCAAAACTGCCATATCTCGCGAACGGATTGGCCAATCCGCAAAATTTCTCTTGCATCTGAAAGTAGAAACTCGCCCCATTACAACGGTATGAGTAGTTTCCCCCTAGGCCGTTCTAGTTATTCGTTTCGAGCATCAGAACTGCGAAAATTTTGAGATTATCAAGCGTTTCTTACCTCAAAACTGCCATATCTCGCGAACGGATTGACCAATCCGCAAAATTTCTCTTGCATCTGAAAGTAGAAACTCGCCCCATTACAACGGTATGAGTAGTTTTCCCCTAGGCAGTTCTAGTGATTCGTTTCGAGCATCAGAACTGCGAAAATTTGGAGTTTCTCAAGCGTTTCTTACCTCAAAGCTGCCATATCTCGCGAACGGATTGACCAATCCGCAAAGTTTCTGTTGCATCTGAAAGTAGAAACTCGCTCCATTACAACGGTATGAGTAGTTTTCCCCTAGGCCGTTCTAGTTATTCGTTTCGAGCATCAGAACTGCGAAAATTTGGAGTTTCCCAAGCGTTTCTTGCCTCAAAACTGCCATATCTCGCGAACGGATTGACCAATCCGCAAAGTTTCTGTTGCATCTGAAAGTACAAACTCGCCCCATTACAACGGTATGAGTAGTTTTCCCCTAGGCCGTTCTAGTTATTCGTTTCGAGCATCAGAACTGCGAAAATTTGGAGTTTCTCAAGCGTTTCTTACATCAAAACTGCCATATCTCGCGAACGGATTGACCAATCCGCAAAGTTTCTGTTGCATCTGAAAGTAGAAACTCGCCCCATTACAACGGTATGAGTATTTTCCCCCTAGGCCGTTCTAGTTATTCGTTTCGAGCATCAGAACTGCGAAAATTTGGAGTTTCCCAAGCGTTTCTTGCCTCAAAACTGCCATATCTCGCGAACGGATTGACCAATCCGCAAAGTTTCTGTTGCATCTGAATGTAGAAACTCGCCCCATTACAACGGTATGAGTAGTTTTCCCCTAGGCCGTTCTAGTTATTCGTTTCGAGCATCAGAACTGCGAAAATTTGGAGTTTCTCAAGCGTTTCTTACTTCAAAACTGCCATATCTCGCGAACGGATTGACCAATCCGCAAAGTTTCTGTTGCATCTGAATGTAGAAACTCGCCCCATTACAACGGTATGAGTAGTTTTCCCCTAGGCCGTTCTAGTTATTCGTTTCGAGCATCAGAACTGCGAAAATTTGGAGTTTCTCAAGCGTTTCTTACTTCAAAACTGCCATATCTCGCGAACGGATTGACCAATCCGCAAAATTTCTCTTGCATCTGAAAGTAGAAACTCGCCCCATTACAACGGTATGAGCAGTTTTCCCCTAGGCCGTTCTAGTTATTCGTTTCGAGCATCAGAACTGCGAAAATTTGGAGTTTCTCAAGCGTTTCTTACCTCAAAACTGCCATATCTCGCGAACGGATTGACCAATCCGCAAAATTTCTCTTGCATCTGAAAGTAGAAACTCGCCCCATTACAACGGTATGAGTAGTTTTCCCCTAGGCCGTTCTAGTTATTCGTTTCGAGCATCAGAACTGCGAAAATTTGTAGTTTCTCAAGCGTTTCTTACCTCAAAACAGCCATATCTCGCGAACGGATTGACCAATCCGCAAAGTTTCTGTTGCATCTGAAAGTAGAAACTCGCCCCATTACAACGGTATGAGTTGTTTCCCCCTAGGCCGTTCTAGTTATTCGTTTCGAGCATCAGAACTGCGAAAATTTGGAGTTTCTCAAGCGTTTCTTACCTCAAAACTGCCATATCTCGCGAACGGATTGACCAATCCGCAAAATTTCTCTTGCATCTGAAAGTAGAAGCTCGCCCCATTACAACGGTATGAGTAGTTTTCCCCTAGGGCGCTCTAGTTATTCGTTTCGAGCATCAGAACTGCGAAGATTTGGAGTTTCTCAAGCGTTTCTTACCTCAAAACTGCCATATCTCGCGAACGGATTGACCAATCCGCAAAGTTTCTGTTGCATCTGAAAGTAGAAACTCGCCCCATTACAACGGTATGAGTAGTTTTCCCCTAGGCCGTTCTAGTTATTCGTTTCGAGCATCAGAACTGCGAAAATTTGGAGTTTCTCAAGCGTTTCTTACTTCAAAACTGCCATATCTCGCGAACGGATTGACCAATCCGCAAAGTTTCTGTTGCATCTGAATGTAGAAACTCGCCCCATTACAACGGTATGAGTAGTTTTCCCCTAGGCCGTTCTAGTTATTCGTTTCGAGCATCAGAACTGCGAAAATTTGGAGTTTCTCAAGCGTTTCTTACTTCAAAACTGCCATATCTCGCGAACGGATTGACCAATCCGCAAAATTTCTCTTGCATCTGAAAGTAGAAACTCGCCCCATTACAACGGTATGAGCAGTTTTCCCCTAGGCCGTTCTAGTTATTCGTTTCGAGCATCAGAACTGCGAAAATTTGGAGTTTCTCAAGCGTTTCTTACCTCAAAACTGCCATATCTCGCGAACGGATTGACCAATCCGCAAAATTTCTCTTGCATCTGAAAGTAGAAACTCGCCCCATTACAACGGTATGAGTAGTTTTCCCCTAGGCCGTTCTAGTTATTCGTTTCGAGCATCAGAACTGCGAAAATTTGTAGTTTCTCAAGCGTTTCTTACCTCAAAACAGCCATATCTCGCGAACGGATTGACCAATCCGCAAAGTTTCTGTTGCATCTGAAAGTAGAAACTCGCCCCATTACAACGGTATGAGTTGTTTCCCCCTAGGCCGTTCTAGTTATTCGTTTCGAGCATCAGAACTGCGAAAATTTGGAGTTTCTCAAGCGTTTCTTACCTCAAAACTGCCATATCTCGCGAACGGATTGACCAATCCGCAAAATTTCTCTTGCATCTGAAAGTAGAAGCTCGCCCCATTACAACGGTATGAGTAGTTTTCCCCTAGGGCGTTCTAGTTATTCGTTTCGAGCATCAGAACTGCGAAGATTTGGAGTTTCTCAAGCGTTTCTTACCTCAAAACTGCCATATCTCGCGAACGGATTGACCAATCCGCAAAGTTTCTGTTGCATCTGAAAGTAGAAACTCGCCCCATTACAACGGTATGAGTAGTTTTCCCCTAGGCCGTTCTAGTTATTCGTTTCGAGCATCAGAACTGCGAAAATTTGGAGTTTCTCAAACGTTTCTTACCTCAAAACTGCCATATCTCGCGAACGGATTGACCAATCCGCAAAATTTCCCTTGCATCTGAAAGTAGAAACTCGCCCCATTACAACGGTATGAGTAGTTTTCCCCTAGGCCGTTGTAGTTATTCGTTCCGATCATCAGAACTGCGAAAATTTGGAGTTTCTCAAGCGTTTCTTACCTCAAAACTGCCATATCTCGCGAACGGATTGACCAAACCGCAAAATTTCTCTTGCATCTGAAAGTAGAAACTCGCCCCATTACAACGGTATGAGTAGTTTTCCCCTAGGCCGTTCTAGTTATTCGTTTCGAGCATCAGAACTGCGAAAATTTGGAGTTTCTCAAGCGTTTCTTACCTCAAAACTGCCATATCTCGCGAACGGATTGACCAATCCGCAAAATTTTTCTTGCATCTGAAAGTAGAAAGTCGCCCTATTACAACGGTATGAGTAGTTTTCCCCTAGGCCGTTCTAGTTATTCGTTTCGAGCATCAGAACTGCGAAAATTTGGAGTTTCTCAAGCGTTTCTTACCTCAAAACTGCCATATCTGGCGAACGGATTGACCAATCCGCAAAGCTTCTGTTGCATCTGAAAGTAGAAACTCGCCCCATTACAACGGTATGAGTAGTTTCCCCCTAGGCCGTTCTAGTTATTCGTTTCGAGCATCAGAACTGCGAAAATTTGGAGTTTCTCAAGCGTTTCTTACCTCAAAACTGCCATACCTCGCGAACGGATTGACCAATCCTCAAAATTTCTCTTGCACCTGAAAGTAGAAACTCGCCCCATTACAACGGTATGAGTAGTTTTCCCCTAGGCAGTTCTAGTGATTCGTTTCGAGCATCAGAACTGCGAAAATTTGGAGTTTCTCAAGCGTTTCTTACCTCAAAACTGCCATATCTCGCGAACGGATTGACCAATCCGCAAAGTTTCTGTTGCATCTGAAAGTAGAAACTCGCCCCATTACAACGGTATGAGTTGTTTCCCCCTAGGCCGTTCTAGTTATTCGTTTCGAGCATCAGAACTGCGAAAATTTGGAGTTTCTCAAGCGTTTCTTACCTCAAAACTGCCATATCTGGCGAACGGATTGACCAATCCGCAAAATTTCTCTTGCATCTGAAAGTAGAAACTCGCCCCATTACAAAGGTATGAGTAGTTTTCCCCTAGGGCGTTCTAGTTATTCGTTTCGAGCATCAGAACTGCGAAGATTTTGAGTTTCTCAAGCGTTTCTTACCTCAAAACTGCCATATCTCGCGAACGGATTGACCAATCCGCAAAGTTTCTGTTGCATCTGAAACTAGAAACTCGCCCCATTACAACGGTATGAGTAGTTTTCCCCTAGGACGTTCTAGTTATTCGTTTCGAGCATCAGAACTGCGAAAATTTTGAGTTTCTCAAGCGTTTCTTACCTCAAAACTGCCATATCTCGCGAACGGATTGACCAATCCGCAAAATTTCTCTTGCATCTGAAAGTAGAAACTCGCCCCATTACAACGGTATGAGTAGTTTTCCCCTAGGCCGTTCTAGTTATTCGTTTCGAGCATCAGAACTGCGAAAATTTGGAGTTTCTCAAGCGTTTCTTACTTCAAAACTGCCGTACCTCGCGAACGGATTGACCAATCCGCAAAATTTCTCTTGCATCTGAAAGTAGAAACTCGCCCCATTACAACGGTATGAGCAGTTTTCCCCTAGGCCGTTCTAGTTATTCGTTTCGATCATCAGAACTGCGAAAATTTGGAGTTTCTCAAGCGTTTCTTACCTCAAAACTGCCATATCTCGCGAACGGATTGACCAATCCGCAAAATTTCTCTTGCATCTGAAAGTAGAAACTCGCCCCATTACAACGGTATGAGCAGCTTTCCCCTAGGCCGTTCTAGTTATTCGTTTCGAGCATCAGAACTGCGAAAATTTGGAGTTTCTCAAGCGCTTCTTACCTCAAAACTGCCATATCTCGCGAACGGATTGGCCAATCCGCAAAATTTCTCTTGCTTCTGAAAGTAGAAACTCGCCCCATTACAACGGTATGAGTAGTTTTCCCCTAGGCCGTTCTAGTTATTCGTTTCGAGCATCAGAACTGCGAAAATTTGGAGTTTCTCAAGCGTTTCTTACATCAAAACTGCCATATCTCGCGAACGGATTGACCAATACGCAAAGTTTCTGTTGCATCTGAAAGTAGAAACTCGCCCCATTACAACGGTATGAGTAGTTTTCCCCTAGGACGTTCTAGTTATTCGTTTCGAGCATCAGAACTGCGAAAATTTGGAGTTTCTCAAGCGTTTCTTACCTCAAAACTGCCATATCTCGCGAAAGGATTGACCAATCCGCAAAATTTCTCTTGCATCTGAACGTAGAAACTCGCCCCATTACAACGGTATGAGCAGTTTTCCCCTAGGCCGTTCTAGTTATTCGTTTCGAGCATCAGAACTGCGAAGATTTGGAGTTTCTCAAGCGTTTCTTACATCAAAACTGCCATATCTCGCGAACGGATTGATCAATCCACAAAGTTTCTGTTGCATCTCAAAGTAGAAACTCGCCCCATTACAACGGTATGAGTAGTTTTCCCCTAGGCCGTTCTAGTTATTCGTTCCGAGCATCAGAACTGCGAAAATTTGGAGTTTCTCAAGCGTTTCTTACCTCAAAACTGCCATATCTTGCGAACGGATTGACCAATCCTCAAAATTTCTCTTGCACCTGAAAGTAGAAACTCGCCCCATTACAACGGTATGAGCAGTTTTCCCCTAGGCCGTTCTAGTTATTCGTTTCGAGCATCAGTACTGCGAAAATTTGGAGTTTCTCAAGCGTTTCTTACTTCAAAACTGCCATATCTCGCGAACGGATTGACCAATCCGCAAAGTTTCTGTTGCATCTGAAAGTACAAACTCGCCCCATTACAACGGTATGAGTAGTTTTCCCCTAGGCCGTTCTAGTTATTCGTTTCGAGCATCAGAACTGCGAAGATTTGGAGTTTCTCAAGCGTTTCTTACCTCAAAACTGCCATATCTCGCGAACGGATTGACCAATCCGCAAAGTTTCTGTTGCATCTGAAAGTAGAAACTCGCCCCATTACAACGGTATGAGTAGTTTTCCCCTAGGCCGTTCTAGTTATTCGTTTCGAGCATCAGAACTGCGAAGATTTGGAGTTTCTCAAGCGTTTCTTACCTCAAAACTGCCATATCTCGCGAACGGATTGATCAATCCGCAAAGTTTCTGTTGCATCTGAAAGTAGAAACTCGCCCCATTACAACGGTATGAGTAGTTTTCCCCTAGGCCGTTCTAGTTATTCGTTCCGAGCATCAGAACTGCGAAAATTTGGAGTTTCTCAAGCGTTTCTTACCTCAAAACTGCCATATCTCGCGAACGGATTGGCCAATCCGCAAAATTTCTCTTGCATCTGAAAGTAGAAACTCGCCCCATTACAACGGTATGAGTAATTTTCCCCTAGGCCGTTCTAGTTATTCGTTTCGAGCATCAGAACTGCGAAAATTTGGAGTTTCTCAAGCGTTTCTTACCTCAAAACTGCCATATCTCGCGAACGGATTGACCAATCCGCAAAATTTTTCTTGCATCTGAAAGTAGAAGGTCGCCCCATTACAACGGTATGAGTAGTTTTCCCCTAGGCCGTTCTAGTTATTCGTTTCGAGCATCAGAACTGCGAAAATTTTGAGTTTCTCAAGCGTTTCTTACCTCAAAACTGCCATATCTCGCGAACGGATTGACCAATCCGCAAAGTTTCTGTTGCATCTGAAAGTAGAAACTCGCCCCATTACAACGGTATGAGTAGTTTTCCCCTAGGCCGTTCTAGTTATTCGTTTCGAGCATCAGAACTGCGAAAATTTTGAGATTCTCACGCGTTTCTTACCTCAAAACTGCCATATCTCGCGAACGGATTGACCAATCCGCAAAATTTCTCTTGCATCTGAAAGTAGAAACTCGCCCCATTACAACGGTATGAGTAGTTTTCCCCTAGGCAGTTCTAGTGATTCGTTTCGAGCATCAGAACTGCGAAAATTTGGAGTTTCTCAAGCGTTTCTTACCTCAAAACTGCCATATCTCGCGAACGGATTGACCAATCCGCAAAGTTTCTGTTGTATCTGAAAGTAGAAACTCGCTCCATTACAACGGTATGAGTAGTTTTCCCCTAGGCCGTTCTAGTTATTCGTTTCGAGCATCAGAACTGCGAAAATTTGGAGTTTCCCAAGCGTTTCTTGCCTCAAAACTGCCATATTTCGCGAACGGATTGACCAATCCGCAAAGTTTCTGTTGCATCTGAATGTAGAAACTCATCCCATTACAACGGTATGAGTAGTTTTCCCCTAGGCCGTTCTAGTTATTCGTTTCGAGCATCAGAACTGCGAAGATTTGGAGTTTCTCAAGCGTTTCTTACCTCAAAACTGCCATATCTCGCGAACGGATTGACCAATCCGCAAAGTTTCTGTTGCATCTGAAAGTAGAAACTCGCCCCATTACAACGGTATGAGTAGTTTTCCCCTAGGCCGTTCTAGTTATTCGTTTCGAGCATCAGAACTGCGAAAATTTGGAGTTTCTCAAGCGTTTCTTACCTCAAAACTGCCATATCTCGCGAACGGATTGACCAATCCGCAAAATTTCTCTTGCATCTGAAAGTAGAAACTCGCCCCATTACAACGGTATGAGTAGTTTTCCCCTAGGCCGTTCTAGTTATTCGTTTCGAGCATCAGAACTGCGAAGATTTGGAGTTTCTCAAGCGTTTCTTACCTCAAAACTGCCATATCTCGCGAACGGATTGATCAATCCGCAAAGTTTCTGTTGCATCTCAAAGTAGAAACTCGCCCCATTACAACGGTATGAGTAGTTTTCCCCTAGGCCGTTCTAGTTATTCGTTCCGAGCATCAGAACTGCGAAAATTTGGAGTTTCTCAAGCGTTTCTTACCTCAAAACTGCCATATCTCGCGAACGGATTGGCCAATCCGCAAAATTTCTCTTGCATCTGAAAGTAGAAACTCGCCCCATTACAACGGTATGAGTAATTCTCCCCTAGGCCGTTCTAGTTATTCGTTTCGAGCATCAGAACTGCGAAAATTTGGAGTTTCTCAAGCGTTTCTTACCTCAAAACTGCCATATCTCGCGAACGGATTGACCAATCCGCAAAATTTTTCTTGCATCTGAAAGTAGAAAGTCGCCCCATTACAACGGTATGAGTAGTTTTCCCCTAGGCCGTTCTAGTTATTCGTTTCGAGCATCAGAACTGCGAAAATTTGGAGTTTCTCAAGCGTTTCTTACCTCAAAACTGCCATATCTCGCGAACGGATTGACCAATCCGCAAAGTTTCTGTTGCATCTGAAAGTAGAAACTCGCCCCATTACAACGGTATGAGTAGTTTTCCCCTAGGCCGTTCTAGTTATTCGTTTCGAGCATCAGAACTGCGAAAATTTTGAGATTCTCACGCGTTTCTTACCTCAAAACTGCCATATCTCGCGAACGGATTGACCAATCCGCAAAATTTCTCTTGCATCTGAAAGTAGAAACTCGCCCCATTACAACGGTATGAGTAGTTTTCCCCTAGGCAGTTCTAGTGATTCGTTTCGAGCATCAGAACTGCGAAAATTTGGTGTTTCTCAAGCGTTTCTTACCTCAAAACTGCCATATCTCGCGAACGGATTGACCAATCCGCAAAGTTTCTGTTGTATCTGAAAGTAGAAACTCGCTCCATTACAACGGTATGAGTAGTTTTCCCCTAGGCCGTTCTAGTTATTCGTTTCGAGCATCAGAACTGCGAAAATTTGGAGTTTCCCAAGCGTTTCTTGCCTCAAAACTGCCATATCTCGCGAACGGATTGACCAATCCGCAAAGTTTCTGTTGCATCTGAATGTAGAAACTCGCCCCATTACAACGGTATGAGTAGTTTTCCCCTAGGCCGTTCTAGTTATTCGTTTCGAGCATCAGAACTGCGAAAATTTGGAGTTTCTCAAGCGTTTCTTACTTCAAAACTGCCATATCTCGCGAACGGATTGACCAATCCGCAAAATTTCTCTTGCATCTGAAAGTAGAAACTCGCCCCATTACAACGGTATGAGCAGTTTTCCCCTAGGCCGTTCTAGTTATTCGTTCCGAGCATCAGAACTGCGAAAATTTGGAGTTTCTCAAGCGTTTCTTACCTCAAAACTGCCATATCTCGCGAACGGATTGACCAATCCGCAAAGTTTCTGTTGCATCTGAAGGTAGAAACTCGCCCCATTACAACGGTATGAGTAGTTTTCCCCTAGGCCGTTCTAGTTATTCGTTTCGAGCATCAGAACTGCGAAAATTTGGAGTTTCTCAAGCGTTTCTTACCTCAAAACTGCCATATCTCGCGAACGGATTGATCAATCCGCAAAGTTTCTGTTGCATCTGAAAGTAGAAACTCGCCCCATTACAACGGTATGAGTAGTTTTCCCCTAGGCCGTTCTAGTTATTCGTTCCGAGCATCAGAACTGCGAAAATTTGGAGTTTCTCAAGCGTTTCTTACCTCAAAACTGCCATATCTCGCGAACGGATTGGCCAATCCGCAAAATTTCTCTTGCATCTGAAAGTAGAAACTCGCCCCATTACAACGGTATGAGTAATTTTCCCCTAGGCCGTTCTAGTTATTCGTTTCGAGCATCAGAACTGCGAAAATTTGGAGTTTCCCAAGCGTTTCTTGCCTCAAAACTGCCATATCTCGCGAACGGATTGACCAATCCGCAAAGTTTCTGTTGCATCTGAATGTAGAAACTCGCCCCATTACAACGGTATGAGTAGTTTTCCCCTAGGCCGTTCTAGTTATTCGTTTCGAGCATCAGAACTGCGAAAATTTGGAGTTTCTCAAGCGTTTCTTACTTCAAAACTGCCATATCTCGCGAACGGATTGACCAATCCGCAAAATTTCTCTTGCATCTGAAAGGAGAAACTCGCCCCATTACAACGGTATGAGTAGTTTTCCCCTAGGGCGTTCTAGTTATTCGTTTCGAGCATCAGAACTGCGAAGATTTGGAGTTTCTCAAGCGTTTTTTACCTCAAAACTGCCATATCTCGCGAACGGATTGACCAATCCGCAAAGTTTCTGTTGCATCTGAAAGTAGAAACTCGCCCCATTACAACGGTATGAGTAGTTTTCCCCTAGGCCGTTCTAGTTATTCGTTTCGAGCATCAGAACTGCGAAAATTTGGAGTTTCTCAAGCGTTTCTTACCTCAAAACTGCCATATCTCGCGAACGGATTGATCAATCCGCAAAGTTTCTGTTGCATCTGAAAGTAGAAACTCGCCCCATTACAACGGTATGAGTAGTTTTCCCCTAGGCCGTTCTAGTTATTCGTTCCGAGCATCAGAACTGCGAAAATTTGGAGTTTCTCAAGCGTTTCTTACCTCAAAACTGCCATATCTCGCGAACGGATTGGCCAATCCGCAAAATTTCTCTTGCATCTGAAAGTAGAAACTCGCCCCATTACAACGGTATGAGTAATTTTCCCCTAGGCCGTTCTAGTTATTCGTTTCGAGCATCAGAACTGCGAAAATTTGGAGTTTCCCAAGCGTTTCTTGCCTCAAAACTGCCATATCTCGCGAACGGATTGACCAATCCGCAAAGTTTCTGTTGCATCTGAATGTAGAAACTCGCCCCATTACAACGGTATGAGTAGTTTTCCCCTAGGCCGTTCTAGTTATTCGTTTCGAGCATCAGAACTGCGAAAATTTGGAGTTTCTCAAGCGTTTCTTACTTCAAAACTGCCATATCTCGCGAACGGATTGACCAATCCGCAAAATTTCTCTTGCATCTGAAAGTAGAAACTCGCCCCATTACAACGGTATGAGTAGTTTTCCCCTAGGGCGTTCTAGTTATTCGTTTCGAGCATCAGAACTGCGAAGATTTGGAGTTTCTCAAGCGTTTTTTACCTCAAAACTGCCACATCTCGCGAACGGATTGACCAATCCGCAAAGTTTCTGTTGCATCTGAAAGTAGAAACTCGCCCCATTACAACGGTATGAGTAGTTTTCCCCTAGGCCGTTCTAGTTATTCGTTTCGAGCATCAGAACTGCGAAAATTTGGAGTTTCTCAAGCGTTTCTTACCTCAAAACTGCCATATCTCGCGAACGGATTGACCAATCCGCAAAGTTTCTGTTGCATCTGAAAGTAGAAACTCGCCCCATTACAACGGTATGAGTAGTTTTCCCCTAGGCCGTTCTAGTTATTCGTTTCGAGCATCAGAATTGCGAAAATTTTGAGATTCTCACGCGTTTCTTACCTCAAAACTGCCATATCTCGCGAACGGTTTGACCAATCCGCAAAATTTCTCTTGCATCTGAAAGTAGAAACTCGCCCCATTACAACGGTATGAGTAGTTTTCCCCTAGGCCGTTCTAGTTATTCGTTTCGAGCATCAGAACTGCGAAAATTTGGAGTTTCTCAAGCGTTTCTTACTTCAAAACTGCCATATCTCGCGAACGGATTGACCAATCCGCAAAATTTCTCTTGCATCTGAAAGTAGAAACTCGCCCCATTACAACGGTATGAGCAGTTTTCCCCTAGGCCGTTCTAGTTATTCGTTCCGAGCATCAGAACTGCGAAAATTTGGAGTTTCTCAAGCGTTTCTTACCTCAAAACTGCCATATCTCGCGAACGGATTGACCAATCCGCAAAATTTCTCTTGCATCTGAAAGTAGAAACTCGCCCCATTACAACGGTATGAGTAGTTTTCCCCTAGGGCGCTCTAGTTATTCGTTTCGAGCATCAGAACTGCGAAGATTTGGAGTTTCTCAAGCGTTTCTTACCTCAAATCTGCCATATCTCGCGAACGGATTGACCAATCCGCAAAGTTTCTGTTGCATCTGAAAGTAGAAACTCGCCCCATTACAACGGTATGAGTAGTTTTCCCCTAGGCCGTTCTAGTTATTCGTTTCGAGCATCAGAACTGCGAAAATTTGGAGTTTCTCAAGCGTTTCTTACCTCAAAACTGCCATATCTCGCGAACGGATTGACCAATCCGCAAAATTTCTCTTGCATCTGAAAGTAGAAACTCGCCCCATTACAACGGTATGAGTAGTTTTCCCCTAGGCCGTTCTAGTTATTCGTTTCGAGCATCAGAACTGCGAAAATTTGGAGTTTCTCAAGCGTTTCTTACCTCAAAACTGCCATATCTCGCGAACGGATTGACCAAACCGCAAAATTTCTCTTGCATCTGAAAGTAGAATCTCGCCCCATTACAACGGTATGAGTAGTTTTCCCCTAGGCCGTTCTAGTTATTCGTTTCGAGCATCAGAACTGCGAAAATTTGGAGTTTCTCAAGCGTTTCTTACCTCAAAACTGCCATATCTCGCGAACGGATTGACCAATCCTCAAAATTTCTCTTGCACCTGAAAGTAGAAACTCGCCCCATTACAACGGTATGAGCAGTTTTCCCCTAGGCCGTTCTAGTTATTCGTTTCGAGCATCAGAACTGCGAAAATTTGGAGTTTCTCAAGCGTTTCTTACTTCAAAACTGCCATATCTCGCGAACGGATTGACCAATCCGCAAAGTTTCTGTTGCATCTGAAAGTACAAACTCGCCCCATTACAACGGTATGAGTAGTTTTCCCCTAGGCCGTTCTAGTTACTTGTTTCGAGCATCAGAACTGCGAAGATTTGGAGTTTCTCAAGCGTTTCTTACCTCAAAACTGCCATATCTCGCGAACGGATTGACCAATCCGCAAAGTTTCTGTTGCATCTGAAAGTAGAAACTCGCCCCATTACAACGGTATGAGTAGTTTTCCCCTAGGCCGTTCTAGTTATTCGTTTCGAGCATCAGAACTGCGAAGATTTGGAGTTTCTCAAGCGTTTCTTACCTCAAAACTGCCATATCTCGCGAACGGATTGATCAATCCGCAAAGTTTCTGTTGCATCTGAAAGTAGAAACTCGCCCTATTACAACGGTATGAGTAGTTTTCCCCTAGGCCGTTCTAGTTATTCGTTCCGAGCATCAGAACTGCGAAAATTTGGAGTTTCTCAAGCGTTTCTTACCTCAAAACTGCCATATCTCGCGAACGGATTGGCCAATCCGCAAAATTTCTCTTGCATCTGAAAGTAGAAACTCGCCCCATTACAACGGTATGAGTAATTTTCCCCTAGGCCGTTCTAGTTATTCGTTTCGAGCATCAGAACTGCGAAAATTTGGAGTTTCTCAAGCGTTTCTTACCTCAAAACTGCCATATCTCGCGAACGGATTGACCAATCCGCAAAATTTTTCTTGCATCTGAAAGTAGAAAGTCGCCCCATTACAACGGTATGAGTAGTTTTCCCCTAGGCCGTTCTAGTGATTCGTTTCGAGCATCAGAACTGCGAAAATTTGGAGTTTCTCAAGCGTTTCTTACCTCAAAACTGCCATATCTCGCGAACGGATTGACCAATCCGCAAAATTTTTCTTGCATCTGAAAGTAGAAAGTCGCCCCATTACAACGGTATGAGTAGTTTTCCCCTAGGCCGTTCTAGTTATTCGTTTCGAGCATCAGAACTGCGAAAATTTGGAGTTTCTCAAGCGTTTCTTACCTCAAAACTGCCATATCTCGCGAACGGATTGACCAATCCGCAAAGTTTCTGTTGCATCTGAAAGTAGAAACTCGCCCCATTACAACGGTATGAGTAGTTTTCCCCTAGGCCGTTCTAGTTATTCGTTTCGAGCATCAGAATTGCGAAAATTTTGAGATTCTCACGCGTTTCTTACCTCAAAACTGCCATATCTCGCGAACGGTTTGACCAATCCGCAAAATTTCTCTTGCATCTGAAAGTAGAAACTCGCCCCATTACAACGGTATGAGTAGTTTTCCCCTAGGCAGTTCTAGTGATTCGTTTCGAGCATCAGAACTGCGAAAATTTGGAGTTTCTCAAGCGTTTCTTACCTCAAAACTGCCATATCTCGCGAACGGATTGACCAATCCGCAATGTTTCTGTTGTATCTGAAAGTAGAAACTCGCTCCATTACAACGGTATGAGTAGTTTTCCCCTAGGCCGTTCTACTTATTCGTTTCGAGCATCAGAACTGCGAAAATTTGGAGTTTCCCAAGCGTTTCTTGCCTCAAAACTGCCATATCTCGCGAACGGATTGACCAATCCGCAAAGTTTCTGTTGCATCTGAATGTAGAAACTCGCCCCATTACAACGGTATGAGTAGTTTTCCCCTAGGCCGTTCTAGTTATTCGTTTCGAGCATCAGAACTGCGAAAATTTGGAGTTTCTCAAGCGTTTCTTACTTCAAAACTGCCATATCTCGCGAACGGATTGACCAATCCGCAAAATTTCTCTTGCATCTGAAAGTAGAAACTCGCCCCATTACAACGGTATGAGCAGTTTTCCCCTAGGCCGTTCTAGTTATTCGTTCCGAGCATCAGAACTGCGAAAATTTGGAGTTTCTCAAGCGTTTCTTACCTCAAAACTGCCATATCTCGCGAACGGATTGACCAATCCGCAAAATTTCTCTTGCATCTGAAAGTAGAAACTCGCCCCATTACAACGGTATGAGTAGTTTTCCCCTAGGGCGTTCTAGTTATTCGTTTCGAGCATCAGAACTGCGAAGATTTGGAGTTTCTCAAGCGTTTCTTACCTCAAAACTGCCATATCTCGCGAACGGATTGACCAATCCGCAAAGTTTCTGTTGCATCTGAAAGTAGAAACTCGCCCCATTACAACGGTATGAGTAGTTTTCCCCTAGGCCGTTCTAGTTATTCGTTTCGAGCATCAGAACTGCGAAAATTTTGAGATTCTCACGCGTTTCTTACCTCAAAACTGCCATATCTCGCGAACGGATTGACCAATCCGCAAAATTTCTCTTGCATCTGAAAGTAGAAACTCGCCCCATTACAACGGTATGAGTAGTTTTCCCCTAGGCAGTTCTAGTGATTCGTTTCGAGCATCAGAACTGCGAAAATTTGGAGTTTCTCAAGCGTTTCTTACCTCAAAACTGCCATATCTCGCGAACGGATTGACCAATCCGCAAAGTTTCTGTTGCATCTGAAACTAGAAACTCGCCCCATTACAACGGTATGAGTAGTTTTCCCCTAGGCCGTTGTAGTTATTCGTTTCGAGCATCAGAACTGCGAAGATTTGGAGTTTCTCAAGCGTTTCTTACCTCAAAACTGCCATATCTCGCGAACAGATTGATCAATCCGCAAAGTTTCTGTTGCATCTCAAAGTAGAAACTCGCCCCATTACAACGGTATGAGTAGTTTTCCCCTAGGCCGTTCTAGTTATTCGTTCCGAGCATCAGAACTGCGAAAATTTGGAGTTTCTCAAGCGTTTCTTACCTCAAAACTGCCATATCTCGCGAACGGATTGGCCAATCCGCAAAATTTCTCTTGCATCTGAAAGTAGAAACTCGCCCCATTACAACGGTATGAGTAATTTTCCCCTAGGCCGTTCTAGTTATTCGTTTCGAGCATCAGAACTGCGAAAATTTGGAGTTTCTCAAGCGTTTCTTACCTCAAAACTGCCATATCTCGCGAACGGATTGACCAATCCGCAAAATTTTTCTTGCATCTGAAAGTAGAAAGTCGCCCCATTACAACGGTATGAGTAGTTTTCCCCTAGGCCGTTCTAGTTATTCGTTTCGAGCATCAGAACTGCGAAAATTTGGAGTTTCTCAAGCGTTTCTTACCTCAAAACTGCCATATCTCGCGAACGGATTGACCAATCCGCAAAGTTTCTGTTGCATCTGAAAGTAGAAACTCGCCCCATTACAACGGTATGAGTAGTTTTCCCCTAGGCCGTTCTAGTTATTCGTTTCGAGCATCAGAATTGCGAAAATTTTGAGATTCTCACGCGTTTCTTACCTCAAAACTGCCATATCTCGCGAACGGTTTGACCAATCCGCAAAATTTCTCTTGCATCTGAAAGTAGAAGCTCGCCCCATTACAACGGTATGAGTAGTTTTCCCCTAGGCAGTTCTAGTGATTCGTTTCGAGCATCAGAACTGCGAAAATTTGGAGTTTCTCAAGCGTTTCTTACCTCAAAACTGCCATATCTCGCGAACGGATTGACCAATCCGCAATGTTTCTGTTGTATCTGAAAGTAGAAACTCGCTCCATTACAACGGTATGAGTAGTTTTCCCCTAGGCCGTTCTAGTTATTCGTTTCGAGCATCAGAACTGCGAAAATTTGGAGTTTCCCAAGCGCTTCTTGCCTCAAAACTGCCATATCTCGCGAACGGATTGACCAATCCGCAAAGTTTCTGTTGCATCTGAATGTAGAAACTCGCCCCATTACAACGGTATGAGTAGTTTTCCCCTAGGCCGTTCTAGTTATTCGTTTCGAGCATCAGAACTGCGAAAATTTGGAGTTTCTCAAGCGTTTCTTACTTCAAAACTGCCATATCTCGCGAACGGATTGACCAATCCGCAAAATTTCTCTTGCATCTGAAAGTAGAAACTCGCCCCATTACAACGGTATGAGCAGTTTTCCCCTAGGCCGTTCTAGTTATTCGTTCCGAGCATCAGAACTGCGAAAATTTGGAGTTTCTCAAGCGTTTCTTACCTCAAAACTGCCATATCTCGCGAACGGATTGACCAATCCGCAAAATTTCTCTTGCATCTGAAAGTAGAAACTCGCCCCATTACAACGGTATGAGTAGTTTTCCCCTAGGGCGTTCTAGTTATTCGTTTCGAGCATCAGAACTGCGAAGATTTGGAGTTTCTCAAGCGTTTCTTACCTCAAAACTGCCATATCTCGCGAACGGATTGGCCAATCCGCAAAATTTCTCTTGCATCTGAAAGTAGAAACTCGCCCCATTACAACGGTATGAGTAATTTTCCCCTAGGCCGTTCTAGTTATTCGTTTCGAGCATCAGAACTGCGAAAATTTGGAGTTTCTCAAGCGTTTCTTACCTCAAAACTGCCATATCTCGCGAACGGATTGACCAATCCGCAAAATTTTTCTTGCATCTGAAAGTAGAAAGTCGCCCCATTACAACGGTATGAGTAGTTTTCCCCTAGGCCGTTCTAGTTATTCGTTTCGAGCATCAGAACTGCGAAAATTTGGAGTTTCTCAAGCGTTTCTTACCTCAAAACTGCCATATCTCGCGAACGGATTGACCAATCCGCAAAGTTTCTGTTGCATCTGAAAGTAGAAACTCGCCCCATTACAACGGTATGAGTAGTTTTCCCCTAGGCCGTTCTAGTTATTCGTTTCGAGCATCAGAATTGCGAAAATTTTGAGATTCTCACGCGTTTCTTACCTCAAAACTGCCATATCTCGCGAACGGTTTGACCAATCCGCAAAATTTCTCTTGCATCTGAAAGTAGAAGCTCGCCCCATTACAACGGTATGAGTAGTTTTCCCCTAGGCAGTTCTAGTGATTCGTTTCGAGCATCAGAACTGCGAAAATTTGGAGTTTCTCAAGCGTTTCTTACCTCAAAACTGCCATATCTCGCGAACGGATTGACCAATCCGCAATGTTTCTGTTGTATCTGAAAGTAGAAACTCGCTCCATTACAACGGTATGAGTAGTTTTCCCCTAGGCCGTTCTAGTTATTCGTTTCGAGCATCAGAACTGCGAAAATTTGGAGTTTCCCAAGCGCTTCTTGCCTCAAAACTGCCATATCTCGCGAACGGATTGACCAATCCGCAAAGTTTCTGTTGCATCTGAATGTAGAAACTCGCCCCAATACAACGGTATGAGTAGTTTTCCCCTAGGCCGTTCTAGTTATTCGTTTCGAGCATCAGAACTGCGAAAATTTGGAGTTTCTCAAGCGTTTCTTACTTCAAAACTGCCATATCTCGCGAACGGATTGACCAATCCGCAAAATTTCTCTTGCATCTGAAAGTAGAAACTCGCCCCATTACAACGGTATGAGCAGTTTTCCCCTAGGCCGTTCTAGTTATTCGTTCCGAGCATCAGAACTGCGAAAATTTGGAGTTTCTCAAGCGTTTCTTACCTCAAAACTGCCATATCTCGCGAACGGATTGACCAATCCGCAAAATTTCTCTTGCATCTGAAAATAGAAACTCGCCCCATTACAACGGTATGAGTAGTTTTCCCCTAGGGCGTTCTAGTTATTCGTTTCGAGCATCAGAACTGCGAAGATTTGGAGTTTCTCAAGCGTTTCTTACCTCAAATCTGCCATATCTCGCGAACGGATTGACCAATCCGCAAAGTTTCTGTTGCATCTGAAAGTAGAAACTCGCCCCATTACAACGGTATGAGTAGTTTTCCCCTAGGCCGTTCTAGTTATTCGTTTCGAGCATCAGAACTGCGAAAATTTGGAGTTTCTCAAGCGTTTCTTACCTCAAAACTGCCATATCTCGCGAACGGATTGACCAATCCGCAAAATTTCTCTTGCATCTGAAAGTAGAAACTCGCCCCATTACAACGGTATGAGTAGTTTTCCCCTAGGCCGTTCTAGTTATTCGTTCCGAGCATCAGAACTGCGAAAATTTGGAGTTTCTCAAGCGTTTCTTACCTCAAAACTGCCATATCTCGCGAACGGATTGACCATTCCGCAAAATTTCTCTTGCATCTGAAAGTAGAATCTCGCCCCATTACAACGGTATGAGTAGTTTTCCCCTAGGCCGTTCTAGTTATTCGTTTCGAGCATCAGAACTGCGAAAATTTGGAGTTTCTCAAGCGTTTCTTACCTCAAAACTGCCATATCTCGCGAACGGATTGACCAATCCTCAAAATTTCTCTTGCACCTGAAAGTAGAAACTCGCCCCATTACAACGGTATGAGCAGTTTTCTCCTAGGCCGTTCTAGTTATTCGTTTCGAGCATCAGAACTGCGAAAATTTGGAGTTTCTCAAGCGTTTCTTACTTCAAAACTGCCATATCTCGCGAACGGATTGACCAATCCGCAAAGTTTCTGTTGCATCTGAAAGTACAAACTCGCCCCATTACAACGGTGTGAGTAGTTTTCCCCTAGGCCGTTCTAGTTACTTGTTTCGAGCATCAGAACTGCGAAGATTTGGAGTTTCTCAAGCGTTTCTTACCTCAAAACTGCCATATCTCGCGAACGGATTGACCAATCCGCAAAGTTTCTGTTGCATCTGAAAGTAGAAACTCGCCCCATTACAACGGTATGAGTAGTTTTCCCCTAGGCCGTTCTAGTTATTCGTTTCGAGCATCAGAACTGCGAAGATTTGGAGTTTCTCAAGCGTTTCTTACCTCAAAACTGCCATATCTCGCGAACGGATTGATCAATCCGCAAAGTTTCTGTTGCATCTGAAAGTAGAAACTCGCCCTATTACAACGGTATGAGTAGTTTTCCCCTAGGCCGTTCTAGTTATTCGTTCCGAGCATCAGAACTGCGAAAATTTGGAGTTTCTCAAGCGTTTCTTACCTCAAAACTGCCATATCTCGCGAACGGATTGGCCAATCCGCAAAATTTCTCTTACATCTGAAAGTAGAAACTCGCCCCATTACAACGGTATGAGTAATTTTCCCCTAGGCCGTTCTAGTTATTCGTTTCGAGCATCAGAACTGCGAAAATTTGGAGTTTCTCAAGCGTTTCTTACCTCAAAACTGCCATATCTCGCGAACGGATTGACCAATCCGCAAAATTTTTCTTGCATCTGAAAGTAGAAAGTCGCCCCATTACAACGGTATGAGTAGTTTTCCCCTAGGCCGTTCTAGTGATTCGTTTCGAGCATCAGAACTGCGAAAATTTGGAGTTTCTCAAGCGTTTCCTACCTCAAAACTGCCATATCTCGCGAACGGATTGACCAATCCGCAAAATTTTTCTTGCATCTGAAAGTAGAAAGTCGCCCCATTACAACGGTATGAGTAGTTTTCCCCTAGGCCGTTCTAGTTATTCGTTTCGAGCATCAGAACTGCGAAAATTTGGAGTTTCTCAAGCGTTTCTTACCTCAAAACTGCCATATCTCGCGAACGGATTGACCAATCCGCAAAGTTTCTGTTGCATCTGAAAGTAGAAACTCGCCCCATTACAACGGTATGAGTAGTTTTCCCCTAGGCCGTTCTAGTTATTCGTTTCGAGCATCAGAACTGCGAAAATTTTGAGATTCTCACGCGTTTCTTACCTCAAAACTGCCATATCTCGCGAACGGATTGACCAATCCGCAAAATTTCTCTTGCATCTGAAAGTAGAAACTCGCCCCATTACAACGGTATGAGTAGTTTTCCCCTAGGCAGTTCTAGTGATTCGTTTCGAGCATCAGAACTGCGAAAATTTGGAGTTTCTCAAGCGTTTCTTACCTCAAAACTGCCATATCTCGCGAACGGATTGACCAATCCGCAATGTTTCTGTTGTATCTGAAAGTAGAAACTCGCTCCATTACAACGGTATGAGTAGTTTTCCCCTAGGCCGTTCTACTTATTCGTTTCGAGCATCAGAACTGCGAAAATTTGGAGTTTCCCAAGCGTTTCTTGCCTCAAAACTGCCATATCTCGCGAACGGATTGACCAATCCTCAAAATTTCTCTTGCACCTGAAAGTAGAAACTCGCCCCATTACAACGGTATGAGCAGTTTTCCCCTAGGCCGTTCTAGTTATTCGTTTCGAGCATCAGAACTGCGAAGATTTGGAGTTTCTCAAGCGTTTCTTACCTCAAAACTGCCATATCTCGCGAACGGATTGATCAATCCGCAAAGTTTCTGTTGCATCTGAAAGTAGAAACTCGCCCTATTACAACGGTATGAGTAGTTTTCCCCTAGGCCGTTCTAGTTATTCGTTCCGAGCATCAGAACTGCGAAAATTTGGAGTTTCTCAAGCGTTTCTTACCTCAAAACTGCCATATCTCGCGAACGGATTGGCCAATCCGCAAAATTTCTCTTGCATCTGAAAGTAGAAACTCGCCCCATTACAACGGTATGAGTAATTTTCCCCTAGGCCGTTCTAGTTATTCGTTTCGAGCATCAGAACTGCGAAAATTTGGAGTTTCTCAAGCGTTTCTTACCTCAAAACTGCCATATCTCGCGAACGGATTGACCAATCCGCAAAATTTTTCTTGCATCTGAAAGTAGAAAGTCGCCCCATTACAACGGTATGAGTAGTTTTCCCCTAGGCCGTTCTAGTTATTCGTTTCGAGCATCAGAACTGAGAAAATTTGGAGTTTCCCAAGCGTTTCTTGCCTCAAAACTGCCATATCTCGCGAACGAATTGACCAATCCGCAAAGTTTCTGTTGCATCTGAATGTAGAAACTCGCCCCATTACAACGGTATGAGTAGTTTTCCCCTAGGCCGTTCTAGTTATTCGTTTCGAGCATCAGAACTGCGAAAATTTGGAGTTTCTCAAGCGTTTCTTACTTCAAAACTGCCATATCTCGCGAACGGAGTGACCAATCCGCAAAATTTCTCTTGCATCTGAAAGTAGAAACTCGCCCCATTACAACGGTATGAGCAGTTTTCCCCTAGGCCGTTCTAGTTATTCGTTCCGAGCATCAGAACTGCGAAAATTTGGAGTTTCTCAAGCGTTTCTTACCTCAAAACTGCCATATCTCGCGAACGGATTGACCAATCCGCAAAATTTCTCTTGCATCTGAAAGTAGAAACTCGCCCCATTACAACGGTATGAGTAGTTTTCCCCTAGGGCGTTCTAGTTATTCGTTTCGAGCATCAGAACTGCGAAGATTTGGAGTTTCTCAAGCGTTTCTTACCTCAAAACTGCCATATCTCGCGAACGGATTGACCAATCCGCAAAGTTTCTGTTGCATCTGAAAGTAGAAACTCGCCCCATTACAACGGTATGAGTAGTTTTCCCCTAGGCCGTTCTAGTTATTCGTTCCGAGCATCAGAACTGCGAAAATTTGGAGTTTCTCAAGCGTTTCTTACCTCAAAACTGCCATATCTCGCGAACGGATTGACCAAACCGCAAAATTTCTCTTGCATCTGAAAGTAGAATCTCGCCCCATTACAACGGTATGAGTAGTTTTCCCGTAGGCCGTTCTAGTTATTCGTTTCGAGCATCAGAACTGCGAAAATTTTGAGTTTCTCATGCGTTTCTTACCTCAAAACTGCCATATCTCGCGAACGGATTGACCAATCCTCAAAATTTCTCTTGCACCTGAAAGTAGAAACTCGCCCCATTACAACGGTATGAGCAGTTTTCCCCTAGGCCGTTCTAGTTATTCGTTTCGAGCATCAGAACTGCGAAAATTTGGAGTTTCTCAAGCGTTTCTTACTTCAAAACTGCCATATCTCGCGAACGGATTGACCAATCCGCAAAGTTTCTGTTGCATCTGAAAGTAAAAACTCGCCCCATTACAACGGTATGAGTAGTTTTCCCCTAGGCCGTTCTAGTTACTTGTTTCGAGCATCAGAACTGCGAAGATTTGGAGTTTCTCAAGCGTTTCTTACCTCAAAACTGCCATATCTCGCGAACGGATTGATCAATCCGCAAAGTTTCTGTTGCATCTGAATGTAGAAACTCGCCCCATTACAACGGTATGAGTAGTTTTCCCCTAGGCCGTTCTAGTTATTCGTTTCGAGCATCAGAACTGCGAAGATTTGGAGTTTCTCAAGCGTTTCTTACCTCAAAACTGCCATATCTCGCGAACGGATTGATCAATCCGCAAAGTTTCTGTTGCATCTGAAAGTAGAAACTCGCCCTATTACAACGGTATGAGTAGTTTTCCCCTAGGCCGTTCTAGTTATTCGTTCCGAGCATCAGAACTGCGAAAATTTGGAGTTTCTCAAGCGTTTCTTACCTCAAAACTGCCATATCTCGCGAACGGATTGGCCAATCCGCAAAATTTCTCTTGCATCTGAAAGTAGAAACTCGCCCCATTACAACGGTATGAGTAATTTTCCCCTAGGCCGTTCTAGTTATTCGTTTCGAGCATCAGAACTGCGAAAATTTGGAGTTTCTCAAGCGTTTCTTACCTCAAAACTGCCATATCTCGCGAACGGATTGACCAATCCGCAAAATTTTTCTTGCATCTGAAAGTAGAAAGTCGCCCCATTACAACGGTATGAGTAGTTTTCCCCTAGGCCGTTCTAGTTATTCGTTTCGAGCATCAGAACTGCGAAAATTTGGAGTTTCTCAAGCGTTTCTTACCTCAAAACTGCCATATCTCGCGAACGGATTGACCAATCCGCAAAGTTTCTGTTGCATCTGAAAGTAGAAACTCGCCCCATTACAACGGTATGAGTAGTTTTCCCCTAGGCCGTTCTAGTTATTCGTTTCGAGCATCAGAACTGCGAAAATTTTGAGATTCTCACGCGTTTCTTACCTCAAAACTGCCATATCTCGCGAACGGATTGACCAATCCGCAAAATTTCTCTTGCATCTGAGAGTAGAAACTCGCCCCATTACAACGGTATGAGTAGTTTTCCCCTAGGCAGTTCTAGTGATTCGTTTCGAGCATCAGAACTGCGAAAATTTGGAGTTTCTCAAGCGTTTCTTACCTCAAAACTGCCATATCTCGCGAACGGATTGACCAATCCGCAAAGTTTCTGTTGTATCTGAAAGTAGAAACTCGCTCCATTACAACGGTATGAGTAGTTTTCCCCTAGGCCGTTCTAGTTATTCGTTTCGAGCATCAGAACTGCGAAAATTTGGAGTTTCCCAAGCGTTTCTTGCCTCAAAACTGCCATATCTCGCGAACGGATTGACCAATCCGCAAAGTTTCTGTTGCATCTGAATGTAGAAACTCGCCCCATTACAACGGTATGAGTAGTTTTCCCCTAGGTCGTTCTAGTTATTCGTTTCGAGCATCAGAACTGCGAAAATTTGGAGTTTCTCAAGCGTTTCTTACTTCAAAACTGCCATATCTCGCGAACGGATTGACCAATCCGCAAAATTTCTCTTGCATCTGAAAGTAGAAACTCGCCCCATTACAACGGTATGAGCAGTTTTCCCCTAGGCCGTTCTAGTTATTCGTTCCGAGCATCAGAACTGCGAAAATTTGGAGTTTCTCAAGCGTTTCTTACCTCAAAACTGCCATATCTCGCGAACGGAATGACCAATCCGTAAAATTTCTCTTGCATCTGAAAGTAGAAACTCGCCCCATTACAACGGTATGAGTAGTTTTCCCCTAGGGCGTTCTAGTTATTCGTTTCGAGCATCAGAACTGCGAAAATTTGGAGTTTCTCAAGCGTTTCTTACCTCAAAACTGCCATATCTCGCGAACGGATTGACCAATCCGCAAAATTTCTCTTGCATCTGAAAGTAGAAACTCGCCCCATTACAACGGTATGAGTAGTTTTCCCCTAGGCCGTTCTAGTTATTCGTTCCGAGCATCAGAACTGCGAAAATTTGGAGTTTCTCAAGCGTTTCTTACCTCAAAACTGCCATATCTCGCGAACGGATTGACCAAACCGCAAAATTTCTCTTGCATCTGAAAGTAGAATCTCGCCCCATTACAACGGTATGAGTAGTTTTCCCCTAGGCCGTTCTAGTTATTCGTTTCGAGCATCAGAACTGCGAAAATTTGGAGTTTCTCAAGCGTTTCTTACCTCAAAACTGCCATATCTCGCGAACGGATTGACCAATCCTCAAAATTTCTCTTGCACCTGAAAGTAGAAACTCGCCCCATTACAACGGTATGAGCAGTTTTCCCCTAGGCCGTTCTAGTTATTCGTTTCGAGCATCAGAACTGCGAAAATTTGGAGTTTCTCAAGCGTTTCTTACTTCAAAACTGCCATATCTCGCGAACGGATTGACCAATCCGCAAAGTTTCTGTTGCATCTGAAAGTACAAACTCGCCCCATTACAACGGTACGAGTAGTTTTCCCCTAGGCCGTTCTAGTTACTTGTTTCGAGCATCAGAACTGCGAAGATTTGGAGTTTCTCAAGCGTTTCTTACCTCAAAACTGCCATATCTCGCGAACGGATTGACCAATCCGCAAAGTTTCTGTTGCATCTGAAAGTAGAAACTCGCCCCATTACAACGGTATGAGTAGTTTTCCCCTAGGCCGTTCTAGTTATTCGTTTCGAGCATCAGAACTGCGAAGATTTGGAGTTTCTCAAGCGTTTCTTACCTCAAAACTGCCATATCTCGCGAACGGATTGATCAATCCGCAAAGTTTCTGTTGCATCTGAAAGTAGAAACTCGACCCATTACAACGGTATGAGTAGTTTTCCCCTAGGCCGTTCTAGTTATTCGTTCCGAGCATCAGAACTGCGAAAATTTGGAGTTTCTCAAGCGTTTCTTACCTCAAAACTGCCATATCTCGCGAACGGATTGGCCAATCCGCAAAATTTCTCTTGCATCTGAAAGTAGAAACTCGCCCCAGTACAACGGTATGAGTAATTTTCCTTTAGGCCGTTCTAGTTATTCGTTTCGAGCATCAGAACTGCGAAAATTTGGAGTTTCTCAAGCGTTTCTTACCTCAAAACTGCCATATCTCGCGAACGGATTGACCAATCCGCAAAGTTTCTGTTGCATCTGAAAGTAGAAACTCGCCCCATTACAACGGTATGAGCAGTTTTCCCCTAGGCCGTTCTAGTTATTCGTTTCGAGCATCAGAACTGCGAAAATTTGGAGTTTCTCAAGCGTTTCTTACTTCAAAACTGCCATATCTCGCGAACGGATTGACCAATCCGCAAAGTTTCTGTTGCATCTGAAAGTACAAACTCGCCCCATTACAACGGTACGAGTAGTTTTCCCCTAGGCCGTTCTAGTTACTTGTTTCGAGCATCAGAACTGCGAAGATTTGGAGTTTCTCAAGCGTTTCTTACCTCAAAACTGCCATATCTCGCGAACGGATTGACCAATCCGCAAAGTTTCTGTTGCATCTGAAAGTAGAAACTCGCCCCATTACAACGGTATGAGTAGTTTTCCCCTAGGCCGTTCTAGTTATTCGTTTCGAGCATCAGAACTGCGAAGATTTGGAGTTTCTCAAGCGTTTCTTACCTCAAAACTGCCATATCTCGCGAACGGATTGATCAATCCGCAAAGTTTCTGTTGCATCTGAAAGTAGAAACTCGACCCATTACAACGGTATGAGTAGTTTTCCCCTAGGCCGTTCTAGTTATTCGTTCCGAGCATCAGAACTGCGAAAATTTGGAGTTTCTCAAGCGTTTCTTACCTCAAAACTGCCATATCTCGCGAACGGATTGACCAAACCGCAAAATTTCTCTTGCATCTGAAAGTAGAATCTCGCCCCATTACAACGGTATGAGTAGTTTTCCCCTAGGCCGTTCTAGTTATTCGTTTCGAGCATCAGAACTGCGAAAATTTGGAGTTTCTCAAGCGTTTCTTACCTCAAAACTGCCATATCTCGCGAACGGATTGACCAATCCTCAAAATTTCTCTTGCACCTGAAAGTAGAAACTCGCCCCATTACAACGGTATGAGCAGTTTTCCCCTAGGCCGTTCTAGTTATTCGTTTCGAGCATCAGAACTGCGAAAATTTGGAGTTTCTCAAGCGTTTCTTACTTCAAAACTGCCATATCTCGCGAACGGATTGACCAATCCGCAAAGTTTCTGTTGCATCTGAAAGTACAAACTCGCCCCATTACAACGGTACGAGTAGTTTTCCCCTAGGCCGTTCTAGTTACTTGTTTCGAGCATCAGAACTGCGAAGATTTGGAGTTTCTCAAGCGTTTCTTACCTCAAAACTGCCATATCTCGCGAACGGATTGACCAATCCGCAAAGTTTCTGTTGCATCTGAAAGTAGAAACTCGCCCCATTACAACGGTATGAGTAGTTTTCCCCTAGGCCGTTCTAGTTATTCGTTTCGAGCATCAGAACTGCGAAGATTTGGAGTTTCTCAAGCGTTTCTTACCTCAAAACTGCCATATCTCGCGAACGGATTGATCAATCCGCAAAGTTTCTGTTGCATCTGAAAGTAGAAACTCGACCCATTACAACGGTATGAGTAGTTTTCCCCTAGGCCGTTCTAGTTATTCGTTCCGAGCATCAGAACTGCGAAAATTTGGAGTTTCTCAAGCGTTTCTCACCTCAAAACTGCCATATCTCGCGAACGGATTGGCCAATCCGCAAAATTTCTCTTGCATCTGAAAGTAGAAACTCGCCCCAGTACAACGGTATGAGTAATTTTCCTTTAGGCCGTTCTAGTTATTCGTTTCGAGCATCAGAACTGCGAAAATTTGGAGTTTCTCAAGCGTTTCTTACCTCAAAACTGCCATATCTCGCGAACGGATTGACCAATCCTCAAAATGTCTCTTGCACCTGAAAGTAGAAACTCGCCCCATTACAACGGTATGAGCAGTTTTCCCCTAGGCCGTTCTAGTTATTCGTTTCGAGCATCAGAACTGCGAAAATTTGGAGTTTCTCAAGCGTTTCTTACTTCAAAACTGCCATATCTCGCGAACGGATTGACCAATCCGCAAAGTTTCTGTTGCATCTGAAAGTACAAACTCGCCCCATTACAACGGTACGAGTAGTTTTCCCCTAGGCCGTTCTAGTTACTTGTTTCGAGCATCAGAACTGCGAAGATTTGGAGTTTCTCAAGCGTTTCTTACCTCAAAACTGCCATATCTCGCGAACGGATTGACCAATCCGCAAAGTTTCTGTTGCATCTGAAAGTAGAAACTCGCCCCATTACAACGGTATGAGTAGTTTTCCCCTAGGCCGTTCTAGTTATTCGTTTCGAGCATCAGAACTGCGAAGATTTGGAGTTTCTCAAGCGTTTCTTACCTCAAAACTGCCATATCTCGCGAACGGATTGATCAATCCGCAAAGTTTCTGTTGCATCTGAAAGTAGAAACTCGACCCATTACAACGGTATGAGTAGTTTTCCCCTAGGCCGTTCTAGTTATTCGTTCCGAGCATCAGAACTGCGAAAATTTGGAGTTTCTCAAGCGTTTCTTACCTCAAAACTGCCATATCTCGCGAACGGATTGGCCAATCCGCAAAATTTCTCTTGCATCTGAAAGTAGAAACTCGCCCCAGTACAACGGTATGAGTAATTTTCCTTTAGGCCGTTCTAGTTATTCGTTTCGAGCATCAGAACTGCGAAAATTTGGAGTTTCTCAAGCGTTTCTTACCTCAAAACTGCCATATCTCGCGAACGGATTGACCAATCCGCAAAATTTTTCTTGCATCTGAAAGTAGAAAGTCGCCCCATTACAACGGTATGAGTAGTTTTCCCCTAGGCCGTTCTAGTTATTCGTTTCGAGCATCAGAACTGCGAAAATTTGGAGTTTCTCAAGCGTTTCTTACCTCAAAACTGCCATATCTCGCGAACGGATTGGCCAATCCGCAAAATTTCTCTTGCATCTGAAAGTAGAAACTCGCCCCATTACAACGGTATGAGTAATTTTCCCCTAGGCCGTTCTAGTTATTCGTTTCGAGCATCAGAACTGCGAAAATTTGGAGTTTCTCAAGCGTTTCTTACCTCAAAACTGCCATATCTCGCGAACGGATTGACCAATCCGCAAAATTTTTCTTGCATCTGAAAGTAGAAAGTCGCCCCATTACAACGGTATGAGTAGTTTTCCCCTAGGCCGTTCTAGTTATTCGTTTCGAGCATCAGAACTGCGAAAATTTGGAGTTTCTCAAGCGTTTCTTACCTCAAAACTGCCATATCTCGCGAACGGATTGACCAATCCGCAAAGTTTCTGTTGCATCTGAAAGTAGAAACTCGCCCCATTACAACGGTATGAGTAGTTTTCCCCTAGGCCGTTCTAGTTATTCGTTTCGAGCATCAGAACTGCGAAAATTTTGAGATTCTCACGCGTTTCTTACCTCAAAACTGCCATATCTCGCGAACGGATTGACCAATCCGCAAAGTTTCTGTTGCATCTGAATGTAGAAACTCGCCCCATTACAACGGTATGAGTAGTTTTCCCCTAGGCCGTTCTAGTTATTCGTTTCGAGCATCAGAACTGCGAAAATTTGGAGTTTCTCAAGCGTTTCTTACTTCAAAACTGCCATATCTCGCGAACGGATTGACCAATCCGCAAAATTTCTCTTGCATCTGAAAGTAGAAACTCGCCCCATTACAACGGTATGAGCAGTTTTCCCCTAGGCCGTTCTAGTTATTCGTTCCGAGCATCAGAACTGCGAAAATTTGGAGTTTCTCAAGCGTTTCTTACCTCAAAACTGCCATATCTCGCGAACGGATTGACCAATCCGCAAAGTTTCTGTTGCATCTGAATGTAGAAACTCGCCCCATTACAACGGTATGAGTAGTTTTCCCCTAGGGCGTTCTAGTTATTCGTTTCGAGCATCAGAACTGCGAAAATTTGGAGTTTCTCAAGCGTTTCTTACCTCAAAACTGCCATATCTCGCGAACGGATTGACCATTCCGCAAAATTTCTCTTGCATCTGAAAGTAGAAACTCGCCCCATTACAACGGTATGATTAGTTTTCCCCTAGGCAGTTCTAGTGATTCGTTTCGAGCATCAGAACTGCGAAAATTTGGAGTTTCTCAAGCGTTTCTTACCTCAAAACTGCCATATCTCGCGAACGGATTGACCAATCCGCAAAGTTTCTGTTGTATTTAAAAGTAGAAACTCGCTCCATTACAACGGTATGAGTAGTTTTCCCCTAGGCCGTTCTAGTTATTCGTTTCGAGCATCAGAACTGCGAAAATTTGGAGTTTCCCAAGCGTTTCTTGCCTCAAAACTGCCATATCTCGCGAACGGATTGACCAATCCGCAAAGTTTCTGTTGCATCTGAATGTAGAAACTCGCCCCATTACAACGGTATGAGTAGTTTTCCCCTAGGGCGTTCTAGTTATTCGTTTCGAGCATCAGAACTGCGAAAATTTGGAGTTTCTCAAGCGTTTCTTACCTCAAAACTGCCATATCTCGCGAACGGATTGACCAATCCGCAAAATTTCTCTTGCATCTGAAAGTAGAAACTCGCCCCATTACAACGGTATGAGTAGTTTTCCCCTAGGCCGTTCTAGTTATTCGTTCCGAGCATCAGAACTGCGAAAATTTGGAGTTTCTCAAGCGTTTCTTACCTCAAAACTGCCATATCTCGCGAACGGATTGACCAAACCGCAAAATTTCTCTTGCATCTGAAAGTAGAATCTCGCCCCATTACAACGGTATGAGTAGTTTTCCCCTAGGCCGTTCTAGTTATTTGTTTCGAGCATCAGAACTGCGAAAATTTGGAGTTTCTCAAGCGTTTCTTACCTCAAAACTGCCATATCTCGCGAACGGATTGACCAATCCTCAAAATTTCTCTTGCACCTGAAAGTAGAAACTCGCCCCATTACAACGGTATGAGCAGTTTTCCCCTAGGCCGTTCTAGTTATTCGTTTCGAGCATCAGAACTGCGAAAATTTGGAGTTTCTCAAGCGTTTCTTACTTCAAAACTGCCATATCTCGCGAACGGATTGACCAATCCGCAAAGTTTCTGTTGCATCTGAAAGTACAAACTCGCCCCATTACAACGGTACGAGTAGTTTTCCCCTAGGCCGTTCTAGTTACTTGTTTCGAGCATCAGAACTGCGAAGATTTGGAGTTTCTCAAGCGTTTCTTACCTCAAAACTGCCATATCTCGCTAACGGATTGACCAATCCGCAAAGTTTCTGTTGCATCTGAAAGTAGAAACTCGCCCCATTACAACGGTATGAGTAGTTTTCCCCTAGGCCGTTCTAGTTATTCGTTTCGAGCATCAGAACTGCGAAGATTTGGAGTTTCTCAAGCGTTTCTTACCTCAAAACTGCCATATCTCGCGAACGGATTGATCAATCCGCAAAGTTTCTGTTGCATCTGAAAGTAGAAACTCGACCCATTACAACGGTATGAGTAGTTTTCCCCTAGGCCGTTCTAGTTATTCGTTCCGAGCATCAGAACTGCGAAAATTTGGAGTTTCTCAAGCGTTTCTTACCTCAAAACTGCCATATCTCGCGAACGGATTGACCAAACCGCAAAATTTCTCTTGCATCTGAAAGTAGAATCTCGCCCCATTACAACGGTATGAGTAGTTTTCCCCTAGGCCGTTCTAGTTATTCGTTTCGAGCATCAGAACTGCGAAAATTTGGAGTTTCTCAAGCGTTTCTTACCTCAAAACTGCCATATCTCGCGAACGGATTGACCAATCCTCAAAATGTCTCTTGCACCTGAAAGTAGAAACTCGCCCCATTACAACGGTATGAGCAGTTTTCCCCTAGGCCGTTCTAGTTATTCGTTTCGAGCATCAGAACTGCGAAAATTTGGAGTTTCTCAAGCGTTTCTTACTTCAAAACTGCCATATCTCGCGAACGGATTGACCAATCCGCAAAGTTTCTGTTGCATCTGAAAGTACAAACTCGCCCCATTACAACGGTACGAGTAGTTTTCCCCTAGGCCGTTCTAGTTACTTGTTTCGAGCATCAGAACTGCGAAGATTTGGAGTTTCTCAAGCGTTTCTTACCTCAAAACTGCCATATCTCGCGAACGGATTGACCAATCCGCAAAGTTTCTGTTGCATCTGAAAGTAGAAACTCGCCCCATTACAACGGTATGAGTAGTTTTCCCCTAGGCCGTTCTAGTTATTCGTTTCGAGCATCAGAACTGCGAAGATTTGGAGTTTCTCAAGCGTTTCTTACCTCAAAACTGCCATATCTCGCGAACGGATTGATCAATCCGCAAAGTTTCTGTTGCATCTGAAAGTAGAAACTCGACCCATTACAACGGTATGAGTAGTTTTCCCCTAGGCCGTTCTAGTTATTCGTTCCGAGCATCAGAACTGCGAAAATTTGGAGTTTCTCAAGCGTTTCTTACCTCAAAACTGCCATATCTCGCGAACGGATTGGCCAATCCGCAAAATTTCTCTTGCATCTGAAAGTAGAAACTCGCCCCATTACAACGGTATGAGTAATTTTCCTTTAGGCCGTTCTAGTTATTCGTTTCGAGCATCAGAACTGCGAAAATTTGGAGTTTCTCAAGCGTTTCTTACCTCAAAACTGCCATATCTCGCGAACGGATTGACCAATCCGCAAAATTTTTCTTGCATCTGAAAGTAGAAAGTCGCCCCATTACAACGGTATGAGTAGTTTTCCCCTAGGCCGTTCTAGTTATTCGTTTCGAGCATCAGAACTGCGAAAATTTGGAGTTTCTCAAGCGTTTCTTACCTCAAAACTGCCATATCTCGCGAACGGATTGACCAATCCGCAAAGTTTCTGTTGCATCTGAAAGTAGAAACTCGCCCCATTACAACGGTATGAGTAGTTTTCCCCTAGGCCGTTCTAGTTATTCGTTTCGAGCATCAGAACTGCGAAAATTTTGAGATTCTCACGCGTTTCTTACCTCAAAACTGCCATATCTCGCGAACGGATTGACCAATCCGCAAAATTTCTCTTGCATCTGAAAGTAGAAACTCGCCCCATTACAACGGTATGAGTAGTTTTCCCCTAGGCAGTTCTAGTGATTCGTTTCGAGCATCAGAACTGCGAAAATTTGGAGTTTCTCAAGCGTTTCTTACCTCAAAACTGCCATATCTCGCGAACGGATTGACCAATCCGCAAAGTTTCTGTTGTATCTGAAAGTAGAAACTCGCTCCATTACAACGGTATGAGTAGTTTTCCCCTAGGCCGTTCTAGTTATTCGTTTCGAGCATCAGAACTACGAAAATTTGGAGTTTCCCAAGCGTTTCTTGCCTCAAAACTGCCATATCTCGCGAACGGATTGACCAATCCGCAAAGTTTCTGTTGCATCTGAATGTAGAAACTCGCCCCATTACAACGGTATGAGTAGTTTTCCCCTAGGCCGTTCTAGTTATTCGTTTCGAGCATCAGAACTGCGAAAATTTTGAGATTCTCACGCGTTTCTTACCTCAAAACTGCCATATCTCGCGAACGGATTGACCAATCCGCAAAATTTCTCTTGCATCTGAAAGTAGAAACTCGCCCCATTACAACGGTATGAGTAGTTTTCCCCTAGGCAGTTCTAGTGATTCGTTTCGAGCATCAGAACTGCGAAAATTTGGAGTTTCTCAAGCGTTTCTTACCTCAAAACTGCCATATCTCGCGAACGGATTGGCCAATCCGCAAAATTTCTCTTGCATCTGAAAGTAGAAACTCGCCCCATTACAACGGTATGAGTAATTTTCCTTTAGGCCGTTCTAGTTATTCGTTTCGAGCATCAGAACTGCGAAAATTTGGAGTTTCTCAAGCGTTTCTTACCTCAAAACTGCCATATCTCGCGAACGGATTGACCAATCCGCAAAATTTTTCTTGCATCTGAAAGTAGAAAGTCGCCCCATTACAACGGTATGAGTAGTTTTCCCCTAGGCCGTTCTAGTTATTCGTTTCGAGCATCAGAACTGCGAAGATTTGGAGTTTCTCAAGCGTTTCTTACCTCAAAACTGCCATATCTCGCGAACGGATTGATCAATCCGCAAAGTTTCTGTTGCATCTGAAAGTAGAAACTCGACCCATTACAACGGTATGAGTAGTTTTCCCCTAGGCCGTTCTAGTTATTCGTTCCGAGCATCAGAACTGCGAAAATTTGGAGTTTCTCAAGCGTTTCTTACCTCAAAACTGCCATATCTCGCGAACGGATTGGCCAATCCGCAAAATTTCTCTTGCATCTGAAAGTAGAAACTCGCCCCATTACAACGGTATGAGTAATTTTCCTTTAGGCCGTTCTAGTTATTCGTTTCGAGCATCAGAACTGCGAAAATTTGGAGTTTCTCAAGCGTTTCTTACCTCAAAACTGCCATATCTCGCGAACGGATTGACCAATCCGCAAAATTTTTCTTGCATCTGAAAGTAGAAAGTCGCCCCATTACAACGGTATGAGTAGTTTTCCCCTAGGCCGTTCTAGTTATTCGTTTCGAGCATCAGAACTGCGAAAATTTGGAGTTTCTCAAGCGTTTCTTACCTCAAAACTGCCATATCTCGCGAACGGATTGACCAATCCGCAAAGTTTCTGTTGCATCTGAAAGTAGAAACTCGCCCCATTACAACGGTATGAGTAGTTTTCCCCTAGGCCGTTCTAGTTATTCGTTTCGAGCATCAGAACTGCGAAAATTTTGAGATTCTCACGCGTTTCTTACCTCAAAACTGCCATATCTCGCGAACGGATTGACCAATCCGCAAAATTTCTCTTGCATCTGAAAGTAGAAACTCGCCCCATTACAACGGTATGAGTAGTTTTCCCCTAGGCAGTTCTAGTGATTCGTTTCGAGCATCAGAACTGCGAAAATTTGGAGTTTCTCAAGCGTTTCTTACCTCAAAACTGCCATATCTCGCGAACGGATTGACCAATCCGCAAAGTTTCTGTTGTATCTGAAAGTAGAAACTCGCTCCATTACAACGGTATGAGTAGTTTTCCCCTAGGCCGTTCTAGTTATTCGTTTCGAGCATCAGAACTACGAAAATTTGGAGTTTCCCAAGCGTTTCTTGCCTCAAAACTGCCATATCTCGCGAACGGATTGACCAATCCGCAAAGTTTCTGTTGCATCTGAATGTAGAAACTCGCCCCATTACAACGGTATGAGTAGTTTTCCCCTAGGCCGTTCTAGTTATTCGTTTCGAGCATCAGAACTGCGAAAATTTTGAGATTCTCACGCGTTTCTTACCTCAAAACTGCCATATCTCGCGAACGGATTGACCAATCCGCAAAATTTCTCTTGCATCTGAAAGTAGAAACTCGCCCCATTACAACGGTATGAGTAGTTTTCCCCTAGGCAGTTCTAGTGATTCGTTTCGAGCATCAGAACTGCGAAAATTTGGAGTTTCTCAAGCGTTTCTTACCTCAAAACTGCCATATCTCGCGAACGGATTGGCCAATCCGCAAAATTTCTCTTGCATCTGAAAGTAGAAACTCGCCCCATTACAACGGTATGAGTAATTTTCCTTTAGGCCGTTCTAGTTATTCGTTTCGAGCATCAGAACTGCGAAAATTTGGAGTTTCTCAAGCGTTTCTTACCTCAAAACTGCCATATCTCGCGAACGGATTGACCAATCCGCAAAATTTTTCTTGCATCTGAAAGTAGAAAGTCGCCCCATTACAACGGTATGAGTAGTTTTCCCCTAGGCCGTTCTAGTTATTCGTTTCGAGCATCAGAACTGCGAAAATTTGGAGTTTCTCAAGCGTTTCTTACCTCAAAACTGCCATATCTCGCGAACGGATTGACCAATCCGCAAAGTTTCTGTTGCATCTGAAAGTAGAAACTCGCCCCATTACAACGGTATGAGTAGTTTTCCCCTAGGCCGTTCTAGTTATTCGTTTCGAGCATCAGAACTGCGAAAATTGTGAGATTCTCACGCGTTTCTTACCTCAAAACTGCCATATCTCGCGAACGGATTGACCAATCCGCAAAATTTCTCTTGCATCTGAAAGTAGAAACTCGCCCCATTACAACGGTATGAGTAGTTTTCCCCTAGGCAGTTCTAGTGATTCGTTTCGAGCATCAGAACTGCGAAAATTTGGAGTTTCTCAAGCGTTTCTTACCTCAAAACTGCCATATCTCGCGAACGGATTGACCAATCCGCAAAGTTTCTGTTGTATCTGAAAGTAGAAACTCGCTCCATTACAACGGTATGAGTAGTTTTCCCCTAGGCCGTTCTAGTTATTCGTTTCGAGCATCAGAACTACGAAAATTTGGAGTTTCCCAAGCGTTTCTTGCCTCAAAACTGCCATATCTCGCGAACGGATTGACCAATCCGCAAAGTTTCTGTTGCATCTGAATGTAGAAACTCGCCCCATTACAACGGTATGAGTAGTTTTCCCCTAGGCCGTTCTAGTTATTCGTTTCGAGCATCAGAACTGCGAAAATTTGGAGTTTCTCAAGCGTTTCTTACTTCAAAACTGCCATATCTCGCGAACGGATTGACCAATCCGCAAAATTTCTCTTGCATCTGAAAGTAGAAACTCGCCCCATCACAACGGTATGAGTAGTTTTCCCCTAGGGCGTTCTAGTTATTCGTTTCGAGCATCAGAACTGCGAAGATTTGGAGTTTCTCAAGCGTTTCTTACCTCAAAACTGCCATATCTCGCGAACGGATTGACCAATCCGCAAAGTTTCTGTTGCATCTGAAAGTAGAAACTCGCCCCATTACAACGGTATGAGTACTTTTCCCCTAGGCCGTTCTAGTTATTCGTTTCGAGCATCAGAACTGCGAAAATTTGGAGTTTCTCAAGCGTTTCTTACCTCAAAACTGCCATATCTCGCGAACGGATTGACCAATCCGCAAAATTTCTCTTGCATCTGAAAGTAGAAACTCGCCCCATTACAACGGTATGAGTAGTTTTCCCCTAGGCCGTTCTAGTTATTCGTTCCGAGCATCAGAACTGCGAAAATTTGGAGTTTCTCAAGCGTTTCTTACCTCAAAACTGCCATATCTCGCGAACGGATTGACCAAACCGCAAAATTTCTCTTGCATCGGAAAGTAGAATCTCGCCCCATTACAACGGTATGAGTAGTTTTCCCCTAGGCCGTTCTAGTTATTCGTTTCGAGCATCAGAACTGCTAAAATTTGGAGTTTCTCAAGCGTTTCTTACCTCAAAACTGCCATATCTCGCGAACGGATTGACCAATCCTCAAAATTTCTCTTGCACCTGAAAGTAGAAACTCGCCCCATTACAACGGTATGAGCAGTTTTCCCCTAGGCCGTTCTAGTTATTCGTTTCGAGCATCAGAACTGCGAAAATTTGGAGTTTCTCAAGCGTTTCTTACTTCAAAACTGCCATATCTCGCGAACGGATTGACCAATCCGCAAAGTTTCTGTTGCATCTGAAAGTACAAACTCGCCCCATTACAACGGTATGAGTAGTTTTCCCCTAGGCCGTTCTAGTTACTTGTTTCGAGCATCAGAACTGCGAAGATTTGGAGTTTCTCAAGCGTTTCTTACCTCAAAACTGCCATATCTCGCGAACGGATTGACCAATCCGCAAAGTTTCTGTTGCATCTGAAAGTAGAAACTCGCCCCATTACAACGGTATGAGTAGTTTTCCCCTAGGCCGTTCTAGTTATTCGTTTCGAGCATCAGAACTGCGAAGATTTGGAGTTTCTCAAGCGTTTCTTACCTCAAAACTGCCATATCTCGCGAACGGATTGATCAATCCGCAAAGTTTCTGTTGCATCTGAAAGTAGAAACTCGCCCCATTACAACGGTATGAGTAGTTTTCCCCTAGGCCGTTCTAGTTATTCGTTCCAAGCATCAGAACTGCGAAAATTTGGAGTTTCTCAAGCGTTTCTTACCTCAAAACTGCCATATCTCGCGAACGGATTGGCCAATCCGCAAAATTTCTCTTGCATCTGAAAGTAGAAACTCGCCCCATTACAACGGTATGAGTAATTTTCCCCTAGGCCGTTCTAGTTATTCGTTTCGAGCATCAGAACTGCGAAAATTTGGAGTTTCTCAAGCGTTTCTTACCTCAAAACTGCCATATCTCGCGAACGGATTGACCAATCCGCAAAATTTTTCTTGCATCTGAAAGTAGAAAGTCGCCCCATTACAACGGTATGAGTAGTTTTCCCCTAGGCCGTTCTAGTTATTCGTTTCGAGCATCAGAACTGCGAAAATTTGGAGTTTCCCAAGCGTTTCTTGCCTCAAAACTGCCATATCTCGCGAACGGATTGACCAATCCGCAAAGTTTCTGTTGCATCTGAATGTAGAAACTCGCCCCATTACAACGGTATGAGTAGTTTTCCCCTAGGCCGTTCTAGTTATTCGTTTCGAGCATCAGAACTGCGAAAATTTGGAGTTTCTCAAGCGTTTCTTACCTCAAAACTGCCATATCTCGCGAACGGGTTGACCAATCCGCAAAATTTCTCTTGCATCTGAAAGTAGAAAGTCGCCCCATTACAACGGTATAAGTGGTTTTCCCCTAGACCGTTCTAGTTATTCGTTTCGAGCATCAGAACTGCGAAAATTTGGAGTTTCTCAAGCGTTTCTTACCTCAAAACTGCCATATCTCGCGAACGGATTGACCAATCCGCAAAGTTTCTGTTGCATCTGAAAGTAGAAACTCGCCCCATTACAACGGTATGAGTAGTTTTCCCCTAGGCCGTTCTAGTTATTCGTTTCGAGCATCAGAACTGCGAAAATTTTGAGATTCTCACGCGTTTCTTACCTCAAAACTGCCATATCTCGCGAACGGATTGACCAATCCGCAAAATTTCTCTTGCATCTGAAAGTAGAAACTCGCCCCATTACAACGGTATGAGTAGTTTTCCCCTAGGCAGTTCTAGTGATTCGTTTCGAGCATCATTACTGCGAAAATTTGGAGTTTCTCAAGCGTTTCTTACCTCAAAACTGCCATATCTCGCGAACGGATTGACCAATCCGCAAAGTTTCTGTTGCATCTGAATGTAGAAACTCGCCCCATTGCAACGGTATGAGTAGTTTTCCCCTAGGCCGTTCTAGTTATTCGTTTCGAGCATCAGAACTGCGAAAATTTGGAGTTTCTCAAGCGTTTCTTACTTCAAAACTGCCATATCTCGCGAACGGATTGACCAATCCGCAAAATTTCTCTTGCATCTGAAAGTAGAAACTCGCCCCATTACAACGGTATGAGCAGTTTTCCCCTAGGCCGTTCTAGTTATTCGTTCCGAGCATCAGAACTGCGAAAATTTGGAGTTTCTCAAGCGTTTCTTACCTCAAAACTGCCATATCTCGCGAACGGATTGACCAATCCGCAAAGTTTCTGTTGCATCTGAAAGTAGAAACTCGCCCCATTACAACGGTATGAGTAGTTTTCCCCTAGGCCGTTCTAGTTATTCGTTTCGAGCATCAGAACTGCGAAAATTTTGAGATTCTCACGCGTTTCTTACCTCAAAACTGCCATATCTCGCGAACGGATTGACCAATCCGCAAAATTTCTCTTGCATCTGAAAGTAGAAACTCGCCCCATTACAACGGTATGAGTAGTTTTCCCCTAGGCAGTTCTAGTGATTCGTTTCGAGCATCAGAACTGCGAAAATTTGGAGTTTCTCAAGCGTTTCTTACCTCAAAACTGCCATATCTCGCGAACGGATTGACCAATCCGCAAAGTTTCTGTTGTATCTGAAAGTAGAAACTCGCTCCATTGCAACGGTATGAGTAGTTTTCCCCTAGGCCGTTCTAGTTATTCGTTTCGAGCATCAGAACTGCGAAAATTTGGAGTTTCCCAAGCGTTTCTTGCCTCAAAACTGCCATATCTCGCGAACGGATTGACCAATCCGCAAAGTTTCTGTTGCATCTGAATGTAGAAACTCGCCCCATTGCAACGGTATGAGTAGTTTTCCCCTAGGCCGTTCTAGTTATTCGTTTCGAGCATCAGAACTGCGAAAATTTGGAGTTTCTCAAGCGTTTCTTACTTCAAAACTGCCATATCTCGCGAACGGATTGACCAATCCGCAAAATTTCTCTTGCATCTGAAAGTAGAAACTCGCCCCATTACAACGGTATGAGCAGTTTTCCCCTAGGCCGTTCTAGTTATTCGTTCCGAGCATCAGAACTGCGAAAATTTGGAGTTTCTCAAGCGTTTCTTACCTCAAAACTGCCATATCTCGCGAACGGATTGACCAATCCGCAAAATTTCTCTTGCATCTGAAAGTAGAAACTCGCCCCATTACAACGGTATGAGTAGTTTTCCCCTAGGGCGTTCTAGTTATTCGTTTCGAGCATCAGAACTGCGAAGATTTGGAGTTTCTCAAGCGTTTCTTACCTCAAAACTGCCATATCTCGCGAACGGATTGACCAATCCGCAAAGTTTCTGTTGCATCTGAAAGTAGAAACTCGCCCCATTACAACGGTATGAGCAGTTTTCCCCTAGGCCGTTCTAGTTATTCGTTCCGAGCATCAGAACTGCGAAAATTTGGAGTTTCTCAAGCGTTTCTTACCTCAAAACTGCCATATCTCGCGAACGGATTGACCAATCCGCAAAATTTCTCTTGCATCTGAAAGTAGAAACTCGCCCCATTACAACGGTATGAGTAGTTTTCCCCTAGGGCGTTCTAGTTATTCGTTTCGAGCATCAGAACTGCGAAGATTTGGAGTTTCTCAAGCGTTTCTTACCTCAAAACTGCCATATCTCGCGAACGGATTGACCAATCCGCAAAGTTTCTGTTGCATCTGAAAGTAGAAACTCGCCCCATTACAACGGTATGAGTAGTTTTCCCCTAGGCCGTTCTAGTTATTCGTTTCGAGCATCAGAACTGCGAAAATTGTGAGATTCTCACGCGTTTCTTACCTCAAAACTGCCATATCTCGCGAACGGATTGACCAATCCGCAAAATTTCTCTTGCATCTGAAAGTAGAAACTCGCCCCATTACAACGGTATGAGTAGTTTTCCCCTAGGCAGTTCTAGTGATTCGTTTCGAGCATCAGAACTGCGAAAATTTGGAGTTTCTCAAGCGTTTCTTACCTCAAAACTGCCATATCTCGCGAACGGATTGACCAATCCGCAAAGTTTCTGTTGTATCTGAAAGTAGAAACTCGCTCCATTACAACGGTATGAGTAGTTTTCCCCTAGGCCGTTCTAGTTATTCGTTTCGAGCATCAGAACTACGAAAATTTGGAGTTTCCCAAGCGTTTCTTGCCTCAAAACTGCCATATCTCGCGAACGGATTGACCAATCCGCAAAGTTTCTGTTGCATCTGAATGTAGAAACTCGCCCCATTACAACGGTATGAGTAGTTTTCCCCTAGGCCGTTCTAGTTATTCGTTTCGAGCATCAGAACTGCGAAAATTTGGAGTTTCTCAAGCGTTTCTTACTTCAAAACTGCCATATCTCGCGAACGGATTGACCAATCCGCAAAATTTCTCTTGCATCTGAAAGTAGAAACTCGCCCCATCACAACGGTATGAGTAGTTTTCCCCTAGGGCGTTCTAGTTATTCGTTTCGAGCATCAGAACTGCGAAGATTTGGAGTTTCTCAAGCGTTTCTTACCTCAAAACTGCCATATCTCGCGAACGGATTGACCAATCCGCAAAGTTTCTGTTGCATCTGAAAGTAGAAACTCGCCCCATTACAACGGTATGAGTACTTTTCCCCTAGGCCGTTCTAGTTATTCGTTTCGAGCATCAGAACTGCGAAAATTTGGAGTTTCTCAAGCGTTTCTTACCTCAAAACTGCCATATCTCGCGAACGGATTGACCAATCCGCAAAATTTCTCTTGCATCTGAAAGTAGAAACTCGCCCCATTACAACGGTATGAGTAGTTTTCCCCTAGGCCGTTCTAGTTATTCGTTCCGAGCATCAGAACTGCGAAAATTTGGAGTTTCTCAAGCGTTTCTTACCTCAAAACTGCCATATCTCGCGAACGGATTGACCAAACCGCAAAATTTCTCTTGCATCGGAAAGTAGAATCTCGCCCCATTACAACGGTATGAGTAGTTTTCCCCTAGGCCGTTCTAGTTATTCGTTTCGAGCATCAGAACTGCTAAAATTTGGAGTTTCTCAAGCGTTTCTTACCTCAAAACTGCCATATCTCGCGAACGGATTGACCAATCCTCAAAATTTCTCTTGCACCTGAAAGTAGAAACTCGCCCCATTACAACGGTATGAGCAGTTTTCCCCTAGGCCGTTCTAGTTATTCGTTTCGAGCATCAGAACTGCGAAAATTTGGAGTTTCTCAAGCGTTTCTTACTTCAAAACTGCCATATCTCGCGAACGGATTGACCAATCCGCAAAGTTTCTGTTGCATCTGAAAGTACAAACTCGCCCCATTACAACGGTATGAGTAGTTTTCCCCTAGGCCGTTCTAGTTACTTGTTTCGAGCATCAGAACTGCGAAGATTTGGAGTTTCTCAAGCGTTTCTTACCTCAAAACTGCCATATCTCGCGAACGGATTGACCAATCCGCAAAGTTTCTGTTGCATCTGAAAGTAGAAACTCGCCCCATTACAACGGTATGAGTAGTTTTCCCCTAGGCCGTTCTAGTTATTCGTTTCGAGCATCAGAACTGCGAAGATTTGGAGTTTCTCAAGCGTTTCTTACCTCAAAACTGCCATATCTCGCGAACGGATTGATCAATCCGCAAAGTTTCTGTTGCATCTGAAAGTAGAAACTCGCCCCATTACAACGGTATGAGTAGTTTTCCCCTAGGCCGTTCTAGTTATTCGTTCCAAGCATCAGAACTGCGAAAATTTGGAGTTTCTCAAGCGTTTCTTACCTCAAAACTGCCATATCTCGCGAACGGATTGGCCAATCCGCAAAATTTCTCTTGCATCTGAAAGTAGAAACTCGCCCCATTACAACGGTATGAGTAATTTTCCCCTAGGCCGTTCTAGTTATTCGTTTCGAGCATCAGAACTGCGAAAATTTGGAGTTTCTCAAGCGTTTCTTACCTCAAAACTGCCATATCTCGCGAACGGATTGACCAATCCGCAAAATTTTTCTTGCATCTGAAAGTAGAAAGTCGCCCCATTACAACGGTATGAGTAGTTTTCCCCTAGGCCGTTCTAGTTATTCGTTTCGAGCATCAGAACTGCGAAAATTTGGAGTTTCCCAAGCGTTTCTTGCCTCAAAACTGCCATATCTCGCGAACGGATTGACCAATCCGCAAAGTTTCTGTTGCATCTGAATGTAGAAACTCGCCCCATTACAACGGTATGAGTAGTTTTCCCCTAGGCCGTTCTAGTTATTCGTTTCGAGCATCAGAACTGCGAAAATTTGGAGTTTCTCAAGCGTTTCTTACCTCAAAACTGCCATATCTCGCGAACGGGTTGACCAATCCGCAAAATTTCTCTTGCATCTGAAAGTAGAAAGTCGCCCCATTACAACGGTATAAGTGGTTTTCCCCTAGACCGTTCTAGTTATTCGTTTCGAGCATCAGAACTGCGAAAATTTGGAGTTTCTCAAGCGTTTCTTACCTCAAAACTGCCATATCTCGCGAACGGATTGACCAATCCGCAAAGTTTCTGTTGCATCTGAAAGTAGAAACTCGCCCCATTACAACGGTATGAGTAGTTTTCCCCTAGGCCGTTCTAGTTATTCGTTTCGAGCATCAGAACTGCGAAAATTTTGAGATTCTCACGCGTTTCTTACCTCAAAACTGCCATATCTCGCGAACGGATTGACCAATCCGCAAAATTTCTCTTGCATCTGAAAGTAGAAACTCGCCCCATTACAACGGTATGAGTAGTTTTCCCCTAGGCAGTTCTAGTGATTCGTTTCGAGCATCATTACTGCGAAAATTTGGAGTTTCTCAAGCGTTTCTTACCTCAAAACTGCCATATCTCGCGAACGGATTGACCAATCCGCAAAGTTTCTGTTGCATCTGAATGTAGAAACTCGCCCCATTGCAACGGTATGAGTAGTTTTCCCCTAGGCCGTTCTAGTTATTCGTTTCGAGCATCAGAACTGCGAAAATTTGGAGTTTCTCAAGCGTTTCTTACTTCAAAACTGCCATATCTCGCGAACGGATTGACCAATCCGCAAAATTTCTCTTGCATCTGAAAGTAGAAACTCGCCCCATTACAACGGTATGAGCAGTTTTCCCCTAGGCCGTTCTAGTTATTCGTTCCGAGCATCAGAACTGCGAAAATTTGGAGTTTCTCAAGCGTTTCTTACCTCAAAACTGCCATATCTCGCGAACGGATTGACCAATCCGCAAAGTTTCTGTTGCATCTGAAAGTAGAAACTCGCCCCATTACAACGGTATGAGTAGTTTTCCCCTAGGCCGTTCTAGTTATTCGTTTCGAGCATCAGAACTGCGAAAATTTTGAGATTCTCACGCGTTTCTTACCTCAAAACTGCCATATCTCGCGAACGGATTGACCAATCCGCAAAATTTCTCTTGCATCTGAAAGTAGAAACTCGCCCCATTACAACGGTATGAGTAGTTTTCCCCTAGGCAGTTCTAGTGATTCGTTTCGAGCATCAGAACTGCGAAAATTTGGAGTTTCTCAAGCGTTTCTTACCTCAAAACTGCCATATCTCGCGAACGGATTGACCAATCCGCAAAGTTTCTGTTGTATCTGAAAGTAGAAACTCGCTCCATTGCAACGGTATGAGTAGTTTTCCCCTAGGCCGTTCTAGTTATTCGTTTCGAGCATCAGAACTGCGAAAATTTGGAGTTTCCCAAGCGTTTCTTGCCTCAAAACTGCCATATCTCGCGAACGGATTGACCAATCCGCAAAGTTTCTGTTGCATCTGAATGTAGAAACTCGCCCCATTGCAACGGTATGAGTAGTTTTCCCCTAGGCCGTTCTAGTTATTCGTTTCGAGCATCAGAACTGCGAAAATTTGGAGTTTCTCAAGCGTTTCTTACTTCAAAACTGCCATATCTCGCGAACGGATTGACCAATCCGCAAAATTTCTCTTGCATCTGAAAGTAGAAACTCGCCCCATTACAACGGTATGAGCAGTTTTCCCCTAGGCCGTTCTAGTTATTCGTTCCGAGCATCAGAACTGCGAAAATTTGGAGTTTCTCAAGCGTTTCTTACCTCAAAACTGCCATATCTCGCGAACGGATTGACCAATCCGCAAAATTTCTCTTGCATCTGAAAGTAGAAACTCGCCCCATTACAACGGTATGAGTAGTTTTCCCCTAGGGCGTTCTAGTTATTCGTTTCGAGCATCAGAACTGCGAAGATTTGGAGTTTCTCAAGCGTTTCTTACCTCAAAACTGCCATATCTCGCGAACGGATTGACCAATCCGCAAAGTTTCTGTTGCATCTGAAAGTAGAAACTCGCCCCATTACAACGGTATGAGCAGTTTTCCCCTAGGCCGTTCTAGTTATTCGTTCCGAGCATCAGAACTGCGAAAATTTGGAGTTTCTCAAGCGTTTCTTACCTCAAAACTGCCATATCTCGCGAACGGATTGACCAATCCGCAAAATTTCTCTTGCATCTGAAAGTAGAAACTCGCCCCATTACAACGGTATGAGTAGTTTTCCCCTAGGGCGTTCTAGTTATTCGTTTCGAGCATCAGAACTGCGAAGATTTGGAGTTTCTCAAGCGTTTCTTACCTCAAAACTGCCATATCTCGCGAACGGATTGACCAATCCGCAAAGTTTCTGTTGCATCTGAAAGTAGAAACTCGCCCCATTACAACGGTATGAGTAGTTTTCCCCTATGCCGTTCTAGTTATTCGTTTCGAGCATCAGAACTGCGAAAATTTGGAGTTTCTCAAGCGTTTCTTACTTCAAAACTGCCATATCTCGCGAACGGATTGACCAATCCGCAAAATTTCTCTTGCATCTGAAAGTAGAAACTCGCCCCATTACAACGGAATGAGTAGTTTTCCCCTAGGCCGTTCTAGTTATTCGTTCCGAGCATCAGAACTGCGAAAATTTGGAGTTTCTCAAGCGTTTCTTACCTCAAAACTGCCATATCTCGCGAACGGATTGACCAATCCGCAAAATTTCTCTTGCATCTGAAAGTAGAAACTCGCCCCATTACAACGGTATGAGCAGTTTTCCCCTAGGCCGTTCTAGTTATTCCTTTCGAGCATCAGAACTGCGAAAATTTGGAGTTTCTCAAGCGTTTCTTACCTCAAAACTGCCATATCTCGCGAACGGATTGACCAATCCTCAAAATGTCTCTTGCACCTGAAAGTAGAAACTCGCCCCATTACAACGGTATGAGCAGTTTTCCCCTAGGCCGTTCTAGTTATTCGTTTCGAGCATCAGAACTGCGAAAATTTGGAGTTTCTCAAGCGTTTCTTACTTCAAAACTGCCATATCTCGCGAACGGATTGACCAATCCGCAAAGTTTCTGTTGCATCTGAAAGTACAAACTCGCCCCATTACAACGGTACGAGTAGTTTTCCCCTAGGCCGTTCTAGTTACTTGTTTCGAGCATCAGAACTGCGAAGATTTGGAGTTTCTCAAGCGTTTCTTACCTCAAAACTGCCATATCTCGCGAACGGATTGACCAATCCGCAAAGTTTCTGTTGCATCTGAAAGTAGAAACTCGCCCCATTACAACGGTATGAGTAGTTTTCCCCTAGGCCGTTCTAGTTATTCGTTTCGAGCATCAGAACTGCGAAGATTTGGAGTTTCTCAAGCGTTTCTTACCTCAAAACTGCCATATCTCGCGAACGGATTGATCAATCCGCAAAGTTTCTGTTGCATCTGAAAGTAGAAACTCGACCCATTACAACGGTATGAGTAGTTTTCCCCTAGGCCGTTCTAGTTATTCGTTCCGAGCATCAGAACTGCGAAAATTTGGAGTTTCTCAAGCGTTTCTTACCTCAAAACTGCCATATCTCGCGAACGGATTGGCCAATCCGCAAAATTTCTCTTGCATCTGAAAGTAGAAACTCGCCCCATTACAACGGTATGAGTAATTTTCCTTTAGGCCGTTCTAGTTATTCGTTTCGAGCATCAGAACTGCGAAAATTTGGAGTTTCTCAAGCGTTTCTTACCTCAAAACTGCCATATCTCGCGAACGGATTGACCAATCCGCAAAATTTTTCTTGCATCTGAAAGTAGAAAGTCGCCCCATTACAACGGTATGAGTAGTTTTCCCCTAGGCCGTTCTAGTTATTCGTTTCGAGCATCAGAACTGCGAAAATTTGGAGTTTCTCAAGCGTTTCTTACCTCAAAACTGCCATATCTCGCGAACGGATTGACCAATCCGCAAAATTTCTCTTGCATCTGAAAGTAGAAACTCGCCCCATCACAACGGTATGAGTAGTTTTCCCCTAGGGCGTTCTAGTTATTCGTTTCGAGCATCAGAACTGCGAAGATTTGGAGTTTCTCAAGCGTTTCTTACCTCAAAAGTGCCATATCTCGCGAACGGATTGACCAATCCGCAAAGTTTCTGTTGCATCTGAAAGTAGAAACTCGCCCCATTACAACGGTATGAGTACTTTTCCCCTAGGCCGTTCTAGTTATTCGTTTCGAGCATCAGAACTGCGAAAATTTGGAGTTTCTCAAGCGTTTCTTACCTCAAAACTGCCATATCTCGCGAACGGATTGACCAATCCGCAAAATTTCTCTTGCATCTGAAAGTAGAAACTCGCCCCATTACAACGGTATGAGTAGTTTTCCCCTAGGCCGTTCTAGTTATTCGTTCCGAGCATCAGAACTGCGAAAATTTGGAGTTTCTCAAGCGTTTCTTACCTCAAAACTGCCATATCTCGCGAACGGATTGACCAAACCGCAAAATTTCTCTTGCATCTGAAAGTAGAATCTCGCCCCATTACAACGGTATGAGTAGTTTTCCCCTAGGCCGTTCTAGTTATTCGTTTCGAGCATCAGAACTGCGAAAATTTGGAGTTTCTCAAGCGTTTCTTACCTCAAAACTGCCATATCTCGCGAACGGATTGACCAATCCTCAAAATTTCTCTTGCACCTGAAAGTAGAAACTCGCCCCATTACAACGGTATGAGCAGTTTTCCCCTAGGCCGTTCTAGTTATTCGTTTCGAGCATCAGAACTGCGAAAATTTGGAGTTTCTCAAGCGTTTCTTACTTCAAAACTGCCATATCTCGCGAACGGATTGACCAATCCGCAATGTTTCTGTTGCATCTGAAAGTACAAACTCGCCCCATTACAACGGTATGAGTAGTTTTCCCCTAGGCCGTTCTAGTTACTTGTTTCGAGCATCAGAACTGCGAAGATTTGGAGTTTCTCAAGCGTTTCTTACCTCAAAACTGCCATATCTCGCGAACGGATTGATCAATCCGCAAAGTTTCTGTTGCATCTGAAAGTAGAAACTCGCCCCATTACAACGGTATGAGTAGTTTTCCCCTAGGCCGTTCTAGTTATTCGTTCCAAGCATCAGAACTGCGAAAATTTGGAGTTTCTCAAGCGTTTCTTACCTCAAAACTGCCATATCTCGCGAACGGATAGGCCAATCCGCAAAATTTCTCTTGCATCTGAAAGTAGAAACTCGCCCCATTACAACGGTATGAGTAATTTTCCCCTAGGCCGTTCTAGTTATTCGTTTCGAGCATCAGAACTGCGAAAATTTGGAGTTTCTCAAGCGTTTCTTACCTCAAAACTGCCATATCTCGCGAACGGATTGACCAATCCGCAAAATTTTTCTTGCATCTGAAAGTAGAAAGTCGCCCCATTACAACGGTATGAGTAGTTTTCCCCTAGGCCGTTCTAGTTATTCGTTTCGAGCATCAGAACTGCGAAAATTTGGAGTTTCCCAAGCGTTTCTTGCCTCAAAACTGCCATATCTCGCGAACGGATTGACCAATCCGCAAAGTTTCTGTTGCATCTGAATGTAGAAACTCGCCCCATTACAACGGTATGAGTAGTTTTCCCCTAGGCCGTTCTAGTTATTCGTTTCGAGCATCAGAACTGCGAAAATTTGGAGTTTCTCAAGCGTTTCTTACTTCAAAACTGCCATATCTCGCGAACGGATTGACCAATCCGCAAAATTTCTCTTGCATCTGAAAGTAGAAACTCGCCCCATTACAACGGTATGAACAGTTTTCCCCTAGGCCGTCCTAGTTATTCGTTCCGAGCATCAGAACTGCGAAAATTTGGAGTTTCTCAAGCGTTTCTTACCTCAAAACTGCCATATCTCGCGAACGGATTGACCAATCCGCAAAATTTCTCTTGCATCTGAAAGTAGAAAGTCGCCCCATTACAACGGTATGAGTAGTTTTCCCCTAGACCGTTCTAGTTATTCGTTTCGAGCATCAGAACTGCGAAAATTTGGAGTTTCTCAAGCGTTTCTTACCTCAAAACTGCCATATCTCGCGAACGGATTGACCAATCCGCAAAGTTTCTGTTGCATCTGAAAGTAGAAACTCGCCCCATTACAACGGTATGAGTAGTTTTCCCCTAGGCCGTTCTAGTTATTCGTTTCGAGCATCAGAACTGCGAAAATTTTGAGATTCTCACGCGTTTCTTACCTCAAAACTGCCATATCTCGCGAACGGATTGACCAATCCGCAAAGTTTCTGTTGCATCTGAATGTAGAAACTCGCCCCATTGCAACGGTATGAGTAGTTTTCCCCTAGGCCGTTCTAGTTATTCGTTTCGAGCATCAGAACTGCGAAAATTTGGAGTTTCTCAAGCGTTTCTTACTTCAAAACTGCCATATCTCGCGAACGGATTGACCAATCCGCAAAATTTCTCTTGCATCTGAAAGTAGAAACTCGCCCCATTACAACGGTATGAGCAGTTTTCCCCTAGGCCGTTCTAGTTATTCGTTCCGAGCATCAGAACTGCGAAAATTTGGAGTTTCTCAAGCGTTTCTTACCTCAAAACTGCCATATCTCGCGAACGGATTGACCAATCCGCAAAGTTTCTGTTGCATCTGAAAGTAGAAACTCGCCCCATTACAACGGTATGAGTAGTTTTCCCCTAGGCCGTTCTAGTTATTCGTTTCGAGCATCAGAACTGCGAAAATTTTGAGATTCTCACGCGTTTCTTACCTCAAAACTGCCATATCTCGCGAACGGATTGACCAATCCGCAAAGTTTCTGTTGCATCTGAAAGTAGAAACTCGCCCCATTACAACGGTGTGAGTAGTTTTCCCCTAGGCCGTTCTAGTTATTCGTTTCGAGCATCAGAACTGCGAAGATTTGGAGTTTCTCAAGCGTTTCTTACCTCAAAACTGCCATATCTCGCGAACGGATTGATCAATCCGCAAAGTTTCTGTTGCAGCTGAAAGTAGAAACTCGCCCCATTACAACGGTATGAGTAGTTTTCCCCTAGGCCGTTCTAGTTATTCGTTCCAAGCATCAGAACTGCGAAAATTTGGAGTTTCTCAAGCGTTTCTTACCTCAAAACTGCCATATCTCGCGAACGGATAGGCCAATCCGCAAAATTTCTCTTGCATCTGAAAGTAGAAACTCGCCCCATTACAACGGTATGAGTAATTTTCCCCTAGGCCGTTCTAGTTATTCGTTTCGAGCATCAGAACTGCGAAAATTTGGAGTTTCTCAAGCGTTTCTTACCTCAAAACTGCCATATCTCGCGAACGGATTGACCAATCCGCAAAATTTTTCTTGCATCTGAAAGTAGAAAGTCGCCCCATTACAACGGTATGAGTAGTTTTCCCCTAGGCCGTTCTAGTTATTCGTTTCGAGCATCAGAACTGCGAAAATTTGGAGTTTCCCAAGCGTTTCTTGCCTCAAAACTGCCATATCTCGCGAACGGATTGACCATTCCGCAAAGTTTCTGTTGCATCTGAATGTAGAAACTCGCCCCATTACAACGGTATGAGTAGTTTTCCCCTAGGCCGTTCTAGTTATTCGTTTCGAGCATCAGAACTGCGAAAATTTGGAGTTTCTCAAGCGTTTCTTACTTCAAAACTGCCATATCTCGCGAACGGATTGACCAATCCGCAAAGTTTCTGTTGCATCTGAATGTAGAAACTCGCCCCATTACAACGGTATGAGTAGTTTTCCCCTAGGCCGTTCTAGTTATTCGTTTCGAGCATCAGAACTGCGAAAATTTGGAGTTTCTCAAGCGTTTCTTACTTCAAAACTGCCATATCTCGCGAACGGATTGACCAATCCGCAAAATTTCTCTTGCATCTGAAAGTAGAAACTCGCCCCATTACAACGGTATGAGCAGTTTTCCCCTAGGCCGTTCTAGTTATTCGTTCCGAGCATCAGAACTGCGAAAATTTGGAGTTTCTCAAGCGTTTCTTACCTCAAAACTGCCATATCTCGCGAACGGATTGACCAATCCGCAAAATTTCTCTTGCATCTGAAAGTAGAAAGTCGCCCCATTACAACGGTATGAGTAGTTTTCCCCTAGACCGTTCTAGTTATTCGTTTCGAGCATCAGAACTGCGAAAATTTGGAGTTTCTCAAGCGTTTCTTACCTCAAAACTGCCATATCTCGCGAACGGATTGACCAATCCGCAAAGTTTCTGTTGCATCTGAAAGTAGAAACTCGCCCCATTACAACGGTATGAGTAGTTTTCCCCTAGGCCGTTCTAGTTATTCGTTTCGAGCATCAGAACTGCGAAAATTTTGAGATTCTCACGCGTTTCTTACCTCAAAACTGCCATATCTCGCGAACGGATTGACCAATCCGCAAAATTTCTCTTGCATCTGAAAGTAGAAACTCGCCCCATTACAACGGTATGAGTAGTTTTCCCCTAGGCAGTTCTAGTGATTCGTTTCGAGCATCAGAACTGCGAAAATTTGGAGTTTCTCAAGCGTTTCTTACCTCAAAACTGCCATATCTCGCGAACGGATTGACCAATCCGCAAAGTTTCTGTTGTATCTGAAAGTAGAAACTCGCTCCATTGCAACGGTATGAGTAGTTTTCCCCTAGGCCGTTCTAGTTATTCGTTTCGAGCATCAGAACTGCGAAAATTTGGAGTTTCCCAAGCGTTTCTTGCCTCAAAACTGCCATATCTCGCGAACGGATTGACCAATCCGCAAAGTTTCTGTTGCATCTGAATGTAGAAACTCGCCCCATTGCAACGGTATGAGCAGTTTTCCCCTAGGCCGTTCTAGTTATTCGTTCCGAGCATCAGAACTGCGAAAATTTGGAGTTTCTCAAGCGTTTCTTACCTCAAAACTGCCATATCTCGCGAACGGATTGACCAATCCGCAAAATTTCTCTTGCATCTGAAAGTAGAAACTCGCCCCATTACAACGGTATGAGCAGTTTTCCCCTAGGCCGTTCTAGTTATTCGTTCCGAGCATCAGAACTGCGAAAATTTGGAGTTTCTCAAGCGTTTCTTACCTCAAAACTGCCATATCTCGCGAACGGATTGACCAATCCGCAAAGTTTCTGTTGCATCTGAAAGTAGAAACTCGCCCCATTACAACGGTATGAGTAGTTTTCCCCTAGGCCGTTCTAGTTATTCGTTTCGAGCATCAGAACTGCGAAAATTTTGAGATTCTCACGCGTTTCTTACCTCAAAACTGCCATATCTCGCGAACGGATTGACCAATCCGCAAAATTTCTCTTGCATCTGAAAGTAGAAACTCGCCCCATTACAACGGTATGAGTAGTTTTCCCCTAGGCAGTTCTAGTGATTCGTTTCGAGCATCAGAACTGCGAAAATTTGGAGTTTCTCAAGCGTTTCTTACCTCAAAACTGCCATATCTCGCGAACGGATTGACCAATCCGCAAAGTTTCTGTTGTATCTGAAAGTAGAAACTCGTTCCATTGCAACGGTATGAGTAGTTTTCCCCTAGGCCGTTCTAGTTATTCGTTTCGAGCATCAGAACTGCGAAAATTTGGAGTTTCCCAAGCGTTTCTTGCCTCAAAACTGCCATATCTCGCGAACGGATTGACCAATCCGCAAAGTTTCTGTTGCATCTGAATGTAGAAACTCGCCCCATTGCAACGGTATGAGTAGTTTTCCCCTAGGCCGTTCTAGTTATTCGTTTCGAGCATCAGAACTGCGAAAATTTGGAGTTTCTCAAGCGTTTCTTACTTCAAAACTGCCATATCTCGCGAACGGATTGACCAATCCGCAAAATTTCTCTTGCATCTGAAGGTAGAAACTCGCCCCATTACAACGGTATGAGCAGTTTTCCCCTAGGCCGTTCTAGTTATTCGTTCCGAGCATCAGAACTGCGAAAATTTGGAGTTTCTCAAGCGTTTCTTACCTCAAAACTGCCATATCTCGCGAACGGATTGACCAATCCGCAAAATTTCTCTTGCATCTGAAAGTAGAAACTCGCCCCATTACAACGGTATGAGTAGTTTTCCCCTAGGGCGTTCTAGTTATTCGTTTCGAGCATCAGAACTGCGAAGATTTGGAGTTTCTCAAGCGTTTCTTACCTCAAAACTGCCATATCTCGCGAACGGATTGACCAATCCGCAAAGTTTCTGTTGCATCTGAAAGTAGAAACTCGCCCCATTACAACGGTATGAGCAGTTTTCCCCTAGGCCGTTCTAGTTATTCGTTCCGAGCATCAGAACTGCGAAAATTTGGAGTTTCTCAAGCGTTTCTTACCTCAAAACTGCCATATCTCGCGAACGGATTGACCAATCCGCAAAATTTCTCTTGCATCTGAAAGTAGAAACTCGCCCCATTACAACGGTATGAGTAGTTTTCCCCTAGGGCGTTCTAGTTATTCGTTTCGAGCATCAGAACTGCGAAGATTTGGAGTTTCTCAAGCGTTTCTTACCTCAAAACTGCCATATCTCGCGAACGGATTGACCAATCCGCAAAGTTTCTGTTGCATCTGAAAGTAGAAACTCGCCCCATTACAACGGTATGAGTAGTTTTCCCCTATGCCGTTCTAGTTATTCGTTTCGAGCATCAGAACTGCGAAAATTTGGAGTTTCTCAAGCGTTTCTTACTTCAAAACTGCCATATCTCGCGAACGGATTGACCAATCCGCAAAATTTCTCTTGCATCTGAAAGTAGAAACTCGCCCCATTACAACGGAATGAGTAGTTTTCCCCTAGGCCGTTCTAGTTATTCGTTCCGAGCATCAGAACTGCGAAAATTTGGAGTTTCTCAAGCGTTTCTTACCTCAAAACTGCCATATCTCGCGAACGGATTGACCAAACCGCAAAATTTCTCTTGCATCTGAAAGTAGAATCTCGCCCCATTACAACGGTATGAGTAGTTTTCCCCTAGGCCGTTCTAGTTATTCGTTTCGAGCATCAGAACTGCGAAAATTTGGAGTTTCTCAAGCGTTTCTTACCTCAAAACTGCCATATCTCGCGAACGGATTGACCAATCCTCAAAATTTCTCTTGCACCTGAAAGTAGAAACTCGCCCCATTACAACGGTATGAGCAGTTTTCCCCTAGGCCGTTCTAGTTATTCGTTCCGAGCATCAGAACTGCGAAAATTTGGAGTTTCTCAAGCGTTTCTTACCTCAAAACTGCCATATCTCGCGAACGGATTGACCAATCCGCAAAGTTTCTGTTGTATCTGAAAGTAGAAACTCGCTCCATTACAACGGTATGAGTAGTTTTCCCCTAGGCCGTTCTAGTTATTCGTTTCGAGCATCAGAACTGCGAAAATTTGGAGTTTCCCAAGCGTTTCTTGCCTCAAAACTGCCATATCTCGCGAACGGATTGACCAATCCGCAAAGTTTCTGTTGCATCTGAATGTAGAAACTCGCCCCATTACAACGGTATGAGCAGTTTTCCCCTAGGGCGTTCTAGTTATTCGTTTCGAGCATCAGAACTGCGAAGATTTGGAGTTTCTCAAGCGTTTCTTACCTCAAAACTGCCATATCTCGCGAACGGATTGACCAATCCGCAAAGTTTCTGTTGCATCTGAAAGTAGAAACTCGCCCCATTACAACGGTATGAGCAGTTTTCCCCTAGGCCGTTCTAGTTATTCGTTCCGAGCATCAGAACTGCGAAAATTTGGAGTTTCCCAAGCGCTTCTTGCCTCAAAACTGCCATATCTCGCGAACGGATTGACCAATCCGCAAAGTTTCTGTTGCATCTGAAAGTAGAAACTCGCCCCATTACAACGGTATGAGTAGTTTTCCCCTAGGCCGTTCTAGTTATTCGTTTCGAGCATCAGAACTGCGAAAATTTTGAGATTCTCACGCGTTTCTTACCTCAAAACTGCCATATCTCGCGAACGGATTGACCAATCCGCAAAATTTCTCTTGCATCTGAAAGTAGAAACTCGCCCCATTACAACGGTATGAGTAGTTTTCCCCTAGGCAGTTCTAGTGATTCGTTTCGAGCATCAGAACTGCGAAAATTTGGAGTTTCTCAAGCGTTTCTTACCTCAAAACTGCCATATCTCGCGAACGGATTGACCAATCCGCAAAGTTTCTGTTGTATCTGAAAGTAGAAACTCGCTCCATTGCAACGGTATGAGTAGTTTTCCCCTAGGCCGTTCTAGTTATTCGTTTCGAGCATCAGAACTGCGAAAATTTGGAGTTTCCCAAGCGTTTCTTGCCTCAAAACTGCCATATCTCGCGAACGGATTGACCAATCCGCAAAGTTTCTTTTGCATCTGAATGTAGAAACTCGCCCCATTGCAACGGTATGAGCAGTTTTCCCCTAGGCCGTTCTAGTTATTCGTTCCGAGCATCAGAACTGCGAAAATTTGGAGTTTCTCAAGCGTTTCTTACCTCAAAACTGCCATATCTCGCGAACGGATTGACCAATCCGCAAAATTTCTCTTGCATCTGAAAGTAGAAACTCGCCCCATTACAACGGTATGAGCAGTTTTCCCCTAGGCCGTTCTAGTTATTCGTTCCGAGCATCAGAACTGCGAAAATTTGGAGTTTCTCAAGCGTTTCTTACCTCAAAACTGCCATATCTCGCGAACGGATTGACCAATCCGCAAAGTTTCTGTTGCATCTGAAAGTAGAAACTCGCCCCATTACAACGGTATGAGTAGTTTTCCCCTAGGCCGTTCTAGTTATTCGTTTCGAGCATCAGAACTGCGAAAATTTTGAGATTCTCACGCGTTTCTTACCTCAAAACTGCCATATCTCGCGAACGGATTGACCAATCCGCAAAATTTCTCTTGCATCTGAAAGTAGAAACTCGCCCCATTACAACGGTATGAGTAGTTTTCCCCTAGGCAGTTCTAGTGATTCGTTTCGAGCATCAGAACTGCGAAAATTTGGAGTTTCTCAAGCGTTTCTTACCTCAAAACTGCCATATCTCGCGAACGGATTGACCAATCCGCAAAGTTTCTGTTGTATCTGAAAGTAGAAACTCGTTCCATTGCAACGGTATGAGTAGTTTTCCCCTAGGCCGTTCTAGTTATTCGTTTCGAGCATCAGAACTGCGAAAATTTGGAGTTTCCCAAGCGTTTCTTGCCTCAAAACTGCCATATCTCGCGAACGGATTGACCAATCCGCAAAGTTTCTGTTGCATCTGAATGTAGAAACTCGCCCCATTGCAACGGTATGAGTAGTTTTCCCCTAGGCCGTTCTAGTTATTCGTTTCGAGCATCAGAACTGCGAAAATTTGGAGTTTCTCAAGCGTTTCTTACTTCAAAACTGCCATATCTCGCGAACGGATTGACCAATCCGCAAAATTTCTCTTGCATCTGAAAGTAGAAACTCGCCCCATTACAACGGTATGAGCAGTTTTCCCCTAGGCCGTTCTAGTTATTCGTTCCGAGCATCAGAACTGCGAAAATTTGGAGTTTCTCAAGCGTTTCTTACCTCAAAACTGCCATATCTCGCGAACGGATTGACCAATCCGCAAAATTTCTCTTGCATCTGAAAGTAGAAACTCGCCCCATTACAACGGTATGAGTAGTTTTCCCCTAGGGCGTTCTAGTTATTCGTTTCGAGCATCAGAACTGCGAAGATTTGGAGTTTCTCAAGCGTTTCTTACCTCAAAACTGCCATATCTCGCGAACGGATTGACCAATCCGCAAAGTTTCTGTTGCATCTGAAAGTAGAAACTCGCCCCATTACAACGGTATGAGCAGTTTTCCCCTAGGCCGTTCTAGTTATTCGTTCCGAGCATCAGAACTGCGAAAATTTGGAGTTTCTCAAGCGTTTCTTACCTCAAAACTGCCATATCTCGCGAACGGATTGACCAATCCGCAAAATTTCTCTTGCATCTGAAAGTAGAAACTCGCCCCATTACAACGGTATGAGTAGTTTTCCCCTAGGGCGTTCTAGTTATTCGTTTCGAGCATCAGAACTGCGAAGATTTGGAGTTTCTCAAGCGTTTCTTACCTCAAAACTGCCATATCTCGCGAACGGATTGACCAATCCGCAAAGTTTCTGTTGCATCTGAAAGTAGAAACTCGCCCCATTACAACGGTATGAGTAGTTTTCCCCTATGCCGTTCTAGTTATTCGTTTCGAGCATCAGAACTGCGAAAATTTGGAGTTTCTCAAGCGTTTCTTACTTCAAAACTGCCATATCTCGCGAACGGATTGACCAATCCGCAAAATTTCTCTTGCATCTGAAAGTAGAAACTCGCCCCATTACAACGGAATGAGTAGTTTTCCCCTAGGCCGTTCTAGTTATTCGTTCCGAGCATCAGAACTGCGAAAATTTGGAGTTTCTCAAGCGTTTCTTACCTCAAAACTGCCATATCTCGCGAACGGATTGACCAAACCGCAAAATTTCTCTTGCATCTGAAAGTAGAATCTCGCCCCATTACAACGGTATGAGTAGTTTTCCCCTAGGCCGTTCTAGTTATTCGTTTCGAGCATCAGAACTGCGAAAATTTGGAGTTTCTCAAGCGTTTCTTACCTCAAAACTGCCATATCTCGCGAACGGATTGACCAATCCTCAAAATTTCTCTTGCACCTGAAAGTAGAAACTCGCCCCATTACAACGGTATGAGCAGTTTTCCCCTAGGCCGTTCTAGTTATTCGTTCCGAGCATCAGAACTGCGAAAATTTGGAGTTTCTCAAGCGTTTCTTACCTCAAAACTGCCATATCTCGCGAACGGATTGACCAATCCGCAAAGTTTCTGTTGTATCTGAAAGTAGAAACTCGCTCCATTACAACGGTATGAGTAGTTTTCCCCTAGGCCGTTCTAGTTATTCGTTTCGAGCATCAGAACTGCGAAAATTTGGAGTTTCCCAAGCGTTTCTTGCCTCAAAACTGCCATATCTCGCGAACGGATTGACCAATCCGCAAAGTTTCTGTTGCATCTGAATGTAGAAACTCGCCCCATTACAACGGTATGAGCAGTTTTCCCCTAGGGCGTTCTAGTTATTCGTTTCGAGCATCAGAACTGCGAAGATTTGGAGTTTCTCAAGCGTTTCTTACCTCAAAACTGCCATATCTCGCGAACGGATTGACCAATCCGCAAAGTTTCTGTTGCATCTGAAAGTAGAAACTCGCCCCATTACAACGGTATGAGCAGTTTTCCCCTAGGCCGTTCTAGTTATTCGTTCCGAGCATCAGAACTGCGAAAATTTGGAGTTTCTCAAGCGTTTCTTACCTCAAAACTGCCATATCTCGCGAACGGATTGACCAATCCGCAAAATTTCTCTTGCATCTGAAAGTAGAAACTCGCCCCATTACAACGGTATGAGTAGTTTTCCCCTAGGGCGTTCTAGTTATTCGTTTCGAGCATCAGAACTGCGAAGATTTGGAGTTTCTCAAGCGTTTCTTACCTCAAAACTGCCATATCTCGCGAACGGATTGACCAATCCGCAAAGTTTCTGTTGCATCTGAAAGTAGAAACTCGCCCCATTACAACGGTATGAGTAGTTTTCCCCTAGGCCGTTCTAGTTATTCGTTTCGAGCATCAGAACTGCGAAAATTTGGAGTTTCCCAAGCGTTTCTTGCCTCAAAACTGCCATATCTCGCGAACGGATTGACCAATCCGCAAAGTTTCTGTTGCATCTGAATGTAGAAACTCGCCCCATTACAACGGTATGAGAAGTTTTCCCCTAGGGCGTTCTAGTTATTCGTTTCGAGCATCAGAACTGCGAAGATTTGGAGTTTCTCAAGCGTTTCTTACCTCAAAACTGCCATATCTCGCGAACGGATTGACCAATCCGCAAAGTTTCTGTTGCATCTGAAAGTAGAAACTCGCCCCATTACAACGGTATGAGCAGTTTTCCCCTAGGCCGTTCTAGTTATTCGTTCCGAGCATCAGAACTGCGAAAATTTGGAGTTTCTCAAGCGTTTCTTACCTCAAAACTGCCATATCTCGCGAACGGATTGACCAATCCGCAAAATTTCTCTTGCATCTGAAAGTAGAAACTCGCCCCATTACAACGGTATGAGTAGTTTTCCCCTAGGGCGTTCTAGTTATTCGTTTCGAGCATCAGAACTGCGAAGATTTGGAGTTTCTCAAGCGTTTCTTACCTCAAAACTGCCATATCTCGCGAACGGATTGACCAATCCGCAAAGTTTCTGTTGCATCTGAAAGTAGAAACTCGCCCCATTACAACGGTATGAGTAGTTTTCCCCTAGGCCGTTCTAGTTATTCGTTTCGAGCATCAGAACTGCGAAAATTTGGAGTTTCTCAAGCGTTTCTTACTTCAAAACTGCCATATCTCGCGAACGGATTGACCAATCCGCAAAATTTCTCTTGCATCTGAAAGTAGAAACTCGCCCCATTACAACGGAATGAGTAGTTTTCCCCTAGGCCGTTCTAGTTATTCGTTCCGAGCATCAGAACTGCGAAAATTTGGAGTTTCTCAAGCGTTTCTTACCTCAAAACTGCCATATCTCGCGAACGGATTGACCAAACCGCAAAATTTCTCTTGCATCTGAAAGTAGAATCTCGCCCCATTACAACGGTATGAGTAGTTTTCCCCTAGGCCGTTCTAGTTATTCGTTTCGAGCATCAGAACTGCGAAAATTTGGAGTTTCTCAAGCGTTTCTTACCTCAAAACTGCCATATCTCGCGAACGGATTGACCAATCCTCAAAATTTCTCTTGCACCTGAAAGTAGTAACTCGCCCCATTACAACGGTATGAGCAGTTTTCCCCTAGGCCGTTCTAGTTATTCGTTCCGAGCATCAGAACTGCGAAAATTTGGAGTTTCTCAAGCGTTTCTTACCTCAAAACTGCCATATCTCGCGAACGGATTGACCATTCCGCAAAGTTTCTGTTGCATCTGAAAGTAGAAACTCGCCCCATTACAACGGTATGAGTAGTTTTCCCCTAGGCCGTTCTAGTTATTCGTTTCGAGCATCAGAACTGCGAAAATTTGGAGTTTCTCAAGCGTTTCTTACCTCAAAACTGCCATATCTCGCGAACGGATTGACCAATCCTCAAAATTTCTCTTGCACCTGAAAGTAGAAACTCGCCCCATTACAACGGTATGAGCAGTTTTCCCCTAGGCCGTTCTAGTTATTCGTTTCGAGCATCAGAACTGCGAAAATTTGGAGTTTCTCAAGCGTTTCCTACTTCAAAACTGCCATATCTCGCGAACGGATTGACCAATCCGCAAAGTTTCTGTTGCATCTGAAAGTAGAAACTCGCCCCATTACAACGGTATGAGTAGTTTTCCCCTAGGCCGTTCTAGTTATTCGTTTCGAGCATCAGAACTGCGAAAATTTTGAGTTTCTCAAGCGTTTCTTACCTCAAAACTGCCATATCTGGCGAACGGATTGACCAATCCGCAAAGTTTCTGTTGCATCTGAAAGTAGAAACTCGCTCCATTACAACGGTATGAGTAGTTTTCCCCTAGGCCGTTCTAGTTATTCGTTTCGAGCATCAGAACTGCGAAAATTTGGAGTTTCCCAAGCGTTTCTTGCCTCAAAACTGCCATATCTCGCGAACGAATTGACCAATCCGCAAAGTTTCTGTTGCATCTGAATGTAGAAACTCGCCCCATTACAACGGTATGAGTAGTTTTCCCCTAGGCCGTTCTAGTTATTCGTTTCGAGCATCAGAACTGCGAAAATTTGGAGTTTCTCAAGCGTTTCTTACTTCAAAACTGCCATATCTCGCGAACGGATTGACCAATCCGCAAAATTTCTCTTGCATCTGAAAGTAGAAACTCGCCCCATTACAACGGTATGAGTAATTTTCCCCTAGGCCGTTCTAGTTATTCGTTTCGAGCATCAGAACTGCGAAAATTTGGGGTTTCTCAAGCGTTTCTTACCTCAAAACTGCCATATCTCGCGAACGGATTGACCAATCCGGAAAATTTTTCTTGCATCTGAAAGTAGAAAGTCGCCCCATTACAACGGTATGAGTAGTTTTCCCCTAGGCCGTTCTAGTTTTTCGTTTCGAGCATCAGAACTGCGAAAATTTGGAGTTTCTCAAGCGTTTCTTACCTCAAAACTGCCATATCTCGCGAACGGATTGACCAATCCGCAAAGTTTCTGTTGCATCTGAAAGTAGAAACTCGCCCCATTACAACGGTATGAGTAGTTTTCCCCTAGGCCGTTCTAGTTATTCGTTTCGAGCATCAGAACTGCGAAAATTGTGAGATTCTCAAGCGTTTCTTACCTCAAAACTGCCATATCTCGCGAACGGATTGACCAATCCGCAAAATTTCTCTTGCATCTGAAAGTAGAAACTCGCCCCATTACAACGGTATGAGTAGTTTTCCCCTAGGCCGTTCTAGTTATTCGTTTCGAGCATCAGAACTGCGAAAATTTGGAGTTTCTCAAGCGTTTCTTACCTCAAAACTGCCATATCTCGCGAACGGATTGGCCAATCCGCAAAATTTCTCTTGCATCTGAAAGTAGAAAGTCGCCCCATTACAACGGTATGAGTAGTTTTCCCCTAGGCCGTTCTAGTTATTCGTTTCGAGCATCAGAACTGCGAAAATTTGGAGTTTCTCAAGCGTTTCTTACCTCAAAACTGCCATATCTCGCGAACGGATTGACCAATCCGCAAAGTTTCTGTTGCATCTGAAAGTAGAAACTCGCCCCATTACAACGGTATGAGTAGTTTTCCCCTAGGCCGTTCTTGTTATTCGTTTCGAGCATCAGAACTGCGAAAATTTTGAGATTCTCAAGCGTTTCGTACCTCAAAACTGCCATATCTCGCGAACGGATTGACCAATCCGCAAAATTTCTCTTGCATCTGAAAGTAGAAACTCGCCCCATTACAACGGTATGAGTAGTTTTCCCCTAGGCCGTTCTAGTTATTCGTTTCGAGCATCAGAACTGCGAAAATTTGGAGTTTCTCAAGCGTTTCTTACTTCAAAACTGCCATATCTCGCGAACGGATTGACCAATCCGCAAAGTTTCTGTTGCATCTGAAAGTAGAAACTCGCCCCATTACAACGGTATGAGTAGTTTTCCCCTAGGCCGTTCTTGTTATTCGTTTCGAGCATCAGAACTGCGAAAATTTTGAGATTCTCAAGCGTTTCTTACCTCAAAACTGCCATATCTCGCGAACGGATTGACCAATCCGCAAAATTTCTCTTGCATCTGAAAGTGGAAACTCGCCCCATTACAACGGTATGAGTAGTTTTCCCCTAGGCAGTTCTAGTTATTCTTTTCGAGCATCAGAACTGCGAAAATTTGGAGTTTCTCAAGCGTTTCTTACCTCAAAACTGCCATATCTCGCGAACGGATTGACCAATCCGCAAAATTTTTCTTGCATCTGAAAGTAGAAAGTCGCCCCATTACAACGGTATGAGTAGTTTTCCCCTAGGCCGTTCTAGTTATTCGTTTCGAGCATCAGAACTGCGAAAATTTGGAGTTTCTCAAGCGTTTCTTACCTCAAAACTGCCATATCTCGCGAACGGATTGACCAATCCGCAAAATTTCTCTTGCATCTGAAAGTAGAAACTCGCCCCATTACAACGGTATGAGTAGTTTTCCCCTAGGCCGTTCTAGTTATTCGTTCCGAGCATCAGAACTGCGAAAATTTGGAGTTTCTCAAGCGTTTCTTACCTCAAAACTGCCATATCTCGCGAACGGATTGACCAATCCGCAAAATTTTTCTTGCATCTGAAAGTAGAAAGTCGCCCCATTACAACGGTATGAGTAGTTTTCCCCTAGGCCGTTCTAGTTATTCGTTTCGAGCATCAGAACTGCGAAAATTTGGAGTTTCTCAAGCGTTTCTTACCTCAAAACTGCCATATCTCGCGAACGGATTGACCAATCCGCAAAGTTTCTGTTGCATCTGAAAGTAGAAACTCGCCCCATTACAACGGTATGAGTAGTTTTCCCCTAGGCCGTTCTAGTTATTCGTTTCGAGCATCAGAACTGCAAAAATTTTGAGATTCTCAAGCGTTTCTTACCTCAAAACTGCCATATCTCGCGAACGGATTGACCAATCCGCAAAATTTCTCTTGCATCTGAAAGTAGAAACTCGCCCCATTACAACGGTATGAGTAGTTTTCCCCTAGGCCGTTCTAGTTATTCGTTTCGAGCATCAGAACTGCGAAAATTTGGAGTTTCTCAAGCGTTTCTTACTTCAAAACTGCCATATCTCGCGAACGGATTGACCAATCCGCAAAATTTCTCTTGCATCTGAAAGTAGAAACTCGCCCCATTACAACGGTATGAGCAGTTTTCCCCTAGGCCGTTCTAGTTATTCGTTTCGAGCATCAGAACTGCGAAAATTTGGAGTTTCTCAAGCGTTTCTTACCTCAAAACTGCCATATCTCGCGAACGGATTGACCAATCCGCAAAGTTTCTGTTGCATCTGAAAGTAGAAACTCGCCCCATTACAACGGTATGAGTAGTTTTCCCCTAGGCCGTTCTAGTTATTCGTTTCGAGCATCAGAACTGCGAAAATTTGGAGTTTCTCAAGCGTTTCTTACCTCAAAACTGCCATATCTCGCGAACGGATTGACCAATCCGCAAAGTTTCTGTTGCATCTGAAAGTAGAAACTCGCCCCATTACAACGGTATGAGTAGTTTTCCCCTAGGCCGTTCTTGTTATTCGTTTCGAGCATCAGAACTGCGAAAATTTTGAGATTCTCAAGCGTTTCTTACCTCAAAACTGCCATATCTCGCGAACGGATTGACCAATCCGCAAAATTTCTCTTGCATCTGAAAGTGGAAACTCGCCCCATTACAACGGTATGAGTAGTTTTCCCCTAGGCAGTTCTAGTTATTCTTTTCGAGCATCAGAACTGCGAAAATTTGGAGTTTCTCAAGCGTTTCTTACCTCAAAACTGCCATATCTCGCGAACGGATTGACCAATCCGCAAAATTTTTCTTGCATCTGAAAGTAGAAAGTCGCCCCATTACAACGGTATGAGTAGTTTTCCCCTAGGCCGTTCTAGTTATTCGTTTCGAGCATCAGAACTGCGAAAATTTGGAGTTTCTCAAGCGTTTCTTACCTCAAAACTGCCATATCTCGCGAACGGATTGACCAATCCGCAAAATTTCTCTTGCATCTGAAAGTAGAAACTCGCCCCATTACAACGGTATGAGTAGTTTTCCCCTAGGCCGTTCTAGTTATTCGTTCCGAGCATCAGAACTGCGAAAATTTGGAGTTTCTCAAGCGTTTCTTACCTCAAAACTGCCATATCTCGCGAACGGATTGACCAATCCGCAAAATTTTTCTTGCATCTGAAAGTAGAAAGTCGCCCCATTACAACGGTATGAGTAGTTTTCCCCTAGGCCGTTCTAGTTATTCGTTTCGAGCATCAGAACTGCGAAAATTTGGAGTTTCTCAAGCGTTTCTTACCTCAAAACTGCCATATCTCGCGAACGGATTGACCAATCCGCAAAGTTTCTGTTGCATCTGAAAGTAGAAACTCGCCCCATTACAACGGTATGAGTAGTTTTCCCCTAGGCCGTTCTAGTTATTCGTTTCGAGCATCAGAACTGCAAAAATTTTGAGATTCTCAAGCGTTTCTTACCTCAAAACTGCCATATCTCGCGAACGGATTGACCAATCCGCAAAATTTCTCTTGCATCTGAAAGTAGAAACTCGCCCCATTACAACGGTATGAGTAGTTTTCCCCTAGGCCGTTCTAGTTATTCGTTTCGAGCATCAGAACTGCGAAAATTTGGAGTTTCTCAAGCGTTTCTTACTTCAAAACTGCCATATCTCGCGAACGGATTGACCAATCCGCAAAATTTCTCTTGCATCTGAAAGTAGAAACTCGCCCCATTACAACGGTATGAGCAGTTTTCCCCTAGGCCGTTCTAGTTATTCGTTTCGAGCATCAGAACTGCGAAAATTTGGAGTTTCTCAAGCGTTTCTTACCTCAAAACTGCCATATCTCGCGAACGGATTGACCAATCCGCAAAGTTTCTGTTGCATCTGAAAGTAGAAACTCGCCCCATTACAACGGTATGAGTAGTTTTCCCCTAGGCCGTTCTAGTTATTCGTTTCGAGCATCAGAACTGCGAAAATTTTGAGATTCTCAAGCGTTTCTTACCTCAAAACTGCCATATCTCGCGAACGGATTGACCAATCCGCAAAATTTCTCTTGCATCTGAAAGTAGAAACTCGCCCCATTACAACGGTATGAGCAGTTTTCCCCTAGGCCGTTCTGGTTATTCGTTTCGAGCATCAGAACTGCGAAGATTCGGAGTTTCTCAAGCGTTTCTTACCTCAAAACTGCCATATCTCGCGAACGGATTGACCAATCCGCAAAGTTTCTGTTGCATCTGAAAGTAGAAACTCGCCCCATTACAACGGTATGAGTAGTTTTCCCCTAGGCCGTTCTAGTTATTCGTTTCGAGCATCAGAACTGCGAAAATTTGGAGTTTCCCAAGCGTTTCTTGCCTCAAAACTGCCATATCTCGCGAACGGATTGACCAATCCGCAAAGTTTCTGTTGCATCTGAATGTAGAAACTCGCCCCATTACAACGGTGTGAGTAGTTTTCCCCTAGGCCGTTCTAGTTATTCGTTTCGAGCATCAGAACTGCGAAAATTTGGAGTTTCTCAAGCGTTTCTTACCTCAAAACTGCCATATCTCGCGAACGGATTGACCAATCCGCAAAATTTTTCTTGCATCTGAAAGTAGAAAGTCGCCCCATTACAACGGTATGAGTAGTTTTCCCCTAGGCCGTTCTAGTTATTCGTTTCGAGCATCAGAACTGCGAAAATTTGGAGTTTCTCAAGCGTTTCTTACCTCAAAACTGCCATATCTCGCGAACGGATTGACCAATCCGCAAAGTTTCTGTTGCATCTGAAGGTAGAAACTCGCCCCATTACAACGGTATGAGTAGTTTTCCCCTAGGCCGTTCTAGTTATTCGTTTCGAGCATCAGAACTGCGAAAATTTTGAGATTCTCAAGCGTTTCTTACCTCAAAACTGCCATATCTCGCGAACGGATTGACCAATCCGCAAAATTTCTCTTGCATCTGAAAGTAGAAACTCGCCCCATTACAACGGTATGAGCAGTTTTCCCCTAGGCCGTTCTAGTTATTCGTTTCGAGCATCAGAACTGCGAAAATTTGGAGTTTCTCAAGCGTTTCTTACCTCAAAACTGCCATATCTCGCGAACGGATTGGCCAATCCGCAAAATTTCTCTTGCATCTGAAAGTAGAAAGTCGCCCCATTACAACGGTATGAGTAGTTTTCCCCTAGGCCGTTCTAGTTATTCGTTTCGAGCATCAGAACTGCGAAAATTTGGAGTTTCTCAAGCGTTTCTTACCTCAAAACTGCCATATCTCGCGAACGGATTGACCAATCCGCAAAGTTTCTGTTGCATCTGAAAGTAGAAACTCGCCCCATTACAACGGTATGAGTAGTTTTCCCCTGGGCCGTTCTTGTTATTCGTTTCGAGCATCAGAACTGCGAAAATTTTGAGATTCTCAAGCGTTTCTTACCTCAAAACTGCCATATCTCGCGAACGGATTGACCAATCCGCAAAATTTCTCTTGCATCTGAAAGTGGAAACTCGCCCCATTACAACGGTATGAGTAGTTTTCCCCTAGGCAGTTCTAGTTATTCTTTTCGAGCATCAGAACTGCGAAAATTTGGAGTTTCTCAAGCGTTTCTTACCTCAAAACTGCCATATCTCGCGAACGGATTGACCAATCCGCAAAATTTTTCTTGCATCTGAAAGTAGAAAGTCGCCCCATTACAACGGTATGAGTAGTTTTCCCCTAGGCCGTTCTAGTTATTCGTTTCGAGCATCAGAACTGCGAAAATTTGGAGTTTCTCAAGCGTTTCTTACCTCAAAACTGCCATATCTCGCGAACGGATTGACCAATCCGCAAAATTTCTCTTGCATCTGAAAGTAGAAACTCGCCCCATTACAACGGTATGAGTAGTTTTCCCCTAGGCCGTTCTAGTTATTCGTTCCGAGCATCAGAACTGCGAAAATTTGGAGTTTCTCAAGCGTTTCTTACCTCAAAACTGCCATATCTCGCGAACGGATTGACCAATCCGCAAAATTTTTCTTGCATCTGAAAGTAGAAAGTCGCCCCATTACAACGGTATGAGTAGTTTTCCCCTAGGCCGTTCTAGTTATTCGTTTCGAGCATCAGAACTGCGAAAATTTGGAGTTTCTCAAGCGTTTCTTACCTCAAAACTGCCATATCTCGCGAACGGATTGACCAATCCGCAAAGTTTCTGTTGCATCTGAAAGTAGAAACTCGCCCCATTACAACGGTATGAGTAGTTTTCCCCTAGGCCGTTCTAGTTATTCGTTTCGAGCATCAGAACTGCAAAAATTTTGAGATTCTCAAGCGTTTCTTACCTCAAAACTGCCATATCTCGCGAACGGATTGACCAATCCGCAAAATTTCTCTTGCATCTGAAACTAGAAACTCGCCCCATTACAACGGTATGAGTAGTTTTCCCCTAGGCAGTTCTAGTTATTCGTTTCGAGCATCAGAACTGCGAAAATTTGGAGTTTCTCAAGCGTTTCTTACCTCAAAACTGCCATATCTCGCGAACGGATTGACCAATCCGCAAAGTTTCTGTTGCATCTGAAAGTAGAAACTCGCTCCATTACAACGGTATGAGTAGTTTTCCCCTAGGCCGTTCTAGTTATTCGTTTCGAGCATCAGAACTGCGAAAATTTGGAGTTTCCCAAGCGTTTCTTGCCTCAAAACTGCCATATCTCGCGAACGGATTGACCAATCCGCAAAGTTTCTGTTGCATCTGAATGTAGAAACTCGCCCCATTACAACGGTATGAGTAGTTTTCCCCTAGGCCGTTCTAGTTATTCGTTTCGAGCATCAGAACTGCGAAAATTTGGAGTTTCTCAAGCGTTTCTTACCTCAAAACTGCCATATCTCGCGAACGGATTGGCCAATCCGCAAAATTTCTCTTGCATCTGAAAGTAGAAAGTCGCCCCATTACAACGGTATGAGTAGTTTTCCCCTAGGCCGTTCTAGTTATTCGTTTCGAGCATCAGAACTGCGAAAATTTGGAGTTTCTCAAGCGTTTCTTACCTCAAAACTGCCATATCTCGCGAACGGATTGACCAATCCGCAAAGTTTCTGTTGCATCTGAAAGTAGAAACTCGCCCCATTACAACGGTATGAGTAGTTTTCCCCTAGGCCGTTCTTGTTATTCGTTTCGAGCATCAGAACTGCGAAAATTTTGAGATTCTCAAGCGTTTCGTACCTCAAAACTGCCATATCTCGCGAACGGATTGACCAATCCGCAAAATTTCTCTTGCATCTGAAAGTAGAAACTCGCCCCATTACAACGGTATGAGTAGTTTTCCCCTAGGCCGTTCTAGTTATTCGTTTCGAGCATCAGAACTGCGAAAATTTGGAGTTTCTCAAGCGTTTCTTACTTCAAAACTGCCATATCTCGCGAACGGATTGACCAATCCGCAAAATTTCTCTTGCATCTGAAAGTAGAAACTCGCCCCATTACAACGGTATGAGTAGTTTTCCCCTAGGCCGTTCTAGTTATTCGTTTCGAGCATCAGAACTGCGAAAATTTTGAGATTCTCAAGCGTTTCTTACCTCAAAACTGCCATATCTCGCGAACGGATTGACCAATCCGCAAAATTTCTCTTGCATCTGAAAGTAGAAACTCGCCCCATTACAACGGTATGAGTAGTTTTCCCCTAGGCAGTTCTAGTTATTCGTTTCGAGCATCAGAACTGCGAAAATTTGGAGTTTCTCAAGCGTTTCTTACCTCAAAACTGCCATATCTGGCGAACGGATTGACCAATCCGCAAAGTTTCTGTTGCATCTGAAAGTAGAAACTCGCTCCATTACAACGGTATGAGTAGTTTTCCCCCAGGCCGTTCTAGTTATTCGTTTCGAGCATCAGAACTGCGAAAATTTGGAGTTTCCCAAGCGTTTCTTGCCTCAAAACTGCCATATCTCGCGAACGGATGGACCAATCCGCAAAGTTTCTGTTGCATCTGAATGTAGAAACTCGCCCCATTACAACGGTATGAGTAGTTTTCCCCTAGGCCGTTCTAGTTATTCGTTTCGAGCATCAGAACTGCGAAAATTTGGAGTTTCTCAAGCGTTTCTTACTTCAAAACTGCCATATCTCGCGAACGGATTGACCAATCCGCAAAATTTCTCTTGCATCTGAAAGTAGAAACTCGCCCCATTACAACGGTATGAGTAATTTTCCCCTAGGCCGTTCTAGTTATTCGTTTCGAGCATCAGAACTGCGAAAATTTGGAGTTTCTCAAGCGTTTCTTACCTCAAAACTGCCATATCTCGCGAACGGATTGACCAATCCGCAAAATTTTTCTTGCATCTGAAAGTAGAAAGTCGCCCCATTACAACGGTATGAGTAGTTTTCCCCTAGGCCGTTCTAGTTATTCGTTTCGAGCATCAGAACTGCGAAAATTTGGAGTTTCTCAAGCGTTTCTTACCTCAAAACTGCCATATCTCGCGAACGGATTGACCAATCCGCAAAGTTTCTGTTGCATCTGAAGGTAGAAACTCGCCCCATTACAACGGTATGAGTAGTTTTCCCCTAGGCCGTTCTAGTTATTCGTTTCGAGCATCAGAACTGCGAAAATTTTGAGATTCTCAAGCGTTTCTTACCTCAAAACTGCCATATCTCGCGAACGGATTGACCAATCCGCAAAATTTCTCTTGCATCTGAAAGTAGAAACTCGCCCCATTACAACGGTATGAGTAGTTTTCCCCTAGGCCGTTCTAGTTATTCGTTTCGAGCATCAGAACTGCGAAAATTTTGAGATTCTCAAGCGTTTCTTACATCAAAACTGCCATATCTCGCGAACGGATTGACCAATCCGCAAAATTTCTCTTGCATCTGAAACTAGAAACTCGCCCCATTACAACGGTATGAGTAATTTTCCCCTAGGCCGTTCTAGTTATTCGTTTCGAGCATCAGAACTGCGAAAATTTGGAGTTTCTCAAGCGTTTCTTACCTCAAAACTGCCATATCTCGCGAACGGATTGACCAATCCGCAAAATTTTTCTTGCATCTGAAAGTAGAAAGTCGCCCCATTACAACGGTATGAGTAGTTTTCCCCTAGGCCGTTCTAGTTATTCGTTTCGAGCATCAGAACTGCGAAAATTTGGAGTTTCTCAAGCGTTTCTTACCTCAAAACTGCCATATCTCGCGAACGGATTGACCAATCCGCAAAGTTTCTGTTGCATCTGAAGGTAGAAACTCGCCCCATTACAACGGTATGAGTAGTTTTCCCCTAGGCCGTTCTAGTTATTCGTTTCGAGCATCAGAACTGCGAAAATTTTGAGATTCTCAAGCGTTTCTTACCTCAAAACTGCCATATCTCGCGAACGGATTGACCAATCCGCAAAATTTCTCTTGCATCTGAAAGTAGAAACTCGCCCCATTACAACGGTATGAGTAGTTTTCCCCTAGGCCGTTCTAGTTATTCGTTTCGAGCATCAGAACTGCGAAAATTTTGAGATTCTCAAGCGTTTCTTACATCAAAACTGCCATATCTCGCGAACGGATTGACCAATCCGCAAAATTTCTCTTGCATCTGAAACTAGAAACTCGCCCCATTACAACGGTATGAGTAGTTTTCCCCTAGGCAGTTCTAGTTATTCGTTTCGAGCATCAGAACTGCGAAAATTTGGAGTTTCTCAAGCGTTTCTTACCTCAAAACTGCCATATCTCGCGAACGGATTGACCAATCCGCAAAGTTTCTGTTGCATCTGAAAGTAGAAACTCGCCCCATTACAACGGTATGAGTAGTTTTCCCCTAGGCCGTTCTAGTTATTCGTTTCGAGCATCAGAACTGCGAAAATTTTGAGATTCTCAAGCGTTTCTTACCTCAAAACTGCCATATCTCGCGAACGGATTGACCAATCCGCAAAATTTCTCTTGCATCTGAAAGTAGAAACTCGCCCCATTACAACGGTATGAGCAGTTTTCCCCTAGGCCGTTCTGGTTATTCGTTTCGAGCATCAGAACTGCGAAGATTCGGAGTTTCTCAAGCGTTTCTTACCTCAAAACTGCCATATCTCGCGAACGGATTGACCAATCCGCAAAGTTTCTGTTGCATCTGAAAGTAGAAACTCGCCCCATTACAACGGTATGAGTAGTTTTCCCCTAGGCCGTTCTAGTTATTCGTTTCGAGCATCAGAACTGCGAAAATTTGGAGTTTCCCAAGCGTTTCTTGCCTCAAAACTGCCATATCTCGCGAACGGATTGACCAATCCGCAAAGTTTCTGTTGCATCTGAATGTAGAAACTCGCCCCATTACAACGGTGTGAGTAGTTTTCCCCTAGACCGTTCTAGTTATTCGTTTCGAGCATCAGAACTGCGAAAATTTGGAGTTTCTCAAGCGTTTCTTACCTCAAAACTGCCATATCTCGCGAACGGATTGACCAATCCGCAAAATTTTTCTTGCATCTGAAAGTAGAAAGTCGCCCCATTACAACGGTATGAGTAGTTTTCCCCTAGGCCGTTCTAGTTATTCGTTTCGAGCATCAGAACTGCGAAAATTTGGAGTTTCTCAAGCGTTTCTTACCTCAAAACTGCCATATCTCGCGAACGGATTGACCAATCCGCAAAGTTTCTGTTGCATCTGAAGGTAGAAACTCGCCCCATTACAACGGTATGAGTAGTTTTCCCCTAGGCCGTTCTAGTTATTCGTTTCGAGCATCAGAACTGCGAAAATTTTGAGATTCTCAAGCGTTTCTTACCTCAAAACTGCCATATCTCGCGAACGGATTGACCAATCCGCAAAATTTCTCTTGCATCTGAAAGTAGAAACTCGCCCCATTACAACGGTATGAGCAGTTTTCCCCTAGGCCGTTCTAGTTATTCGTTTCGAGCATCAGAACTGCGAAAATTTGGAGTTTCTCAAGCGTTTCTTACCTCAAAACTGCCATATCTCGCGAACGGATTGGCCAATCCGCAAAATTTCTCTTGCATCTGAAAGTAGAAAGTCGCCCCATTACAACGGTATGAGTAGTTTTCCCCTAGGCCGTTCTAGTTATTCGTTTCGAGCATCAGAACTGCGAAAATTTGGAGTTTCTCAAGCGTTTCTTACCTCAAAACTGCCATATCTCGCGAACGGATTGACCAATCCGCAAAGTTTCTGTTGCATCTGAAAGTAGAAACTCGCCCCATTACAACGGTATGAGTAGTTTTCCCCTGGGCCGTTCTTGTTATTCGTTTCGAGCATCAGAACTGCGAAAATTTTGAGATTCTCAAGCGTTTCTTACCTCAAAACTGCCATATCTCGCGAACGGATTGACCAATCCGCAAAATTTCTCTTGCATCTGAAAGTGGAAACTCGCCCCATTACAACGGTATGAGTAGTTTTCCCCTAGGCAGTTCTAGTTATTCTTTTCGAGCATCAGAACTGCGAAAATTTGGAGTTTCTCAAGCGTTTCTTACCTCAAAACTGCCATATCTCGCGAACGGATTGACCAATCCGCAAAATTTTTCTTGCATCTGAAAGTAGAAAGTCGCCCCATTACAACGGTATGAGTAGTTTTCCCCTAGGCCGTTCTAGTTATTCGTTTCGAGCATCAGAACTGCGAAAATTTGGAGTTTCTCAAGCGTTTCTTACCTCAAAACTGCCATATCTCGCGAACGGATTGACCAATCCGCAAAATTTCTCTTGCATCTGAAAGTAGAAACTCGCCCCATTACAACGGTATGAGTAGTTTTCCCCTAGGCCGTTCTAGTTATTCGTTCCGAGCATCAGAACTGCGAAAATTTGGAGTTTCTCAAGCGTTTCTTACCTCAAAACTGCCATATCTCGCGAACGGATTGACCAATCCGCAAAATTTTTCTTGCATCTGAAAGTAGAAAGTCGCCCCATTACAACGGTATGAGTAGTTTTCCCCTAGGCCGTTCTAGTTATTCGTTTCGAGCATCAGAACTGCGAAAATTTGGAGTTTCTCAAGCGTTTCTTACCTCAAAACTGCCATATCTCGCGAACGGATTGACCAATCCGCAAAGTTTCTGTTGCATCTGAAAGTAGAAACTCGCCCCATTACAACGGTATGAGTAGTTTTCCCCTAGGCCGTTCTAGTTATTCGTTTCGAGCATCAGAACTGCAAAAATTTTGAGATTCTCAAGCGTTTCTTACCTCAAAACTGCCATATCTCGCGAACGGATTGACCAATCCGCAAAATTTCTCTTGCATCTGAAACTAGAAACTCGCCCCATTACAACGGTATGAGTAGTTTTCCCCTAGGCAGTTCTAGTTATTCGTTTCGAGCATCAGAACTGCGAAAATTTGGAGTTTCTCAAGCGTTTCTTACCTCAAAACTGCCATATCTCGCGAACGGATTGACCAATCCGCAAAGTTTCTGTTGCATCTGAAAGTAGAAACTCGCTCCATTACAACGGTATGAGTAGTTTTCCCCTAGGCCGTTCTAGTTATTCGTTTCGAGCATCAGAACTGCGAAAATTTGGAGTTTCCCAAGCGTTTCTTGCCTCAAAACTGCCATATCTCGCGAACGGATTGACCAATCCGCAAAGTTTCTGTTGCATCTGAATGTAGAAACTCGCCCCATTACAACGGTATGAGTAGTTTTCCCCTAGGCCGTTCTAGTTATTCGTTTCGAGCATCAGAACTGCGAAAATTTGGAGTTTCTCAAGCGTTTCTTACCTCAAAACTGCCATATCTCGCGAACGGATTGGCCAATCCGCAAAATTTCTCTTGCATCTGAAAGTAGAAAGTCGCCCCATTACAACGGTATGAGTAGTTTTCCCCTAGGCCGTTCTAGTTATTCGTTTCGAGCATCAGAACTGCGAAAATTTGGAGTTTCTCAAGCGTTTCTTACCTCAAAACTGCCATATCTCGCGAACGGATTGACCAATCCGCAAAGTTTCTGTTGCATCTGAAAGTAGAAACTCGCCCCATTACAACGGTATGAGTAGTTTTCCCCTAGGCCGTTCTTGTTATTCGTTTCGAGCATCAGAACTGCGAAAATTTTGAGATTCTCAAGCGTTTCGTACCTCAAAACTGCCATATCTCGCGAACGGATTGACCAATCCGCAAAATTTCTCTTGCATCTGAAAGTAGAAACTCGCCCCATTACAACGGTATGAGTAGTTTTCCCCTAGGCCGTTCTAGTTATTCGTTTCGAGCATCAGAACTGCGAAAATTTGGAGTTTCTCAAGCGTTTCTTACTTCAAAACTGCCATATCTCGCGAACGGATTGACCAATCCGCAAAATTTCTCTTGCATCTGAAAGTAGAAACTCGCCCCATTACAACGGTATGAGTAGTTTTCCCCTAGGCCGTTCTAGTTATTCGTTTCGAGCATCAGAACTGCGAAAATTTTGAGATTCTCAAGCGTTTCTTACCTCAAAACTGCCATATCTCGCGAACGGATTGACCAATCCGCAAAATTTCTCTTGCATCTGAAAGTAGAAACTCGCCCCATTACAACGGTATGAGTAGTTTTCCCCTAGGCAGTTCTAGTTATTCGTTTCGAGCATCAGAACTGCGAAAATTTGGAGTTTCTCAAGCGTTTCTTACCTCAAAACTGCCATATCTGGCGAACGGATTGACCAATCCGCAAAGTTTCTGTTGCATCTGAAAGTAGAAACTCGCTCCATTACAACGGTATGAGTAGTTTTCCCCCAGGCCGTTCTAGTTATTCGTTTCGAGCATCAGAACTGCGAAAATTTGGAGTTTCCCAAGCGTTTCTTGCCTCAAAACTGCCATATCTCGCGAACGGATGGACCAATCCGCAAAGTTTCTGTTGCATCTGAATGTAGAAACTCGCCCCATTACAACGGTATGAGTAGTTTTCCCCTAGGCCGTTCTAGTTATTCGTTTCGAGCATCAGAACTGCGAAAATTTGGAGTTTCTCAAGCGTTTCTTACTTCAAAACTGCCATATCTCGCGAACGGATTGACCAATCCGCAAAATTTCTCTTGCATCTGAAAGTAGAAACTCGCCCCATTACAACGGTATGAGTAATTTTCCCCTAGGCCGTTCTAGTTATTCGTTTCGAGCATCAGAACTGCGAAAATTTGGAGTTTCTCAAGCGTTTCTTACCTCAAAACTGCCATATCTCGCGAACGGATTGACCAATCCGCAAAATTTTTCTTGCATCTGAAAGTAGAAAGTCGCCCCATTACAACGGTATGAGTAGTTTTCCCCTAGGCCGTTCTAGTTATTCGTTTCGAGCATCAGAACTGCGAAAATTTGGAGTTTCTCAAGCGTTTCTTACCTCAAAACTGCCATATCTCGCGAACGGATTGACCAATCCGCAAAGTTTCTGTTGCATCTGAAGGTAGAAACTCGCCCCATTACAACGGTATGAGTAGTTTTCCCCTAGGCCGTTCTAGTTATTCGTTTCGAGCATCAGAACTGCGAAAATTTTGAGATTCTCAAGCGTTTCTTACCTCAAAACTGCCATATCTCGCGAACGGATTGACCAATCCGCAAAATTTCTCTTGCATCTGAAAGTAGAAACTCGCCCCATTACAACGGTATGAGTAGTTTTCCCCTAGGCCGTTCTAGTTATTCGTTTCGAGCATCAGAACTGCGAAAATTTTGAGATTCTCAAGCGTTTCTTACATCAAAACTGCCATATCTCGCGAACGGATTGACCAATCCGCAAAATTTCTCTTGCATCTGAAACTAGAAACTCGCCCCATTACAACGGTATGAGTAGTTTTCCCCTAGGCAGTTCTAGTTATTCGTTTCGAGCATCAGAACTGCGAAAATTTGGAGTTTCTCAAGCGTTTCTTACCTCAAAACTGCCATATCTCGCGAACGGATTGACCAATCCGCAAAGTTTCTGTTGCATCTGAAAGTAGAAACTCGCTCCATTACAACGGTATGAGTAGTTTTCCCCTAGGCCGTTCTAGTTATTCGTTTCGAGCATCAGAACTGCGAAAATTTGGAGTTTCCCAAGCGTTTCTTGCCTCAAAACTGCCATATCTCGCGAACGGATTGACCAATCCGCAAAGTTCCTGTTGCATCTGAATGTAGAAACTCGCCCCATTACAACGGTATGAGTAGTTTTCCCCTAGGCCGTTCTAGTTATTCGTTTCGAGCATCAGAACTGCGAAAATTTGGAGTTTCTCAAGCGTTTCTTACTTCAAAACTGCCATATCTCGCGTACGGATTGACCAATCCGCAAAATTTCTCTTGCATCTGAAAGTAGTAACTCGCCCCATTACAACGGTATGAGTAGTTTTCCCCTAGGCCGTTCTAGTTATTCGTTTCGAGCATCAGAACTGCGAAAATTTGTAGTTTCTCAAGCGTTTCTTACCTCAATACAGCCATATCTCGCGAACGGATTGACCAATCCGCAAAGTTTCTGTTGTATCTGAAAGTAGAAACTCGCCCCATTACAACGGTATGAGTTGTTTCCCCCTAGGCCGTTCTAGTTATTCGTTTCGAGCATCAGAACTGCGAAAATTTGGAGTTTCTCAAGCGTTTCTTACCTCAAAACTGCCATATCTCGCGAACGGATTGACCAATCCGCAAAATTTCTCTTGCATCTGAAAGTAGAAACTCGCCCCATTACAACGGTATGAGTAGTTTTCCCCTAGGGCGTTCTAGTTATTCGTTTCGAGCATCAGAACTGCGAAGATTTGGAGTTTCTCAAGCGTTTCTTACCTCAAAACTGCCATATCTCGCGAACGGATTGACCAATCCGCAAAGTTTCTGTTGCATCTGAAAGTAGAAACTCGCCCCATTACAACGGTATGAGTAGTTTTCCCCTAGGCCGTTCTAGTTATTCGTTCCGAGCATCAGAACTGCGAAAATTTGAAGTTTCTCAAGCGTTTCTTACCTCAAAACTGCCATATCTCGCGAACGGATTGGCCAATCCGCAAAATTTCTCTTGCATCTGAAAGTAGAAACTCGCCCCATTACAACGGTATGAGTAATTTTCCCCTAGGCCGTTCTACTTATTCGTTTCGAGCATCAGAACTGCGAAAATTTGGAGTTTCTCAAGCGATTCTTACCTCAAAACTGCCATATCTCGCGAACGGATTGACCAATCCGCAAAATTTTTCTTGCATCTGAAAGTAGAAAGCCGCCCCATTACAACGGTATGAGTAGTTTTCCCCTAGGCCGTTCTAGTTATTCGTTTCGAGCATCAGAACTGCGAAAATTTGGAGTTTCTCAAGAGTTTCTTACCTCAAAACTGCCATATCTCGCGAACGGATTGACCAATCCGCAAAATTTCTCTTGCATCTGAAAGTAGAAACTCGCCCCATTACAACGGTATGAGTAGTTTTCCCCTAGGCCGTTCTAGTTATTCGTTTCGAGCATCAGAACTGCGTAAATTTGTAGTTTCTCAAGCGTTTCTTACCTCAATACAGCCATATCTCGCGAACGGATTGACCACTCCGCAAAGTTTCTGTTGCATCTGAAAGTAGAAACTCGCCCCATTACAACGGTATGAGTTGTTTCCCCCTAGGCCGTTCTAGTTATTCGTTTCGAGCATCAGAACTGCGAAAATTTGGAGTTTCTCAAGCGTTTCTTACCTCAAAACTGCCATATCTCGCGAACGGATTGACCAATCCGCAAAATTTCTCTTGCATCTGAAAGTAGAAACTGGCCCCATTACAACGGTATGAGTAGTTTTCCCCTAGGGCGTTCTAGTTATTCGTTTCGAGTATCAGAACTGCGAAGATTTGGAGTTTCTCAAGCGTTTCTTACCTCAAAACTGCCATATCTCGCGAACGGATTGACCAATCCGCAAAGTTTCTGTTGCATCTGAAAGTAGAAACTCGCCCCATTACAACGGTATGAGTAGTTTTCCCCTAGGCCGTTCTAGTTATTCGTTTCGGGCATCAGAACTGCGAAAATTTGGAGTTTCTCAAGCGTTTCTTACCTCAAAACTGCCATATCTCGCGAACGGATTGACCAATCCGCAAAATTTCTCTTGCATCTGAAAGTAGAAACTCGCCCCATTACAACGGTATGAGTAGTTTTCCCCTAGGCAGTTCTAGTTATTCGTTTCGAGCATCAGAACTGCGAAAATTTGGAGTTTCTCAAGCGTTTCTTACCTCAAAACTGCCATATCTCGCGAACGGATTGACCAATCCGCAAAGTTTCTGTTGCATCTGAAAGTAGAAACTCGCTCCATTACAACGGTATGAGTAGTTTTCCCCTAGGCCGTTCTAGTTATTCGTTTCGAGCATCAGAACTGCGAAAATTTGGAGTTTCCCAAGCGTTTCTTGCCTCAAAACTGCCATATCTCGCGAACGGATTGACCAATCCGCAAAGTTTCTGTTGCATCTGAATGTAGAAACTCGCCCCATTACAACGGTATGAGTAGTTTTCCCCTAGGCCGTTCTAGTTATTCGTTTCGAGCATCAGAACTGCGAAAATTTGGAGTTTCTCAAGCGTTTCTTACTTCAGAACTGCCATATCTCGCGAACGGATTGACCAATCCTCAAAATTTCTCTTGCATCTGAAAGTAGAAACTCGACCCATTACAACGGTATGAGCAGTTTTCCCCTAGGCCGTTCTAGTTATTCGTTTCGAGCATCAGAACTGCGAAAATTTGGAGTTTCTCAAGCGTTTCTTACCTCAAAACTGCCATATCTCGCGAACGGATTGACCAATCCGCAAAATTTCTCTTGCATCTGAAAGTAGAAACTCGCCCCATTACAACGGTATGAGTAGTTTTCCCCTAGGCCGTTCTAGTTATTCGTTTCGAGCATCAGAACTGCGAAAATTTGTAGTTTCTCAAGCGTTTCTTACCTCAATACAGCCATATCTCGCGAACTGATTGACCAATCCGCAAAGTTTCTGTTGTATCTGAAAGTAGAAACTCGCCCCATTACAACGGTATGAGTTGTTTCCCCCTAGGCCGTTCTAGTTATTCGTTTCGAGCATCAGAACTGCGAAAATTTGGAGTTTCTCAAGCGTTTCTTACCTCAAAACTGCCATATCTCGCGAACGGATTGACCAATCCGCAAAATTTCTCTTGCATCTGAAAGTAGAAACTCGCCCCATTACAACGGTATGAGTAGTTTTCCCCTAGGGCGTTCTAGTTATTCGTTTCTAGCATCAGAACTGCGAGGATTTGGAGTTCTCAAGCGTTTCTTACCTCAAAACTGCCATATCTCGCGAACGGATTGACCAATCCGCAAAGTTTCTGTTGCATCTGAAAGTAGAAACTCGCCCCATTACAACGGTATGAGTAGTTTTCCCCTAGGCCGTTCTAGTTATTCGTTTCGAGCATCAGAACTGCGAAAATTTGGAGTTTCTCAAGCGTTTCTTACCTCAAAACTGCCATATCTCGCGAACGGATTGGCCAATCCGCAAAATTTCTCTTGCATCTGAAAGTAGAAACTCGCCCCATTACAACAGTATGAGTAATTTTCCCCTAGGCCGTTCTAGTTATTCGTTTCGAGCATCAGAACTGCGAAAATTTGGAGTTTCTCAAGCGTTTCTTACCTCAAAACTGCCATATCTCGCGAACGGATTGACCAATCCGCAAAATTTTTCTTGCATCTGAAAGTAGAAAGCCGCCCCATTACAACGGTATGAGTAGTTTTCCCCTAGGCCGTTCTAGTTATTCGTTCCGAGCATCAGAACTGCGAAAATTTGGAGTTTCTCAAGCGTTTCTTACCTCAAAACTGCCATATCTCGCGAACGGATTGACCAAACCGCAAAATTTCTCTTGCATCTGAAAGTAGAAACTCGCCCCATTACAACGGTATGAGTAGTTTTCCCCTAGGCCGTTCTAGTTATTCGTTTCGAGCATCAGAACTGCGAAAATTTGGAGTTTCTCAAGCGTTTCTTACCTCAAAACTGCCATATCTCGCGAACGGATTGGCCAATCCGCAAAATTTCTCTTGCATCTGAAAGTAGAAACTCGCCCCATTACAACGGTATGAGTAATTTTCCCCTAGGCCGTTCTATTTATTCGTTTCGAGCATCAGAACTGCGAAAATTTGGAGTTTCTCAAGCGTTTCTTACCTCAAAACTGCCATATCTCGCGAACGGATTGACCAATCCGCAAAATTTTTCTTGCATCTGAAAGTAGAAAGTCGCCCCATTACAACGGTATGAGTAGTTTTCCCCTAGGCCGTTCTAGTTATTCGTTTCGAGCATCAGAACTGCGAAAATTTGGAGTTTCTCAAGCGTTTCTTACCTCAAAACTGCCATATCTCGCGAACGGATTGACCAATCCGCAAAATTTCTCTTGCATCTGAAAGTAGAAACTCGCCCCATTACAACGGTATGAGTAGTTTTCCCCTAGGCCGTTCTAGTTATTCGTTTCGAGCATCAGAACTGCGAAAATTTGTAGTTTCTCAAGCGTTTCTTACCTCAATACAGCCATATCTCGCGAACGGATTGACCAATTCGCAAAGTTTCTGTTGCATCTGAAAGTAGAAGCTCGCCCCATTACAACGGTATGAGTTGTTTCCCCCTAGGCCGTTCTAGTTATTCGTTTCGAGCATCAGAACTGCGAAAATTTGGAGTTTCTCAAGCGTTTCTTACCTCAAAGCTGCCATATCTCGCGAACGGATTGACCAATCCGCAAAATTTCTCTTGCATCTGAAAGTAGAAACTCGCCCCATTACAACGGTATGAGTAGCTTTCCCCTAGGGCGTTCTAGTTATTCGTTTCGAGTATCAGAACTGCGAAGATTTGGAGTTTCTCAAGCGTTTCTTACCTCAAAACTGCCATATCTCGCGAACGGATTGACCAATCCGCAAAGTTTCTGTTGCATCTGAAAGTAGAAACTCGCCCCATTACAACGGTATGAGTAGTTTTCCCCTAGGCCGTTCTAGTTATTCGTTTCGGGCATCGGAACTGCGAAAATTTGGAGTTTCTCAAGCGTTTCTTACCTCAAAACTGCCATATCTCGCGAACGGATTGACCAATCCGCAAAATTTCTCTTGCATCTGAAAGTAGAAACTCGCCCCATTACAACGGTATGAGTAGTTTTCCCCTAGGCCGTTCTAGTTATTCGTTCCGAGCATCAGAACTGCGAAAATTTGGAGTTTCTCAAGCGTTTCTTACCTCAAAACTGCCATATCTCGCGAACGGATTGACCAAACCGCAAAATTTCTCTTGCATCTGAAAGTAGAAACTCGCCCCATTACAACGGTATGAGTAGTTTTCCCCTAGGCCGTTCTAGTTATTCGTTTCGAGCATCAGAGCTGCGAAAATTTGGAGTTTCTCAAGCGTTTCTTACCTCAAAACTGCCACATCTCGTGAACGGATTGACCAATCCGCAAAGTTTCTGTTGCATCTGAAAGTAGAAACTCGCCCCATTACAACGGTATGAGTAGTTTTCCCCTAGGCCGTTCTAGTTATTCGTTTCGAGCATCAGAACTGCGAAAATTTGGAGTTTCTCAAGCGTTTCTTACCTCAAAACTTCCATATCTCGCGAACGGATTGACCAATCCGCAAAGTTTCTGTTGCATCTGAAAGTAGAAACTCGCCCCATTACAACGGTATGAGTAGTTTTCCCCTAGGCCGTTCTTGTTATTCGTTTCGAGCATCAGAACTGCGAAAATTTTGAGATTCTCAAGCGTTTCTTACCTCAAAACTGCCATATCTCGCGAACGGATTGACCAATCCGCAAAATTTCTCTTGCATCTGAAAGTAGAAACTCGCCCCATTACAACGGTATAAGTAGTTTTCCCCTAGGCAGTTCTAGTTATTCGTTTCGAGCATCAGAACTGCGAAAATTTGGAGTTTCTCAAGCGTTTCTTACCTCAAAACTGCCATATCTCGCGAACGGATTGACCAATCCGCAAAATTTCTCTTGCATCTGAAAGTAGAAACTCGCCCCATTACAACGGTATGAGTAGTTTTCCCCTAGGCAGTTCTAGTTATTCGTTTCGAGCATCAGAACTGCGAAAATTTGGAGTTTCTCAAGCGTTTCTTACCTCAAAACTGCCATATCTCGCGAACGGATTGACCAATCCGCAAAATTTCTCTTGCATCTGAAAGTAGAAACTCGCCCCATTACAACGGTATGAGTAGTTTTCCCCTAGGGCGTTCTAGTTATTCGTTTCTAGCATCAGAACTGCGAGGATTTGGAGTTCTCAAGCGTTTCTTACCTCAAAACTGCCATATCTCGCGAACGGATTGACCAATCCGCAAAGTTTCTGTTGCATCTGAAAGTAGAAACTCGCCCCATTACAACGGTATGAGTAGTTTTCCCCTAGGCCGTTCTAGTTATTCGTTTCGAGCATCAGAACTGCGAAAATTTGGAGTTTCTCAAGCGTTTCTTACCTCAAAACTGCCATATCTCGCGAACGGATTGGCCAATCCGCAAAATTTCTCTTGCATCTGAAAGTAGAAACTCGCCCCATTACAACAGTATGAGTAATTTTCCCCTAGGCCGTTCTAGTTATTCGTTTCGAGCATCAGAACTGCGAAAATTTGGAGTTTCTCAAGCGTTTCTTACCTCAAAACTGCCATATCTCGCGAACGGATTGACCAATCCGCAAAATTTTTCTTGCATCTGAAAGTAGAAAGCCGCCCCATTACAACGGTATGAGTAGTTTTCCCCTAGGCCGTTCTAGTTATTCGTTCCGAGTATCAGAACTGCGAAGATTTGGAGTTTCTCAAGCGTTTCTTACCTCAAAACTGCCATATCTCGCGAACGGATTGACCAATCCGCAAAGTTTCTGTTGCATCTGAAAGTAGAAACTCGCCCCATTACAACGGTATGAGTAGTTTTCCCCTAGGCCGTTCTAGTTATTCGTTTCGGGCATCGGAACTGCGAAAATTTGGAGTTTCTCAAGCGTTTCTTACCTCAAAACTGCCATATCTCGCGAACGGATTGACCAATCCGCAAAATTTCTCTTGCATCTGAAAGTAGAAACTCGCCCCATTACAACGGTATGAGTAGTTTTCCCCTAGGCCGTTCTAGTTATTCGTTCCGAGCATCAGAACTGCGAAAATTTGGAGTTTCTCAAGCGTTTCTTACCTCAAAACTGCCATATCTCGCGAACGGATTGACCAAACCGCAAAATTTCTCTTGCATCTGAAAGTAGAAACTCGCCCCATTACAACGGTATGAGTAGTTTTCCCCTAGGCCGTTCTAGTTATTCGTTTCGAGCATCAGAGCTGCGAAAATTTGGAGTTTCTCAAGCGTTTCTTACCTCAAAACTGCCACATCTCGTGAACGGATTGACCAATCCGCAAAGTTTCTGTTGCATCTGAAAGTAGAAACTCGCCCCATTACAACGGTATGAGTAGTTTTCCCCTAGGCCGTTCTAGTTATTCGTTTCGAGCATCAGAACTGCGAAAATTTGGAGTTTCTCAAGCGTTTCTTACCTCAAAACTTCCATATCTCGCGAACGGATTGACCAATCCGCAAAGTTTCTGTTGCATCTGAAAGTAGAAACTCGCCCCATTACAACGGTATGAGTAGTTTTCCCCTAGGCCGTTCTTGTTATTCGTTTCGAGCATCAGAACTGCGAAAATTTTGAGATTCTCAAGCGTTTCTTACCTCAAAACTGCCATATCTCGCGAACGGATTGACCAATCCGCAAAATTTCTCTTGCATCTGAAAGTAGAAACTCGCCCCATTACAACGGTATAAGTAGTTTTCCCCTAGGCAGTTCTAGTTATTCGTTTCGAGCATCAGAACTGCGAAAATTTGGAGTTTCTCAAGCGTTTCTTACCTCAAAACTGCCATATCTCGCGAACGGATTGACCAATCCGCAAAATTTCTCTTGCATCTGAAAGTAGAAACTCGCCCCATTACAACGGTATGAGTAGTTTTCCCCTAGGCAGTTCTAGTTATTCGTTTCGAGCATCAGAACTGCGAAAATTTGGAGTTTCTCAAGCGTTTCTTACCTCAAAACTGCCATATCTCGCGAACGGATTGACCAATCCGCAAAATTTCTCTTGCATCTGAAAGTAGAAACTCGCCCCATTACAACGGTATGAGTAGTTTTCCCCTAGGGCGTTCTAGTTATTCGTTTCTAGCATCAGAACTGCGAGGATTTGGAGTTCTCAAGCGTTTCTTACCTCAAAACTGCCATATCTCGCGAACGGATTGACCAATCCGCAAAGTTTCTGTTGCATCTGAAAGTAGAAACTCGCCCCATTACAACGGTATGAGTAGTTTTCCCCTAGGCCGTTCTAGTTATTCGTTTCGAGCATCAGAACTGCGAAAATTTGGAGTTTCTCAAGCGTTTCTTACCTCAAAACTGCCATATCTCGCGAACGGATTGACCAATCCGCAAAATTTTTCTTGCATCTGAAAGTAGAAAGCCGCCCCATTACAACGGTATGAGTAGTTTTCCCCTAGGCCGTTCTAGTTATTCGTTCCGAGCATCAGAACTGCGAAAATTTGGAGTTTCTCAAGCGTTTCTTACCTCAAAACTGCCATATCTCGCGAACGGATTGACCAAACCGCAAAATTTCTCTTGCATCTGAAAGTAGAAACTCGCCCCATTACAACGGTATGAGTAGTTTTCCCCTAGGCCGTTCTAGTTATTCGTTTCGAGCATCAGAACTGCGAAAATTTGGAGTTTCTCAAGCGTTTCTTACCTCAAAACTGCCATATCTCGCGAACGGATTGGCCAATCCGCAAAATTTCTCTTGCATCTGAAAGTAGAAACTCGCCCCATTACAACGGTATGAGTAATTTTCCCCTAGGCCGTTCTAGTTATTCGTTTCGAGCATCAGAACTGCGAAAATTTGGAGTTTCTCAAGCGTTTCTTACCTCAAAACTGCCATATCTCGCGAACGGATTGACCAATCCGCAAAATTTTTCTTGCATCTGAAAGTAGAAAGTCGCCCCATTACAACGGTATGAGTAGTTTTCCCCTAGGCCGTTCTAGTTATTCGTTTCGAGCATCAGAACTGCGAAAATTTGGAGTTTCTCAAGCGTTTCTTACCTCAAAACTGCCATATCTCGCGAACGGATTGACCAATCCGCAAAATTTCTCTTGCATCTGAAAGTAGAAACTCGCCCCATTACAACGGTATGAGTAGTTTTCCCCTAGGCCGTTCTAGTTATTCGTTTCGAGCATCAGAACTGCGAAAATTTGGAGTTTCTCAAGCGTTTCTTACCTCAAAACTTCCATATCTCGCGAACGGATTGACCAATCCGCAAAGTTTCTGTTGCATCTGAAAGTAGAAACTCGCCCCATTACAACGGTATGAGTAGTTTTCCCCTAGGCCGTTCTTGTTATTCGTTTCGAGCATCAGAACTGCGAAAATTTTGAGATTCTCAAGCGTTTCTTACCTCAAAACTGCCATATCTCGCGAACGGATTGACCAATCCGCAAAATTTCTCTTGCATCTGAAAGTAGAAACTCGCCCCATTACAACGGTATAAGTAGTTTTCCCCTAGGCAGTTCTAGTTATTCGTTTCGAGCATCAGAACTGCGAAAATTTGGAGTTTCTCAAGCGTTTCTTACCTCAAAACTGCCATATCTCGCGAACGGATTGACCAATCCGCAAAATTTCTCTTGCATCTGAAAGTAGAAACTCGCCCCATTACAACGGTATGAGTAGTTTTCCCCTAGGCCGTTCTAGTTATTCGTTCCGAGCATCAGAACTGCGAAAATTTGGAGTTTCTCAAGCGTTTCTTACCTCAAAACTGCCATATCTCGCGAACGGATTGACCAAACCGCAAAATTTCTCTTGCATCTGAAAGTAGAAACTCGCCCCATTACAACGGTATGAGTAGTTTTCCCCTAGGCCGTTCTAGTTATTCGTTTCGAGCATCAGAGCTGCGAAAATTTGGAGTTTCTCAAGCGTTTCTTACCTCAAAACTGCCACATCTCGTGAACGGATTGACCAATCCGCAAAGTTTCTGTTGCATCTGAAAGTAGAAACTCGCCCCATTACAACGGTATGAGTAGTTTTCCCCTAGGCCGTTCTAGTTATTCGTTTCGAGCATCAGAACTGCGAAAATTTGGAGTTTCTCAAGCGTTTCTTACCTCAAAACTTCCATATCTCGCGAACGGATTGACCAATCCGCAAAGTTTCTGTTGCATCTGAAAGTAGAAACTCGCCCCATTACAACGGTATGAGTAGTTTTCCCCTAGGCCGTTCTTGTTATTCGTTTCGAGCATCAGAACTGCGAAAATTTTGAGATTCTCAAGCGTTTCTTACCTCAAAACTGCCATATCTCGCGAACGGATTGACCAATCCGCAAAATTTCTCTTGCATCTGAAAGTAGAAACTCGCCCCATTACAACGGTATAAGTAGTTTTCCCCTAGGCAGTTCTAGTTATTCGTTTCGAGCATCAGAACTGCGAAAATTTGGAGTTTCTCAAGCGTTTCTTACCTCAAAACTGCCATATCTCGCGAACGGATTGACCAATCCGCAAAATTTCTCTTGCATCTGAAAGTAGAAACTCGCCCCATTACAACGGTATGAGTAGTTTTCCCCTAGGCAGTTCTAGTTATTCGTTTCGAGCATCAGAACTGCGAAAATTTGGAGTTTCTCAAGCGTTTCTTACCTCAAAACTGCCATATCTCGCGAACGGATTGACCAATCCGCAAAATTTCTCTTGCATCTGAAAGTAGAAACTCGCCCCATTACAACGGTATGAGTAGTTTTCCCCTAGGGCGTTCTAGTTATTCGTTTCTAGCATCAGAACTGCGAGGATTTGGAGTTCTCAAGCGTTTCTTACCTCAAAACTGCCATATCTCGCGAACGGATTGACCAATCCGCAAAGTTTCTGTTGCATCTGAAAGTAGAAACTCGCCCCATTACAACGGTATGAGTAGTTTTCCCCTAGGCCGTTCTAGTTATTCGTTTCGAGCATCAGAACTGCGAAAATTTGGAGTTTCTCAAGCGTTTCTTACCTCAAAACTGCCATATCTCGCGAACGGATTGACCAATCCGCAAAATTTTTCTTGCATCTGAAAGTAGAAAGCCGCCCCATTACAACGGTATGAGTAGTTTTCCCCTAGGCCGTTCTAGTTATTCGTTCCGAGCATCAGAACTGCGAAAATTTGGAGTTTCTCAAGCGTTTCTTACCTCAAAACTGCCATATCTCGCGAACGGATTGACCAAACCGCAAAATTTCTCTTGCATCTGAAAGTAGAAACTCGCCCCATTACAACGGTATGAGTAGTTTTCCCCTAGGCCGTTCTAGTTATTCGTTTCGAGCATCAGAACTGCGAAAATTTGGAGTTTCTCAAGCGTTTCTTACCTCAAAACTGCCATATCTCGCGAACGGATTGGCCAATCCGCAAAATTTCTCTTGCATCTGAAAGTAGAAACTCGCCCCATTACAACGGTATGAGTAATTTTCCCCTAGGCCGTTCTAGTTATTCGTTTCGAGCATCAGAACTGCGAAAATTTGGAGTTTCTCAAGCGTTTCTTACCTCAAAACTGCCATATCTCGCGAACGGATTGACCAATCCGCAAAATTTTTCTTGCATCTGAAAGTAGAAAGTCGCCCCATTACAACGGTATGAGTAGTTTTCCCCTAGGCCGTTCTAGTTATTCGTTTCGAGCATCAGAACTGCGAAAATTTGGAGTTTCTCAAGCGTTTCTTACCTCAAAACTGCCATATCTCGCGAACGGATTGACCAATCCGCAAAATTTCTCTTGCATCTGAAAGTAGAAACTCGCCCCATTACAACGGTATGAGTAGTTTTCCCCTAGGCCGTTCTAGTTATTCGTTTCGAGCATCAGAACTGCGAAAATTTGGAGTTTCTCAAGCGTTTCTTACCTCAAAACTTCCATATCTCGCGAACGGATTGACCAATCCGCAAAGTTTCTGTTGCATCTGAAAGTAGAAACTCGCCCCATTACAACGGTATGAGTAGTTTTCCCCTAGGCCGTTCTTGTTATTCGTTTCGAGCATCAGAACTGCGAAAATTTTGAGATTCTCAAGCGTTTCTTACCTCAAAACTGCCATATCTCGCGAACGGATTGACCAATCCGCAAAATTTCTCTTGCATCTGAAAGTAGAAACTCGCCCCATTACAACGGTATAAGTAGTTTTCCCCTAGGCAGTTCTAGTTATTCGTTTCGAGCATCAGAACTGCGAAAATTTGGAGTTTCTCAAGCGTTTCTTACCTCAAAACTGCCATATCTCGCGAACGGATTGACCAATCCGCAAAATTTCTCTTGCATCTGAAAGTAGAAACTCGCCCCATTACAACGGTATGAGTAGTTTTCCCCTAGGCAGTTCTAGTTATTCGTTTCGAGCATCAGAACTGCGAAAATTTGGAGTTTCTCAAGCGTTTCTTACCTCAAAACTGCCATATCTCGCGAACGGATTGACCAATCCGCAAAATTTCTCTTGCATCTGAAAGTAGAAACTCGCCCCATTACAACGGTATGAGTAGTTTTCCCCTAGGGCGTTCTAGTTATTCGTTTCTAGCATCAGAACTGCGAGGATTTGGAGTTCTCAAGCGTTTCTTACCTCAAAACTGCCATATCTCGCGAACGGATTGACCAATCCGCAAAGTTTCTGTTGCATCTGAAAGTAGAAACTCGCCCCATTACAACGGTATGAGTAGTTTTCCCCTAGGCCGTTCTAGTTATTCGTTTCGAGCATCAGAACTGCGAAAATTTGGAGTTTCTCAAGCGTTTCTTACCTCAAAACTGCCATATCTCGCGAACGGATTGGCCAATCCGCAAAATTTCTCTTGCATCTGAAAGTAGAAACTCGCCCCATTACAACAGTATGAGTAATTTTCCCCTAGGCCGTTCTAGTTATTCGTTTCGAGCATCAGAACTGCGAAAATTTGGAGTTTCTCAAGCGTTTCTTACCTCAAAACTGCCATATCTCGCGAACGGATTGACCAATCCGCAAAATTTTTCTTGCATCTGAAAGTAGAAAGCCGCCCCATTACAACGGTATGAGTAGTTTTCCCCTAGGCCGTTCTAGTTATTCGTTCCGAGCATCAGAACTGCGAAAATTTGGAGTTTCTCAAGCGTTTCTTACCTCAAAACTGCCATATCTCGCGAACGGATTGACCAAACCGCAAAATTTCTCTTGCATCTGAAAGTAGAAACTCGCCCCATTACAACGGTATGAGTAGTTTTCCCCTAGGCCGTTCTAGTTATTCGTTTCGAGCATCAGAACTGCGAAAATTTGGAGTTTCTCAAGCGTTTCTTACCTCAAAACTGCCATATCTCGCGAACGGATTGGCCAATCCGCAAAATTTCTCTTGCATCTGAAAGTAGAAACTCGCCCCATTACAACGGTATGAGTAATTTTCCCCTAGGCCGTTCTAGTTATTCGTTTCGAGCATCAGAACTGCGAAAATTTGGAGTTTCTCAAGCGTTTCTTACCTCAAAACTGCCATATCTCGCGAACGGATTGACCAATCCGCAAAATTTTTCTTGCATCTGAAAGTAGAAAGTCGCCCCATTACAACGGTATGAGTAGTTTTCCCCTAGGCCGTTCTAGTTATTCGTTTCGAGCATCAGAACTGCGAAAATTTGGAGTTTCTCAAGCGTTTCTTACCTCAAAACTGCCATATCTCGCGAACGGATTGACCAATCCGCAAAATTTCTCTTGCATCTGAAAGTAGAAACTCGCCCCATTACAACGGTATGAGTAGTTTTCCCCTAGGCCGTTCTAGTTATTCGTTTCGAGCATCAGAACTGCGAAAATTTGTAGTTTCTCAAGCGTTTCTTACCTCAATACAGCCATATCTCGCGAACGGATTGACCAATTCGCAAAGTTTCTGTTGCATCTGAAAGTAGAAGCTCGCCCCATTACAACGGTATGAGTTGTTTCCCCCTAGGCCGTTCTAGTTATTCGTTTCGAGCATCAGAACTGCGAAAATTTGGAGTTTCTCAAGCGTTTCTTACCTCAAAGCTGCCATATCTCGCGAACGGATTGACCAATCCGCAAAATTTCTCTTGCATCTGAAAGTAGAAACTCGCCCCATTACAACGGTATGAGTAGTTTTCCCCTAGGGCGTTCTAGTTATTCGTTTCGAGTATCAGAACTGCGAAGATTTGGAGTTTCTCAAGCGTTTCTTACCTCAAAACTGCCATATCTCGCGAACGGATTGACCAATCCGCAAAGTTTCTGTTGCATCTGAAAGTAGAAACTCGCCCCATTACAACGGTATGAGTAGTTTTCCCCTAGGCCGTTCTAGTTATTCGTTTCGGGCATCGGAACTGCGAAAATTTGGAGTTTCTCAAGCGTTTCTTACCTCAAAACTGCCATATCTCGCGAACGGATTGACCAATCCGCAAAATTTCTCTTGCATCTGAAAGTAGAAACTCGCCCCATTACAACGGTATGAGTAGTTTTCCCCTAGGCCGTTCTAGTTATTCGTTCCGAGCATCAGAACTGCGAAAATTTGGAGTTTCTCAAGCGTTTCTTACCTCAAAACTGCCATATCTCGCGAACGGATTGACCAAACCGCAAAATTTCTCTTGCATCTGAAAGTAGAAACTCGCCCCATTACAACGGTATGAGTAGTTTTCCCCTAGGCCGTTCTAGTTATTCGTTTCGAGCATCAGAACTGCGAAGATTTGGAGTTTCTCAAGCGTTTCTTACCTCAAAACTGCCATATCTCGCGAACGGATTGATCAATCCGCAAAATTTCTGTTGCATCTGAAAGTAGAAACTCGCCCCATTACAACGGTATGAGCAGTTTTCCCCTAGGCCGTTCTGGTTATTCGTTTCGAGCATCAGAACTGCGAAGATTCGGAGTTTCTCAAGCGTTTCTTACCTCAAAACTGCCATATCTCGCGAACGGATTGACCAATCCGCAAAGTTTCTGTTGCATCTGAAAGTAGAAACTCGCCCCATTACAACGGTATGAGTAGTTTTCCCCTAGGCCGTTCTAGTTATTCGTTTCGAGCATCAGAACTGCGAAAATTTGGAGTTTCTCAAGCGTTTCTTACCTCAAAACTGCCATATCTCGCGAACGGATTGACCAATCCGCAAAATTTCTCTTGCATCTGAAAGTAGAAACTCGCCCCATTACAACGGTATGAGTAGTTTTCCCCTAGGGCGTTCTAGTTATTCGTTTCTAGCATCAGAACTGCGAGGATTTGGAGTTCTCAAGCGTTTCTTACCTCAAAACTGCCATATCTCGCGAACGGATTGACCAATCCGCAAAGTTTCTGTTGCATCTGAAAGTAGAAACTCGCCCCATTACAACGGTATGAGTAGTTTTCCCCTAGGCCGTTCTAGTTATTCGTTTCGAGCATCAGAACTGCGAAAATTTGGAGTTTCTCAAGCGTTTCTTACCTCAAAACTGCCATATCTCGCGAACGGATTGGCCAATCCGCAAAATTTCTCTTGCATCTGAAAGTAGAAACTCGCCCCATTACAACAGTATGAGTAATTTTCCCCTAGGCCGTTCTAGTTATTCGTTTCGAGCATCAGAACTGCGAAAATTTGGAGTTTCTCAAGCGTTTCTTACCTCAAAACTGCCATATCTCGCGAACGGATTGACCAATCCGCAAAATTTTTCTTGCATCTGAAAGTAGAAAGCCGCCCCATTACAACGGTATGAGTAGTTTTCCCCTAGGCCGTTCTAGTTATTCGTTCCGAGCATCAGAACTGCGAAAATTTGGAGTTTCTCAAGCGTTTCTTACCTCAAAACTGCCATATCTCGCGAACGGATTGACCAAACCGCAAAATTTCTCTTGCATCTGAAAGTAGAAACTCGCCCCATTACAACGGTATGAGTAGTTTTCCCCTAGGCCGTTCTAGTTATTCGTTTCGAGCATCAGAACTGCGAAAATTTGGAGTTTCTCAAGCGTTTCTTACCTCAAAACTGCCATATCTCGCGAACGGATTGGCCAATCCGCAAAATTTCTCTTGCATCTGAAAGTAGAAACTCGCCCCATTACAACGGTATGAGTAATTTTCCCCTAGGCCGTTCTAGTTATTCGTTTCGAGCATCAGAACTGCGAAAATTTGGAGTTTCTCAAGCGTTTCTTACCTCAAAACTGCCATATCTCGCGAACGGATTGACCAATCCGCAAAATTTTTCTTGCATCTGAAAGTAGAAAGTCGCCCCATTACAACGGTATGAGTAGTTTTCCCCTAGGCCGTTCTAGTTATTCGTTTCGAGCATCAGAACTGCGAAAATTTGGAGTTTCTCAAGCGTTTCTTACCTCAAAACTGCCATATCTCGCGAACGGATTGACCAATCCGCAAAATTTCTCTTGCATCTGAAAGTAGAAACTCGCCCCATTACAACGGTATGAGTAGTTTTCCCCTAGGCCGTTCTAGTTATTCGTTTCGAGCATCAGAACTGCGAAAATTTGTAGTTTCTCAAGCGTTTCTTACCTCAATACAGCCATATCTCGCGAACGGATTGACCAATTCGCAAAGTTTCTGTTGCATCTGAAAGTAGAAGCTCGCCCCATTACAACGGTATGAGTTGTTTCCCCCTAGGCCGTTCTAGTTATTCGTTTCGAGCATCAGAACTGCGAAAATTTGGAGTTTCTCAAGCGTTTCTTACCTCAAAGCTGCCATATCTCGCGAACGGATTGACCAATCCGCAAAATTTCTCTTGCATCTGAAAGTAGAAACTCGCCCCATTACAACGGTATGAGTAGTTTTCCCCTAGGGCGTTCTAGTTATTCGTTTCGAGTATCAGAACTGCGAAGATTTGGAGTTTCTCAAGCGTTTCTTACCTCAAAACTGCCATATCTCGCGAACGGATTGACCAATCCGCAAAGTTTCTGTTGCATCTGAAAGTAGAAACTCGCCCCATTACAACGGTATGAGTAGTTTTCCCCTAGGCCGTTCTAGTTATTCGTTTCGGGCATCGGAACTGCGAAAATTTGGAGTTTCTCAAGCGTTTCTTACCTCAAAACTGCCATATCTCGCGAACGGATTGACCAATCCGCAAAATTTCTCTTGCATCTGAAAGTAGAAACTCGCCCCATTACAACGGTATGAGTAGTTTTCCCCTAGGCCGTTCTAGTTATTCGTTCCGAGCATCAGAACTGCGAAAATTTGGAGTTTCTCAAGCGTTTCTTACCTCAAAACTGCCATATCTCGCGAACGGATTGACCAAACCGCAAAATTTCTCTTGCATCTGAAAGTAGAAACTCGCCCCATTACAACGGTATGAGTAGTTTTCCCCTAGGCCGTTCTAGTTATTCGTTTCGAGCATCAGAGCTGCGAAAATTTGGAGTTTCTCAAGCGTTTCTTACCTCAAAACTGCCACATCTCGTGAACGGATTGACCAATCCGCAAAGTTTCTGTTGCATCTGAAAGTAGAAACTCGCCCCATTACAACGGTATGAGTAGTTTTCCCCTAGGCCGTTCTAGTTATTCGTTTCGAGCATCAGAACTGCGAAAATTTGGAGTTTCTCAAGCGTTTCTTACCTCAAAACTTCCATATCTCGCGAACGGATTGACCAATCCGCAAAGTTTCTGTTGCATCTGAAAGTAGAAACTCGCCCCATTACAACGGTATGAGTAGTTTTCCCCTAGGCCGTTCTTGTTATTCGTTTCGAGCATCAGAACTGCGAAAATTTTGAGATTCTCAAGCGTTTCTTACCTCAAAACTGCCATATCTCGCGAACGGATTGACCAATCCGCAAAATTTCTCTTGCATCTGAAAGTAGAAACTCGCCCCATTACAACGGTATAAGTAGTTTTCCCCTAGGCAGTTCTAGTTATTCGTTTCGAGCATCAGAACTGCGAAAATTTGGAGTTTCTCAAGCGTTTCTTACCTCAAAACTGCCATATCTCGCGAACGGATTGACCAATCCGCAAAATTTCTCTTGCATCTGAAAGTAGAAACTCGCCCCATTACAACGGTATGAGTAGTTTTCCCCTAGGCAGTTCTAGTTATTCGTTTCGAGCATCAGAACTGCGAAAATTTGGAGTTTCTCAAACGTTTCTTACTTCAAAACTGCCATATCTCGCGAACGGATTGACCAATCCGCAAAGTTTCTGTTGCATCTGAAAGTAGAAACTCGCTCCATTACAGCGGTATGAGTAGTTTTCCCCTAGGCCGTTCTAGTTATTCGTTTCGAGCTCAGAACTGCGAAAATTTGGAGTTTCCCAAGCGTTTCTTGCCTCAAAACTGCCATATCTCGCGAACGGATTGACCAATCCGCAAAGTTTCTGTTGCATCTGAATGTAGAAACTCGCCCCATTACAATGGTATGAGTAGTTTTCCCCTAGGCCGTTCTAGTTATTCGTTTCGAGCATCAGAACTGCGAAAATTTGTAGTTTCTCAAGCGTTTCTTACCTCAATACAGCCATATCTCGCGAACGGATTGACCAATCCGCAAAGTTTCTGTTGCATCTGAAAGTAGAAACTCGCCCCATTACAACGGTATGAGTTGTTTCCCCCTAGGCCGTTCTAGTTATTCGTTTCGAGCATCAGAACTGCGAAAATTTGGTGTTTCTCAAGCGTTTCTTACCTCAAAACTGCCATATCTCGCGAACGGATTGACCAATCCGCAAAATTTCTCTTGCATCTGAAAGTAGAAACTCGCCCCATTACAACAGTATGAGTAATTTTCCCCTAGGCCGTTCTAGTTATTCGTTTCGAGCATCAGAACTGCGAAAATTTGGAGTTTCTCAAGCGTTTCTTACCTCAAAACTGCCATATCTCGCGAACGGATTGACCAATCCGCAAAATTTTTCTTGCATCTGAAAGTAGAAAGCCGCCCCATTACAACGGTATGAGTAGTTTTCCCCTAGGCCGTTCTAGTTATTCGTTCCGAGCATCAGAACTGCGAAAATTTGGAGTTTCTCAAGCGTTTCTTACCTCAAAACTGCCATATCTCGCGAACGGATTGACCAAACCGCAAAATTTCTCTTGCATCTGAAAGTAGAAACTCGCCCCATTACAACGGTATGAGTAGTTTTCCCCTAGGCCGTTCTAGTTATTCGTTTCGAGCATCAGAACTGCGAAAATTTGGAGTTTCTCAAGCGTTTCTTACCTCAAAACTGCCATATCTCGCGAACGGATTGGCCAATCCGCAAAATTTCTCTTGCATCTGAAAGTAGAAACTCGCCCCATTACAACGGTGTGAGTAATTTTCCCCTAGGCCGTTCTAGTTATTCGTTTCGAGCATCAGAACTGCGAAAATTTGGAGTTTCTCAAGCGTTTCTTACCTCAAAACTGCCATATCTCGCGAACGGATTGACCAATCCGCAAAATTTTTCTTGCATCTGAAAGTAGAAAGTCGCCCCATTACAACGGTATGAGTAGTTTTCCCCTAGGCCGTTCTAGTTATTCGTTTCGAGCATCAGAACTGCGAAAATTTGGAGTTTCTCAAGCGTTTCTTACCTCAAAACTGCCATATCTCGCGAACGGATTGACCAATCCGCAAAATTTCTCTTGCATCTGAAAGTAGAAACTCGCCCCATTACAACGGTATGAGTAGTTTTCCCCTAGGCCGTTCTAGTTATTCGTTTCGAGCATCAGAACTGCGAAAATTTGGAGTTTCTCAAGCGTTTCTTACCTCAAAACTTCCATATCTCGCGAACGGATTGACCAATCCGCAAAGTTTCTGTTGCATCTGAAAGTAGAAACTCGCCCCATTACAACGGTATGAGTAGTTTTCCCCTAGGCCGTTCTTGTTATTCGTTTCGAGCATCAGAACTGCGAAAATTTTGAGATTCTCAAGCGTTTCTTACCTCAAAACTGCCATATCTCGCGAACGGATTGACCAATCCGCAAAATTTCTCTTGCATCTGAAAGTAGAAACTCGCCCCATTACAACGGTATAAGTAGTTTTCCCCTAGGCAGTTCTAGTTATTCGTTTCGAGCATCAGAACTGCGAAAATTTGGAGTTTCTCAAGCGTTTCTTACCTCAAAACTGCCATATCTCGCGAACGGATTGACCAATCCGCAAAATTTCTCTTGCATCTGAAAGTAGAAACTCGCCCCATTACAACGGTATGAGTAGTTTTCCCCTAGGCAGTTCTAGTTATTCGTTTCGAGCATCAGAACTGCGAAAATTTGGAGTTTCTCAAGCGTTTCTTACCTCAAAACTGCCATATCTCGCGAACGGATTGACCAATCCGCAAAATTTCTCTTGCATCTGAAAGTAGAAACTCGCCCCATTACAACGGTATGAGTAGTTTTCCCCTAGGGCGTTCTAGTTATTCGTTTCTAGCATCAGAACTGCGAGGATTTGGAGTTCTCAAGCGTTTCTTACCTCAAAACTGCCATATCTCGCGAACGGATTGACCAATCCGCAAAGTTTCTGTTGCATCTGAAAGTAGAAACTCGCCCCATTACAACGGTATGAGTAGTTTTCCCCTAGGCCGTTCTAGTTATTCGTTTCGAGCATCAGAACTGCGAAAATTTGGAGTTTCTCAAGCGTTTCTTACCTCAAAACTGCCATATCTCGCGAACGGATTGGCCAATCCGCAAAATTTCTCTTGCATCTGAAAGTAGAAACTCGCCCCATTACAACAGTATGAGTAATTTTCCCCTAGGCCGTTCTAGTTATTCGTTTCGAGCATCAGAACTGCGAAAATTTGGAGTTTCTCAAGCGTTTCTTACCTCAAAACTGCCATATCTCGCGAACGGATTGACCAATCCGCAAAATTTTTCTTGCATCTGAAAGTAGAAAGCCGCCCCATTACAACGGTATGAGTAGTTTTCCCCTAGGCCGTTCTAGTTATTCGTTCCGAGCATCAGAACTGCGAAAATTTGGAGTTTCTCAAGCGTTTCTTACCTCAAAACTGCCATATCTCGCGAACGGATTGACCAAACCGCAAAATTTCTCTTGCATCTGAAAGTAGAAACTCGCCCCATTACAACGGTATGAGTAGTTTTCCCCTAGGCCGTTCTAGTTATTCGTTTCGAGCATCAGAACTGCGAAAATTTGGAGTTTCTCAAGCGTTTCTTACCTCAAAACTGCCATATCTCGCGAACGGATTGGCCAATCCGCAAAATTTCTCTTGCATCTGAAAGTAGAAACTCGCCCCATTACAACGGTATGAGTAATTTTCCCCTAGGCCGTTCTAGTTATTCGTTTCGAGCATCAGAACTGCGAAAATTTGGAGTTTCTCAAGCGTTTCTTACCTCAAAACTGCCATATCTCGCGAACGGATTGACCAATCCGCAAAATTTTTCTTGCATCTGAAAGTAGAAAGTCGCCCCATTACAACGGTATGAGTAGTTTTCCCCTAGGCCGTTCTAGTTATTCGTTTCGAGCATCAGAACTGCGAAAATTTGGAGTTTCTCAAGCGTTTCTTACCTCAAAACTGCCATATCTCGCGAACGGATTGACCAATCCGCAAAATTTCTCTTGCATCTGAAAGTAGAAACTCGCCCCATTACAACGGTATGAGTAGTTTTCCCCTAGGCCGTTCTAGTTATTCGTTTCGAGCATCAGAACTGCGAAAATTTGTAGTTTCTCAAGCGTTTCTTACCTCAATACAGCCATATCTCGCGAACGGATTGACCTATTCGCAAAGTTTCTGTTGCATCTGAAAGTAGAAGCTCGCCCCATTACAACGGTATGAGTTGTTTCCCCCTAGGCCGTTCTAGTTATTCGTTTCGAGCATCAGAACTGCGAAAATTTGGAGTTTCTCAAGCGTTTCTTACCTCAAAGCTGCCATATCTCGCGAACGGATTGACCAATCCGCAAAATTTCTCTTGCATCTGAAAGTAGAAACTCGCCCCATTACAACGGTATGAGTAGTTTTCCCCTAGGGCGTTCTAGTTATTCGTTTCGAGTATCAGAACTGCGAAGATTTGGAGTTTCTCAAGCGTTTCTTACCTCAAAACTGCCATATCTCGCGAACGGATTGACCAATCCGCAAAGTTTCTGTTGCATCTGAAAGTAGAAACTCGCCCCATTACAACGGTATGAGTAGTTTTCCCCTAGGCCGTTCTAGTTATTCGTTTCGGGCATCGGAACTGCGAAAATTTGGAGTTTCTCAAGCGTTTCTTACCTCAAAACTGCCATATCTCGCGAACGGATTGACCAATCCGCAAAATTTCTCTTGCATCTGAAAGTAGAAACTCGCCCCATTACAACGGTATGAGTAGTTTTCCCCTAGGCCGTTCTAGTTATTCGTTCCGAGCATCAGAACTGCGAAAATTTGGAGTTTCTCAAGCGTTTCTTACCTCAAAACTGCCATATCTCGCGAACGGATTGACCAAACCGCAAAATTTCTCTTGCATCTGAAAGTAGAAACTCGCCCCATTACAACGGTATGAGTAGTTTTCCCCTAGGCCGTTCTAGTTATTCGTTTCGAGCATCAGAGCTGCGAAAATTTGGAGTTTCTCAAGCGTTTCTTACCTCAAAACTGCCACATCTCGTGAACGGATTGACCAATCCGCAAAGTTTCTGTTGCATCTGAAAGTAGAAACTCGCCCCATTACAACGGTATGAGTAGTTTTCCCCTAGGCCGTTCTAGTTATTCGTTTCGAGCATCAGAACTGCGAAAATTTGGAGTTTCTCAAGCGTTTCTTACCTCAAAACTTCCATATCTCACGAACGGATTGACCAATCCGCAAAGTTTCTGTTGCATCTGAAAGTAGAAACTCGCCCCATTACAACGGTATGAGTAGTTTTCCCCTAGGCCGTTCTTGTTATTCGTTTCGAGCATCAGAACTGCGAAAATTTTGAGATTCTCAAGCGTTTCTTACCTCAAAACTGCCATATCTCGCGAACGGATTGACCAATCCGCAAAATTTCTCTTGCATCTGAAAGTAGAAACTCGCCCCATTACAACGGTATAAGTAGTTTTCCCCTAGGCAGTTCTAGTTATTCGTTTCGAGCATCAGAACTGCGAAAATTTGGAGTTTCTCAAGCGTTTCTTACCTCAAAACTGCCATATCTCGCGAACGGATTGACCAATCCGCAAAATTTCTCTTGCATCTGAAAGTAGAAACTCGCCCCATTACAACGGTATGAGTAGTTTTCCCCTAGGCAGTTCTAGTTATTCGTTTCGAGCATCAGAACTGCGAAAATTTGGAGTTTCTCAAACGTTTCTTACTTCAAAACTGCCATATCTCGCGAACGGATTGACCAATCCGCAAAGTTTCTGTTGCATCTGAAAGTAGAAACTCGCTCCATTACAGCGGTATGAGTAGTTTTCCCCTAGGCCGTTCTAGTTATTCGTTTCGAGCTCAGAACTGCGAAAATTTGGAGTTTCCCAAGCGTTTCTTGCCTCAAAACTGCCATATCTCGCGAACGGATTGACCAATCCGCAAAGTTTCTGTTGCATCTGAATGTAGAAACTCGCCCCATTACAATGGTATGAGTAGTTTTCCCCTAGGCCGTTCTAGTTATTCGTTTCGAGCATCAGAACTGCGAAAATTTGTAGTTTCTCAAGCGTTTCTTACCTCAATACAGCCATATCTCGCGAACGGATTGACCAATCCGCAAAGTTTCTGTTGCATCTGAAAGTAGAAACTCGCCCCATTACAACGGTATGAGTTGTTTCCCCCTAGGCCGTTCTAGTTATTCGTTTCGAGCATCAGAACTGCGAAAATTTGGAGTTTCTCAAGCGTTTCTTACCTCAAAACTGCCATATCTCGCGAACGGATTGACCAATCCGCAAAATTTCTCTTGCATCTGAAAGTAGAAACTCGCCCCATTACAACGGTATGAGTAGTTTTCCCCTAGGGCGTTCTAGTTATTCGTTTCGAGTATCAGAACTGCGAAGATTTGGAGTTTCTCAAGCGTTTCTTACCTCAAAACTGCCATATCTCGCGAACGGATTGACCAATCCGCAAAGTTTCTGTTGCATCTGAAAGTAGAAACTCGCCCCATTACAACGGTATGAGTAGTTTTCCCCTAGGCCGTTCTAGTTATTCGTTTCGGGCATCAGAACTGCGAAAATTTGGAGTTTCTCAAGCGTTTCTTACCTTAAAACTGCCATATCTCGCGAACGGATTGACCAATCCGCAAAATTTATCTTGCATCTGAAAGTAGAAACTCGCCCCATTACAACGGTATGAGTAGTTTTCCCCTAGGCCGTTCTAGTTATTCGTTCCGAGCATCAGAACTGCGAAAATTTGGAGTTTCTCAAGCGTTTCTTACCTCAAAACTGCCATATCTCGCGAACGGATTGACCAAACCGCAAAATTTCTCTTGCATCTGAAAGTAGAAACTCGCCCCATTACAACGGTATGAGTAGTTTTCCCCTAGGCCGTTCTAGTTATTCGTTTCGGGCATCAGAACTGCGAAAATTTGGAGTTTCTCAAGCGTTTCTTACCTTAAAACTGCCATATCTCGCGAACGGATTGACCAATCCGCAAAATTTATCTTGCATCTGAAAGTAGAAACTCGCCCCATTACAACGGTATGAGTAGTTTTCCCCTAGGCCGTTCTAGTTATTCGTTCCGAGCATCAGAACTGCGAAAATTTGGAGTTTCTCAAGCGTTTCTTACCTCAAAACTGCCATATCTCGCGAACGGATTGACCAATCCGCAAAGTTTCTGTTGCATCTGAAAGTAGAAACTCGCTCCATTACAGCGGTATGAGTAGTTTTCCCCTAGGCCGTTCTAGTTATTCGTTTCGAGCATCAGAACTGCGAAAATTTGGAGTTTCCCAAGCGTTTCTTGCCTCAAAACTGCCATATCTCGCGAACGGATTGACCAATCCGCAAAGTTTCTGTTGCATCTGAATGTAGAAACTCGCCCCATTAGAATGGTATGAGTAGTTTTCCCCTAGGCCGTTCTAGTTATTCGTTTCGAGCATCAGAACTGCGAAAATTTGTAGTTTCTCAAGCGTTTCTTACCTCAATACAGCCATATCTCGCGAACGGATTGACCAATCCGCAAAGTTTCTGTTGCATCTGAAAGTAGAAACTCGCCCCATTACAACGGTATGAGTTGTTTCCCCCTAGGCCGTTCTAGTTATTCGTTTCGAGCATCAGAACTGCGAAAATTTGGAGTTTCTCAAGCGTTTCTTACCTCAAAACTGCCATATCTCGCGAACGGATTGACCAATCCGCAAAATTTCTCTTGCATCTGAAAGTAGAAACTCGCCCCATTACAACGGTATGAGTAGTTTTCCCCTAGGGCGTTCTAGTTATTCGTTTCGAGTATCAGAACTGCGAAGATTTGGAGTTTCTCAAGCGTTTCTTACCTCAAAACTGCCATATCTCGCGAACGGATTGACCAATCCGCAAAGTTTCTGTTGCATCTGAAAGTAGAAACTCGCCCCATTACAACGGTATGAGTAGTTTTCCCCTAGGCCGTTCTAGTTATTCGTTTCGGGCATCAGAACTGCGAAAATTTGGAGTTTCTCAAGCGTTTCTTACCTCAAAACTGCCATATCTCGCGAACGGATTGACCAATCCGCAAAATTTATCTTGCATCTGAAAGTAGAAACTCGCCCCATTACAACGGTATGAGTAGTTTTCCCCTAGGCCGTTCTAGTTATTCGTTCCGAGCATCAGAACTGCGAAAATTTGGAGTTTCTCAAGCGTTTCTTACCTCAAAACTGCCATATCTCGCGAACGGATTGACCAATCCGCAAAATTTATCTTGCATCTGAAAGTAGAAACTCGCCCCATTACAACGGTATGAGTAGTTTTCCCCTAGGCCGTTCTAGTTATTCGTTTCGAGCATCAGAACTGCGAAAATTTGGAGTTTCTCAAGCGTTTCTTACCTCAAAACTGCCATATCTCGCGAACGGATTGACCAATCCGCAAAATTTTTCTTGCATCTGAAAGTAGAAAGTCGCCCCATTACAACGGTATGAGTAGTTTTCCCCTAGGCCGTTCTAGTTATTCGTTTCGAGCATCAGAACTGCGAAAATTTGAAGTTTCTCAAGCGTTTCTTACCTCAAAACTGCCATATCTCGCGAACGGATTGACCAATCCGCAAAGTTTCTGTTGCATCTGAAAGTAGAAACTCGCCCCATTACAACGGTATGAGTAGTTTTCCCCTAGGCCGTTCTTGTTATTCGTTTCGAGCATCAGAACTGCGAAAATTTTGAGATTCTCAAGCGTTTCTTACCTCAAAACTGCCATATCTCGCGAACGGATTGACCAATCCGCAAAATTTCTCTTGCATCTGAAAGTAGAAACTCGCCCCATTACAACGGTATGAGTAGTTTTCCCCTAGGCAGTTCTAGTTATTCGTTTCGAGCATCAGAACTGCGAAAATTTGGAGTTTCTCAAGCGTTTCTTACCTCAAAACTGCCATATCTCGCGAACGGATTGACCAATCCGCAAAATTTTTCTTGCATCTGAAAGTAGAAAGTCGCCCCATTACAACGGTATGAGTAGTTTTCCCCTAGGCCGTTCTAGTTATTCGTTTCGAGCATCAGAACTGCGAAAATTTGGAGTTTCTCAAGCGTTTCTTACATCAAAACTGCCATATCTCGCGAACGGATTGACCAATCCGCAAAGTTTCTGTTGCATCCGAAAGTAGAAACTCGCCCCATTACAACGGTATGAGTAGTTTTCCCCTAGGCCGTTCTAGTTATTCGTTTCGAGCATCAGAACTGCGAAAATTTTGAGATTTTCAAGCGTTTCTTACCTCAAAACTGCCATATCTCGCGAACGGATTGACCAATCCGCAAAATTTCTCTTGCATCTGAAAGTAGAAACTCGCCCCATTACAACGGTATGAGTAGTTTTCCCCTAGGCAGTTCTAGTTATACGTTTCGAGCATCAGAACTGCGAAAATTTGGAGTTTCTCAAGCGTTTCTTACCTCAAAACTGCCATATCTCGCGAGCGGATTGACCAATCCGCAAAGTTTCTGTTGCATCTGAAAGTAGAAACTCGCTCCATTACAGCGGTATGAGTAGTTTTCCCCTAGGCCGTTCTAGTTATTCGTTTCGAGCATCAGAACTGCGAAAATTTGGAGTTTCTCAAGCGTTTCTTACTTCAAAACTGCCATATCTCGCGAACGGATTGACCAATCCGCAAAATTTCTCTTGCATCTGAAAGTAGAAACTCGCCCCATTACAACGGTATGAGTAGTTTTCCCCTAGGCCGTTCTAGTTATTCGTTTCGAGCATCAGAACTGCGAAAATTTGGAGTTTCTCAAGCGTTTCTTACCTCAAAACTGCCATATCTCGCGAACGGATTGGCCAATCCGCAAAATTTCTCTTGCATCTGAAAGTAGAAACTCGCCCCATTACAACGGTATGAGTAATTTTCCCCTAGGCCGTTCTAGTTATTCGTTCCAAGCATCAGAACTGCGAAAATTTGTAGTTTCTCAAGCGTTTCTTACCTCAAAACTGCCATATCTCGCGAACGGATTGACCAATCCGCAAAGTTTCTGTTGCATCTGAAAGTAGAAACTCGCCCCATTACAACGGTATGAGTAGTTTCCCCCTAGGCCGTTCTAGTTATTCGTTTCGAGCATCAGAACTGCGAAAATTTGGAGTTTCTCAAGCGTTTCTTACCTCAAAACTGCCATATCTCGCGAACGGATTGACCAATCCGCAAAGTTGCTGTTGCATCTGAAAGTAGAAACTCGCCCCATTACAACGGTGTGAGTAGTTGTCCCCTAGGCCGTTCTAGTTATTCGTTTCGAGCATCAGAACTGCGAAAATTTTGAGTTTCTCAAGCGTTTCTTACCTCAAAACTGCCACATCTCGCGAACGGATTGAGCTATCCGCAAAGTTTCTGTTGCATCTGAAAGTAGAAACTCGCCCCATTACAACGGTATGAGTAGTTTTCCCCTAGGCCGTTCTAGTTATTCGTTTCGAGCATCAGAACTGCGAAAATTTTGAGTTTTTCAAGCGTTTCTTACCTCAAAAATGCCATATCTCGCGAACGGATTGACCAATCCGCAAAATTTCTCTTGCATCTGAAAGTAGAAACTCGCCCCATTACAACGGTATGAGTAGTTTTCCCCTAGGGCGTTCTAGTTATTCGTTCCGAGCATCAGAACTGCGAAAATTTGGAGTTTCTCAAGCGTTTCTTACCTCAAAACTGCCATATCTCGCGAACGGATTGACCAATCTGCAAAATTTCTCTTGCATCTGAAAGTAGAAACTCGCCCCATTACAACGGTATGAGTAGATTTCCCCTAGGGCGTTCTAGTTATTCGTTTCGAGCATCAGAACTGCGAAGATTTGTAGTTTCTCAAGCGTTTCTTACCTCAAAACTGCCATATCTCGCGAACGGATTGGCCAATCCGCAAAATTTCTCTTGCATCTGAAAGTAGAAACTCGCCCCATTACAACGGTATGAGTAGTTTTCCCCTAGGCCGTTCTAGTTATTCGTTTCGAGCATCAGAACTGCGAAAATTTGGTGTTTCTCAAGCGTTTCTTACCTCAAAACTGCCATATCTCGCGAACGGATTGACCAATCCGCAAAATTTCTCTTGCATCTGAAAGTAGAAACTCGCCCCTTTACAACGGTATGAGTAGTTTTCCCCTAGGCCGTTCTAGTTATTCGTTTCGAGCATCAGAACTGCGAAAATTTGGAGTTTCTCAAGCGTTTCTTACCTCAAAACTGCCATATCTCGCGAACGGATTGACCAATCCGCAAAGTTTCTGTTGCATCTGAAAGTAGAAACTCGCCCCATTACAACGGTATGAGTAGTTTCCCCCTAGGCCGTTCTAGTTATTCGTTTCGAGCATCAGAACTGCGAAGATTTGGAGTTTCCCAAGCGTTTCTTACCTCAAAACTGCCATATCTCGCGAACGGATTGACCAATCCGCAAAATTTCTCTTGCATCTGAAAGTAGACACTCGCCCCATTACAACGGTATGTGCAGTTTTCCCCTAGGCCGTTCTAGTTATACGTTTCGAGCATCAGAACTGCGAAAATTTGGAGTTTCTCAAGCGTTTCTTACCTCAAAACTGCCATATCTCGCGAACGGATTGACCAATCCGCAAAATTTTTCTTGCATCTGAAAGTAGAAAGTCGCCCCATTACAACGGTATGAGTAGTTTTCCCCTAGGCCGTTCTAGTTATTCGTTTCGAGCATCAGAACTGCGAAAATTTGGAGTTTCTCAATCGTTTCTTACCTCAAAACTGCCATATCTCGCGAACGGATTGACCAATCCGCAAAGTTTCTGTTGCATCTGAAAGTAGAAACTCGCCCCATTACAACGGTATGAGTAGTTTCCCCCTAGGCCGTTCTAGTTATTCGTTTCGAGCATCAGAACTGCGAAAATTTGGAGTTTCTCAAGCGTTTCTTACCTCAAAACTGCCATATCTCGCGAACGGATTGACCAATCCGCAAAATTTCTCTTGCATCTGAAAGTAGAAACTCGCCCCATTACAACGGTATGAGTAGTTTTCCCCTAGGCCGTTCTAGTTATTCGTTCCAAGCATCAGAACTGCGAAAATTTGGAGTTTCTCAAGCGTTTCTTACCTCAAAACTGCCATATCTCGCGAACGGATTGACCAATCCGCAAAGTTTCTGTTGCATCTGAAAGTAGAAACTCGCCCCATTACAACGGTATGAGTAGTTTCCCCCTAGGCCGTTCTAGTTATTCGTTTCGAGCATCAGAACTGCGAAAATTTGGAGTTTCTCAAGCGTTTCTTACCTCAAAACTGCCATATCTCGCGAACGGATTGGCCAATCCGCAAAATTTCTCTTGCATCTGAAAGTAGAAACTCGCCCCATTACAACGGTATGAGTAATTTTCCCCTAGGCCGTTCTAGTTATTCGTTCCAAGCATCAGAACTGCGAAAATTTGTAGTTTCTCAAGCGTTTCTTACCTCAAAACTGCCATATCTCGCGAACGGATTGAGCTATCCGCAAAGTTTCTGTTGCATCTGAAAGTAGAAACTCGCCCCATTACAACGGTATGAGTAGTTTTCCCCTAGGCCGTTCTAGTTATTCGTTTCGAGCATCAGAACTGCGAAAATTTTGAGTTTTTCAAGCGTTTCTTACCTCAAAACTGCCATATCTCGCGAACGGATTGACCAATCCGCAAAATTTCTCTTGCATCTGAAAGTAGAAACTCGCCCCATTACAACGGTATGAGTAGTTTTCCCCTAGGGCGTTCTAGTTATTCGTTTCGAGCATCAGAACTGCGAAGATTTGGAGTTTCTCAAGTGATTCTTACCTCAAAACTGCCATATCTCGCGAACGAATTGGCCAATCCGCAAAATTTCTCTTGCATCTGAAAGTAGAAACTCGCCCCATTACAACGGTATGAGTAGTTTTCCCCTAGGGCGTTCTAGTTATTCGTTTCGAGCATCAGAACTGCGAAGATTTGGAGTTTCTCAAGCGTTTCTTACCTCAAAACTGCCATATCTCGCGAACGGATTGACCAATCCGCAAAGTTTCTGTTGCATCTGAAAGTAGAAACTCGCCCCATTACAACGGTATGAGTAGTTTCCCCCTAGGCCGTTCTAGTTATTCGTTTCGAGCATCAGAACTGCGAAAATTTGGAGTTTCTCAAGCGTTTCTTACCTCAAAACTGCCATATCTCGCGAACGGATTGACCAATCCGCAAAATTTCTCTTGCATCTGAAAGTAGAAACTCGCCCCATTACAACGGTATGAGTAGTTTTCCCCTAGGCCGTTCTAGTTATTCGTTCCGAGCATCAGAACTGCGAAAATTTGGAGTTTCTCAAGCGTTTCTTACCTCAAAACTGCCATATCTCGCGAACGGATTGACCAATCCGCAAAATTTCTCTTGCATCTGAAAGTAGACACTCGCCCCATTACAACGGTATGTGCAGTTTTCCCCTAGGCCGTTCTAGTTATACGTTTCGAGCATCAGAACTGCGAAAATTTGGAGTTTCTCAAGCGTTTCTTACCTCAAAACTGCCATATCTCGCGAACGGATTGACCAATCCGCAAAATTTTTCTTGCATCTGAAAGTAGAAAGTCGCCCCATTACAACGGTATCAGTAGTTTTCCCCTAGGCCGTTCTAGTTATTCGTTTCGAGCATCAGAACTGCGAAAATTTGGAGTTTCTCAATCGTTTCTTACCTCAAAACTGCCATATCTCGCGAACGGATTGACCAATCCGCAAAGTTTCTGTTGCATCTGAAAGTAGAAACTCGCCCCATTACAACGGTATGAGTAGTTTCCCCCTAGGCCGTTCTAGTTATTCGTTTCGAGCATCAGAACTGCGAAAATTTGGAGTTTCTCAAGCGTTTCTTACCTCAAAACTGCCATATCTCGCGAACGGATTGACCAATCCGCAAAATTTCTCTTGCATCTGAAAGTAGAAACTCGCCCCATTACAACGGTATGAGTAGTTTTCCCCTAGGCCGTTCTAGTTATTCGTTCCAAGCATCAGAACTGCGAAAATTTGGAGTTTCTCAAGCGTTTCTTACCTCAAAACTGCCATATCTCGCGAACGGATTGACCAATCCGCAAAATTTCTCTTGCATCTGAAAGTAGAAACTCGCCCCATTACAACGGTATGAGTAGTTTTCCCCTAGGCCGTTCTAGTTATTCGTTCCAAGCATCAGAACTGCGAAAATTTGTAGTTTCTCAAGCGTTTCTTACCTCAAAACTGCCATATCTCGCGAACGGATTGACCAATCCGCAAAGTTTCTGTTGCATCTGAAAGTAGAAACTCGCCCCATTACAACGGTATGAATAGTTTCCCCCTAGGCCGTTCTAGTTATTCGTTTCGAGCATCAGAACTGCGAAAATTTGGAGTTTCTCAAGCGTTTCTTACCTCAAAACTGCCATATCTCGCGAACGGATTGACCAAACCGCAAAATTTCTCTTGCATCTGAAAGTAGAAACTCGCCCCATTACAACGGTATGAGTAGTTTTCCCCTAGGCCGTTCTAGTTATTCGTTTCGAGCATCAGAACTGCGAAAATTTGGAGTTTCTCAAGCGTTTCTTACCTCAAAACTGCCATATCTCGCGAACGGATTGGCCAATCCGCAAAATTTCTCTTGCATCTGAAAGTAGAAACTCGCCCCATTACAACGGTATGAGTAATTTTCCCCTAGGCCGTTCTAGTTATTCGTTTCGAGCATCAGAACTGCGAAAATTTGTAGTTTCTCAAGCGTTTCTTACCTCAAAACTGCCATATCTCGCGAACGGATTGACCAATCCGCAAAATTTCTCTTGCATCTGAAAGTAGAATCTCGCCCCATTACAACGGTATGAGTAGTTTTCCCCTAGGCCGTTCTAGTTATTCGTTCCAAGCATCAGAACTGCGAAAATTTGTAGTTTCTCAAGCGTTTCTTACCTCAAAACTGCCATATCTCGCGAACGGATTGACCAATCCGCAAAGTTTCTGTTGCATCTGAAAGTAGAAACTCGCCCCATTACAACGGTATGAGTAGTTTCCCCCTAGGCCGTTCTAGTTATTCGTTTCGAGCATCAGAACTGCGAAAATTTGGAGTTTCTCAAGCGTTTCTTACCTCAAAACTGCCATATCTCGCGAACGGATTGACCAATCCGCAAAATTTCTCTTGCATCTGAAAGTAGAAACTCGCCCCTTTACAACGGTATGAGTAGTTTTCCCCTAGGCCGTTCTAGTTATTCGTTTCGAGCATCAGAACTGCGAAAATTTGGAGTTTCTCAAGCGTTTCTTACCTCAAAACTGCCATATCTCGCGAACGGATTGACCAATCCGCAAAGTTGCTGTTGCATCTGAAAGTAGAAACTCGCCCCATTACAACGGTGTGAGTAGTTGTCCCCTAGGCCGTTCTAGTTATTCGTTTCGAGCATCAGAACTGCGAAAATTTTGAGTTTCTCAAGCGTTTCTTACCTCAAAACTGCCACATCTCGCGAACGGATTGAGCTATCCGCAAAGTTTCTGTTGCATCTGAAAGTAGAAACTCGCCCCATTACAACGGTATGAGTAGTTTTCCCCTAGGCCGTTCTAGTTATTCGTTTCGAGCATCAGAACTGCGAAAATTTTGAGTTTTTCAAGCGTTTCTTACCTCAAAACTGCCATATCTCGCGAACGGATTGACCAATCCGCAAAATTTCTCTTCCATCTGAAAGTAGAAACTCGCCCCATTACAACGGTATGAGTAGTTTTCCCCTAGGGCGTTCTAGTTATTCGTTCCGAGCATCAGAACTGCGAAAATTTGGAGTTTCTCAAGCGTTTCTTACCTCAAAACTGCCATATCTCGCGAACGGATTGACCAATCCGCAAAATTTCTCTTGCATCTGAAAGTAGAAACTCGCCCCATTACAACGGTATGAGTAGTTTTCCCCTAGGGCGTTCTAGTTATTCGTTTCGAGCATCAGAACTGCGAAGATTTGTAGTTTCTCAAGCGTTTCTTACCTCAAAACTGCCATATCTCGCGAACGGATTGGCCAATCCGCAAAATTTCTCTTGCATCTGAAAGTAGAAACTCGCCCCATTACAACGGTATGAGTAGTTTTCCCCTAGGCCGTTCTAGTTATTCGTTTCGAGCATCAGAACTGCGAAAATTTGGTGTTTCTCAAGCGTTTCTTACCTCAAAACTGCCATATCTCGCGAACGGATTGACCAATCCGCAAAATTTCTCTTGCATCTGAAAGTAGAAACTCGCCCCTTTACAACGGTATGAGTAGTTTTCCCCTAGGCCGTTCTAGTTATTCGTTTCGAGCATCAGAACTGCGAAAATTTGGAGTTTCTCAAGCGTTTCTTACCTCAAAACTGCCATATCTCGCGAACGGATTGACCAATCCGCAAAGTTTCTGTTGCATCTGAAAGTAGAAACTCACCCCATTACAACGGTATGAGCAGTTTCCCCCTAGGCCGTTCTAGTTATTCGTTTCGAGCATCAGAACTGCGAAGATTTGGAGTTTCCCAAGCGTTTCTTACCTCAAAACTGCCATATCTCGCGAACGGATTGACCAATCCGCAAAATTTCTCTTGCATCTGAAAGTAGACACTCGCCCCATTACAACGGTATGTGCAGTTTTCCCCTAGGCCGTTCTAGTTATACGTTTCGAGCATCAGAACTGCGAAAATTTGGAGTTTCTCAAGCGTTTCTTACCTCAAAACTGCCATATCTCGCGAACGGATTGACCAATCCGCAAAATTTTTCTTGCATCTGAAAGTAGAAAGTCGCCCCATTACAACGGTATGAGTAGTTTTCCCCTAGGCCGTTCTAGTTATTCGTTTCGAGCATCAGAACTGCGAAAATTTGGAGTTTCTCAATCGTTTCTTACCTCAAAACTGCCATATCTCGCGAACGGATTGACCAATCCGCAAAGTTTCTGTTGCATCTGAAAGTAGAAACTCGCCCCATTACAACGGTATGAGTAGTTTCCCCCTAAGCCGTTCTAGTTATTCGTTTCGAGCATCAGAACTGCGAAAATTTGGAGTTTCTCAAGCGTTTCTTACATCAAAACTGCCATATCTCGCGAACGGATTGACCAATCCGCAAAATTTCTCTTGCATCTGAAAGTAGAAACTCGCCCCATTACAACGGTGTGAGTAGTTTTCCCCTAGGCCGTTCTAGTTATTCGTTCCAAGCATCAGAACTGCGAAAATTTGGAGTTTCTCAAGCGTTTCTTACCTCAAAACTGCCATATCTCGCGAACGGATTGACCAATCCGCAAAATTTCTCTTGCATCTGAAAGTAGAAACTCGCCCCATTACAACGGTATGAGTAGTTTTCCCCTAGGCCGTTCTAGTTATTCGTTCCAAGCATCAGAACTGCGAAAATTTGTAGTTTCTCAAGCGTTTCTTACCTCAAAACTGCCATATCTCGCGAACGGATTGACCAATCCGCAAAGTTTCTGTTGCATCTGAAAGTAGAAACTCGCCCCATTACAACGGTATGAGTAGTTTCCCCCTAGGCCGTTCTAGTTATTCGTTTCGAGCATCAGAACTGCGAAAATTTGGAGTTTCTCAAGCGTTTCTTACCTCAAAACTGCCATATCTCGCGAACGGATTGACCAATCCGCAAAATTTCTCTTGCATCTGAAAGTAGAAACTCGCCCCTTTACAACGGTATGAGTAGTTTTCCCCTAGGCCGTTCTAGTTATTCGTTTCGAGCATCAGAACTGCGAAAATTTTGAGTTTCTCAAGCGTTTCTTACCTCAAAACTGCCACATCTCGCGAACGGATTGAGCTATCCGCAAAGTTTCTGTTGCATCTGAAAGTAGAAACTCGCCCCATTACAACGGTATGAGTAGTTTTCCCCTAGGCCGTTCTAGTTATTCGTTTCGAGCATCAGAACTGCGAAAATTTTGAGTTTTTCAAGCGTTTCTTACCTCAAAACTGCCATATCTCGCGAACGGATTGACCAATCCGCAAAATTTCTCTTGCATCTGAAAGTAGAAACTCGCCCCATTACAACGGTATGAGTAGTTTTCCCCTAGGGCGTTCTAGTTATTCGTTTCGAGCATCAGAACTGCGAAGATTTGGAGTTTCTCAAGTGATTCTTACCTCAAAACTGCCATATCTCGCGAACGAATTGGCCAATCCGCAAAATTTCTCTTGCATCTGAAAGTAGAAACTCGCCCCATTACAACGGTATGAGTAGTTTTCCCCTAGGGCGTTCTAGTTATTCGTTTCGAGCATCAGAACTGCGAAGATTTGGAGTTTCTCAAGCGTTTCTTACCTCAAAACTGCCATATCTCGCGAACGGATTGACCAATCCGCAAAGTTTCTGTTGCATCTGAAAGTAGAAACTCGCCCCATTACAACGGTATGAGTAGTTTCCCCCTAGGCCGTTCTAGTTATTCGTTTCGAGCATCAGAACTGCGAAAATTTGGAGTTTCTCAAGCGTTTCTTACCTCAAAACTGCCATATCTCGCGAACGGATTGACCAATCCGCAAAATTTCTCTTGCATCTGAAAGTAGAAACTCGCCCCATTACAACGGTATGAGTAGTTTTCCCCTAGGCCGTTCTAGTTATTCGTTCCGAGCATCAGAACTGCGAAAATTTGGAGTTTCTCAAGCGTTTCTTACCTCAAAACTGCCATATCTCGCGAACGGATTGACCAATCCGCAAAATTTCTCTTGCATCTGAAAGTAGAAACTCGCCCCATTACAACGGTATGAGTAGTTTTCCCCTAGGCCGTTCTAGTTATTCGTTCCAAGCATCAGAACTGCGAAAATTTGGAGTTTCTCAAGCGTTTCTTACCTCAAAACTGCCATATCTCGCGAACGGATTGACCAATCCGCAAAATTTCTCTTGCATCTGAAAGTAGAAACTCGCCCCATTACAACGGTATGAGTAGTTTTCCCCTAGGCCGTTCTAGTTATTCGTTCCAAGCATCAGAACTGCGAAAATTTGTAGTTTCTCAAGCGTTTCTTACCTCAAAACTGCCATATCTCGCGAACGGATTGACCAATCCGCAAAGTTTCTGTTGCATCTGAAAGTAGAAACTCGCCCCATTACAACGGTATGAGTAGTTTCCCCCTAGGCCGTTCTAGTTATTCGTTTCGAGCATCAGAACTGCGAAAATTTGGAGTTTCTCAAGCGTTTCTTACCTCAAAACTGCCATATCTCGCGAACGGATTGACCAAACCGCAAAATTTCTCTTGCATCTGAAAGTAGAAACTCGCCCCATTACAACGGTATGAGTAGTTTTCCCCTAGGCCGTTCTAGTTATTCGTTCCGAGCATCAGAACTGCGAAAATTTGGAGTTTCTCAAGCGTTTCTTACCTCAAAACTGCCATATCTCGCGAACGGATTGACCAATCCGCAAAATTTCTCTTGCATCTGAAAGTAGAAACTCGCCCCATTACAACGGTATGAGTAGTTTTCCCCTAGGCCGTTCTAGTTATTCGTTCCAAGCATCAGAACTGCGAAAATTTGGAGTTTCTCAAGCGTTTCTTACCTCAAAACTGCCATATCTCGCGAACGGATTGACCAATCCGCAAAGTTTCTGTTGCATCTGAAAGTAGAAACTCGCCCCATTACAACGGTATGAGTAGTTTCCCCCTAGGCCGTTCTAGTTATTCGTTTCGAGCATCAGAACTGCGAAAATTTGGAGTTTCTCAAGCGTTTCTTACCTCAAAACTGCCATATCTCGCGAACGGATTGACCAAACCGCAAAATTTCTCTTGCATCTGAAAGTAGAAACTCGCCCCATTACAACGGTATGAGTAGTTTTCCCCTAGGCCGTTCTAGTTATTCGTTTCGAGCATCAGAACTGCGAAAATTTGGAGTTTCTCAAGCGTTTCTTACCTCAAAACTGCCATATCTCGCGAACGGATTGGCCAATCCGCAAAATTTCTCTTGCATCTGAAAGTAGAAACTCGCCCCATTACAACGGTATGAGTAATTTTCCCCTAGGCCGTTCTAGTTATTCGTTTCGAGCATCAGAACTGCGAAAATTTGTAGTTTCTCAAGTGTTTCTTACCTCAAAACTGCCATATCTCGCGAACGGATTGACCAATCCGCAAAATTTCTCTTGCATCTGAAAGTAGAATCTCGCCCCATTACAACGGTATGAGTAGTTTTCCCCTAGGCCGTTCTAGTTATTCGTTCCAAGCATCAGAACTGCGAAAATTTGTAGTTTCTCAAGCGTTTCTTACCTCAAAACTGCCATATCTCGCGAACGGATTGACCAATCCGCAAAGTTTCTGTTGCATCTGAAAGTAGAAACTCGCCCCATTACAACGGTATGAGTAGTTTCCCCCTAGGCCGTTCTAGTTATTCGTTTCGAGCATCAGAACTGCGAAAATTTGGAGTTTCTCAAGCGTTTCTTACCTCAAAACTGCCATATCTCGCGAACGGATTGACCAATCCGCAAAATTTCTCTTGCATCTGAAAGTAGAAACTCGCCCCTTTACAACGGTATGAGTAGTTTTCCCCTAGGCCGTTCTAGTTATTCGTTTCGAGCATCAGAACTGCGAAAATTTGGAGTTTCTCAAGCGTTTCTTACCTCAAAACTGCCATATCTCGCGAACGGATTGACCAATCCGCAAAGTTGCTGTTGCATCTGAAAGTAGAAACTCGCCCCATTACAACGGTGTGAGTAGTTGTCCCCTAGGCCGTTCTAGTTATTCGTTTCGAGCATCAGAACTGCGAAAATTTTGAGTTTCTCAAGCGTTTCTTACCTCAAAACTGCCACATCTCGCGAACGGATTGACCAATCCGCAAAATTTCTCTTGCATCTGAAAGTAGAAACTCGCCCCATTACAACGGTATGAGTAGTTTTCCCCTAGGCCGTTCTAGTTATTCGTTCCAAGCATCAGAACTGCGAAAATTTGTAGTTTCTCAAGCGTTTCTTACCTCAAAACTGCCATATCTCGCGAACGGATTGACCAATCCGCAAAGTTTCTGTTGCATCTGAAAGTAGAAACTCGCCCCATTACAACGGTATGAGTAGTTTCCCCCTAGGCCGTTCTAGTTATTCGTTTCGAGCATCAGAACTGCGAAAATTTGGAGTTTCTCAAGCGTTTCTTACCTCAAAACTGCCATATCTCGCGAACGGATTGACCAAACCGCAAAATTTCTCTTGCATCTGAAAGTAGAAACTCGCCCCATTACAACGGTATGAGTAGTTTTCCCCTAGGCCGTTCTAGTTATTCGTTCCGAGCATCAGAACTGCGAAAATTTGGAGTTTCTCAAGCGTTTCTTACCTCAAAACTGCCATATCTCGCGAACGGATTGACCAATCCGCAAAATTTCTCTTGCATCTGAAAGTAGAAACTCGCCCCATTACAACGGTATGAGTAGTTTTCCCCTAGGCCGTTCTAGTTATTCGTTCCAAGCATCAGAACTGCGAAAATTTGGAGTTTCTCAAGCGTTTCTTACCTCAAAACTGCCATATCTCGCGAACGGATTGACCAATCCGCAAAGTTTCTGTTGCATCTGAAAGTAGAAACTCGCCCCATTACAACGGTATGAGTAGTTTCCCCCTAGGCCGTTCTAGTTATTCGTTTCGAGCATCAGAACTGCGAAAATTTGGAGTTTCTCAAGCGTTTCTTACCTCAAAACTGCCATATCTCGCGAACGGATTGACCAAACCGCAAAATTTCTCTTGCATCTGAAAGTAGAAACTCGCCCCATTACAACGGTATGAGTAGTTTTCCCCTAGGCCGTTCTAGTTATTCGTTTCGAGCATCAGAACTGCGAAAATTTGGAGTTTCTCAAGCGTTTCTTACCTCAAAACTGCCATATCTCGCGAACGGATTGGCCAATCCGCAAAATTTCTCTTGCATCTGAAAGTAGAAACTCGCCCCATTACAACGGTATGAGTAATTTTCCCCTAGGCCGTTCTAGTTATTCGTTTCGAGCATCAGAACTGCGAAAATTTGTAGTTTCTCAAGTGTTTCTTACCTCAAAACTGCCATATCTCGCGAACGGATTGACCAATCCGCAAAATTTCTCTTGCATCTGAAAGTAGAATCTCGCCCCATTACAACGGTATGAGTAGTTTTCCCCTAGGCCGTTCTAGTTATTCGTTCCAAGCATCAGAACTGCGAAAATTTGTAGTTTCTCAAGCGTTTCTTACCTCAAAACTGCCATATCTCGCGAACGGATTGACCAATCCGCAAAGTTTCTGTTGCATCTGAAAGTAGAAACTCGCCCCATTACAACGGTATGAGTAGTTTCCCCCTAGGCCGTTCTAGTTATTCGTTTCGAGCATCAGAACTGCGAAAATTTGGAGTTTCTCAAGCGTTTCTTACCTCAAAACTGCCATATCTCGCGAACGGATTGACCAATCCGCAAAATTTCTCTTGCATCTGAAAGTAGAAACTCGCCCCTTTACAACGGTATGAGTAGTTTTCCCCTAGGCCGTTCTAGTTATTCGTTTCGAGCATCAGAACTGCGAAAATTTGGAGTTTCTCAAGCGTTTCTTACCTCAAAACTGCCATATCTCGCGAACGGATTGACCAATCCGCAAAGTTGCTGTTGCATCTGAAAGTAGAAACTCGCCCCATTACAACGGTGTGAGTAGTTGTCCCCTAGGCCGTTCTAGTTATTCGTTTCGAGCATCAGAACTGCGAAAATTTTGAGTTTCTCAAGCGTTTCTTACCTCAAAACTGCCACATCTCGCGAACGGATTGAGCTATCCGCAAAGTTTCTGTTGCATCTGAAAGTAGAAACTCGCCCCATTACAACGGTATGAGTAGTTTTCCCCTAGGCCGTTCTAGTTATTCGTTTCGAGCATCAGAACTGCGAAAATTTTGAGTTTTTCAAGCGTTTCTTACCTCAAAACTGCCATATCTCGCGAACGGATTGACCAATCCGCAAAATTTCTCTTGCATCTGAAAGTAGAAACTCGCCCCATTACAACGGTATGAGTAGTTTTCCCCTAGGGCGTTCTAGTTATTCGTTCCGAGCATCAGAACTGCGAAAATTTGGAGTTTCTCAAGCGTTTCTTACCTCAAAACTGCCATATCTCGCGAACGGATTGACCAATCCGCAAAATTTCTCTTGCATCTGAAAGTAGAAACTCGCCCCATTACAACGGTATGAGTAGTTTTCCCCTAGGCCGTTCTAGTTATTCGTTCCAAGCATCAGAACTGCGAAAATTTGGAGTTTCTCAAGCGTTTCTTACCTCAAAACTGCCATATCTCGCGAACGGATTGACCAATCCGCAAAGTTTCTGTTGCATCTGAAAGTAGAAACTCGCCCCATTACAACGGTATGAGTAGTTTCCCCCTAGGCCGTTCTAGTTATTCGTTTCGAGCATCAGAACTGCGAAAATTTGGAGTTTCTCAAGCGTTTCTTACCTCAAAACTGCCATATCTCGCGAACGGATTGACCAAACCGCAAAATTTCTCTTGCATCTGAAAGTAGAAACTCGCCCCATTACAACGGTATGAGTAGTTTTCCCCTAGGCCGTTCTAGTTATTCGTTTCGAGCATCAGAACTGCGAAAATTTGGAGTTTCTCAAGCGTTTCTTACCTCAAAACTGCCATATCTCGCGAACGGATTGGCCAATCCGCAAAATTTCTCTTGCATCTGAAAGTAGAAACTCGCCCCATTACAACGGTATGAGTAATTTTCCCCTAGGCCGTTCTAGTTATTCGTTTCGAGCATCAGAACTGCGAAAATTTGTAGTTTCTCAAGCGTTTCTTACCTCAAAACTGCCATATCTCGCGAACGGATTGACCAATCCGCAAAATTTCTCTTGCATCTGAAAGTAGAATCTCGCCCCATTACAACGGTATGAGTAGTTTTCCCCTAGGCCGTTCTAGTTATTCGTTCCAAGCATCAGAACTGCGAAAATTTGTAGTTTCTCAAGCGTTTCTTACCTCAAAACTGCCATATCTCGCGAACGGATTGACCAATCCGCAAAGTTTCTGTTGCATCTGAAAGTAGAAACTCGCCCCATTACAACGGTATGAGTAGTTTCCCCCTAGGCCGTTCTAGTTATTCGTTTCGAGCATCAGAACTGCGAAAATTTGGAGTTTCTCAAGCGTTTCTTACCTCAAAACTGCCATATCTCGCGAACGGATTGACCAATCCGCAAAATTTCTCTTGCATCTGAAAGTAGAAACTCGCCCCTTTACAACGGTATGAGTAGTTTTCCCCTAGGCCGTTCTAGTTATTCGTTTCGAGCATCAGAACTGCGAAAATTTGGAGTTTCTCAAGCGTTTCTTACCTCAAAACTGCCATATCTCGCGAACGGATTGACCAATCCGCAAAGTTGCTGTTGCATCTGAAAGTAGAAACTCGCCCCATTACAACGGTGTGAGTAGTTGTCCCCTAGGCCGTTCTAGTTATTCGTTTCGAGCATCAGAACTGCGAAAATTTTGAGTTTCTCAAGCGTTTCTTACCTCAAAACTGCCACATCTCGCGAACGGATTGAGCTATCCGCAAAGTTTCTGTTGCATCTGAAAGTAGAAACTCGCCCCATTACAACGGTATGAGTAGTTTTCCCCTAGGCCGTTCTAGTTATTCGTTTCGAGCATCAGAACTGCGAAAATTTTGAGTTTTTCAAGCGTTTCTTACCTCAAAACTGCCATATCTCGCGAACGGATTGACCAATCCGCAAAATTTCTCTTGCATCTGAAAGTAGAAACTCGCCCCATTACAACGGTATGAGTAGTTTTCCCCTAGGGCGTTCTAGTTATTCGTTCCGAGCATCAGAACTGCGAAAATTTGGAGTTTCTCAAGCGTTTCTTACCTCAAAACTGCCATATCTCGCGAACGGATTGACCAATCCGCAAAATTTCTCTTGCATCTGAAAGTAGAAACTCGCCCCATTACAACGGTATGAGTAGTTTTCCCCTAGGGCGTTCTAGTTATTCGTTTCGAGCATCAGAACTGCGAAGATTTGTAGTTTCTCAAGCGTTTCTTACCTCAAAACTGCCATATCTCGCGAACGGATTGGCCAATCCGCAAAATTTCTCTTGCATCTGAAAGTAGAAACTCGCCCCATTACAACGGTATGAGTAGTTTTCCCCTAGGCCGTTCTAGTTATTCGTTTCGAGCATCAGAACTGCGAAAATTTGGTGTTTCTCAAGCGTTTCTTACCTCAAAACTGCCATATCTCGCGAACGGATTGACCAATCCGCAAAATTTCTCTTGCATCTGAAAGTAGAAACTCGCCCCTTTACAACGGTATGAGTAGTTTTCCCCTAGGCCGTTCTAGTTATACGTTTCGAGCATCAGAACTGCGAAAATTTGGAGTTTCTCAAGCGTTTCTTACCTCAAAACTGCCATATCTCGCGAACGGATTGACCAATCCGCAAAATTTTTCTTGCATCTGAAAGTAGAAAGTCGCCCCATTACAACGGTATGAGTAGTTTTCCCCTAGGCCGTTCTAGTTATTCGTTTCGAGCATCAGAACTGCGAAAATTTGGAGTTTCTCAATCGTTTCTTACCTCAAAACTGCCATATCTCGCGAACGGATTGACCAATCCGCAAAGTTTCTGTTGCATCTGAAAGTAGAAACTCGCCCCATTACAACGGTATGAGTAGTTTCCCCCTAGGCCGTTCTAGTTATTCGTTTCGAGCATCAGAACTGCGAAAATTTGGAGTTTCTCAAGCGTTTCTTACCTCAAAACTGCCATATCTCGCGAACGGATTGACCAATCCGCAAAATTTCTCTTGCATCTGAAAGTAGAAACTCGCCCCATTACAACGGTATGAGTAGTTTTCCCCTAGGCCGTTCTAGTTATTCGTTCCAAGCATCAGAACTGCGAAAATTTGGAGTTTCTCAAGCGTTTCTTACCTCAAAACTGCCATATCTCGCGAACGGATTGACCAATCCGCAAAATTTCTCTTGCATCTGAAAGTAGAAACTCGCCCCATTACAACGGTATGAGTAGTTTTCCCCTAGGCCGTTCTAGTTATTCGTTCCAAGCATCAGAACTGCGAAAATTTGTAGTTTCTCAAGCGTTTCTTACCTCAAAACTGCCATATCTCGCGAACGGATTGACCAATCCGCAAAGTTTCTGTTGCATCTGAAAGTAGAAACTCGCCCCATTACAACGGTATGAGTAGTTTCCCCCTAGGCCGTTCTAGTTATTCGTTTCGAGCATCAGAACTGCGAAAATTTGGAGTTTCTCAAGCGTTTCTTACCTCAAAACTGCCATATCTCGCGAACGGATTGACCAATCCGCAAAATTTCTCTTGCATCTGAAAGTAGAAACTCGCCCCTTTACAACGGTATGAGTAGTTTTCCCCTAGGCCGTTCTAGTTATTCGTTTCGAGCATCAGAACTGCGAAAATTTGGAGTTTCTCAAGCGTTTCTTACCTCAAAACTGCCATATCTCGCGAACGGATTGACCAATCCGCAAAGTTGCTGTTGCATCTGAAAGTAGAAACTCGCCCCATTACAACGGTGTGAGTAGTTGTCCCCTAGGCCGTTCTAGTTATTCGTTTCGAGCATCAGAACTGCGAAAATTTTGAGTTTCTCAAGCGTTTCTTACCTCAAAACTGCCACATCTCGCGAACGGATTGAGCTATCCGCAAAGTTTCTGTTGCATCTGAAAGTAGAAACTCGCCCCATTACAACGGTATGAGTAGTTTCCCCCTAGGCCGTTCTAGTTATTCGTTTCGAGCATCAGAACTGCGAAAATTTGGAGTTTCTCAAGCGTTTCTTACCTCAAAACTGCCATATCTCGCGAACGGATTGACCAATCCGCAAAATTTCTCTTGCATCTGAAAGTAGAAACTCGCCCCATTACAACGGTATGAGTAGTTTTCCCCTAGGCCGTTCTAGTTATTCGTTCCAAGCATCAGGACTGCGAAAATTTGGAGTTTCTCAAGCGTTTCTTACCTCAAAACTGCCATATCTCGCGAACGGATTGACCAATCCGCAAAGTTTCTGTTGCATCTGAAAGTAGAAACTCGCCCCATTACAACGGTATGAGTAGTTTTCCCCTAGGCCGTTCTAGTTATTCGTTCCAAGCATCAGAACTGCGAAAATTTGTAGTTTCTCAAGCGTTTCTTACCTCAAAACTGCCATATCTCGCGAACGGATTGACCAATCCGCAAAGTTTCTGTTGCATCTGAAAGTAGAAACTCGCCCCATTACAACGGTATGAGTAGTTTCCCCCTAGGCCGTTCTAGTTATTCGTTTCGAGCATCAGAACTGCGAAAATTTGGAGTTTCTCAAGCGTTTCTTACCTCAAATCTGCCATATCTCGCGAACGGATTGACCAATCCGCAAAATTTCTCTTGCATCTGAAAGTAGAAACTCGCCCCTTTACAACGGTACGAGTAGTTTTCCCCTAGGCCGTTCTAGTTATTCGTTTCGAGCATCAGAACTGCGAAAATTTGGAGTTTCTCAAGCGTTTCTTACCTCAAAACTGCCATATCTCGCGAACGGATTGACCAATCCGCAAAGTTGCTGTTGCATCTGAAAGTAGAAACTCGCCCCATTACAACGGTGTGAGTAGTTGTCCCCTAGGCCGTTCTAGTTATTCGTTTCGAGCATCAGAACTGCGAAAATTTTGAGTTTCTCAAGCGTTTCTTACCTCAAAACTGCCACATCTCGCGAACGGATTGAGCTATCCGCAAAGTTTCTGTTGCATCTGAAAGTAGAAACTCGCCCCATTACAACGGTATGAGTAGTTTTCCCCTAGGCCGTTCTAGTTATTCGTTTCGAGCATCAGAACTGCGAAAATTTTGAGTTTTTCAAGCGTTTCTTACCTCAAAACTGCCATATCTCGCGAACGGATTGACCAATCCGCAAAATTTCTCTTGCATCTGAAAGTAGAAACTCGCCCCATTACAACGGTATGAGTAGTTTTCCCCTAGGGCGTTCTAGTTATTCGTTTCGAGCATCAGAACTGCGAAGATTTGGAGTTTCTCAAGTGATTCTTACCTCAAAACTGCCATATCTCGCGAACGAATTGGCCAATCCGCAAAATTTCTCTTGCATCTGAAAGTAGAAACTCGCCCCATTACAACGGTATGAGTAGTTTTCCCCTAGGGCGTTCTAGTTATTCGTTTCGAGCATCAGAACTGCGAAGATTTGGAGTTTCTCAAGCGTTTCTTACCTCAAAACTGCCATATCTCGCGAACGGATTGACCAATCCGCAAAGTTTCTGTTGCATCTGAAAGTAGAAACTCGCCCCATTACAACGGTATGAGTAGTTTCCCCCTAGGCCGTTCTAGTTATTCGTTTCGAGCATCAGAACTGCGAAAATTTGGAGTTTCTCAAGCGTTTCTTACCTCAAAACTGCCATATCTCGCGAACGGATTGACCAATCCGCAAAATTTCTCTTGCATCTGAAAGTAGAAACTCGCCCCATTACAACGGTATGAGTAGTTTTCCCCTAGGCCGTTCTAGTTATTCGTTCCGAGCATCAGAACTGCGAAAATTTGGAGTTTCTCAAGCGTTTCTTACCTCAAAACTGCCATATCTCGCGAACGGATTGACCAATCCGCAAAATTTCTCTTGCATCTGAAAGTAGAAACTCGCCCCATTACAACGGTATGAGTAGTTTTCCCCTAGGCCGTTCTAGTTATTCGTTCCAAGCATCAGAACTGCGAAAATTTGGAGTTTCTCAAGCGTTTCTTACCTCAAAACTGCCATATCTCGCGAACGGATTGACCAATCAGCAAAATTTCTCTTGCATCTGAAAGTAGAAACTCGCCCCATTACAACGGTATGAGTAGTTTTCCCCTAGGCCGTTCTAGTTATTCGTTCCAAGCATCAGAACTGCGAAAATTTGTAGTTTCTCAAGCGTTTCTTACCTCAAAACTGCCATATCTCGCGAACGGATTGACCAATCCGCAAAATTTCTCTTGCATCTGAAAGTAGAAACTCGCCCCTTTACAACGGTATGAGTAGTTTTCCCCTAGGCCGTTCTAGTTATTCGTTTCGAGCATCAGAACTGCGAAAATTTGGAGTTTCTCAAGCGTTTCTTACCTCAAAACTGCCATATCTCGCGAACGGATTGACCAATCCGCAAAGTTGCTGTTGCATCTGAAAGTAGAAACTCGCCCCATTACAACGGTATGAGTAGTTTTCCCCTAGGCCGTTCTAGTTATTCGTTCCGAGCATCAGAACTGCGAAAATTTGGAGTTTCTCAAGCGTTTCTTACCTCAAAACTGCCATATCTCGCGAACGGATTGACCAATCCGCAAAATTTCTCTTGCATCTGAAAGTAGAAACTCGCCCCATTACAACGGTATGAGTAGTTTTCCCCTAGGCCGTTCTAGTTATTCGTTCCAAGCATCAGAACTGCGAAAATTTGTAGTTTCTCAAGCGTTTCTTACCTCAAAACTGCCATATCTCGCGAACGGATTGACCAATCCGCAAAGTTTCTGTTGCATCTGAAAGTAGAAACTCGCCCCATTACAACGGTATGAGTAGTTTCCCCCTAGGCCGTTCTAGTTATTCGTTTCGAGCATCAGAACTGCGAAAATTTGGAGTTTCTCAAGCGTTTCTTACCTCAAAACTGCCATATCTCGCGAACGGATTGACCAATCCGCAAAATTTCTCTTGCATCTGAAAGTAGAAACTCGCCCCTTTACAACGGTATGAGTAGTTTTCCCCTAGGCCGTTCTAGTTATTCGTTTCGAGCATCAGAACTGCGAAAATTTGGAGTTTCTCAAGCGTTTCTTACCTCAAAACTGCCATATCTCGCGAACGGATTGACCAATCCGCAAAGTTGCTGTTGCATCTGAAAGTAGAAACTCGCCCCATTACAACGGTGTGAGTAGTTGTCCCCTAGGCCGTTCTAGTTATTCGTTTCGAGCATCAGAACTGCGAAAATTTTGAGTTTCTCAAGCGTTTCTTACCTCAAAACTGCCACATCTCGCGAACGGATTGAGCTATCCGCAAAGTTTCTGTTGCATCTGAAAGTAGAAACTCGCCCCATTACAACGGTATGAGTAGTTTCCCCCTAGGCCGTTCTAGTTATTCGTTTCGAGCATCAGAACTGCGAAAATTTGGAGTTTCTCAAGCGTTTCTTACCTCAAAACTGCCATATCTCGCGAACGGATTGACCAATCCGCAAAATTTCTCTTGCATCTGAAAGTAGAAACTCGCCCCATTACAACGGTATGAGTAGTTTTCCCCTAGGCCGTTCTAGTTATTCGTTCCAAGCATCAGGACTGCGAAAATTTGGAGTTTCTCAAGCGTTTCTTACCTCAAAACTGCCATATCTCGCGAACGGATTGACCAATCCGCAAAATTTCTCTTGCATCTGAAAGTAGAAACTCGCCCCATTACAACGGTATGAGTAGTTTTCCCCTAGGCCGTTCTAGTTATTCGTTCCAAGCATCAGAACTGCGAAAATTTGTAGTTTCTCAAGCGTTTCTTACCTCAAAACTGCCATATCTCGCGAACGGATTGACCAATCCGCAAAGTTTCTGTTGCATCTGAAAGTAGAAACTCGCCCCATTACAACGGTATGAGTAGTTTCCCCCTAGGCCGTTCTAGTTATTCGTTTCGAGCATCAGAACTGCGAAAATTTGGAGTTTCTCAAGCGTTTCTTACCTCAAAACTGCCATATCTCGCGAACGGATTGACCAATCCGCAAAATTTCTCTTGCATCTGAAAGTAGAAACTCGCCCCTTTACAACGGTACGAGTAGTTTTCCCCTAGGCCGTTCTAGTTATTCGTTTCGAGCATCAGAACTGCGAAAATTTGGAGTTTCTCAAGCGTTTCTTACCTCAAAACTGCCATATCTCGCGAACGGATTGACCAATCCGCAAAGTTGCTGTTGCATCTGAAAGTAGAAACTCGCCCCATTACAACGGTGTGAGTAGTTGTCCCCTAGGCCGTTCTAGTTATTCGTTTCGAGCATCAGAACTGCGAAAATTTTGAGTTTCTCAAGCGTTTCTTACCTCAAAACTGCCACATCTCGCGAACGGATTGAGCTATCCGCAAAGTTTCTGTTGCATCTGAAAGTAGAAACTCGCCCCATTACAACGGTATGAGTAGTTTTCCCCTAGGCCGTTCTAGTTATTCGTTTCGAGCATCAGAACTGCGAAAATTTTGAGTTTTTCAAGCGTTTCTTACCTCAAAACTGCCATATCTCGCGAACGGATTGACCAATCCGCAAAATTTCTCTTGCATCTGAAAGTAGAAACTCGCCCCATTACAACGGTATGAGTAGTTTTCCCCTAGGGCGTTCTAGTTATTCGTTTCGAGCATCAGAACTGCGAAGATTTGGAGTTTCTCAAGTGATTCTTACCTCAAAACTGCCATATCTCGCGAACGAATTGGCCAATCCGCAAAATTTCTCTTGCATCTGAAAGTAGAAACTCGCCCCATTACAACGGTATGAGTAGTTTTCCCCTAGGGCGTTCTAGTTATTCGTTTCGAGCATCAGAACTGCGAAGATTTGGAGTTTCTCAAGCGTTTCTTACCTCAAAACTGCCATATCTCGCGAACGGATTGACCAATCCGCAAAGTTTCTGTTGCATCTGAAAGTAGAAACTCGCCCCATTACAACGGTATGAGTAGTTTCCCCCTAGGCCGTTCTAGTTATTCGTTTCGAGCATCAGAACTGCGAAAATTTGGAGTTTCTCAAGCGTTTCTTACCTCAAAACTGCCATATCTCGCGAACGGATTGACCAATCCGCAAAATTTCTCTTGCATCTGAAAGTAGAAACTCGCCCCATTACAACGGTATGAGTAGTTTTCCCCTAGGCCGTTCTAGTTATTCGTTCCGAGCATCAGAACTGCGAAAATTTGGAGTTTCTCAAGCGTTTCTTACCTCAAAACTGCCATATCTCGCGAACGGATTGACCAATCCGCAAAATTTCTCTTGCATCTGAAAGTAGAAACTCGCCCCATTACAACGGTATGAGTAGTTTTCCCCTAGGCCGTTCTAGTTATTCGTTCCAAGCATCAGAACTGCGAAAATTTGGAGTTTCTCAAGCGTTTCTTACCTCAAAACTGCCATATCTCGCGAACGGATTGACCAATCCGCAAAATTTCTCTTGCATCTGAAAGTAGAAACTCGCCCCATTACAACGGTATGAGTAGTTTTCCCCTAGGCCGTTCTAGTTATTCGTTCCAAGCATCAGAACTGCGAAAATTTGGAGTTTCTCAAGCGTTTCTTACCTCAAAACTGCCATATCTCGCGAACGGATTGACCAATCCGCAAAATTTCTCTTGCATCTGAAAGTAGAAACTCGCCCCTTTACAACGGTATGAGTAGTTTTCCCCTAGGCCGTTCTAGTTATTCGTTTCGAGCATCAGAACTGCGAAAATTTGGAGTTTCTCAAGCGTTTCTTACCTCAAAACTGCCATATCTCGCGAACGGATTGACCAATCCGCAAAATTTCTCTTGCATCTGAAAGTAGAAACTCGCCCCATTACAACGGTATGAGTAGTTTTCCCCTAGGCCGTTCTAGTTATTCGTTCCGAGCATCAGAACTGCGAAAATTTGGAGTTTCTCAAGCGTTTCTTACCTCAAAACTGCCATATCTCGCGAACGGATTGACCAATCCGCAAAATTTCTCTTGCATCTGAAAGTAGAAACTCGCCCCATTACAACGGTATGAGTAGTTTTCCCCTAGGCCGTTCTAGTTATTCGTTCCAAGCATCAGAACTGCGAAAATTTGGAGTTTCTCAAGCGTTTCTTACCTCAAAACTGCCATATCTCGCGAACGGATTGACCAATCCGCAAAATTTCTCTTGCATCTGAAAGTAGAAACTCGCCCCATTACAACGGTATGAGTAGTTTTCCCCTAGGCCGTTCTAGTTATTCGTTCCGAGCATCAGAACTGCGAAAATTTGGAGTTTCTCAAGCGTTTCTTACCTCAAAACTGCCATATCTCGCGAACGGATTGACCAATCCGCAAAATTTCTCTTGCATCTGAAAGTAGACACTCGCCCCATTACAACGGTATGTGCAGTTTTCCCCTAGGCCGTTCTAGTTATACGTTTCGAGCATCAGAACTGCGAAAATTTGGAGTTTCTCAAGCGTTTCTTACCTCAAAACTGCCATATCTCGCGAACGGATTGACCAATCCGCAAAATTTTTCTTGCATCTGAAAGTAGAAAGTCGCCCCATTACAACGGTATGAGTAGTTTTCCCCTAGGCCGTTCTAGTTATTCGTTTCGAGCATCAGAACTGCGAAAATTTGGAGTTTCTCAATCGTTTCTTACCTCAAAACTGCCATATCTCGCGAACGGATTGACCAATCCGCAAAGTTTCTGTTGCATCTGAAAGTAGAAACTCGCCCCATTACAACGGTATGAGTAGTTTCCCCCTAGGCCGTTCTAGTTATTCGTTCCAAGCATCAGAACTGCGAAAATTTGGAGTTTCTCAAGCGTTTCTTACCTCAAAACTGCCATATCTCGCGAACGGATTGACCAATCCGCAAAATTTCTCTTGCATCTGAAAGTAGAAACTCGCCCCTTTACAACGGTATGAGTAGTTTTCCCCTAGGCCGTTCTAGTTATTCGTTTCGAGCATCAGAACTGCGAAAATTTGGAGTTTCTCAAGCGTTTCTTACCTCAAAACTGCCATATCTCGCGAACGGATTGACCAATCCGCAAAATTTCTCTTGCATCTGAAAGTAGAAACTCGCCCCATTACAACGGTATGAGTAGTTTTCCCCTAGGCCGTTCTAGTTATTCGTTCCGAGCATCAGAACTGCGAAAATTTGGAGTTTCTCAAGCGTTTCTTACCTCAAAACTGCCATATCTCGCGAACGGATTGACCAATCCGCAAAATTTCTCTTGCATCTGAAAGTAGAAACTCGCCCCATTACAACGGTATGAGTAGTTTTCCCCTAGGCCGTTCTAGTTATTCGTTCCAAGCATCAGAACTGCGAAAATTTGGAGTTTCTCAAGCGTTTCTTACCTCAAAACTGCCATATCTCGCGAACGGATTGACCAATCCGCAAAATTTCTCTTGCATCTGAAAGTAGAAACTCGCCCCATTACAACGGTATGAGTAGTTTTCCCCTAGGCCGTTCTAGTTATTCGTTCCGAGCATCAGAACTGCGAAAATTTGGAGTTTCTCAAGCGTTTCTTACCTCAAAACTGCCATATCTCGCGAACGGATTGACCAATCCGCAAAATTTCTCTTGCATCTGAAAGTAGACACTCGCCCCATTACAACGGTATGTGCAGTTTTCCCCTAGGCCGTTCTAGTTATACGTTTCGAGCATCAGAACTGCGAAAATTTGGAGTTTCTCAAGCGTTTCTTACCTCAAAACTGCCATATCTCGCGAACGGATTGACCAATCCGCAAAATTTTTCTTGCATCTGAAAGTAGAAAGTCGCCCCATTACAACGGTATGAGTAGTTTTCCCCTAGGCCGTTCTAGTTATTCGTTTCGAGCATCAGAACTGCGAAAATTTGGAGTTTCTCAATCGTTTCTTACCTCAAAACTGCCATATCTCGCGAACGGATTGACCAATCCGCAAAGTTTCTGTTGCATCTGAAAGTAGAAACTCGCCCCATTACAACGGTATGAGTAGTTTCCCCCTAGGCCGTTCTAGTTATTCGTTTCGAGCATCAGAACTGCGAAAATTTGGAGTTTCTCAAGCGTTTCTTACCTCAAAACTGCCATATCTCGCGAACGGATTGACCAATCCGCAAAATTTCTCTTGCATCTGAAAGTAGAAACTCGCCCCATTACAACGGTATGAGTAGTTTTCCCCTAGGCCGTTCTAGTTATTCGTTCCAAGCATCAGAACTGCGAAAATTTGGAGTTTCTCAAGCGTTTCTTACCTCAAAACTGCCATATCTCGCGAACGGATTGACCAATCCGCAAAATTTCTCTTGCATCTGAAAGTAGAAACTCGCCCCATTACAACGGTATGAGTAGTTTTCCCCTAGGCCGTTCTAGTTATTCGTTCCAAGCATCAGAACTGCGAAAATTTGTAGTTTCTCAAGCGTTTCTTACCTCAAAACTGCCATATCTCGCGAACGGATTGACCAATCCGCAAAATTTCTCTTGCATCTGAAAGTAGAAACTCGCCCCTTTACAACGGTATGAGTAGTTTTCCCCTAGGCCGTTCTAGTTATTCGTTTCGAGCATCAGAACTGCGAAAATTTGGAGTTTCTCAAGCGTTTCTTACCTCAAAACTGCCATATCTCGCGAACGGATTGACCAATCCGCAAAGTTGCTGTTGCATCTGAAAGTAGAAACTCGCCCCATTACAACGGTGTGAGTAGTTGTCCCCTAGGCCGTTCTAGTTATTCGTTTCGAGCATCAGAACTGCGAAAATTTTGAGTTTCTCAAGCGTTTCTTACCTCAAAACTGCCACATCTCGCGAACGGATTGAGCTATCCGCAAAGTTTCTGTTGCATCTGAAAGTAGAAACTCGCCCCATTACAACGGTATGAGTAGTTTTCCCCTAGGCCGTTCTAGTTATTCGTTTCGAGCATCAGAACTGCGAAAATTTTGAGTTTTTCAAGCGTTTCTTACCTCAAAACTGCCATATCTCGCGAACGGATTGACCAATCCGCAAAATTTCTCTTGCATCTGAAAGTAGAAACTCGCCCCATTACAACGGTATGAGTAGTTTTCCCCTAGGGCGTTCTAGTTATTCGTTTCGAGCATCAGAACTGCGAAGATTTGGAGTTTCTCAAGTGATTCTTACCTCAAAACTGCCATATCTCGCGAACGAATTGGCCAATCCGCAAAATTTCTCTTGCATCTGAAAGTAGAAACTCGCCCCATTACAACGGTATGAGTAGTTTTCCCCTAGGGCGTTCTAGTTATTCGTTTCGAGCATCAGAACTGCGAAGATTTGGAGTTTCTCAAGCGTTTCTTACCTCAAAACTGCCATATCTCGCGAACGGATTGACCAATCCGCAAAGTTTCTGTTGCATCTGAAAGTAGAAACTCGCCCCATTACAACGGTATGAGTAGTTTCCCCCTAGGCCGTTCTAGTTATTCGTTTCGAGCATCAGAACTGCGAAAATTTGGAGTTTCTCAAGCGTTTCTTACCTCAAAACTGCCATATCTCGCGAACGGATTGACCAATCCGCAAAATTTCTCTTGCATCTGAAAGTAGAAACTCGCCCCATTACAACGGTATGAGTAGTTTTCCCCTAGGCCGTTCTAGTTATTCGTTCCGAGCATCAGAACTGCGAAAATTTGGAGTTTCTCAAGCGTTTCTTACCTCAAAACTGCCATATCTCGCGAACGGATTGACCAATCCGCAAAATTTCTCTTGCATCTGAAAGTAGAAACTCGCCCCATTACAACGGTATGAGTAGTTTTCCCCTAGGGCGTTCTAGTTATTCGTTTCGAGCATCAGAACTGCGAAAATTTGGAGTTTCTCAAGCGTTTCTTACCTCAAAACTGCCATATCTCGCGAACGGATTGACCAATCCGCAAAGTTTCTGTTGCATCTGAAAGTAGAAACTCGCCCCATTACAACGGTATGAGTAGTTTCCCCCTAGGCCGTTCTAGTTATTCGTTTCGAGCATCAGAACTGCGAAGATTTGGAGTTTCCCAAGCGTTTCTTACCTCAAAACTGCCATATCTCGCGAACGGATTGACCAATCCGCAAAATTTCTCTTGCATCTGAAAGTAGACACTCGCCCCATTACAACGGTATGTGCAGTTTTCCCCTAGGCCGTTCTAGTTATACGTTTCGAGCATCAGAACTGCGAAAATTTGGAGTTTCTCAAGCGTTTCTTACCTCAAAACTGCCATATCTCGCGAACGGATTGACCAATCCTCAAAATTTTTCTTGCATCTGAAAGTAGAAAGTCGCCCCATTACAACGGTATGAGTAGTTTTCCCCTGGGCCGTTCTAGTTATTCGTTTCGAGCATCAGAACTGCGAAAATTTGGAGTTTCTCAAGCGTTTCTTACCTCAAAACTGCCATATCTCGCGAACGGATTGACCAATCCGCAAAGTTTCTGTTGCATCTGAAAGTAGAAACTCGCCCCATTACAACGGTATGAGTAGTTTCCCCCTAGGCCGTTCTAGTTATTCGTTTCGAGCATCAGAACTGCGAAAATTTGGAGTTTCTCAAGCGTTTCTTACCTCAAAACTGCCATATCTCGCGAACGGATTGACCAATCCGCAAAATTTCTCTTGCATCTGAAAGTAGAAACTCGCCCCATTACAACGGTATGAGTAGTTTTCCCCTAGGCCGTTCTAGTTATTCGTTCCAAGCATCAGAACTGCGAAAATTTGGAGTTTCTCAAGCGTTTCTTACCTCAAAACTGCCATATCTCGCGAACGGATTGACCAATCCGCAAAATTTCTCTTGCATCTGAAAGTAGAAACTCGCCCCATTACAACGGTATGAGTAGTTTTCCCCTAGGCCGTTCTAGTTATTCGTTCCAAGCATCAGAACTGCGAAAATTTGGAGTTTCTCAAGCGTTTCTTACCTCAAAACTGCCATATCTCGCGAACGGATTGACCAATCCGCAAAATTTCTCTTGCATCTGAAAGTAGAAACTCGCCCCATTACAACGGTATGAGTAGTTTTCCCCTAGGGCGTTCTAGTTATTCGTTTCGAGCATCAGAACTGCGAAGATTTGGAGTTTCTCAAGCGTTTCTTACCTCAAAACTGCCATATCTCGCGAACGGATTGACCAATCCGCAAAGTTTCTGTTGCATCTGAAAGTAGAATCTCGCCCCATTACAACGGTATGAGTAGTTTCCCCCTAGGCCGTTCTAGTTATTCGTTTCGAGCATCAGAACTGCGAAAATTTGGAGTTTCTCAAGCGTTTCTTACCTCAAAACTGCCATATCTCGCGAACGGATTGACCAATCCGCAAAATTTCTCTTGCATCTGAAAGTAGAAACTCGCCCCATTACAACGGTATGAGTAGTTTTCCCCTAGGCCGTTCTAGTTATTCGTTTCGAGCATCAGAACTGCGAAAATTTGGAGTTTCTCAAGCGTTTCTTACCTCAAAACTGCCATATCTCGCGAACGGATTGACCAATCCGCAAAGTTTCTGTTGCATCTGAAAGTAGAAACTCGCCCCATTACAACGGTATGAGTAGTTTCCCCCTAGGCCGTTCTAGTTATTCGTTTCGAGCATCAGAACTGCGAAGATTTGGAGTTTCCCAAGCGTTTCTTACCTCAAAACTGCCATATCTCGCGAACGGATTGACCAATCCGCAAAATTTCTCTTGCATCTGAAAGTAGACACTCGCCCCATTACAACGGTATGTGCAGTTTTCCCCTAGGCCGTTCTAGTTATACGTTTCGAGCATCAGAACTGCGAAAATTTGGAGTTTCTCAAGCGTTTCTTACCTCAAAACTGCCATATCTCGCGAACGGATTGACCAATCCGCAAAATTTTTCTTGCATCTGAAAGTAGAAAGTCGCCCCATTACAACGGTATGAGTAGTTTTCCCCTAGGCCGTTCTAGTTATTCGTTTCGAGCATCAGAACTGCGAAAATTTGGAGTTTCTCAAGCGTTTCTTACCTCAAAACTGCCATATCTCGCGAACGGATTGACCAATCCGCAAAGTTTCTGTTGCATCTGAAAGTAGAAACTCGCCCCATTACAACGGTATGAGTAGTTTCCCCCTAGGCCGTTCTAGTTATTCGTTTCGAGCATCAGAACTGCGAAAATTTGGAGTTTCTCAAGCGTTTCTTACCTCAAAACTGCCATATCTCGCGAACGGATTGACCAATCCGCAAAATTTCTCTTGCATCTGAAAGTAGAAACTCGCCCCATTACAACGGTATGAGTAGTTTTCCCCTAGGCCGTTCTAGTTATTCGTTCCAAGCATCAGAACTGCGAAAATTTGGAGTTTCTCAAGCGTTTCTTACCTCAAAACTGCCATATCTCGCGAACGGATTGACCAATCCGCAAAAATTCTCTTGCATCTGAAAGTAGAAACTCGCCCCATTACAACGGTATGAGTAGTTTTCCCCTAGGGCGTTCTAGTTATTCGTTTCGAGCATCAGAACTGCGAAGATTTGGAGTTTCTCAAGCGTTTCTTACCTCAAAACTGCCATATCTCGCGAACGGATTGACCAATCCGCAAAGTTTCTATTGCATCTGAAAGTAGAAACTCGCCCCATTACAACGGTATGAGTAGTTTCCCCCTAGGCCGTTCTAGTTATTCGTTTCGAGCATCAGAACTGCGAAAATTTGGAGTTTCTCAAGCGTTTCTTACCTCAAAACTGCCATATCTCGCGAACGGATTGACCAATCCGCAAAATTTCTCTTGCATCTGAAAGTAGAAACTCGCCCCATTACAACGGTATGAGTAGTTTTCCCCTAGGCCGTTCTAGTTATTCGTTTCGAGCATCAGAACTGCGAAAATTTGGTGTTTCTCAAGCGTTTCTTACCTCAAAACTGCCATATCTCGCGAACGGATTGACCAATCCGCAAAATTTCTCTTGCATCTGAAAGTAGAAACTCGCCCCTTTACAACGGTATGAGTAGTTTTCCCCTAGGCCGTTCTAGTTATTCGTTTCGAGCATCAGAACTGCGAAAATTTGGAGTTTCTCAAGCGTTTCTTGCCTCAAAACTGCCATATCTCGCGAACGGATTGACCAATCCGCAAAGTTTCTGTTGCATCTGAAAGTAGAAACTCGCCCCATTACAACGGTATGAGTAGTTTCCCCCTAGGCCGTTCTAGTTATTCGTTTCGAGCATCAGAACTGCGAAGATTTGGAGTTTCCCAAGCGTTTCTTACCTCAAAACTGCCATATCTCGCGAACGGATTGACCAATCCGCAAAATTTCTCTTGCATCTGAAAGTAGAAACTCGCCCCATTACAACGGTATGTGCAGTTTTCCCCTAGGCCGTTCTAGTTATACGTTTCGAGCATCAGAACTGCGAAAATTTGGAGTTTCTCAAGCGTTTCTTACCTCAAAACTGCCATATCTCGCGAACGGATTGACCAATCCGCAAAATTTTTCTTGCATCTGAAAGTAGAAAGTCGCCCCATTACAACGGTATGAGTAGTTTTCCCCTAGGCCGTTCTAGTTATTCGTTTCGAGCATCAGAACTGCGAAAATTTTGAGTTTCTCAAGCGTTTCTTACCTCAAAACTGCCATATCTCGCGAACGGATTGACCAATCCGCAAAATTTCTCTTGCATCTGAAAGTAGAAACTCGCCCCATTACAACGGTATGAGTAGTTTTCCCCTAGGCAGTTCTAGTTATTCGTTTCGAGCATCAGAACTGCGAAAATTTGGAGTTTCTCAAGCGTTTCTTACATCAAAACTGCCATATCTAGCGAACGGATTGACCAATCCGCAAAGTTTCTGTTGCATCTGAATGTAGAAACTCGCCCCATTACAACGGTATGAGTAGTTTTCCCCTAGGCCGTTCTAGTTATTCGTTTCGAGCATCAGAACTGCGAAAATTTGGAGTTTCTCAAGCGTTTCTTACTTCAAAACTGCCATATCTCGCGAACGGATTGACCAATCCGCAAAATTTCTCTTGCATCTGAAAGTAGAAACTCGCCCCATTACAACGGTATGAGCAGTTTTCCCCTAGGCCGTTCTAGTTATTCGTTTCGAGCATCAGAACTGCGAAAATTTGGAGTTTCTCAAGCGCTTCTTACATCTAAACTGCCATATCTCGCGAACGGATTGGCCAATCCGCAAAATTTCTCTTGCATCTGAAAGTAGAAACTCGCCCCATTACAACGGTATGAGTAGTTTTCCCCTAGGCCGTTCTAGTTATTCGTTTCGAGCATCAGAACTGCGAAAATTTGGAGTTTCTCAAGCGTTTCTTACATCAAAACTGCCATATCTCGCGAACGGATTGACCAATCCGCAAAGTTTCTGTTGCATCTGAAAGTAGAAACTCGCCCCATTACAACGGTATGAGTAGTTTTCCCCTAGGCCGTTCTAGTTATTCGTTTCGAGGATCAGAACTGCGAAAATTTCGAGTTTCTCAAGCGTTTCTTACCTCAAAACTGCCATATCTCGCGAACGGATTGACCAATCCGCAAAATTTCTCTTGCATCTGAAAGTAGAAACTCGCCCCATTACAACGGTATGAGTAGTTTTCCCCTAGGCCGTTCTAGTTATTCGTTTCGAGCATCAGAACTGCGAAAATTTGTAGTTTCTCAAGCGTTTCTTACATCAAAACTGCCATATCTCGCGAACGGATTGACCAATCCGCAAAGTTTCTGTTGCATCTGAAAGTAGAAACTCGCCCCATTACAACGGTATGAGTAGTTTCCCCCTAGGCCGTTCTAGTTATTCGTTTCGAGCATCAGAACTGCGAAAATTTGGAGTTTCTCAAGCGTTTCTTACTTCAAAACTGCCATATCTCGCGAACGGATTGACCAATCCGCAAAATTTCTCTTGCATCTGAAAGTAGAAACTCGCCCCATTACAACGGTATGAGCAGTTTTCCCCTAGGCCGTTCTAGTTATTCGTTTCGAGCATCAGAACTGCGAAAATTTGGAGTTTCTCAAGCGCTTCTTACATCTAAACTGCCATATCTCGCGAACGGATTGGCCAATCCGCAAAATTTCTCTTGCATCTGAAAGTAGAAACTCGCCCCATTACAACGGTATGAGTAGTTTTCCCCTAGGCCGTTCTAGTTATTCGTTTCGAGCATCAGAACTGCGAAAATTTGGAGTTTCTCAAGCGTTTCTTACATCAAAACTGCCATATCTCGCGAACGGATTGACCAATCCGCAAAGTTTCTGTTGCATCTGAAAGTAGAAACTCGCCCCATTACAACGCTATGAGTAGTTTTCCCCTAGGCCGTTCTAGTTATTCGTTTCGAGCATCAGAACTGCGAAAATTTGGAGTTTCTCAAGCGTTTCTTACATCAAAACTGCCATATCTCGCGAACGGATTGACCAATCCCCAAAATTTCTCTTGCATCTGAAAGCAGAAACTCGCCCCATTACAACGGTATGAGTAGTTTTCCCCTAGGCCGTTCTAGTTATTCGTTCCGAGCATCAGAACTGCGAAAATTTGGAGTTTCTCAAGCGTTTCTTACCTCAAAACTGCCATATCTCGCGAACGGATTGACCAATCCTCAAAATTTCTCTTGCATCTGAAAGTAGAAGCTCGCCCCATTACAACGGTATGAGTAGTTTTCCCCTAGGGCGTTCTAGTTATTCGTTTCGAGCATCAGAACTGCGAAGATTTGGAGTTTCTCAAGCGTTTCTTACATCAAAACTGCCATATCTCGCGAACGGATTGACCAATCCGCAAAGTTTCTGTTGCACCTGAAAGTAGATACTCGCCCCATTACAACGGTATGAGTAGTTTTCCCCTAGGCCGTTCTAGTTATTCGTTTCGAGGATCAGAACTGCGAAAATTTCGAGTTTCTCAAGCGTTTCTTACCTCAAAACTGCCATATCTCGCGAACGGATTGACCAATCCGCAAAATTTCTCTTGCATCTGAAAGTAGAAACTCGCCCCATTACAACGGTATGAGTAGTTTTCCCCTAGGCCGTTCTAGTTATTCGTTTCGAGCATCAGAACTGCGAAAATTTGTAGTTTCTCAAGCGTTTCTTACCTCAAAACTGCCATATCTCGCGAACGGATTGACCAATCCGCAAAGTTTCTGTTGCATCTGAAAGTAGAAACTCGCCCCATTACAACGGTGTGAGTAGTTTCCCCCTAGGCCGTTCTAGTTATTCGTTTCGAGCATCAGAACTGCGAAAATTTGGAGTTTCTCAAGCGTTTCTTACCTCAAAACTGCCATATCTCGCGAACGGATTGACCAATCCGCAAAATTTCTCTTGCATCTGAAAGTAGAAACTCGCCCCATTACAACGGTATGAGTAGTTTTCCCCTAGGCCGTTCTAGTTATTCGTTCCAAGCATCAGAACTGCGAAAATTTGGAGTTTCTCAAGCGTTTCTTACCTCAAAACTGCCATATCTCGCGAACGGATTGACCAATCCGCAAAATTTCTCTTGCATCTGAAAGTAGAAACTCGCCCCATTACAACGGTATGAGTAGTTTTCCCCTAGGGCGTTCTAGTTATTCGTTTCGAGCATCAGAACTGCGAAGATTTGGAGTTTCTCAAGCGTTTCTTACCTCAAAACTGCCATATCTCGCGAACGGATTGGCCAATCCGCAAAATTTCTCTTGCATCTGAAAGTAGAAACTCGCCCCATTACAACGGTATGAGTAGTTTTCCCCTAGGGCGTTCTAGTTATTCGTTTCGAGCATCAGAACTGCGAAGATTTGGAGTTTCTCAAGCGTTTCTTACTTCAAAACTGCCATATCTCGCGAACGGATTGACCAATCCGCAAAGTTTCTGTTGCACCTGAAAGTAGATACTCGCCCCATTACAACGGTATGAGTAGTTTTCCCCTAGGCCGTTCTAGTTATTCGTTTCGAGGATCAGAACTGCGAAAATTTCGAGTTTCTCAAGCGTTTCTTACCTCAAAACTGCCATATCTCGCGAACGGATTGACCAATCCGCAATATTTCTCTTGCATCTGAAAGTAGAAAATGGCCCTATTACAACGGTATGAGTAGTTTTCCCCTAGGCCGTTCTAGTTATTCGTTTCGAGCATCAGAACTGCGAAAATTTGTAGTTTCTCAAGCGTTTCTTACCTCAAAACTGCCATATCTCGCGAACGGATTGACCAATCCGCAAAGTTTCTGTTGCATCTGAAAGTAGAAACTCGCCCCATTACAACGGTATGAGTAGTTTCCCCCTAGGCCGTTCTAGTTATTCGTTTCGAGCATCAGAACTGCGAAAATTTGGAGTTTCTCAAGCGTTTCTTACCTCAAAACTGCCATATCTCGCGAACTGATTGACCAATCCGCAATATTTCTCTTGCATCTGAAAGTAGAAACTGGCCCTATTACAACGGTATGAGTAGTTTTCCCCTAGGCCGTTCTAGTTATTCGTTTCGAGCATCAGAACTGCGAAAATTTGTAGTTTCTCAAGCGTTTCTTACCTCAAAACTGCCATATCTCGCGAACGGATTGACCAATCCGCAAAGTTTCTGTTGCATCTGAAAGTAGAAACTCGCCCCATTACAACGGTATGAGTAGTTTCCCCCTAGGCCGTTCTAGTTATTCGTTTCGAGCATCAGAACTGCGAAAATTTGGAGTTTCTCAAGCGTTTCTTACCTCAAAACTGCCATATCTCGCGAACGGATTGACCAATCCGCAAAATTTCTCTTGCATCTGAAAGTAGAAACTCGCCCCATTACAACGGTATGAGTAGTTTTCCCCTAGGCCGTTCTAGTTATTCGTTCCAAGCATCAGAACTGCGAAAATTTGGAGCTTCTCAAGCGTTTCTTACCTCAAAACTGCCATATCTCGCGAACGGATTGACCAATCCGCAAAATTTCTCTTGCATCTGAAAGTAGAAACTCGCCCCATTACAACGGTATGAGTAGTTTTCCCCTAGGGCGTTCTAGTTATTCGTTTCGAGCATCAGAACTGCGAAGATTTGGAGTTTCTCAAGCGTTTCTTACCTCAAAACTGCCATATCTCGCGAACGGATTGGCCAATCCGCAAAATTTCTCTTGCATCTGAAAGTAGAAACTCGCCCCTTTACAACGGTATGAGTAGTTTTCCCCTAGGCCGTTCTAGTTATTCGTTTCGAGCATCAGAACTGCGAAAATTTGGAGTTTCTCAAGCGTTTCTTACCTCAAAACTGCCATATCTCGCGAACGGATTGACCAATCCGCAAAGTTTCTGTTGCATCTGAAAGTAGAAACTCGCCCCATTACAACGGTATGAGTAGTTTCCCCCTAGGCCGTTCTAGTTATTCGTTTCGAGCATCAGAACTTGAAAAATTTGGAGTTTCCCAAGCCTTTCTTACCTCAAAACTGCCATATCTCGCGAAAGGATTGACCAATCCGCAAAATTTCTCTTGCATCTGAAAGTAGAAACTCGCCCCATTACAACGGTATGTGCAGTTTTCCCCTAGGCCGTTCTAGTTATTCGTTTCGAGCATCAGAACTGCGAAAATTTGGAGTTTCTCAAGCGTTTCTTACCTCAAAACTGCCATATCTCGCGAACGGATTGACCAATCCGCAAAATTTCTCTTGGATCTGAAAGTAGAAAGTCGCCCCATTACAACGGTATGAGTAGTTTTCCCCTAGGCCGTTCTAGTTATTCGTTTCGAGCATCAGAACTGCGAAAATTTGGAGTTTCTCAAGCGTTTCTTACCTCAAAACTGCCATATCTCGCGAACGGATTGACCAATCCGCAAAGTTTCTGTTGCATCTGAAAGTAGAAACTCGCCCCATTACAACGGTATGAGTAGTTTTCCCCTAGGCCGTTCTGGTTATTCGTTTCGAGCATCAGAACTGCGAAAATTTTGAGTTTCTCAAGCGTTTCTTACCTCAAAACTGCCATATCTCGCGAACGGATTGACCAATCCGCAAAGTTGCTGTTGCATCTGAAAGTAGAAACTCGCCCCATTACAACGGTGTGAGTAGTTGTCCCCTAGGCCGTTCTAGTTATTCGTTTCGAGCATCAGAACTGCGAAAATTTTGAGTTTCTCAAGCGTTTCTTACCTCAAAACTGCCACATCTCGCGAACGGATTGAGCTATCCGCAAAGTTTCTGTTGCATCTGAAAGTAGAAACTCGCCCCATTTCAACGGTATGAGTAGTTTTCCCCTAGGCCGTTCTAGTTATTCGTTTCGAGCATCAGAACTGCGAAAATTTTGAGTTTTTCAAGCGTTTCTTACCTCAAAACTGCCATATCTCGCGAACGGATTGACCAATCCGCAAAATTTCTCTTGCATCTGAAAGTAGAAACTCGCCCCATTACAACGGTATGAGTAGTTTTCCCCTAGGGCGTTCTAGTTATTCGTTTCGAGCATCAGAACTGTGAAGATTTGGAGTTTCTCAAGCGATTCTTACCTCAAAACTGCCATATCTCGCGAACGAATTGGCCAATCCGCAAAATTTCTCTTGCATCTGAAAGTAGAAACTCGCCCCATTACAACGGTATGAGTAGTTTTCCCCTAGGCCGTTCTAGTTATTCGTTTCGAGCATCAGAACTGCGAAAATTTGGAGTTTCTCAAGCGTTTCTTACCTCAAAACTGCCATATCTCGCGAACGGATTGACCAATCCGCAAAATTTCTCTTGCATCTGAAAGTAGAAACTCGCCCCTTTACAACGGTATGAGTAGTTTTCCCCTAGGCCGTTCTAGTTATTCGTTTCGAGCATCAGAACTGCGAAAATTTGGAGTTTCTCAAGCGTTTCTTACCTCAAAACTGCCATATCTCGCGAACGGATTGACCAATCCTCAAAGTTTCTGTTGTATCTGAAAGTAGAAACTCGCCCCATTACAACGGTATGAGTAGTTTCCCCCTAGGCCGTTTTAGTTATTCGTTTCGAGCATCAGAACTTGAAAAATTTGGAGTTTCCCAAGCGTTTCTTACCTCAAAACTGCCATATCTCGCGAACGGATTGATCAATCCGCAAAATTTCTCTTGCATCTGAAAGTAGAAACTCGCCCCATTACAACGGTATGTGCAGTTTTCCCCTAGGCCGTTCTAGTTATTCGTTTCGAGCATCAGAACTGCGAAAATTTGGAGTTTCTCAAGCGTTTCTTACCTCAAAACCGCCATATCTCGCGAACGGATTGACCAATCCGCAAAATTTCTCTTGGATCTGAAAGTAGAAAGTCGCCCCATTACAACGGTATGAGTAGTTTTCCCCTAGGCCGTTCTAGTTATTCGTTTCGAGCATCAGAACTGCGAAAATTTGGAGTTTCTCAAGCGTTTCTTACCTCAAAACTGCCATATCTCGCGAACGGATTGACCAATCCCCAAAGTTTCTGTTGCATCTGAAAGTAGAAACTCGCCCCATTACAACGGTATGAGTAGTTTTCCCCTAGGCCGTTCTAGTTATTCGTTTCGAGCATCAGAGCTGCGAAAATTTGGAGTTTCTCAAGCGTTTCTTACCTCAAAACTGCCATATCTCGCGAACGGATTGACCAATCCGCAAAGTTTCTGTTGCATCTGAAAGTAGAAACTCGCCCCATTACAACGGTATGAGTAGTTTCCCCCTAGGCCGTTCTAGTTATTCGTTTCGAGCATCAGAACTTGAAAAATTTGGAGTTTCCCAAGCCTTTCTTACCTCAAAACTGCCATATCTCGCGAAAGGATTGACCAATCCGCAAAATTTCTCTTGCATCTGAAAGTAGAAACTCGCCCCATTACAACGGTATGTGCAGTTTTCCCCTAGGCCGTTCTAGTTATTCGTTTCGAGCATCAGAACTGCGAAAATTTGGAGTTTCTCAAGCGTTTCTTACCTCAAAACTGCCATATCTCGCGAACGGATTGACCAATCCGCAAAATTTCTCTTGGATCTGAAAGTAGAAAGTCGCCCCATTACAACGGTATGAGTAGTTTTCCCCTAGGCCGTTCTAGTTATTCGTTTCGAGCATCAGAACTGCGAAAATTTGGAGTTTCTCAAGCGTTTCTTACCTCAAAACTGCCATATCTCGCGAACGGATTGACCAATCCGCAAAGTTTCTGTTGCATCTGAAAGTAGAAACTCGCCCCATTACAACGGTATGAGTAGTTTTCCCCTAGGCCGTTCTGGTTATTCGTTTCGAGCATCAGAACTGCGAAAATTTTGAGTTTCTCAAGCGTTTCTTACCTCAAAACTGCCATATCTCGCGAACGGATTGACCAATCCGCAAAGTTGCTGTTGCATCTGAAAGTAGAAACTCGCCCCATTACAACGGTGTGAGTAGTTGTCCCCTAGGCCGTTCTAGTTATTCGTTTCGAGCATCAGAACTGCGAAAATTTTGAGTTTCTCAAGCGTTTCTTACCTCAAAACTGCCACATCTCGCGAACGGATTGAGCTATCCGCAAAGTTTCTGTTGCATCTGAAAGTAGAAACTCGCCCCATTTCAACGGTATGAGTAGTTTTCCCCTAGGCCGTTCTAGTTATTCGTTTCGAGCATCAGAACTGCGAAAATTTTGAGTTTTTCAAGCGTTTCTTACCTCAAAACTGCCATATCTCGCGAACGGATTGACCAATCCGCAAAATTTCTCTTGCATCTGAAAGTAGAAACTCGCCCCATTACAACGGTATGAGTAGTTTTCCCCTAGGGCGTTCTAGTTATTCGTTTCGAGCATCAGAACTGCGAAGATTTGGAGTTTCTCAAGCGATTCTTACCTCAAAACTGCCATATCTCGCGAACGAATTGGCCAATCCGCAAAATTTCTCTTGCATCTGAAAGTAGAAACTCGCCCCATTACAACGGTATGAGTAGTTTTCCCCTAGGCCGTTCTAGTTATTCGTTTCGAGCATCAGAACTGCGAAAATTTGGAGTTTCTCAAGCGTTTCTTACCTCAAAACTGCCATATCTCGCGAACGGATTGACCAATCCGCAAAATTTCTCTTGCATCTGAAAGTAGAAACTCGCCCCTTTACAACGGTATGAGTAGTTTTCCCCTAGGCCGTTCTAGTTATTCGTTTCGAGCATCAGAACTGCGAAAATTTGGAGTTTCTCAAGCGTTTCTTACCTCAAAACTGCCATATCTCGCGAACGGATTGACCAATCCTCAAAGTTTCTGTTGTATCTGAAAGTAGAAACTCGCCCCATTACAACGGTATGAGTAGTTTCCCCCTAGGCCGTTTTAGTTATTCGTTTCGAGCATCAGAACTTGAAAAATTTGGAGTTTCCCAAGCGTTTCTTACCTCAAAACTGCCATATCTCGCGAACGGATTGATCAATCCGCAAAATTTCTCTTGCATCTGAAAGTAGAAACTCGCCCCATTATAACGGTATGTGCAGTTTTCCCCTAGGCCGTTCTAGTTATTCGTTTCGAGCATCAGAACTGCGAAAATTTGGAGTTTCTCAAGCGTTTCTTACCTCAAAACCGCCATATCTCGCGAACGGATTGACCAATCCGCAAAATTTCTCTTGGATCTGAAAGTAGAAAGTCGCCCCATTACAACGGTATGAGTAGTTTTCCCCTAGGCCGTTCTAGTTATTCGTTTCGAGCATCAGAACTGCGAAAATTTGGAGTTTCTCAAGCGTTTCTTACCTCAAAACTGCCATATCTCGCGAACGGATTGACCAATCCCCAAAGTTTCTGTTGCATCTGAAAGTAGAAACTCGCCCCATTACAACGGTATGAGTAGTTTTCCCCTAGGCCGTTCTAGTTATTCGTTTCGAGCATCAGAACTGCGAAGATTTGGAGTTTCTCAAGCGTTTCTTACCTCAAAACTGCCATATCTCGCGAACGGAATGACCAATCCGCAAAGTTTCTGTTGCATCTGAAAGTAGAAACTCGCCCCATTACAACGGTATGAGTAGTTTTCCCCTAGGCCGTTCTAGTTATTCGTTTCGAGCATCAGAACTGCGAAAATTTGGAGTTTCTCAAGCGTTTCTTACCTCAAAACTGCCATATCTCGCGAACGGATTGGCCAATCCGCAAAATTTTTCTTGCATCTGAAAGTAGAAAGCCGCCCCATTACAACGGTATGAGTAGTTTTCCCCTAGGCCGTTCTAGTTATTCGTTTCGAGCATCAGAACTGCGAAAATTTGGAGTTTCTCAAGAGTTTCTTACCTCAAAACTGCCATATCTCGCGAACGGATTGAGCAATCCGCAAAGTTTCTGTTGCATCTGAAAGTAGAAACTCGCCCCATTACAACGGTATGAGTAGTTTTCCCCTAGGCCGTTCTAGTTATTCGTTTCGAGCATCAGAACTAAGAAAATCTTGAGTTTCTCAAGCGTTTCTTACCTCAAAACTGCCATATCTCGCGAACGGATTGACCAATCCGCAAAGTTTCTCTTAAATCTGAAAGTAGAAAATCGCCCCATTACAACGATATGAGTAGTTTTCCCCTAGGCCGTTCTAGTTATTCGTTTCGAGCATCAGAAATAAGAAAATTTTGAGTTTCTCAAGCGTTTCTTACCTCAAAACTGCCATATCTCGCGAACGGATTGATCAATCCGCAAAGTTGCTGTTGCATCTGAAAGTAGAAACTCGCCCCATTACAACGGTGTGAGTAGTTGTCCCCTAGGCCGTTCTAGTTATTCGTTTCGAGCATCAGAACTGCGAAAATTTGGAGTTTCTCAAGCGTTTCTTACCTCAAAACTGCCATATCTCGCGAACGGATTGACCAATCCGCAAAATTTCTCTTGCATCTGAAAGTAGAAACTCGCCCCATTACAACGGTATGAGTAGTTTTCCCCTAGGCCGTTCTAGTTATTCGTTTCGAGCATCAGAACTGCGAAAATTTTGAGTTTCTCAAGCGTTTCTTACATCAAAACTGCCATATCTCGCGAACGGATTGACCAATCCGCAAAGTTTCTGTTGCATCTGAAAGTAGAAACTCGCCCCATTACAACGGTATGAGTAGTTTTCCCCTAGGCCGTTCTAGTTATTCGTTTCGAGCATCAGAACTGCGAAAATTTTGAGTTTCTCAAGCGTTTCTTACCTCAAAACTGCCATATCTCGCGAACGGATTGACCAATCCGCAAAATTTCTCTTGCATCTGAAAGTAGAAACTCGCCCCATTACAACGGTATGAGTAGTTTTCCCCTAGGCCGTTCTAGTTATTCGTTTCGAGCATCAGAACTAAGAAAATCTTGAGTTTCTCAAGCGTTTCTTACATCAAAACTGCCATATCTCGCGAACGGATTGACCAATCCGCAAAGTTTCTCTTGCATCTGAAAGTAGAAACTCGCCCCATTACAACGATATGAGTAGTTTTCCCCTAGGCCGTTCTAGTTATTCGTTTCGAGCATCAGAAATAAGAAAATTTTGAGTTTCTCAAGCGTTTCTTACCTCAAAACTGCCATATCTCGCGAACGGATTGATCAATCCGCAAAGTTGCTGTTGCATCTGAAAGTAGAAACTCGCCCCATTACAACGGTGTGAGTAGTTGTCCCCTAGGCCGTTCTAGTTATTCGTTTCGAGCATCAGAACTGCGAAAATTTGGAGTTTCTCAAGCGTTTCTTACCTCAAAACTGCCATATCTCGCGAACGGATTGACCAATCCGCAAAATTTCTCTTGCATCTGAAAGTAGAAACTCGCCCCATTACAACGGTATGAGTAGTTTCCCCCTAGGCCGTTCTAGTTATTCGTTTCGAGCATCAGAACAGCGGAAATTTGGAGTTTCTCAAGCGTTTCTTACGTCAAAACTGCCATACCTCGCGAACGGATTGACCAATCCGCAAAATTTCTCTTGCATCTGAAAGTAGAAACTCGCCCCATTACAACGGTATGAGCAGTTTTCCCCTAGGCCGTTCTAGTTATTCGTTTCGAGCATCAGAACTGCGAAGATTTGGAGTTTCTCAAGCGTTTCTTACCTCAAAACTGCCATATCTCGCGAACGGATTGATCAATCCGCAAAATTTCTGTTGCATCTGAAAGTAGAAACTCGCCCCATTACAACGGTATGAGTAGTTTTCCCCTAGGCCGTCCTAGTTATTCGTTTCGAGCATCAGAACTGCGAAAATGTTGAGTTTCTCAAGCGTTTCTTACCTCAAAACTGCCATATCTCGCGAACGGATTGACCAATCCGCAAAGTTTCTGTTGCATCTGAAAGTAGAACCTCGACCCATTACAACGGTATGAGTAGTTTTCCCCTAGGCCGTTCTAGTTATTCGTTTCGAGCATCAGAACTAAGAAAATCTTGAGTTTCTCAAGCGTTTCTTACATCAAAACTGCCATATCTCGCGAACGGATTGACCAATCCGCAAAGTTTCTCTTGCATCTGAAAGTAGAAACTCGCCCCATTACAACGATATGAGTAGTTTTCCCCTAGGCCGTTCTAGTTATTCGTTTCGAGCATCAGAAATAAGAAAATTTTGAGTTTCTCAAGCGTTTCTTACCTCAAAACTGCCATATCTCGCGAACGGATTGATCAATCCGCAAAGTTGCTGTTGCATCTGAAAGTAGAAACTCGCCCCATTACAACGGTGTGAGTAGTTGTCCCCTAGGCCGTTCTAGTTATTCGTTTCGAGCATCAGAACTGCGAAAATTTGGAGTTTCTCAAGCGTTTCTTACCTCAAAACTGCCATATCTCGCGAACGGATTGACCAATCCGCAAAATTTCTCTTGCATCTGAAAGTAGAAACTCGCCCCATTACAACGGTATGAGTAGTTTTCCCCTAGGCCGTTCTAGTTATTCGTTTCGAGCATCAGAACTGCGAAGATTTGGAGTTTCTCAAGCGTTTCTTACCTCAAAACTGCCATATCTCGCGAACGGATTGATCAATCCGCAAAATTTCTGTTGCATCTGAAAGTAGAAACTCGCCCCATTACAACGGTGTGAGTAGTTTTCCCCTAGGCCGTCCTAGTTATTCGTTTCGAGCATCAGAACTGCGAAAATTTTGAGTTTCTCAAGCGTTTCTTACCTCAAAACTGCCATATCTCGCGAACGGATTGACCAATCCGCAAAGTTTCTGTTGCATCTGAAAGTAGAACCTCGACCCATTACAACGGTATGAGTAGTTTTCCCCTAGGCCGTTCTAGTTATTCGTTTCGAGCATCAGAACTGCGAAAATTTTGAGTTTCTCAAGCGTTTCTTACCTCTAAACTGCCATATCTCGCGAACGGATTGACCAATCCGCAAAATTTCTCTTGCATCTGAAAGTAGAAACTCGCCCCATTACAACGGTATGAGTAGTTTTCCCCTAGGCCGTTCTAGTTATTCGTTTCGAGCATCAGAACTAAGAAAATCTTGAGTTTCTCAAGCGTTTCTTACATCAAAACTGCCATATCTCGCGAACGGATTGACCAATCCGCAAAGTTTCTCTTGCATCTGAAAGTAGAAACTCGCCCCATTACAAAGATATGAGTAGTTTTCCCCTAGGCCGTTCTAGTTATTCGTTTCGAGCATCAGAAATAAGAAAATTTTGAGTTTCTCAAGCGTTTCTTACCTCAAAACTGCCATACCTCGCGAACGGATTGACCAATCCGCAAAATTTCTCTTGCATCTGAAAGTAGAAACTCGCCCCATTACAACGGTATGAGTAGTTTTCCCCTAGGCCGTTCTAGTTATTCGTTCCGAGCATCAGAACTAAGAAAATTTGGAGTTTCTCAAGCGTTTCTTGCCTCAAAACTGCCATATCTCGCGAACGGATTGACCAATCCGCAAAGTTGCTGTTGCATCTGAAAGTAGAAACTCGCCCCATTACAACGGTGTGAGTAGTTGTCCCCTAGGCCGTTCTAGTTATTCGTTTCGAGCATCAGAACTGCGAAAATTTTGAGTTTCTCAAGCGTTTCTTACCTCAAAACTGCCACATCTCGCGAACGGATTGAGCAATCCGCAAAGTTTCTGTTGCATCTGAAAGTAGAAACTCGCCCCATTACAACGGTATGAGTAGTTTTCCCCTAGGTCGTTCTAGTTATTCGTTTCGAGCATCAGAACTGCGAAAATTTGGAGTTTCTCAAGCGTTTCTTACCTCAAAACTGCCATATCTCGCGAACGGATTGACCAATCCGCAAAGTTTCTCTTGCATCTGAAAGTAGAAACTCGCCGCATTACAGCGATATGAGTAGTTTTCCCCTAGGCCGTTCTAGTTATTCGTTTCGAGCATCAGAACTAAGAAAATTTTGGGTTTCTCAAGCGTTTCTTACATCAAAACTGCCATATCTCGCGAAAGGATTGACCAATCCGCAAAGTTTCTGTTGCATCTGAAAGTAGAAACTCGCCCCATTACAACGGTATGAGTAGTTTTCCCCTAGGCCGTTCTAGTTATTCGTTTCGAGCATCAGAACTGCGAAAATTTGGAGTTTCTCAAGCGTTTCTTACCTCAAAACTGCCATATCTCGCGAACGGATTGACCAATCCGCAAAATTTCTCTTGCATCTGAAAGTAGAAACTCGCCCCATTACAACGGTATGAGTAGTTTTCCCCTAGGCCGTTCGAGTTATTCGTTTCGAGCATCAGAACTAAGAAAATCTTGAGTTTCTCAAGCGTTTCTTACCTCAAAACTGCCATATCTCGCGAACGGATTGACCAATCCGCAAAGTTTCTCTTAAATCTGAAAGTAGAAAATCGCCCCATTACAACGATATGAGTAGTTTTCCCCTAGGCCGTTCTAGTTATTCGTTTCGAGCATCAGAAATAAGAAAATTTTGAGTTTCTCAAGCGTTTCTTACCTCAAAACTGCCATAACTCGCGAACGGATTGATCAATCCGCAAAGTTGCTGTTGCATCTGAAAGTAGAAACTCGCCCCATTACAACGGTGTGAGTAGTTGTCCCCTAGGCCGTTCTAGTTATTCGTTTCGAGCATCAGAACTGCGAAAATTTGGAGTTTCTCAAGCGTTTCTTACCTCAAAACTGCCATATCTCGCGAACGGATTGACCAATCCGCAAAATTTCTCTTGCATCTGAAAGTAGAAACTCGCCCCATTACAACGGTATGAGTAGTTTTCCCCTAGGCCGTTCTAGTTATTCGTTTCGAGCATCAGAACTGCGAAAATTTGGAGTTTCTCAAGCGTTTCTTACATCAAAACTGCCATATCTCGCGAACGGATTGACCAATCCGCAAAGTTTCTGTTGCATCTGAAAGTAGAAACTCGCCCCATTACAACGGTATGAGTAGTTTCCCCCTAGGCCGTTCTAGTTATTCGTTTCGAGCATCAGAACAGCGGAAATTTGGAGTTTCACAAGCGTTTCTTACGTCAAAACTGCCATACCTCGCGAACGGATTGACCAATCCGCAAAATTTCTCTTGCATCTGAAAGTAGAAACTCGCCCCATTACAACGGTATGAGCAGTTTTCCCCTAGGCCGTTCTAGTTATTCGTTTCGAGCATCAGAACTGCGAAAATTTTGAGTTTCTCAAGCGTTTCTTACCTCAAAACTGCCATATCTCGCGAACGGATTGACCAATCCGCAAAGTTTCTGTTGCATCTGAAAGTAGAACCTCGACCCATTACAACGGTATGAGTAGTTTTCCCCTAGGCCGTTCTAGTTATTCGTTTCGAGCATCAGAACTGCGAAAATTTTGAGTTTCTCAAGCGTTTCTTACCTCAAAACTGCCATATCTCGCGAACGGATTGACCAATCCGCAAAATTTCTCTTGCATCTGAAAGTAGAAACTCGCCCCATTACAACGGTATGAGTAGTTTTCCCCTAGGCCGTTCTAGTTATTCGTTTCGAGCATCAGAACTAAGAAAATTTTGAGTTTCTCAAGCGTTTCTTACATCAAAACTGCCATATCTCGCGAACGGATTGACCAATCCGCAAAGTTTCTCTTGCATCTGAAAGTAGAAACTCGCCCCATTACAACGATATGAGTAGTTTTCCCCTAGGCCGTTCTAGTTATTCGTTTCGAGCATCAGAAATAAGAAAATTTTGAGTTTCTCAAGCGTTTCTTACCTCAAAACTGCCATATCTCGCGAACGGATTGATCAATCCGCAAAGTTGCTGTTGCATCTGAAAGTAGAAACTCGCCCCATTACAACGGTGTGAGTAGTTGTCCCCTAGGCCGTTCTAGTTATTCGTTTCGAGCATCAGAACTGCGAAAATTTGGAGTTTCTCAAGCGTTTCTTACCTCAAAACTGCCATATCTCGCGAACGGATTGAACAATCCGCAAAATTTCTCTTGCATCTGAAAGTAGAAACTCGCCCCATTACAACGGTATGAGTAGTTTTCCCCTAGGCCGTTCTAGTTATTCGTTTCGAGCATCAGAACAGCGGAAATTTGGAGTTTCTCAAGCGTTTCTTACCTCAAAACTGCCATATCTCGCGAACGGATTGACCAATCCGCAAAATTTCTCTTGCATCTGAAAGTAGAAACTCGCCCCATTACAACGGTATGAGTAGTTTTCCCCTAGGCCGTTCTAGTTATTCGTTTCGAGCATCAGAACTGCGAAGATTTGGAGTTTCTCAAGCGTTTCTTACCTCAAAACTGCCATATCTCGCGAACGGATTGATCAATCCGCAAAATTTCTGTTGCATCTGAAAGTAGAAACTCGCCCCATTACAACGGTATGAGTAGTTTTCCCCTAGGCCGTCCTAGTTATTCGTTTCGAGCATCAGAACTGCGAAAATTTTGAGTTTCTCAAGCGTTTCTTACCTCAAAACTGCCATATCTCGCGAACGGATTGACCAATCCGCAAAGTTTCTGTTGCATCTGAAAGTAGAACCTCGACCCATTACAACGGTATGAGTAGTTTTCCCCTAGGCCGTTCTAGTTATTCGTTTCGAGCATCAGAACTGCGAAAATTTTGAGTTTCTCAAGCGTTTCTTACCTCTAAACTGCCATATCTCGCGAACGGATTGACCAATCCGCAAAATTTCTCTTGCATCTGAAAGTAGAAACTCGCCCCATTACAACGGTATGAGTAGTTTTCCCCTAGGCCGTTCTAGTTATTCGTTTCGAGCATCAGGACTAAGAAAATCTTGAGTTTCTCAAGCGTTTCTTACATCAAAACTGCCATATCTCGCGAACGGATTGACCAATCCGCAAAGTTTCTCTTGCATCTGAAAGTAGAAACTCGCCCCATTACAAAGATATGAGTAGTTTTCCCCTAGGCCGTTCTAGTTATTCGTTTCGAGCATCAGAAATAAGAAAATTTTGAGTTTCTCAAGCGTTTCTTACCTCAAAACTGCCATACCTCGCGAACGGATTGACCAATCCGCAAAATTTCTCTTGCATCTGAAAGTAGAAACTCGCCCCATTACAACGGTATGAGTAGTTTTCCCCTAGGCCGTTCGAGTTATTCGTTTCGAGCATCAGAACTAAGAAAATCTTGAGTTTCTCAAGCGTTTCTTACCTCAAAACTGCCATATCTCGCGAACGGATTGACCAATCCGCAAAGTTTCTCTTAAATCTGAAAGTAGAAAATCGCCCCATTACAACGATATGAGTAGTTTTCCCCTAGGCCGTTCTAGTTATTCGTTTCGAGCATCAGAAATAAGAAAATTTTGAGTTTCTCAAGCGTTTCTTACCTCAAAACTGCCATATCTCGCGAACGGATTGATCAATCCGCAAAGTTGCTGTTGCATCTGAAAGTAGAAACTCGCCCCATTACAACGGTGTGAGTAGTTGTCCCCTAGGCCGTTCTAGTTATTCGTTTCGAGCATCAGAACTGCGAAAATTTGGAGTTTCTCAAGCGTTTCTTACCTCAAAACTGCCATATCTCGCGAACGGATTGACCAATCCGCAAAATTTCTCTTGCATCTGAAAGTAGAAACTCGCCCCATTACAACGGTATGAGTAGTTTTCCCCTAGGCCGTTCTAGTTATTCGTTTCGAGCATCAGAACTGCGAAAATTTGGAGTTTCTCAAGCGTTTCTTACATCAAAACTGCCATATCTCGCGAACGGATTGACCAATCCGCAAAGTTTCTGTTGCATCTGAAAGTAGAAACTCGCCCCATTACAACGGTATGAGTAGTTTCCCCCTAGGCCGTTCTAGTTATTCGTTTCGAGCATCAGAACAGCGGAAATTTGGAGTTTCACAAGCGTTTCTTACGTCAAAACTGCCATACCTCGCGAACGGATTGACCAATCCGCAAAATTTCTCTTGCATCTGAAAGTAGAAACTCGCCCCATTACAACGGTATGAGCAGTTTTCCCCTAGGCCGTTCTAGTTATTCGTTTCGAGCATCAGAACTGCGAAAATTTTGAGTTTCTCAAGCGTTTCTTACCTCAAAACTGCCATATCTCGCGAACGGATTGACCAATCCGCAAAGTTTCTGTTGCATCTGAAAGTAGAACCTCGACCCATTACAACGGTATGAGTAGTTTTCCCCTAGGCCGTTCTAGTTATTCGTTTCGAGCATCAGAACTGCGAAAATTTTGAGTTTCTCAAGCGTTTCTTACCTCAAAACTGCCATATCTCGCGAACGGATTGACCAATCCGCAAAATTTCTCTTGCATCTGAAAGTAGAAACTCGCCCCATTACAACGGTATGAGTAGTTTTCCCCTAGGCCGTTCTAGTTATTCGTTTCGAGCATCAGAACTAAGAAAATTTTGAGTTTCTCAAGCGTTTCTTACATCAAAACTGCCATATCTCGCGAACGGATTGACCAATCCGCAAAGTTTCTCTTGCATCTGAAAGTAGAAACTCGCCCCATTACAACGATATGAGTAGTTTTCCCCTAGGCCGTTCTAGTTATTCGTTTCGAGCATCAGAAATAAGAAAATTTTGAGTTTCTCAAGCGTTTCTTACCTCAAAACTGCCATATCTCGCGAACGGATTGATCAATCCGCAAAGTTGCTGTTGCATCTGAAAGTAGAAACTCGCCCCATTACAACGGTGTGAGTAGTTGTCCCCTAGGCCGTTCTAGTTATTCGTTTCGAGCATCAGAACTGCGAAAATTTGGAGTTTCTCAAGCGTTTCTTACCTCAAAACTGCCATATCTCGCGAACGGATTGAACAATCCGCAAAATTTCTCTTGCATCTGAAAGTAGAAACTCGCCCCATTACAACGGTATGAGTAGTTTTCCCCTAGGCCGTTCTAGTTATTCGTTTCGAGCATCAGAACAGCGGAAATTTGGAGTTTCTCAAGCGTTTCTTACCTCAAAACTGCCATATCTCGCGAACGGATTGACCAATCCGCAAAATTTCTCTTGCATCTGAAAGTAGAAACTCGCCCCATTACAACGGTATGAGTAGTTTTCCCCTAGGCCGTTCTAGTTATTCGTTTCGAGCATCAGAACTGCGAAGATTTGGAGTTTCTCAAGCGTTTCTTACCTCAAAACTGCCATATCTCGCGAACGGATTGATCAATCCGCAAAATTTCTGTTGCATCTGAAAGTAGAAACTCGCCCCATTACAACGGTATGAGTAGTTTTCCCCTAGGCCTTCCTAGTTATTCGTTTCGAGCATCAGAACTGCGAAAATTTTGAGTTTCTCAAGCGTTTCTTACCTCAAAACTGCCATATCTCGCGAACGGATTGACCAATCCGCAAAGTTTCTGTTGCATCTGAAAGTAGAACCTCGACCCATTACAACGGTATGAGTAGTTTTCCCCTAGGCCGTTCTAGTTATTCGTTTCGAGCATCAGAACTGCGAAAATTTTGAGTTTCTCAAGCGTTTCTTACCTCTAAACTGCCATATCTCGCGAACGGATTGACCAATCCGCAAAATTTCTCTTGCATCTGAAAGTAGAAACTCGCCCCATTACAACGGTATGAGTAGTTTTCCCCTAGGCCGTTCTAGTTATTCGTTTCGAGCATCAGGACTAAGAAAATCTTGAGTTTCTCAAGCGTTTCTTACATCAAAACTGCCATATCTCGCGAACGGATTGACCAATCCGCAAAGTTTCTCTTGCATCTGAAAGTAGAAACTCGCCCCATTACAAAGATATGAGTAGTTTTCCCCTAGGCCGTTCTAGTTATTCGTTTCGAGCATCAGAAATAAGAAAATTTTGAGTTTCTCAAGCGTTTCTTACCTCAAAACTGCCATACCTCGCGAACGGATTGACCAATCCGCAAAATTTCTCTTGCATCTGAAAGTAGAAACTCGCCCCATTACAACGGTATGAGTAGTTTTCCCCTAGGCCGTTCTAGTTATTCGTTCCGAGCATCAGAACTAAGAAAATTTGGAGTTTCTCAAGCGTTTCTTGCCTCAAAACTGCCATATCTCGCGAACGGATTGACCAATCCGCAAAGTTGCTGTTGCATCTGAAAGTAGAAACTCGCCCCATTACAACGGTGTGAGTAGTTGTCCCCTAGGCCGTTCTAGTTATTCGTTTCGAGCATCAGAACTGCGAAAATTTTGAGTTTCTCAAGCGTTTCTTACCTCAAAACTGCCACATCTCGCGAACGGATTGAGCAATCCGCAAAGTTTCTGTTGCATCTGAAAGTAGAAACTCGCCCCATTACAACGGTATGAGTAGTTTTCCCCTATGTCGTTCTAGTTATTCGTTTCGAGCATCAGAACTGCGAAAATTTGGAGTTTCTCAAGCGTTTCTTACCTCAAAACTGCCATATCTCGCGAACGGATTGACCAATCCGCAAAGTTTCTCTTGCATCTGAAAGTAGAAACTCGCCGCATTACAGCGATATGAGTAGTTTTCCCCTAGGCCGTTCTAGTTATTCGTTTCGAGCATCAGAACTAAGAAAATTTTGGGTTTCTCAAGCGTTTCTTACATCAAAACTGCCATATCTCGCGAAAGGATTGACCAATCCGCAAAGTTTCTGTTGCATCTGAAAGTAGAAACTCGCCCCATTACAACGGTATGAGTAGTTTTCCCCTAGGCCGTTCTAGTTATTCGTTTCGAGCATCAGAACTGCGAAAATTTGGAGTTTCTCAAGCGTTTCTTACCTCAAAACTGCCATATCTCGCGAACGGATTGACCAATCCGCAAAATTTCTCTTGCATCTGAAAGTAGAAACTCGCCCCATTACAACGGTATGAGTAGTTTTCCCCTAGGCCGTTCTAGTTATTCGTTTCGAGCATCAGAACTAAGAAAATCTTGAGTTTCTCAAGCGTTTCTTACCTCAAAACTGCCATATCTCGCGAACGGATTGACCAATCCGCAAAGTTTCTCTTAAATCTGAAAGTAGAAAATCGCCCCATTACAACGATATGAGTAGTTTTCCCCTAGGCCGTTCTAGTTATTCGTTTCGAGCATCAGAAATAAGAAAATTTTGAGTTTCTCAAGCGTTTCTTACATCAAAACTGCCATATCTCGCGAACGGATTGATCAATCCGCAAAGTTGCTGTTGCAACTGAAAGTAGAAACTCGCCCCATTACAACGGTGTGAGTAGTTGTCCCCTAGGCCGTTCTAGTTATTCGTTTCGAGCATCAGAACTGCGAAAATTTGGAGTTTCTCAAGCGTTTCTTACCTCAAAACTGCCATATCTCGCGAACGGATTGACCAATCCGCAAAATTTCTCTTGCATCTGAAAGTAGAAACTCGCCCCATTACAACGGTATGAGTAGTTTTCCCCTAGGCCGTTCTAGTTATTCGTTTCGAGCATCAGAACTGCGAAAATTTGGAGTTTCTCAAGCGTTTCTTACCTCAAAACTGCCATATCTCGCGAACGGATTGACCAATCCGCAATGTTGCTGTTGCATCTGAAAGTAGAAACTCGCCCCATTACAACGGTATGAGTAGTTTTCCCCTAGGTCGTTCTAGTTATTCGTTTCGAGCATCAGAACTGCGAAAATTTGGAGTTTCTCAAGCGTTTCTTACCTCAAAACTGCCATATCTCGCGAACGGATTGACCAATCCGCAAAGTTTCTCTTGCATCTGAAAGTAGAAACTCGCCGCATTACAGCGATATGAGTAGTTTTCCCCTAGGCCGTTCTAGTTATTCGTTTCGAGCATCAGAACTAAGAAAATTTTGGGTTTCTCAAGCGTTTCTTACATCAAAACTGCCATATCTCGCGAAAGGATTGACCAATCCGCAAAGTTTCTGTTGCATCTGAAAGTAGAAACTCGCCCCATTACAACGGTATGAGTAGTTTTCCCCTAGGCCGTTCTAGTTATTCGTTTCGAGCATCAGAACTGCGAAAATTTGGAGTTTCTCAAGCGTTTCTTACCTCAAAACTGCCATATCTCGCGAACGGATTGACCAATCCGCAAAATTTCTCTTGCATCTGAAAGTAGAAACTCGCCCCATTACAACGGTATGAGTAGTTTTCCCCTAGGCCGTTCTAGTTATTCGTTTCGAGCATCAGAACTAAGAAAATCTTGAGTTTCTCAAGCGTTTCTTACCTCAAAACTGCCATATCTCGCGAACGGATTGACCAATCCGCAAAGTTTCTCTTAAATCTGAAAGTAGAAAATCGCCCCATTACAACGATATGAGTAGTTTTCCCCTAGGCCGTTCTAGTTATTCGTTTCGAGCATCAGAAATAAGAAAATTTTGAGTTTCTCAAGCGTTTCTTACCTCAAAACTGCCATATCTCGCGAACGGATTGATCAATCCGCAAAGTTGCTGTTGCAACTGAAAGTAGAAACTCGCCCCATTACAACGGTGTGAGTAGTTGTCCCCTAGGCCGTTCTAGTTATTCGTTTCGAGCATCAGAACTGCGAAAATTTGGAGTTTCTCAAGCGTTTCTTACCTCAAAACTGCCATATCTCGCGAACGGATTGACCAATCCGCAAAATTTCTCTTGCATCTGAAAGTAGAAACTCGCCCCATTACAACGGTATGAGTAGTTTTCCCCTAGGCCGTTCTAGTTATTCGTTTCGAGCATCAGAACTGCGAAAATTTGGAGTTTCTCAAGCGTTTCTTACATCAAAACTGCCATATCTCGCGAACGGATTGACCAATCCGCAAAGTTTCTGTTGCATCTGAAAGTAGAAACTCGCCCCATTACAACGGTATGAGTAGTTTCCCCCTAGGCCGTTCTAGTTACTCGTTTCGAGCATCAGAACAGCGGAAATTTGGAGTTTCACAAGCGTTTCTTACGTCAAAACTGCCATACCTCGCGAACGGATTGACCAATCCGCAAAATTTCTCTTGCATCTGAAAGTAGAAACTCGCCCCATTACAACGGTATGAGCAGTTTTCCCCTAGGCCGTTCTAGTTATTCGTTTGGAGCATCAGAACTGCGAAAATTTTGAGTTTCTCAAGCGTTTCTTACCTCAAAACTGCCACATCTCGCGAACGGATTGACCAATCCGCAAAGTTTCTGTTGCATCTGAAAGTAGAACCTCGACCCATTACAACGGTATGAGTAGTTTTCCCCTAGGCCGTTCTAGTTATTCGTTTCGAGCATCAGAACTGCGAAAATTTTGAGTTTCTCAAGCGTTTCTTACCTCAAAACTGCCATATCTCGCGAACGGATTGACCAATCCGCAAAATTTCTCTTGCATCTGAAAGTAGAAACTCGCCCCATTACAACGGTATGAGTAGTTTTCCCCTAGGCCGTTCTAGTTATTCGTTTCGAGCATCAGAACTAAGAAAATCTTGAGTTTCTCAAGCGTTTCTTACATCAAAACTGCCATATCTCGCGAACGGATTGACCAATCCGCAAAGTTTCTCTTGCATCTGAAAGTAGAAACTCGCCCCATTACAACGATATGAGTAGTTTTCCCCTAGGCCGTTCTAGTTATTCGTTTCGAGCATCAGAAATAAGAAAATTTTGAGTTTCTCAAGCGTTTCTTACCTCAAAACTGCCATATCTCGCGAACGGATTGATCAATCCGCAAAGTTGCTGTTGCATCTGAAAGTAGAAACTCGCCCCATTACAACGGTGTGAGTAGTTGTCCCCTATGCCGTTCTAGTTATTCGTTTCGAGCATCAGAACTGCGAAAATTTGGAGTTTCTCAAGCGTTTCTTACCTCAAAACTGCCATATCTCGCGAACGGATTGACCAATCCGCAAAATTTCTCTTGCATCTGAAAGTAGAAACTCGCCCCATTACAACGGTATGAGTAGTTTTCCCCTAGGCCGTTCTAGTTATTCGTTTCGAGCATCAGAACAGCGGAAATTTGGAGTTTCTCAAGCGTTTCTTACGTCAAAACTGCCATACCTCGCGAACGGATTGACCAATCCGCAAAATTTCTCTTGCATCTGAAAGTAGAAACTCGCCCCATTACAACGGTATGAGCAGTTTTCCCCTAGGCCGTTCTAGTTATTCGTTTCGAGCATCAGAACTGCGAAGATTTGGAGTTTCTCAAGCGTTTCTTACCTCAAAACTGCCATATCTCGCGAACGGATTGATCAATCCGCAAAATTTCTGTTGCATCTGAAAGTAGAAACTCGCCCCATTACAACGGTATGAGTAGTTTTCCCCTAAGCCGTCCTAGTTATTCGTTTCGAGCATCAGAACTGCGAAAATGTTGAGTTTCTCAAGCGTTTCTTACCTCAAAACTGCCATATCTCGCGAACGGATTGACCAATCCGCAAAGTTTCTGTTGCATCTGAAAGTAGAAACTCGCCCCATTACAACGGTATGAGTAGTTTTCCCCTAGGCCGTTCTAGTTATTCGTTTCGAGCATCAGAACTGCGAAAATTTGGAGTTTCTCAAGCGTTTCTTACCTCAAAACTGCCATATCTCGCGAACGGATTGACCAATCCGCAAAATTTCTCTTGCATCTGAAAGTAGAAACTCGCCCCATTACAACGGTATGAGTAGTTTTCCCCTAGGCCGTTCTAGTTATTCGTTTCGAGCATCAGAACTAAGAAAATCTTGAGTTTCTCAAGCGTTTCTTACCTCAAAACTGCCATATCTCGCGAACGGATTGACCAATCCGCAAAGTTTCTCTTAAATCTGAAAGTAGAAAATCGCCCCATTACAACGATATGAGTAGTTTTCCCCTAGGCCGTTCTAGTTATTCGTTTCGAGCATCAGAAATAAGAAAATTTTGAGTTTCTCAAGCGTTTCTTACCTCAAAACTGCCATATCTCGCGAACGGATTGATCAATCCGCAAAGTTGCTGTTGCAACTGAAAGTAGAAACTCGCCCCATTACAACGGTGTGAGTAGTTGTCCCCTAGGCCGTTCTAGTTATTCGTTTCGAGCATCAGAACTGCGAAAATTTGGAGTTTCTCAAGCGTTTCTTACCTCAAAACTGCCATATCTCGCGAACGGATTGACCAATCCGCAAAATTTCTCTTGCATCTGAAAGTAGAAACTCGCCCCATTACAACGGTATGAGTAGTTTTCCCCTAGGCCGTTCTAGTTATTCGTTTCGAGCATCAGAACTGCGAAAATTTGGAGTTTCTCAAGCGTTTCTTACATCAAAACTGCCATATCTCGCGAACGGATTGACCAATCCGCAAAGTTTCTGTTGCATCTGAAAGTAGAAACTCGCCCCATTACAACGGTATGAGTAGTTTCCCCCTAGGCCGTTCTAGTTACTCGTTTCGAGCATCAGAACAGCGGAAATTTGGAGTTTCACAAGCGTTTCTTACGTCAAAACTGCCATACCTCGCGAACGGATTGACCAATCCGCAAAATTTCTCTTGCATCTGAAAGTAGAAACTCGCCCCATTACAACGGTATGAGCAGTTTTCCCCTAGGCCGTTCTAGTTATTCGTTTGGAGCATCAGAACTGCGAAAATTTTGAGTTTCTCAAGCGTTTCTTACCTCAAAACTGCCATATCTCGCGAACGGATTGACCAATCCGCAAAGTTTCTGTTGCATCTGAAAGTAGAACCTCGACCCATTACAACGGTATGAGTAGTTTTCCCCTAGGCCGTTCTAGTTATTCGTTTCGAGCATCAGAACTGCGAAAATTTTGAGTTTCTCAAGCGTTTCTTACCTCAAAACTGCCATATCTCGCGAACGGATTGACCAATCCGCAAAATTTCTCTTGCACATGAAAGTAGAAACTCGCCCCATTACAACGGTATGAGTAGTTTTCCCCTAGGCCGTTCTAGTTATTCGTTTCGAGCATCAGAACTAAGAAAATCTTGAGTTTCTCAAGCGTTTCTTACATCAAAACTGCCATATCTCGCGAACGGATTGACCAATCCGCAAAGTTTCTCTTGCATCTGAAAGTAGAAACTCGCCCCATTACAACGATATGAGTAGTTTTCCCCTAGGCCGTTCTAGTTATTCGTTTCGAGCATCAGAAATAAGAAAATTTTGAGTTTCTCAAGCGTTTCTTACCTCAAAACTGCCATATCTCGCGAACGGATTGATCAATCCGCAAAGTTGCTGTTGCATCTGAAAGTAGAAACTCGCCCCATTACAACGGTGTGAGTAGTTGTCCCCTATGCCGTTCTAGTTATTCGTTTCGAGCATCAGAACTGCGAAAATTTGGAGTTTCTCAAGCGTTTCTTACCTCAAAACTGCCATATCTCGCGAACGGATTGACCAATCCGCAAAATTTCTGTTGCATCTGAAAGTAGAAACTCGCCCCATTACAACGGTATGAGTAGTTTTCCCCTAGGCCGTTCTAGTTATTCGTTTCGAGCATCAGAACAGCGGAAATTTGGAGTTTCTCAAGCGTTTCTTACGTCAAAACTGCCATACCTCGCGAACGGATTGACCAATCCGCAAAATTTCTCTTGCATCTGAAAGTAGAAACTCGCCCCATTACAACGGTATGAGCAGTTTTCCCCTAGGCCGTTCTAGTTATTCGTTTCGAGCATCAGAACTGCGAAGATTTGGAGTTTCTCAAGCGTTTCTTACCTCAAAACTGCCATATCTCGCGAACGGATTGATCAATCCGCAAAATTTCTGTTGCATCTGAAAGTAGAAACTCGCCCCATTACAACGGTATGAGTAGTTTTCCCCTAGGCCGTCCTAGTTATTCGTTTCGAGCATCAGAACTGCGAAAATGTTGAGTTTCTCAAGCGTTTCTTACCTCAAAACTGCCATATCTCGCGAACGGATTGACCAATCCGCAAAGTTTCTGTTGCATCTGAAAGTAGAACCTCGACCCATTACAACGGTATGAGTAGTTTTCCCCTAGGCCGTTCTAGTTATTCGTTTCGAGCATCAGAACTGCGAAAATTTTGAGTTTCTCAAGCGTTTCTTACCTCAAAACTGCCATATCTCGCGAACGGATTGACCAATCCGCAAAATTTCTCTTGCATCTGAAAGTAGAAACTCGCCCCATTACAACGGTATGAGTAGTTTTCCCCTAGGCCGTTCTAGTTATTCGTTTCGAGCATCAGAACTAAGAAAATCTTGAGTTTCTCAAGCGTTTCTTACATCAAAACTGCCATATCTCGCGAACGGATTGACCAATCCGCAAAGTTTCTCTTGCATCTGAAAGTAGAAACTCGCCCCATTACAACGATATGAGTAGTTTTCCCCTAGGCCGTTCTAGTTATTCGTTTCGAGCATCAGAAATAAGAAAATTTTGAGTTTCTCAAGCGTTTCTTACCTCAAAACTGCCATATCTCGCGAACGGATTGATCAATCCGCAAAGTTGCTGTTGCATCTGAAAGTAGAAACTCGCCCCATTACAACGGTGTGAGTAGTTGTCCCCTAGGCCGTTCTAGTTATTCGTTTCGAGCATCAGAACTGCGAAAATTTGGAGTTTCTCAAGCGTTTCTTACCTCAAAACTGCCATATCTCGCGAACGGATTGACCAATCCGCAAAATTTCTCTTGCATCTGAAAGTAGAAACTCGCCCCATTACAACGGTATGAGTAGTTTTCCCCTAGGCCGTTCTAGTTATTCGTTTCGAGCATCAGAACTGCGAAAATTTGGAGTTTCTCAAGCGTTTCTTACATCAAAACTGCCATATCTCGCGAACGGATTGACCAATCCGCAAAGTTTCTGTTGCACCTGAAAGTAGAAACTCGCCCCATTACAACGGTATGAGTAGTTTCCCCCTAGGCCGTTCTAGTTATTCGTTTCGAGCATCAGAACAGCGGAAATTTGGAGTTTCACAAGCGTTTCTTACGTCAAAACTGCCACACCTCGCGAACGGATTGACCAATCCGCAAAATTTCTCTTGCATCTGAAAGTAGAAACTCGCCCCATTACAACGGTATGAGCAGTTTTCCCCTAGGCCGTTCTAGTTATTCGTTTCGAGCATCAGAACTGCGAAGATTTGGAGTTTCTCAAGCGTTTCTTACCTCAAAACTGCCATATCTCGCGAACGGATTGATCAATCCGCAAAATTTCTGTTGCATCTGAAAGTAGAAACTCGCCCCATTACAACGGTATGAGTAGTTTTCCCCTAGGCCGTCCTAGTTATTCGTTTCGAGCATCAGAACTGCGAAAATTTTGAGTTTCTCAAGCGTTTCTTACCTCAAAACTGCCATATCTCGCGAACGGATTGACCAATCCGCAAAGTTTCTGTTGCATCTGAAAGTAGAACCTCGACCCATTACAACGGTATGAGTAGTTTTCCCCTAGGCCGTTCTAGTTATTCGTTTCGAGCATCAGAACTGCGAAAATTTTGAGTTTCTCAAGCGTTTCTTACCTCAAAACTGCCATATCTCGCGAACGGATTGACCAATCCGCAAAATTTCTCTTGCATCTGAAAGTAGAAACTCGCCCCATTACAACGGTATGAGTAGTTTTCCCCTAGGCCGTTCTAGTTATTCGTTTCGAGCATCAGAACTAAGAAAATCTTGAGTTTCTCAAGCGTTTCTTACATCAAAACTGCCATATCTCGCGAACGGATTGACCAATCCGCAAAGTTTCTCTTGCATCTGAAAGTAGAAACTCGCCCCATTACAACGATATGAGTAGTTTTCCCCTAGGCCGTTCTAGTTATTCGTTTCGAGCATCAGAACTGCGAAGATTTGGAGTTTCTCAAGCGTTTCTTACCTCAAAACTGCCATATCTCGCGAACGGATTGATCAATCCGCAAAATTTCTGTTGCATCTGAAAGTAGAAACTCGCCCCATTACAACGGTATGAGTAGTTTTCCCCTAGGCCGTCCTAGTTATTCGTTTCGAGCATCAGAACTGCGAAAATTTTGAGTTTCTCAAGCGTTTCTTACCTCAAAACTGCCATATCTCGCGAACGGATTGACCAATCCGCAAAGTTTCTGTTGCATCTGAAAGTAGAACCTCGACCCATTACAACGGTATGAGTAGTTTTCCCCTAGGCCGTTCTAGTTATTCGTTTCGAGCATCAGAACTGCGAAAATTTTGAGTTTCTCAAGCGTTTCTTACCTCAAAACTGCCATATCTCGCGAACGGATTGACCAATCCGCAAAATTTCTGTTGCATCTGAAAGTAGAAACTCGCCCCATTACAACGGTATGAGTAGTTTTCCCCTAGGCCGTTCTAGTTATTCGTTTCGAGCATCAGAACTAAGAAAATCTTGAGTTTCTCAAGCGTTTCTTACATCAAAACTGCCATATCTCGCGAACGGATTGACCAATCCGCAAAGTTTCTCTTGCATCTGAAAGTAGAAACTCGCCCCATTACAAAGATATGAGTAGTTTTCCCCTAGGCCGTTCTAGTTATTCGTTTCGAGCATCAGAAATAAGAAAATTTTGAGTTTCTCAAGCGTTTCTTACCTCAAAACTGCCATATCTCGCGAACGGATTGATCAATCCGCAAAATTTCTCTTGCATCTGAAAGTAGAAACTCGCCCCATTACAACGGTATGAGTAGTTTTCCCCTAGGCCGTTCTAGTTATTCGTTTCGAGCATCAGAACAGCGGAAATTTGGAGTTTCTCAAGCGTTTCTTACGTCAAAACTGCCATACCTCGCGAACGGATTGACCAATCCGCAAAATTTCTCTTGCATCTGAAAGTAGAAACTCGCCCCATTACAACGGTATGAGCAGTTTTCCCCTAGGCCGTTCTAGTTATTCGTTTCGAGCATCAGAACTGCGAAGATTTGGAGTTTCTCAAGCGTTTCTTACCTCAAAACTGCCATATCTCGCGAACGGATTGATCAATCCGCAAAATTTCTGTTGCATCTGAAAGTAGAAACTCGCCCCATTACAACGGTATGAGTAGTTTTCCCCTAGGCCGTCCTAGTTATTCGTTTCGAGCATCAGAACTGCGAAAATTTTGAGTTTCTCAAGCGTTTCTTACCTCAAAACTGCCATATCTCGCGAACGGATTGACCAATCCGCAAAGTTTCTGTTGCATCTGAAAGTAGAACCTCGACCCATTACAACGGTATGAGTAGTTTTCCCCTAGGCCGTTCTAGTTATTCGTTTCGAGCATCAGAACTGCGAAAATTTTGAGTTTCTCAAGCGTTTCTTACCTCAAAACTGCCATATCTCGCGAACGGATTGACCAATCCGCAAAATTTCTCTTGCATCTGAAAGTAGAAACTCGCCCCATTACAACGGTATGAGTAGTTTTCCCCTAGGCCGTTCTAGTTATTCGTTTCGAGCATCAGAACTAAGAAAATCTTGAGTTTCTCAAGCGTTTCTTACATCAAAACTGCCATATCTCGCGAACGGATTGACCAATCCGCAAAGTTTCTCTTGCATCTGAAAGTAGAAACTCGCCCCATTACAACGATATGAGTAGTTTTCCCCTAGGCCGTTCTAGTTATTCGTTTCGAGCATCAGAAATAAGAAAATTTTGAGTTTCTCAAGCGTTTCTTACCTCAAAACTGCCATATCTCGCGAACGGATTGATCAATCCGCAAAGTTGCTGTTGCATCTGAAAGTAGAAACTCGCCCCATTACAACGGTGTGGGTAGTTGTCCCCTAGGCCGTTCTAGTTATTCGTTTCGAGCATCAGAACTGCGAAAATTTGGAGTTTCTCAAGCGTTTCTTACCTCAAAACTGCCATATCTCGCGAACGGATTGACCAATCCGCAAAATTTCTCTTGCATCTGAAAGTAGAAACTCGCCCCATTACAACGGTATGAGTAGTTTTCCCCTAGGCCGTTCTAGTTATTCGTTTCGAGCATCAGAACTGCGAAGATTTGGAGTTTCTCAAGCGTTTCTTACCTCAAAACTGCCATATCTCGCGAACGGATTGATCAATCCGCAAAATTTCTGTTGCATCTGAAAGTAGAAACTCGCCCCATTACAACGGTATGAGTAGTTTTCCCCTAGGCCGTCCTAGTTATTCGTTTCGAGCATCAGAACTGCGAAAATTTTGAGTTTCTCAAGCGTTTCTTACCTCAAAACTGCCATATCTCGCGAACGGATTGACCAATCCGCAAAATTTCTCTTGCACATGAAAGTAGAAACTCGCCCCATTACAACGGTATGAGTAGTTTTCCCCTAGGCCGTTCTAGTTATTCGTTTCGAGCATCAGAACTGCGAAAATTTTGAGTTTCTCAAGCGTTTCTTACCTCAAAACTGCCATATCTCGCGAACGGATTGACCAATCCGCAAAATTTCTCTTGCATCTGAAAGTAGAAACTCGCCCCATTGCAACGGTATGAGTAGTTTTCCCCTAGGCCGTTCTAGTTATTCGTTTCGAGCATCAGAACTAAGAAAATCTTGAGTTTCTCAAGCGTTTCTTACATCAAAACTGCCATATCTCGCGAACGGATTGACCAATCCGCAAAGTTTCTCTTGCATCTGAAAGTAGAAACTCGCCCCATTACAAAGATATGAGTAGTTTTCCCCTAGGCCGTTCTAGTTATTCGTTTCGAGCATCAGAAATAAGAAAATTTTGAGTTTCTCAAGCGTTTCTTACCTCAAAACTGCCATATCTCGCGAACGGATTGATCAATCCGCAAAATTTCTCTTGCATCTGAAAGTAGAAACTCGCCCCATTACAACGGTATGAGTAGTTTTCCCCTAGGCCGTTCTAATTATTCGTTTCGAGCATCAGAACAGCGGAAATTTGGAGTTTCTCAAGCGTTTCTTACGTCAAAACTGCCATACCTCGCGAACGGATTGATCAATCCGCAAAATTTCTGTTGCATCTGAAAGTAGAAACTCGCCCCATTACAACGGTATGAGTAGTTTTCCCCTAGGCCGTCCTAGTTATTCGTTTCGAGCATCAGAACTGCGAAAATTTTGAGTTTCTCAAGCGTTTCTTACCTCAAAACTGCCATATCTCGCGAACGGATTGACCAATCCGCAAAGTTTCTGTTGCATCTGAAAGTAGAACCTCGACCCATTACAACGGTATGAGTAGTTTTCCCCTAGGCCGTTCTAGTTATTCGTTTCGAGCATCAGAACTGCGAAAATTTTGAGTTTCTCAAGCGTTTCTTACCTCAAAACTGCCATATCTCGCGAACGGATTGACCAATCCGCAAAATTTCTCTTGCATCTGAAAGTAGAAACTCGCCCCATTACAACGGTATGAGTAGTTTTCCCCTAGGCCGTTCTAGTTATTCGTTTCGAGCATCAGAACTAAGAAAATCTTGAGTTTCTCAAGCGTTTCTTACATCAAAACTGCCATATCTCGCGAACGGATTGACCAATCCGCAAAGTTTCTCTTGCATCTGAAAGTAGAAACTCGCCCCATTACAACGATATGAGTAGTTTTCCCCTAGGCCGTTCTAGTTATTTGTTTCGAGCATCAGAAATAAGAAAATTTTGAGTTTCTCAAGCGTTTCTTACCTCTAAACTGCCATATCTCGCGAACGGATTGATCAATCCGCAAAGTTGCTGTTGCATCTGAAAGTAGAAACTCGCCCCATTACAACGGTGTGAGTAGTTGTCCCCTAGGCCGTTCTAGTTATTCGTTTCGAGCATCAGAACTGCGAAAATTTGGAGTTTCTCAAGCGTTTCTTACCTCAAAACTGCCATATCTCGCGAACGGATTGACCAGTCCGCAAAATTTCTCTTGCATCTGAAAGTAGAAACTCGCCCCATTACAACGGTATGAGTAGTTTTCCCCTAGGCCGTTCTAGTTATTCGTTTCGAGCATCAGAACTGCGAAAATTTGGAGTTTCTCAAGCGTTTCTTACATCAAAACTGCCATATCTCGCGAACGGATTGACCAATCCGCAAAGTTTCTGTTGCATCTGAAAGTAGAAACTCGCCCCATTACAACGGTATGAGTAGTTTTCCCCTAGGCCGTTCTAGTTATTCGTTTCGAGCATCAGAACAGCGGAAATTTGGAGTTTCTCAAGCGTTTCTTACGTCAAAACTGCCATACCTCGCGAACGGATTGGCCAATCCGCAAAGTTTCTGTTGCATCTGAAAGTAGAAACTCGCCCCATTACAACGGTGTGAGTAGTTGTCCCCTAGGCCGTTCTAGTTATTCGTTTCGAGCATCAGAACTGCGAAAAATTTGAGTTTCTCAAGCGTTTCTTACCTCAAAACTGCCACATCTCGCGAACGGATTGACCAATCCGCAAAGTTTCTGTTGCATCTGAAAGTAGAAACTCGCCCCATTACAACGGTATGAGCAGTTTTCCCCTATGCCGTTCTAGTTATTCGTTTCGAGCATCAGAACTGCGAAAATTTGGAGTTTCTCAAGCGTTTCTTACCTCAAAACTGCCATACCTCGCGAACGGATTGATCAATCCGCAAAATTTCTGTTGCATCTGAAAGTAGAAACTCGCCCCATTACAACGGTATGAGTAGTTTTCCCCTAGGCCGTCCTAGTTATTCGTTTCGAGCATCAGAACTGCGAAAATTTTGAGTTTCTCAAGCGTTTCTTACCTCAAAACTGCCATATCTCGCGAACGGATTGACCAATCCGCAAAGTTTCTGTTGCATCTGAAAGTAGAACCTCGACCCATTACAACGGTATGAGTAGTTTTCCCCTAGGCCGTTCTAGTTATTCGTTTCGAGCATCAGAACTGCGAAAATTTTGAGTTTCTCAAGCGTTTCTTACCTCAAAACTGCCATATCTCGCGAACGGATTGACCAATCCGCAAAATTTCTCTTGCATCTGAAAGTAGAAACTCGCCCCATTACAACGGTATGAGTAGTTTTCCCATAGGCCGTTCTAATTATTCGTTTCGAGCATCAGAACTAAGAAAATCTTGAGTTTCTCAAGCGTTTCTTACATCAAAACTGCCATATCTCGCGAACGGATTGACCAATCCGCAAAGTTTCTCTTGCATCTGAAAGTAGAAACTCGCCCCATTACAACGATATGAGTAGTTTTCCCCTAGGCCGTTCTAGTTATTCGTTTCGAGCATCAGAAATAAGAAAATTTTGAGTTTCTCAAGCGTTTCTTACCTCAAAACTGCCATATCTCGCGAACGGATTGATCAATCCGCAAAGTTGCTGTTGCATCTGAAAGTAGAAACTCGCCCCATTACAACGGTGTGAGTAGTCGTCCCCTAGGCCGTTCTAGTTATTCGTTTCGAGCATCAGAACTGCGAAAATTTGGAGTTTCGCAAGCGTTTCTTACCTCAAAACTGCCATATCTCGCGAACGGATTGACCAATCCGCAAAATTTCTCTTGCATCTGAAAGTAGAAACTCGCCCCATTACAACGGTATGAGTAGTTTTCCCCTAGGCCGTTCTAGTTATTCGTTTCGAGCATCAGAACAGCGAAAATTTGGAGTTTCTCAAGCGTTTATTACATCAAAACTGCCATATCTCGCGAACGGATTGACCAATCCGCAAAGTTTCTGTTGCATCTGAAAGTAGAAACTCGCCCCATTACAACAGTATGAGTAGTTTTCCCCTAGGCCGTTCTAGTTATTCGTTTCGAGCATCAGAACAGCGGAAATTTGGAGTTTCTCAAGCGTTTCTTACGTCAAAACTGCCATACCTCGCGAACGGATTGACCAATCCGCAAAATTTCTGTTGCATCTGAAAGTAGAAACTCGCCCCATTACAACGGTATGAGTAGTTTTCCCCTAGGCCGTCCTAGTTATTCGTTTCGAGCATCAGAACTGCGAAAATTTTGAGTTTCTCAAGCGTTTCTTACCTCAAAACTGCCATATCTCGCGAACGGATTGACCAATCCGCAAAGTTTCTCTTGCATCTGAAAGTAGAAACTCGCCCCATTACAACGATATGAGTAGTTTTCCCCTAGGCCGTTCTAGTTATTCGTTTCGAGCATCAGAACTAAGAAAATTTGGAGTTTCTCAAGCGTTTCTTACCTCAAAACTGCCATATCTCGCGAACGCATTGACCAATCCGCAAAGTTTCGGTTGCATCTGAAAGTAGAAACTCGCCCCATTACAACGGTGTGAGTAGTTGTCCCCTAGGCCGTTCTAGTTATTCGTTTCGAGCATCAGAACTGCGAAAAATTTGAGTTTCTCAAGCGTTTCTTACCTCAAAACTGCCACATCTCGCGAACGGATTGACCAATCCGCAAAGTTTCTGTTGCATCTGAAAGTAGAAACTCGCCCCATTACAACGGTATGACTAGTTTTCCCCTAGGCCGTCCTAGTTATTCGTTTCGAGCATCAGAACTGCGAAAATTTGGAGTTTCTCAAGCGTTTCTTTCCTCAGAACTGCCATATCTCGCGAACGGATTGACCAACCCGCAAAGTTTCTCTTGCATCTGAAAGTAGAAACTCGCCCCATTACAACGATATGAGTAGTTTTCCCCTAGGCCGTTCTAGTTATTCGTTTCGAGCATCAGAACTAAGAAAATTTTGAGTTTCTCAAGCGTTTCTTACTTCAAAACTGCCATATCTCGCGAGCGGATTGACCAATCCGCAAAGTTTCTGTTGCATCTGAAAGTAGAAACTCGCCCCATTACAACGGTATGAGTAGTTTTACCCTAGGCCGTTCTAGTTATTCGTTTCGAGCATCAGAACTGCGAAAATTTGGAGTTTCTCAAGCGTTTCTTACCTCAAAACTGCCATATCTCGCGAACGGATTGACCAATCCGCAAAATTTCTCTTGCATCTGAAAGTAGAAACACGCCCCATTACAACGGTATGAGCAGTTTTCCCCTAGGCCGTTCTAGTTATTCGTTTCGAGCATCAGAACTGCGAACATTTTGAGTTTCTCAAGCGTTTCTTACCTCAAAACTGCCATATCTCGCGAACGGATTTACCAATCCACAAAGTTTCTGTTGCATCTGAAAGTAGAAACTCACCCCATTACAACGATATGAGCAGTTTTCCCCTAGGCCGTTCTAGTTATTCGTTTCGAGCATCAGAACTGCGAAAATTTTGAGATTCTCAAGCGTTTCTTACCTCAAAACTGCCATATCTCGCGAACACAACGACCAATCCGCAAAGTTTCTGTTGCATCTGAAAGTAGAAACTCGCCCCATTACAACGGTATGAGTAGTTTTCCCCTAGGCCGTCCTAGTTATTCGTTTCGAGGATCAGAACTGCGAAAATTTTGAGTTTCTCAAGCGTTTCTTACCTCGAAACTGCCATATCTCGCGAACGGATTGACCAATCCGCAAAATTTCTCTTGCATCTGAAAGTAGAAACTCGCCCCATTACAACGGTATGAGCAGTTTTCCCCTAGGCCGTTCTAGTTATTCGTTTCGAGCATCAGAACTGCGAAGATTTCGAGTTTCTCAAGCGTTTCTCACCTCAAAACTGCCATATCTCGCGAACGGATTGACCAATCCGCAAAGTTTCTGTTGCATCTGAAAGTAGAAACTCGCCCCATTACAACGGTATGAGTAGTTTTCCCCTAGGCCGTTGTAGTTATTCGTTTCGAGCATCAGAACTGCGAAAATTTGGAGTTTCTCAAGCGTTGCTTACCTCAAAACTGCCATATCTCGCGAACGGATTGACCAATCCGCAAAGTTTCTGTTGCATCTGAAAGTAGAAACTCGCCCCATTACAACGGTATGAGTAGTTTTCCCCTAGGCCGTTCTAGTTATTCGTTTCGAGCATCAGAACTGCGAAAATTTGGAGTTTCTCAAGCGTTGCTTACCTCAAAACTGCCATATCTCACGAACGGATTGACCAATCCGCAAAATTTCTCTTGCATCTGGAAGTAGAAACTCGCCCCATTACAACGGTATGAGTAGTTTTCCCCTAGGCCGTTCTAGTTATTCGTTTCGAGCATCAGAACTGCGAAAATTTGGAGTTTCTCAAGCGTTGTTTACCTCAAAACTGCCATATCTCACGAACGGATTGACCAATCCGCAAAATTTCTCTTGCATCTGAAAGTAGAAAGTCGCCCCATTACAACGGTATGAGTAGTTTTCCCCTAGGCCGTTCTAGTTATTCGTTTCGAGCATCAGAACTGCGAAAAGTTGGAGTTTCTCAAGCGTTTCTTACCTCAAAACTGCCATATCTCGCGAACGGATTGACCAATCCGCAAAATTTCTCTTGCATCTGGAAGTAGAAACTCGCCCCATTACAACGGTATGAGTAGTTTTCCCCTAGGCCGTTCTAGTTATTCGTTTCGAGCATCAGAACTGCGAACATTTGGAGTTTCTCAAGCGTTTCTTACCTCAAAACTGCCATATCTCGCGAACGGATTGATCAATCCGCAAAATTTCTGTTGCATCTGAAAGTAGAAATTCGCCCCATTACAACCATATGAGTAGTTTTCCCCTAGGCCGTTCAAGTTATTCGTTTCGAGCATCAGAACTGCGAAAATTTTGAGTTTCTCAAGCGTTTCTTACCTCAAAACTGCCATATCTCGCGAACGGATTGACCAATCCGCAAAGTTTCTGTTGCATCTGAAAGTAGAAACTCGCCCCATTACAACGGTATGAGTAGTTTTCCCCTAGGCCGTTCTAGTTATTCGTTTCGAGCATCAGTACTGCGAAAAATTGGAGTTTCTCAAGCGTTTCTTACCTCAAAACTGCCATATCTCGCGAACGGATTGACCAATCCGCAAAGTTTCTGTTGCATCTGAAAGTAGAAACTCGCCCCATTACAACGATATGAGTAGTTTTCCCCTAGGCCGTTCTAGTTATTCGTTTCGAGCATCAGAACTGCGAAAATTTTGAGTTTCTCAAGCGTTTCTTACCTCAAAACTGCCATATCTCGCGAACGGATTGACCAATCCGCAAAGTTGCAGTTGCATCTGAAAGTAGAAACTCGCCCTATTACAACGGTATGAGTAGTTTTCCCCTAGGCCGTTCTAGTTATTCGTTTCGAGCATCAGAACTGCGAAAAATTGGAGTTTCTCAAGCGTTTCTTACCTCAAAACTGCCATATCTCGCGAACGGATTGACCAATCCGCAAAGTTTCTGTTGCATCTGAAAGTAGAAACTCGCCCCATTACAACGATATGAGTAGTTTTCCCCTAGGCCGTTCTAGTTATTCGTTTCGAGCATCAGAACTGCGAAAATTTTGAGTTTCTCAGCGTTTCTTACCTCAAAACTGCCATATCTCGCGAACGGATTGACCAATCCGCAAAGTTGCTGTTGCATCTGAAAGTAGAAACTCGCCCCATTACAACGGTGTGAGTAGCTGTCCCCTAGGCCGTTCTAGTTATTCGTTTCGAGCATCAGAACTGCGAAAATTTGGAGTTTCTCAAGCGTTTCTTACCTCAAAACTGCCATATCTCGAGAACGGATTGACCAATCCGCAAAGTTTCTGTTGCATCTGAAAGTAGAAACTCGCCCCATTACAACGCTATGAGCAGTTTTCCCCTAGGCCGTTCTAGTTATTCGTTTCGAGCATCAGAACTGCGAAGATTTGGAGTTTCTCAAGCGTTTCTTACCTCAAAACTGCCATATCTCGCGAACGGATTGACCAATCCGCAAAGTTTCAGTTGCATCTGAAAGCAGAAACTCGCCCCATTACAACGGTATGAGTAGTTTTCCCCTAGGCCGTTCTAGTTATTCGTTTCGAGCATCAGAACTGCGAAAATTTTGAGTTTCTCAAGCGTTTCTTACCTCAAAACTGCCATATCTCGCGAACACAATGACCAATTCGCAAAGTTTCTGTTGCATCTGAAAGTAGAAACTCGCCCCATTACAACGGTATGAGTAGTTTTCCCCTAGGCCGTTCTAGTTATTCGTTTCGAGCATCAGAACTGCGAAAATTTTGAGTTTCTCTAGCGTTTTTTACCTCAAAACTGCCATATCTCGCGAACACAACGACCAATCCGCAAAGTTTCTGTTGCATCTGAAAGTAGAAACTCGCCCCATTACAACGATATGAGTAGTTTTCCCCTAGGCCGTTCTAGTTATTCGTTTCGAGCATCAGAACTGCGAAAATTTTGAGTTTCTCAAGCGTTTCTTACCTCAAAACTGCCATATCTCGCGAACGGATTGACCAATCCGCAAAGTTTCTGTTGCATCTGAAAGTAGAAACTCGCCCCATTACAACGGTATGAGTAGTTTTCCCCTAGGCCGTTCTAGTTATTCGTTTCGAGCATCAGAACTGCGAAAAATTGGAGTTTCTCAAGCGTTTCTTACCTCAAAACTGCCATATCTCGCGAACGGATTGACCAATCCGCAAAGTTTCTGTTGCATCTGAAAGTAGAAACTCGCCCCATTACAACGATATGAGTAGTTTTCCCCTAGGCCGTTCTAGTTATTCGTTTCGAGCATCAGAACTGCGAAAATTTTGAGTTTCTCAAGCGTTTCTTACCTCAAAACTGCCATATCTCGCGAACGGATTGACCAATCCGCAAAGTTGCTGTTGCATCTGAAAGTAGAAACTCGCCCCATTACAACGGTGTGAGTAGCTGTCCCCTAGGCCGTTCTAGTTATTCGTTTCGAGCATCAGAACTGCGAAAATTTGGAGTTTCTCAAGCGTTTCTTACCTCAAAACTGCCATATCTCGAGAACGGATTGACCAATCCGCAAAGTTTCTGTTGCATCTGAAAGTAGAAACTCGCCCCATTACAACGCTATGAGCAGTTTTCCCCTAGGCCGTTCTAGTTATTCGTTTCGAGCATCAGAACTGCGAAGATTTGGAGTTTCTCAAGCGTTTCTTACCTCAAAACTGCCATATCTCGCGAACGGATTGACAAATCCGCAAAGTTTCAGTTGCATCTGAAAGCAGAAACTCGCCCCATTACAACGATATGAGTAGTTTTCCCCTAGGCCGTTCTAGTTATTCGTTTCGAGCATCAGAACTGCGAAAATTTTGAGTTTCTCAAGCGTTTCTTACCTCAAAACTGCCATATCTCGCGAACGGATTGACCAATCCGCAAAGTTTCTGTTGCATCTGAAAGTAGAAACTCGCCCCATTACAACGGTATGAGTAGTTTTCCCCTAGGCCGTTCTAGTTATTCGTTTCGAGCATCAGAACTGCGAAAAATTGGAGTTTCTCAAGCGTTTCTTACCTCAAAACTGCCATATCTCGCGAACGGATTGACCAATCCGCAAAGTTTCTGTTGCATCTGAAAGTAGAAACTCTCCCCATTACAACGATATGAGTAGTTTTCCCCTAGGCCGTTCTAGTTATTCGTTTCGAGCATCAGAACTGCGAAAATTTTGAGTTTCTCAAGCGTTTCTTACCTCAAAACTGCCATATCTCGCGAACGGATTGACCAATCCGCAAAGTTTCTGTTGCATCTGAAAGTAGAAACTCGCCCCATTACAACGCTATGAGCAGTTTTCCCCTAGGCCGTTCTAGTTATTCGTTTCGAGCATCAGAACTGCGAAGATTTGGAGTTTCTCAAGCGTTTCTTACCTCAAAACTGCCATATCTCGCGAACGGATTGACAAATCCGCAAAGTTTCAGTTGCATCTGAAAGCAGAAACTCGCCCCATTACAACGGTATGAGTAGTTTTCCCCTAGGCCGTTCTAGTTATTCGTTTCGAGCATCAGAACTGCGAAAATTTTGAGTTTCTCAAGCGTTCCTTACCTCAAAACTGCCATATCTCGCGAACGGATTGACCAATCCGCAAAGTTTCTGTTGCATCTGAAAGTAGAAACTCGCCCCATTACAACGGTATGAGTAGTTCTCCCCTAGGCCGTTCTAGTTATTCGTTTCGAGCATCAGAACTGCGAAAAATTGGAGTTTCTCAAGCGTTTCTTACCTCAAAACTGCCATATCTCGCGAACGGATTGACCAATCCGCAAAGTTTCTGTTGCATCTGAAAGTAGAAACTCGCCCCATTACAACGATATGAGTAGTTTTCCCCTAGGCTGTTCTAGTTATTCGTTTCGAGCATCAGAACTGCGAAAATTTTGAGTTTCTCAAGCGTTTCTTACCTCAAAACTGCCATATCTCGAGAACGGATTGACCAATCCGCAAAGTTTCAGTTGCATCTGAAAGCAGAAACTCGCCCCATTACAACGGTATGAGTAGTTTTCCCCTAGGGCGTTCTAGTTATTCGTTTCGAGCATCAGAACTGCGAAAATTTTGAGTTTCTCAAGCGTTTCTTACCTCAAAACTGCCATATCTCGCGAACGGATTGACCAATCCGCAAAGTTGCTGTTGCATCTGAAAGTAGAAACTCGCCCCATTACAACGGTGTGAGTAGCTGTCCCCTAGGCCGTTCTAGTTATTCGTTTCGAGCATCAGAACTGCGAAAATTTGGAGTTTCTCAAGCGTTTCTTACCTCAAAACTGCCATATCTCGAGAACGGATTGACCAATCCGCAAAGTTTCTGTTGCATCTGAAAGTAGAAACTCGCCCCATTACAACGCTATGAGCAGTTTTCCCCTAGGCCGTTCTAGTTATTCGTTTCGAGCATCAGAACTGCGAAGATTTGGAGTTTCTCAAGCGTTTCTTACCTCAAAACTGCCATATCTCGCGAACGGATTGACCAATCCGCAAAGTTTCTGTTGCATCTGAAAGTAGAAACTCGCCCCATTACAACGATATGAGTAGTTTTCCCCTAGGCCGTTCTAGTTATTCGTTTCGAGCATCAGAACTGCGAAAATTTTGAGTTTCTCAAGCGTTTCTTACCTCAAAACTGCCATATCTCGCGAACGGATTGACCAATCCGCAAAGTTGCTGTTGCATCTGAAAGTAGAAACTCGCCCCATTACAACGGTGTGAGTAGCTGTCCCCTAGGCCGTTCTAGTTATTCGTTTCGAGCATCAGAACTGCGAAAATTTGGAGTTTCTCAAGCGTTTCTTACCTCAAAACTGCCATATCTCGAGAACGGATTGACCAATCCGCAAAGTTTCTGTTGCATCTGAAAGTAGAAACTCGCCCCATTACAACGCTATGAGCAGTTTTCCCCTAGGCCGTTCTAGTTATTCGTTTCGAGCATCAGAACTGCGAAGATTTGGAGTTTCTCAAGCGTTTCTTACCTCAAAACTGCCATATCTCGCGAACGGATTGACAAATCCGCAAAGTTTCAGTTGCATCTGAAAGCAGAAACTCGCCCCATTACAACGATATGAGTAGTTTTCCCCTAGGCCGTTCTAGTTATTCGTTTCGAGCATCAGAACTGCGAAAATTTTGAGTTTCTCAAGCGTTTCTTACCTCAAAACTGCCATATCTCGCGAACGGATTGACCAATCCGCAAAGTTTCTGTTGCATCTGAAAGTAGAAACTCGCCCCATTACAACGGTATGAGTAGTTTTCCCCTAGGCCGTTCTAGTTATTCGTTTCGAGCATCAGAACTGCGAAAATTTTGAGTTTCTCAAGCGTTTCTTACCTCAAAACTGCCATATCTCGCGAACGGATTGACCAATCCGCAAAGTTGCTGTTGCATCTGAAAGTAGAAACTCGCCCCATTACAACGGTGTGAGTAGCTGTCCCCTAGGCCGTTCTAGTTATTCGTTTCGAGCATCAGAACTGCGAAAATTTGGAGTTTCTCAAGCGTTTCTTACCTCAAAACTGCCATATCTCGAGAACGGATTGACCAATCCGCAAAGTTTCTGTTGCATCTGAAAGTAGAAACTCGCCCCATTACAACGCTATGAGCAGTTTTCCCCTAGGCCGTTCTAGTTATTCGTTTCGAGCATCAGAACTGCGAAGATTTGGAGTTTCTCAAGCGTTTCTTACCTCAAAACTGCCATATCTCGCGAACGGATTGACCAATCCGCAAAGTTTCTGTTGCATCTGAAAGTAGAAACTCGCCCCATTACAACGATATGAGTAGTTTTCCCCTAGGCCGTTCTAGTTATTCGTTTCGAGCATCAGAACTGCGAAAATTTTGAGTTTCTCAAGCGTTTCTTACCTCAAAACTGCCATATCTCGCGAACGGATTGACCAATCCGCAAAGTTGCTGTTGCATCTGAAAGTAGAAACTCGCCCCATTACAACGGTGTGAGTAGCTGTCCCCTAGGCCGTTCTAGTTATTCGTTTCGAGCATCAGAACTGCGAAAATTTGGAGTTTCTCAAGCGTTTCTTACCTCAAAACTGCCATATCTCGAGAACGGATTGACCAATCCGCAAAGTTTCTGTTGCATCTGAAAGTAGAAACTCGCCCCATTACAACGCTATGAGCAGTTTTCCCCTAGGCCGTTCTAGTTATTCGTTTCGAGCATCAGAACTGCGAAGATTTGGAGTTTCTCAAGCGTTTCTTACCTCAAAACTGCCATATCTCGCGAACGGATTGACAAATCCGCAAAGTTTCAGTTGCATCTGAAAGCAGAAACTCGCCCCATTACAACGATATGAGTAGTTTTCCCCTAGGCCGTTCTAGTTATTCGTTTCGAGCATCAGAACTGCGAAAATTTTGAGTTTCTCAAGCGTTTCTTACCTCAAAACTGCCATATCTCGCGAACGGATTGACCAATCCGCAAAGTTTCTGTTGCATCTGAAAGTAGAAACTCGCCCCATTACAACGGTATGAGTAGTTTTCCCCTAGGCCGTTCTAGTTATTCGTTTCGAGCATCAGAACTGCGAAAATTTTGAGTTTCTCAAGCGTTTCTTACCTCAAAACTGCCATATCTCGCGAACGGATTGACCAATCCGCAAAGTTTCTGTTGCATCTGAAAGTAGAAACTCGCCCCATTACAACGCTATGAGCAGTTTTCCCCTAGGCCGTTCTAGTTATTCGTTTCGAGCATCAGAACTGCGAAGATTTGGAGTTTCTCAAGCGTTTCTTACCTCAAAACTGCCATATCTCGCGAACGGATTGACCAATCCGCAAAGTTTCTGTTGCATCTGAAAGTAGAAACTCGCCCCATTACAACGATATGAGTAGTTTTCCCCTAGGCTGTTCTAGTTATTCGTTTCGAGCATCAGAACTGCGAAAATTTTGAGTTTCTCAAGCGTTTCTTACCTCAAAACTGCCATATCTCGAGAACGGATTGACCAATCCGCAAAGTTTCAGTTGCATCTGAAAGCAGAAACTCGCCCCATTACAACGGTATGAGTAGTTTTCCCCTAGGGCGTTCTAGTTATTCGTTTCGAGCATCAGAACTGCGAAAATTTGGAGTTTCTCAAGCGTTTCTTACCTCAAAACTGCCATATCTCGCGAACGGATTGACCAATCCGCAAAGTTGCTGTTGCATCTGAAAGTAGAAACTCGCCCCATTACAACGGTGTGAGTAGCTGTCCCCTAGGCCGTTCTAGTTATTCGTTTCGAGCATCAGAACTGCGAAAATTTGGAGTTTCTCAAGCGTTTCTTACCTCAAAACTGCCATATCTCGAGAACGGATTGACCAATCCGCAAAGTTTCTGTTGCATCTGAAAGTAGAAACTCGCCCCATTACAACGCTATGAGCAGTTTTCCCCTAGGCCGTTCTAGTTATTCGTTTCGAGCATCAGAACTGCGAAGATTTGGAGTTTCTCAAGCGTTTCTTACCTCAAAACTGCCATATCTCGCGAACGGATTGACCAATCCGCAAAGTTTCTGTTGCATCTGAAAGTAGAAACTCGCCCCATTACAACGATATGAGTAGTTTTCCCCTAGGCCGTTCTAGTTATTCGTTTCGAGCATCAGAACTGCGAAAATTTTGAGTTTCTCAAGCGTTTCTTACCTCAAAACTGCCATATCTCGCGAACGGATTGACCAATCCGCAAAGTTGCAGTTGCATCTGAAAGTAGAAACTCGCCCTATTACAACGGTGTGAGTAGCTGTCCCCTAGGCCGTTCTAGTTATTCGTTTCGAGCATCAGAACTGCGAAAATTTGCAGTTTCTCAAGCGTTTCTTACCTCAAAACTGCCATATCTCGAGAACGGATTGACCAATCCGCAAAGTTTCTATTGCATCTGAAAGTAGAAACTCGCCCCATTACAACGGTATGAGTAGTTTTCCCCTAGGCCGTTCTAGTTATTCGTTTCGAGCATCAGAACTGCGAAAACTTGGAGTTTCTCAAGCGTTTCTTACCTCAAAACTGCCATATCTCGCGAACGGATTGACGTATCCGCAAAGTTTCTGTTGCATCTGAAAGTAGAAACTCGCCCCATTACAACGATATGAGTAGTTTTCCCCTAGGCCGTTCTAGTTATTCGTTTCGAGCATCAGAACTGCGAAAATTTTGAGTTTCTCAAGCGTTTCTTACCTCAAAACTGCCATATCTCGCGAACGGATTGACCAATCCGCAAAGTTTCTGTTGCATCTGAAAGTAGAAACTCGCCCCATTACAACGCTATGAGCAGTTTTCCCCTAGGCCGTTCTAGTTATTCGTTTCGAGCATCAGAACTGCGAAGATTTGGAGTTTCCCAAGCGTTTCTTACCTCAAAACTGCCATATCTCGCGAACGGATTGACAAATCCGCAAAGTTTCAGTTGCATCTGAAAGCAGAAACTCGCCCCATTACAACGGTATGAGTAGTTTTCCCCTAGGCCGTTCTAGTTATTCGTTTCGAGCATCAGAACTGCGAAAATTTTGAGTTTCTCAAGCGTTTCTTACCTCAAAACTGCCATATCTCGCGAACGGATTGACCAATCCGCAAAGTTTCTGTTGCATCTGAAAGTAGAAACTCGCCCCATTACAACGGTATGAGTAGTTTTCCCCTAGGCCGTTCTAGTTATTCGTTTCGAGCATCAGAACTGCGAAAAATTGGAGTTTCTCAAGCGTTTCTTACCTCAAAACTGCCATATCTCGCGAACGGATTGACCAATCCGCAAAGTTTCTGTTGCATCTGAAAGTAGAAACTCGCCCCATTACAACGATATGAGTAGTTTTCCCCTAGGCCGTTCTAGTTATTCGTTTCGAGCATCAGAACTGCGAAAATTTTGAGTTTCTCAAGCGTTTCTTACCTCAAAACTGCCATATCTCGCGAACGGATTGACCAATCCGCAAAGTTGCTGTTGCATCTGAAAGTAGAAACTCGCCCCATTACAACGGTGTGAGTAGCTGTCCCCTAGGCCGTTCTAGTTATTCGTTTCGAGCATCAGAACTGCGAAAATTTGGAGTTTCTCAAGCGTTTCTTACCTCAAAACTGCCATATCTCGAGAACGGATTGACCAATCCGCAAAGTTTCTGTTGCATCTGAAAGTAGAAACTCGCCCCATTACAACGCTATGAGCAGTTTTCCCCTAGGCCGTTCTAGTTATTCGTTTCGAGCATCAGAACTGCGAAGATTTGGAGTTTCTCAAGCGTTTCTTACCTCAAAACTGCCATATCTCGCGAACGGATTGACCAATCCGCAAAGTTTCAGTTGCATCTGAAAGCAGAAACTCGCCCCATTACAACGGTATGAGTAGTTTTCCCCTAGGGCGTTCTAGTTATTCGTTTCGAGCATCAGAACTGCGAAAATTTTGAGTTTCTCAAGCGTTTCTTACCTCAAAACTGCCATATCTCGCGAACGGATTGACCAATCCGCAAAGTTGCTGTTGCATCTGAAAGTAGAAACTCGCCCCATTACAACGGTGTGAGTAGCTGTCCCCTAGGCCGTTCTAGTTATTCGTTTCGAGCATCAGAACTGCGAAAATTTGGAGTTTCTCAAGCGTTTCTTACCTCAAAACTGCCATATCTCGAGAACGGATTGACCAATCCGCAAAGTTTCTGTTGCATCTGAAAGTAGAAACTCGCCCCATTACAACGCTATGAGCAGTTTTCCCCTAGGCCGTTCTAGTTATTCGTTTCGAGCATCAGAACTGCGAAGATTTGGAGTTTCTCAAGCGTTTCTTACCTCAAAACTGCCATATCTCGCGAACGGATTGACCAATCCGCAAAGTTTCTGTTGCATCTGAAAGTAGAAACTCGCCCCATTACAACGATATGAGTAGTTTTCCCCTAGGGCGTTCTAGTTATTCGTTTCGAGCATCAGAACTGCGAAGATTTGGAGTTTCTCAAGCGTTTCTTACCTTAAAACTGCCATATCTCGCGAACGGATTGACCAATCCGCAAAGTTTCTGTTGCATCTGAAAGTAGAAACTCGCCCCATTACAACGGTATGAGTAGTTTTACCCTAGGCCGTTCTAGTTATTCGTTTCGAGCATCAGAACTGCGAAAATTTTGAGTTTCTCAAGCGTTTCTTACATCAAAACTGCCATATCTCGCGAACGGATTGACCAATCCGCAAAGTTTCTGTTGCATCTGAAAGTAGAAACTCGCCCCATTACAACGCTATGAGCAGTTTTCCCCTAGGCCGTTCTAGTTATTCGTTTCGAGCATCAGAACTGCGAAGATTTGGAGTTTCTCAAGCGTTTCTTACCTCAAAACTGCCATATCTCGCGAACGGATTGACCAATCCGCAAAGTTTCAGTTGCATCTGAAAGCAGAAACTCGCCCCATTACAACGGTATGAGTAGTTTTCCCCTAGGGCGTTCTAGTTATTCGTTTCGAGCATCAGAACTGCGAAAATTTTGAGTTTCTCAAGCGTTTCTTACCTCAAAACTGCCATATCTCGCGAACGGATTGACCAATCCGCAAAGTTGCTGTTGCATCTGAAAGTAGAAACTCGCCCCATTACAACGGTGTGAGTAGCTGTCCCCTAGGCCGTTCTAGTTATTCGTTTCGAGCATCAGAACTGCGAAAATTTGGAGTTTCTCAAGCGTTTCTTACCTCAAAACTGCCATATCTCGAGAACGGATTGACCAATCCGCAAAGTTTCTGTTGCATCTGAAAGTAGAAACTCGCCCCATTACAACGCTATGAGCAGTTTTCCCCTAGGCCGTTCTAGTTATTCGTTTCGAGCATCAGAACTGCGAAGATTTGGAGTTTCTCAAGCGTTTCTTACCTCAAAACTGCCATATCTCGCGAACGGATTGACCAATCCGCAAAGTTTCTGTTGCATCTGAAAGTAGAAACTCGCCCCATTACAACGATATGAGTAGTTTTCCCCTAGGCCGTTCTAGTTATTCGTTTCGAGCATCAGAACTGCGAAAATTTTGAGTTTCTCAAGCGTTTCTTACCTCAAAACTGCCATATCTCGCGAACGGATTGACCAATCCGCAAAGTTGCAGTTGCATCTGAAAGTAGAAACTCGCCCTATTACAACGGTGTGAGTAGCTGTCCCCTAGGCCGTTCTAGTTATTCGTTTCGAGCATCAGAACTGCGAAAATTTGCAGTTTCTCAAGCGTTTCTTACCTCAAAACTGCCATATCTCGAGAACGGATTGACCAATCCGCAAAGTTTCTATTGCATCTGAAAGTAGAAACTCGCCCCATTACAACGGTATGAGTAGTTTTCCCCTAGACCGTTCTAGTTATTCGTTTCGAGCATCAGAACTGCGAAAACTTGGAGTTTCTCAAGCGTTTCTTACCTCAAAACTGCCATATCTCGCGAACGGATTGACCAATCCGCAAAATTTCTCTTGCATCTGAAAGTAGAAACTTGCCCCATTACAACGGTATGAGTAGTTTTCCCCTAGGCCGTTCTAGTTATTCGTTTCGAGCATCAGAAATGCGAAAATTTGGAGTTTCTCAAGCGTTTCTTACCTCAAAACTGCCATATCTCGCGAACGGATTGACCAATCCGCAAAATTTCTCTTGCATCTGAAAGTAGAAACTCGCCCCATTACAACGGTATGAGTAGTTTTCCCCTAGGGCGTTCTAGTTATTCGTTTCGAGCATCAGAACTGCGAAGATTTGGAGTTTCTCAAGCGTTTCTTACCTTAAAACTGCCATATCTCGCGAACGGATTGACCAATCCGCAAAGTTTCTGTTGCATCTGAAAGTAGAAACTCGCCCCATTACAACGGTATGAGTAGTTTTACCCTAGGCCGTTCTAGTTATTCGTTTCGAGCATCAGAACTGCGAAAAATTGGAGTTTCTCAAGCGTTTCTTACCTCAAAACTGCCATATCTCGCGAACGGATTGACCAATCCGCAAAGTTTCTGTTGCATCTGAAAGTAGAAACTCGCCCCATTACAACGATATGAGTAGTTTTCCCCTAGGCCGTTCTAGTTATTCGTTTCGAGCATCAGAACTGCGAAAATTTTGAGTTTCTCAAGCGTTTCTTACCTCAAAACTGCCATATCTCGAGAACGGATTGACCAATCCGCAAAGTTTCAGTTGCATCTGAAAGCAGAAACTCGCCCCATTACAACGGTATGAGTAGTTTTCCCCTAGGGCGTTCTAGTTATTCGTTTCGAGCATCAGAACTGCGAAAATTTTGAGTTTCTCAAGCGTTTCTTACCTCAAAACTGCCATATCTCGCGAACGGATTGACCAATCCGCAAAGTTTCTGTTGCATCTGAAAGTAGAAACTCGCCCCATTACAACGGTATGAGTAGTTTTCCCCTAGGCCGTTCTAGTTATTCGTTTCGAGCATCAGAACTGCGAAAAATTGGAGTTTCTCAAGCGTTTCTTACCTCAAAACTGCCATATCTCGCGAACGGATTGACCAATCCGCAAAGTTTCTGTTGCATCTGAAAGTAGAAACTCTCCCCATTACAACGATATGAGTAGTTTTCCCCTAGGCCGTTCTAGTTATTCGTTTCGAGCATCAGTACTGCGAAAAATTGGAGTTTCTCAAGCGTTTCTTACCTCAAAACTGCCATATCTCGCGAACGGATTGACCAATCCGCAAAGTTTCTGTTGCATCTGAAAGTAGAAACTCGCCCCATTACAACGATATGAGTAGTTTTCCCCTAGGCCGTTCTAGTTATTCGTTTCGAGCATCAGAACTGCGAAAATTTTGAGTTTCTCAAGCGTTTCTTACCTCAAAACTGCCATATCTCGCGAACGGATTGACCAATCCGCAAAGTTGCTGTTGCATCTGAAAGTAGAAACTCGCCCTATTACAACGGTATGAGTAGTTTTCCCCTAGGCCGTTCTAGTTATTCGTTTCGAGCATCAGAACTGCGAAAAATTGGAGTTTCTCAAGCGTTTCTTACCTCAAAACTGCCATATCTCGCGAACGGATTGACCAATCCGCAAAGTTTCTGTTGCATCTGAAAGTAGAAACTCGCCCCATTACAACGATATGAGTAGTTTTCCCCTAGGCCGTTCTAGTTATTCGTTTCGAGCATCAGAACTGCGAAAATTTTGAGTTTCTCAGCGTTTCTTACCTCAAAACTGCCATATCTCGCGAACGGATTGACCAATCCGCAAAGTTGCTGTTGCATCTGAAAGTAGAAACTCGCCCCATTACAACGGTGTGAGTAGCTGTCCCCTAGGCCGTTCTAGTTATTCGTTTCGAGCATCAGAACTGCGAAAATTTGGAGTTTCTCAAGCGTTTCTTACCTCAAAACTGCCATATCTCGAGAACGGATTGACCAATCCGCAAAGTTTCTGTTGCATCTGAAAGTAGAAACTCGCCCCATTACAACGCTATGAGCAGTTTTCCCCTAGGCCGTTCTAGTTATTCGTTTCGAGCATCAGAACTGCGAAGATTTGGAGTTTCTCAAGCGTTTCTTACCTCAAAACTGCCATATCTCGCGAACGGATTGACCAATCCGCAAAGTTTCAGTTGCATCTGAAAGCAGAAACTCGCCCCATTACAACGGTATGAGTAGTTTTCCCCTAGGCCGTTCTAGTTATTCGTTTCGAGCATCAGAACTGCGAAAATTTTGAGTTTCTCAAGCGTTTCTTACCTCAAAACTGCCATATCTCGCGAACACAATGACCAATTCGCAAAGTTTCTGTTGCATCTGAAAGTAGAAACTCGCCCCATTACAACGGTATGAGTAGTTTTCCCCTAGGCCGTTCTAGCTATTCGTTTCGAGCATCAGAACTGCGAAAATTTTGAGTTTCTCTAGCGTTTTTTACCTCAAAACTGCCATATCTCGCGAACACAACGACCAATCCGCAAAGTTTCTGTTGCATCTGAAAGTAGAAACTCGCCCCATTACAACGATATGAGTAGTTTTCCCCTAGGCCGTTCTAGTTATTCGTTTCGAGCATCAGAACTGCGAAAATTTTGAGTTTCTCAAGCGTTTCTTACCTCAAAACTGCCATATCTCGCGAACGGATTGACCAATCCGCAAAGTTTCTGTTGCATCTGAAAGTAGAAACTCGCCCCATTACAACGGTATGAGTAGTTTTCCCCTAGGCCGTTCTAGTTATTCGTTTCGAGCATCAGAACTGCGAAAAATTGGAGTTTCTCAAGCGTTTCTTACCTCAAAACTGCCATATCTCGCGAACGGATTGACCAATCCGCAAAGTTTCTGTTGCATCTGAAAGTAGAAACTCGCCCCATTACAACGATATGAGTAGTTTTCCCCTAGGCCGTTCTAGTTATTCGTTTCGAGCATCAGAACTGCGAAAATTTTGAGTTTCTCAAGCGTTTCTTACCTCAAAACTGCCATATCTCGCGAACGGATTGACCAATCCGCAAAGTTGCTGTTGCATCTGAAAGTAGAAACTCGCCCCATTACAACGGTGTGAGTAGCTGTCCCCTAGGCCGTTCTAGTTATTCGTTTCGAGCATCAGAACTGCGAAAATTTGGAGTTTCCCAAGCGTTTCTTACCTCAAAACTGCCATATCTCGAGAACGGATTGACCAATCCGCAAAGTTTCTGTTGCATCTGAAAGTAGAAACTCGCCCCATTACAACGCTATGAGCAGTTTTCCCCTAGGCCGTTCTAGTTATTCGTTTCGAGCATCAGAACTGCGAAGATTTGGAGTTTCTCAAGCGTTTCTTACCTCAAAACTGCCATATCTCGCGAACGGATTGACCAATCCGCAAAGTTTCTGTTGCATCTGAAAGTAGAAACTCGCCCCATTACAACGATATGAGTAGTTTTCCCCTAGGCCGTTCTAGTTATTCGTTTCGAGCATCAGAACTGCGAAAATTTTGAGTTTCTCAAGCGTTTCTTACCTCAAAACTGCCATATCTCGCGAACGGATTGACCAATCCGCAAAGTTGCTGTTGCATCTGAAAGTAGAAACTCGCCCCATTACAACGGTGTGAGTAGCTGTCCCCTAGGCCGTTCTAGTTATTCGTTTCGAGCATCAGAACTGCGAAAATTTGGAGTTTCTCAAGCGTTTCTTACCTCAAAACTGCCATATCTCGAGAACGGATTGACCAATCCGCAAAGTTTCTGTTGCATCTGAAAGTAGAAACTCGCCCCATTACAACGCTATGAGCAGTTTTCCCCTAGGCCGTTCTAGTTATTCGTTTCGAGCATCAGAACTGCGAAGATTTGGAGTTTCTCAAGCGTTTCTTACCTCAAAACTGCCATATCTCGCGAACGGATTGACAAATCCGCAAAGTTTCAGTTGCATCTGAAAGCAGAAACTCGCCCCATTACAACGATATGAGTAGTTTTCCCCTAGGCCGTTCTAGTTATTCGTTTCGAGCATCAGAACTGCGAAAATTTTGAGTTTCTCAAGCGTTTCTTACCTCAAAACTGCCATATCTCGCGAACGGATTGACCAATCCGCAAAGTTGCTGTTGCATCTGAAAGTAGAAACTCGCCCCATTACAACGGTGTGAGTAGCTGTCCCCTAGGCCGTTCTAGTTATTCGTTTCGAGCATCAGAACTGCGAAAATTTGGAGTTTCTCAAGCGTTTCTTACCTCAAAACTGCCATATCTCGAGAACGGATTGACCAATCCGCAAAGTTTCTGTTGCATCTGAAAGTAGAAACTCGCCCCATTACAACGCTATGAGCAGTTTTCCCCTAGGCCGTTCTAGTTATTCGTTTCGAGCATCAGAACTGCGAAGATTTGGAGTTTCTCAAGCGTTTCTTACCTCAAAACTGCCATATCTCGCGAACGGATTGACAAATCCGCAAAGTTTCAGTTGCATCTGAAAGCAGAAACTCGCCCCATTACAACGATATGAGTAGTTTTCCCCTAGGCCGTTCTAGTTATTCGTTTCGAGCATCAGAACTGCGAAAATTTTGAGTTTCTCAAGCGTTTCTTACCTCAAAACTGCCATATCTCGCGAACGGATTGACCAATCCGCAAAGTTTCTGTTGCATCTGAAAGTAGAAACTCGCCCCATTACAACGGTATGAGTAGTTTTCCCCTAGGCCGTTCTAGTTATTCGTTTCGAGCATCAGAACTGCGAAAAATTGGAGTTTCTCAAGCGTTTCTTACCTCAAAACTGCCATATCTCGCGAACGGATTGACCAATCCGCAAAGTTTCTGTTGCATCTGAAAGTAGAAACTCTCCCCATTACAACGATAGGAGTAGTTTTCCCCTAGGCCGTTCTAGTTATTCGTTTCGAGCATCAGAACTGCGAAAATTTTGAGTTTCTCAAGCGTTTCTTACCTCAAAACTGCCATATCTCGCGAACGGATTGACCAATCCGCAAAGTTTCTGTTGCATCTGAAAGTAGAAACTCGCCCCATTACAACGCTATGAGCAGTTTTCCCCTAGGCCGTTCTAGTTATTCGTTTCGAGCATCAGAACTGCGAAGATTTGGAGTTTCTCAAGCGTTTCTTACCTCAAAACTGCCATATCTCGCGAACGGATTGACAAATCCGCAAAGTTTCAGTTGCATCTGAAAGCAGAAACTCGCCCCATTACAACGGTATGAGTAGTTTTCCCCTAGGCCGTTCTAGTTATTCGTTTCGAGCATCAGAACTACGAAAATTTTGAGTTTCTCAAGCGTTTCTTACCTCAAAACTGCCATATCTCGCGAACGGATTGACCAATCCGCAAAGTTTCTGTTGCATCTGAAAGTAGAAACTCGCCCCATTACAACGGTATGAGTAGTTCTCCCCTAGGCCGTTCTAGTTATTCGTTTCGAGCATCAGAACTGCGAAAAATTGGAGTTTCTCAAGCGTTTCTTACCTCAAAACTGCCATATCTCGCGAACGGATTGACCAATCCGCAAAGTTTCTGTTGCATCTGAAAGTAGAAACTCGCCCCATTACAACGATATGAGTAGTTTTCCCCTAGGCCGTTCTAGTTATTCGTTTCGAGCATCAGAACTGCGAAAATTTTGAGTTTCTCAAGCGTTTCTTACCTCAAAACTGCCATATCTCGCGAACGGATTGACCAATCCGCAAAGTTGCAGTTGCATCTGAAAGTAGAAACTCGCCCTATTACAACGGTGTGAGTAGCTGTCCCCTAGGCCGTTCTAGTTATTCGTTTCGAGCATCAGAACTGCGAAAATTTGCAGTTTCTCAAGCGTTTCTTACCTCAAAACTGCCATATCTCGAGAACGGATTGACCAATCCGCAAAGTTTCTATTGCATCTGAAAGTAGAAACTCGCCCCATTACAACGGTATGAGTAGTTTTCCCCTAGGCCGTTCTAGTTATTCGTTTCGAGCATCAGAACTGCGAAAACTTGGAGTTTCTCAAGCGTTTCTTACCTCAAAACTGCCATATCTCGCGAACGGATTGACGTATCCGCAAAGTTTCTGTTGCATCTGAAAGTAGAAACTCGCCCCATTACAACGATATGAGTAGTTTTCCCCTAGGCCGTTCTAGTTATTCGTTTCGAGCATCAGAACTGCGAAAATTTTGAGTTTCTCAAGCGTTTCTTACCTCAAAACTGCCATATCTCGCGAACGGATTGACCAATCCGCAATGTTGCTGTTGCATCTGAAAGTAGAAACTCGCCCCATTACAACGGTGTGAGTAGCTGTCCCCTAGGCCGTTCTAGTTATTCGTTTCGAGCATCAGAACTGCGAAAATTTGGAGTTTCTCAAGGGTTTCTTACCTCAAAACTGCCATATCTCGAGAACGGATTGACCAATCCGCAAAGTTTCTGTTGCATCTGAAAGTAGAAACTCGCCCCATTACAACGCTATGAGCAGTTTTCCCCTAGGCCGTTCTAGTTATTCGTTTCGAGCATCAGAACTGCGAAGATTTGGAGTTTCCCAAGCGTTTCTTACCTCAAAACTGCCATATCTCGCGAACGGATTGACAAATCCGCAAAGTTTCAGTTGCATCTGAAAGCAGAAACTCGCCCCATTACAACGGTATGAGTAGTTTTCCCCTAGGCCGTTCTAGTTATTCGTTTCGAGCATCAGAACTGCGAAAATTTTGAGTTTCTCAAGCGTTTCTTACCTCAAAACTGCCATATCTCGCGAACGGATTGACCAATCCGCAAAGTTTCTGTTGCATCTGAAAGTAGAAACTCGCCCCATTACAACGGTATGAGTAGTTTTCCCCTAGGCCGTTCTAGTTATTCGTTTCGAGCATCAGAACTGCGAAAAATTGGAGTTTCTCAAGCGTTTCTTACCTCAAAACTGCCATATCTCGCGAACGGATTGACCAATCCGCAAAGTTTCTGTTGCATCTGAAAGTAGAAACTCGCCCCATTACAACGATATGAGTAGTTTTCCCCTAGGCCGTTCTAGTTATTCGTTTCGAGCATCAGAACTGCGAAAATTTTGAGTTTCTCAAGCGTTTCTTACCTCAAAACTGCCATATCTCGCGAACGGATTGACCAATCCGCAAAGTTGCTGTTGCATCTGAAAGTAGAAACTCGCCCCATTACAACGGTGTGAGTAGCTGTCCCCTAGGCCGTTCTAGTTATTCGTTTCGAGCATCAGAACTGCGAAAATTTGGAGTTTCTCAAGCGTTTCTTACCTCAAAACTGCCATATCTCGAGAACGGATTGACCAATCCGCAAAGTTTCTGTTGCATCTGAAAGTAGAAACTCGCCCCATTACAACGCTATGAGCAGTTTTCCCCTAGGCCGTTCTAGTTATTCGTTTCGAGCATCAGAACTGCGAAGATTTGGAGTTTCTCAAGCGTTTCTTACCTCAAAACTGCCATATCTCGCGAACGGATTGACCAATCCGCAAAGTTTCAGTTGCATCTGAAAGCAGAAACTCGCCCCATTACAACGGTATGAGTAGTTTTCCCCTAGGGCGTTCTAGTTATTCGTTTCGAGCATCAGAACTGCGAAAATTTTGAGTTTCTCAAGCGTTTCTTACCTCAAAACTGCCATATCTCGCGAACGGATTGACCAATCCGCAAAGTTGCTGTTGCATCTGAAAGTAGAAACTCGCCCCATTACAACGGTGTGAGTAGCTGTCCCCTAGGCTGTTCTAGTTATTCGTTTCGAGCATCAGAACTGCGAAAATTTGGAGTTTCTCAAGCGTTTCTTACCTCAAAACTGCCATATCTCGAGAACGGATTGACCAATCCGCAAAGTTTCTGTTGCATCTGAAAGTAGAAACTCGCCCCATTACAACGCTATGAGCAGTTTTCCCCTAGGCCGTTCTAGTTATTCGTTTCGAGCATCAGAACTGCGAAGATTTGGAGTTTCTCAAGCGTTTCTTACCTCAAAACTGCCATATCTCGCGAACGGATTGACCAATCCGCAAAGTTTCTGTTGCATCTGAAAGTAGAAACTCGCCCCATTACAACGATATGAGTAGTTTTCCCCTAGGCCGTTCTAGTTATTCGTTTCGAGCATCAGAACTGCGAAAATTTTGAGTTTCTCAAGCGTTTCTTACCTCAAAACTGCCATATCTCGCGAACGGATTGACCAATCCGCAAAGTTGCAGTTGCATCTGAAAGTAGAAACTCGCCCTATTACAACGGTGTGAGTAGCTGTCCCCTAGGCCGTTCTAGTTATTCGTTTCGAGCATCAGAACTGCGAAAATTTGCAGTTTCTCAAGCGTTTCTTACCTCAAAACTGCCATATCTCGAGAACGGATTGACCAATCCGCAAAGTTTCTATTGCATCTGAAAGTAGAAACTCGCCCCATTACAACGGTATGAGTAGTTTTCCCCTAGGCCGTTCTAGTTATTCGTTTCGAGCATCAGACCTGCGAAAACTTGGAGTTTCTCAAGCGTTTCTTACCTCAAAACTGCCATATCTCGCGAACGGATTGGCCAATCCGCAAAATTTCTCTTGCATCTGAAAGTAGAAACTCGCCCCATTACAACGGTATGAGTAGTTCTCCCCTATGCCGTTCTAGTTATTCGTTTCGAGCATCAGAACTGCGAACATTTGGAGTTTCTCAAGCGTTTCTTACCTCAAAACTGCCATATCTCGCGAACGGATTGATCAATCCGCATAATTTCTGTTGCATCTGAAAGTAGAAATTCGCCCCATTACAACCATATGAGTAGTTTTCCCCTAGGCCGTTCAAGTTATTCGTTTCGAGCATCAGAACTGCGAAAATTTTGAGTTTCTCAAGCGTTTCTTACCTCAAAACTGCCATATCTCGCGAACGGATTGACCAATCCGCAAAGTTTCTGTTGCATCTGAAAGTAGAAACTCGCCCCATTACAACGGTATGAGTAGTTTTCCCCTAGGCCGTTCTAGTTATTCGTTTCGAGCATCAGTACTGCGAAAAATTGGAGTTTCTCAAGCGTTTCTTACCTCAAAACTGCCATATCTCGCGAACGGATTGACCAATCCGCAAAGTTTCTGTTGCATCTGAAAGTAGAAACTCGCCCCATTACAACGATATGAGTAGTTTTCCCCTAGGCCGTTCTAGTTATTCGTTTCGAGCATCAGAACTGCGAAAATTTTGAGTTTCTCAAGCGTTTCTTACCTCAAAACTGCCATATCTCGCGAACGGATTGACCAATCCGCAAAGTTGCTGTTGCATCTGAAAGTAGAAACTCGCCCCATTACAACGGTATGAGTAGTTTTCCCCTAGGCCGTTCTAGTTATTCGTTTCGAGCATCAGAACTGCGAAAAATTGGAGTTTCTCAAGCGTTTCTTACCTCAAAACTGCCATATCTCGCGAACGGATTGACCAATCCGCAAAGTTTCTGTTGCATCTGAAAGTAGAAACTCGCCCCATTACAACGATATGAGTAGTTTTCCCCTAGGCCGTTCTAGTTATTCGTTTCGAGCATCAGAACTGCGAAAATTTTGAGTTTCTCAGCGTTTCTTACCTCAAAACTGCCATATCTCGCGAACGGATTGACCAATCCGCAAAGTTGCTGTTGCATCTGAAAGTAGAAACTCGCCCCATTACAACGGTGTGAGTAGCTGTCCCCTAGGCCGTTCTAGTTATTCGTTTCGAGCATCAGAACTGCGAAAATTTGGAGTTTCTCAAGCGTTTCTTACCTCAAAACTGCCATATCTCGAGAACGGATTGACCAATCCGCAAAGTTTCTGTTGCATCTGAAAGTAGAAACTCGCCCCATTACAACGCTATGAGCAGTTTTCCCCTTGGCCGTTCTAGTTATTCGTTTCGAGCATCAGAACTGCGAAGATTTGGAGTTTCTCAAGCGTTTCTTACCTCAAAACTGCCATATCTCGCGAACGGATTGACCAATCCGCAAAGTTTCAGTTGCATCTGAAAGCAGAAACTCGCCCCATTACAACGGTATGAGTAGTTTTCCCCTAGGCCGTTCTAGTTATTCGTTTCGAGCATCAGAACTGCGAAAATTTTGAGTTTCTCAAGCGTTTCTTACCTCAAAACTGCCATATCTCGCGAACACAATGACCAATTCGCAAAGTTTCTGTTGCATCTGAAAGTAGAAACTCGCCCCATTACAACGGTATGAGTAGTTTTCCCCTAGGCCGTTCTAGTTATTCGTTTCGAGCATCAGAACTGCGAAAATTTTGAGTTTCTCTAGCGTTTTTTACCTCAAAACTGCCATATCTCGCGAACACAACGACCAATCCGCAAAGTTTCTGTTGCATCTGAAAGTAGAAACTCGCCCCATTACAACGATATGAGTAGTTTTCCCCTAGGCCGTTCTAGTTATTCGTTTCGAGCATCAGAACTGCGAAAATTTTGAGTTTCTCAAGCGTTTCTTACCTCAAAACTGCCATATCTCGCGAACGGATTGACCAATCCGCAAAGTTTCTGTTGCATCTGAAAGTAGAAACTCGCCCCATTACAACGGTATGAGTAGTTTTCCCCTAGGCCGTTCTAGTTATTCGTTTCGAGCATCAGAACTGCGAAAAATTGGAGTTTCTCAAGCGTTTCTTACCTCAAAACTGCCATATCTCGCGAACGGATTGACCAATCCGCAAAGTTTCTGTTGCATCTGAAAGTAGAAACTCGCCCCATTACAACGATATGAGTAGTTTTCCCCTAGGCCGTTCTAGTTATTCGTTTCGAGCATCAGAACTGCGAAAATTTTGAGTTTCTCAAGCGTTTCTTACCTCAAAACTGCCATATCTCGCGAACGGATTGACCAATCCGCAAAGTTGCTGTTGCATCTGAAAGTAGAAACTCGCCCCATTACAACGGTGTGAGTAGCTGTCCCCTAGGCCGTTCTAGTTATTCGTTTCGAGCATCAGAACTGCGAAAATTTGGAGTTTCTCAAGCGTTTCTTACCTCAAAACTGCCATATCTCGAGAGCGGATTGACCAATCCGCAAAGTTTCTGTTGCGTCTGAAAGTAGAAACTCGCCCCATTACAACGCTATGAGCAGTTTTCCCCTAGGCCGTTCTAGTTATTCGTTTCGAGCATCAGAACTGCGAAGATTTGGAGTTTCTCAAGCGTTTCTTACCTCAAAACTGCCATATCTCGCGAACGGATTGACAAATCCGCAAAGTTTCAGTTGCATCTGAAAGCAGAAACTCGCCCCATTACAACGATATGAGTAGTTTTCCCCTAGGCCGTTCTAGTTATTCGTTTCGAGCATCAGAACTGCGAAAATTTTGAGTTTCTCAAGCGTTTCTTACCTCAAAACTGCCATATCTCGCGAACGGATTGACCAATCCGCAAAGTTTCTGTTGCATCTGAAAGTAGAAACTCGCCCCATTACAACGGTATGAGTAGTTTTCCCCTAGGCCGTTCTAGTTATTCGTTTCGAGCATCAGAACTGCGAAAAATTGGAGTTTCTCAAGCGTTTCTTACCTCAAAACTGCCATATCTCGCGAACGGATTGACCAATCCGCAAAGTTTCTGTTGCATCTGAAAGTAGAAACTCTCCCCATTACAACGATATGAGTAGTTTTCCCCTAGGCCGTTCTAGTTATTCGTTTCGAGCATCAGAACTGCGAAAATTTTGAGTTTCTCAAGCGTTTCTTACCTCAAAACTGCCATATCTCGCGAACGGATTGACCAATCCGCAATGTTGCTGTTGCATCTGAAAGTAGAAACTCGCCCCATTACAACGGTGTGAGTAGCTGTCCCCTAGGCCGTTCTAGTTATTCGTTTCGAGCATCAGAACTGCGAAAATTTGGAGTTTCTCAAGGGTTTCTTACCTCAAAACTGCCATATCTCGAGAACGGATTGACCAATCCGCAAAGTTTCTGTTGCATCTGAAAGTAGAAACTCGCCCCATTACAACGCTATGAGCAGTTTTCCCCTAGGCCGTTCTAGTTATTCGTTTCGAGCATCAGAACTGCGAAGATTTGGAGTTTCTCAAGCGTTTCTTACCTCAAAACTGCCATATCTCGCGAACGGATTGACAAATCCGCAAAGTTTCAGTTGCATCTGAAAGCAGAAACTCGCCCCATTACAACGGTATGAGTAGTTTTCCCCTAGGCCGTTCTAGTTATTCGTTTCGAGCATCAGAACTGCGAAAATTTTGAGTTTCTCAAGCGTTTCTTACCTCAAAACTGCCATATCTCGCGAACGGATTGACCAATCCGCAAAGTTTCTGTTGCATCTGAAAGTAGAAACTCGCCCCATTACAACGGTATGAGTAGTTCTCCCCTAGGCCGTTCTAGTTATTCGTTTCGAGCATCAGAACTGCGAAAAATTGGAGTTTCTCAAGCGTTTCTTACCTCAAAACTGCCATATCTCGCGAACGGATTGACCAATCCGCAAAGTTTCTGTTGCATCTGAAAGTAGAAACTCGCCCCATTACAACGATATGAGTAGTTTTCCCCTAGGCCGTTCTAGTTATTCGTTTCGAGCATCAGAACTGCGAAAATTTTGAGTTTCTCAAGCGTTTCTTACCTCAAAACTGCCATATCTCGAGAACGGATTGACCAATCCGCAAAGTTTCAGTTGCATCTGAAAGCAGAAACTCGCCCCATTACAACGGTATGAGTAGTTTTCCCCTAGGGCGTTCTAGTTATTCGTTTCGAGCATCAGAACTGCGAAAATTTTGAGTTTCTCAAGCGTTTCTTACCTCAAAACTGCCATATCTCGCGAACGGATTGACCAATCCGCAAAGTTGCTGTTGCATCTGAAAGTAGAAACTCGCCCCATTACAACGGTGTGAGTAGCTGTCCCCTAGGCCGTTCTAGTTATTCGTTTCGAGCATCAGAACTGCGAAAATTTGGAGTTTCTCAAGCGTTTCTTACCTCAAAACTGCCATATCTCGAGAACGGATTGACCAATCCGCAAAGTTTCTGTTGCATCTGAAAGTAGAAACTCGCCCCATTACAACGCTATGAGCAGTTTTCCCCTAGGCCGTTCTAGTTATTCGTTTCGAGCATCAGAACTGCGGAGATTTGGAGTTTCTCAAGCGTTTCTTACCTCAAAACTGCCATATCTCGCGAACGGATTGACCAATCCGCAAAGTTTCTGTTGCATCTGAAAGTAGAAACTCGCCCCATTACAACGATATGAGTAGTTTTCCCCTAGGCCGTTCTAGTTATTCGTTTCGAGCATCAGAACTGCGAAAATTTTGAGTTTCTCAAGCGTTTCTTACCTCAAAACTGCCATATCTCGCGAACGGATTGACAGATCCGCAAAGTTTCTGTTGCATCTGAAAGTAGAAACTCGCCCCTTTACAACGGTATGAGTAGTTTTCCCCTAGGCCCTTCTAGTTATTCGTTTCGAGCATCAGAACTGCGAAAATTTGGAGTTTCTCAAGCGTTTCTTACCTCAAAACTGCCATATCTCGCGAACGGATTGACCAATCCGCAAAGTTTCTGTTGCATCTGAAAGTAGAAACTCGCCCCATTACAACGGTATGAGTAGTTTTCCCCTAGGCCGTTCTAGTTATTCGTTTCGAGCATCAGAACTGCGAAGATTTGGAGTTTCTCAAGCGTTTCTTACCTTAAAACTGCCATATCTCGCGAACGGATTGACCAATCCGCAAAGTTTCTGTTGCATCTGAAAGTAGAAACTCGCCCCATTACAACGGTATGAGTAGTTTTACCCTAGGCCGTTCTAGTTATTCGTTTCGAGCATCAGAACTGCGAAAATTTTGAGTTTCTCAAGCGTTTCTTACCTCAAAACTGCCATATCTCGCGAACGGATTGACCAATCCGCAAAGTTTCTGTTGCATCTGAAAGTAGAAACTCGCCCCATTACAACGGTATGAGTAGTTTTCCCCTAGGCCGTTCTAGTTATTCGTTTCGAGCATCAGAACTGCGAAAAATTCGAGTTTCTCAAGCGTTTCTTACCTCAAAACTGCCATATCTCGCGAACGGATTGGCCAATCCGCAAAATTTCTCTTGCATCTGAAAGTAGAAACTCGCTCCATTACAACGGTATGAGTAGTTTTCCCCTATGCCGTTCTAGTTATTCGTTTCGAGCATCAGAACTGCGAAAATTTGGAGTTTCTCAAGCGTTTCTTACCTCAAAACTGCCATATCTCGCGAACGGATTGACCAATCCGCAAAGTTTCTGTTGCATCTGAAAGTAGAAACTCGCCCCATTACAACGGTATGAGTAGTTTTCCCCTAGGCCGTTCTAGTTATTCGTTTCGAGCATCAGAACTGCAAAAATTTGGAGTTTCTCAAGCGTTTCTTACCTGAAAACTGCCATATCTCGCGAACGGATTGACCAATCCGCAAAGTTTCTGTTGCATCTGAAAGTAGAAACTCGCCCCTTTACAACGGTATGAGTAGTTTTCCCCTAGGCCCTTCTAGTTATTCGTTTCGAGCATCAGAACTGCGAAAATTTGGAGTTTCTCAAACGTTTCTTACCTCAAAACTGCCATATCTCGCGAACGGATTGACCAATCGGCAAAATTTCTCTTGCATCTGAAAGTAGAAACTCGCCCCATTACAACGGTATGAGTAGTTTTCCCCTAGGCCGTTCTAGTTATTCGTTTCGAGCATCAGAACTGCGAACATTTGGAGTTTCTCAAGCGTTTCTTACCTCAAAACTGCCATATCTCGCGAACGGATTGACAGATCCGCAAAGTTTCTGTTGCATCTGAAAGTAGAAACTCGCCCCTTTACAACGGTATGAGTAGTTTTCCCCTAGGCCCTTCTAGTTATTCGTTTCGAGCATCAGAACTGCGAAAATTTGGAGTTTCTCAAGCGTTTCTTACCTCAAAACTGCCATATCTCGCGAACGGATTGACCAATCCGCAAAGTTTCTGTTGCATCTGAAAGTAGAAACTCGCCCCATTAAACGGTATGAGTTGTCTTCCCCTAGGCCGATCTAGTTATTCGTTTCGAGCATCAGAACTGCGAAAATTTGGAGTTTCTCAAGCGTTTCTTACCTCAAAACTGCCATATCTCGCGAACGGATTGACCAATCCGCAAAATTTCTCTTGCATCTGAAAGTAGAAACTCGCCCCATTACAACGGTATGAGTAGTTTTCCCCTAGGCCGTTCTAGTTATTCGTTTCGAGCATCAGAACTGCGAACATTTGGAGTTTCTCAAGCGTTTCATACCTCAAAACTGCCATATCTCGCGAACGGATTGACCAATCCGCAAAGTTTCTGTTGCATCTGAAAGTAGAAACTCGCCCCTTTACAACGGTATGAGTAGTTTTCCCCTAGGCCCTTCTAGTTATTCGTTTCGAGCATCAGAACTGCGAAAATTTGGAGTTTCTCAAGCGTTTCTTACCTCAAAACTGCCATATCTCGCGAACGGATTGACCAATCCGCAAAGTTTCTGTTGCATCTGAAAGTAGAAAGTCGCCCCATTACAACGGTATGAGTAGTTTTCCCCTAGGCCGTTCTAGTTATTCGTTTCGAGCATCAGAAATGCGAAAATTTGGAGTTTCGCAAGCGTTTCTTACCTCAAAACTGCCATATCTCGCGAACGGATTGAACAATCCGCAAAGTTTCTGTTGCATCTGAAAGTAAAAACTCGCCCCATTACAACGGTATGAGTAGTTTTCCCCTAGGCCGTTCTAGTTATTCGTTTCGAGCATCAGAACTGCGAAGATTTGGAGTTTCTCAAGCGTTTCTTACCTCAAAACTGCCATATCTCGCGAACGGATTGACCAATCCGCAAAGTTTCTGTTGCATCTGAAAGTAGAAACTCGCCCCATTAAACGGTATGAGTTGTTTTCCTCTAGGCCGTTCTAGTTATTCGTTTCGAGCATCAGAACTGCGAAAATTTGGAGTTTCTCAAGTGTTTCTTACCTCAAAACTGCCATATCTCGCGAACGGATTGACCAATCCGCAAAGTTTCTGTTGCATCTGAAAGTAGAAACTCGCCCCATTACAACGGTATGAGTAGTTTTCCCCTAGGCTGTTCTAGTTATTCGTTTCGAGCATCAGAACTGCGAAAATTTGGAGTTTCTCAAGCGTTTCTTACCTCAAAACTGCCATATCTCGCGAACGGTTTGACCAATCCGCAAAATTTCTCTTGCATCTGAAAGTAGAAACTTGCCCCATTACAACGGTATGAGTAGTTTTCCCCTAGGCCGTTCTAGTTATTCGTTTCGAGCATCAGAACTGCGAAAATTTGGAGTTTCTCAAGCGTTTCTTACCTCAAAACTGCCATATCTCGCGAACGGATTGACCAATCCGCAAAATTTCTCTTGCATCTGAAAGTAGAAACTCGCCCCATTACAACGGTATGAGTAGTTTTCCCCTAGGGCGTTCTAGTTATTCGTTTCGAGCATCAGAACTGCGAAGATTTGGAGTTTCTCAAGCGTTTCTTACCTCATAACTGCCATATCTCGCGAACGGATTGACCAATCCGCAAAGTTTCTGTTGCATCTGAAAGTAGAAACTCGCCCCATTACAACGGTGTGAGTAGTTTTACCCTAGGCCGTTCTAGTTATTCGTTTCGAGCATCAGAACTGCGAAAATTTTGAGTTTCTCAAGCGTTTCTTACCTCAAAACTGCCATATCTCGCGAACGGATTGACCAATCCGCAAAGTTTCTGTTGCATCTGAAAGTAGAAACTCGCCCCATTACAACGGTATGAGTTGTTTTCCCCTAGGCCGTTCCAGTTATTCGTTTCGAGCATCAGAACTGCGAAAATTTGGAGTTTCTCAAGCGTTTCTTACCTCAAAACTGCCATATCTCGCGAACGGATTGGCCAATCCGCAAAATTTCTCTTGCATCTGAAAGTAGAAACTCGCCCCATTACAACGGTATGAGTAGTTTTCCCCTAGGGCGTTCTAGTTATTCGTTTCGAGCATCAGAACTGCGAAGATTTGGAGTTTCTCAAGCGTTTCTTACCTCAAAACTGCCATATCTCGCGAACGGATTGACCAATCCGCAAAGTTTCTGTTGCATCTGAAAGTAGAAACTCGCCCCATTACAACGGTATGAGTAGTTTTACCCTAGGCCGTTCTAGTTATTCGTTTCGAGCATCAGAACTGCGAAAATTTTGAGTTTCTCAAGCGTTTCTTACCTCAAAACTGCCATATCTCGCGAACGGATTGACCAATCCGCAAAGTTTCTGTTGCATCTGAAAGTAGAAACTCGCCCCATTACAACGGTATGAGTAGTTTTCCCCTAGGGCGTTCTAGTTATTCGTTTCGAGCATCAGAACTGCGAAAATTTGGAGTTTCTCAAGCGTTTCTTACCTCAAAACTGCCATATCTCGCGAACGGATTGATAGATCCGCAAAGTTTCTGATGCATCTGAAAGTAGAAACTCGCCCCTTTACAACGGTATGAGTAGTTTTCCCCTATGCCGTTCTAGTTATTCGTTTCGAGCATCAGAACTGCGAAAATTTGGAGTTTCTCAAGCGTTTCTTACCTGAAAACTGCCATATCTCGCGAACGGATTGACCAATCCGCAAAGTTTCTGTTGCATCTGAAAGTAGAAACTCGCCCCATTACAACGGTATGAGTAGTTTTCCCCTAGGCCGTTCTAGTTATTCGTTTCCAGCATCAGAACTGCGAAGATTTGGAGTTTCTCAAGCGTTTCTTACCTCAAAACTGCCATATCTCGCGAACGGATTAACCAATCCGCAAAGTTTCTGTCGCATCTGAAAGTAGAAACTCTCCCCATTACAACGGTATGAGTAGTTTTCCCCTAGGCCCTTCTAGTTATTCGTTTCGAGCATCAGAACTGCGAAGATTTTGAGTTTCTCAAGCGTTTCTTACCTCAAAACTGCCATATCTCGCGAACGGATTGACCAATCCGCAAAGTTTCTGTTGCATCTGAAAGTAGAAACTCGCCCCATTACAACGGTATGAGTAGTTTTCCCCTAGGCCGTTCTAGTTATTCGTTTCCAGCATCAGAACTGCGAAGATTTGGAGTTTCTCAAGCGTTTCTTACATCAAAACTGCCATATCTCGCGAACGGATTAACCAATCCGCAAAGTTTCTGTCGCATCTGAAAGTAGAAACTCGCCCCATTACAACGGTATGAGTAGTTTTCCCCTAGGCCGTTCTAGTTATTCGTTTCGAGCATCAGAACTGCGAACATTTGGAGTTTCTCAAGCGTTTCTTACCTCAAAACTGCCATATCTCGCGAACGGATTGATAGATCCGCAAAGTTTCTGTTGCATCTGAAAGTAGAAACTCGCCCCTTTACAACGGTATGAGTAGTTTTCCCCTAGGCCCTTCTAGTTATTCGTTTCGAGCATCAGAACTGCGAAAATTTGGAGTTTCTCAAGCGTTTCTTACTTCAAAACTGCCATATGTCGCGAACGGATTGACCAATCCGCAAAGTTTCTGTTGCATCTGAAAGTAGAAACTCGCCCCATTAAACGGTATGAGTTGTTTTCCCCTAGGCCGTTCTAGTTATTCGTTTCGAGCATCAGAACTGCGAAAATTTGGAGTTTCTCAAGCGTTTCTTACCTCAAAACTGCCATATCTCGCCAACGGATTGACCAATCCGCAAAGTTTCTGTTGCATCTGAAAGTAGAAACTCGCCCCATTACAACGGTATGAGTAGTTTTCCCCTAGGCCGATATAGTTATTCGTTTCGAGCATCAGAACTGCGAAAATTTGGAGTTTCTCAAGCGTTTCTTACCTCAAAACTGCCATATCTCGCGAACGGATTGACCAATCCGCAAAATTTCTCTTGCATCTGAAAGTAGAAACTTGCCCCATTACAACGGTATGAGTAGTTTTCCCCTAGGCCGTTCTAGTTATTCGTTTGGAGCATCAGAACTGCGAAAATTTGGAGTTTCTCAAGCGTTTCTTACCTCAAAACTGCCATATCTCGCGAACGGATTGACCAATCCGCAAAATTTCTCTTGCATCTGAAAGTAGAAACTCGCCCCATTACAACGGCATGAGTAGTTTTCCCCTAGGGCGTTCTAGTTATTCGTTTCGAGCATCAGAACTGCGAAGATTTGGAGTTTCTCAAGCGTTTCTTACATCAAAACTGCCATATCTCGCGAACGGATTGACCAATCCGCAAAGTTTCTGTTGCATCTGAAAGTAGAAACTCGCCCCATTACAACGGTATGAGTAGTTTTACCCTAGGCCGTTCTAGTTATTCGTTTCGAGCATCAGAACTGCGAAAATTTTGAGTTTCTCAAGCGTTTCTTACCTCAAAACTGCCATATCTCGCGAACGGATTGACCAATCCGCAAAGTTTCTGTTGCACCTGAAAGTAGAAACTCGCCCCATTACAACGGTATGAGTAGTTTTCCCCTAGGCCGTTCCAGTTATTCGTTTCGAGCATCAGAACTGCGAAAATTTGGAGTTTCTCAAGCGTTTCTTACCTCGAAACTGCCATATCTCGCGAACGGATTGGCCAATCCGCAAAATTTCTCTTGCATCTGAAAGTAGAAACTCGCCCCATTACAACGGTATGAGTAGTTTTCCCCTATGCCGTTCTAGTTATTCGTTTCCAGCATCAGAACTGCGAAGATTTGGAGTTTCTCAAGCGTTTCTTACCTCAAAACTGCCATATCTCGCGAACGGATTAACCAATCCGCAAAGTTTCTGTCGCATCTGAAAGTAGAAACTCGCCCCATTACAACGGTATGAGTAGTTTTCACCTAGGTCGTTCTAGTTATTCGTTTCGAGCATCAGAACTGCGAAGATTTGGAGTTTCTCAAGCGTTTCTTACCTCAAAACTGCCATATCTCGCGAACGGATTAACCAATCCGCAAAGTTTCTGTCGCATCTGAAAGTAGAAACTCTCCCCATTACAACGGTATGAGTAGTTTTCCCCTAGGCCCTTCTAGTTATTCGTTTCGAGCATCAGAACTGCGAAGATTTTGAGTTTCTCAAGCGTTTCTTACCTCAAAACTGCCATATCTCGCGAACGGATTGACAGATCCGCAAAGTTTCTGTTGCATCTGAAAGTAGAAACTCGCCCCTTTACAACGGTATGAGTAGTTTTCCCCTAGGCCCTTCTAGTTATTCGTTTCGAGCATCAGAACTGCGAAAATTTGGAGTTTCTCAAGCGTTTCTTACCTCAAAACTGCCATATCTCGCGAACGGATTAACCAATCCGCAAAGTTTCTGTCGCATCTGAAAGTAGAAACTCTCCCCATTACAACGGTATGAGTAGTCTTCACCTAGGCCGTTCTAGTTATTCGTTTCGAGCATCAGTACTGCGAACATTTGGAGTTTCTCAAGCGTTTCTTACCTCAAAACTGCCATATCTCGCGAACGGATTGATAGATCCGCAAAGTTTCTGATGCATCTGAAAGTAGAAACTCGCCCCTTTACAACGGTATGAGTAGTTTTCCCCTAGGCCGTTCCAGTTATTCGTTTCGAGCATCAGAACTGCGAAAATTTGGAGTTTCTCAAGCGTTTCTTACCTCGAAACTGCCATATCTCGCGAACGGATTGGCCAATCCGCAAAATTTCTCTTGCATCTGAAAGTAGAAACTCGCCCCATTACAACGGTATGAGTAGTTTTCCCCTATGCCGTTCTAGTTATTCGTTTCCAGCATCAGAACTGCGAAGATTTGGAGTTTCTCAAGCGTTTCTTACCTCAAAACTGCCATATCTCGCGAACGGATTAACCAATCCGCAAAGTTTCTGTCGCATCTGAAAGTAGAAACTCGCCCCATTACAACGGTATGAGTAGTTTTCACCTAGGCCGTTCTAGTTATTCGTTTCGAGCATCAGAACTGCGAAGATTTGGAGTTTCTCAAGCGTTTCTTACCTCAAAACTGCCATATCTCGCGAACGGATTAACCAATCCGCAAAGTTTCTGTCGCATCTGAAAGTAGAAACTCTCCCCATTACAACGGTATGAGTAGTTTTCCCCTAGGCCCTTCTAGTTATTCGTTTCGAGCATCAGAACTGCGAAGATTTTGAGTTTCTCAAGCGTTTCTTACCTCAAAACTGCCATATCTCGCGAACGGATTGACAGATCCGCAAAGTTTCTGTTGCATCTGAAAGTAGAAACTCGCCCCTTTACAACGGTATGAGTAGTTTTCCCCTAGGCCCTTCTAGTTATTCGTTTCGAGCATCAGAACTGCGAAAATTTGGAGTTTCTCAAGCGTTTCTTACCTCAAAACTGCCATATCTCGCAAACGGATTAACCAATCCGCAAAGTTTCTGTCGCATCTGAAAGTAGAAACTCTCCCCATTACAACGGTATGAGTAGTCTTCACCTAGGCCGTTCTAGTTATTCGTTTCGAGCATCAGTACTGCGAACATTTGGAGTTTCTCAAGCGTTTCTTACCTCAAAACTGCCATATCTCGCGAACGGATTGATAGATCCGCAAAGTTTCTGATGCATCTGAAAGTAGAAACTCGCCCCTTTACAACGGTATGAGTAGTTTTCCCCTAGGCCCTTCTAGTTATTCGTTTCGAGCATCAGAACTGCGAAAATTTGGAGTTTCTCAAGCGTTTCTTACCTCAAAACTGCCATATCTCGCGAACGGATTGACCAATCCGCAAAATTTCTGTTGCATCTGAAAGTAGAAAATCGCCCCATTACAACGGTATGAGTAGTTTTCCCCTAGGGCGTTCTAGTTATTCGTTTCGAGCATCAGAACTGCGAAAATTTGGAGTTTCTCAAGCGTTTCTTACCTCAAAACTGCCATATCTCGCGAACGGATTGACCAATCCGCAAAGTTTCTGTTGCATCTGAAAGTAGAAACTCGCCCCATTACAACGGTATGAGTAGTTTTCCCCTAGGCCGTTCCAGTTATTCGTTTCGAGCATCAGAACTGCGAAAATTTGGAGTTTCTCAAGCGTTTCTTACCTCAAAACTGCCATATCTCGCGAACGGATTGATAGATCCGCAATGTTTCTGATGCATCTGAAAGTAGAAACTCGCCCCTTTACAACGGTATGAGTAGTTTTCCCCTATGCCGTTCTAGTTATTCGTTTCGAGCATCAGAACTGCGAAAATTTGGAGTTTCTCAAGCGTTTCTTACCTCAAAACTGCCATATCTCGCGAACGGATTGACCAATCCGCAAAGTTTCTGTTGCATCTGAAAGTAGAAACTCGCCCCATTACAACGGTATGAGTAGTTTTCCCCTAGGCCGTTCTAGTTATTCGTTTCCAGCATCAGAACTGCGAAGATTTGGAGTTTCTCAAGCGTTTCTTACATCAAAACTGCCATATCTCGCGAACGGATTAACCAATCCGCAAAGTTTCTGTCGCATCTGAAAGTAGAAACTCGCCCCATTACAACGGTATGAGTAGTTTTCCCCTAGGCCGTTCTAGTTATTCGTTTCGAGCATCAGAACTGCGAACATTTGGAGTTTCTCAAGCGTTTCTTACCTCAAAACTGCCATATCTCGCGAACGGATTGATAGATCCGCAAAGTTTCTGTTGCATCTGAAAGTAGAAACTCGCCCCTTTACAACGGTATGAGTAGTTTTCCCCTAGGCCCTTCTAGTTATTCGTTTCGAGCATCAGAACTGCGAAAATTTGGAGTTTCTCAAGCGTTTCTTACTTCAAAACTGCCATATGTCGCGAACGGATTGACCAATCCGCAAAGTTTCTGTTGCATCTGAAAGTAGAAACTCGCCCCATTAAACGGTATGAGTTGTTTTCCCCTAGGCCGTTCTAGTTATTCGTTTCGAGCATCAGAACTGCGAAAATTTGGAGTTTCTCAAGCGTTTCTTACCTCAAAACTGCCATATCTCGCCAACGGATTGACCAATCCGCAAAGTTTCTGTTGCATCTGAAAGTAGAAACTCGCCCCATTACAACGGTATGAGTAGTTTTCCCCTAGGCCGATCTAGTTATTCGTTTCGAGCATCAGAACTGCGAAAATTTGGAGTTTCTCAAGCGTTTCTTACCTCAAAACTGCCATATCTCGCGAACGGATTGACCAATCCGCAAAATTTCTCTTGCATCTGAAAGTAGAAACTTGCCCCATTACAACGGTATCAGTAGTTTTCCCCTAGGCCGTTCTAGTTATTCGTTTGGAGCATCAGAACTGCGAAAATTTGGAGTTTCTCAAGCGTTTCTTACCTCAAAACTGCCATATCTCGCGAACGGATTGACCAATCCGCAAAATTTCTCTTGCATCTGAAAGTAGAAACTCGCCCCATTACAACGGCATGAGTAGTTTTCCCCTAGGGCGTTCTAGTTATTCGTTTCGAGCATCAGAACTGCGAAGATTTGGAGTTTCTCAAGCGTTTCTTACCTCAAAACTGCCATATCTCGCGAACGGATTGACCAATCCGCAAAGTTTCTGTTGCATCTGAAAGTAGAAACTCGCCCCATTACAACGGTATGAGTAGTTTTACCCTAGGCCGTTCTAGTTATTCGTTTCGAGCATCAGAACTGCGAAAATTTTGAGTTTCTCAAGCGTTTCTTACCTCAAAACTGCCATATCTCGCGAACGGATTGACCAATCCGCAAAGTTTCTGTTGCACCTGAAAGTAGAAACTCGCCCCATTACAACGGTATGAGTAGTTTTCCCCTAGGCCGTTCCAGTTATTCGTTTCGAGCATCAGAACTGCGAAAATTTGGAGTTTCTCAAGCGTTTCTTACCTCGAAACTGCCATATCTCGCGAACGGATTGGCCAATCCGCAAAATTTCTCTTGCATCTGAAAGTAGAAACTCGCCCCATTACAACGGTATGAGTAGTTTTCCCCTATGCCGTTCTAGTTATTCGTTTCCAGCATCAGAACTGCGAAGATTTGGAGTTTCTCAAGCGTTTCTTACCTCAAAACTGCCATATGTCGCGAACGGATTAACCAATCCGCAAAGTTTCTGTCGCATCTGAAAGTAGAAACTCGCCCCATTACAACGGTATGAGTAGTTTTCACCTAGGCCGTTCTAGTTATTCGTTTCGAGCATCAGAACTGCGAAGATTTGGAGTTTCTCAAGCGTTTCTTACCTCAAAACTGCCATATCTCGCGAACGGATTAACCAATCCGCAAAGTTTCTGTCGCATCTGAAAGTAGAAACTCGCCCCATTACAACGGTATGAGTAGTTTTCACCTAGGCCGTTCTAGTTATTCGTTTCGAGCATCAGAACTGCGAACATTTGGAGTTTCTCAAGCGTTTCTTACCTCAAAACTGCCATATCTCGCGAACGGATTGACAGATCCGCAAAGTTTCTGTTGCATCTGAAAGTAGAAACTCGCCCCTTTACAACGGTATGAGTAGTTTTCCCCTAGGCCCTTCTAGTTATTCGTTTCGAGCATCAGAACTGCGAAAATTTGGAGTTTCTCAAGCGTTTCTTACCTCAAAACTGCCATATCTTGCGAACGGATTGACCAATCCGCAAAATTTCTCTTGCATCTGAAAGTAGAAACTCGCCCCATTACAACGGTATGAGTAGTTTTCCCCTAGGGCGTTCTAGTTATTCGTTTCGAGCATCAGAACTGCGAAGATTTGGAGTTTCTCAAGCGTTTCTTACCTCAAAACTGCCATATCTCGCGAACGGATTGACCAATCCGCAAAATTTCTCTTGCATCTGAAAGTAGAAACTTGCCCCATTACAACGGTATGAGTAGTTTTCCCCTAGGCCGTTCTAGTTATTCGTTTCGAGCATCAGAACTGCGAAAATTTGGAGTTTCTCAAGCGTTTCTTACCTCAAAACTGCCATATCTCGCGAACGGATTGACCAATCCGCAAAATTTCTCTTGCATTTGAAAGTAGAAACTCGCCCCATTACAACGGTATGAGTAGTTTTCCCCTAGGGCGTTCTAGTTATTCGTTTCGAGCATCAGAACTGCGAAGATTTGGAGTTTCTCAAGCGTTTCTTACCTCAAAACTGCCATATCTCGCGAACGGATTGACCAATCCGCAAAGTTTCTGTTGCATCTGAAAGTAGAAACTCGCCCCATTACAACGGTATGAGTAGTTTTACCCTAGGCCGTTCTAGTTATTCGTTTCGAGCATCAGAACTGCGAAAATTTTGAGTTTCTCAAGCGTTTCTTACCTCAAAACTGCCATATCTCGCGAACGGATTGACCAATCCGCAAAGTTTCTGTTGCATCTGAAAGTAGAAACTCGCCCCATTACAACGGTATGAGTAGTTTTCCCCTAGGCCGTTCCAGTTATTCGTTTCGAGCATCAGAACTGCGAAAATTTGGAGTTTCTCAAGCGTTTCTTACCTCGAAACTGCCATATCTCGCGAACGGATTGGCCAATCCGCAAAATTTCTCTTGCATCTGAAAGTAGAAACTCGCCCCATTACAACGGTATGAGTAGTTTTCCCCTATGCCGTTCTAGTTATTCGTTTCCAGCATCAGAACTGCGAAGATTTGGAGTTTCTCAAGCGTTTCTTACCTCAAAACTGCCATATCTCGCGAACGGATTAACCAATCCGCAAAGTTTCTGTCGCATCTGAAAGTAGAAACTCGCCCCATTACAACGGTATGAGTAGTTTTCACCTAGGCCGTTCTAGTTATTCGTTTCGAGCATCAGAACTGCGAACATTTGGAGTTTCTCAAGCGTTTCTTACCTCAAAACTGCCATATCTCGCGAACGGATTGATAGATCCGCAAAGTTTCTGTTACATCTGAAAGTAGAAACTCGCCCCTTTACAACGGTATGAGTAGTTTTCCCCTAGGCCCTTCTAGTTATTCGTTTCGAGCATCAGAACTGCGAAAATTTGGAGTTTCTCAAGCGTTTCTTACCTCAAAACTGCCATATCTCGCGAACGGATTGACCAATCCGCAAAATTTCTCTTGCATCTGAAAGTAGAAACTCGCCACATTACAACGGTATGAGTAGTTTTCCCCTAGGGCGTTCTAGTTATTCGTTTCGAGCATCAGAACTGCGAAGATTTGGAGTTTCTCAAGCGTTTCTTACCTCAAAACTGCCATATCTCGCGAACGGATTAATAGATCCGCAAAGTTTCTGTTGCATCTGAAAGTAGAAACTCGCCCCTTTACAACGGTATGAGTAGTTTTCCCCTAGGCCCTTCTAGTTATTCGTTTCGAGCATCAGAACTGCGAAAATTTGGAGTTTCTCAAGCGTTTCTTACCTCAAAACTGCCATATCTCGCGAACGGATTGACCAATCCGCAAAATTTCTCTTGCATCTGAAAGTAGAAACTCGCCCCATTACAACGGCATGAGTAGTTTTCCCCTAGGGCGTTCTAGTTATTCGTTTCGAGCATCAGAACTGCGAAGATTTGGAGTTTCTCAAGCGTTTCTTACCTCAAAACTGCCATATCTCGCGAACGGATTGACCAATCCGCAAAGTTTCTGTTGCATCTGAAAGTAGAAACTCGCCCCATTACAACGGTATGAGTAGTTTTACCCTAGGTCGTTCTAGTTATTCGTTTCGAGCATCAGAACTGCGAAAATTTTGAGTTTCTCAAGCGTTTCTTACCTCAAAACTGCCATATCTCGCGAACGGATTGACCAATCCGCAAAGTTTCTGTTGCACCTGAAAGTAGAAACTCGCCCCATTACAACGGTATGAGTAGTTTTCCCCTAGGCCGTTCCAGTTATTCGTTTCGAGCATCAGAACTGCGAAAATTTGGAGTTTCTCAAGCGTTTCTTACCTCGAAACTGCCATATCTCGCGAACGGATTGGCCAATCCGCAAAATTTCTCTTGCATCTGAAAGTAGAAACTCGCCCCATTACAACGGTATGAGTAGTTTTCCCCTATGCCGTTCTAGTTATTCGTTTCCAGCATCAGAACTGCGAAGATTTGGAGTTTCTCAAGCGTTTCTTACCTCAAAACTGCCATATGTCGCGAACGGATTAACCAATCCGCAAAGTTTCTGTCGCATCTGAAAGTAGAAACTCGCCCCATTACAACGGTATGAGTAGTTTTCACCTAGGCCGTTCTAGTTATTCGTTTCGAGCATCAGAACTGCGAAGATTTGGAGTTTCTCAAGCGTTTCTTACCTCAAAACTGCCATATCTCGCGAACGGATTAACCAATCCGCAAAGTTTCTGTCGCATCTGAAAGTAGAAACTCGCCCCATTACAACGGTATGAGTAGTTTTCACCTAGGCCGTTCTAGTTATTCGTTTCGAGCATCAGAACTGCGAACATTTGGAGTTTCTCAAGCGTTTCTTACCTCAAAACTGCCATATCTCGCGAACGGATTGACAGATCCGCAAAGTTTCTGTTGCATCTGAAAGTAGAAACTCGCCCCTTTACAACGGTATGAGTAGTTTTCCCCTAGGCCCTTCTAGTTATTCGTTTCGAGCATCAGAACTGCGAAAATTTGGAGTTTCTCAAGCGTTTCTTACCTCAAAACTGCCATATCTCGCGAACGGATTGACCAATCCGCAAAATTTCTCTTGCATCTGAAAGTAGAAACTCGCCCCATTACAACGGTATGAGTAGTTTTCCCCTAGGGCGTTCTAGTTATTCGTTTCGAGCATCAGAACTGCGAAGATTTGGAGTTTCTCAAGCGTTTCTTACCTCAAAACTGCCATATCTCGCGAACGGATTGACCAATCCGCAAAATTTCTCTTGCATCTGAAAGTAGAAACTTGCCCCATTACAACGGTATGAGTAGTTTTCCCCTAGGCCGTTCTAGTTATTCGTTTCGAGCATCAGAACTGCGAAAATTTGGAGTTTCTCAAGCGTTTCTTACCTCAAAACTGCCATATCTCGCGAACGGATTGACCAATCCGCAAAATTTCTCTTGCATCTGAAAGTAGAAACTCGCCCCATTACAACGGTATGAGTAGTTTTCCCCTAGGGCGTTCTAGTTATTCGTTTCGAGCATCAGAACTGCGAAGATTTGGAGTTTCTCAAGCGTTTCTTACCTCAAAACTGCCATATCTCGCGAACGGATTGACCAATCCGCAAAGTTTCTGTTGCATCTGAAAGTAGAAACTCGCCCCATTACAACGGTATGAGTAGTTTTACCCTAGGCCGTTCTAGTTATTCGTTTCGAGCATCAGAACTGCGAAAATTTTGAGTTTCTCAAGCGTTTCTTACCTCAAAACTGCCATATCTCGCGAACGGATTGACCAATCCGCAAAGTTTCTGTTGCATCTGAAAGTAGAAACTCGCCCCATTACAACGGTATGAGTAGTTTTCCCCTAGGCCGTTCCAGTTATTCGTTTCGAGCATCAGAACTGCGAAAATTTGGAGTTTCTCAAGCGTTTCTTACCTCGAAACTGCCATATCTCGCGAACGGATTGGCCAATCCGCAAAATTTCTCTTGCATCTGAAAGTAGAAACTCGCCCCATTACAACGGTATGAGTAGTTTTCCCCTATGCCGTTCTAGTTATTCGTTTCCAGCATCAGAACTGCGAAGATTTGGAGTTTCTCAAGCGTTTCTTACCTCAAAACTGCCATATCTCGCGAACGGATTAACCAATCCGCAAAGTTTCTGTCGCATCTGAAAGTAGAAACTCGCCCCATTACAACGGTATGAGTAGTTTTCACCTAGGCCGTTCTAGTTATTCGTTTCGAGCATCAGAACTGCGAACATTTGGAGTTTCTCAAGCGTTTCTTACCTCAAAACTGCCATATCTCGCGAACGGATTGATAGATCCGCAAAGTTTCTGTTACATCTGAAAGTAGAAACTCGCCCCTTTACAACGGTATGAGTAGTTTTCCCCTAGGCCCTTCTAGTTATTCGTTTCGAGCATCAGAACTGCGAAAATTTGGAGTTTCTCAAGCGTTTCTTACCTCAAAACTGCCATATCTCGCGAACGGATTGACCAATCCGCAAAATTTCTCTTGCATCTGAAAGTAGAAACTCGCCACATTACAACGGTATGAGTAGTTTTCCCCTAGGGCGTTCTAGTTATTCGTTTCGAGCATCAGAACTGCGAAGATTTGGAGTTTCTCAAGCGTTTCTTACCTCAAAACTGCCATATCTCGCGAACGGATTAATAGATCCGCAAAGTTTCTGTTGCATCTGAAAGTAGAAACTCGCCCCTTTACAACGGTATGAGTAGTTTTCCCCTAGGCCCTTCTAGTTATTCGTTTCGAGCATCAGAACTGCGAAAATTTGGAGTTTCTCAAGCGTTTCTTACCTCAAAACTGCCATATCTCGCGAACGGATTGACCAATCCGCAAAATTTCTCTTGCATCTGAAAGTAGAAACTCGCCACATTACAACGGTATGAGTAGTTTTCCCCTAGGGCGTTCTAGTTATTCGTTTCGAGCATCAGAACTGCGAAGATTTGGAGTTTCTCAAGCGTTTCTTACCTCAAAACTGCCATATCTCGCGAACGGATTGACCAATCCGCAAAGTTTCTGTTGCATCTGAAAGTAGAAACTCGCCCCATTACAACGGTATGAGTAGTTTTCCCCTAGGCCGTTCTAGTTATTCGTTTCCAGCATCAGAACTGCGAAGATTTGGAGTTTCTCAAGCGTTTCTTACCTCAAAACTGCCATATCTCGCGAACGGATTAACCAATCCGCAAAGTTTCTGTCGCATCTGAAAGTAGAAACTCGCCCCATTACAACGGTATGAGTAGTTTTCACCTAGGCCGTTCTAGTTATTCGTTTCGAGCATCAGAACTGCGAACATTTGGAGTTTCTCAAGCGTTTCTTACCTCAAAACTGCCATATCTCGCGAACGGATTGACAGATCCGCAAAGTTTCTGTTGCATCTGAAAGTAGAAACTCGCCCCTTTACAACGGTATGAGTAGTTTTCCCCTAGGCCCTTCTAGTTATTCGTTTCGAGCATCAGAACTGCGAAAATTTGGAGTTTCTCAAACGTTTCTTACCTCAAAACTGCCATATCTCGCGAACGGATTGACCAATCCGCAAAATTTCTCTTGCATCTGAAAGTAGAAACTCGCCCCATTACAACGGTATGAGTAGTTTTCCCCTAGGCCGTTCTAGTTATTCGTTTCGAGCATCAGAACTGCGAACATTTGGAGTTTCTCAAGCGTTTCATACCTCAAAACTGCCATATCTCGCGAACGGATTGACCAATCCGCAAAGTTTCTGTCGCATCTGAAAGTAGAAACTCGCCCCATTACAACGGTATGAGTAGTTTTCCCCTAGGCCGTTCTAGCTATTCGTTTCAAGCATCAGAAATGCGAAAATTTGGAGATTCTCAAGCGTTTCTTACCTCAAAATTGCCATATCTCGCGAACGGATTGACCAATCCGCAAAGTTTCTGTTGCATCTGAAAGTAGAAACTCGCCCCATTACAACGGTATGAGTAGTTTTCCCCTAGGCCGTTCTAGTTATTCGTTTCCAGCATCAGAACTGCGAAGATTTGGAGTTTCTCTAGCGTTTCTTACCTCAAAACTGCCATATCTCGCGAACGGATTAACCAATCCGCAAAGTTTCTGGCGCATCTGAAAGTAGAAACTCGCCCCATTACAACGGTATGAGTAGTTTTCACCTAGGCCGTTCTAGTTATTCGTTTCGAGCATCAGAACTGCGAACATTTGGAGTTTCTCAAGCGTTTCTTACCTCAAAACTGCCATATCTCGCGAACGGATTGACAGCTCCGCAAAGTTTCTGCTGCATCTGAAAGTAGAAACTCGCCCGATTACAACGGTATGAGTAGTTTTCCCCTAGGCCGTTCTAGTCATTCGTTTCGAGCATCAGAACTGCGAAAATTTGGAGTTTCTCAAGCGTTTCTTACCTCAAAACTGCCATATCTGGCGAACGGATTGACCAATCCGCAAAGTTTCTGTTGCATCTGAAAGTAGAAACTCGCCCCTTTACAACGGTATGAGTAGTTTTCCCCTAGGCCCTTCTAGTTATTCGTTTCGAGCATCAGAACTGCGAAAATTTGGAGTTTCTCAAGCGTATCTTACTTCAAAACTGCCATATGTCGCGAACGGATTGACCAATCCGCAAAGTTTCTGTTGCATCTGAAAGTAGAAACTCGCCACATTACAACGGTATGAGTAGTTTTCCCCTAGGGCGTTCTAGTTATTCGTTTCGAGCATCAGAACTGCGAAGATTTGGAGTTTCTCAAGCGTTTCTTACCTCAAAACTGCCATATCTCGCGAACGGATTGATAGATCCGCAAAGTTTCTGTTGCATCTGAAAGTAGAAACTCGCCCCTTTACAACGGTATGAGTAGTTTTCCCCTAGGCCCTTCTAGTTATTCGTTTCGAGCATCAGAACTGCGAAAATTTGGAGTTTCTCAAGCGTTTCTTACCTCAAAACTGCCATATCTCGCGAACGGATTGACCAATCCGCAAAATTTCTCTTGCATCTGAAAGTAGAAACTCGCCACATTACAACGGTATGAGTAGTTTTCCCCTAGGGCGTTCTAGTTATTCGTTTCGAGCATCAGAACTGCGAAGATTTGGAGTTTCTCAAGCGTTTCTTACCTCAAAACTGCCATATCTCGCGAACGGATTGACCAATCCGCAAAGTTTCTGTTGCATCTGAAAGTAGAAACTCGCCCCATTACAACGGTATGAGTAGTTTTCCCCTAGGCCGTTCTAGTTATTCGTTTCCAGCATCAGAACTGCGAAGATTTGGAGTTTCTCAAGCGTTTCTTACCTCAAAACTGCCATATCTCGCGAACGGATTAACCAATCCGCAAAGTTTCTGTCGCATCTGAAAGTAGAAACTCGCCCCATTACAACGGTATGAGTAGTTTTCACCTAGGCCGTTCTAGTTATTCGTTTCGAGCAACAGAACTGCGAACATTTGGAGTTTCTCAAGCGTTTCATACCTCAAAACTGCCATATCTCGCGAACGGATTGACCAATCCGCAAAGTTTCTGTCGCATCTGAAAGTAGAAACTCGCCCCATTACAACGGTATGAGTAGTTTTCCCCTAGGCCGTTCTAGCTATTCGTTTCGAGCATCAGAAATGCGAAAATTTGGAGATTCTCAAGCGTTTCTTACCTCAAAACTGCCATATCTCGCGAACGGATTGACCAATCCGCAAAGTTTCTGTTGCATCTGAAAGTAGAAACTCGCCCCATTACAACGGTATGAGTAGTTTTCCCCTAGGCCGTTCTAGTTATTCGTTTCGAGCATCAGAACTGCGAAAATTTGGAGTTTCTCAAGCGTTTCTTACCTCAAAACTGCCATATCTCGCGAACGGATTGGCCAATCCGCAAAATTTCTCTTGCATCTGAAAGTAGAAACTCGCCCCATTACAACGGTATGAGTAGTTTTCCCCTAGGCCGTTCTAGTTATTCGTTTCGAGCATCAGAACTGCGAAAATTTGGAGTTTCTCAAGCGTTTCTTACCTCAAAACTGCCATATCTCGCGAACGGTTTGGCCAATCCGCAAAATTTCTCTTGCATCTGAAAGTAGAAACTCGCCCCATTACAACGGCATGAGTAGTTTTCCCCTAGGCCGTTCTAGTTATTCGTTTCGAGCATCAGAACTGCGAAAATTTGGAGTTTCTCAAGCGTTTCTTACCTCAAAACTGCCATATCTCGCGAACGGATCGACCAATCCGCAAAATTTCTCTTGCATCTGAAAGAAGAAACTCGCCCCATTACAACGGCATGAGTAGTTTTCCCCTAGGCCGTTCTAGTTATTCGTTTCGAGCATCAGAACTGCGAAAATTTGGAGTTTCTCAAGCGTTTCTTACCTCAAAACTGCCATATCTCGCGAACGGATTGACCAATCCGCAAAGATTCTGTTGCATCTGAAAGTAGAAACTCGCCCCATTACAACGGTATGAGTAGTTTTCCCCTAGGCCGTTCTAGTTATTCGTTTCGAGCATCAGAACTGCAAAAATTTGGAGTTTCTCAAGCGTTTCTTACCTGAAAACTGCCATATCTCGCGAACGGATTGACCAATCCGCAATGTTTCTGTTGCATCTGAAAGTAGAAACTCGCCCCATTACAACGGTATGAGTAGTTTTCCCCTAGGCCGTTCTAGTTATTCGTTTCCAGCATCAGAACTGCGAAGATTTGGAGTTTCTCAAGCGTTTCTTACCTCAAAACTGCCATATCTCGCGAACGGATTAACCAATCCGCAAAGTTTCTGGCGCATCTGAAAGTAGAAACTCGCCCCATTACAACGGTATGAGTAGTTTTCACCTAGGCCGTTCTAGTTATTCGTTTCGAGCATCAGAACTGCGAATATTTGGAGTTTCTCAAGCGTTTCTTACCTCAAAACTGCCATATCTCGCGAACGGATTGACAGCTCCGCAAAGTTTCTGCTGCATCTGAAAGTAGAAACTCGCCCGATTACAACGGTATGAGTAGTTTTCCCCTAGGCCGTTCTAGTCATTCGTTTCGAGCATCAGAACTGCGAAAATTTGGAGTTTCTCAAGCGTTTCTTACCTCAAAACTGCCATATCTGGCGAACGGATTGACCAATCCGCAAAATTTCTCTTGCATCTGAAAGTAGAAACTCGCCCCATTACAACGGTATGAGTAGTTTTCCCCTAGGGCGTTCTAGTTATTCGTTTCGAGCATCAGAACTGCGAAGATTTGGAGTTTCTCAAGCGTTTCTTACCTCAAAACTGCCATATCTCGCGAACGGATTGACCAATCCGCAAAGTTTCTGTCGCATCTGAAAGTAGAAACTCGCCCCATTACAACGGTATGAGTAGTTTTCCCCTAGGCCGTTCTAGCTATTCGTTTCGAGCATCAGAAATGCGAAAATTTGGAGATTCTCAAGCGTTTCTTACCTCAAAACTGCCATATCTCGCGAACGGATTGACCAATCCGCAAAGTTTCTGTCGCATCTGAAAGTAGAAACTCGCCCCATTACAACGGTATGAGTAGTTTTCACCTAGGCCGTTCTAGTTATTCGTTTCGAGCAACAGAACTGCGAACATTTGGAGTTTCTCAAGCGTTTCATACCTCAAAACTGCCATATCTCGCGAACGGATTGACCAATCCGCAAAGTTTCTGTCGCATCTGAAAGTAGAAACTCGCCCCATTACAACGGTATGAGTAGTTTTCCCCTAGGGCGTTCTAGTTATTCGTTTCGAGCATCAGAACTGCGAAGATTTGGAGTTTCTCAAGCGTTTCTTACCTCAAAACTGCCATATCTCGCGAACGGATTGACCAATCCGCAAAGTTTCTGTTGCATCTGAAAGTAGAAACTCGCCCCATTACAACGGTATGAGTAGTTTTCACCTAGGCCGTTCTAGTTATTCGTTTCGAGCATCAGAACTGCGAAAATTTGGAGTTTCTCAAGCGTTTCTTACCTCAAAACTGCCATATCTCGCGAACGGTTTGGCCAATCCGCAAAATTTCTCTTGCATCTGAAAGTAGAAACTCGCCCCATTACAACGGCATGAGTAGTTTTCCCCTAGGCCGTTCTAGTTATTCGTTTCGAGCATCAGAACTGCGAAAATTTGGAGTTTCTCAAGCGTTTCTTACCTCAAAACTGCCATATCTCGCGAACGGATCGACCAATCCGCAAAATTTCTCTTGCATCTGAAAGAAGAAACTCGCCCCATTACAACGGCATGAGTAGTTTTCCCCTAGGCCGTTCTAGTTATTCGTTTCGAGCATCAGAACTGCGAAAATTTGGAGTTTCTCAAGCGTTTCTTACCTCAAAACTGCCATATCTCGCGAACGGATTGACCAATCCGCAAAGTTTCTGTCGCATCTGAAAGTAGAAACTCGCCCCATTACAACGGTATGAGTAGTTTTCACCTAGGCCGTTCTAGTTATTCGTTTCGAGCAACAGAACTGCGAACATTTGGAGTTTCTCAAGCGTTTCATACCTCAAAACTGCCATATCTCGCGAACGGATTGACCAATCCGCAAAGTTTCTGTCGCATCTGAAAGTAGAAACTCGCCCCATTACAACGGTATGAGTAGTTTTCCCCTAGGCCGTTCTAGCTATTCGTTTCGAGCATCAGAAATGCGAAAATTTGGAGATTCTCAAGCGTTTCTTACCTCAAAACTGCCATATCTCGCGAACGGATTGACCAATCCGCAAAGTTTCTGTTGCATCTGAAAGTAGAAACTCGCCCCATTACAACGGTATGAGTAGTTTTCCCCTAGGCCGTTCTAGTTATTCGTTTCGAGCATCAGAACTGCGAAAATTTGGAGTTTCTCAAGCGTTTCTTACCTCAAAACTGCCATATCTCGCGAACGGATTGGCCAATCCGCAAAATTTCTCTTGCATCTGAAAGTAGAAACTCGCCCCATTACAACGGTATGAGTAGTTTTCCCCTAGGCCGTTCTAGTTATTCGTTTCGAGCATCAGAACTGCGAAAATTTGGAGTTTCTCAAGCGTTTCTTACCTCAAAACTGCCATATCTCGCGAACGGTTTGGCCAATCCGCAAAATTTCTCTTGCATCTGAAAGTAGAAACTCGCCCCATTACAACGGCATGAGTAGTTTTCCCCTAGGCCGTTCTAGTTATTCGTTTCGAGCATCAGAACTGCGAAAATTTGGAGTTTCTCAAGCGTTTCTTACCTCAAAACTGCCATATCTCGCGAACGGATCGACCAATCCGCAAAATTTCTCTTGCATCTGAAAGAAGAAACTCGCCCCATTACAACGGCATGAGTAGTTTTCCCCTAGGCCGTTCTAGTTATTCGTTTCGAGCATCAGAACTGCGAAAATTTGGAGTTTCTCAAGCGTTTCTTACCTCAAAACTGCCATATCTCGCGAACGGATTGACCAATCCGCAAAGATTCTGTTGCATCTGAAAGTAGAAACTCGCCCCATTACAACGGTATGAGTAGTTTTCCCCTAGGCCGTTCTAGTTATTCGTTTCGAGCATCAGAACTGCAAAAATTTGGAGTTTCTCAAGCGTTTCTTACCTGAAAACTGCCATATCTCGCGAACGGATTGACCAATCCGCAATGTTTCTGTTGCATCTGAAAGTAGAAACTCGCCCCATTACAACGGTATGAGTAGTTTTCCCCTAGGCCGTTCTAGTTATTCGTTTCCAGCATCAGAACTGCGAAGATTTGGAGTTTCTCAAGCGTTTCTTACCTCAAAACTGCCATATCTCGCGAACGGATTAACCAATCCGCAAAGTTTCTGGCGCATCTGAAAGTAGAAACTCGCCCCATTACAACGGTATGAGTAGTTTTCACCTAGGCCGTTCTAGTTATTCGTTTCGAGCATCAGAACTGCGAACATTTGGAGTTTCTCAAGCGTTTCTTACCTCAAAACTGCCATATCTCGCGAACGGATTGACAGCTCCGCAAAGTTTCTGCTGCATCTGAAAGTAGAAACTCGCCCGATTACAACGGTATGAGTAGTTTTCCCCTAGGCCGTTCTAGTCATTCGTTTCGAGCATCAGAACTGCGAAAATTTGGAGTTTCTCAAGCGTTTCTTACCTCAAAACTGCCATATCTGGCGAACGGATTGACCAATCCGCAAAATTTCTCTTGCATCTGAAAGTAGAAACTCGCCCCATTACAACGGTATGAGTAGTTTTCCCCTAGGGCGTTCTAGTTATTCGTTTCGAGCATCAGAACTGCGAAGATTTGGAGTTTCTCAAGCGTTTCTTACCTCAAAACTGCCATATCTCGCGAACGGATTGACCAATCCGCAAAGTTTCTGTCGCATCTGAAAGTAGTAACTCGCCTCATTACAACGGTATGAGTAGTTTTCCCCTAGGCCGTTCTAGTTATTCGTTTCCAGCATCAGAACTGCGAAGATTTGGAGTTAATCAAGCGTTTCTTACCTCAAAACTGCCATATCTCGCGAACGGATTAACCAATCCGCAAAGTTTCAGGCGCATCTGAAAGTAGAAACTCGCCCCATTACAACGGTATGAGTAGTTTTCACCTAGGCCGTTCTAGTTATTCGTTTCGAGCATCAGAACTGCGAACATTTGGAGTTTCTCAAGCGTTTCTTACCTCAAAACTGCCATATCTCGCGAACGGATTGACAGCTCCGCAAAGTTTCTGCTGCATCTGAAAGTAGAAACTCGCCCGATTACAACGGTATGAGTAGTTTTCCCCTAGGCCGTTCTAGTCATTCGTTTCGAGCATCAGAACTGCGAAAATTTGGAGTTTCTCAAGCGTTTCTTACCTCAAAACTGCCATATCTGGCGAACGGATTGACCAATCCGCAAAATTTCTCTTGCATCTGAAAGTAGAAACTCGCCCCATTACAACGGTATGAGTAGTTTTCCCCTAGGGCGTTCTAGTTATTCGTTTCGAGCATCAGAACTGCGAAGATTTGGAGTTTCTCAAGCGTTTCTTACCTCAAAACTGCCATATCTCGCGAACGGATTGGCCAATCCGCAAAGTTTCTGTCGCATCTGAAAGTAGAAACTCGCCTCATTACAACGGTATGAGTAGTTTTCCCCTAGGCAGTTCTAGTTATTCGTTTCGAGCATCAGAACTGCGAAGATTTGGAGTTTCTCAAGCGTTTCTTACCTCAAAACTGCCATATCTCGCGAACGGATTAACCAATCCGCAAAGTTTCTGTTGCATCTGAAAGTAGAAACTCGCCCCTTTACAACGGTATGAGTAGTTTTACCCTAGGCCGTTCTAGTTATTCGTTTCGAGCATCAGAACTGCGAAAATTTTGAGTTTCTCAAGCGTTTCTTACGTCAAAACTGCCATATCTCGCGAACGGATTGACCAATCCGCAAAGTTTCTGTTGCATCTGAAAGTACAAACTCGCCCCATTACAACGGTATGAGTAGTTTTCCCCTAGGCCGTTCTAGTTATTCGTTTCGAGCATCAGAACTGCGAAGATTTGGAGTTTCTCAAGCGTTTCTTACCTCAAAACTGCCATATCTCGCGAACGGATTGACCAATCCGCAAAGTTTCTGTTGCATCTGAAAGTAGAAACTCGCCCCATTACAACGGTATGAGTAGTTTTCCCCTAGGCCGTTCTAGTTATTCGTTTCGAGCATCAGAAGTGCGAAAATTTGGAGTTTCTCAAGCGTTTCTTACCTCAAAACTGCCATATCTCGCGAACGGATTGACCAATCCGCAAAGTTTCTGTTGCATCTGAAAGTAGAAACTCGCCCCATTACAACGGTATGAGTAGTTTTCCCCTAGGCCGTTCTAGTTATTCGTTTCGAGCATCAGAACTGCGAAAATTTGGAGTTTCTCAAGCATTTCTTACCTCAAAACTGCCATATCTCGCGAACGGATTGACCAATCCGCAAAGTTTCTGTTGCATCTGAAAGTAGAAACTCGCCCCATTACAACGGTATGAGTAGTTTTCCCCTAGGCCGTTCTAGTCATTCGTTTCGAGCATCAGAACTGCGAAAATTTGGAGTTTCTCAAGCGTTTCTTACCTCAAAACTGCCATATCTCGCGAACGGATTGACCAATCCGCAAAGTTTCTGTTGCATCTGAAAGTAGAAACTCGCCCCATTACAACGGTATGAGTAGTTTTACCCTAGGCCGTTCTAGTTATTCGTTTCGAGCATCAGAACTGCGAAAAATTGGAGTTTCTCAAGCGTTTCTTACCTCAAAACTGCCATATCTCGCGAACGGATTGACCAATCCGCAAAGTTTCTGTTGCATCTGAAAGTAGAAACTCGCCCCATTACAACGATATGAGTAGTTTTCCCCTAGGCCGTTCTAGTTATTCGTTTCGAGCATCAGAACTGCGAAAATTTTGAGTTTCTCAAGCGTTTCTTACCTCAAAACTGCCATATCTCGCGAACGGATTGACCAATCCGCAAAGTTGCTGTTGCATCTGAAAGTAGAAACTCGCCCCATTACAACGGTATGAGTAGTTTTCCCCTAGGCCGTTCTAGTTATTCGTTTCGAGCATCAGAACTGCGAAAATTTTGAGTTTCTCAAGCGTTTCTTACCTCAAAACTGCCATATCTCGCGAACACAATGACCAATCCGCAAAGTTTCTGTTGCATCTGAAAGTAGAAACTCGCCCCATTACAACGGTATGAGTAGTTTTCCCCTAGGCCGTTCTAGTTATTCGTTTCGAGTATCAGAACTGCGAAAATTTTGAGTTTCTCAAGCGTTTTTTACCTCAAAACTGCCATATCTCGCGAACGGATTGACCAATCCGCAAAGTTTCTGTTGCATCTGAAAGTAGAATCTCGCCCCATTACAACGGTGTGAGTAGTTTTCCCCTAGGCCGTTCTAGTTATTCGTTTCGAGCATCAGAACTGCGAAAAATTGGAGTTTCTCAAGCGTTTCTTACCTCAAAACTGCCATATCTCGCGAACGGATTGACCAATCCGCAAAGTTTCTGTTGCATCTGAAAGTAGAAACTCGCCCCATTACAACGATATGAGTAGTTTTCCCCTAGGCCGTTCTAGTTATTCGTTTCGAGCATCAGATCTGCGAAAATTTTGAGTTTCTCAAGCGTTTCTTACCTCAAAACTGCCATATCTCGCGAACGAATTGACCAATCCGCAAAGTTGCAGTTGCATCTGAAAGTAGAAACTCGCCCTATTACAACGGTGTGAGTAGCTGTCCCCTAGGCCGTTCTAGTTATTCGTTTCGAGCATCAGAACTGCGAAAATTTGCAGTTTCTCAAGCGTTTCTTACCTCAAAACTGCCATATCTCGAGAACGGATTGACCAATCCGCAAAGTTTCTGTTGCATCTGAAAGTAGAAACTCGCCCCATTACAACGGTATGAGTAGTTTTCCCCTAGGCCGTTCTAGTTATTCGTTTCGAGCATCAGAACTGCGAAAACTTGGTGTTTCTCAAGCGTTTCTTACCTCAAAACTGCCATATCTCGCGAACGGATTGACCAATCCGCAAAATTTCTCCTGCATCTGAAAGTAGAAACTTGCCCCATTACAACGGTATGAGTAGTTTTCCCCTAGGCCGTTCTAGTTATTCGTTTCGAGCATCAGAACTGCGAAAATTTGGAGTTTCTCAAGCGTTTCTTACCTCAAAACTGCCATATCTCGCGAACGGATTGACCAATCCGCAAAATTTCTCTTGCATCTGAAAGTAGAAACTCGCCCCATTACAACGGTATGAGTAGTTTTCCCCTAGGGCGTTCTAGTTATTCGTTTCGAGCATCAGAACTGCGAAGATTTGGAGTTTCTCAAGCGTTTCTTACCTTAAAACTGCCATATCTCGCGAACGGATTGACCAATCCGCAAAGTTTCTGTTGCATCTGAAAGTAGAAACTCGCCCCATTATAACGGTATGAGTAGTTTTACCCTAAGCCGTTCTAGTTATTCGTTTCGAGCATCAGAACTGCGAAAATTTTGAGTTTCTCAAGCGTTTCTTACATCAAAACTGCCATATCTCGCGAACGGATTGACCAATCCGCAAAGTTTCTGTTGCATCTGAAAGTAGAAACTCGCCCCATTACAACGGTATGAGTCGTTTTCCCCTAGGCCGTTCCAGTTATTCGTTTCGAGCATCAGAACTGCGAAAATTTGGAGTTTCTCAAGCGTTTCTTACCTCAAAACTGCCATATCTCGCGAACGGATTAGCCAATCCGCAAAATTTCTCTTGCATCTGAAAGTAGAAACTCGCCCCATTACAACGGTATGAGTAGTTTTCCCCTATGCCGTTCTAGTTATTCGTTTCGAGCATCAGAACTGCGAAAATTTGGAGTTTCTCAAGCGTTTCTTACCTCAAAACTGCCATATCTCGCGAACGGATTGACAGATCCGCAAAGTTTCTGTTGCATCTGAAAGTAGAAACTCGCCCCTTTACAACGGTATGAGTAGTTTTCCCCTAGGCCCTTCTAGTTATTCGTTTCGAGCATCAGAACTGCGAAAATTTGGAGTTTCTCAAGCGTTTCTTACCTCAAAACTGCCATATCTCGCGAACGGATTGACCAATCCGCAAAGTTTCTGTTGCATCTGAAAGTAGAAACTCGCCCCATTAAACGGTATGAGTTGTCTTCCCCTAGGCCGTTCTAGTTATTCGTTTCGAGCATCAGAACTGCGAAAATTTGGAGTTTCTCAAGCGTTTCTTACCTCAAAACTGCCATATCTCGCGAACGGATTGACCAATCCGCAAAATTTCTCTTGCATCTGAAAGTAGAAACTCGCCCCATTACAACGGTATGAGTAGTTTTCCCCTAGGCCGTTCTAGTTATTCGTTTCGAGCATCAGAAATGCGAAAATTTGGAGTTTCTCAAGCGTTTCTTACCTGAAAACTGCCATATCTCGCGAACGGATTGACCAATCCGCAAAGTTTCTGTTGCATCTGAAAGTAGAAACTCGCCCCATTACAACGGTATGAGTAGTTTTCCCCTAGGCCGTTCTAGTTATTCGTTTCCAGCATCAGAACTGCGAAGATTTGGAGTTTCTCAAGCGTTTCTTACCTCAAAACTGCCATATCTCGCGAACGGATTAACCAATCCGCAAAGTTTCTGTCGCATCTGAAAGTAGAAACTCTCCCCATTACAACGGTATGAGTAGTCTTCACCTAGGCCGTTCTAGTTATTCGTTTCGAGCATCAGAACTGCGAACATTTGGAGTTTCTCAAGCGTTTCTTACCTCAAAACTGCCATATCTCGCGAACGGATTGATAGATCCGCAAAGTTTCTGATGCATCTGAAAGTAGAAACTCGCCCCTTTACAACGGTATGAGTAGTTTTCCCCTAGGCCCTTCTAGTTATTCGTTTCGAGCATCAGAACTGCGAAAATTTGGAGTTTCTCAAGCGTTTCTTACCTCAAAACTGCCATATCTCGCGAACGGATTGACCAATCCGCAAAGTTTCTGTTGCATCTGAAAGTAGAAACTCGCCCCATTAAACGGTATGAGTTGTTTTCCCCTAGGCCGTTCTAGTTATTCGTTTCGAGCATCAGAACTGCGAAAATTTGGAGTTTCTCAAGCGTTTCTTACCTCAAAACTGCCATATCTCGCCAACGGATTGACCAATCCGCAAAGTTTCTGTTGCATCTGAAAGTAGAAACTCGCCCCATTACAACGGTATGAGTAGTTTTCCCCTAGGCCGATCTAGTTATTCGTTTCGAGCATCAGAACTGCGAAAATTTGGAGTTTCTCAAGCGTTTCTTACCTCAAAACTGCCATATCTCGCGAACGGATTGACCAATCCGCAAAATTTCTCTTGCATCTGAAAGTAGAAACTTGCCCCATTACAACGGTATGAGTAGTTTTCCCCTAGGCCGTTCTAGTTATTCGTTTGGAGCATCAGAACTGCGAAAATTTGGAGTTTCTCAAGCGTTTCTTACCTCAAAACTGCCATATCTCGCGAACGGATTGACCAATCCGCAAAATTTCTCTTGCATCTGAAAGTAGAAACTCGCCCCATTACAACGGCATGAGTAGTTTTCCCCTAGGGCGTTCTAGTTATTCGTTTCGAGCATCAGAACTGCGAAGATTTGGAGTTTCTCAAGCGTTTCTTACCTCAAAACTGCCATATCTCGCGAACGGATTGACCAATCCGCAAAGTTTCTGTTGCATCTGAAAGTAGAAACTCGCCCCATTACAACGGTATGACTAGTTTTCCCCTAGGCCGTTCCAGTTATTCGTTTCGAGCATCAGAACTGCGAAAATTTGGAGTTTCTCAAGCGTTTCTTACCTCGAAACTGCCATATCTCGCGAACGGATTGGCCAATCCGCAAAATTTCTCTTGCATCTGAAAGTAGAAACTCGCCCCATTACAACGGTATGAGTAGTTTTCCCCTATGCCGTTCTAGTTATTCGTTTCCAGCATCAGAACTGCGAAGATTTGGAGTTTCTCAAGCGTTTCTTACCTCAAAACTGCCATATCTCGCGAACGGATTAACCAATCCGCAAAGTTTCTGTCGCATCTGAAAGTAGAAACTCGCCCCATTACAACGGTATGAGTAGTTTTCACCTAGGCCGTTCTAGTTATTCGTTTCGAGCATCAGAACTGCGAAGATTTGGAGTTTCTCAAGCGTTTCTTACCTCAAAACTGCCATATCTCGCGAACGGATTGATAGATCCGCAAAGTTTCTGTTGCATCTGAAAGTAGAAACTCGCCCCTTTACAACGGTATGAGTAGTTTTCCCCTAGGCCCTTCTAGTTATTCGTTTCGAGCATCAGAACTGCGAAAATTTGGAGTTTCTCAAGCGTTTCTTACCTCAAAACTGCCATATCTCGCGAACGGATTGACCAATCCGCAAAATTTCTCTTGCATCTGAAAGTAGAAACTCGCCCCATTACAACGGTATGAGTAGTTTTACCCTAGGCCGTTCTAGTTATTCGTTTCGAGCATCAGAACTGCGAAGATTTGGAGTTTCTCAAGCGTTTCTTACCTCAAAACTGCCATATCTCGCGAACGGATTAACCAATCCGCAAAGTTTCTGTCGCATCTGAAAGTAGAAACTCGCCCCATTACAACGGTATGAGTAGTTTTCACCTAGGCCGTTCTAGTTATTCGTTTCGAGCATCAGAACTGCGAACATTTGGAGTATCTCAAGCGTTTCTTACCTCAAAACTGCCATATCTCGCGAACGGATTGACAGATCCGCAAAGTTTCTGTTGCATCTGAAAGTAGAAACTCGCCCCTTTACAACGGTATGAGTAGTTTTCCCCTAGGCCCTTCTAGTTATTCGTTTCGAGCATCAGAACTGCGAAAATTTGGAGTTTCTCAAGCGTTTCTTACCTCAAAACTGCCATATCTCGCGAACGGATTGACCAATCCGCAAAATTTCTCTTGCATCTGAAAGTAGAAACTCGCCCCATTACAACGGTATGAGTAGTTTTCCCCTAGGGCGTTCTAGTTATTCGTTTCGAGCATCAGAACTGGGAAGATTTGGAGTTGCTCAAGCGTTTCTTACCTCAAAACTGCCATATCTCGCGAACGGATTGACCAATCCGCAAAATTTCTCTTGCATCTGAAAGTAGAAACTTGCCCCATTACAACGGTATGAGTAGTTTTCCCCTAGGCCGTTCTAGTTATTCGTTTCGAGCATCAGAACTGTGAAAACTTGGTGTTTCTCAAGCGTTTCTTACCTCAAAACTGCCATATCTCGCGAACGGATTGACCAATCCGCAAAATTTCTCTTGCATCTGAAAGTAGAAACTTGCCCCATTACAACGGTATGAGTAGTTTTCCCCTAGGCCGTTCTAGTTATTCGTTTCGAGCATCAGAACTGCGAAAATTTGGAGTTTCTCAAGCGTTTCTTACCTCAAAACTGCCATATCTCGCGAACGGATTGACCAATCCGCAAAATTTCTCTTGCATCTGAAAGTAGAAACTCGCCCCATTACAACGGTATGAGTAGTTTTCCCCTAGGGCGTTCTAGTTATTCGTTTCGAGCATCAGAACTGCGAAGATTTGGAGTTTCTCAAGCGTTTCTTACCTTAAAACTGCCATATCTCGCGAACGGATTGACCAATCCGCAAAGTTTCTGTTGCATCTGAAAGTAGAAACTCGCCCCATTACAACGGTATGAGTAGTTTTACCCTAAGCCGTTCTAGTTATTCGTTTCGAGCATCAGAACTGCGAAAATTTTGAGTTTCTCAAGCGTTTCTTACATCAAAACTGCCATATCTCGCGAACGGATTGACCAATCCGCAAAGTTTCTGTTGCATCTGAAAGTAGAAACTCGCCCCATTACAACGGTATGAGTCGTTTTCCCCTAGGCCGTTCCAGTTATTCGTTTCGAGCATCAGAACTGCGAAAATTTGGAGTTTCTCAAGCGTTTCTTACCTCAAAACTGCCATATCTCGCGAACGGATTAGCCAATCCGCAAAATTTCTCTTGCATCTGAAAGTAGAAACTCGCCCCATTACAACGGTATGAGTAGTTTTCCCCTATGCCGTTCTAGTTATTCGTTTCGAGCATCAGAACTGCGAAAATTTGGAGTTTCTCAAGCGTTTCTTACCTCAAAACTGCCATATCTCGCGAACGGATTGACAGATCCGCAAAGTTTCTGTTGCATCTGAAAGTAGAAACTCGCCCCTTTACAACGGTATGAGTAGTTTTCCCCTAGGCCCTTCTAGTTATTCGTTTCGAGCATCAGAACTGCGAAAATTTGGAGTTTCTCAAGCGTTTCTTACCTCAAAACTGCCATATCTCGCGAACGGATTGACCAATCCGCAAAGTTTCTGTTGCATCTGAAAGTAGAAACTCGCCCCATTAAACGGTATGAGTTGTCTTCCCCTAGGCCGTTCTAGTTATTCGTTTCGAGCATCAGAACTGCGAAAATTTGGAGTTTCTCAAGCGTTTCTTACCTCAAAACTGCCATATCTCGCGAACGGATTGACCAATCCGCAAAATTTCTCTTGCATCTGAAAGTAGAAACTCGCCCCATTACAACGGTATGAGTAGTTTTCCCCTAGGCCGTTCTAGTTATTCGTTTCGAGCATCAGAAATGCGAAAATTTGGAGTTTCTCAAGCGTTTCTTACCTGAAAACTGCCATATCTCGCGAACGGATTGACCAATCCGCAAAGTTTCTGTTGCATCTGAAAGTAGAAACTCGCCCCATTACAACGGTATGAGTAGTTTTCCCCTAGGCCGTTCTAGTTATTCGTTTCCAGCATCAGAACTGCGAAGATTTGGAGTTTCTCAAGCGTTTCTTACCTCAAAACTGCCATATCTCGCGAACGGATTAACCAATCCGCAAAGTTTCTGTCGCATCTGAAAGTAGAAACTCTCCCCATTACAACGGTATGAGTAGTCTTCACCTAGGCCGTTCTAGTTATTCGTTTCGAGCATCAGAACTGCGAACATTTGGAGTTTCTCAAGCGTTTCTTACCTCAAAACTGCCATATCTCGCGAACGGATTGATAGATCCGCAAAGTTTCTGATGCATCTGAAAGTAGAAACTCGCCCCTTTACAACGGTATGAGTAGTTTTCCCCTAGGCCCTTCTAGTTATTCGTTTCGAGCATCAGAACTGCGAAAATTTGGAGTTTCTCAAGCGTTTCTTACCTCAAAACTGCCATATCTCGCGAACGGATTGACCAATCCGCAAAGTTTCTGTTGCATCTGAAAGTAGAAACTCGCCCCATTAAACGGTATGAGTTGTTTTCCCCTAGGCCGTTCTTGTTATTCGTTTCGAGCATCAGAACTGCGAAAATTTGGAGTTTCTCAAGCGTTTCTTACCTCAAAACTGCCATATCTCGCCAACGGATTGACCAATCCGCAAAGTTTCTGTTGCATCTGAAAGTAGAAACTCGCCCCATTACAACGGTATGAGTAGTTTTCCCCTAGGCCGATCTAGTTATTCGTTTCGAGCATCAGAACTGCGAAAATTTGGAGTTTCTCAAGCGTTTCTTACCTCAAAACTGCCATATCTCGCGAACGGATTGACCAATCCGCAAAATTTCTCTTGCATCTGAAAGTAGAAACTTGCCCCATTACAACGGTATGAGTAGTTTTCCCCTAGGCCGTTCTAGTTATTCGTTTGGAGCATCAGAACTGCGAAAATTTGGAGTTTCTCAAGCGTTTCTTACCTCAAAACTGCCATATCTCGCGAACGGATTGACCAATCCGCAAAATTTCTCTTGCATCTGAAAGTAGAAACTCGCCCCATTACAACGGCATGAGTAGTTTTCCCCTAGGGCGTTCTAGTTATTCGTTTCGAGCATCAGAACTGCGAAGATTTGGAGTTTCTCAAGCGTTTCTTACCTCAAAACTGCCATATCTCGCGAACGGATTGACCAATCCGCAAAGTTTCTGTTGCATCTGAAAGTAGAAACTCGCCCCATTACAACGGTATGACTAGTTTTCCCCTAGGCCGTTCCAGTTATTCGTTTCGAGCATCAGAACTGCGAAAATTTGGAGTTTCTCAAGCGTTTCTTACCTCGAAACTGCCATATCTCGCGAACGGATTGGCCAATCCGCAAAATTTCTCTTGCATCTGAAAGTAGAAACTCGCCCCATTACAACGGTATGAGTAGTTTTCCCCTATGCCGTTCTAGTTATTCGTTTCCAGCATCAGAACTGCGAAGATTTGGAGTTTCTCAAGCGTTTCTTACCTCAAAACTGCCATATCTCGCGAACGGATTAACCAATCCGCAAAGTTTCTGTCGCATCTGAAAGTAGAAACTCGCCCCATTACAACGGTATGAGTAGTTTTCACCTAGGCCGTTCTAGTTATTCGTTTCGAGCATCAGAACTGCGAAGATTTGGAGTTTCTCAAGCGTTTCTTACCTCAAAACTGCCATATCTCGCGAACGGATTGATAGATCCGCAAAGTTTCTGTTGCATCTGAAAGTAGAAACTCGCCCCTTTACAACGGTATGAGTAGTTTTCCCCTAGGCCCTTCTAGTTATTCGTTTCGAGCATCAGAACTGCGAAAATTTGGAGTTTCTCAAGCGTTTCTTACCTCAAAACTGCCATATCTCGCGAACGGATTGACCAATCCGCAAAATTTCTCTTGCATCTGAAAGTAGAAACTCGCCCCATTACAACGGTATGAGTAGTTTTCCCCTAGGCCGTTCTAGTTATTCGTTTCCAGCATCAGAACTGCGAAGATTTGGAGTTTCTCAAGCGTTTCTTACCTCAAAACTGCCATATCTCGCGAACGGATTAACCAATCCGCAAAGTTTCTGTCGCATCTGAAAGTAGAAACTCGCCCCATTACAACGGTATGAGTAGTTTTCACCTAGGCCGTTCTAGTTATTCGTTTCGAGCATCAGAACTGCGAACATTTGGAGTATCTCAAGCGTTTCTTACCTCAAAACTGCCATATCTCGCGAACGGATTGACAGATCCGCAAAGTTTCTGTTGCATCTGAAAGTAGAAACTCGCCCCTTTACAACGGTATGAGTAGTTTTCCCCTAGGCCCTTCTAGTTATTCGTTTCGAGCATCAGAACTGCGAAAATTTGGAGTTTCTCAAGCGTTTCTTACCTCAAAACTGCCATATCTCGCGAACGGATTGACCAATCCGCAAAATTTCTCTTGCATCTGAAAGTAGAAACTCGCCCCATTACAACGGTATGAGTAGTTTTCCCCTAGGGCGTTCTAGTTATTCGTTTCGAGCATCAGAACTGGGAAGATTTGGAGTTGCTCAAGCGTTTCTTACCTCAAAACTGCCATATCTCGCGAACGGATTGACCAATCCGCAAAATTTCTCTTGCATCTGAAAGTAGAAACTTGCCCCATTACAACGGTATGAGTAGTTTTCCCCTAGGCCGTTCTAGTTATTCGTTTCGAGCATCAGAACTGCGAAAACTTGGTGTTTCTCAAGCGTTTCTTACCTCAAAACTGCCATATCTCGCGAACGGATTGACCAATCCGCAAAATTTCTCTTGCATCTGAAAGTAGAAACTTGCCCCATTACAACGGTATGAGTAGTTTTCCCCTAGGCCGTTCTAGTTATTCGTTTCGAGCATCAGAACTGCGAAAATTTGGAGTTTCTCAAGCGTTTCTTACCTCAAAACTGCCATATCTCGCGAACGGATTGACCAATCCGCAAAATTTCTCTTGCATCTGAAAGTAGAAACTCGCCCCATTACAACGGTATGAGTAGTTTTCCCCTAGGGCGTTCTAGTTATTCGTTTCGAGCATCAGAACTGCGAAGATTTGGAGTTTCTCAAGCGTTTCTTACCTTAAAACTGCCATATCTCGCGAACGGATTGACCAATCCGCAAAGTTTCTGTTGCATCTGAAAGTAGAAACTCGCCCCATTACAACGGTATGAGTAGTTTTACCCTAAGCCGTTCTAGTTATTCGTTTCGAGCATCAGAACTGCGAAAATTTTGAGTTTCTCAAGCGTTTCTTACATCAAAACTGCCATATCTCGCGAACGGATTGACCAATCCGCAAAGTTTCTGTTGCATCTGAAAGTAGAAACTCGCCCCATTACAACGGTATGAGTCGTTTTCCCCTAGGCCGTTCCAGTTATTCGTTTCGAGCATCAGAACTGCGAAAATTTGGAGTTTCTCAAGCGTTTCTTACCTCAAAACTGCCATATCTCGCGAACGGATTAGCCAATCCGCAAAATTTCTCTTGCATCTGAAAGTAGAAACTCGCCCCATTACAACGGTATGAGTAGTTTTCCCCTATGCCGTTCTAGTTATTCGTTTCGAGCATCAGAACTGCGAAAATTTGGAGTTTCTCAAGCGTTTCTTACCTCAAAACTGCCATATCTCGCGAACGGATTGACAGATCCGCAAAGTTTCTGTTGCATCTGAAAGTAGAAACTCGCCCCTTTACAACGGTATGAGTAGTTTTCCCCTAGGCCCTTCTAGTTATTCGTTTCGAGCATCAGAACTGCGAAAATTTGGAGTTTCTCAAGCGTTTCTTACCTCAAAACTGCCATATCTCGCGAACGGATTGACCAATCCGCAAAGTTTCTGTTGCATCTGAAAGTAGAAACTCGCCCCATTAAACGGTATGAGTTGTCTTCCCCTAGGCCGTTCTAGTTATTCGTTTCGAGCATCAGAACTGCGAAAATTTGGAGTTTCTCAAGCGTTTCTTACCTCAAAACTGCCATATCTCGCGAACGGATTGACCAATCCGCAAAATTTCTCTTGCATCTGAAAGTAGAAACTCGCCCCATTACAACGGTATGAGTAGTTTTCCCCTAGGCCGTTCTAGTTATTCGTTTCGAGCATCAGAAATGCGAAAATTTGGAGTTTCTCAAGCGTTTCTTACCTGAAAACTGCCATATCTCGCGAACGGATTGACCAATCCGCAAAGTTTCTGTTGCATCTGAAAGTAGAAACTCGCCCCATTACAACGGTATGAGTAGTTTTCCCCTAGGCCGTTCTAGTTATTCGTTTCCAGCATCAGAACTGCGAAGATTTGGAGTTTCTCAAGCGTTTCTTACCTCAAAACTGCCATATCTCGCGAACGGATTAACCAATCCGCAAAGTTTCTGTCGCATCTGAAAGTAGAAACTCTCCCCATTACAACGGTATGAGTAGTCTTCACCTAGGCCGTTCTAGTTATTCGTTTCGAGCATCAGAACTGCGAACATTTGGAGTTTCTCAAGCGTTTCTTACCTCAAAACTGCCATATCTCGCGAACGGATTGATAGATCCGCAAAGTTTCTGATGCATCTGAAAGTAGAAACTCGCCCCTTTACAACGGTATGAGTAGTTTTCCCCTAGGCCCTTCTAGTTATTCGTTTCGAGCATCAGAACTGCGAAAATTTGGAGTTTCTCAAGCGTTTCTTACCTCAAAACTGCCATATCTCGCGAACGGATTGACCAATCCGCAAAGTTTCTGTTGCATCTGAAAGTAGAAACTCGCCCCATTAAACGGTATGAGTTGTTTTCCCCTAGGCCGTTCTAGTTATTCGTTTCGAGCATCAGAACTGCGAAAATTTGGAGTTTCTCAAGCGTTTCTTACCTCAAAACTGCCATATCTCGCCAACGGATTGACCAATCCGCAAAGTTTCTGTTGCATCTGAAAGTAGAAACTCGCCCCATTACAACGGTATGAGTAGTTTTCCCCTATGCCGTTCTAGTTATTCGTTTCGAGCATCAGAACTGCGAAAATTTGGAGTTTCTCAAGCGTTTCTTACCTCAAAACTGCCATATCTCGCGAACGGATTGACAGATCCGCAAAGTTTCTGTTGCATCTGAAAGTAGAAACTCGCCCCTTTACAACGGTATGAGTAGTTTTCCCCTAGGCCCTTCTAGTTATTCGTTTCGAGCATCAGAACTGCGAAAATTTGGAGTTTCTCAAGCGTTTCTTACCTCAAAACTGCCATATCTCGCGAACGGATTGACCAATCCGCAAAGTTTCTGTTGCATCTGAAAGTAGAAACTCGCCCCATTAAACGGTATGAGTTGTCTTCCCCTAGGCCGTTCTAGTTATTCGTTTCGAGCATCAGAACTGCGAAAATTTGGAGTTTCTCAAGCGTTTCTTACCTCAAAACTGCCATATCTCGCGAACGGATTGACCAATCCGCAAAATTTCTCTTGCATCTGAAAGTAGAAACTCGCCCCATTACAACGGTATGAGTAGTTTTCCCCTAGGCCGTTCTAGTTATTCGTTTCGAGCATCAGAAATGCGAAAATTTGGAGTTTCTCAAGCGTTTCTTACCTGAAAACTGCCATATCTCGCGAACGGATTGACCAATCCGCAAAGTTTCTGTTGCATCTGAAAGTAGAAACTCGCCCCATTACAACGGTATGAGTAGTTTTCCCCTAGGCCGTTCTAGTTATTCGTTTCCAGCATCAGAACTGCGAAGATTTGGAGTTTCTCAAGCGTTTCTTACCTCAAAACTGCCATATCTCGCGAACGGATTAACCAATCCGCAAAGTTTCTGTCGCATCTGAAAGTAGAAACTCTCCCCATTACAACGGTATGAGTAGTCTTCACCTAGGCCGTTCTAGTTATTCGTTTCGAGCATCAGAACTGCGAACATTTGGAGTTTCTCAAGCGTTTCTTACCTCAAAACTGCCATATCTCGCGAACGGATTGATAGATCCGCAAAGTTTCTGATGCATCTGAAAGTAGAAACTCGCCCCTTTACAACGGTATGAGTAGTTTTCCCCTAGGCCCTTCTAGTTATTCGTTTCGAGCATCAGAACTGCGAAAATTTGGAGTTTCTCAAGCGTTTCTTACCTCAAAACTGCCATATCTCGCGAACGGATTGACCAATCCGCAAAGTTTCTGTTGCATCTGAAAGTAGAAACTCGCCCCATTAAACGGTATGAGTTGTTTTCCCCTAGGCCGTTCTAGTTATTCGTTTCGAGCATCAGAACTGCGAAAATTTGGAGTTTCTCAAGCGTTTCTTACCTCAAAACTGCCATATCTGGCCAACGGATTGACCAATCCGCAAAGTTTCTGTTGCATCTGAAAGTAGAAACTCGCCCCATTACAACGGTATGAGTAGTTTTCCCCTAGGCCGATCTAGTTATTCGTTTCGAGCATCAGAACTGCGAAAATTTGGAGTTTCTCAAGCGTTTCTTACCTCAAAACTGCCATATCTCGCGAACGGATTGACCAATCCGCAAAATTTCTCTTGCATCTGAAAGTAGAAACTTGCCCCATTACAACGGTATGAGTAGTTTTCCCCTAGGCCGTTCTAGTTATTCGTTTGGAGCATCAGAACTGCGAAAATTTGGAGTTTCTCAAGCGTTTCTTACCTCAAAACTGCCATATCTCGCGAACGGATTGACCAATCCGCAAAATTTCTCTTGCATCTGAAAGTAGAAACTCGCCCCATTACAACGGCATGAGTAGTTTTCCCCTAGGGCGTTCTAGTTATTCGTTTCGAGCATCAGAACTGCGAAGATTTGGAGTTTCTCAAGCGTTTCTTACCTCAAAACTGCCATATCTCGCGAACGGATTGACCAATCCGCAAAGTTTCTGTTGCATCTGAAAGTAGAAACTCGCCCCATTACAACGGTATGACTAGTTTTCCCCTAGGCCGTTCCAGTTATTCGTTTCGAGCATCAGAACTGCGAAAATTTGGAGTTTCTCAAGCGTTTCTTACCTCGAAACTGCCATATCTCGCGAACGGATTGGCCAATCCGCAAAATTTCTCTTGCATCTGAAAGTAGAAACTCGCCCCATTACAACGGTATGAGTAGTTTTCCCCTATGCCGTTCTAGTTATTCGTTTCCAGCATCAGAACTGCGAAGATTTGGAGTTTCTCAAGCGTTTCTTACCTCAAAACTGCCATATCTCGCGAACGGATTAACCAATCCGCAAAGTTTCTGTCGCATCTGAAAGTAGAAACTCGCCCCATTACAACGGTATGAGTAGTTTTCACCTAGGCCGTTCTAGTTATTCGTTTCGAGCATCAGAACTGCGAAGATTTGGAGTTTCTCAAGCGTTTCTTACCTCAAAACTGCCATATCTCGCGAACGGATTGATAGATCCGCAAAGTTTCTGTTGCATCTGAAAGTAGAAACTCGCCCCTTTACAACGGTATGAGTAGTTTTCCCCTAGGCCCTTCTAGTTATTCGTTTCGAGCATCAGAACTGCGAAAATTTGGAGTTTCTCAAGCGTTTCTTACCTCAAAACTGCCATATCTCGCGAACGGATTGACCAATCCGCAAAATTTCTCTTGCATCTGAAAGTAGAAACTCGCCCCATTACAACGGTATGAGTAGTTTTCCCCTAGGCCGTTCTAGTTATTCGTTTCCAGCATCAGAACTGCGAAGATTTGGAGTTTCTCAAGCGTTTCTTACCTCAAAACTGCCATATCTCGCGAACGGATTAACCAATCCGCAAAGTTTCTGTCGCATCTGAAAGTAGAAACTCGCCCCATTACAACGGTATGAGTAGTTTTCACCTAGGCCGTTCTAGTTATTCGTTTCGAGCATCAGAACTGCGAACATTTGGAGTATCTCAAGCGTTTCTTACCTCAAAACTGCCATATCTCGCGAACGGATTGACAGATCCGCAAAGTTTCTGTTGCATCTGAAAGTAGAAACTCGCCCCTTTACAACGGTATGAGTAGTTTTCCCCTAGGCCCTTCTAGTTATTCGTTTCGAGCATCAGAACTGCGAAAATTTGGAGTTTCTCAAGCGTTTCTTACCTCAAAACTGCCATATCTCGCGAACGGATTGACCAATCCGCAAAATTTCTCTTGCATCTGAAAGTAGAAACTCGCCCCATTACAACGGTATGAGTAGTTTTCCCCTAGGGCGTTCTAGTTATTCGTTTCGAGCATCAGAACTGGGAAGATTTGGAGTTGCTCAAGCGTTTCTTACCTCAAAACTGCCATATCTCGCGAACGGATTGACCAATCCGCAAAATTTCTCTTGCATCTGAAAGTAGAAACTTGCCCCATTACAACGGTATGAGTAGTTTTCCCCTAGGCCGTTCTAGTTATTCGTTTCGAGCATCAGAACTGCGAAAATTTGGAGTTTCTCAAGCGTTTCTTACCTCAAAACTGCCATATCTCGCGAACGGATTGACCAATCCGCAAAATTTCTCTTGCATCTGAAAGTAGAAACTCGCCCCATTACAACGGTATGAGTAGTTTTCCCCTAGGGCGTTCTAGTTATTCGTTTCGAGCATCAGAACTGCGAAGATTTGGAGTTTCTCAAGCGTTTCTTACCTCAAAACTGCCATATCTCGCGAACGGATTGACCAATCCGCAAAGTTTCTGTTGCATCTGAAAGTAGAAACTCGCCCCATTACAACGGTATGAGTAGTTTTACCCTAGGCCGTTCTAGTTATTCGTTTCGAGCATCAGAACTGCGAAAATTTTGAGTTTCTCAAGCGTTTCTTACCTCAAAACTGCCATATCTCGCGAACGGATTGACCAATCCGCAAAGTTTCTGTTGCATCTGAAAGTAGAAACTCGCCCCATTACAACGGTATGAGTAGTTTTCCCCTAGGCCGTTCCAGTTATTCGTTTCGAGCATCAGAACTGCGAAAATTTGGAGTTTCTCAAGCGTTTCTTACCTCGAAACTGCCATATCTCGCGAACGGATTGGCCAATCCGCAAAATTTCTCTTGCATCTGAAAGTAGAAACTCGCCCCATTACAACGGTATCAGTAGTTTTCCCCTATGCCGTTCTAGTTATTCGTTTCCAGCATCAGAACTGCGAAGATTTGGAGTTTCTCAAGCGTTTCTTACCTCAAAACTGCCATATCTCGCGAACGGATTAACCAATCCGCAAAGTTTCTGTCGCATCTGAAAGTAGAAACTCGCCCCATTACAACGGTATGAGTAGTTTTCACCTAGGCCGTTCTAGTTATTCGTTTCGAGCATCAGAACTGCGAACATTTGGAGTTTCTCAAGCGTTTCTTACCTCAAAACTGCCATATCTCGCGAACGGATTGATAGATCCGCAAAGATTCTTTTACATCTGAAAGTAGAAACTCGCCCCTTTACAACGGTATGAGTAGTTTTCCCCTAGGCCCTTCTAGTTATTCGTTTCGAGCATCAGAACTGCGAAAATTTGGAGTTTCTCAAGCGTTTCTTACCTCAAAACTGCCATATCTCGCGAACGGATTGACCAATCCGCAAAATTTCTCTTGCATCTGAAAGTAGAAACTCGCCACATTACAACGGTATGAGTAGTTTTCCCCTAGGGCGTTCTAGTTATTCGTTTCGAGCATCAGAACTGCGAAGATTTGGAGTTTCTCAAGCGTTTCTTACCTCAAAACTGCCATATCTCGCGAACGGATTGACCAATCCGCAAAATTTCTCTTGCATCTGAAAGTAGAAACTCGCCCCATTACAACGGTATGAGTAGTTTTCCCCTAGGGCGTTCTAGTTATTCGTTTCGAGCATCAGAACTGGGAAGATTTGGAGTTTCTCAAGCGTTTCTTACCTCAAAACTGCCATATCTCGCGAACGGATTGACCAATCCGCAAAATTTCTCTTGCATCTGAAAGTAGAAACTTGCCCCATTACAACGGTATGAGTAGTTTTCCCCTAGGCCGTTCTAGTTATTCGTTTCGAGCATCAGAACTGCGAAAATTTGGAGTTTCTCAAGCGTTTCTTACATCAAAACTGCCATATCTCGCGAACGGATTGACCAATCCGCAAAATTTCTCTTGCATCTGAAAGTAGAAACTCGCCCCATTACAACGGTATGAGTAGTTTTCCCCTAGGGCGTTCTAGTTATTCGTTTCGAGCATCAGAAATGCGAAAATTTTGAGTTTCTCAAGCGTTTCTTACCTCAAAACTGCCATATCTCGCGAACGGATTGACCAATCCGCAAAGTTTCTGTTGCATCTGAAAGTAGAAACTCGCCCCATTACAACGGTATGAGTAGTTTTCCCCTAGGCCGTTACAGTTATTCGTTTCGAGCATCAGAACTGCGAAAATTTGGAGTTTCTCAAGCGTTTCTTACCTCGAAACTGCCATATCTCGCGAACGGATTGGCCAATCCGCAAAATTTCTCTTGCATCTGAAAGTAGAAACTCGCCCCATTACAACGGTATCAGTAGTTTTCCCCTATGCCGTTCTAGTTATTCGTTTCCAGCATCAGAACTGCGAAGATTTGGAGTTTCTCAAGCGTTTCTTACCTCAAAACTGCCATATCTCGCGAACGGATTAACCAATCCGCAAAGTTTCTGTCGCATCTGAAAGTAGAAACTCGCCCCATTACAACGGTATGAGTAGTTTTCACCTAGGCCGTTCTAGTTATTCGTTTCGAGCATCAGAACTGCGAACATTTGGAGTTTCTCAAGCGTTTCTTACCTCAAAACTGCCATATCTCGCGAACGGATTGATAGATCCGCAAAGTTTCTGTTACATCTGAAAGTAGAAACTCGCCCCTTTACAACGGTATGAGTAGTTTTCCCCTAGGCCCTTCTAGTTATTCGTTTCGAGCATCAGAACTGCGAAAATTTGGAGTTTCTCAAGCGTTTCTTACCTCAAAACTGCCATATCTCGCGAACGGATTGACCAATCCGCAAAATTTCTCTTGCATCTGAAAGTAGAAACTCGCCACATTACAACGGTATGAGTAGTTTTCCCCTAGGGCGTTCTAGTTATTCGTTTCGAGCATCAGAACTGCGAAGATTTGGAGTTTCTCAAGCGTTTCTTACCTCAAAACTGCCATATCTCGCGAACGGATTGATAGATCCGCAAAGTTTCTGTTGCATCTGAAAGTAGAAACTCGCCCCTTTACAACGGTATGAGTAGTTTTCCCCTAGGCCCTTCTAGTTATTCGTTTCGAGCATCAGAACTGCGAAAATTTGGAGTTTCTCAAGCGTTTCTTACCTCAAAACTGCCATATCTCGCGAACGGATTGACCAATCCGCAAAATTTCTCTTGCATCTGAAAGTAGAAACTCGCCACATTACAACGGTATGAGTAGTTTTCCCCTAGGGCGTTCTAGTTATTCGTTTCGAGCATCAGAACTGCGAAGATTTGGAGTTTCTCAAGCGTTTCTTACCTCAAAACTGCCATATCTCGCGAACGGATTGACCAATCCGCAAAGTTTCTGTTGCATCTGAAAGTAGAAACTCGCCCCATTACAACGGTATGAGTAGTTTTCCCCTAGGCCGTTCTAGTTATTCGTTTCGAGCATCAGAACTGCGAAAATTTTGAGTTTCTCAAGCGTTTCTTACCTCAAAACTGCCATATCTCGCGAACGGATTGACCAATCCGCAAAATTTCTCTTGCATCTGAAAGTAGAAACTCGCCCCATTACAACGGTATGAGTAGTTTTCCCCTAGGCCGTTCTAGTTATTCGTTTCGAGCATCAGAACTGCGAAAATTTGGAGTTTCTCAAGCGTTTCTTACCTCAAAACTGCCATATCTCGCGAACGGATTGACCAATCCGCAAAATTTCTCTTGCATCTGAAAGTAGAAACTCGCCACATTACAACGGTATGAGTAGTTTTCCCCTAGGCCGTTCTAGTTATTCGTTTCGAGCATCAGAACTGCGAAGATTTGGAGTTTCTCAAGCGTTTCTTACCTCAAAACTGCCATATCTCGCGAACGGATTGACCAATCCGCAAAGTTTCTGTTGCATCTGAAAGTAGAAACTCGCCCCTTTACAACGGTATGAGTAGTTTTCCCCTAGGCCCTTCTAGTTATTCGTTTCGAGCATCAGAACTGCGAAAATTTTTTAGTTTCTCAAGCGTTTCTTACCTCAAAACTGCCATATCTCGCGAACGGATTGACCAATCCGCAAAATTTCTCTTGCATCTGAAAGTAGAAACTCGCCCCATTACAACGGTATGAGTAGTTTTCCCCTAGGCCGTTCTAGTTATTCGTTTCGAGCATCAGAACTGCGAAAATTTGGAGTTTCTCAAGCGTTTCTTACCTCAAAACTGCCATATCTCGCGAACGGATTGACCAATCCGCAAAATTTCTCTTGCATCTGAAAGTAGAAACTTGCCCCATTACAACGGTATGAGTAGTTTTCCCCTAGGCCGTTCTAGTTATTCGTTTCGAGCATCAGAACTGCGAAAATTTGGAGTTTCTCAAGCGTTTCTTACATCAAAACTGCCATATCTCGCGAACGGATTGACCAATCCGCAAAATTTCTCTTGCATCTGAAAGTAGAAACTCGCCCCATTACAACGGTATGAGTAGTTTTCCCCTAGGGCGTTCTAGTTATTCGTTTCGAGCATCAGAAATGCGAAAATTTTGAGTTTCTCAAGCGTTTCTTACCTCAAAACTGCCATATCTCGCGAACGGATTGACCAATCCGCAAAGTTTCTGTTGCATCTGAAAGTAGAAACTCGCCCCATTACAACGGTATGAGTAGTTTTCCCCTAGGCCGTTACAGTTATTCGTTTCGAGCATCAGAACTGCGAAAATTTGGAGTTTCTCAAGCGTTTCTTACCTCGAAACTGCCATATCTCGCGAACGGATTGGCCAATCCGCAAAATTTCTCTTGCATCTGAAAGTAGAAACTCGCCCCATTACAACGGTATCAGTAGTTTTCCCCTATGCCGTTCTAGTTATTCGTTTCCAGCATCAGAACTGCGAAGATTTGGAGTTTCTCAAGCGTTTCTTACCTCAAAACTGCCATATCTCGCGAACGGATTAACCAATCCGCAAAGTTTCTGTCGCATCTGAAAGTAGAAACTCGCCCCATTACAACGGTATGAGTAGTTTTCACCTAGGCCGTTCTAGTTATTCGTTTCGAGCATCAGAACTGCGAACATTTGGAGTTTCTCAAGCGTTTCTTACCTCAAAACTGCCATATCTCGCGAACGGATTGATAGATCCGCAAAGTTTCTGTTACATCTGAAAGTAGAAACTCGCCCCTTTACAACGGTATGAGTAGTTTTCCCCTAGGCCCTTCTAGTTATTCGTTTCGAGCATCAGAACTGCGAAAATTTGGAGTTTCTCAAGCGTTTCTTACCTCAAAACTGCCATATCTCGCGAACGGATTGACCAATCCGCAAAATTTCTCTTGCATCTGAAAGTAGAAACTCGCCACATTACAACGGTATGAGTAGTTTTCCCCTAGGGCGTTCTAGTTATTCGTTTCGAGCATCAGAACTGCGAAGATTTGGAGTTTCTCAAGCGTTTCTTACCTCAAAACTGCCATATCTCGCGAACGGATTGATAGATCCGCAAAGTTTCTGTTGCATCTGAAAGTAGAAACTCGCCCCTTTACAACGGTATGAGTAGTTTTCCCCTAGGCCCTTCTAGTTATTCGTTTCGAGCATCAGAACTGCGAAAATTTGGAGTTTCTCAAGCGTTTCTTACCTCAAAACTGCCATATCTCGCGAACGGATTGACCAATCCGCAAAATTTCTCTTGCATCTGAAAGTAGAAACTCGCCACATTACAACGGTATGAGTAGTTTTCCCCTAGGGCGTTCTAGTTATTCGTTTCGAGCATCAGAACTGCGAAGATTTGGAGTTTCTCAAGCGTTTCTTACCTCAAAACTGCCATATCTCGCGAACGGATTGACCAATCCGCAAAGTTTCTGTTGCATCTGAAAGTAGAAACTCGCCCCATTACAACGGTATGAGTAGTTTTCCCCTAGGCCGTTCTAGTTATTCGTTTCGAGCATCAGAACTGCGAAAATTTTGAGTTTCTCAAGCGTTTCTTACCTCAAAACTGCCATATCTCGCGAACGGATTGACCAATCCGCAAAATTTCTCTTGCATCTGAAAGTAGAAACTCGCCCCATTACAACGGTATGAGTAGTTTTCCCCTAGGCCGTTCTAGTTATTCGTTTCGAGCATCAGAACTGCGAAAATTTGGAGTTTCTCAAGCGTTTCTTACCTCAAAACTGCCATATCTCGCGAACGGATTGACCAATCCGCAAAATTTCTCTTGCATCTGAAAGTAGAAACTCGCCACATTACAACGGTATGAGTAGTTTTCCCCTAGGCCGTTCTAGTTATTCGTTTCGAGCATCAGAACTGCGAAGATTTGGAGTTTCTCAAGCGTTTCTTACCTCAAAACTGCCATATCTCGCGAACGGATTGACCAATCCGCAAAGTTTCTGTTGCATCTGAAAGTAGAAACTCGCCCCTTTACAACGGTATGAGTAGTTTTCCCCTAGGCCCTTCTAGTTATTCGTTTCGAGCATCAGAACTGCGAAAATTTTTTAGTTTCTCAAGCGTTTCTTACCTCAAAACTGCCATATCTCGCGAACGGATTGACCAATCCGCAAAATTTCTCTTGCATCTGAAAGTAGAAACTCGCCCCATTACAACGGTATGAGTAGTTTTCCCCTAGGCCGTTCTAGTTATTCGTTTCGAGCATCAGAACTGCGAAAATTTGGAGTTTCTCAAGCGTTTCTTACCTCAAAACTGCCATATCTCGCGAACGGATTGACCAATCCGCAAAATTTCTCTTGCATCTGAAAGTAGAAACTCGCCACATTACAACGGTATGAGTAGTTTTCCCCTAGGCCGTTCTAGTTATTCGTTTCGAGCATCAGAACTGCGAAGATTTGGAGTTTCTCAAGCGTTTCTTACCTCAAAACTGCCATATCTCGCGAACGGATTGACCAATCCGCAAAGTTTCTGTCGCATCTGAAAGTAGAAACTCGCCCCATTACAACGGTATGAGTAGTTTTCCCCTAGGCCGTTCTAGTTATTCGTTTCGAGCATCAGAACTGCGAAAATTTGGAGTTTCCCAAGCGTTTCTTACCTCAAAACTGCCATATCTCGCGAACGGATTGACCAATCCGCAAAATTTCTCTTGCATCTGAAAGTAGAAACTCGCCCCATTACAACGGTATGAGTAGTTTTCCCCTAGGCCGTTCTAGTTATTCGTTTCGAGCATCAGAACTGCGAAAATTTGGAGTTTCTCAAGCGTTTCTTACCTCAAAACTGCCATATCTCGCGAACGGATTGACCAATCCGCAAAATTTCTCTTGCATCTGAAAGTAGAAACTCGCCCCATTACAACGGTATGAGTAGTTTTCTCCTAGGCCGTTCTAGTTATTCGTTTCGAGCATCAGAACTGCGAAAATTTGGAGTTTCCCAAGCGTTTCTTACCTCAAAACTGCCATATCTCGCGAACGGATTGACCAATCCGCAAAATTTCTCTTGCATCTGAAAGTAGAAACTCGCCCCATTACAACGGTATGTGCAGTTTTCCCCTAGGCCGTTCTAGTTATTCGTTTCGAGCATCAGAACTGCGAAAATTTGGAGTTTCTCAAGCGTTTCTTACCTCAAAACTGCCATATCTCGCGAACGGATTGACCAATCCGCAAAATTTCTCTTGGATCTGAAAGTAGAAAGTCGCCCAATACAACGGTATGAGTAGTTTTCCCCTAGGCCGTTCTAGTTATTCGTTTCGAGCATCAGAACTGCGAAAATTTGGAGTTTCTCAAGCGTTTCTTACCTCAAAACTGCCATATCTCGCGAACGGATTGACCAATCCGCAAAGTTTCTGTTTCATCTGAAAGTAGAAACTCGCCCCATTACAACGGTATGAGTAGTTTTTCCCTAGGCCGTTCTAGTTATTCGTTTCGAGCATCAGAACTGCGACAATTTTGAGTTTCACAAGCGTTTCTTACCTCAAAACTGCCATATCTCGCGAACGGATTGACCAATCCGCAAAATTTCTCTTGCATCTGAAAGTAGAAACTCGCCCCATTACAACGGTATGAGTAGTTTTCCCCTAGGCCGTTCTAGTTATTCGTTTCGAGCATCGGAACTGCGAAAATTTGAAGTTTCTCAAGCGTTTCTTACTTCAAAACTGCCATATCTCGCGAACGGATTGACCAATCCGCAAAATTTCTCTTGCATCTGAAAGTAGAAGCTCGCCCCATTACAACGGTATGAGCAGTCTTCCCCTAGGCCGTTCTAGTTATTCGTTTCGTGCATCAGAACTGCGAAAATTTGGAGTTTCCCAAGCGTTTCTTACCTCAAAACTGCCATATCTAGCGAACGGATTGACCAATCCGCAAAATTTCTCTTGCATCTGAAAGTAGAAACTCGCCCCATTACAACGGTATGTGCAGTTTTCCCCTAGGCCGTTCTAGTTATTCGTTTCGAGCATCAGAACTGCGAAAATTTGGAGTTTCTCAAGCGTTTCTTACCTCAAAACTGCCATATCTCGCGAACGGATTGACCAATCCGCAAAATTTCTCTTGGATCTGAAAGTAGAAAGTCGCCCCATTACAACGGTATGAGTAGTTTTCCCCTAGGCCGTTCTAGTTATTCGTTTCGAGCATCAGAACTGCGAAAATTTTGAGTTTCTCAAGCGTTTCTTACCTCAAAACTGCCATATCTCGCGAACGGATTGACCAATCCGCAAAGTTTCTGTTTCATCTGAAAGTAGAAACTCGCCCCATTACAACGGTATGAGTAGTTTTCCCCTAGGCCGTTCTAGTTATTCGTTTCGAGCATCAGAACTGCGACAATTTTGAGTTTCACAAGCGTTTCTTACCTCAAAACTGCCATATCTCGCGAACGGATTGACCAATCCGCAAAATTTCTCTTGCATCTGAAAGTAGAAACTCGCCCCATTACAACGGTATGAGTAGTTTTCCCCTTGGCCGTTCTAGTTATTCGTTTCGAGCATCGGAACTGCGAAAATTTGAAGTTTCTCAAGCGTTTCTTACTTCAAAACTGCCATATCTCGCGAACGGATTGACCAATCCGCAAAATTTCTCTTGCATCTGAAAGTAGAAGCTCGCCCCATTACAACGGTATGAGCAGTCTTCCCCTAGGCCGTTCTAGTTATTCGTTTCGAGCATCAGAACTGCGAAAATTTGGAGTTTCCCAAGCGTTTCTTACCTCAAAACTGCCATATCTCGCGAACGGATTGACCAATCCGCAAAATTTCTCTTGCATCTGAAAGTAGAAACTCGCTCCATTACAACGGTATGTGCAGTTTTCCCCTAGGCCGTTCTAGTTATTCGTTTCGAGCATCAGAACTGCGAAAATTTGGAGTTTCTCAAGCGTTTCTTACCTCAAAACTGCCATATCTCGCGAACGGATTGACCAATCCGCAAAATTTCTCTTGGATCTGAAAGTAGAAAGTCGCCCCATTACAACGGTATGAGTAGTTTTCCCCTAGGCCGTTCTAGTTATTCGTTTCGAGCATCAGAACTGCGAAAATTTGGAGTTTCTCAAGCGTTTCTTACCTCAAAACTGCCATATCTCGCGAACGGATTGACCAATCCGCAAAGTTTCTGTTGCATCTGAAAGTAGAAACTCGCCCCATTACAACGGTATGAGTAGTTTTCCCCTAGGCCGTTCTAGTTATTCGTTTCGAGCATCAGAACTGCGAAAATTTGGAGTTTCTCAAGCGTTTCTTACCTCAAAACTGCCATATCTCGCGAACGGATTGACCAATCCGCAAAATTTCTCTTGCATCTGAAAGTAGAAACTCGCCCCATTACAACGGTATGAGTAGTTTTCCCCTAGGCCGTTCTAGTTATTCGTTTCGAGCATCAGAACTGCGACAATTTTGAGTTTCACAAGCGTTTCTTACCTCAAAACTGCCATATCTCGCGAACGGATTGATCAATCCGCAAAATTTCTCTTGCATCTGAAAGTAGAAACTCGCCCCATTACAACGGTATGAGCAGTTTTCCCCTAGGCCGTTCTAGTTATTCGTTTCGAGCATCAGAACTGCGAAAATTTTGAGTTTCTCAAGCGTTTCTTACCTCAAAACTGCCATATCCCGCGAACGGATTGACAAGTCCGCAAAGTTTCTGTTGCACCTGAAAGTAAAAACTCGCCCCATTACAACGGTATGAGTAGTTTTCCCCTAGGCCGTTCTAGTTATTCGTTTCGAGCATCAGAACTGCGAAAATTTGGAGTTTCTCAAGCGTTTCTTACCTCAAAACTGCCATATCTCGCGAACGGATTGCCCAATCCGCAAAGTTTCTGTTGCATCTGAAAGTAGAAACTCGCCCCATTACAACGGTATGAGTAGTTTTCCCCTAGGCCGTTCTAGTTATTCGTTTCGAGCATCAGAACTGCGAAGATTTGGAGTTTCTCAAGCGTTTCTTACCTCAAAACTGCCATATCTAGCGAACGGATTGACCAATCAGCAAAGTTTCTGTCGCATCTGAAAGTAGAAACTCGCCCCATTACAACGGTATGAGTAGTTTTCCCCTAGGCCGTTCTAGTTATTCGTTTCGAGCATCAGAACTGCGAAAATTTTGAGTTTCTCAAGCGTTTCTTACCACAAAACTGCCATATCTCGCGAACGGATTGACCAATCCGCAAAGTTTCTGTCGCATCTGAAAGTAGAAACTCGCCCCATTACAACGGTATGAGTAGTTTTCCCCTAGGCCGTTCTAGTTATTCGTTTCGAGCATCAGAACTGCGAAAATTTGGAGTTTCTCAAGCGTTTCTTACCTCAAAACTGCCATATCTCGCGAACAGATTGACCAATCCGCAAAGTTTCTGTTGCATCTGAAAGTAGAAACTCGCCCCATTACAACGGTATGAGTAGTTTTCCCCTAGGCCGTTCTAGTTATTCGTTTCGAGCATCAAAACTGCGAAAATTTGGAGTTTCTCAAGCGTTTCTTACCTCAAAACTGCCATATCTCGCGAACGGATTGACCAATCCGCAAAATTTCTCTTGCATCTGAAAGTAGAAACTCGCCCCATTACAACGGTATGAGTAGTTTTCCCCTAGGCCGTTGTAGTTATTCGTTTCGAGCATCAGAACTGCGAAAATTTTGAGTTTCTCAAGCGTTTCTTACCTCAAAACTGCCATATCTCGCGAACGGATTGACCAATCCGCAAAGTTTCTGTTGCATCTGAAAGTACAAACTCGCCCCATTACAACGGTATGAGTAGTTTTCCCCTAGGCCGTTCTAGTTATTCGTTTCGAGCATCAGAACTGCGAAGATTTGGAGTTTCTCAAGCGTTTCTTACCTCAAAACTGCCATATCTAGCGAACGGATTGACCAATCAGCAAAGTTTCTGTCGCATCTGAAAGTAGAAACTCGCCCCATTACAACGGTATGAGTAGTTTTCCCCTAGGCCGTTCTAGTTATTCGTTTCGAGCATCAGAACTGCGAAAATTTGGAGTTTCTCAAGCGTTTCTTACCTCAAAACTGCCATATCTCGCGAACGGATTGACCAATCCGCAAAATTTCTCTTGGATCTGAAAGTAGAAAGTCGCCCCATTACAACGGTATGAGTAGTTTTCCCCTAGGCCGTTCTAGTTATTCGTTTCGAGCATCAGAACTGCGAAAATTTTGAGTTTCTCAAGCGTTTCTTACCTCAAAACTGCCATATCTCGCGAACGGATTGACCAATCCGCAAAGTTTCTGTTTCATCTGAAAGTAGAAACTCGCCCCATTACAACGGTATGAGTAGTTTTCCCCTAGGCCGTTCTAGTTATTCGTTTCGAGCATCAGAACTGCGAAAATTTGGAGTTTCCCAAGCGTTTCTTACCTCAAAACTGCCATATCTCGCGAACGGATTGACCAATCCGCAAAATTTCTCTTGCATCTGAAAGTAGAAACTCGCTCCATTACAACGGTATGTGCAGTTTTCCCCTAGGCCGTTCTAGTTATTCGTTTCGAGCATCAGAACTGCGAAAATTTGGAGTTTCTCAAGCGTTTCTTACCTCAAAACTGCCATATCTCGCGAACGGATTGACCAATCCGCAAAATTTCTCTTGGATCTGAAAGTAGAAAGTCGCCCCATTACAACGGTATGAGTAGTTTTCCCCTAGGCCGTTCTAGTTATTCGTTTCGAGCATCAGAACTGCGAAAATTTGGTGTTTCTCAAGCGTTTCTTACCTCAAAACTGCCATATCTCGCGAACGGATTGACCAATCCGCAAAGTTTCTGTTGCATCTGAAAGTAGAAACTCGCCCCATTACAACGGTATGAGTAGTTTTCCCCTAGGCCGTTGTAGTTATTCGTTTCGAGCATCAGAACTGCGAAAATTTTGAGTTTCTCAAGCGTTTCTTACCTCAAAACTGCCATATCTCGCGAACGGATTGACCAATCCGCAAAGTTTCTGTTGCATCTGAAAGTACAAACTCGCCCCATTACAACGGTATGAGTAGTTTTCCCCTAGGCCGTTCTAGTTATTCGTTTCGAGCATCAGAACTGCGAAGATTTGGAGTTTCTCAAGCGTTTCTTACCTCAAAACTGCCATATCTAGCGAACGGATTGACCAATCAGCAAAGTTTCTGTCGCATCTGAAAGTAGAAACTCGCCCCATTACAACGGTATGAGTAGTTTTCCCCTAGGCCGTTCTAGTTATTCGTTTCGAGCATCAGAACTGCGAAAATTTTGAGTTTCTCAAGCGTTTCTTACCTCAAAACAGCCATATCCCGCGAACGGATTGACAAGTCCGCAAAGTTTCTGTCGCATCTGAAAGTAGAAACTCGCCCCATTACAACGGTATGAGTAGTTTCCCCCTAGGCCGTTCTAGTTATTCGTTTCGAGCATCAGAACTGCGAAAATTTGGAGTTTCTCAAGCGTTTCTTACCTCAAAACTGCCATATCTCGCGAACGGATTGACCAATCCGCAAAGTTTCTGTTTCATCTGAAAGTAGAAACTCGCCCCATTACAACGGTATGAGTAGTTTTCCCCTAGGCCGTTCTAGTTATTCGTTTCGAGCATCAGAACTGCGACAATTTTGAGTTTCACAAGCGTTTCTTACCTCAAAACTGCCATATCTCGCGAACGGATTGATCAATCCGCAAAATTTCTCTTGCATCTGAAAGTAGAAACTCGCCCCATTACAACGGTATGAGCAGTTTTCCCCTAGGCCGTTCTAGTTATTCGTTTCGAGCATCAGAACTGCGAAAATTTTGGGTTTCTCAAGCGTTTCTTACCTCAAAACTGCCATATCCCGCGAACGGATTGACAAGTCCGCAAAGTTTCTGTTGCACCTGAAAGTAAAAACTCGCCCCATTACAACGGTATGAGTAGTTTTCCCCTAGGCCGTTCTAGTTATTCGTTTCGAGCATCAGAACTGCGACAATTTTGAGTTTCACAAGCGTTTCTTACCTCAAAACTGCCATATCTCGCGAACGGATTGACCAATCCGCAAAATTTCTCTTGCATCTGAAAGTAGAAACTCGCCCCATTACAACGGTATGAGTAGTTTTCCCCTGGGCCGTTCTAGTTATTCGTTTCGAGCATCGGAACTGCGAAAATTTGAAGTTTCTCAAGCGTTTCTTACTTCAAAACTGCCATATCTCGCGAACGGATTGACCAATCCGCAAAATTTCTCTTGCATCTGAAAGTAGAAGCTCGCCCCATTACAACGGTATGAGCAGTCTTCCCCTAGGCCGTTCTAGTTATTCGTTTCGAGCATCAGAACTGCGAAAATTTGGAGTTTCCCAAGCGTTTCTTACCTCAAAACTGCCATATCTCGCGAACGGATTGACCAATCCGCAAAATTTCTCTTGCATCTGAAAGTAGAAACTCGCTCCATTACAACGGTATGTGCAGTTTTCCCCTAGGCCGTTCTAGTTATTCGTTTCGAGCATCAGAACTGCGAAAATTTGGAGTTTCTCAAGCGTTTCTTACCTCAAAACTGCCATATCTCGCGAACGGATTGACCAATCCGCAAAATTTCTCTTGGATCTGAAAGTAGAAAGTCGCCCCATTACAACGGTATGAGTAGTTTTCCCCTAGGCCGTTCTAGTTATTCGTTTCGAGCATCAGAACTGCGAAAATTTGGTGTTTCTCAAGCGTTTCTTACCTCAAAACTGCCATATCTCGCGAACGGATTGACCAATCCGCAAAGTTTCTGTTGCATCTGAAAGTAGAAACTCGCCCCATTACAACGGTATGAGTAGTTTTCCCCTAGGCCGTTGTAGTTATTCGTTTCGAGCATCAGAACTGCGAAAATTTTGAGTTTCTCAAGCGTTTCTTACCTCAAAACTGCCATATCTCGCGAACGGATTGACCAATCCGCAAAGTTTCTGTTGCATCTGAAAGTACAAACTCGCCCCATTACAACGGTATGAGTAGTTTTCCCCTAGGCCGTTCTAGTTATTCGTTTCGAGCATCAGAACTGCGAAGATTTGGAGTTTCTCAAGCGTTTCTTACCTCAAAACTGCCATATCTAGCGAACGGATTGACCAATCAGCAAAGTTTCTGTCGCATCTGAAAGTAGAAACTCGCCCCATTACAACGGTATGAGTAGTTTTCCCCTAGGCCGTTGTAGTTATTCGTTTCGAGCATCAGAACTGCGAAAATTTTGAGTTTCTCAAGCGTTTCTTACCTCAAAACTGCCATATCTCGCGAACGGATTGACCAATCCGCAAAGTTTCTGTTGCATCTGAAAGTACAAACTCGCCCCATTACAACGGTATGAGTAGTTTTCCCCTAGGCCGTTCTAGTTATTCGTTTCGAGCATCAGAACTGCGAAGATTTGGAGTTTCTCAAGCGTTTCTTACCTCAAAACTGCCATATCTAGCGAACGGATTGACCAATCAGCAAAGTTTCTGTCGCATCTGAAAGTAGAAACTCGCCCCATTACAACGGTATGAGTAGTTTTCCCCTAGGCCGTTCTAGTTATTCGTTTCGAGCATCAGAACTGCGAAAATTTTGAGTTTCTCAAGCGTTTCTTACCTCAAAACAGCCATATCCCGCGAACGGATTGACAAGTCCGCAAAGTTTCTGTCGCATCTGAAAGTAGAAACTCGCCCCATTACAACGGTATGAGTAGTTTTCCCCTAGGCCGTTCTAGTTATTCGTTTCGAGCATCAGAACTGCGAAAATTTGGAGTTTCTCAAGCGTTTCTTACCTCAAAACTGCCATATCTCGCGAACGGATTGACCAATCCGCAAAGTTTCTGTTTCATCTGAAAGTAGAAACTCGCCCCATTACAACGGTATGAGTAGTTTTCCCCTAGGCCGTTCTAGTTATTCGTTTCGAGCATCAGAACTGCGACAATTTTGAGTTTCACAAGCGTTTCTTACCTCAAAACTGCCATATCCCGCGAACGGATTGACAAGTCCGCAAAGTTTCTGTTGCACCTGAAAGTAAAAACTCGCCCCATTACAACGGTATGAGTAGTTTTCCCCTAGGCCGTTCTAGTTATTCGTTTCGAGCATCAGAACTGCGACAATTTTGAGTTTCACAAGCGTTTCTTACCTCAAAACTGCCATATCTCGCGAACGGATTGACCAATCCGCAAAATTTCTCTTGCATCTGAAAGTAGAAACTCGCCCCATTACAACGGTATGAGTAGTTTTCCCCTAGGCCGTTCTAGTTATTCGTTTCGAGCATCGGAACTGCGAAAATTTGAAGTTTCTCAAGCGTTTCTTACTTCAAAACTGCCATATCTCGCGAACGGATTGACCAATCCGCAAAATTTCTCTTGCATCTGAAAGTAGAAGCTCGCCCCATTACAACGGTATGAGCAGTCTTCCCCTAGGCCGTTCTAGTTATTCGTTTCGAGCATCAGAACTGCGAAAATTTGGAGTTTCCCAAGCGTTTCTTACCTCAAAACTGCCATATCTCGCGAACGGATTGACCAATCCGCAAAATTTCTCTTGCATCTGAAAGTAGAAACTCGCTCCATTACAACGGTATGTGCAGTTTTCCCCTAGGCCGTTCTAGTTATTCGTTTCGAGCATCAGAACTGCGAAAATTTGGAGTTTCTCAAGCGTTTCTTACCTCAAAACTGCCATATCTCGCGAACGGATTGACCAATCCGCAAAATTTCTCTTGGATCTGAAAGTAGAAAGTCGCCCCATTACAACGGTATGAGTAGTTTTCCCCTAGGCCGTTCTAGTTATTCGTTTCGAGCATCAGAACTGCGAAAATTTGGTGTTTCTCAAGCGTTTCTTACCTCAAAACTGCCATATCTCGCGAACGGATTGACCAATCCGCAAAGTTTCTGTTGCATCTGAAAATAGAAACTCGCCCCATTACAACGGTATGAGTAGTTTTCCCCTAGGCCGTTGTAGTTATTCGTTTCGAGCATCAGAACTGCGAAAATTTTGAGTTTCTCAAGCGTTTCTTACCTCAAAACTGCCATATCTCGCGAACGGATTGACCAATCCGCAAAGTTTCTGTTGCATCTGAAAGTACAAACTCGCCCCATTACAACGGTATGAGTAGTTTTCCCCTAGGCCGTTCTAGTTATTCGTTTCGAGCATCAGAACTGCGAAGATTTGGAGTTTCTCAAGCGTTTCTTACCTCAAAACTGCCATATCTAGCGAACGGATTGACCAATCAGCAAAGTTTCTGTCGCATCTGAAAGTAGAAACTCGCCCCATTACAACGGTATGAGTAGTTTTCCCCTAGGCCGTTCTAGTTATTCGTTTCGAGCATCAGAACTGCGAAAATTTTGAGTTTCTCAAGCGTTTCTTACCTCAAAACAGCCATATCCCGCGAACGGATTGACAAGTCCGCAAAGTTTCTGTCGCATCTGAAAGTAGAAACTCGCCCCATTACAACGGTATGAGTAGTTTTCCCCTAGGCCGTTCTAGTTATTCGTTTCGAGCATCAGAACTGCGAAAATTTGGAGTTTCTCAAGCGTTTCTTACCTCAAAACTGCCATATCTCGCGAACGGATTGACCAATCCGCAAAGTTTCTGTTTCATCTGAAAGTAGAAACTCGCCCCATTACAACGGTATGAGTAGTTTTCCCCTAGGACGTTCTAGTTATTCGTTTCGAGCATCAGAACTGCGACAATTTTGAGTTTCACAAGCGTTTCTTACCTCAAAACTGCCATATCTCGCGAACGGATTGACCAATCCGCAAAATTTCTCTTGCATCTGAAAGTAGAAACTCGCCCCATTACAACGGTATGAGTAGTTTTCCCCTAGGCCGTTCTAGTTATTCGTTTCGAGCATCGGAACTGCGAAAATTTGAAGTTTCTCAAGCGTTTCTTACTTCAAAACTGCCATATCTCGCGAACGGATTGACCAATCCGCAAAATTTCTCTTGCATCTGAAAGTAGAAGCTCGCCCCATTACAACGGTATGAGCAGTCTTCCCCTAGGCCGTTCTAGTTATTCGTTTCGAGCATCAGAACTGCGAAAATTTGGAGTTTCCCAAGCGTTTCTTACCTCAAAACTGCCATATCTCGCGAACGGATTGACCAATCCGCAAAATTTCTCTTGCATCTGAAAGTAGAAACTCGCTCCATTACAACGGTATGTGCAGTTTTCCCCTAGGCCGTTCTAGTTATTCGTTTCGAGCATCAAAACTGCGAAAATTTGGAGTTTCTCAAGCGTTTCTTACTTCAAAACTGCCATATCTCGCGAACGGATTGACCAATCCGCAAAATTTCTCTTGCATCTGAAAGTAGAAGCTCGCCCCATTACAACGGTATGAGCAGTCTTCCCCTAGGCCGTTCTAGTTATTCGTTTCGTGCATCAGAACTGCGAAAATTTGGAGTTTCCCAAGCGTTTCTTACCTCAAAACTGCCATATCTCGCGAACGGATTGACCAATCCGCAAAATTTCTCTTGCATCTGAAAGTAGAAACTCGCCCCATTACAACGGTATGTGCAGTTTTCCCCTAGGCCGTTCTAGTTATTCGTTTCGAGCATCAGAACTGCGAAAATTTGGAGTTTCTCAAGCGTTTCTTACCTCAAAACTGCCATATCTCGCGAACGGATTGACCAATCCGCAAAATTTCTCTTGGATCTGAAAGTAGAAAGTCGCCCCATTACAACGGTATGAGTAGTTTTCCCCTAGGCCGTTCTAGTTATTCGTTTCGAGCATCAGAACTGCGAAAATTTTGAGTTTCTCAAGCGTTTCTTACCTCAAAACTGCCATATCTCGCGAACGGATTGACCAATCCGCAAAGTTTCTGTTTCATCTGAAAGTAGAAACTCGCCCCATTACAACGGTATGAGTAGTTTTCCCCTAGGCCGTTCTAGTTATTCGTTTCGAGCATCAGAACTGCGACAATTTTGAGTTTCACAAGCGTTTCTTACCTCAAAACTGCCATATCTCGCGAACGGATTGACCAATCCGCAAAATTTCTCTTGCATCTGAAAGTAGAAACTCGCCCCATTACAACGGTATGAGTAGTTTTCCCCTAGGCCGTTCTAGTTATTCGTTTCGAGCATCGGAACTGCGAAAATTTGAAGTTTCTCAAGCGTTTCTTACTTCAAAACTGCCATATCTCGCGAACGGATTGACCAATCCGCAAAATTTCTCTTGCATCTGAAAGTAGAAGCTCGCCCCATTACAACGGTATGAGCAGTCTTCCCCTAGGCCGTTCTAGTTATTCGTTTCGAGCATCAGAACTGCGAAAATTTGGAGTTTCCCAAGCGTTTCTTACCTCAAAACTGCCATATCTCGCGAACGGGTTGACCAATCCGCAAAATTTCTCTTGCATCTGAAAGTAGAAACTCGCTCCATTACAACGGTATGTGCAGTTTTCCCCTAGGCCGTTCTAGTTATTCGTTTCGAGCATCAAAACTGCGAAAATTTGGAGTTTCTCAAGCGTTTCTTACTTCAAAACTGCCATATCTCGCGAACGGATTGACCAATCCGCAAAATTTCTCTTGCATCTGAAAGTAGAAGCTCGCCCCATTACAACGGTATGAGCAGTCTTCCCCTAGGCCGTTCTAGTTATTCGTTTCGTGCATCAGAACTGCGAAAATTTGGAGTTTCCCAAGCGTTTCTTACCTCAAAACTGCCATATCTCGCGAACGGATTGACCAATCCGCAAAATTTCTCTTGCATCTGAAAGTAGAAACTCGCCCCATTACAACGGTATGTGCAGTTTTCCCCTAGGCCGTTCTAGTTATTCGTTTCGAGCATCAGAACTGCGAAAATTTGGAGTTTCTCAAGCGTTTCTTACCTCAAAACTGCCATATCTCGCGAACGGATTGACCAATCCGCAAAATTTCTCTTGGATCTGAAAGTAGAAAGTCGCCCCATTACAACGGTATGAGTAGTTTTCCCCTAGGCCGTTCTAGTTATTCGTTTCGAGCATCAGAACTGCGAAAATTTTGAGTTTCTCAAGCGTTTCTTACCTCAAAACTGCCATATCTCGCGAACGGATTGACCAATCCGCAAAGTTTCTGTTTCATCTGAAAGTAGAAACTCGCCCCATTACAACGGTATGAGTAGTTTTCCCCTAGGCCGTTCTAGTTATTCGTTTCGAGCATCAGAACTGCGACAATTTTGAGTTTCACAAGCGTTTCTTACCTCAAAACTGCCATATCTCGCGAACGGATTGACCAATCCGCAAAATTTCTCTTGCATCTGAAAGTAGAAACTCGCCCCATTACAACGGTATGAGTAGTTTTCCCCTAGGCCGTTCTAGTTATTCGTTTCGAGCATCGGAACTGCGAAAATTTGAAGTTTCTCAAGCGTTTCTTACTTCAAAACTGCCATATCTCGCGAACGGATTGACCAATCCGCAAAATTTCTCTTGCATCTGAAAGTAGAAGCTCGCCCCATTACAACGGTATGAGCAGTCTTCCCCTAGGCCGTTCTAGTTATTCGTTTCGAGCATCAAAACTGCGAAAATTTGGAGTTTCTCAAGCGTTTCTTACTTCAAAACTGCCATATCTCGCGAACGGATTGACCAATCCGCAAAATTTCTCTTGCATCTGAAAGTAGAAGCTCGCCCCATTACAACGGTATGAGCAGTCTTCCCCTAGGCCGTTCTAGTTATTCGTTTCGTGCATCAGAACTGCGAAAATTTGGAGTTTCCCAAGCGTTTCTTACCTCAAAACTGCCATATCTCGCGAACGGATTGACCAATCCGCAAAATTTCTCTTGCATCTGAAAGTAGAAACTCACCCCATTACAACGGTATGTGCAGTTTTCCCCTAGGCCGTTCTAGTTATTCGTTTCGAGCATCAGAACTGCGAAAATTTGGAGTTTCTCAAGCGTTTCTTACCTCAAAACTGCCATATCTCGCGAACGGATTGACCAATCCGCAAAATTTCTCTTGGATCTGAAAGTAGAAAGTCGCCCCATTACAACGGTATGAGTAGTTTTCCCCTAGGCCGTTCTAGTTATTCGTTTCGAGCATCAGAACTGCGAAAATTTTGAGTTTCTTAAGCGTTTCTTACCTCAAAACTGCCATATCTCGCGAACGGATTGACCAATCCGCAAAGTTTCTGTTTCATCTGAAAGTAGAAACTCGCCCCATTACAACGGTATGAGTAGTTTTCCCCTAGGCCGTTCTAGTTATTCGTTTCGAGCATCAGAACTGCGACAATTTTGAGTTTCACAAGCGTTTCTTACCTCAAAACTGCCATATCTCGCGAACGGATTGACCAATCCGCAAAATTTCTCTTGCATCTGAAAGTAGAAACTCGCCCCATTACAACGGTATGAGTAGTTTTCCCCTAGGCCGTTCTAGTTATTCGTTTCGAGCATCGGAACTGCGAAAATTTGAAGTTTCTCAAGCGTTTCTTACTTCAAAACTGCCATATCTCGCGAACGGATTGACCAATCCGCAAAATTTCTCTTGCATCTGAAAGTAGAAGCTCGCCCCATTACAACGGTATGAGCAGTCTTCCCCTAGGCCGTTCTAGTTATTCGTTTCGAGCATCAGAACTGCGAAAATTTGGAGTTTCCCAAGCGTTTCTTACCTCAAAACTGCCATATCTCGCGAACGGATTGACCAATCCGCAAAGTTTCTGTTGCATCTGAAAGTAGAAACTCGCCCCATTACAACGGTATGAGTAGTTTTCCCCTAGGCCGTTCTAGTTATTCGTTTCGAGCATCAGAACTGCGAAAATTTGGAGTTTCTCAAGCGTTTCTTACCTCAAAACTGCCATATCTCGCGAACGGATTGACCAATCCGCAAAATTTCTCTTGCATCTGAAAGTAGAAATTCGCCCCATTACAACGGTATGAGTAGTTTTCCCCTAGGCCGTTCTAGTTATTCGTTTCGAGCATCAGAACTGCGACAATTTTGAGTTTCACAAGCGTTTCTTACCTCAAAACTGCCATATCTCGCGAACGGATTGATCAATCCGCAAAATTTCTCTTGCATCTGAAAGTAGAAACTCGCCCCATTACAACGGTATGAGCAGTTTTCCCCTAGGCCGTTCTAGTTATTCGTTTCGAGCATCAGAACTGCGAAAATTTGGAGTTTCGCAAGCGTTTCTTACCTCAAAACTGCCATATCTCGCGAACGGATTGACCAATCCGCAAAGTTTCTGTTGCATCTGAAAGTAAAAACTCGCCCCATCACAACGGTATGAGTAGTTTTCCCCTAGGCCGTTCTTGTTATTCGTTTCGAGCATCAGAACTGCGAAGATTTGGAGTTTCTCAAGCGTTTCTTACCTCAAAACTGCCATATCTCGCGAACGGATTGACCAATCCGCAAAATTTCTCTTGCATCTGAAAGTGGAAACTCGCCCCATTACAACGGTATGAGTAGTTTTCCCCTAGGGCGTTCTAGTTATTCGTTTCGAGCATCAGAACTGCGAAGATTTGGAGTTTCTCAAGCGTTTCTTACCTCAAAACTGCCATATCTAGCGAACGGATTGACCAATCCGCAAAGTTTCTGTCGCATCTGAAAGTAGAAACTCGCCCCATTACAACGGTATGAGTAGTTTTCCCCTAGGCCGTTCTAGTTATTCGTTTCGAGCATCAGAACTGCGAAAATTTGGAGTTTCTCAAGCGTTTCTTACCTCAAAACTGCCATATCTCGCGAACAGATTGACCAATCCGCAAAGTTTCTGTTGCATCTGAAAGTAGAAACTCGCCCCATTACAACGGTATGAGTAGTTTTCCCCTAGGCCGTTCTAGTTATTCGTTTCGAGCATCAGAACTGCGAAAATTTGGAGTTTCTCAAGCGTTTTTACCTCAAAACTGCCATATCTCGCGAACGGATTGACCAATCCGCAAAATTTCTCTTGCATCTGAAAGTAGAATCTCGCCCCATTACAACGGTATGAGTAGTTTTCCCCTAGGCCGTTGTAGTTATTCGTTTCGAGCATCAGAACTGCGAAAATTTTGAGTTTCTCAAGCGTTTCTTACCTCAAAACTGCCATATCTCGCGAACGGATTGACCAATCCGCAAAGTTTCTGTTGCATCTGAAAGTACAAACTCGCCCCATTACAACGGTATGAGTAGTTTTCCCCTAGGCCGTTCTAGTTATTCGTTTCGAGCATCAGAACTGCGAAGATTTGGAGTTTCTCAAGCGTTTCTTACCTCAAAACTGCCATATCTCGCGAACGGATTGACCAATCCGCAAAGTTTCTGTTTCATCTGAAAGTAGAAACTCGCCCCATTACAACGGTATGAGTAGTTTTCCCCTAGGCCGTTCTAGTTATTCGTTTCGAGCATCAGAACTGCGACAATTTTGAGTTTCACAAGCGTTTCTTACCTCAAAACTGCCATATCTCGCGAACGGATTGACCAATCCGCAAAATTTCTCTTGCATCTGAAAGTAGAAACTCGCCCCATTACAACGGTATGAGTTGTTTTCCCCTAGGCCGTTCTAGTTATTCGTTTCGAGCATCGGAACTGCGAAAATTTGAAGTTTCTCAAGCGTTTCTTACTTCAAAACTGCCATATCTCGCGAACGGATTGACCAATCCGCAAAATTTCTCTTGCATCTGAAAGTAGAAGCTCGCCCCATTACAACGGTATGAGCAGTCTTCCCCTAGGCCGTTCTAGTTATTCGTTTCGAGCATCAAAACTGCGAAAATTTGGAGTTTCTCAAGCGTTTCTTACTTCAAAACTGCCATATCTCGCGAACGGATTGACCAATCCGCAAAATTTCTCTTGCATCTGAAAGTAGAAGCTCGCCCCATTACAACGGTATGAGCAGTCTTCCCCTAGGCCGTTCTAGTTATTCGTTTCGTGCATCAGAACTGCGAAAATTTGGAGTTTCCCAAGCGTTTCTTACCTCAAAACTGCCATATCTCGCGAACGGATTGACCAATCCGCAAAATTTCTCTTGCATCTGAAAGTAGAAACTCGCCCCATTACAACGGTATGTGCAGTTTTCCCCTAGGCCGTTCTAGTTATTCGTTTCGAGCATCAGAACTGCGAAAATTTGGAGTTTCTCAAGCGTTTCTTACCTCAAAACTGCCATATCTCGCGAACGGATTGACCAATCCGCAAAATTTCTCTTGGATCTGAAAGTAGAAAGTCGCCCCATTACAACGGTATGAGTAGTTTTCCCCTAGGCCGTTCTAGTTATTCGTTTCGAGCATCAGAACTGCGAAAATTTTGAGTTTCTCAAGCGTTTCTTACCTCAAAACTGCCATATCTCGCGAACGGATTGACCAATCCGCAAAGTTTCTGTTTCATCTGAAAGTAGAAACTCGCCCCATTACAACGGTATGAGTAGTTTTCCCCTAGGCCGTTCTAGTTATTCGTTTCGAGCATCAGAACTGCGACAATTTTGAGTTTCACAAGCGTTTCTTACCTCAAAACTGCCATATCTCGCGAACGGATTGACCAATCCGCAAAATTTCTCTTGCATCTGAAAGTAGAAACTCGCCCCATTACAACGGTATGAGTAGTTTTCCCCTAGGCCGTTCTAGTTATTCGTTTCGAGCATCGGAACTGCGAAAATTTGAAGTTTCTCAAGCGTTTCTTACTTCAAAACTGCCATATCTCGCGAACGGATTGACCAATCCGCAAAATTTCTCTTGCATCTGAAAGTAGAAGCTCGCCCCATTACAACGGTATGAGCAGTCTTCCCCTAGGCCGTTCTAGTTATTCGTTTCGAGCATCAGAACTGCGAAAATTTGGAGTTTCCCAAGCGTTTCTTACCTCAAAACTGCCATATCTCGCGAACGGATTGACCAATCCGCAAAATTTCTCTTGCATCTGAAAGTAGAAACTCGCTCCATTACAACGGTATGTGCAGTTTTCCCCTAGGCCGTTCTAGTTATTCGTTTCGAGCATCAGAACTGCGAAAATTTGGAGTTTCTCAAGCGTTTCTTACCTCAAAACTGCCATATCTCGCGAACGGATTGACCAATCCGCAAAATTTCTCTTGGATCTGAAAGTAGAAAGTCGCCCCATTACAACGGTATGAGTAGTTTTCCCCTAGGCCGTTCTAGTTATTCGTTTCGAGCATCAGAACTGCGAAAATTTGGTGTTTCTCAAGCGTTTCTTACCTCAAAACTGCCATATCTCGCGAACGGATTGACCAATCCGCAAAGTTTCTGTTGCATCTGAAAGTAGAAACTCGCCCCATTACAACGGTATGAGTAGTTTTCCCCTAGGCCGTTCTAGTTATTCGTTTCGAGCATCAGAACTGCGAAAATTTGGAGTTTCTCAAGCGTTTCTTACCTCAAAACTGCCATATCTCGCGAACGGATTGACCAATCCGCAAAATTTCTCTTGCATCTGAAAGTAGAAACTCGCCCCATTACAACGGTATGAGTAGTTTTCCCCTAGGCCGTTCTAGTTATTCGTTTCGAGCATCAGAACTGCGACAATTTTGAGTTTCACAAGCGTTTCTTACCTCAAAACTGCCATATCTCGCGAACGGATTGATCAATCCGCAAAATTTCTCTTGCATCTGAAAGTAGAAACTCGCCCCATTACAACGGTATGAGCAGTTTTCCCCTAGGCCGTTCTAGTTATTCGTTTCGAGCATCAGAACTGCGAAAATTTTGAGTTTCTCAAGCGTTTCTTACCTCAAAACTGCCATATCCCGCGAACGGATTGACAAGTCCGCAAAGTTTCTGTTGCACCTGAAAGTAAAAACTCGCCCCATTACAACGGTATGAGTAGTTTTCCCCTAGGCCGTTCTAGTTATTCGTTTCGAGCATCAGAACTGCGAAAATTTGGAGTTTCTCAAGCGTTTCTTACCTCAAAACTGCCATATCTCGCGAACGGATTGCCCAATCCGCAAAGTTTCTGTTGCATCTGAAAGTAGAAACTCGCCCCATTACAACGGTATGAGTAGTTTTCCCCTAGGCCGTTCTAGTTATTCGTTTCGAGCATCAGAACTGCGAAGATTTGGAGTTTCTCAAGCGTTTCTTACCTCAAAACTGCCATATCTAGCGAACGGATTGACCAATCAGCAAAGTTTCTGTCGCATCTGAAAGTAGAAACTCGCCCCATTACAACGGTATGAGTAGTTTTCCCCTAGGCCGTTCTAGTTATTCGTTTCGAGCATCAGAACTGCGAAAATTTTGAGTTTCTCAAGCGTTTCTTACCACAAAACTGCCATATCTCGCGAACGGATTGACCAATCCGCAAAGTTTCTGTCGCATCTGAAAGTAGAAACTCGCCCCATTACAACGGTATGAGTAGTTTTCCCCTAGGCCGTTCTATTTATTCGTTTCGAGCATCAGAACTGCGAAAATTTGGAGTTTCTCAAGCGTTTCTTACCTCAAAACTGCCATATCTCGCGAACAGATTGACCAATCCGCAAAGTTTCTGTTGCATCTGAAAGTAGAAACTCGCCCCATTACAACGGTATGAGTAGTTTTCCCCTAGGCCGTTCTAGTTATTCGTTTCGAGCATCAGAACTGCGACAATTTTGAGTTTCACAAGCGTTTCTTACCTCAAAACTGCCATATCTCGCGAACGGATTGATCAATCCGCAAAATTTCTCTTGCATCTGAAAGTAGAAACTCGCCCCATTACAACGGTATGAGTAGTTTTCCCCTAGGCCGTTGTAGTTATTCGTTTCGAGCATCAGAACTGCGAAAATTTTGAGTTTCTCAAGCGTTTCTTACCTCAAAACTGCCATATCTCGCGAACGGATTGACCAATCCGCAAAGTTTCTGTTGCATCTGAAAGTACAAACTCGCCCCATTACAACGGTATGAGTAGTTTTCCCCTAGGCCGTTCTAGTTATTCGTTTCGAGCATCAGAACTGCGAAGATTTGGAGTTTCTCAAGCGTTTCTTACCTCAAAACTGCCATATCTAGCGAACGGATTGACCAATCAGCAAAGTTTCTGTCGCATCTGAAAGTAGAAACTCGCCCCATTACAACGGTATGAGTAGTTTTCCCCTAGGCCGTTCTATTTATTCGTTTCGAGCATCAGAACTGCGAAAATTTGGAGTTTCTCAAGCGTTTCTTACCTCAAAACTGCCATATCTCGCGAACAGATTGACCAATCCGCAAAGTTTCTGTTGCATCTGAAAGTAGAAACTCGCCCCATTACAACGGTATGAGTAGTTTTCCCCTAGGCCGTTCTAGTTATTCGTTTCGAGCATCAGAACTGCGACAATTTTGAGTTTCACAAGCGTTTCTTACCTCAAAACTGCCATATCTCGCGAACGGATTGATCAATCCGCAAAATTTCTCTTGCATCTGAAAGTAGAAACTCGCCCCATTACAACGGTATGAGCAGTTTTCCCCTAGGCCGTTCTAGTTATTCGTTTCGAGCATCAGAACTGCGAAAATTTTGAGTTTCTCAAGCGTTTCTTACCTCAAAACTGCCATATCCCGCGAACGGATTGACAAGTCCGCAAAGTTTCTGTTGCACCTGAAAGTAAAAACTCGCCCCATTACAACGGTATGAGTAGTTTTCCCCTAGGCCGTTCTAGTTATTCGTTTCGAGCATCAGAACTGCGAAAATTTGGAGTTTCTCAAGCGTTTCTTACCTCAAAACTGCCATATCTCGCGAACGGATTGCCCAATCCGCAAAGTTTCTGTTGCATCTGAAAGTAGAAACTCGCCCCATTACAACGGTATGAGTAGTTTTCCCCTAGGCCGTTCTAGTTATTCGTTTCGAGCATCAGAACTGCGAAGATTTGGAGTTTCTCAAGCGTTTCTTACCTCAAAACTGCCATATCTAGCGAACGGATTGACCAATCAGCAAAGTTTCTGTCGCATCTGAAAGTAGAAACTCGCCCCATTACAACGGTATGAGTAGTTTTCCCCTAGGCCGTTCTAGTTATTCGTTTCGAGCATCAGAACTGCGAAAATTTTGAGTTTCTCAAGCGTTTCTTACCACAAAACTGCCATATCTCGCGAACGGATTGACCAATCCGCAAAGTTTCTGTCGCATCTGAAAGTAGAAACTCGCCCCATTACAACGGTATGAGTAGTTTTCCCCTAGGCCGTTCTATTTATTCGTTTCGAGCATCAGAACTGCGAAAATTTGGAGTTTCTCAAGCGTTTCTTACCTCAAAACTGCCATATCTCGCGAACAGATTGACCAATCCGCAAAGTTTCTGTTGCATCTGAAAGTAGAAACTCGCCCCATTACAACGGTATGAGTAGTTTTCCCCTAGGCCGTTCTAGTTATTCGTTTCGAGCATCAGAACTGCGACAATTTTGAGTTTCACAAGCGTTTCTTACCTCAAAACTGCCATATCTCGCGAACGGATTGATCAATCCGCAAAATTTCTCTTGCATCTGAAAGTAGAAACTCGCCCCATTACAACGGTATGAGTAGTTTTCCCCTAGGCCGTTGTAGTTATTCGTTTCGAGCATCAGAACTGCGAAAATTTTGAGTTTCTCAAGCGTTTCTTACCTCAAAACTGCCATATCTCGCGAACGGATTGACCAATCCGCAAAGTTTCTGTTGCATCTGAAAGTACAAACTCGCCCCATTACAACGGTATGAGTAGTTTTCCCCTAGGCCGTTCTAGTTATTCGTTTCGAGCATCAGAACTGCGAAGATTTGGAGTTTCTCAAGCGTTTCTTACCTCAAAACTGCCATATCTAGCGAACGGATTGACCAATCAGCAAAGTTTCTGTCGCATCTGAAAGTAGAAACTCGCCCCATTACAACGGTATGAGTAGTTTTCCCCTAGGCCGTTCTATTTATTCGTTTCGAGCATCAGAACTGCGAAAATTTGGAGTTTCTCAAGCGTTTCTTACCTCAAAACTGCCATATCTCGCGAACAGATTGACCAATCCGCAAAGTTTCTGTTGCATCTGAAAGTAGAAACTAGCCCCATTACAACGGTATGAGTAGTTTTCCCCTAGGCCGTTCTAGTTATTCGTTTCGAGCATCAGAACTGCGACAATTTTGAGTTTCACAAGCGTTTCTTACCTCAAAACTGCCATATCTCGCGAACGGATTGATCAATCCGCAAAATTTCTCTTGCATCTGAAAGTAGAAACTCGCCCCATTACAACGGTATGAGCAGTTTTCCCCTAGGCCGTTCTAGTTATTCGTTTCGAGCATCAGAACTGCGAAAATTTTGAGTTTCTCAAGCGTTTCTTACCTCAAAACTGCCATATCACGCGAACGGATTGACAAGTCCGCAAAGTTTCTGTTGCACCTGAAAGTAAAAACTCGCCCCATTACAACGGTATGAGTAGTTTTCCCCTAGGCCGTTCTAGTTATTCGTTTCGAGCATCAGAACTGCGAAAATTTGGAGTTTCTCAAGCGTTTCTTACCTCAAAACTGCCATATCTCGCGAACGGATTGCCCAATCCGCAAAGTTTCTGTTGCATCTGAAAGTAGAAACTCGCCCCATTACAACGGTATGAGTAGTTTTCCCCTAGGCCGTTCTAGTTATTCGTTTCGAGCATCAGAACTGCGAAGATTTGGAGTTTCTCAAGCGTTTCTTACCTCAAAACTGCCATATCTAGCGAACGGATTGACCAATCAGCAAAGTTTCTGTCGCATCTGAAAGTAGAAACTCGCCCCATTACAACGGTATGAGTAGTTTTCCCCTAGGCCGTTCTAGTTATTCGTTTCGAGCATCAGAACTGCGAAAATTTTGAGTTTCTCAAGCGTTTCTTACCACAAAACTGCCATATCTCGCGAACGGATTGACCAATCCGCAAAGTTTCTGTCGCATCTGAAAGTAGAAACTCGCCCCATTACAACGGTATGAGTAGTTTTCCCCTAGGCCGTTCTATTTATTCGTTTCGAGCATCAGAACTGCGAAAATTTGGAGTTTCTCAAGCGTTTCTTACCTCAAAACTGCCATATCTCGCGAACAGATTGACCAATCCGCAAAGTTTCTGTTGCATCTGAAAGTAGAAACTCGCCCCATTACAACGGTATGAGTAGTTTTCCCCTAGGCCGTTCTAGTTATTCGTTTCGAGCATCAAAACTGCGAAAATTTGGAGTTTCTCAAGCGTTTCTTACCTCAAAACTGCCATATCTCGCGAACGGATTGACCAATCCGCAAAATTTCTCTTGCATCTGAAAGTAGAAACTCGCCCCATTACAACGGTATGAGTAGTTTTCCCCTAGGCCGTTGTAGTTATTCGTTTCGAGCATCAGAACTGCGAAAATTTTGAGTTTCTCAAGCGTTTCTTACCTCAAAACTGCCATATCTCGCGAACGGATTGACCAATCCGCAAAGTTTCTGTTGCATCTGAAAGTACAAACTCGCCCCATTACAACGGTATGAGTAGTTTTCCCCTAGGCCGTTCTAGTTATTCGTTTCGAGCATCAGAACTGCGAAGATTTGGAGTTTCTCAAGCGTTTCTTACCTCAAAACTGCCATATCTAGCGAACGGATTGACCAATCAGCAAAGTTTCTGTCGCATCTGAAAGTAGAAACTCGCCCCATTACAACGGTATGAGTAGTTTTCCCCTAGGCCGTTCTAGTTATTCGTTTCGAGCATCAGAACTGCGAAAATTTTGAGTTTCTCAAGCGTTTCTTACCTCAAAACTGCCATATCCCGCGAACGGATTGACAAGTCCGCAAAGGTTCTGTCGCATCTGAAAGTAGAAACTCGCCCCATTACAACGGTATGAGTAGTTTTCCCCTAGGCCGTTCTAGTTATTCGTTTCGAGCATCAGAACTGCGAAAATTTGGAGTTTCTCAAGCGTTTCTTACCTCAGAACTGCCATATCTCGCGAACGGATTGACCAATCCGCAAAGTTTCTGTTTCATCTGAAAGTAGAAACTCGCCCCATTACAACGGTATGAGTAGTTTTCCCCTAGGCCGTTCTAGTTATTCGTTTCGAGCATCAGAACTGCGACAATTTTGAGTTTCACAAGCGTTTCTTACCTCAAAACTGCCATATCTCGCGAACGGATTGACCAATCCGCAAAATTTCTCTTGCATCTGAAAGTAGAAACTCGCCCCATTACAACGGTATGAGTAGTTTTCCCCTAGGCCGTTCTAGTTATTCGTTTCGAGCATCGGAACTGCGAAAATTTGAAGTTTCTCAAGCGTTTCTTACTTCAAAACTGCCATATCTCGCGAACGGATTGTCCAATCCGCAAAATTTCTCTTGCATCTGAAAGTAGAAGCTCTCCCCATTACAACGGTATGAGCAGTCTTCCCCTAGGCCGTTCTAGTTATTCGTTTCGAGCATCAGAACTGCGAAAATTTGGAGTTTCCCAAGCGTTTCTTACCTCAAAACTGCCATATCTCGCGAACGGATTGACCAATCCGCAAAATTTCTCTTGCATCTGAAAGTAGAAACTCGCTCCATTACAACGGTATGTGCAGTTTTCCCCTAGGCCGTTCTAGTTATTCGTTTCGAGCATCAGAACTGCGAAAATTTGGAGTTTCTCAAGCGTTTCTTACCTCAAAACTGCCATATCTCGCGAACGGATTGACCAATCCGCAAAATTTCTCTTGGATCTGAAAGTAGAAAGTCGCCCCATTACAACGGTATGAGTAGTTTTCCCCTAGGCCGTTCTAGTTATTCGTTTCGAGCATCAGAACTGCGAAAATTTTGAGTTTCTCAAGCGTTTCTTACCTCAAAACTGCCATATCCCGCGAACGGATTGACAAGTCCGCAAAGTTTCTGTTGCACCTGAAAGTAAAAACTCGCCCCATTACAACGGTATGAGTAGTTTTCCCCTAGGCCGTTCTAGTTATTCGTTTCGAGCATCAGAACTGCGAAAATTTGGAGTTTCTCAAGCGTTTCTTACCTCAAAACTGCCATATCTCGCGAACGGATTGCCCAATCCGCAAAGTTTCTGTTGCATCTGAAAGTAGAAACTCGCCCCATTACAACGGTATGAGTAGTTTTCCCCTAGGCCGTTCTAGTTATTCGTTTCGAGCATCAGAACTGCGAAGATTTGGAGTTTCTCAAGCGTTTCTTACCTCAAAACTGCCATATCTAGCGAACGGATTGACCAATCAGCAAAGTTTCTGTCGCATCTGAAAGTAGAAACTCGCCCCATTACAACGGTATGAGTAGTTTTCCCCTAGGCCGTTCTAGTTATTCGTTTCGAGCATCAGAACTGCGAAAATTTTGAGTTTCTCAAGCGTTTCTTACCACAAAACTGCCATATCTCGCGAACGGATTGACCAATCCGCAAAGTTTCTGTCGCATCTGAAAGTAGAAACTCGCCCCATTACAACGGTATGAGTAGTTTTCCCCTAGGCCGTTCTATTTATTCGTTTCGAGCATCAGAACTGCGAAAATTTGGAGTTTCTCAAGCGTTTCTTACCTCAAAACTGCCATATCTCGCGAACAGATTGACCAATCCGCAAAGTTTCTGTTGCATCTGAAAGTAGAAACTCGCCCCATTACAACGGTATGAGTAGTTTTCCCCTAGGCCGTTCTAGTTATTCGTTTCGAGCATCAAAACTGCGAAAATTTGGAGTTTCTCAAGCGTTTCTTACCTCAAAACTGCCATATCTCGCGAACGGATTGACCAATCCGCAAAATTTCTCTTGCATCTGAAAGTAGAAACTCGCCCCATTACAACGGTATGAGTAGTTTTCCCCTAGGCCGTTGTAGTTATTCGTTTCGAGCATCAGAACTGCGAAAATTTTGAGTTTCTCAAGCGTTTCTTACCTCAAAACTGCCATATCTCGCGAACGGATTGACCAATCCGCAAAGTTTCTGTTGCATCTGAAAGTACAAACTCGCCCCATTACAACGGTATGAGTAGTTTTCCCCCAGGCCGTTCTAGTTATTCGTTTCGAGCATCAGAACTGCGAAGATTTGGAGTTTCTCAAGCGTTTCTTACCTCAAAACTGCCATATCTAGCGAACGGATTGACCAATCCGCAAAATTTCTCTTGCATCTGAAAGTAGAAACTCGCCCCATTACAACGGTATGAGTAGTTTTCCCCTAGGCCGTTGTAGTTATTCGTTTCGAGCATCAGAACTGCGAAAATTTTGAGTTTCTCAAGCGTTTCTTACCTCAAAACTGCCATATCTCGCGAACGGATTGACCAATCCGCAAAGTTTCTGTTGCATCTGAAAGTACAAACTCGCCCCATTACAACGGTATGAGTAGTTTTCCCCTAGGCCGTTCTAGTTATTCGTTTCGAGCATCAGAACTGCGAAGATTTGGAGTTTCTCAAGCGTTTCTTACCTCAAAACTGCCATATCTAGCGAACGGATTGACCAATCAGCAAAGTTTCTGTCGCATCTGAAAGTAGAAACTCGCCCCATTACAACGGTATGAGTAGTTTTCCCCTAGGCCGTTCTAGTTATTCGTTTCGAGCATCAGAACTGCGAAAATTTGGAGTTTCTCAAGCGTTTCTTACCTCAAAACTGCCATATCTCGCGAACGGATTGACCAATCCGCAAAGTTTCTGTTGCATCTGAAAGTAGAAACTCGCCCCATTACAACGGTATGAGTAGTTTTCCCCTAGGCCGTTCTAGTTATTCGTTTCGAGCATCAGAACTGCGAAGATTTGGAGTTTCTCAAGCGTTTCTTACCTCAAAACTGCCATATCTAGCGAACGGATTGACCAATCAGCAAAGTTTCTGTCGCATCTGAAAGTAGAAACTCGCCCCATTACAACGGTATGAGTAGTTTTCCCCTAGGCCGTTCTAGTTATTCGTTTCGAGCATCAGAACTGCGAAAATTTGGAGTTTCTCAAGCGTTTCTTACCACAAAACTGCCATATCTCGCGAACGGATTGACCAATCCGCAAAGTTTCTGTCGCATCTGAAAGTAGAAACTCGCCCCATTACAACGGTATGAGTAGTTTTCCCCTAGGCCGTTCTAGTTATTCGTTTCGAGCATCAGAACTGCGAAAATTTGGAGTTTCTCAAGCGTTTCTTACCTCAAAACTGCCATATCTCGCGAACAGATTGACCAATCCGCAAAGTTTCTGTTGCATCTGAAAGTAGAAACTCGCCCCATTACAACGGTATGAGTAGTTTTCCCCTAGGCCGTTCTAGTTATTCGTTTCGAGCATCAGAACTGCGAAAATTTGGAGTTTCTCAAGCGTTTCTTACCTCAAAACTGCCATATCTCGCGAACGGATTGACCAATCCGCAAAATTTCTCTTGCATCTGAAAGTAGAAACTCGCCCCATTACAACGGTATGAGTAGTTTTCCCCTAGGCCGTTGTAGTTATTCGTTTCGAGCATCAGAACTGCGAAAATTTTGAGTTTCTCAAGCGTTTCTTACCTCAAAACTGCCATATCTCGCGAACGGATTGACCAATCCGCAAAGTTTCTGTTGCATCTGAAAGTACAAACTCGCCCCATTACAACGGTATGAGTAGTTTTCCCCTAGGCCGTTCTAGTTATTCGTTTCGAGCATCAGAACTGCGAAGATTTGGAGTTTCTCAAGCGTTTCTTACCTCAAAACTGCCATATCTAGCGAACGGATTGACCAATCAGCAAAGTTTCTGTCGCATCTGAAAGTAGAAACTCGCCCCATTACAACGGTATGAGTAGTTTTCCCCTAGGCCGTTCTAGTTATTCGTTTCGAGCATCAGAACTGCGAAAATTTTGAGTTTCTCAAGCGTTTCTTACCACAAAACTGCCATATCTCGCGAACGGATTGACCAATCCGCAAAGTTTCTGTCGCATCTGAAAGTAGAAACTCGCCCCATTACAACGGTATGAGTAGTTTTCCCCTAGGCCGTTCTAGTTATTCGTTTCGAGCATCAGAACTGCGAAAATTTGGAGTTTCTCAAGCGTTTCTTACCTCAAAACTGCCATATCTCGCGAACAGATTGACCAATCCGCAAAGTTTCTGTTGCATCTGAAAGTAGAAACTCGCCCCATTACAACGGTATGAGTAGTTTTCCCCTAGGCCGTTCTAGTTATTCGTTTCGAGCATCAGAACTGCGAAAATTTGGAGTTTCTCAAGCGTTTCTTACCTCAAAACTGCCATATCTCGCGAACGGATTGACCAATCCGCAAAGTTTCTGTTGCATCTGAAAGTAGAAACTCGCCCCATTACAACGGTATGAGTAGTTTTCCCCTAGGCCGTTCTAGTTATACGTTTCGAGCATCAAAACTGCGAAAATTTGGAGTTTCTCAAGCGTTTCTTACCTCAAAACTGCCATATCTCGCGAACGGATTGACCAATCCGCAAAATTTCTCTTGCATCTGAAAGTAGAAACTCGCCCCATTACAACGGTATGAGTAGTTTTCCCCTAGGCCGTTGTAGTTATTCGTTTCGAGCATCAGAACTGCGAAAATTTTGAGTTTCTCAAGCGTTTCTTACCTCAAAACTGCCATATCTCGCGAACGGATTGACCAATCCGCAAAGTTTCTGTTGCATCTGAAAGTACAAACTCGCCCCATTACAACGGTATGAGTAGTTTTCCCCTAGGCCGTTCTAGTTATTCGTTTCGAGCATCAGAACTGCGAAGATTTGGAGTTTCTCAAGCGTTTCTTACCTCAAAACTGCCATATCTAGCGAACGGATTGACCAATCAGCAAAGTTTCTGTCGCATCTGAAAGTAGAAACTCGCCCCATTACAACGGTATGAGTAGTTTTCCCCTAGGCCGTTCTAGTTATTCGTTTCGAGCATCAGAACTGCGAAAATTTGGAGTTTCTCAAGCGTTTCTTACCTCAAAACTGCCATATCTCGCGAACGGATTGACCAATCCGCAAAGTTTCTGTTGCATCTGAAAGTAGAAACTCGCCCCATTACAACGGTATGAGTAGTTTTCCCCTAGGCCGTTCTAGTTATTCGTTTCGAGCATCAGAACTGCGAAGATTTGGAGTTTCTCAAGCGTTTCTTACCTCAAAACTGCCATATCTAGCGAACGGATTGACCAATCAGCAAAGTTTCTGTCGCATCTGAAAGTAGAAACTCGCCCCATTACAACGGTATGAGTAGTTTTCCCCTAGGCCGTTCTAGTTATTCGTTTCGAGCATCAGAACTGCGAAAATTTTGAGTTTCTCAAGCGTTTCTTACCACAAAACTGCCATATCTCGCGAACGGATTGACCAATCCGCAAAGTTTCTGTCGCATCTGAAAGTAGAAACTCACCCCATTACAACGGTATGAGTAGTTTTCCCCTAGGCCGTTCTAGTTATTCGTTTCGAGCATCAGAACTGCGAAAATTTGGAGTTTCTCAAGCGTTTCTTACCTCAAAACTGCCATATCTCGCGAACAGATTGACCAATCCGCAAAGTTTCTGTTGCATCTGAAAGTAGAAACTCGCCCCATTACAACGGTATGAGTAGTTTTCCTCTAGGCCGTTCTAGTTATTCGTTTCGAGCATCAGAACAGCGAAAATTTGGAGTTTCTCAAGCGTTTCTTACCTCAAAACTGCCATATCTCGCGAACGGATTGACCAATCCGCAAAATTTCTCTTGCATCTGAAAGTAGAAACTCGCCCCATTACAACGGTATGAGTAGTTTTCCCCTAGGCCGTTGTAGTTATTCGTTTCGAGCATCAGAACTGCGAAAATTTTGAGTTTCTCAAGCGTTTCTTACCTCAAAACTGCCATATCTCGCGAACGGATTGACCAATCCGCAAAGTTTCTGTTGCATCTGAAAGTACAAACTCGCCCCATTACAACGGTATGAGTAGTTTTCCCCTAGGCCGTTCTAGTTATTCGTTTCGAGCATCAGAACTGCGAAGATTTGGAGTTTCTCAAGCGTTTCTTACCTCAAAACTGCCATATCTAGCGAACGGATTGACCAATCAGCAAAGTTTCTGTCGCATCTGAAAGTAGAAACTCGCCCCATTACAACGGTATGAGTAGTTTTCCCCTAGGCCGTTCTAGTTATTCGTTTCGAGCATCAGAACTGCGAAAATTTTGAGTTTCTCAAGCGTTTCTTACCACAAAACTGCCATATCTCGCGAACGGATTGACCAATCCGCAAAGTTTCTGTCGCATCTGAAAGTAGAAACTCGCCCCATTACAACGGTATGAGTAGTTTTCCCCTAGGCCGTTCTAGTTATTCGTTTCGAGCATCAGAACTGCGAAGATTTGGAGTTTCTCAAGCGTTTCTTACCTCAAAACTGCCATATCTCGCGAACAGATTGACCAATCCGCAAAGTTTCTGTTGCATCTGAAAGTAGAAACTCGCCCCATTACAACGGTATGAGTAGTTTTCCCCTAGGCCGTTCTAGTTATTCGTTTCGAGCATCAGAACTGCGAAAATTTGGAGTTTCTCAATCGTTTCTTACCTCAAAACTGCCATATCTCGCGAACGGATTGACCAATCCGCAAAATTTCTCTTGCATCTGAAAGTGGAAACTCGCCCCATTACAACGGTATGAGTAGTTTTCCCCTAGGGCGTTCTAGTTATTCGTTTCGAGCATCAGAACTGCGAAGATTTGGAGTTTCTCAAGCGTTTCTTACCTCAAAACTGCCATATCTCGCGAACAGATTGACCAATCCGCAAAGTTTCTGTTGCATCTGAAAGTAGAAACTCGCCCCATTACAACGGTATGAGTAGTTTTCCCCTAGGCCGTTCTAGTTATTCGTTTCGAGCATCAAAACTGCGAAAATTTGGAGTTTCTCAAGCGTTTCTTACCTCAAAACTGCCATATCTCGCGAACGGATTGAACAATCCGCAAAATTTCTCTTGCATCTGAAAGTAGAAACTCGCCCCATTACAACGGTATGAGTAGTTTTCCCCTAGGCCGTTGTAGTTATTCGTTTCGAGCATCAGAACTGCGAAAATTTTGAGTTTCTCAAGCGTTTCTTACCTCAAAACTGCCATATCTCGCGAACGGATTGACCAATCCGCAAAGTTTCTGTTGCATCTGAAAGTACAAACTCGCCCCATTACAACGGTATGAGTAGTTTTCCCCTAGGCCGTTCTAGTTATTCGTTTCGAGCATCAGAACTGCGAAGATTTGGAGTTTCTCAAGCGTTTCTTACCTCAAAACTGCCATATCTAGCGAACGGATTGACCGATCAGCAAAGTTTCTGTCGCATCTGAAAGTAGAAACTCGCCCCATTACAACGGTATGAGTAGTTTTCCCCTAGGCCGTTCTAGTTATTCGTTTCGAGCATCGGAACTGCGAAAATTTGGAGTTTCTCAAGCGTTTCTTACCTCAAAACTGCCATATCTCGCGAACGGATTGACCAATCCGCAAAGTTTCTGTTGCATCTGAAAGTAGAAACTCGCCCCATTACAACGGTATGAGTAGTTTTCCCCTAGGCCGTTCTAGTTATTCGTTTCGAGCATCAGAACTGCGAAAATTTTGAGTTTCTCAAGCGTTTCTTACCACAAAACTGCCATATCTCGCGAACGGATTGACCAATCCGCAAAGTTTCTGTCGCATCTGAAAGTAGAAACTCGCCCCATTACAACGGTATGAGTAGTTTTCCCCTAGGCCGTTCTAGTTATTCGTTTCGAGCATCAGAACTGCGAAAATTTGGAGTTTCTCAAGCGTTTCTTACCTCAAAACTGCCATATCTCGCGAACAGATTGACCAATCCGCAAAGTTTCTGTTGCATCTGAAAGTAGAAACTCGCCCCATTACAACGGTATGAGTAGTTTTCCCCTAGGCCGTTCTAGTTATTCGTTTCGAGCATCAGAACTGCGAAAATTTGGAGTTTCTCAAGCGTTTCTTACCTCAAAACTGCCATATCTCGCGAACGGATTGACCAATCCGCAAAATTTCTCTTGCATCTGAAAGTAGAAACTCGCCCCATTACAACGGTATGAGTAGTTTTCCCCTAGGCCGTTGTAGTTATTCGTTTCGAGCATCAGAACTGCGAAAATTTTGAGTTTCTCAAGCGTTTCTTACCTCAAAACTGCCATATCTCGCGAACGGATTGACCAATCCGCAAAGTTTCTGTTGCATCTGAAAGTACAAACTCGCCCCATTACAACGGTATGAGTAGTTTTCCCCTAGGCCGTTCTAGTTATTCGTTTCGAGCATCAGAACTGCGAAGATTTGGAGTTTCTCAAGCGTTTCTTACCTCAAAACTGCCATATCTAGCGAACGGATTGACCAATCAGCAAAGTTTCTGTCGCATCTGAAAGTAGAAACTCGCCCCATTACAACGGTATGAGTAGTTTTCCCCTAGGCCGTTCTAGTTATTCGTTTCGAGCATCAGAACTGCGAAAATTTTGAGTTTCTCAAGCGTTTCTTACCACAAAACTGCCATATCTCGCGAACGGATTGACCAATCCGCAAAGTTTCTGTCGCATCTGAAAGTAGAAACTCGCCCCATTACAACGGTATGAGTAGTTTTCCCCTAGGCCGTTCTAGTTATTCGTTTCGAGCATCAGAACTGCGAAAATTTGGAGTTTCTCAAGCGTTTCTTACCTCAAAACTGCCATATCTCGCGAACAGATTGACCAATCCGCAAAGTTTCTGTTGCATCTGAAAGTAGAAACTCGCCCCATTACAACGGTATGAGTAGTTTTCCCCTAGGCCGTTCTAGTTATTCGTTTCGAGCATCAGAACTGCGAAAATTTGGAGTTTCTCAATCGTTTCTTACCTCAAAACTGCCATATCTCGCGAACGGATTGACCAATCCGCAAAATTTCTCTTGCATCTGAAAGTGGAAACTCGCCCCATTACAACGGTATGAGTAGTTTTCCCCTAGGGCGTTCTAGTTATTCGTTTCGAGCATCAGAACTGCGAAGATTTGGAGTTTCTCAAGCGTTTCTTACCTCAAAACTGCCATATCTAGCGAACGGATTGACCAATCCGCAAAGTTTCTGTCGCATCTGAAAGTAGAAACTCGCTCCATTACAACGGTATGTGCAGTTTTCCCCTAGGCCGTTCTAGTTATTCGTTTCGAGCATCAGAACTGCGAAAATTTGGAGTTTCTCAAGCGTTTCTTACCTCAAAACTGCCATATCTCGCGAACGGATTGACCAATCCGCAAAATTTCTCTTGGATCTGAAAGTAGAAAGTCGCCCCATTACAACGGTATGAGTAGTTTTCCCCTAGGCCGTTCTAGTTATTCGTTTCGAGCATCAGAACTGCGAAAATTTGGAGTTTCTCAAGCGTTTCTTACCTCAAAACTGCCATATCTCGCGAACGGATTGACCAATCCGCAAAGTTTCTGTTGCATCTGAAAGTAGAAACTCGCCCCATTACAACGGTATGAGTAGTTTTCCCCTAGGCCGTTCTAGTTATTCGTTTCGAGCATCAGAACTGCGAAAATTTTGAGTTTCTCAAGCGTTTCTTACCACAAAACTGCCATATCTCGCGAACGGATTGACCAATCCGCAAAGTTTCTGTCGCATCTGAAAGTAGAAACTCGCCCCATTACAACGGTATGAGTAGTTTTCCCCTAGGCCGTTCTAGTTATTCGTTTCGAGCATCAGAACTGCGAAAATTTGGAGTTTCTCAAGCGTTTCTTACCTCAAAACTGCCATATCTCGCGAACAGATTGACCAATCCGCAAAGTTTCTGTTGCATCTGAAAGTAGAAACTCGCCCCATTACAACGGTATGAGTAGTTTTCCCCTAGGCCGTTCTAGTTATTCGTTTCGAGCATCAGAACTGCGAAAATTTGGAGTTTCTCAATCGTTTCTTACCTCAAAACTGCCATATCTCGCGAACGGATTGACCAATCCGCAAAATTTCTCTTGCATCTGAAAGTGGAAACTCGCCCCATTACAACGGTATGAGTAGTTTTCCCCTAGGGCGTTCTAGTTATTCGTTTCGAGCATCAGAACTGCGAAGATTTGGAGTTTCTCAAGCGTTTCTTACCTCAGAACTGCCATATCTAGCGAACGGATTGACCAATCCGCAAAGTTTCTGTCGCATCTGAAAGTAGAAACTCGCTCCATTACAACGGTATGTGCAGTTTTCCCCTAGGCCGTTCTAGTTATTCGTTTCGAGCATCAGAACTGCGAAAATTTGGAGTTTCTCAAGCGTTTCTTACCTCAAAACTGCCATATCTCGCGAACGGATTGACCAATCCGCAAAATTTCTCTTGGATCTGAAAGTAGAAAGTCGCCCCATTACAACGGTATGAGTAGTTTTCCCCTAGGCCGTTCTAGTTATTCGTTTCGAGCATCAGAACTGCGAAAATTTGGAGTTTCTCAAGCGTTTCTTACCTCAAAACTGCCATATCTCGCGAACGGATTGACCAATCCGCAAAGTTTCTGTTGCATCTGAAAGTAGAAACTCGCCCCATTACAACGGTATGAGTAGTTTTCCCCTAGGCCGTTCTAGTTATTCGTTTCGAGCATCAGAACTGCGAAAATTTGGAGTTTCTCAAGCGTTTCTTACCTCAAAACTGCCATATCTCGCGAACGGATTGACCAATCCGCAAAATTTCTCTTGGATCTGAAAGTAGAAAGTCGCCCCATTACAACGGTATGAGTAGTTTTCCCCTAGGCCGCTCTAGTTATTCGTTTCGAGCATCAGAACTGCGAAAATTTGGAGTTTCTCAAGCGTTTCTTACCTCAAAACTGCCATATCTCGCGAACGGATTGACCAATCCGCAAAGTTTCTGTTGCATCTGAAAGTAGAAACTCGCCCCATTACAACGGTATGAGTAGTTTTCCCCTAGGGCGTTCTAGTTATTCGTTTCGAGCATCAGAACTGCGAAGATTTGGAGTTTCTCAAGCGTTTCTTACCTCAAAACTGCCATATCTCGCGAACGGATTGACCAATCCGCAAAATTTCTCTTGCATCTGAAAGTGGAAACTCGCCCCATTACAACGGTATGAGTAGTTTTCCCCTAGGCCGTTCTAGTTATTCGTTTCGAGCATCAGAACTGCGAAAATTTGGAGTTTCTCAAGCGTTTCTTACCTCAAAACTGCCATATCTCGCGAACGGATTGACCAATCCGCAAAATTTCTCTTGGATCTGAAAGTAGAAAGTCGCCCCATTACAACGGTATGAGTAGTTTTCCCCTAGGCCGTTCTAGTTATTCGTTTCGAGCATCAGAACTGCGAAAATTTGGAGTTTCTCAAGCGTTTCTTACCTCAAAACTGCCATATCTAGCGAACGGATTGACCAATCAGCAAAGTTTCTGTCGCATCTGAAAGTAGAAACTCGCCCCATTACAACGGTATGAGTAGTTTTCCCCTAGGCCGTTCTAGTTATTCGTTTCGAGCATCAGAACTGCGAAAATTTTGAGTTTCTCAAGCGTTTCTTACCACAAAACTGCCATATCTCGCGAACGGATTGACCAATCCGCAAAGTTTCTGTCGCATCTGAAAGTAGAAACTCGCCCCATTACAACGGTATGAGTAGTTTTCCCCTAGGCCGTTCTAGTTATTCGTTTCGAGCATCAGAACTGCGAAAATTTTGAGTTTCTCAAGCGTTTCTTACCTCAAAACTGCCATATCTCGCGAGCAGATTGACCAATCCGCAAAGTTTCTGTTGCATCTGAAAGTAGAAACTCGCCCCATTACAACGGTATGAGTAGTTTTCCCCTAAGCCGTTGTAGTTATTCGTTTCGAGCATCAGAACTGCGAAAATTTTGAGTTTCTCAAGCGTTTCTTACCTCAAAACTGCCATATCTCGCGAACGGATTGACCAATCCGCAAAGTTTCTGTTGCATCTGAAAGTACAAACTCGCCCCATTACAACGGTATGATTAGTTTTCCCCTAGGCCGTTCTAGTTATTCGTTTCGAGCATCAGAACTGCGAAGATTTGGAGTTTCTCAAGCGTTTCTTACCTCAAAACTGCCATATCTAGCGAACGGATTGACCAATCAGCAAAGTTTCTGTCGCATCTGAAAGTAGAAACTCGCCCCATTACAACGGTATGAGTAGTTTTCCCCTAGGCCGTTCTAGTTATTCGTTTCGAGCATCAGAACTGCGAAAATTTTGAGTTTCTCAAGCGTTTCTTACCACAAAACTGCCATATCTCGCGAACGGATTGACCAATCCGCAAAGTTTCTGTCGCATCTGAAAGTAGAAACTCGCCCCATTACAACGGTATGAGTAGTTTTCCCCTAGGCCGTTCTAGTTATTCGTTTCGAGCATCAGAACTGCGAAAATTTGGAGTTTCTCAAGCGTTTCTTACCTCAAAACTGCCATATCTCGCGAACAGATTGACCAATCCGCAAAGTTTCTGTTGCATCTGAAAGTAGAAACTCGCCCCATTACAACGGTATGAGTAGTTTTCCCCTAGGCCGTTCTAGTTATTCGTTTCGAGCATCAGAACTGCGAAAATTTGGAGTTTCTCAATCGTTTCTTACCTCAAAACTGCCATATCTCGCGAACGGATTGACCAATCCGCAAAATTTCTCTTGCATCTGAAAGTGGAAACTCGCCCCATTACAACGGTATGAGTAGTTTTCCCCTAGGGCGTTCTAGTTATTCGTTTCGAGCATCAGAACTGCGAAGATTTGGAGTTTCTCAAGCGTTTCTTACCTCAAAACTGCCATATCTAGCGAACGGATTGACCAATCCGCAAAGTTTCTGTCGCATCTGAAAGTAGAAACTCGCTCCATTACAACGGTATGTGCAGTTTTCCCCTAGGCCGTTCTAGTTATTCGTTTCGAGCATCAGAACTGCGAAAATTTGGAGTTTCTCAAGCGTTTCTTACCTCAAAACTGCCATATCTCGCGAACGGATTGACCAATCCGCAAAATTTCTCTTGGATCTGAAAGTAGAAAGTCGCCCCATTACAACGGTATGAGTAGTTTTCCCCTAGGCCGTCCTAGTTATTCGTTTCGAGCATCAGAACTGCGAAAATTTGGAGTTTCTCAAGCGTTTCTTACCTCAAAACTGCCATATCTCGCGAACGGATTGACCAATCCGCAAAGTTTCTGTTGCATCTGAAAGTAGAAACTCGCCCCATTACAACGGTATGAGTAGTTTTCCCCTAGGCCGTTCTAGTTATTCGTTTCGAGCATCAGAACTGCGAAAATTTGGAGTTTCTCAAGCGTTTCTTACCTCAAAACTGCCATATCTCGCGAACGGATTGACCAATCCGCAAAATTTCTCTTGCATCTGAAAGTAGAAACTCGCCCCATTACAACGGTATGAGTAGTTTTCCCCTAGGCCGTTCTAGTTATTCGTTTCGAGCATCAGAACTGCGACAATTTTGAGTTTCACAAGCGTTTCTTACCTCAAAACTGCCATATCTCGCGAACGGATTGATCAATCCGCAAAATTTCTCTTGCATCTGAAAGTAGAAACTCGCCCCATTACAACGGTATGAGTAGTTTTCCCCTAGGGCGTTCTAGTTATTCGTTTCGAGCATCAGAACTGCGAAGATTTGGAGTTTCTCTAGCGTTTCTTACCTCAAAACTGCCATATCTAGCGAACGGATTGACCAATCCGCAAAGTTTCTGTCGCATCTGAAAGTAGAAACTCGCTCCATTACAACGGTATGTGCAGTTTACCCCTAGGCCGTTCTAGTTATTCGTTTCGAGCATCAGAACTGCGAAAATTTGGAGTTTCTCAAGCGTTTCTTACCTCAAAACTGCCATATCTCGCGAACGGATTGACCAATCCGCAAAATTTCTCTTGGATCTGAAAGTAGAAAGTCGCCCCATTACAACGGTATGAGTAGTTTTCCCCTAGGCCGTTCTAGTTATTCGTTTCGAGCATCAGAACTGCGAAAATTTGGAGTTTCTCAAGCGTTTCTTACCTCAAAACTGCCATATCTCGCGAACGGATTGACCAATCCGCAAAGTTTCTGTTGCATCTGAAAGTAGAAACTCGCCCCATTACAACGGTATGAGTAGTTTTCCCCTAGGCCGTTCTAGTTATTCGTTTCGAGCATCAGAACTGCGAAAATTTGGAGTTTCTCAAGCGTTTCTTACCTCAAAACTGCCATATCTCGCGAACGGATTGACCAATCCGCAAAATTTCTCTTGCATCTGAAAGTAGAAATTCGCCCCATTACAACGGTATGAGTAGTTTTCCCCTAGGCCGTTCTAGTTATTCGTTTCGAGCATCAGAACTGCGACAATTTTGAGTTTCACAAGCGTTTCTTACCTCAAAACTGCCATATCTCGCGAACGGATTGATCAATCCGCAAAATTTCTCTTGCATCTGAAAGTAGAAACTCGCCCCATTACAACGGTATGAGCAGTTTTCCCCTAGGCCGTTCTAGTTATTCGTTTCGAGCATCAGAACTGCGAAAATTTGGAGTTTCGCAAGCGTTTCTTACCTCAAAACTGCCATATCTCGCGAACGGATTGACCAATCCGCAAAGTTTCTGTTGCATCTGAAAGTAAAAACTCGCCCCATTACAACGGTATGAGTAGTTTTCCCCTAGGCCGTTCTTGTTATTCGTTTCGAGCATCAGAACTGCGAAGATTTGGAGTTTCTCAAGCGTTTCTTACCTCAAAACTGCCATATCTCGCGAACGGATTGACCAATCCGCAAAATTTCTCTTGCATCTGAAAGTGGAAACTCGCCCCATTACAACGGTATGAGTAGTTTTCCCCTAGGGCGTTCTAGTTATTCGTTTCGAGCATCAGAACTGCGAAGATTTGGAGTTTCTCAAGCGTTTCTTACCTCAAAACTGCCATATCTAGCGAACGGATTGACCAATCCGCAAAGTTTCTGTCGCATCTGAAAGTAGAAACTCGCCCCATTACAACGGTATGAGTAGTTTTCCCCTAGGCCGTTCTAGTTATTCGTTTCGAGCATCAGAACTGCGAAAATTTGGAGTTTCTCAAGCGTTTCTTACCTCAAAACTGCCATATCTCGCGAACAGATTGACCAATCCGCAAAGTTTCTGTTGCATCTGAAAGTAGAAACTCGCCCCATTACAACGGTATGAGTAGTTTTCCCCTAGGCCGTTCTAGTTATTCGTTTCGAGCATCAGAACTGCGAAAATTTGGAGTTTCTCAAGCGTTTTTACCTCAAAACTGCCATATCTCGCGAACGGATTGACCAATCCGCAAAATTTCTCTTGCATCTGAAAGTAGAATCTCGCCCCATTACAACGGTATGAGTAGTTTTCCCCTAGGCCGTTGTAGTTATTCGTTTCGAGCATCAGAACTGCGAAAATTTTGAGTTTCTCAAGCGTTTCTTACCTCAAAACTGCCATATCTCGCGAACGGATTGACCAATCCGCAAAGTTTCTGTTGCATCTGAAAGTACAAACTCGCCCCATTACAACGGTATGAGTAGTTTTCCCCTAGGCCGTTCTAGTTATTCGTTTCGAGCATCAGAACTGCGAAGATTTGGAGTTTCTCAAGCGTTTCTTACCTCAAAACTGCCATATCTCGCGAACGGATTGACCAATCCGCAAAATTTCTCTTGCATCTGAAAGTAGAAACTCGCCCCATTACAACGGTATGAGTAGTTTTCCCCTAGGCCGTTCTAGTTATTCGTTTCGAGCATCGGAACTGCGAAAATTTGAAGTTTCTCAAGCGTTTCTTACTTCAAAACTGCCATATCTCGCGAACGGATTGACCAATCCGCAAAATTTCTCTTGGATCTGAAAGTAGAAAGTCGCCCCATTACAACGGTATGAGTAGTTTTCCCCTAGGCCGTTCTAGTTATTCGTTTCGAGCATCAGAACTGCGAAAATTTGGAGTTTCTCAAGCGTTTCTTACCTCAAAACTGCCATATCTCGCGAACGGATTGACCAATCCGCAAAGTTTCTGTTGCATCTGAAAGTAGAAACTCGCCCCATTACAACGGTATGAGTAGTTTTCCCCTAGGCCGTTCTAGTTATTCGTTTCGAGCATCAGAACTGCGAAAATTTGGAGTTTCTCAAGCGTTTCTTACCTCAAAACTGCCATATCTCGCGAACGGATTGACCAATCCGCAAAATTTCACTTGCATCTGAAAGTAGAAACTCGCCCCATTACAACGGTATGAGTAGTTTTCCCCTAGGCCGTTCTGGTTATTCGTTTCGAGCATCAGAACTGCGACAATTTTGAGTTTCACAAGCGTTTCTTACCTCAAAACTGCCATATCTCGCGAACGGATTGATCAATCCGCAAAATTTCTCTTGCATCTGAAAGTAGAAACTCGCCCCATTACAACGGTATGAGCAGTTTTCCCCTAGGCCGTTCTCGTTATTCGTTTCGAGCATCAGAACTGCGAAAATTTGGAGTTTCGCAAGCGTTTCTTACCTCAAAACTGCCATATCTCGCGAACGGATTGACCAATCCGCAAAGTTTCTGTTGCATCTGAAAGTAAAAACTCGCCCCATTACAACGGTATGAGTAGTTTTCCCCTAGGCCGTTCTTGTTATTCGTTTCGAGCATCAGAACTGCGAAGATTTGGAGTTTCTCAAGCGTTTCTTACCTCAAAACTGCCATATCTCGCGAACGGATTGACCAATCCGCAAAATTTCTCTTGCATCTGAAAGTGGAAACTCGCCCCATTACAACGGTATGAGTAGTTTTCCCCTAGGGCGTTCTAGTTATTCGTTTCGAGCATCAGAACTGCGAAGATTTGGAGTTTCTCAAGCGTTTCTTACCTCAAAACTGCCATATCTAGCGAACGGATTGACCAATCCGCAAAGTTTCTGTCGCATCTGAAAGTAGAAACTCGCCCCATTACAACGGTATGAGTAGTTTTCCCCTAGGCCGTTCTAGTTATTCGTTTCGAGCATCAGAACTGCGAAAATTTTGAGTTTCTCAAGCGTTTCTTACCTCAAAACTGCCATATCCCGCGAACGGATTGACAAGTCCGCAAAGTTTCTGTTGCACCTGAAAGTAAAAACTCGCCCCATTACAACGGTATGAGTAGTTTTCCCCTAGGCCGTTCTAGTTATTCGTTTCGAGCATCAGAACTGCGAAAATTTGGAGTTTCTCAAGCGTTTCTTACCTCAAAACTGCCATATCTCGCGAACGGATTGACCAATCCGCAAAGTTTCTGTTGCATCTGGAAGTAGAAACTCGCCCCATTACAACGGTATGAGTAGTTTTCCCCTAGGCCGTTCTAGTTATTCGTTTCGAGCATCAGAACTGCGAAGATTTGGAGTTTCTCAAGCGTTTCTTACCTCAAAACTGCCATATCTAGCGAACGGATTGACCAATCAGCAAAGTTTCTGTCGCATCTGAAAGTAGAAACTCGCCCCATTACAACGGTATGAGTAGTTTTCCCCTAGGCCGTTCTAGTTATTCGTTTCGAGCATCAGAACTGCGAAAATTTTGAGTTTCTCAAGCGTTTCTTACCACAAAACTGCCATATCTCGCGAACGGATTGACCAATCCGCAAAGTTTCTGTCGCATCTGAAAGTAGAAACTCGCCCCATTACAACGGTATGAGTAGTTTTCCCCTAGGCCGTTCTAGTTATTCGTTTCGAGCATCAGAACTGCGAAAATTTGGAGTTTCTCAAGCGTTTCTTACCTCAAAACTGCCATATCTCGCGAACAGATTGACCAATCCGCAAAGTTTCTGTTGCATCTGAAAGTAGAAACTCGCCCCATTACAACGGTATGAGTAGTTTTCCCCTAGGCCGTTCTAGTTATTCGTTTCGAGCATCAGAACTGCGAAAATTTGGAGTTTCTCAAGCGTTTCTTACCTCAAAACTGCCATATCTCGCGAACGGATTGACCAATCCGCAAAATTTCTCTTGCATCTGAAAGTAGAAACTCGCCCCATTACAACGGTATGAGTAGTTTTCCCCTAGGCCGTTGTAGTTATTCGTTTCGAGCATCAGAACTGCGAAAATTTTGAGTTTCTCAAGCGTTTCTTACCTCAAAACTGCCATATCTCGCGAACGGATTGACCAATCCGCAAAGTTTCTGTTGCATCTGAAAGTACAAACTCGCCCCATTACAACGGTATGAGTAGTTTTCCCCTAGGCCGTTCTAGTTATTCGTTTCGAGCATCAGAACTGCGAAGATTTGGAGTTTCTCAAGCGTTTCTTACCTCAAAACTGCCATATCTAGCGAACGGATTGACCAATCAGCAAAGTTTCTGTCGCATCTGAAAGTAGAAACTCGCCCCATTACAACGGTATGAGTAGTTTTCCCCTAGGCCGTTCTAGTTATTCGTTTCGAGCATCAGAACTGCGAAAATTTTGAGTTTCTCAAGCGTTTCTTACCACAAAACTGCCATATCTCGCGAACGGATTGACCAATCCGCAAAGTTTCTGTCGCATCTGAAAGTAGAAACTCGCCCCATTACAACGGTATGAGTAGTTTTCCCCTAGGCCGTTCTAGTTATTCGTTTCGAGCATCAGAACTGCGAAAATTTGGAGTTTCTCAAGCGTTTCTTACCTCAAAACTGCCATATCTCGCGAACAGATTGACCAATCCGCAAAGTTTCTGTTGCATCTGAAAGTAGAAACTCGCCCCATTACAACGGTATGAGTAGTTTTCCCCTAGGCCGTTCTAGTTATTCGTTTCGAGCATCAGAAATGCGAAAATTTGGAGTTTCTCAATCGTTTCTTACCTCAAAACTGCCATATCTCGCGAACGGATTGACCAATCCGCAAAATTTCTCTTGCATCTGAAAGTGGAAACTCGCCCCATTACAACGGTATGAGTAGTTTTCCCCTAGGGCGTTCTAGTTGTTCGTTTCGAGCATCAGAACTGCGAAGATTTGGAGTTTCTCAAGCGTTTCTTACCTCAAAACTGCCATATCTAGCGAACGGATTGACCAATCCGCAAAGTTTCTGTCGCATCTGAAAGTAGAAACTCGCTCCATTACAACGGTATGTGCAGTTTTCCCCTAGGCCGTTCTAGTTATTCGTTTCGAGCATCAGAACTGCGAAAATTTGGAGTTTCTCAAGCGTTTCTTACCTCAAAACTGCCATATCTCGCGAACGGATTGACCAATCCGCAAAATTTCTCTTGGATCTGAAAGTAGAAAGTCGCCCCATTACAACGGTATGAGTAGTTTTCCCCTAGGCCGTTCTAGTTATTCGTTTCGAGCATCAGAACTGCGAAAATTTGGAGTTTCTCAAGCGTTTCTTACCTCAAAACTGCCATATCTCGCGAACGGATTGACCAATCCGCAAAGTTTCTGTTGCATCTGAAAGTAGAAACTCGCCCCATTACAACGGTATGAGTAGTTTTCCCCTAGGCCGTTCTAGTTATTCGTTTCGAGCATCAGAACTGCGAAAATTTGGAGTTTCTCAAGCGTTTCTTACCTCAAAACTGCCATATCTCGCGAACGGATTGACCAATCCGCAAAATTTCTCTTGCATCTGAAAGTAGAAACTCGCCCCATTACAACGGTATGAGTAGTTTTCCCCTAGGCCGTTCTAGTTATTCGTTTCGAGCATCAGAACTGCGACAATTTTGAGTTTCACAAGCGTTTCTTACCTCAAAACTGCCATATCTCGCGAACGGATTGATCAATCCGCAAAATTTCTCTTGCATCTGAAAGTAGAAACTCGCCCCATTACAACGGTATGAGCAGTTTTCCCCTAGGCCGTTCTAGTTATTCGTTTCGAGCATCAGAACTGCGAAAATTTGGAGTTTCTCAAGCGTTTCTTACCTCAAAACTGCCATATCTCGCGAACAGATTGACCAATCCGCAAAGTTTCTGTTGCATCTGAAAGTAGAAACTCGCCCCATTACAACGGTATGAGTAGTTTTCCCCTAGGCCGTTCTAGTTATTCGTTTCGAGCATCAGAACTGCGAAAATTTGGAGTTTCTCAAGCGTTTCTTACCTCAAAACTGCCATATCTCGCGAACGGATTGACCAATCCGCAAAATTTCTCTTGCATCTGAAAGTAGAAACTCGCCCCATTACAACGGTATGAGTAGTTTTCCCCTAGGCCGTTGTAGTTATTCGTTTCGAGCATCAGAACTGCGAAAATTTTGAGTTTCTCAAGCGTTTCTTACCTCAAAACTGCCATATCTCGCGAACGGATTGACCAATCCGCAAAGTTTCTGTTGCATCTGAAAGTACAAACTCGCCCCATTACAACGGTATGAGTAGTTTTCCCCTAGGCCGTTCTAGTTATTCGTTTCGAGCATCAGAACTGCGAAGATTTGGAGTTTCTCAAGCGTTTCTTACATCAAAACTGCCATATCTAGCGAACGGATTGACGAATCAGCAAAGTTTCTGTCGCATCTGAAAGTAGAAACTCGCCCCATTACAACGGTATGAGTAGTTTTCCCCTAGGCCGTTCTAGTTATTCGTTTCGAGCATCAGAACTGCGAAAATTTTGAGTTTCTCAAGCGTTTCTTACCACAAAACTGCCATATCTCGCGAACGGATTGACCAATCCGCAAAGTTTCTGTCGCATCTGAAAGTAGAAACTCGCCCCATTACAACGGTATGAGTAGTTTTCCCCTAGGCCGTTCTAGTTATTCGTTTCGAGCATCAGAACTGCGAAAATTTGGAGTTTCTCAAGCGTTTCTTACCTCAAGACTGCCATATCTCGCGAACAGATTGACCAATCCGCAAAGTTTCTGTTGCATCTGAAAGTAGAAACTCGCCCCATTACAACGGTATGAGTAGTTTTCCCCTAGGCCGTTCTAGTTATTCGTTTCGAGCATCAGAACTGCGAAAATTTGGAGTTTCTCAATCGTTTCTTACCTCAAAACTGCCATATCTCGCGAACGGATTGACCAATCCGCAAAATTTCTCTTGCATCTGAAAGTGGAAACTCGCCCCATTACAACGGTATGAGTAGTTTTCCCCTAGGGCGTTCTAGTTATTCGTTTCGAGCATCAGAACTGCGAAGATTTGGAGTTTCTCAAGCGTTTCTTACCTCAAAACTGCCATATCTAGCGAACGGATTGACCAATCCGCAAAGTTTCTGTCGCATCTGAAAGTAGAAACTCGCTCCATTACAACGGTATGTGCAGTTTTCCCCTAGGCCGTTCTAGTTATTCGTTTCGAGCATCAGAACTGCGAAAATTTGGAGTTTCTCAAGCGTTTCTTACCTCAAAACTGCCATATCTCGCGAACGGATTGACCAATCCGCAAAATTTCTCTTGCATCTGAAAGTAGAAACTCGCCCCATTACAACGGTATGAGTAGTTTTCCCCTAGGCCGTTGTAGTTATTCGTTTCGAGCATCAGAACTGCGAAAATTTTGAGTTTCTCAAGCGTTTCTTACCTCAAAACTGCCATATCTCGCGAACGGATTGACCAATCCGCAAAGTTTCTGTTGCATCTGAAAGTACAAACTCGCCCCATTACAACGGTATGAGTAGTTTTCCCCTAGGCCGTTCTAGTTATTCGTTTCGAGCATCAGAACTGCGAAGATTTGGAGTTTCTCAAGCGTTTCTTACCTCAAAACTGCCATATCTAGCGAACGGATTGACGAATCAGCAAAGTTTCTGTCGCATCTGAAAGTAGAAACTCGCCCCATTACAACGGTATGAGTAGTTTTCCCCTAGGCCGTTCTAGTTATTCGTTTCGAGCATCAGAACTGCGAAAATTTTGAGTTTCTCAAGCGTTTCTTACCACAAAACTGCCATATCTCGCGAACGGATTGACCAATCCGCAAAGTTTCTGTCGCATCTGAAAGTAGAAACTCGCCCCATTACAACGGTATGAGTAGTTTTCCCCTAGGCCGTTCTAGTTATTCGTTTCGAGCATCAGAACTGCGAAAATTTGGAGTTTCTCAAGCGTTTCTTACCTCAAGACTGCCATATCTCGCGAACAGATTGACCAATCCGCAAAGTTTCTGTTGCATCTGAAAGTAGAAACTCGCCCCATTACAACGGTATGAGTAGTTTTCCCCTAGGCCGTTCTAGTTATTCGTTTCGAGCATCAGAACTGCGAAAATTTGGAGTTTCTCAATCGTTTCTTACCTCAAAACTGCCATATCTCGCGAACGGATTGACCAATCCGCAAAATTTCTCTTGCATCTGAAAGTGGAAACTCGCCCCATTACAACGGTATGAGTAGTTTTCCCCTAGGGCGTTCTAGTTATTCGTTTCGAGCATCAGAACTGCGAAGATTTGGAGTTTCTCAAGCGTTTCTTACCTCAAAACTGCCATATCTAGCGAACGGATTGACCAATCCGCAAAGTTTCTGTCGCATCTGAAAGTAGAAACTCGCTCCATTACAACGGTATGTGCAGTTTTCCCCTAGGCCGTTCTAGTTATTCGTTTCGAGCATCAGAACTGCGAAAATTTGGAGTTTCTCAAGCGTTTCTTACCTCAAAACTGCCATATCTCGCGAACGGATTGACCAATCCGCAAAATTTCTCTTGGATCTGAAAGTAGAAAGTCGCCCCATTACAACGGTATGAGTAGTTTTCCCCTAGGCCGTTCTAGTTATTCGTTTCGAGCATCAGAACTGCGAAGATTTGGAGTTTCTCAAGCGTTTCTTACCTCAAAACTGCCATATCTCGCGAACAGATTGACCAATCCGCAAAGTTTCTGTTGCATCTGAAAGTAGAAACTCGCCCCATTACAACGGTATGAGTAGTTTTCCCCTAGGCCGTTCTAGTTATTCGTTTCGAGCATCAGAACTGCGAAAATTTGGAGTTTCTCAAGCGTTTCTTACCTCAAAACTGCCATATCTCGCGAACGGATTGACCAATCCGCAAAATTTCTCTTGCATCTGAAAGTAGAAACTCGCCCCATTACAACGGTATGAGTAGTTTTCCCCTAGGCCGTTGTAGTTATTCGTTTCGAGCATCAGAACTGCGAAAATTTTGAGTTTCTCAAGCGTTTCTTACCTCAAAACTGCCATATCTCGCGAACGGATTGACCAATCCGCAAAGTTTCTGTTGCATCTGAAAGTACAAACTCGCCCCATTACAACGGTATGAGTAGTTTTCCCCTAGGCCGTTCTAGCTATTCGTTTCGAGCATCAGAACTGCGAAGATTTGGAGTTTCTCAAGCGTTTCTTACCTCAAAACTGCCATATCTCGCGAACGGATTGACCTATCCGCAAAGTTTCTGTTGCATCTGAAAGTAGAAACTCGCCCCATTACAACGGTATGAGTAGTTTTCCCCTAGGCCGTTCTAGTTATTCGTTTCGAGCATCAGAACTGCGAAAATTTGGAGTTTCTCAAGCGTTTCTTACCTCAAAACTGCCATATCTCCCGAACGGATTGACCAATGCGCAAAGTTTCTGTTGCATCTGAAAGTAGAAACTCGCCCCATTACAACGGTATGAGTAGTTTTCCCCTAGGCCGTTCTAGTTATTCGTTTCGAGCATCAGAACTGCGAAAATTTGGAGTTTCTCAAGCGTTTCTTACCTCAAAACTGCCATATCTCGCGAACGGATTGACCAATCCGCAAAGTTTCTGTTGCATCTGAAAGTAGAAACTCGCCCCATTACAACGGTATGAGTAGTTTTCCCCTAGGCCGTTCTAGTTATTCGTTTCGAGCAACAGAACTGCGAAAATTTGGAGTTTCTCAAGCGTTTCTTACCTCAAAACTGCCATATCTCGCGAACGGATTGACCAATCCGCAAAGTTTCTGTTGCATCTGAAAGTAGAAACTCGCCCCATTACAACGGTATGAGTAGTTTTCCCCTAGGCCGTTCTAGTTATTCGTTTCGAGCATCAGAACTGCGAAAATTTTGAGTTTCTCAAGCGTTTCTTACCTCAAAACTGCCATATCTCGCGAACGGATTGACAAATCCGCAAAGTTTCTGTTGCACCTGAAAGTAGAAACTCGCCCCATTACAACGGTATGAGTAGTTTTCCCCTAGGCCGTTCTAGTTATTCGTTTCGAGCATCAGAACTGCGAAAATTTGGAGTTTCTCAAGCGTTTCTTACCTCAAAACTGCCATATCTCGCGAACGGATTGACCAATCCGCAAAGTTTCTGTTGCATCTGAAAGTAGAAACTCGCCCCATTACAACGGTATGAGTAGTTTTCCCCTAGGCCGTTCTAGTTATTCGTTTCGAGCATCAGAACTGCGAAGATTTGGAGTTTCTCAAGCGTTTCTTACCTCAAAACTGCCATATCTCGCGAACGGATTCAACAATCCGCAAAGTTTCTGTTGCATCTGAAAGTACAAACTCGCCCCATTACAACGCTATGAGTAGTTTTCCCCTAGGCCGTTCTTGTTATTCGTTTCGAGCATCAGAACTGCGAAGATTTGGAGTTTCTCAAGCGTTTCTTACCTCAAAACTGCCATATCTCGCGAACGGATTGACCAATCCGCAAAATTTCTCTTGCATCTGAAAGTGGAAACTCGCCCCATTACAACGGTATGAGTAGTTTTCCCCTAGGGCGTTCTAGTTATTCGTTTCGAGCATCAGAACTGCGAAGATTTGGAGTTTCTCAAGCGTTTCTTACCTCAAAACTGCCATATCTAGCGAACGGATTGACCAATCCGCAAAGTTTCTGTCGCATCTGAAAGTAGAAACTCGCCCCATTACAACGGTATGAGTAGTTTTCCCCTAGGCCGTTCTAGTTATTCGTTTCGAGCATCAGAACTGCGAAAATTTTGAGTTTCTCAAGCGTTTCTTACCTCAAAACTGCCATATCCCGCGAACGGATTGACAAGTCCGCAAAGTTTCTGTTGCACCTGAAAGTAAAAACTCGCCCCATTACAACGGTATGAGTAGTTTTCCCCTAGGCCGTTCTAGTTATTCGTTTCGAGCATCAGAACTGCGAAAATTTGGAGTTTCTCAAGCGTTTCTTACCTCAAAACTGCCATATCTCGCGAACGGATTGACCAATCCGCAAAGTTTCTGTTGCATCTGAAAGTAGAAACTCGCCCCATTACAACGGTATGAGTAGTTTTCCCCTAGGCCGTTCTAGTTATTCGTTTCGAGCATCAGAACTGCGAAGATTTGGAGTTTCTCAAGCGTTTCTTACCTCAAAACTGCCATATCTAGCGAACGGATTGACCAATCAGCAAAGTTTCTGTCGCATCTGAAAGTAGAAACTCGCCCCATTACAACGGTATGAGTAGTTTTCCCCTAGGCCGTTCTAGTTATTCGTTTCGAGCATCAGAACTGCGAAAATTTTGAGTTTCTCAAGCGTTTCTTACCACAAAACTGCCATATCTCGCGAACGGATTGACCAATCCGCAAAGTTTCTGTCGCATCTGAAAGTAGAAACTCGCCCCATTACAACGGTATGAGTAGTTTTCCCCTAGGCCGTTCTAGTTATTCGTTTCGAGCATCAGAACTGCGAAAATTTGGAGTTTCTCAAGCGTTTCTTACCTCAAAACTGCCATATCTCGCGAACGGATTGACCAATCCGCAAAGTTTCTGTTGCATCTGAAAGTACAAACTCGCCCCATTACAACGGTATGAGTAGTTTTCACCTAGGCCGTTCTAGTTATTCGTTTCGAGCATCAGAACTGCGAAGATTTGGAGTTTCTCAAGCGTTTCTTACCTCAAAACTGCCATATCTAGCGAACGGATTGACCAATCAGCAAAGTTTCTGTCGCATCTGAAAGTAGAAACTCGCCCCATTACAACGGTATGAGTAGTTTTCCCCTAGGCCGTTCTAGTTATTCGTTTCGAGCATCAGAACTGCGAAAATTTTGAGTTTCTCAAGCGTTTCTTACCACAAAACTGCCATATCTCGCGAACGGATTGACCAATCCGCAAAGTTTCTGTCGCATCTGAAAGTAGAAACTCGCCCCATTACAACGGTATGAGTAGTTTTCCCCTAGGCCGTTCTAGTTATTCGTTTCCAGCATCAGAACTGCGACAATTTTGAGTTTCACAAGCGTTTCTTACCTCAAAACTGCCATATCTCGCGAACGGATTGATCAATCCGCAAAATTTCTCTTGCATCTGAAAGTAGAAACTCGCCCCATTACAACGGTATGAGCAGTTTTCCCCTAGGCCGTTCTAGTTATTCGTTTCGAGCATCAGAACTGCGAAAATTTGGAGTTTCGCAAGCGTTTCTTACCTCAAAACTGCCATATCTCGCGAACGGATTGACCAATCCGCAAAGTTTCTGTTGCATCTGAAAGTAAAAACTCGCCCCATTACAACGGTATGAGTAGGTTTCCCCTAGGCCGTTCTTGTTATTCGTTTCGAGCATCAGAACTGCGAAGATTTGGAGTTTCTCAAGCGTTTCTTACCTCAAAACTGCCATATCTCGCGAACGGATTGACCAATCCGCAAAATTTCTCTTGCATCTGAAAGTGGAAACTCGCCCCATTACAACGGTATGAGTAGTTTTCCCCTAGGGCGTTCTAGTTATTCGTTTCGAGCATCAGAACTGCGAAGATTTGGAGTTTCTCAAGCGTTTCTTACCTCAAAACTGCCATATCTAGCGAACGGATTGACCAATCCGCAAAGTTTCTGTCGCATCTGAAAGTAGAAACTCGCCCCATTACAACGGTACGAGTAGTTTTCCCCTAGGCCGTTCTAGTTATTCGTTTCGAGCATCAGAACTGCGAAAATTTGGAGTTTCTCAAGCGTTTCTTACCTCAAAACTGCCATATCTCGCGAACAGATTGACCAATCCGCAAAGTTTCTGTTGCATCTGAAAGTAGAAACTCGCCCCATTACAACGGTATGAGTAGTTTTCCCCTAGGCCGTTCTAGTTATTCGTTTCGAGCATCAGAACTGCGAAAATTTGGAGTTTCTCAAGCGTTTCTTACCTCAAAACTGCCATATCTCGCGAACGGATTGACCAATCCGCAAAATTTCTCTTGCATCTGAAAGTAGAAACTCGCCCCATTACAACGGTATGAGTAGTTTTCCCCTAGGCCGTTGTAGTTATTCGTTTCGAGCATCAGAACTGCGAAAATTTTGAGTTTCTCAAGCGTTTCTTACCTCAAAAGTGCCATATCTCGCGAACGGATTGACCAATCCGCAAAGTTTCTGTTGCATCTGAAAGTACAAACTCGCCCCATTACAACGGTATGAGTAGTTTTCCCCTAGGCCGTTCTAGCTATTCGTTTCGAGCATCAGAACTGCGAAGATTTGGAGTTTCTCAAGCGTTTCTTACCTCAAAACTGCCATATCACGCGAACGGATTGACCTATCCGCAAAGTTTCTGTTGCATCTGAAAGTAGAAACTCGCCCCATTACAACGGTATGAGTAGTTTTCCCCTAGGCCGTTCTAGTTATTCGTTTCGAGCATCAGAACTGCGAAAATTTGGAGTTTCTCAAGCGTTTCTTACCTCAAAACTGCCATATCTCGCGAACGGATTGACCAATCCGCAAAGTTTCTGTTGCATCTGAAAGTAGAAACTCGCCCCATTACAACGGTATGAGTAGTTTTCCCCTAGGCCGTTCTAGTTATTCGTTTCGAGCATCAGAACTGCGAAAATTTTGAGTTTCTCAAGCGTTTCTTACCTCAAAACTGCCATATCTCGCGAACGGATTGACAAATCCGCAAAGTTTCTGTTGCACCTGAAAGTAGAAACTCGCCCCATTACAACGGTATGAGTAGTTTTCCCCTAGGCCGTTCTAGTTATTCGTTTCGAGCATCAGAACTGCGAAGATTTGGAGTTTCTCAAGCGTTTCTTACCTCAAAACTGCCATATCTCGCGAACGGATTCAACAATCCGCAAAGTTTCTGTTGCATCTGAAAGTACAAACTCGCCCCATTACAACGCTATGAGTAGTTTTCCCCTAGGCCGTTCTTGTTATTCGTTTCGAGCATCAGAACTGCGAAGATTTGGAGTTTCTCAAGCGTTTCTTACCTCAAAACTGCCATCTCTCGCGAACGGATTGACCAATCCGCAAAATTTCTCTTGCATCTGAAAGTGGAAACTCGCCCCATTACAACGGTATGAGTAGTTTTCCCCTAGGGCGTTCTAGTTATTCGTTTCGAGCATCAGAACTGCGAAGATTTGGAGTTTCTCAAGCGTTTCTTACCTCAAAACTGCCATATCTAGCGAACGGATTAACCAATCCGCAAAGTTTCTGTCGCATCTGAAAGTAGAAACTCGCCCCATTACAACGGTATGAGTAGTTTTCCCCTAGGCCGTTCTAGTTATTCGTTTCGAGCATCAGAACTGCGAAAATTTTGAGTTTCTCAAGCGTTTCTTACCTCAAAACTGCCATATCTCGCGAACGGATTGACCAATCCGCAAAATTTCTGTTGCATCTGAAAGTACAAACTCGCCCCATTGCAACGGTATAAGTAGTTTTCCCCTAGGCCGTTCTAGCTATTCGTTTCGAGCATCAGAACTGCGAAGATTTGGAGTGTCTCAAGCGTTTCTTACCTCAAAACTGCCATATCTCGCGAACGGATTGACCAATCCGCAAAGTTTCTGTTGCATCTGAAAGTAGAAACTCGCCCCATTACAACGGTATGAGTAGTTTTTCCCTAGGCCGTTCTAGTTATTCGTTTCGAGCATCAGAACTGCGAAAATTTGGAGTTTCTCAAGCGTTTCTTACTTCAAAACTGCCATATCTCGCGAACGGATTGACCTATCCGCAAAGTTTCTGTTGCATCTGAAAGTAGAAACTCGCCCCATTACAACGGTATGAGTAGTTTTCCCCTAGGCCGTTCTAGTTATTCGTTTCGAGCATCAGAACTGCGAAGATTTGGAGTTTCTCAAGCGTTTCTTACCTCAAAACTGCCATATCTCGCGAACGGATTGACCAATCCGCAAAGTTTCTGTTGCATCTGAAAGTACAAACTCGCCCCATTACAACGCTATGAGTAGTTTTCCCCTAGGCCGTTCTTGTTATTCGTTTCGAGCATCAGAACTGCGAAGATTTGGAGTTTCTCAAGCGTTTCTTACCTCAAAACTGCCATATCTCGCGAACGGATTGACCAATCCGCAAAATTTCTCTTGCATCTGAAAGTGGAAACTCGCCCCATTACAACGGTATGAGTAGTTTTCCCCTAGGGCGTTCTAGTTATTCGTTTCGAGCATCAGAACTGCGAAGATTTGGAGTTTCTCAAGCGTTTCTTACCTCAAAACTGCCATATCTAGCGAACGGATTGACCAATCCGCAAAGTTTCTGTCGCATCTGAAAGTAGAAACTCGCCCCATTACAACGGTATGAGTAGTTTTCCCCTAGGCCGTTCTAGTTATTCGTTTCGAGCATCAGAACTGCGAAAATTTTGAGTTTCTCAAGCGTTTCTTACCTCAAAACTGCCATATCCCGCGAACGGATTGACAAGTCCGCAAAGTATCTGTTGCACCTGAAAGTAAAAACTCGCCCCATTACAAAGGTATGAGTAGTTTTCCCCTAGGCCGTTCTAGTTATGCGTTTCGAGCATCAGAACTGCGAAAATTTGGAGTTTCTCAAGCGTTTCTTACCTCAAAACTGCCATATCTCGCGAACGGATTGACCAATCCGCAAAGTTTCTGTTGCATCTGAAAGTAGAAACTCGCCCCATTACAACGGTATGAGTAGTTTTCCCCTAGGCCGTTCTAGTTATTCGTTTCGAGCATCAGAACTGCGAAGATTTGGAGTTTCTCAAGCGTTTCTTACCTCAAAACTGCCATATCTCGCGAACGGATTCAACAATCCGCAAAGTTTCTGTCGCATCTGAAAGTAGAAACTCGCCCCATTACAACGGTATGAGTAGTTTTCCCCTAGGCCGTTCTAGTTATTCGTTTCGAGCATCAGAACTGCGAAAATTTGGAGTTTCTCAAGCGTTTCTTACCTCAAAACTGCCATATCTCGCGAACGGATTGACCAATCCGCAAAGTTTCTGTTGCATCTGAAAGTAGAAACTCGCCCCATTACAACGGTAAGAGTAGTTTTCCCCTAGGCCGTTCTAGTTATTCGTTTCGAGCATCAGAACTGCGAAAATTTTGAGTTTCTCAAGCGTTTCTTACCTCAAAACTGCCATATCTCGCGAACGGATTGACCAATCCGCAAAGTTTCTGTTGCATCTGAAAGTACAAACTCGCCCCATTACAACGCTATGAGTAGTTTTCCCCTAGGCCGTTCTTGTTATTCGTTTCGAGCATCGGAACTGCGAAGATTTGGAGTTTCTCAAGCGTTTCTTACCTCAAAACTGCCATATCTAGCGAACGGATTGACCAATCCGCAAAGTTTCTGTCGCATCTGAAAGTAGAAACTCGCCCCATTACAACGGTATGAGTAGTTTTCCCCTAGGCCGTTCTAGTTATTCGTTTCGAGCATCAGAACTGCGAAAATTTTGAGTTTCTCAAGCGTTTCTTACCTCAAAACTGCCATATCTCGCGAACGGATTGACCAATCCGCAAAGTTTCTGTTGCATCTGAAAGTACAAACTCGCCCCATTACAACGCTATGAGTAGTTTTCCCCTAGGCCGTTCTTGTTATTCGTTTCGAGCATCAGAACTGCGAAGATTTGGAGTTTCTCAAGCGTTTCTTACCTCAAAACTGCCATATCTCGCGAACGGATTGACCAATCCGCAAAATTTCTCTTGCATCTGAAAGTAGAAACTCGCCCCATTACAACGGTATGAGTAGTTTTCCCCTAGGCCGTTCTAGTTATTCGTTTCGAGCATCAGAACTGCGAAAATTCGGAGTTTCTCAAGCGTTTCTTACCTCAAAGCTGCCATATCTCGCGAACGGATTGACCAATCCGCAAAGTTTCTGTTGCATCTGAAAGTAGAAACTCGCCCCATTACAACGGTATGAGTAGTTTTCCCCTAGGCCGTTCTAGTTATTCGTTTCGAGCATCAGAACTGCGAAAATTTGGAGTTTCTCAAGCGTTTCTTACCTCAAAACTGCCATATCTCGCGAACGGATTGACCAACCCGCAAAGTTTCTGTTGCATCTGAAAGTAGAAACTCGCCCCATTACAACGGTATGAGTAGTTTTCCCCTAGGCCGTTCTAGCTATTCGTTTCGAGCATCAGAACTGCGAAGATTTGGAGTTTCTCATGCGTTTCTTACCTCAAAACTGCCATATCTCGCGAACGGATTGACCTATCCGCAAAGTTTCTGTTGCATCTGAAAGTAGAAACTCGCCCCATTACAACGGTATGAGTAGTTTTCCCCTAGGCCGTTCTAGTTATTCGTTTCGAGCATCAGAACTGCGAAAATTTTGAGTTTCTCAAGCGTTTCTTACCTCAAAACTGCCATATCTCGCGAACGGATTGACAAATCCGCAAAGTTTCTGTTGCACCTGAAAGTAGAAACTCGCCCCATTACAACGGTATGAGTAGTTTTCCCCTAGGCCGTTCTAGTTATTCGTTTCGAGCATCAGAACTGCGAAAATTTGGAGTTTCTCAAGCGTTTCTTACCTCAAAACTGCCATATCTCGCGAACGGATTGACCTATCCGCAAAGTTTCTGTTGCATCTGAAAGTAGAAACTCGCCCCATTACAACGGTATGAGTAGTTTTCCCCTAGGCCGTTCTAGTTATTCGTTTCGAGCATCAGAACTGCGAAGATTTGGAGTTTCTCAAGCGTTTCTTACCTCAAAACTGTCATATCTCGCGAACGGATTCAACAATCCGCAAAGTTTCTGTTGCATCTGAAAGTACAAACTCGCCCCATTACAACGGTATGAGTAGTTTTCCCCTAGGGCGTTCTAGTTATTCGTTTCGAGCATCAGAACTGCGAAGATTTGGAGTTTCTCAAGCGTTTCTTACCTCAAAACTGCCATATCTAGCGAACGGATTGACCAATCCGCAAAGTTTCTGTCGCATCTGAAAGTAGAAACTCGCCCCATTACAACGGTATGAGTAGTTTTCCCCTAGGCCGTTCTAGTTATTCGTTTCGAGCATCAGAACTGCGAAAATTTTGAGTTTCTCAAGCGTTTCTTACCTCAAAACTGCCATATCCCGCGAACGGATTGACAAGTCCGCAAAGTATCTGTTGCACCTGAAAGTAAAAACTCGCCCCATTACAACGGTATGAGTAGTTTTCCCCTAGGCCGTTCTAGTTATTCGTTTCGAGCATCAGAACTGCGAAAATTTGGAGTTTCTCAAGCGTTTCTTACCTCAAAACTGCCATATCTCGCGAACGGATTGACCAATCCGCAAAGTTTCTGTTGCATCTGAAAGTAGAAACTCGCCCCATTACAACGGTATGAGTAGTTTTCCCCTAGGCCGTTCTAGTTATTCGTTTCGAGCATCAGAACTGCGAAGATTTGGAGTTTCTCAAGCGTTTCTTACCTCAAAACTGCCATATCTCGCGAACGGATTCAACAATCCGCAAAGTTTCTGTCGCATCTGAAAGTAGAAACTCGCCCCATTACAACGGTATGAGTAGTTTTCCCCTAGGCCGTTCTAGTTATTCGTTTCGAGCATCAGAACTGCGAAAATTTGGAGTTTCTCAAGCGTTTCTTACCTCAAAACTGCCATATCTCGCGAACGGATTGACCAATCCGCAAAGTTTCTGTTGCATCTGAAAGTAGAAACTCGCCCCATTACAACGGTAAGAGTAGTTTTCCCCTAGGCCGTTCTAGTTATTCGTTTCGAGCATCAGAACTGCGAAAATTTTGAGTTTCTCAAGCGTTTCTTACCTCAAAACTGCCATATCTCGCGAACGGATTGACCAATCCGCAAAGTTTCTGTTGCATCTGAAAGTACAAACTCGCCCCATTACAACGCTATGAGTAGTTTTCCCCTAGGCCGTTCTTGTTATTCGTTTCGAGCATCAGAACTGCGAAGATTTGGAGTTTCTCAAGCGTTTCTTACCTCAAAACTGCCATATCTCGCGAACGGATTGACCAATCCGCAAAATTTCTCTTGCATCTGAATGTAGAAACTCGCCCCATTACAACGGTATGAGTAGTTTTCCCCTAGGCCGTTCTAGTTATTCGTTTCGAGCATCAGAACTGCGAAAATTCGGAGTTTCTCAAGCGTTTCTTACCTCAAAGCTGCCATATCTCGCGAACGGATTGACCAATCCGCAAAGTTTCTGTTGCATCTGAAAGTAGAAACTCGCCCCATTACAACGGTATGAGTAGTTTTCCCCTAGGCCGTTCTAGTTATTCTTTTCGAGCATCAGAACTGCGAAAATTTGGAGTTTCTCAAGCGTTTCTTACCTCAAAACTGCCATATCTCGCGAACGGATTGACCAACCCGCAAAGTTTCTGTTGCATCTGAAAGTAGAAACTCGCCCCATTACAACGGTATGAGTAGTTTTCCCCTAGGCCGTTCTAGTTATTCGTTTCGAGCATCAGAACTGCGAAAATTTTGAGTTTCTCAAGCGTTTCTTACCTCAAAACTGCCATATCTCGCGAACGGATTGACCAATCCGCAAAGTTTCTGTTGCATCTGAAAGTACAAACTCGCCCCATTACAACGGTATGAGTAGTTTTCCCCTAGGCCGTTCTAGCTATTCGTTTCGAGCATCAGAACTGCGAAGATTTGGAGTTTCTCAAGCGTTTCTTACCTCAAAACTGCCATATCTAGCGAACGGATTGACCAATCCGCAAAGTTTCTGTCGCATCTGAAAGTAGAAACTCGCCCCATTACAACGGTATGAGTAGTTTTCCCCTAGGCCGTTCTAGTTATTCGTTTCGAGCATCAGAACTGCGAAAATTTTGAGTTTCTCAAGCGTTTCTTACCTCAAAACTGCCATATCCCGCGAACGGATTGACAAGTCCGCAAAGTATCTGTTGCACCTGAAAGTAAAAACTCGCCCCATTACAACGGTATGAGTAGTTTTCCCCTAGGCCGTTCTAGTTATTCGTTTCGAGCATCAGAACTGCGAAAATTTGGAGTTTCTCAAGCGTTTCTTACCTCAAAACTGCCATATCTCGCGAACGGATTGACCAATCCGCAAAGTTTCTGTTGCATCTGAAAGTAGAAACTCGCCCCATTACAACGGTATGAGTAGTTTTCCCCTAGGCCGTTCTAGTTATTCGTTTCGAGCATCAGAACTGCGAAGATTTGGAGTTTCTCAAGCGTTTCTTACCTCAAAACTGCCATATCTCGCGAACGGATTCAACAATCCGCAAAGTTTCTGTCGCATCTGAAAGTAGAAACTCGCCCCATTACAACGGTATGAGTAGTTTTCCCCTAGGCCGTTCTAGTTATTCGTTTCGAGCATCAGAACTGCGAAAATTTGGAGTTTCTCAAGCGTTTCTTACCTCAAAACTGCCATATCTCGCGAACGGATTGACCAATCCGCAAAGTTTCTGTTGCATCTGAAAGTAGAAACTCGCCCCATTACAACGGTAAGAGTAGTTTTCCCCTAGGCCGTTCTAGTTATTCGTTTCGAGCATCAGAACTGCGAAAATTTTGAGTTTCTCAAGCGTTTCTTACCTCAAAACTGCCATATCTCGCGAACGGATTGACCAATCCGCAAAGTTTCTGTTGCATCTGAAAGTACAAACTCGCCCCATTACAACGCTATGAGTAGTTTTCCCCTAGGCCGTTCTTGTTATTCGTTTCGAGCATCAGAACTGCGAAGATTTGGAGTTTCTCAAGCGTTTCTTACCTCAAAACTGCCATATCTCGCGAACGGATTGACCAATCCGCAAAATTTCTCTTGCATCTGAATGTAGAAACTCGCCCCATTACAACGGTATGAGTAGTTTTCCCCTAGGCCGTTCTAGTTATTCGTTTCGAGCATCAGAACTGCGAAAATTCGGAGTTTCTCAAGCGTTTCTTACCTCAAAGCTGCCATATCTCGCGAACGGATTGACCAATCCGCAAAGTTTCTGTTGCATCTGAAAGTAGAAACTCGCCCCATTACAACGGTATGAGTAGTTTTCCCCTAGGCCGTTCTAGTTATTCGTTTCGAGCATCAGAACTGCGAAAATTTGGAGTTTCTCAAGCGTTTCTTACCTCAAAACTGCCATATCTCGCGAACGGATTGACCAACCCGCAAAGTTTCTGTTGCATCTGAAAGTAGAAACTCGCCCCATTACAACGGTATGAGTAGTTTTCCCCTAGGCCGTTCTAGTTATTCGTTTCGAGCATCAGAACTGCGAAAATTTTGAGTTTCTCAAGCGTTTCTTACCTCAAAACTGACATATCTCGCGAACGGATTGACCAATCCGCAAAGTTTCTGTTGCATCTGAAAGTACAAACTCGCCCCATTACAACGGTATGAGTAGTTTTCCCCTAGGCCGTTCTAGCTATTCGTTTCGAGCATCAGAACTGCGAAGATTTGGAGTTTCTCAAGCGTTTCTTACCTCAAAACTGCCATATCTCGCGAACGGATTGACAAATCCGCAAAGTTTCTGTTGCATCTGAAAGTAGAAACTCGCCCCATTACAACGGTATGAGTAGTTTTCCCCTAGGGCGTTCTAGTTATTCGTTTCGAGCATCAGAACTGCGAAGATTTGGAGTTTCTCAAGCGTTTCTTACCTCAAAACTGCCATATCTAGCGAACGGATTGACCAATCCGCAAAATTTCTCTTGCATCTGAATGTAGAAACTCGCCCCATTACAACGGTATGAGTAGTTTTCCCCTAGGCCGTTCTAGTTATTCGTTTGGAGCATCAGAACTGCGAAAATTCGGAGTTTCTCAAGCGTTTCTTACCTCAAAGCTGCCATATCTCGCGAACGGATTGACCAATCCGCAAAGTTTCTGTTGCATCTGAAAGTAGAAACTCGCCCCATTACAACGGTATGAGTAGTTTTCCCCTAGGCCGTTCTAGTTATTCGTTTCGAGCATCAGAACTGCGAAAATTTGGAGTTTCTCAAGCGTTTCTTACCTCAAAACTGCCATATCTCGCGAACGGATTGACCAACCCGCAAAGTTTCTGTTGCATCTGAAAGTAGAAACTCGCCCCATTACAACGGTATGAGTAGTTTTCCCCTAGGCCGTTCTAGTTATTCGTTTCGAGCATCAGAACTGCGAAAATTTGGAGTTTCTCAAGCGTTTCTTACCTCAAAACTGCCATATCTCGCGAACGGATTGACCAACCCGCAAAGTTTCTGTTGCATCTGAAAGTAGAAACTCGCCCCATTACAACGGTATGAGTAGTTTTCCCCTAGGCCGTTCTAGCTATTCGTTTCGAGCATCAGAACTGCGAAGATTTGGAGTTTCTCATGCGTTTCTTACCTCAAAACTGCCATATCTCGCGAACGGATTGACCTATCCGCAAAGTTTCTGTTGCATCTGAAAGTAGAAACTCGCCCCATTACAACGGTATGAGTAGTTTTCCCCTAGGCCGTTCTAGTTATTCGTTTCGAGCATCAGAACTGCGAAAATTTTGAGTTTCTCAAGCGTTTCTTACCTCAAAACTGCCATATCTCGCGAACGGATTGACAAATCCGCAAAGTTTCTGTTGCACCTGAAAGTAGAAACTCGCCCCATTACAACGGTATGAGTAGTTTTCCCCTAGGCCGTTCTAGTTATTCGTTTCGAGCATCAGAACTGCGAAAATTTGGAGTTTCTCAAGCGTTTCTTACCTCAAAACTGCCATATCTCGCGAACGGATTGACCTATCCGCAAAGTTTCTGTTGCATCTGAAAGTAGAAACTCGCCCCATTACAACGGTATGAGTAGTTTTCCCCTAGGCCGTTCTAGTTATTCGTTTCGAGCATCAGAACTGCGAAGATTTGGAGTTTCTCAAGCGTTTCTTACCTCAAAACTGCCATATCTCGCGAACGGATTCAACAATCCGCAAAGTTTCTGTTGCATCTGAAAGTACAAACTCGCCCCATTACAACGGTATGAGTAGTTTTCCCCTAGGGCGTTCTAGTTATTCGTTTCGAGCATCAGAACTGCGAAGATTTGGAGTTTCTCAAGCGTTTCTTACCTCAAAACTGCCATATCTAGCGAACGGATTGACCAATCCGCAAAGTTTCTGTCGCATCTGAAAGTAGAAACTCGCCCCATTACAACGGTATGAGTAGTTTTCCCCTAGGCCGTTCTAGTTATTCGTTTCGAGCATCAGAACTGCGAAAATTTTGAGTTTCTCAAGCGTTTCTTACCTCAAAACTGCCATATCCCGCGAACGGATTGACAAGTCCGCAAAGTATCTGTTGCACCTGAAAGTAAAAACTCGCCCCATTACAACGGTATGAGTAGTTTTCCCCTAGGCCGTTCTAGTTATTCGTTTCGAGCATCAGAACTGCGAAAATTTGGAGTTTCTCAAGCGTTTCTTACCTCAAAACTGCCATATCTCGCGAACGGATTGACCAATCCGCAAAGTTTCTGTTGCATCTGAAAGTAGAAACTCGCCCCATTACAACGGTATGAGTAGTTTTCCCCTAGGCCGTTCTAGTTATTCGTTTCGAGCATCAGAACTGCGAAGATTTGGAGTTTCTCAAGCGTTTCTTACCTCAAAACTGCCATATCTCGCGAACGGATTCAACAATCCGCAAAGTTTCTGTCGCATCTGAAAGTAGAAACTCGCCCCATTACAACGGTATGAGTAGTTTTCCCCTAGGCCGTTCTAGTTATTCGTTTCGAGCATCAGAACTGCGAAAATTTGGAGTTTCTCAAGCGTTTCTTACCTCAAAACTGCCATATCTCGCGAACGGATTGACCAATCCGCAAAGTTTCTGTTGCATCTGAAAGTAGAAACTCGCCCCATTACAACGGTAAGAGTAGTTTTCCCCTAGGCCGTTCTAGTTATTCGTTTCGAGCATCAGAACTGCGAAAATTTTGAGTTTCTCAAGCGTTTCTTACCTCAAAACTGCCATATCTCGCGAACGGATTGACCAATCCGCAAAGTTTCTGTTGCATCTGAAAGTACAAACTCGCCCCATTACAACGCTATGAGTAGTTTTCCCCTAGGCCGTTCTTGTTATTCGTTTCGAGCATCAGAACTGCGAAGATTTGGAGTTTCTCAAGCGTTTCTTACCTCAAAACTGCCATATCTCGCGAACGGATTGACCAATCCGCAAAATTTCTCTTGCATCTGAATGTAGAAACTCGCCCCATTAAAACGGTATGAGTAGTTTTCCCCTAGGCCGTTCTAGTTATTCGTTTCGAGCATCAGAACTGCGAAAATTCGGAGTTTCTCAAGCGTTTCTTACCTCAAAGCTGCCATATCTCGCGAACGGATTGACCAATCCGCAAAGTTTCTGTTGCATCTGAAAGTAGAAACTCGCCCCATTACAACGGTATGAGTAGTTTTCCCCTAGGCCGTTCTAGTTATTCTTTTCGAGCATCAGAACTGCGAAAATTTGGAGTTTCTCAAGCGTTTCTTACCTCAAAACTGCCATATCTCGCGAACGGATTGACCAACCCGCAAAGTTTCTGTTGCATCTGAAAGTAGAAACTCGCCCCATTACAACGGTATGAGTAGTTTTCCCCTAGGCCGTTCTAGTTATTCGTTTCGAGCATCAGAACTGCGAAAATTTTGAGTTTCTCAAGCGTTTCTTACCTCAAAACTGCCATATCTCGCGAACGGATTGACCAATCCGCAAAGTTTCTGTTGCATCTGAAAGTACAAACTCGCCCCATTACAACGGTATGAGTAGTTTTCCCCTAGGCCGTTCTAGCTATTCGTTTCGAGCATCAGAACTGCGAAGATTTGGAGTTTCTCAAGCGTTTCTTACCTCAAAACTGCCATATCTAGCGAACGGATTGACCAATCCGCAAAGTTTCTGTCGCATCTGAAAGTAGAAACTCGCCCCATTACAACGGTATGAGTAGTTTTCCCCTAGGCCGTTCTAGTTATTCGTTTCGAGCATCAGAACTGCGAAAATTTTGAGTTTCTCAAGCGTTTCTTACCTCAAAACTGCCATATCCCGCGAACGGATTGACAAGTCCGCAAAGTATCTGTTGCACCTGAAAGTAAAAACTCGCCCCATTACAACGGTATGAGTAGTTTTCCCCTAGGCCGTTCTAGTTATTCGTTTCGAGCATCAGAACTGCGAAAATTTGGAGTTTCTCAAGCGTTTCTTACCTCAAAACTGCCATATCTCGCGAACGGATTGACCAATCCGCAAAGTTTCTGTTGCATCTGAAAGTAGAAACTCGCCCCATTACAACGGTATGAGTAGTTTTCCCCTAGGCCGTTCTAGTTATTCGTTTCGAGCATCAGAACTGCGAAGATTTGGAGTTTCTCAAGCGTTTCTTACCTCAAAACTGCCATATCTCGCGAACGGATTCAACAATCCGCAAAGTTTCTGTCGCATCTGAAAGTAGAAACTCGCCCCATTACAACGGTATGAGTAGTTTTCCCCTAGGCCGTTCTAGTTATTCGTTTCGAGCATCAGAACTGCGAAAATTTGGAGTTTCTCAAGCGTTTCTTACCTCAAAACTGCCATATCTCGCGAACGGATTGACCAATCCGCAAAGTTTCTGTTGCATCTGAAAGTAGAAACTCGCCCCATTACAACGGTAAGAGTAGTTTTCCCCTAGGCCGTTCTAGTTATTCGTTTCGAGCATCAGAACTGCGAAAATTTTGAGTTTCTCAAGCGTTTCTTACCTCAAAACTGCCATATCTCGCGAACGGATTGACCAATCCGCAAAGTTTCTGTTGCATCTGAAAGTACAAACTCGCCCCATTACAACGCTATGAGTAGTTTTCCCCTAGGCCGTTCTTGTTATTCGTTTCGAGCATCAGAACTGCGAAGATTTGGAGTTTCTCAAGCGTTTCTTACCTCAAAACTGCCATATCTCGCGAACGGATTGACCAATCCGCAAAATTTCTCTTGCATCTGAATGTAGAAACTCGCCCCATTACAACGGTATGAGTAGTTTTCCCCTAGGCCGTTCTAGTTATTCGTTTCGAGCATCAGAACTGCGAAAATTCGGAGTTTCTCAAGCGTTTCTTACCTCAAAGCTGCCATATCTCGCGAACGGATTGACCAATCCGCAAAGTTTCTGTTGCATCTGAAAGTAGAAACTCGCCCCATTACAACGGTATGAGTAGTTTTCCCCTAGGCCGTTCTAGTTATTCGTTTCGAGCATCAGAACTGCGAAAATTTGGAGTTTCTCAAGCGTTTCTTACCTCAAAACTGCCATATCTCGCGAACGGATTGACCAACCCGCAAAGTTTCTGTTGCATCTGAAAGTAGAAACTCGCCCCATTACAACGGTATGAGTAGTTTTCCCCTAGGCCGTTCTAGTTATTCGTTTCGAGCATCAGAACTGCGAAAATTTTGAGTTTCTCAAGCGTTTCTTACCTCAAAACTGACATATCTCGCGAACGGATTGACCAATCCGCAAAGTTTCTGTTGCATCTGAAAGTACAAACTCGCCCCATTACAACGGTATGAGTAGTTTTCCCCTAGGCCGTTCTAGCTATTCGTTTCGAGCATCAGAACTGCGAAGATTTGGAGTTTCTCAAGCGTTTCTTACCTCAAAACTGCCATATCTCGCGAACGGATTGACAAATCCGCAAAGTTTCTGTTGCATCTGAAAGTAGAAACTCGCCCCATTACAACGGTATGAGTAGTTTTCCCCTAGGGCGTTCTAGTTATTCGTTTCGAGCATCAGAACTGCGAAGATTTGGAGTTTCTCAAGCGTTTCTTACCTCAAAACTGCCATATCTAGCGAACGGATTGACCAATCCGCAAAATTTCTCTTGCATCTGAATGTAGAAACTCGCCCCATTACAACGGTATGAGTAGTTTTCCCCTAGGCCGTTCTAGTTATTCGTTTGGAGCATCAGAACTGCGAAAATTCGGAGTTTCTCAAGCGTTTCTTACCTCAAAGCTGCCATATCTCGCGAACGGATTGACCAATCCGCAAAGTTTCTGTTGCATCTGAAAGTAGAAACTCGCCCCATTACAACGGTATGAGTAGTTTTCCCCTAGGCCGTTCTAGTTATTCGTTTCGAGCATCAGAACTGCGAAAATTTGGAGTTTCTCAAGCGTTTCTTACCTCAAAACTGCCATATCTCGCGAACGGATTGACCAACCCGCAAAGTTTCTGTTGCATCTGAAAGTAGAAACTCGCCCCATTACAACGGTATGAGTAGTTTTCCCCTAGGCCGTTCTAGTTATTCGTTTCGAGCATCAGAACTGCGAAAATTTTGAGTTTCTCAAGCGTTTCTTACCTCAAAACTGCCATATCTCGCGAACGGATTGACCAATCCGCAAAGTTTCTGTTGCATCTGAAAGTACAAACTCGCCCCATTACAACGGTATGAGTAGTTTTCCCCTAGGCCGTTCTAGCTATTCGTTTCGAGCATCAGAACTGCGAAGATTTGGAGTTTCTCAAGCGTTTCTTACCTCAAAACTGCCATATCTCGCGAACGGATTGACAAATCCGCAAAGTTTCTGTTGCATCTGAAAGTAGAAACTCGCCCCATTACAACGGTATGAGTAGTTTTCCCCTAGGGCGTTCTAGTTATTCGTTTCGAGCATCAGAACTGCGAAGATTTGGAGTTTCTCAAGCGTTTCTTACCTCAAAACTGCCATATCTAGCGAACGGATTGACCAATCCGCAAAGTTTCTGTCGCATCTGAAAGTAGAAACTCGCCCCATTACAACGGTATGAGTAGTTTTCCCCTAGGGCGTTCTAGTTATTCGTTTCGAGCATCAGAACTGCGAAGATTTGGAGTTTCTCAAGCGTTTCTTACCTCAAAACTGCCATATCTAGCGAACGGATTGACCAATCCGCAAAGTTTCTGTCGCATCTGAAAGTAGAAACTCGCCCCATTACAACGGTATGAGTAGTTTTCCCCTAGGCCGTTCTAGTTATTCGTTTCGAGCATCAGAACTGCGAAAATTTTGAGTTTCTCAAGCGTTTCTTACCTCAAAACTGCCATATCTCGCGAACGGATTGACCAATCCGCAAAGTTTCTGTTGCATCTGAAAGTACAAACTCGCCCCATTACAACGGTATGAGTAGTTCTCCCCTAGGCCGTTCTAGCTATTCGTTTCGAGCATCAGAACTGCGAAGATTTGGAGTTTCTCAAGCGTTTCTTACCTCAAAACTGCCATATCTCGCGAACGGATTGACCAATCCGCAAAATTTCTCTTGCATCTGAAAGTAGAAACTCGCCCCATTACAACGGTATGAGTAGTTTTCCCCTAGGCCGTTCTAGTTATTCGTTTCGAGCATCAAAACTGCGAAGATTTGGAGTTTCTCAAGCGTTTCTTACCTCAAAACTGCCATATCTCGCGAACGGATTCACCAATCCGCAAAGTTTCTGTCGCATCTGAAAGTAGAAACTCGCCCCATTACAACGGTATGAGTAGTTTTCCCCTAGGCCGTTCTAGTTATTCGTTTCGAGCATCAGAACTGCGAAAATTTGGAGTTTCTCAAGCGTTTCTTACCACAAAACTGCCATATCTCGCGAACGGATTGACCAATCCGCAAAGTTTCTGTAGCATCTGAAAGTAGAAACTCGCCCCATTACAACGGTATGAGTAGTTTTCCCCTAGGCCGTTCTAGTTATTCGTTTCGAGCATCAGAACTGCGAAGATTTGGAGTTTCTCAAGCGTTTCTTACCTCAAAACTGCCATATCTCGCGAACGGATTCAACAATCCGCAAAGTTTCTGTCGCATCTGAAAGTAGAAACGAGCCCCATTACAACGGTATGAGTAGTTTTCCCCTAGGCCGTTCTAGTTATTCGTTTCGAGCATCAGAACTGCGAAAATTTGGAGTTTCTCAAGCGTTTCTTACCTCAAAACTGCCATATCTCGCGAACGGATTGACCAATCCGCAAAGTTTCTGTTGCATCTGAAAGTAGAAACTCGCCCCATTACAACGGTATGAGTAGTTTTCCCCTAGGCCGTTCTAGTTATTCGTTCCGAGCATCAGAACTGCGAAAATTTGGAGTTTCTCAAGCGTTTCTTACCTCAAAACTGCCATATCTCGCGAACGGATTGACCAATCCGCAAAGTTTCTGTTGCATCTGAAAGTAGAAACTCGCCCCATTACAACGGTATGAGTAGTTTTCCCCTAGGCCGTTCTAGTTATTCGTTTCGAGCATCAGAACTGCGAAAATTTTGAGTTTCTCAAGCGTTTCTTACCTCAAAACTGCCAAATCTCGCGAACGGATTGACCAATCCGCAAAGTTTCTGTTGCATCTGAAAGTACAAACTCGCCCCATTACAACGGTATGAGTAGTTTTCCCCTAGGCCGTTCTAGCTATTCGTTTCGAGCATCAGAACTGCGAAGATTTGGAGTTTCTCAAGCGTTTCTTACCTCAAAACTGCCATATCTCGCGAACGGATTGACCAATCCGCAAAATTTCTCTTGCATCTGAAAGTAGAAACTCGCCCCATTACAACGGTATGAGTAGTTTTCCCCTAGGCCGTTCTAGTTATTCGTTTCGAGCATCAGAACTGCGAAAATTTGGAGTTTCTCAAGCGTTTCTTACCTCAAAACTGCCATATCTCGCGAACGGATTGACCAATCCGCAAAGTTTCTGTTGCACCTGAAAGTAGAAACTCGCCCCATTACAACGGTATGAGTAGTTTTCCCCTAGGCCGTTCTTGTTATTCGTTTCGAGCATCAGAACTGCGAAAATTTTGAGTTTCTCAAGCGTTTCTTACCTCAAAACTGCCATATCTCGCGAACTGATTGACCAATCCGCAAAGTTTCTGTTGCATCTGAAAGTAGAAACTCGCCCCATTACAACGGTATGAGTAGTTTACCCCTAGGCCGTTCTAGTTATTCGTTTCGAGCATCAGAACTGCGAAAATTTTGAGTTTCTCAAGCGTTTCTTACCTCAAAACTGCCATATCTCGCGAACGGATTGACCAATCCGCAAAGTTTCTGTTGCATCTGAAAGTACAAACTCGCCCCATTACAACGGTATGAGTAGTTTTCCCCTAGGCCGTTCTAGCTATTCGTTTCGAGCATCAGAACTGCGAAGATTTGGAGTTTCTCAAGCGTTTCTTACCTCAAAACTGCCATATCTCGCGAACGGATTGACCAATCCGCAAAATTTCTCTTGCATCTGAAAGTAGAAACTCGCCCCATTACAACGGTATGAGTAGTTTTCCCCTAGGCCGTTCTAGTTATTTGTTTCGAGCATCAAACTGCGAAGATTTGGAGTTTCTCAAGCGTTTCTTACCTCAAAACTGCCATATCTCGCGAACGGATTCACCAATCCGCAAAGTTTCTGTCGCATCTGAAAGTAGAAACTCGCCCCATTACAACGGTATGAGTAGTTTTCCCCTAGGCCGTTCTAGTTATTCGTTTCGAGCATCAGAACTGCGAAAATTTGGAGTTTCTCAAGCGTTTCTTACCTCAAAACTGCCATATCTCGCGAACGGATTGACCAATCCGCAAAGTTTCTGTTGCATCTGAAAGTAGAAACTCGCCCCATTACAACGGTATGAGTAGTTTTCCCCTAGGCCGTTCTAGTTATTCGTTTCGAGCATCAGAACTGCGAAAGTTTTGAGTTTCTCAAGCGTTTCTTACCTCAAAACTGCCATATCTCGCGAACGGATTGACCAATCCGCAAAGTTTCTGTTGCATCTGAAAGTAGAAACTCGCCCCATTACAACGGTATGAGTAGTTTACCCCTAGGACGTTCTAGTTATTCGTTTCGAGCATCAGAACTGCGAAAATTTTGAGTTTCTCAAGCGTTTCTTACCTCAAAACTGCCATATCTCGCGAACGGATTGACCAATCCGCAAAGTTTCTGTTGCATCTGAAAGTACAAACTCGCCCCATTACAACGGTATGAGTAGTTTTCCCCTAGGCCGTTCTAGCTATTCGTTTCGAGCATCAGAACTGCGAAGATTTGGAGTTTCTCAAGCGTTTCTTACCTCAAAACTGCCATATCTCGCGAACGGATTGACCAATCCGCAAAATTTCTCTTGCATCTGAAAGTAGAAACTCGCCCCATTACAACGGTATGAGTAGTTTTCCCCTAGGCCGTTCTAGTTATTCGTTTCGAGCATCAGAACTGCGAAAATTTGGAGTTTCTCAAGCGTTTCTTACCACAAAACTGCCATATCTCGCGAACGGATTGACCAATCCGCAAAGTTTCTGTCGCACCTGCAAGTAGAAACTCGCCCCATTACAACGGTATGAGTAGTTTTCCCCTAGGCCGTTCTTGTTATTCGTTTCGAGCATCAGAACTGCGAAAATTTTGAGTTTCTCAAGCGTTTCTTACCTCAAAACTGCCATATCTCGCGAACGGATTGACCAATCCGCAAAATTTCTGTTGCATCTGAAAGTAGAAACTCGCCCCATTACAACGGTATGAGTTGTTTTCCCCTAGGCCGTTCTAGTTATTCGTTTCGAGCATCAGAACTGCGAAAATTTGGAGTTTCTCAAGCGTTTCTTACCTCAAAACTGCCATATCTCGCGAACGGATTCACCAATCCGCAAAGTTTCTGTCGCATCTGAAAGTAGAAACTCGCCCCATTACAACGGTATGAGTAGTTTTCCCCTAGGCCGTTCTAGTTATTCGTTTCGAGCATCAAAACTGCGAAGATTTGGAGTTTCTCAAGCGTTTCTTACCTCAAAACTGCCATATCTCGCGAACGGATTCACCAATCCGCAAAGTTTCTGTCGCATCTGAAAGTAGAAACTCGCCCCATTACAGCGGTATGAGTAGTTTTCCCCTAGGCCGTTCTAGTTATTCGTTTCGAGCATCAGAACTGCGAAAATTTGGAGTTTCTCAAGCGTTTCTTACCTCAAAACTGCCATATCTCGCGAACGGATTGACCAATCCGCAAAGTTTCTGTTGCATCTGAAAGTAGAAACTCGCTCCATTACAACGGTATGAGTAGTTTTCCCCTAGGCCATTCTAGTTATTCGTTTCGAGCATCAGAACTGCGAAGATTTGGAGTTTCTCAAGCGTTTCTTACCTCAAAACTGCCATATCTCGCGAACGGATTCAACAATCCGCAAAGTTTCTGTCGCATCTGAAAGTAGAAACTCGCCCCATTACAACGGTATGAGTAGTTTTCCCCTAGGCCGTTCTAGTTATTCGTTTCGAGCATCAGAACTGCGAAAATTTGGAGTTTCTCAAGCGTTTCTTACCTCAAAACTGCCATATCTCGCGAACGGATTGACCAATCCGCAAAGTTTCTGTTGCATCTGAAAGTAGAAACTCGCCCCATTACAACGGTATGAGTAGTTTTCCCCTAGGCCGTTCTAGTTATTCGTTTCGAGCATCAGAACTGCGAAAATTTTGAGTTTCTCAAGCGTTTCTTACCTCAAAACTGCCATATCTCGCGAACGGATTGACCAATCCGCAAAGTTTCTGTTGCATCTGAAAGTACAAACTCGCCCCATTACAACGGTATGAGTAGTTTTCCCCTAGGCCGTTCTAGCTATTCGTTTCGAGCATCAGAACTGCGAAGATTTGGAGTTTCTCAAGCGTTTCTTACCTCAAAACTGCCATATCTCGCGAACGGATTGACCAATCCGCAAAATTTCTCTTGCATCTGAAAGTAGAAACTCGCCCCATTACAACGGTATGAGTAGTTTTCCCCTAGGCCGTTCTAGTTATTCGTTTCGAGCATCAGAACTGCGAAAATTTGGAGTTTCTCAAGCGTTTCTTACCTCAAAACTGCCATATCTCGCGAACGGATTGACCAATCCGCAAAGTTTCTGTTGCACCTGAAAGTAGAAACTCGCCCCATTACAACGGTATGAGTAGTTTTCCCCTAGGCCGTTCTTGTTATTCGTTTCGAGCATCAGAACTGCGAAAATTTTGAGTTTCTCAAGCGTTTCTTACCTCAAAACTGCCATATCTCGCGAACGGATTGACCAATCCGCAAAGTTTCTGTTGCATCTGAAAGTAGAAACTCGCCCCATTACAACGGTATGAGTAGTTTTCCCCTAGGCCGTTCTAGTTATTCGTTTCGAGCATCAGAACTGCGAAAACTTTGAGTTTCTCAAGCGTTTCTTACCTCAAAACTGCCATATCTCGCGAACGGATTGACCAATCCGCAAAGTTTCTGTTGCATCTGAATGTAGAAACTAGCCCCATTACAACGGTATGAGTAGTTTACCCCTAGACCGTTCTAGTTATTCGTTTCGAGCATCAGAACTGCGAAAATTTTGAGTTTCTCAAGCGTTTCTTACCTCAAAACTGCCATATCTCGCGAACGGATTGACCAATCCGCAAAGTTTCTGTTGCATCTGAAAGTACAAACTCGCCCCATTACAACGGTATGAGTAGTTTTCCCCTAGGCCGTTCTAGCTATTCGTTTCGAGCATCAGAACTGCGAAGATTTGGAGTTTCTCAAGCGTTTCTTACCTCAAAACTGCCATATCTCGCGAACGGATTGACCAATCCGCAAAATTTCTCTTGCATCTGAAAGTAGAAACTCGCCCCATTACAACGGTATGAGTAGTTTTCCCCTAGGCCGTTCTAGTTATTCGTTTCGAGCATCAAAACTGCGAAGATTTGGAGTTTCTCAAGCGTTTCTTACCTCAAAACTGCCATATCTCGCGAACGGATTCACCAATCCGCAAAGTTTCTGTCGCATCTGAAAGTAGAAACTCGCCCCATTACAACGGTATGAGTAGTTTTCCCCTAGGCCGTTCTAGTTATTCGTTTCGAGCATCAGAACTGCGAAAATTTGGAGTTTCTCAAGCGTTTCTTACCTCAAAACTGCCATATCTCGCGAACAGATTGACCAATCCGCAAAGTTTCTGTTGCATCTGAAAGTAGAAACTCGCCCCATTACAACGGTATGAGTAGTTTTCCCCTAGGCCGTTCTAGTTATTCGTTTCGAGCATCAGAACTGCGAAAGTTTTGAGTTTCTCAAGCGTTTCTTACCTCAAAACTGCCATATCTCGCGAACGGATTGACCAATCCGCAAAGTTTCTGTTGCATCTGAAAGTAGAAACTCGCCCCATTACAACGGTATGAGTAGTTTTCCCCTAGGCCGTTCTAGTTATTCGTTTCGAGCATCAAAACTGCGAAGATTTGGAGTTTCTCAAGCGTTTCTTACCTCAAAACTGCCATATCTCGCGAACGGATTCACCAATCCGCAAAGTTTCTGTCGCATCTGAAAGTAGAAACTCGCCCCATTACAACGGTATGAGTAGTTTTCCCCTAGGCCGTTCTTGTTATTCGTTTCGAGCATCAGAACTGCGAAAATTTGGAGTTTCTCAAGCGTTTCTTACCTCAAAACTGCCATATCTCGCGAACGGATTGACCAATCCGCAAAGTTTCTGTTGCATCTGAAAGTAGAAACTCGCTCCATTACAACGGTATGAGTAGTTTTCCCCTAGGCCATTCTAGTTATTCGTTTCGAGCATCAGAACTGCGAAGATTTGGAGTTTCTCAAGCGTTTCTTACCTCAAAACTGCCATATCTCGCGAACGGATTCAACAATCCGCAAAGTTTCTGTCGCATCTGAAAGTAGAAACTCGCCCCATTACAACGGTATGAGTAGTTTTCCCCTAGGCCGTTCTAGTTATTCGTTTCGAGCATCAGAACTGCGAAAATTTGGAGTTTCTCAAGCGTTTCTTACCTAAAAACTGCCATATCTCGCGAACGGATTGACCAATCCGCAAAGTTTCTGTTGCATCTGAAAGTAGAAACTCGCCCCATTACAACGGTATGAGTAGTTTTCCCCTAGGCCGTTCTAGTTATTCGTTTCGAGCATCAGAACTGCGAAAGTTTTGAGTTTCTCAAGCGTTTCTTACCTCAAAACTGCCATATCTCGCGAACGGATTGACCAATCCGCAAAGTTTCTGTTGCATCTGAAAGTAGAAACTCGCCCCATTACAACGGTATGAGTAGTTTACCCCTAGGCCGTTCTAGTTATTCGTTTCGAGCATCAGAACTGCGAAAATTTTGAGTTTCTCAAGCGTTTCTTACCTCAAAACTGCCATATCTCGCGAACGGATTGACCAATCCGCAAAGTTTCTGTTGCATCTGAAAGTACAAACTCGCCCCATTACAACGGTATGAGTAGTTTTCCCCTAGGCCGTTCTAGTTATTCGTTTCGAGCATCAGAACTGCGAAGATTTGGAGTTTCTCAAGCGTTTCTTACCTCAAAACTGCCATATCTCGCGAACGGATTGACCAATCCGCAAAATTTCTCTTGCATCTGAAAGTAGAAACTCGCCCCATTACAACGGTATGAGTAGTTTTCCCCTAGGCCGTTCTAGTTATTCGTTTCGAGCATCAAAACTGCGAAGATTTGGAGTTTCTCAAGCGTTTCTTACCTCAAAACTGCCATATCTCGCGAACGGATTCACCAATCCGCAAAGTTTCTGTCGCATCTGAAAGTAGAAACTCGCCCCATTACAACGGTATGAGTAGTTTTCCCCTAGGCCGTTCTAGTTATTCGTTTCGAGCATCAGAACTGCGAAAATTTGGAGTTTCTCAAGCGTTTCTTACCTCAAAACTGCCATATCTCGCGAACGGATTGACCAATCCGCAAAGTTTCTGTTGCATCTGAAAGTAGAAACTCGCCCCATTACAACGGTATGAGTAGTTTTCCCCTAGGCCGTTCTAGTTATTCGTTTCGAGCATCAGAACTGCGAAAGTTTTGAGTTTCTCAAGCGTTTCTTACCTCAAAACTGCCATATCTCGCGAACGGATTGACCAATCCGCAAAGTTTCTGTTGCATCTGAAAGTAGAAACTCGCCCCATTACAACGGTATGAGTAGTTTACCCCTAGGCCGTTCTAGTTATTCGTTTCGAGCATCAGATCTGCGAAAATTTTGAGTTTCTCAAGCGTTTCTTACCTCAAAACTGCCATATCTCGCGAACGGATTGACCAATCCGCAAAGTTTCTGTTGCATCTGAAAGTACAAACTCGCCCCATTACAACGGTATGAGTAGTTTTCCCCTAGGCCGTTCTAGCTATTCGTTTCGAGCATCAGAACTGCGAAGATTTGGAGTTTCTCAAGCGTTTCTTACCTCAAAACTGCCATATCTCGCGAACGGATTGACCAATCCGCAAAATTTCTCTTGCATCTGAAAGTAGAAACTCGCCCCATTACAACGGTATGAGTAGTTTTCCCCTAGGCCGTTCTAGTTATTCGTTTCGAGCATCAGAACTGCGAAAATTTGGAGTTTCTCAAGCGTTTCTTACCACAAAACTGCCATATCTCGCGAACGGATTGACCAATCCGCAAAGTTTCTGTTGCACCTGCAAGTAGAAACTCGCCCCATTACAACGGTATGAGTAGTTTTCCCCTAGGCCGTTCTTGTTATTCGTTTCGAGCATCAGAACTGCGAAAATTTGGAGTTTCTCAAGCGTTTCTTACCTCAAAACTGCCATATCTCGCGAACGGATTGACCAATCCGCAAAGTTTCTGTTGCATCTGAAAGTAGAAACTCGCCCCATTACAACGGTATGAGTTGTTTTCCCCTAGGCCGTTCTAGTTATTCGTTTCGAGCATCAGAACTGCGAAAATTTGGAGTTTCTCAAGCGTTTCTTACCTCAAAACTGCCATATCTCGCGAACGGATTCACCAATCCGCAAAGTTTCTGTCGCATCTGAAAGTAGAAACTCGCCCCATTACAACGGTATGAGTAGTTTTCCCCTAGGCCGTTCTAGTTATTCGTTTCGAGCATCAAAACTGCGAAGATTTGGAGTTTCTCAAGCGTTTCTTACCTCAAAACTGCCATATCTCGCGAACGGATTCACCAATCCGCAAAGTTTCTGTCGCATCTGAAAGTAGAAACTCGCCCCATTACAACGGTATGAGTAGTTTTCCCCTAGGCCGTTCTAGTTATTCGTTTCGAGCATCAGAACTGCGAAAATTTGGAGTTTCTCAAGCGTTTCTTACCTCAAAACTGCCATATCTCGCGAACGGATTGACCAATCCGCAAAGTTTCTGTTGCATCTGAAAGTAGAAACTCGCTCCATTACAACGGTATGAGTAGTTTTCCCCTAGGCCATTCTAGTTATTCGTTTCGAGCATCAGAACTGCGAAGATTTGGAGTTTCTCAAGCGTTTCTTACCTCAAAACTGCCATATCTCGCGAACGGATTCAACAATCCGCAAAGTTTCTGTCGCATCTGAAAGTAGAAACTCGCCCCATTACAACGGTATGAGTAGTTTTCCCCTAGGCCGTTCTAGTTATTCGTTTCGAGCATCAGAACTGCGAAAATTTGGAGTTTCTCAAGCGTTTCTTACCTCAAAACTGCCATATCTCGCGAACGGATTGACCAATCCGCAAAGTTTCTGTTGCATCTGAAAGTAGAAACTCGCCCCATTACAACGGTATGAGTAGTTTTCCCCTAGGCCGTTCTAGTTATTCGTTTCGAGCATCAGAACTGCGAAAGTTTTGAGTTTCTCAAGCGTTTCTTACCTCAAAACTGCCATATCTCGCGAACGGATTGACCAATCCGCAAAGTTTCTGTTGCATCTGAAAGTAGAAACTCGCCCCATTACAACGGTATGAGTAGTTTACCCCTAGGCCGTTCTAGTTATTCGTTTCGAGCATCAGAACTGCGAAAATTTTGAGTTTCTCAAGCGTTTCTTACCTCAAAACTGCCATATCTCGCGAACGGATTGACCAATCCGCAAAGTTTCTGTTGCATCTGAAAGTACAAACTCGCCCCATTACAACGGTATGAGTAGTTTTCCCCTAGGCCGTTCTTGCTATTCGTTTCGAGCATCAGAACTGCGAAGATTTGGAGTTTCTCAAGCGTTTCTTACCTCAAAACTGCCATATCTCGCGAACGGATTGACCAATCCGCAAAATTTCTCTTGCATCTGAAAGTAGAAACTCGCCCCATTACAACGGTATGAGTAGTTTTCCCCTAGGCCGTTCTAGTTATTCGTTTCGAGCATGAGAACTGCGAAAATTTTGAGTTTCTAAAGCGTTTCTTACCTCAAAACTGCCATATCTCGCGAACGGATTGACCAATCCGCAAAGTTTCTGTTGCATCTGAAAGTAGAAACTCGCCCCATTACAACAGTATGAGTAGTTTTCCCCTAGGCCGTTCTAGTTATTCGTTTCGAGCATCAGAACTGCGAAGATTTGGAGTTTCTCAAGCGTTTCTTACCTCAAAACAGCCATATCTCGCGAACGGATTCAACAATCCGCAAAGTTTCTGTCGCATCTGAAAGTAGAAACTCGCCCCATTACAACGGTATGAGTAGTTTTCCCCTAGGCCGTTCTAGTTATTCGTTTCGAGCATCAGAACTGCGAAAATTTGGAGTTTCTCAAGCGTTTCTTACCTCAAAACTGCCATATCTCGCGAACGGATTGACCAATCCGCAAAGTTTCTGTTGCATCTGAAAGTAGAAACTCGCCCCATTACAACGGTAAGAGTAGTTTTCCCCTAGGCCGTTCTAGTTATTCGTTTCGAGCATCAGAACTGCGAAGATTTGGAGTTTCTCAAGCGTTTCTTACCTCAAAACTGCCATATCTCGCGAACGGATTCAACAATCCGCAAAGTTTCTGTCGCATCTGAAAGTAGAAACTCGCCCCATTACAACGGTATGAGTAGTTTTCCCCTTGGCCGTTCTAGTTATTCGTTTCGAGCATCAGAACTGCGAAAATTGGAGTTTCTCAAGCGTTTCTTACCTCAAAACTGCCATATCTCGCGAACGGATTGACCAATCCGCAAAGTTTCTGTTGCATCTGAAAGTAGAAACTCGCCCCATTACAACGGTATGAGTAGTTTTCCCCTAGGCCGTTCTAGTTATTCGTTTCGAGCATGAGAACTGCGAAAATTTTGAGTTTCTCAAGCGTTTCTTACCTCAAAATTGCCATATCTCGCGAACGGATTGACCAATCCGCAAAGTTTCTGTTGCATCTGAAAGTAGAAACTCGCCCCATTACAACGGTATGAGAAGTTTTCCCCTAGGCCGTTCTAGTTATTCGTTTCGAGCATCAGAACTGCGAAAATTTTGAGTTTCTCAAGCGTTTCTTACCTCAAAACTGCCATATCTCGCGAACGGATTGACAAATCCGCAAAGTTTCTGTTGCACCTGAAAGTAAAAACTCGCCCCATTACAACGGTATGAGTAGTTTTCCCCTAGGCCGTTCTAGTTATTCGTTTCGAGCATCAGAACTGCGAAAATTTGGAGTTTCTCAAGCGTTTCTTACCTCAAAACTGCCATATCTCGCGAACGGATTGACCAATCCGCAAAGTTTCTGTTGCATCTGAAAGTAGAAACTCGCCCCATTACAACGGTATGAGTAGTTTTCCCCTAGGCCGTTCTAGTTATTCGTTTCGAGCATCAGAACTGCGAAAATTTGGAGTTTCTCAAGCGTTTCTTACCTCAAAACTGCCATATCTCGCGAACGGATTGACCAATCCGCAAAGTTTCTGTTGCATCTGAAAGTAGAAACTCGCCCCATTACAACGGTATGAGTAGTTTTCCCCTAGGCCGTTCTAGTTATTCGTTTCGAGCATCAGAACTGCGAAAATTCGGAGTTTCTCAAGCGTTTCTTACCTCAAAACTGCCATATCTCGCGAACGGATTGACCAATCCGCAAAGTTTCTGTTGCATCTGAAAGTAGAAACTCGCTCCATTACAACGGTATGAGTAGTTTTCCCCTAGGCCGTTCTAGTTATTCGTTTCGAGCATCAGAACTGCGAAAATTTGGAGTTTCTCAAGCGTTTCTTACCTCAAAACTGCCATATCTCGCGAACGGATTGACCAATCCGCAAAGTTTCTGTTGCATCTGAAAGTAGAAACTCGCCCCATTACAACGGTATGAGTTGTTTTCCCCTAGGCCGTTCTAGTTATTCGTTTCGAGCATCAGAACTGCGAAGATTTGGAGTTTCTCAAGCGTTTCTTACCTCAAAACTGCCATATCTCGCGAACGGATTGACAAATCCGCAAAGTTTCTGTTGCATCTGAAAGTAGAAACTCGCCCCATTACAACGGTATGAGTAGTTTTCCCCTAGGGCGTTCTAGTTATTCGTTTCGAGCATCAGAACTGCGAAGATTTGGAGTTTCTCAAGCGTTTCTTACCTCAAAACTGCCATATCTAGCGAACGGATTGACCAATCCGCAAAGTTTCTGTCGCATCTGAAAGTAGAAACTCGCCCCATTACAACGGTATGAGTAGTTTTCCCCTAGGCCGTTCTAGTTATTCGTTTCGAGCATCAGAACTGCGAAAATTTTGAGTTTCTCAAGCGTTTCTTACCACAAAACTGCCATATCTCACGAACGGATTGACCAATCCGCAAAGTTTCTGTCGCATCTGAAAGTAGAAACTCGCCCCATTACAACGGTATGAGTAGTTTTCCCCTAGGCCGTTCTAGTTATTCGTTTCGAGCATCAGAACTGCGAAAATTTGGAGTTTCTCAAGCGTTTCTTACCTCAAAACTGCCATATCTCGCGAACAGATTGACCAATCCGCAAAGTTTCTGTTGCATCTGAAAGTAGAATCTCGCCCCATTACAACGGTATGAGTAGTTTTCCCCTAGGCCGTTCTAGTTATTCGTTTCGAGCATCAGAACTGCGAAAATTTGGAGTTTCTCAAGCGTTTCTTACCTCAAAACTGCCATATCTCGCGAACGGATTGACCAATCCGCAAAATTTCTCTTGCATCTGAAAGTAGAAACTCGCCCCATTACAACGGTATGAGTAGTTTTCCCCTAGGCCGTTGTAGTTATTCGTTTCGAGCATCAGAACTGCGAAGATTTGGAGTTTCTCAAGCGTTTCTTACCTCAAAACTGCCATATCTCGCGAACGGATTCAACAATCCGCAAAGTTTCTGTCGCATCTGAAAGTAGAAACTCGCCCCATTACAACGGTATGAGTAGTTTTCCCCTAGGCCGTTCTAGTTATTCGTTTCGAGCATCAGAACTGCGAAAATTTGGAGTTTCTCAAGCGTTTCTTACCTCAAAACTGCCATATCTCGCGAACGGATTGACCAATCCGCAAAGTTTCTGTTGCATCTGAAAGTAGAAACTCGCCCCATTACAACGGTATGAGTAGTTTTCCCCTAGGCCGTTCTAGTTATTCGTTTCGAGCATCAGAACTGCGAAAATTCGGAGTTTCTCAAGCGTTTCTTACCTCAAAACTGCCATATCTCGCGAACGGATTGACCAATCCGCAAAGTTTCTGTTGCATCTGAAAGTAGAAACTCGCTCCATTACAACGGTATGAGTAGTTTTCCCCTAGGCCGTTCTAGTTATTCGTTTCGAGCATCAGAACTGCGAAAATTTGGAGTTTCTCAAGCGTATCTTACCTCAAAACTGCCACATCTCGCGAACGGATTGACCAATCCGCAAAGTTTCTGTTGCATCTGAAAGTAGAAACTCGCCCCATTACAACGGTATGAGTTGTTTTCCCCTAGGCCGTTCTAGTTATTCGTTTCGAGCATCAGAACTGCAAAAATTTGGAGTTTCTCAAGCGTTTCTTACCTCAAAACTGCCATATCTCGCGAACGGATTGACCAATCCGCAAAGTTTCTGTTGCATCTGAAAGTAGAAACTCGCCCCATTACAACGGTATGAGTGGTTTTCCCCTAGGCCGTTCTAGTTATTCGTTTCGAGCATCAGAACTGCGAAAATTTGGAGTTTCTCAAGCGTTTCTTACCTCAAAACTGCCATATCTCACGAACGGATTGACCAATCCGCAAAGTTTCTGTTGCATCTGAAAGTAGAAACTCGCCCCATTACAACGGTAAGAGTAGTTTTCCCCTAGGCCGTTCTAGTTATTCGTTTCGAGCATCAGAACTGCGAAAATTTGGAGTTTCTCAAGCGTTTCTTACCTCAAAACTGCCATATCTCGCGAACGGATTCAACAATCCGCAAAGTTTCTGTCGCATCTGAAAGTAGAAACTCGCCCCATTACAACGGTATGAGTAGTTTTCCCCTAGGCCGTTCTAGTTATTCGTTTCGAGCATCAGAACTGCGAAAATTTGGAGTTTCTCAAGCGTTTCTTACCTCAAAACTACCATATCTCGCGAACGGATTGACCCATCCGCAAAGTTTCTGTTGCATCTGAAAGTAGAAACTCGCCCCATTACAACGGTAAGAGTAGTTTTCCCCTAGGCCGTTCTAGTTATTCGTTTCGAGCATCAGAACTGCGAAAATTTTGAGTTTCTCAAGCGTTTCTTACCTCAAAACTGCCATATCTCGCGAACGGATTGACCAATCCGCAAAGTTTCTCTTGCATCTGAAAGTAGAAACTCGCCCCATTACAACGGTATGAGTAGTTTTCCCCTAGGCCGTTCTAGTTATTCGATTCGAGCATCAGAACTGCGAAAATTCGGAGTTTCTCAAGCGTTTCTTACCTCAAAACTGCCATATCTCGCGAACGGATTGACCAATCCGCAAAGTTTCTGTTGCATCTGAAAGTAGAAACTCGCCCCATTACAACGGTATGAGTAGTTTTCCCCTAGGCCGTTCTAGTTATTCGTTTCGAGCATCAGAACTGCGAAAATTTGGAGTTTCTCAAGCGTTTCTTACCTCAAAACTGCCATATCTCGCGAACGGATTGACCAATCCGCAAAGTTTCTGTTGCATCTGAAAGTAGAAACTCGCCCCATTACAACGGTATGAGTAGTTTTCCCCTAGGCCGTTCTAGTTATTCGTTTCGAGCATCAGAACTGCGAAAATTTGGAGTTTCTCAAGCGTTTCTTACCTCAAAACTGCCATATCTCGCGAACGGATTGACCAATCCGCAAAGTTTCTGTTGCATCTGAAAGTACAAACTCGCCCCATTACAACGGTATGAGTAGTTTTCCCCTAGGCCGTTCTAGCTATTCGTTTCGAGCATCAGAACTGCGAAGATTTGGAGTTTCTCAAGCGTTTCTTACCTCAAAACTGCCATATCTCGCGAACGGATTGACAAATCCGCAAAGTTTCTGTTGCATCTGAAAGTAGAAACTCGCCCCATTACAACGGTATGAGTAGTTTTCCCCTAGGGCGTTCTAGTTATTCGTTTCGAGCATCAGAACTGCGAAGATTTGGAGTTTCTCAAGCGTTTCTTACCTCAAAACTGCCATATCTAGCGAACGGATTGACCAATCCGCAAAGTTTCTGTCGCATCTGAAAGTAGAAACTCGCCCCATTACAACGGTATGAGTAGTTTTCCCCTAGGCCGTTCTAGTTATTCGTTTCGAGCATCAGAACTGCGAAAATTTGGAGTTTCTCAAGCGTTTCTTACCTCAAAACTGCCATATCTCAAGAACAGATTGACCAATCCGCAAAGTTTCTGTTGCATCTGAAAGTAGAAACTCGCCCCATTACAACGGTATGAGTAGTTTTCCCCTAGGCCGTTCTAGTTATTCGTTTCGAGCATCAGAACTGCGAAAATTTGGAGTTTCTCAAGCGTTTCTTACCTCAAAACTGCCATATCTCGCGAACGGATTGACCAATCCGCAAAATTTCTCTTGCATCTGAAAGTAGAAACTCGCCCCATTACAACGGTATGAGTAGTTTTCCCCTAGGCCGTTGTAGTTATTCGTTTCGAGCATCAGAACTGCGAAAATTTTGAGTTTCTCAAGCGTTTCTTACCTCAAAACTGCCATATCTCGCGAACGGATTGACAAATCCGCAAAGTTTCTGTTGCATCTGAAAGTAGAAACTCGCCCCATTACAACGGTATGAGTAGTTTTCCCCTAGGCCGTTCTAGTTATTCGTTTCGAGCATCAGAACTGCGAAGATTTGGAGTTTCTCAAGCGTTTCTTACCTCAAAACTGCCATATCTCGCGAACGGATTGACCAATCCGCAAAGTTTCTGTTGCATCTGAAAGTAGAAACTCGCCCCATTACAACGGTATGAGTAGTTTTCCCCTAGGCCCTTTCTAGTTATTCGTTTCGAGCATCAGAACTGCGAAAATTTGGAGTTTCTCAAGCGTTTCTTACCTCAAAACTGCCATATCTCGCGAACGGATTGACAAATCCGCAAAGTTTCTGTTGCACCTGAAAGCAGAAACTCGCCCCATTACAACGGTATGAGTAGTTTTCCCCTAGGCCGTTCTTGTTATTCGTTTCGAGCATCAGAACTGCGAAAATTTGGAGTTTCTGAAGCGTTTCTTACCTCAAAACTGCCATATCTCGCGAACGGATTTACCAATCCGCAAAGTTTCTGTTGCATCTGAAAGTAGAAACTCGCCCCATTACAACGGTATGAGTAGTTTTTCCCTAGGCCGTTCTAGTTATTCGTTTCGAGCATCAGAACTGCGAAAATTTGGAGTTTCTCAAGCGTTTCTTACCTCAAAACTGCCATATCTCGCGAACGGATTGACCAATCCGCAAAGTTTCTGTTGCATCTGAAAGTAGAAACTCGCCCCATTACAACGGTATGAGTAGTTTTCCCCTAGGCCGTTCTAGTTTTTCGTTTCGAGCATCAGAACTGCGAAAATTTGGAGTTTCTCAAGCGTTTCTTACCTCAAAACTGCCATATCTCGCGAACGGATTGACCAATCCGCAAAGTTTCTGTTGCATCTGAAAGTAGAAACTCGCCCCATTACAACGGTATGAGTAGTTTTCCCCTAGGCCCTTTCTAGTTATTCGTTTCGAGCATCAGAACTGCGAAAATTTGGAGTTTCTCAAGCGTTTCTTACCTCAAAACTGCCATATCTCGCGAACGGATTGACCAATCCGCAAAGTTTCTGTTGCATCTGAAAGTAGAAACTCGCCCCATTACAACGGTATGAGTTGTTTTCCCCTAGGCCGTTCTAGTTATTCGTTTCGAGCATCAGAACTGCGAAAATTTGGAGTTTCTCAAGCGTTTCTTACCTCAAAACTGCCATATCTCGCGAACGGATTGACCAATCCGCAAAGTATCTGCTGCATCTGAAAGTAGAAACTCGCCCCATTACAACGCTATGAGTAGTTTTCCCCTAGGCCGTTCTAGTTATTCGTTTCTAGCATCAGAACTGCGAAGATTTGGAGTTTCTCAAGCGTTTCTTACCTCAAAACTGCCATATCTCGCGGACGGATTGAACAATCCGCAAAATTTCTCTTGCATCTGAAAGTAGAAACTCGCCCCATTACAACGGTATGAGTAGTTTTCCCCTAGGCCGTTCTAGTTATTCGTTTCGAGCATCAGAACTGCGAAAATTTGGAGTTTCTCAAGCGTTTCTTACCACAAAACTGCCATATCTCGCGAACGGATTGACCAATCCGCAAAGTTTCTGTTGCATCTGAAAGTAGAAACTCGCCCCATTACAACGGTATGAGTAGTTTTCCCCTAGGCCCTTTCTAGTTATTCGTTTCGAGCATCAGAACTGCGAAAATTTGGAGTTTCTCAAGCGTTTCTTACCTCAAAACTGCCATATCTCGCGAACGGATTGACCAATCCGCAAAGTATCTGCTGCATCTGAAAGTAGAAACTCGCCCCATTACAACGCTATGAGTAGTTTTCCCCTAGGCCGTTCTAGTTATTCGTTTCTAGCATCAGAACTGCGAAGATTTGGAGTTTCTCAAGCGTTTCTTACATCAAAACTGCCATATCTCGCGAACGGATTGAACAATCCGCAAAATTTCTCGTGCATCTGAAAGTAGAAACTCGCCCCATTACAACGGTATGAGTAGTTTTCCCCTAGGCCGTTCTAGTTATTCGTTTCGAGCATCAGAACTGCGAAAATTTGGAGTTTCTCAAGCGTTTCTTACCACAAAACTGCCATATCTCGCGAACGGATTGACCAATCCGCAAAGTTTCTGTTGCACCTGAAAGTAGAAACTCGCCCCATTACAACGGTATGAGTAGTTTTCCCCTAGGCCGTTCTTGTTATTCGTTTCGAGCATCAGAACTGCGAAAATTTTGAGTTTCTCAAGCGTTTCTTACCTCAAAACTGCCATATCTCGCGAACGGATTGACCAATCCGCAAAGTTTCTGTTGCATCTGAAAGTAGAAACTCGCCCCATTACAACGGTATGAGTAGTTTTCCCCTAGGCCCTTTCTAGTTATTCGTTTCGAGCATCAGAACTGCGAAAATTTGGAGTTTCTCAAGCGTTTCTTACCTCAAAACTGCCATATCTCGCGAACGGATTGACCAATCCGCAAAGTTTCTGTTGCATCTGAAAGTAGAAACTCGCCCCATTACAACGGTATGAGTTGTTTTCCCCTAGGCCGTTCTAGTTATTCGTTTCGAGCATCAGAACTGCGAAAATTTGGAGTTTCTCAAGCGTTTCTTACCTCAAAACTGCCATATCTCGCGAACGGATTGACCAATCCGCAAAGTATCTGCTGCATCTGAAAGTAGAAACTCGCCCCATTACAACGCTATGAGTAGTTTTCCCCTAGGCCGTTCTAGTTATTCGTTTCGAGCATCAGAACTGCGAAAATTTGGAGTTTCTCAAGCGTTTCTTACCACAAAACTGCCATATCTCGCGAACGGATTGACCAATCCGCAAAGTTTCTGTTGCATCTGAAAGTAGAAACTCGCCCCATTACAACGGTATGAGTAGTTTTCCCCTAGGCCCTTTCTAGTTATTCGTTTCGAGCATCAGAACTGCGAAAATTTGGAGTTTCTCAAGCGTTTCTTACCTCAAAACTGCCATATCTCGCGAACGGATTGACCAATCCGCAAAGTATCTGCTGCATCTGAAAGTAGAAGCTCGCCCCATTACAACGCTATGAGTAGTTTTCCCCTAGGCCGTTCTAGTTATTCGTTTCTAGCATCAGAACTGCGAAGATTTGGAGTTTCTCAAGCGTTTCTTACCTCAAAACTGCCATATCTCGCGAACGGATTGAACAATCCGCAAAATTTCTCGTGCATCTGAAAGTAGAAACTCGCCCCATTACAACGGTATGAGTAGTTTTCCCCTAGGCCGTTCTAGTTATTCGTTTCGAGCATCAGAACTGCGAAAATTTGGAGTTTCTCAAGCGTTTCTTACCACAAAACTGCCATATCTCGCGAACGGATTGACCAATCCGCAAAGTTTCTGTTGCATCTGAAAGTAGAAACTCGCCCCATTACAACGGTATGAGTAGTTTTCCACTAGGCCCTTTCTAGTTATTCGTTTCGAGCATCAGAACTGCGAAAATTTGGAGTTTCTCAAGCGTTTCTTACCTCAAAACTGCCATATCTCGCGAACGGATTGACCAATCCGCAAAGTTTCTGTTGCACCTGAAAGTAGAAACTCGCCCCATTACAACGGTATGAGTAGTTTTCCCCTAGGCCGTTCTTGTTATTCGTTTCGAGCATCAGAACTGCGAAAATTTTGAGTTTCTCAAGCGTTTCTTACCTCAAAACTGCCATATCTCGCGAACGGATTGACCAATCCGCAAAGTTTCTGTTGCATCTGAAAGTAGAAACTCGCCCCATTACAACGGTATGAGTAGTTTTCCCCTAGGCCCTTTCTAGTTATTCGTTTCGAGCATCAGAACTGCGAAAATTTGGAGTTTCTCAAGCGTTTCTTACCTCAAAACTGCCATATCTCGCGAACGGATTGACCAATCCGCAAAGTATCTGCTGCATCTGAAAGTAGAAGCTCGCCCCATTACAACGCTATGAGTAGTTTTCCCCTAGGCCGTTCTAGTTATTCGTTTCTAGCATCAGAACTGCGAAGATTTGGAGTTTCTCAAGCGTTTCTTACCTCAAAACTGCCATATCTCGCGAACGGATTGAACAATCCGCAAAATTTCTCGTGCATCTGAAAGTAGAAACTCGCCCCATTACAACGGTATGAGTAGTTTTCCCCTAGGCCGTTCTAGTTATTCGTTTCGAGCATCAGAACTGCGAAAATTTGGAGTTTCTCAAGCGTTTCTTACCACAAAACTGCCATATCTCGCGAACGGATTGACCAATCCGCAAAGTTTCTGTTGCATCTGAAAGTAGAAACTCGCCCCATTACAACGGTATGAGTAGTTTTCCACTAGGCCCTTTCTAGTTATTCGTTTCGAGCATCAGAACTGCGAAAATTTGGAGTTTCTCAAGCGTTTCTTACCTCAAAACTGCCATATCTCGCGAACGGATTGACCAATCCGCAAAGTTTCTGTTGCACCTGAAAGTAGAAACTCGCCCCATTACAACGGTATGAGTAGTTTTCCCCTAGGCCGTTCTTGTTATTCGTTTCGAGCATCAGAACTGCGAAAATTTTGAGTTTCTCAAGCGTTTCTTACCTCAAAACTGCCATATCTCGCGAACGGATTGACCAATCCGCAAAGTTTCTGTTGCATCTGAAAGTAGAAACTCGCCCCATTACAACGGTATGAGTAGTTTTCCCCTAGGCCCTTTCTAGTTATTCGTTTCGAGCATCAGAACTGCGAAAATTTGGAGTTTCTCAAGCGTTTCTTACCTCAAAACTGCCATATCTCGCGAACGGATTGACCAATCCGCAAAGTTTCTGTTGCATCTGAAAGTAGAAACTCGCCCCATTACAACGGTATGAGTTGTTTTCCCCTAGGCCGTTCTAGTTATTCGTTTCGAGCATCAGAACTGCGAAAATTTGGAGTTTCTCAAGCGTTTCTTACCTCAAAACTGCCATATCTCGCGAACGGATTGACCAATCCGCAAAGTATCTGCTGCATCTGAAAGTAGAAACTCGCCCCATTACAACGCTATGAGTAGTTTTCCCCTAGGCCGTTCTAGTTATTCGTTTCTAGCATCAGAACTGCGAAGATTTGGAGTTTCTCAAGCGTTTCTTACCTCAAAACTGCCATATCTCGCGAACGGATTGAACAATCCGCAAAATTTCTCGTGCATCTGAAAGTAGAAACTCGCCCCATTACAACGGTATGAGTAGTTTTCCCCTAGGCCGTTCTAGTTATTCGTTTCGAGCATCAGAACTGCGAAAATTTGGAGTTTCTCAAGCGTTTCTTACCACAAAACTGCCATATCTCGCGAACGGATTGACCAATCCGCAAAGTTTCTGTTGCATCTGAAAGTAGAAACTCGCCCCATTACAACGGTATGAGTAGTTTTCCCCTAGGCCCTTTCTAGTTATTCGTTTCGAGCATCAGAACTGCGAAAATTTGGAGTTTCTCAAGCGTTTCTTACCTCAAAACTGCCATATCTCGCGAACGGATTGACCAATCCGCAAAGTTTCTGTTGCACCTGAAAGTAGAAACTCGCCCCATTACAACGGTATGAGTAGTTTTCCCCTAGGCCGTTCTTGTTATTCGTTTCGAGCATCAGAACTGCGAAAATTTTGAGTTTCTCAAGCGTTTCTTACCTCAAAACTGCCATATCTCGCGAACGGATTGACCAATCCGCAAAGTTTCTGTTGCATCTGAAAGTAGAAACTCGCCCCATTACAACGGTATGAGTAGTTTTCCCCTAGGCCCTTTCTAGTTATTCGTTTCGAGCATCAGAACTGCGAAAATTTGGAGTTTCTCAAGCGTTTCTTACCTCAAAACTGCCATATCTCGCGAACGGATTGACCAATCCGCAAAGTTTCTGTTGCATCTGAAAGTAGAAACTCGCCCCATTACAACGGTATGAGTTGTTTTCCCCTAGGCCGTTCTAGTTATTCGTTTCGAGCATCAGAACTGCGAAAATTTGGAGTTTCTCAAGCGTTTCTTACCTCAAAACTGCCATATCTCGCGAACGGATTGACCAATCCGCAAAGTATCTGCTGCATCTGAAAGTAGAAACTCGCCCCATTACAACGCTATGAGTAGTTTTCCCCTAGGCCGTTCTAGTTATTCGTTTCTAGCATCAGAACTGCGAAGATTTGGAGTTTCTCAAGCGTTTCTTACCTCAAAACTGCCATATCTCGCGGACGGATTGAACAATCCGCAAAATTTCTCTTGCATCTGAAAGTAGAAACTCGCCCCATTACAACGGTATGAGTAGTTTTCCCCTAGGCCGTTCTAGTTATTCGTTTCGAGCATCAGAACTGCGAAAATTTGGAGTTTCTCAAGCGTTTCTTACCACAAAACTGCCTTATCTGGCGAACGGATTGACCAATCCGCAAAGTTTCTGTTGCATCTGAAAGTAGAAACTCGCCCCATTACAACGGTATGAGTAGTTTTCCCCTAGGCCCTTTCTAGTTATTCGTTTCGAGCATCAGAACTGCGAAAATTTGGAGTTTCTCAAGCGTTTCTTACCTCAAAACTGCCATATCTCGCGAACGGATTGACCAATCCGCAAAGTATCTGCTGCATCTGAAAGTAGAAACTCGCCCCATTACAACGCTATGAGTAGTTTTCCCCTAGGCCGTTCTAGTTATTCGTTTCTAGCATCAGAACTGCGAAGATTTGGAGTTTCTCAAGCGTTTCTTACCTCAAAACTGCCATATCTCGCGAACGGATTGAACAATCCGCAAAATTTCTCGTGCATCTGAAAGTAGAAACTCGCCCCATTACAACGGTATGAGTAGTTTTCCCCTAGGCCGTTCTAGTTATTCGTTTCGAGCATCAGAACTGCGAAAATTTGGAGTTTCTCAAGCGTTTCTTACCACAAAACTGCCATATCTCGCGAACGGATTGACCAATCCGCAAAGTTTCTGTTGCATCTGAAAGTAGAAACTCGCCCCATTACAACGGTATGAGTAGTTTTCCCCTAGGCCCTTTCTAGTTATTCGTTTCGAGCATCAGAACTGCGAAAATTTGGAGTTTCTCAAGCGTTTCTTACCTCAAAACTGCCATATCTCGCGAACGGATTGACCAATCCGCAAAGTTTCTGTTGCACCTGAAAGTAGAAACTCGCCCCATTACAACGGTATGAGTAGTTTTCCCCTAGGCCGTTCTTGTTATTCGTTTCGAGCATCAGAACTGCGAAAATTTTGAGTTTCTCAAGCGTTTCTTACCTCAAAACTGCCATATCTCGCGAACGGATTGACCAATCCGCAAAGTTTCTGTTGCATCTGAAAGTAGAAACTCGCCCCATTACAACGGTATGAGTAGTTTACCCCTAGGCCGTTCTAGTTATTCGTTTCGAGCATCAGAACTGCGAAAATTTTGAGTTTCTCAAGCGTTTCTTACCTCAAAACTGCCATATCTCGCGAACGGATTGACCAATCCGCAAAGTTTCTGTTGCATCTGAAAGTACAAACTCGCCCCATTACAACGGTATGAGTAGTTTTCCCCTAGGCCGTTCTAGCTATTCGTTTCGAGCATCAGAACTGCGAAGATTTGGAGTTTCTCAAGCGTTTCTTACCTCAAAACTGCCATATCTCGCGAACGGATTGACCAATCCGCAAAATTTCTCTTGCATCTGAAAGTAGAAACTCGCCCCATTACAACGGTATGAGTAGTTTTCCCCTAGGCCGTTCTAGTTATTCGTTTCGAGCATCAGAACTGCGAAAATTTGGAGTTTCTCAAGCGTTTCTTACCTCAAAACTGCCATATCTCGCGAACGGATTTACCAATCCGCAAAGTTTCTGTTGCATCTGAAAGTAGAAACTCGCCCCATTACAACGGTATGAGTAGTTTTTCCCTAGGCCGTTCTAGTTATTCGTTTCGAGCATCAGAACTGCGAAGATTTGGAGTTTCTCAAGCGTTTCTTACCTCAAAACTGCCATATCTCGCGAACGGATTGACCAATCCGCAAAGTTTCTGTTGCATCTGAAAGTACAAACTCGCCCCATTACAACGGTATGAGTAGTTTTCCCCTAGGCCGTTCTAGCTATTCGTTTCGAGCATCAGAACTGCGAAGATTTGGAGTTTCTCAAGCGTTTCTTACCTCAAAACTGCCATATCTCGCGAACGGATTGACCAATCCGCAAAATTTCTCTTGCATCTGAAAGTAGAAACTCGCCCCATTACAACGGTATGAGTAGTTTTCCCCTAGGCCGTTCTAGTTATTCGTTTCGAGCATCAGAACTGCGAAAATTTGGAGTTTCTCAAGCGTTTCTTACCTCAAAACTGCCATATCTCGCGAACGGATTGACAAATCCGCAAAGTTTCTGTTGCACCTGAAAGCAGAAACTCGCCCCATTACAACGGTATGAGTAGTTTTCCCCTAGGCCGTTCTTGTTATTCGTTTCGAGCATCAGAACTGCGAAAATTTGGAGTTTCTGAAGCGTTTCTTACCTCAAAACTGCCATATCTCGCGAACGGATTTACCAATCCGCAAAGTTTCTGTTGCATCTGAAAGTAGAAACTCGCCCCATTACAACGGTATGAGTAGTTTTTCCCTAGGCCGTTCTAGTTATTCGTTTCGAGCATCAGAACTGCGAAGATTTGGAGTTTCTCAAGCGTTTCTTACCTCAAAACTGCCATATCTCGCGAACGGATTGACCAATCCGCAAAATTTCTCTTGCATCTGAAAGTAGAAACTCGCCCCATTACAACGGTATGAGTAGTTTTCCCCTAGGCCGTTCTAGTTATTCGTTTCGAGCATCAGAACTGCGAAAATTTGGAGTTTCTCAAGCGTTTCTTACCTCAAAACTGCCATATCTCGCGAACGGATTTACCAATCCGCAAAGTTTCTGTTGCATCTGAAAGTAGAAACTCGCCCCATTACAACGGTATGAGTAGTTTTTCCCTAGGCCGTTCTAGTTATTCGTTTCGAGCATCAGAACTGCGAAGATTTGGAGTTTCTCAAGCGTTTCTTACCTCAAAACTGCCATATCTCGCGAACGGATTGACCAATCCGCAAAGTTTCTGTTGCATCTGATTGTAGAAACTCGCCCCATTACAACGGTATGAGTAGTTTTCCCCTAGGCCGTTCTAGTTATTCGTTTCGAGCATCAGAACTGCGAAAATTTGGAGTTTCTCAAGCGTTTCTTACCTCAAAACTGCCATATCTCGCGAACGGATTGACAAATCCGCAAAGTTTCTGTTGCACCTGAAAGCAGAAACTCGCCCCATTACAACGGTATGAGTAGTTTTCCCCTAGGCCGTTCTAGCTATTCGTTTCGAGCATCAGAACTGCGAAGATTTGGAGTTTCTCAAGCGTTTCTTACCTCAAAACTGCCATATCTCGCGAACGGATTGACCAATCCGCAAAATTTCTCTTGCATCTGAAAGTAGAAACTCGCCCCATTACTACGGTATGAGTAGTTTTCCCTTAGGCCCTTTCTAGTTATTCGTTTCGAGCATCAGAACTGCGAAAATTTGGAGTTTCTCAAGCGTTTCTTACCTCAAAACTGCCATATCTCGCGAACGGATTGACCAATCCACAAAGTTTCTGTTGCATCTGAAAGTAGAAACTCGCATCATTACAACGGTATGTGTAGTTTTCCCCTAGGCCGTTCTAGTTATTCGTTTCGAGCATCAGAACTGCGAAAATTTGGAGTTTCTCAAGCGTTTCTTACCTCAAAACTGCCATATCTCGCGAACGGATTGACAAATCCGCAAAGTTTCTGTTGCACCTGAAAGCAGAAACTCGCCCCATTACAACGGTATGAGTAGTTTTCCCCTAGGCCGTTCTAGTTATTCGTTTCGAGCATCAGAACTGCGAAAATTTGGAGTTTCTCAAGCGTTTCTTACCTCAAAACTGCCATATCTCGCGAACGGATTTACCAATCCGCAAAGTTTCTGTTGCATCTGAAAGTAGAAACTCGCCCCATTACAACGGTATGAGTAGTTTTTCCCTAGGCCGTTCTAGTTATTCGTTTCGAGCATCAGAACTGCGAAGATTTGGAGTTTCTCAAGCATTTCTTACCTCAAAACTGCCATATCTCGCGAACGGATTAACCAATCCGCAAAGTTTCTGTCGCATCTGAAAGTAGAAACTCGCCCCATTACAACGGTATGAGTAGTTTTCCCCTAGGCCGTTCTAGTTATTCGTTTCGAGCATCAGAACTGCGAAAATTTGGAGTTTCTCAAGCGTTTCTTACCACAAAACTGCCATATCTCGCGAACGGATTGAACAATCCGCAAAGTTTCTGTTGCATCTGATAGTAGAAACTCGCCCCATTACAACGGTATGAGTAGTTTTCCCCTAGGCCGTTCTAGTTATTCGTTTCGAGCATCAGAACTGCGAAAATTTGGAGTTTCTCAAGCGTTTCTTACCTCAAAACTGCCATATCTCGCGAACGGATTGACAAATCCGCAAAGTTTCTGTTGCACCTGAAAGCAGAAACTCGCCCCATTACAACGGTATGAGTAGTTTTCCCCTAGGCCGTTCTAGCTATTCGTTTCGAGCATCAGAACTGCGAAGATTTGGAGTTTCTCAAGCGTTTCTTACCTCAAAACTGCCATATCTCGCGAACGGATTGACCAATCCGCAAAATTTCTCTTGCATCTGAAAGTAGAAACTCGCCCCATTACAACGGTATGAGTAGTTTTCCCCTAGGCCCTTTCTAGTTATTCGTTTCGAGCATCAGAACTGCGAAAATTTGGAGTTTCTCAAGCGTTTCTTACCTCAAAACTGCCATATCTCGCGAACGGATTGACCAATCCACAAAGTTTCTGTTGCATCTGAAAGTAGAAACTCGCATCATTACAACGGTATGTGTAGTTTTCCCCTAGGACGTTCTAGTTATTCGTTTCGAGCAACAGAACTGCGAAAATTTGGAGTTTCTCAAGCGTTTCTTACCTCAAAACTGCCATATCACGCGAACGGATTGACCAATCCGCAAAGTTTCTGCTGCATCTGAAAGTAGAAACTCGCCCCATTACAACGCTATGAGTAGTTTTCCCCTAGGCCGTTCTAGTTATTCGTTTCGAGCATCAGAACTGCGAAGATTTGGAGTTTCTCAAGCGTTTCTTACCTCAAAACTGCCATATCTCGCGAACGGATTGACCAATCCGCAAAATTTCTCTTGCATCTGAAAGTAGAAACCCGCCCCATTACAACGGTATGAGTAGTTTTCCCCTAGGCCCTTTCTAGTTATTCGTTTCGAGCATCAGAACTGCGAAAATTTGGAGTTTCTCAAGCGTTTCTTACCTCAAAACTGCCATATCTCGCGAACGGATTGACAAATCCGCAAAGTTTCTGTTGCACCTGAAAGCAGAAACTCGCCCCATTACAACGGTATGAGTAGTTTTCCCCTAGGCCGTTCTTGTTATTCGTTTCGAGCATCAGAACTGCGAAAATTTGGAGTTTCTGAAGCGTTTCTTACCTCAAAACTGCCATATCTCGCGAACGGATTTACCAATCCGCAAAGTTTCTGTTGCATCTGAAAGTAGAAACTCGCCCCATTACAACTGTATGAGTAGTTTTCCCCTAGGCCGTTCTAGTTATTCGTTTCGAGCATCAGAACTGCGAAAATTTGGAGTTTCTCAAGCGTTTCTTACCACAAAACTGCCATATCTCGCGAACGGATTGACCAATCCGCAAAGTTTCTGTTGCATCTGAAAGTAGAAACTCGCCCCATTACAACGGTATGAGTAGTTTTCCCCTAGGCCGTTCTAGTTATTCGTTTCGAGCATCAGAACTGCGAAAATTTGGAGTTTCTCAAGCGTTTCTTACATCAAAACTGCCATATCTCGCGAACGGATTGACAAATCCGCAAAGTTTCTGTTGCACCTGAAAGCAGAAACTCGCCCCATTACAACGGTATGAGTAGTTTTCCCCTAGGCCGTTCTTGTTATTCGTTTCGAGCATCAGAACTGCGAAAATTTGGAGTTTCTGAAGCGTTTCTTACCTCAAAACTGCCATATCTCGCGAACGGATTGACCAATCCGCAAAGTTTCTGTCGCATCTGAAAGTAGAAACTCGCCCCATTACAACGGTATGAGTAGTTTTCCCCTAGGCCGTTCTAGTTATTCGTTTCGAGCATCAGAACTGCGAAAATTTGGAGTTTCTCAAGCGTTTCTTACCTCAAAACTGCCATATCTCGCGAACGGATTGACCAATCCGCAAAGTTTCTGTTGCATCTGAAAGTAGAAACTCGCCCCATTACAACGGTATGAGTAGTTTTCCCCTAGGCCGTTCTAGTTATTCGTTTCGAGCATCAGAACTGCGAAAATTTGGAGTTTCTCAAGCGTTTCTTACCACAAAACTGCCATATCTCGCGAACGGATTGACCAATCCGCAAAGTTTCTGTTGCATCTGAAAGTAGAAACTCGCCCCATTACAACGGTATGAGTAGTTTACCCCTAGGCCGTTCTAGTTATTCGTTTCGAGCATCAGAACTGCGAAAATTTTGAGTTTCTCAAGCGTTTCTTACCTCAAAACTGCCATATCTCGCGAACGGATTGACCAATCCGCAAAGTTTCTGTTGCATCTGAAAGTACAAACTCGCCCCATTACAACGGTATGAGTAGTTTTCCCCTAGGCCGTTCTAGCTATTCGTTTCGAGCATCAGAACTGCGAAGATTTGGAGTTTCTCAAGCGTTTCTTACCTCAAAACTGCCATATCTCGCGAACGGATTGACCAATCCGCAAAATTTCTCTTGCATCTGAAAGTAGAAGCTCGCCCCATTACAACGGTATGAGTAGTTTTCCCCTAGGCCCTTTCTAGTTATTCGTTTCGAGCATCAGAACTGCGAAAATTTGGAGTTTCTCAAGCGTTTCTTACCTCAAAACTGCCATATCTCGCGAACGGATTGACCAATCCGCAAAGTTTCTGTTGCACCTGAAAGTAGAAACTCGCCCCATTACAACGGTATGAGTAGTTTTCCCCTAGGCCGTTCTTGTTATTCGTTTCGAGCATCAGAACTGCGAAAATTTTGAGTTTCTCAAGCGTTTCTTACCTCAAAACTGCCATATCTCGCGAACGGATTGACCAATCCGCAAAGTTTCTGTTGCATCTGAAAGTACAAACTCGCCCCATTACAACGGTATGAGTAGTTTTCCCCTAGGCCGTTCTAGCTATTCGTTTCGAGCATCAGAACTGCGAAGATTTGGAGTTTCTCAAGCGTTTCTTACCTCAAAACTGCCATATCTCGCGAACGGATTAACCAATCCGCAAAGTTTCTGTCGCATCTGAAAGTAGAAACTCGCCCCATTACAACGGTATGAGTAGTTTTCCCCTAGGCCGTTCTAGTTATTCGTTTCGAGCATCAGAACTGCGAAAATTTGGAGTTTCTCAAGCGTTTCTTACCACAAAACTGCCATATCTCGCGAACGGATTGACCAATCCGCAAAGTTTCTGTTGCATCTGAAAGTAGAAACTCGCCCCATTACAACGGTATGAGTAGTTTTCCCCTAGGCCGTTCTAGTTATTCGTTTCGAGCATCAGAACTGCGAAAATTTGGAGTTTCTCAAGCGTTTCTTACATCAAAACTGCCATATCTCGCGAACGGATTGACAAATCCGCAAAGTTTCTGTTGCACCTGAAAGCAGAAACTCGCCCCATTACAACGGTATGAGTAGTTTTCCCCTAGGCCGTTCTTGTTATTCGTTTCGAGCATCAGAACTGCGAAAATTTGGAGTTTCTGAAGCGTTTCTTACCTCAAAACTGCCATATCTCGCGAACGGATTGACCAATCCGCAAAGTTTCTGTCGCATCTGAAAGTAGAAACTCGCCCCATTACAACGGTATGAGTAGTTTTCCCCTAGGCCGTTCTAGTTATTCGTCTCGAGCATCAGAACTGCGAAAATTTGGAGTTTCTCAAGCGTTTCTTACCTCAAAACTGCCATATCTCGCGAACGGATTGACCAATCCGCAAAGTTTCTGTTGCATCTGAAAGTAGAAACTCGCCCCATTACAACGGTATGAGTAGTTTTCCCCTAGGCCGTTCTAGTTATTCGTTTCGAGCATCAGAACTGCGAAAATTTGGAGTTTCTCAAGCGTTTCTTACCACAAAACTGCCATATCTCGCGAACGGATTGACCAATCCGCAAAGTTTCTGTTGCATCTGAAAGTAGAAACTCGCCCCATTACAACGGTATGAGTAGTTTACCCCTAGGCCGTTCTAGTTATTCGTTTCGAGCATCAGAACTGCGAAAATTTTGAGTTTCTCAAGCGTTTCTTACCTCAAAACTGCCATATCTCGCGAACGGATTGACCAATCCGCAAAGTTTCTGTTGCATCTGAAAGTACAAACTCGCCCCATTACAACGGTATGAGTAGTTTTCCCCTAGGCCGTTCTAGCTATTCGTTTCGAGCATCAGAACTGCGAAGATTTGGAGTTTCTCAAGCGTTTCTTACCTCAAAACTGCCATATCTCGCGAACGGATTGACCAATCCGCAAAATTTCTCTTGCATCTGAAAGTAGAAACTCGCCCCATTACAACGGTATGAGTAGTTTTCCCCTAGGCCCTTTCTAGTTATTCGTTTCGAGCATCAGAACTGCGAAAATTTGGAGTTTCTCAAGCGTTTCTTACCTCAAAACTGCCATATCTCGCGAACGGATTGACCAATCCGCAAAGTTTCTGTTGCACCTGAAAGTAGAAACTCGCCCCATTACAACGGTATGAGTAGTTTTCCCCTAGGCCGTTCTTGTTATTCGTTTCGAGCATCAGAACTGCGAAAATTTTGAGTTTCTCAAGCGTTTCTTACCTCAAAACTGCCATATCTCGCGAACGGATTGACCAATCCGCAAAGTTTCTGTTGCATCTGAAAGTACAAACTCGCCCCATTACAACGGTATGAGTAGTTTTCCCCTAGGCCGTTCTAGCTATTCGTTTCGAGCATCAGAACTGCGAAGATTTGGAGTTTCTCAAGCGTTTCTTACCTCAAAACTGCCATATCTCGCGAACGGATTAACCAATCCGCAAAGTTTCTGTCGCATCTGAAAGTAGAAACTCGCCCCATTACAACGGTATGAGTAGTTTTCCCCTAGGCCGTTCTAGTTATTCGTTTCGAGCATCAGAACTGCGAAAATTTGGAGTTTCTCAAGCGTTTCTTACCTCAAAACTGCCATATCTCGCGAACGGATTGACCAATCCGCAAAGTTTCTGTTGCATCTGAAAGTAGAAACTCGCCCCATTACAACGGTATGAGTAGTTTTCCCCTAGGCCGTTCTAGTTATTCGTTTCGAGCATCAGAACTGCGAAAATTTGGAGTTTCTCAAGCGTTTCTTACCACAAAACTGCCATATCTCGCGAACGGATTGACCAATCCGCAAAGTTTCTGTTGCATCTGAAAGTAGAAACTCGCCCCATTACAACGGTATGAGTAGTTTACCCCTAGGCCGTTCTAGTTATTCGTTTCGAGCATCAGAACTGCGAAAATTTTGAGTTTCTCAAGCGTTTCTTACCTCAAAACTGCCATATCTCGCGAACGGATTGACCAATCCGCAAAGTTTCTGTTGCATCTGAAAGTACAAACTCGCCCCATTACAACGGTATGAGTAGTTTTCCCCTAGGCCGTTCTAGCTATTCGTTTCGAGCATCAGAACTGCGAAGATTTGGAGTTTCTCAAGCGTTTCTTACCTCAAAACTGCCATATCTCGCGAACGGATTGACCAATCCGCAAAATTTCTCTTGCATCTGAAAGTAGAAACTCGCCCCATTACAACGGTATGAGTAGTTTTCCCCTAGGCCCTTTCTAGTTATTCGTTTCGAGCATCAGAACTGCGAAAATTTGGAGTTTCTCAAGCGTTTCTTACCTCAAAACTGCCATATCTCGCGAACGGATTGACCAATCCGCAAAGTTTCTGTTGCACCTGAAAGTAGAAACTCCCCCATTACAACGGTATGAGTAGTTTTCCCCTAGGCCGTTCTTGTTATTCGTTTCGAGCATCAGAACTGCGAAAATTTTGAGTTTCTCAAGCGTTTCTTACCTCAAAACTGCCATATCTCGCGAACGGATTGACCAATCCGCAAAGTTTCTGTTGCATCTGAAAGTACAAACTCGCCCCATTACAACGGTATGAGTAGTTTTCCCCTAGGCCGTTCTAGCTATTCGTTTCGAGCATCAGAACTGCGAAGATTTGGAGTTTCTCAAGCGTTTCGTACCTCAAAACTGCCATATCTCGCGAACGGATTAACCAATCCGCAAAGTTTCTGTCGCATCTGAAAGTAGTAACTCGCCCCATTACAACGGTATGAGTAGTTTTCCCCTAGGCCGTTCTAGTTATTCGTTTCGAGCATCAGAACTGCGAAAATTTGGAGTTTCTCAAGCGTTTCTTACCTCAAAACTGCCATATCTCGCGAACGGATTGACCAATCCGCAAAGTTTCTGTTGCACCTGAAAGTAGAAACTCGCCTCATTACAACGGTATGAGTAGTTTTCCCCTAGGCCGTTCTTGTTATTCGTTTCGAGCATCAGAACTGCGAAAATTTGGAGTTTCTGAAGCGTTTCTTACCTCAAAACTGCCATATCTCGCGAACGGATTTACCAATCCGCAAAGTTTCTGTTGCATCTGAAAGTAGAAACTCGCCCCATTACAACGGTATGAGTAGTTTTTCCCTAGGCCGTTCTAGTTATTCGTTTCGAGCATCAGAACTGCGAAGATTTGGAGTTTCTCAAGCGTTTCTTACCTCAAAACTGCCATATCTCGCGAACGGATTAACCAATCCGCAAAGTTTCTGTCGCATCTGAAAGTAGAAACTCGCCCCATTACAACGGTATGAGTAGTTTTCCCCTAGGCCGTTCTAGTTATTCGTTTCGAGCATCAGAACTGCGAAAATTTGGAGTTTCTCAAGCGTTTCTTACCTCAAAACTGCCATATCTCGCGAACGGATTGACCAATCCCCAAAGTTTCTGTTGCACCTGAAAGTAGAAACTCGCCCCATTACAACGGTATGAGTAGTTTTCCCCTAGGCCGTTCTTGTTATTCGTTTCGAGCATCAGAACTGCGAAAATTTGGAGTTTCTGAAGCGTTTCTTACCTCAAAACTGCCATATCTCGCGAACGGATTTACCAATCCGCAAAGTTTCTGTTGCATCTGAAAGTAGAAACTCGCCCCATTACAACGGTATGAGTAGTTTTTCCCTAGGCCGTTCTAGTTATTCGTTTCGAGCATCAGAACTGCGAAGATTTGGAGTTTCTCAAGCGTTTCTTACCTCAAAACTGCCATATCTCGCGAACGGATTAACCAATCCGCAAAGTTTCTGTCGCATCTGAAAGTAGAAACTCGCCCCATTACAACGGTATGAGTAGTTTTCCCCTAGGCCGTTCTAGTTATTCGTTTCGAGCATCAGAACTGCGAAAATTTGGAGTTTCTCAAGCGTTTCTTACCTCAAAACTGCCATATCTCGCGAACGGATTGACCAATCCGCAAAGTTTCTGTTGCACCTGAAAGTAGAAACTCGCCCCATTACAACGGTATGAGTAGTTTTCCCCTAGGCCGTTCTTGTTATTCGTTTCGAGCATCAGAACTGCGAAAATTTTGAGTTTCTCAAGCGTTTCTTACCTCAAAACTGCCATATCTCGCGAACGGATTGACCAATCCGCAAAGTTTCTGTTGCATCTGAAAGTACAAACTCGCCCCATTACAACGGTATGAGTAGTTTTCCCCTAGGCCGTTCTAGCTATTCGTTTCGAGCATCAGAACTGCGAAGGTTTGGAGTTTCTCAAGCGTTTCTTACCTCAAAACTGCCATATCTCGCGAACGGATTAACCAATCCGCAAAGTTTCTGTCGCATCTGAAAGTAGAAACTCGCCCCATTACAACGGTATGAGTAGTTTTCCCCTAGGCCGTTCTAGTTATTCGTTTCGAGCATCAGAACTGCGAAAATTTGGAGTTTCTCAAGCGTTTCTTACCTCAAAACTGCCATATCTCGCGAACGGATTGACCAATCCGCAAAGTTTCTGTTGCATCTGAAAGTAGAAACTCGCCCCATTACAACGGTATGAGTAGTTTTCCCCTAGGCCGTTCTAGTTATTCGTTTCGAGCATCAGAACTGCGAAAATTTGGAGTTTCTCAAGCGTTTCTTACCACAAAACTGCCATATCTCGCGAACGGATTGACCAATCCGCAAAGTTTCTGTTGCATCTGAAAGTAGAAACTCGCCCCATTACAACGGTATGAGTAGTTTACCCCTAGGCCGTTCTAGTTATTCGTTTCGAGCATCAGAACTGCGAAAATTTTGAGTTTCTCAAGCGTTTCTTACCTCAAAACTGCCATATCTCGCGAACGGATTGACCAATCCGCAAAGTTTCTGTTGCATCTGAAAGTACAAACTCGCCCCATTACAACGTTATGAGTAGTTTTCCCCTAGGCCGTTCTAGCTATTCGTTTCGAGCATCAGAACTGCGAAGATTTGGAGTTTCTCAAGCGTTTCTTACCTCAAAACTGCCATATCTCGCGAACGGATTGACCAATCCGCAAAATTTCTCTTGCATCTGAAAGTAGAAACTCGCCCCATTACAACGGTATGAGTAGTTTTCCCCTAGGCCCTTTCTAGTTATTCGTTTCGAGCATCAGAACTGCGAATATTTGGAGTTTCTCAAGCGTTTCTTACCTCAAAACTGCCATATCTCGCGAACGGATTGACCAATCAGCAAAGTTTCTGTTGCACCTGAAAGTAGAAACTCGCCCCATTACAACGGTATGAGTTGTTTTCCCCTAGGCCGTTCTAGTTATTCGTTTCGAGCATCAGAACTGCGAAAATTTGGAGTTTCTCAAGCGTTTCTTACCTCAAAACTGCCATATCTCGCGAACGGATTGACCAATCCGCAAAGTTTCTGTTGCATCTGAAAGTACAAACTCGCCCCATTACAACGGTATGAGTAGTTTTCCCCTAGGCCGTTCTAGTTATTCGTTTCGAGCATCAGAACTGCGAAAATTTGGAGTTTCTCAAGCGTTTCTTACCTCAAAACTGCCATATCTCGCGAACGGATTGACCAATCCGCAAAATTTCTCTTGCATCTGAAAGTAGAAACTCGCCCCATTACAACGGTATGAGTAGTTTTCCCCTAGGCCCTTTCTAGTTATTCGTTTCGAGCATCAGAACTGCGAATATTTGGAGTTTCTCAAGCGTTTCTTACCTCAAAACTGCCATATCTCGCGAACGGATTGACCAATCCGCAAAGTTTCTGTTGCATCTGAAAGTACAAACTCGCCCCATTACAACGGTATGAGTAGTTTTCCCCTAGGCCGTTCTAGCTATTCGTTTCGAGCATCAGAACTGCGAAGATTTGGAGTTTCTCAAGCGTTTCTTACCTCAAAACTGCCATATCTCGCGAACGGATTGACCAATCCGCAAAATTTCTCTTGCATCTGAAAGTAGAAACTCGCCCCATTACAACGGTATGAGTAGTTTTCCCCTAGGCCCTTTCTAGTTATTCGTTTCGAGCATCAGAACTGCGAATATTTGGAGTTTCTCAAGCGTTTCTTACCTCAAAACTGCCATATCTCGCGAACGGATTGACCAATCAGCAAAGTTTCTCTTGCATCTGAAAGTAGAAACTCGCCCCATTACAACGGTATGAGTAGTTTTCCCCTAGGCCCTTTCTAGTTATTCGTTTCGAGCATCAGAACTGCGAATATTTGGAGTTTCTCAAGCGTTTCTTACCTCAAAACTGCCATATATCGCGAACGGATTGACCAATCAGCAAAGTTTCTGTTGCACCTGAAAGTAGAAACTCGCCCCATTACAACGGTATGAGTTGTTTTCCCCTAGGCCGTTCTAGTTATTCGTTTCGAGCATCAGAACTGCGAAAATTTGGAGTTTCTCAAGCGTTTCTTACCTCAAAACTGCCATATCTCGCGAACGGATTGACCAATCCGCAAAATTTCTGTTGCACCTGAAAGTAGAAACTCGCCCCATTACAACGGTGTGAGTAGTTTTTCCCTAGGCCGTTCTAGTTATTCGTTTCGAGCATCAGAACTGCGAAAATTTGGAGTTTCTCAAGCGTTTCTTACCTCAAAACTGCCATATCTCGCGAACGGATTGACCAATCCGCAAAGTTTCTGTTGCACCTGAAAGTAGAAACTCGCCCCATTACAACGGTATGAGTAGTTTTTCCCTAGGCCGTTCTAGTTATTCGTTTCGAGCATCAGAACTGCGAAAATTTGGAGTTTCTCAAGCGTTTCTTACCTCAAAACTGCCATATCTCGCGAACGGATTGACCAATCCGCAAAATTTCTCTTGCATCTGAAAGTAGAAACTCGCATCATTACAACGGTATGTGTAGTTTTCCCCTAGGCCGTTCTAGTTATTCGTTTCGAGCAACAGAACTGCGAAAATTTGGAGTCTCTCAAGCGTTTCTTACCTCAAAACTGCCATATCTCGCGAACGGATTGACCAATCCGCAAAGTTTCTGCTGCATCTGAAAGTAGAAACTCGCCCCATTACAACGGTATGAGTAGTTTTCCCCTAGGCCGTTCTAGCTATTCGTTTCGAGCATCAGAACTGCGAAGATTTGGAGTTTCTCAAGCGTTTCTTACCTCAAAACTGCCATATCTCGCGAACGGATTGACCAATCCGCAAAATTTCTCTTGCATCTGAAAGTAGAAACTCGCCCCATTACAACGGTATGAGTAGTTTTCCCCTAGGCCGTTCTAGTTATTCGTTTCGAGCATCAGAACTGCGAAAATTTGGAGTTTCTCAAGCGTTTCTTACCTCAAAACTGCCATATCTCGCGAACGGATTGACAAATCCGCAAAGTTTCTGTTGCACCTGAAAGCAGAAACTCGCCCCATTACAACGGTATGAGTAGTTTTCCCCTAGGCCGTTCTTGTTATTCGTTTCGAGCATCAGAACTGCGAAAATTTGGAGTTTCTGAAGCGTTTCTTACCTCAAAACTGCCATATCTCGCGAACGGATTTACCAATCCGCAAAGTTTCTGTTGCATCTGAAAGTAGAAACTCGCCCCATTACAACGGTATGAGTAGTTTTTCCCTAGGCCGTTCTAGTTATTCGTTTCGAGCATCAGAACTGCGAAGATTTGGAGTTTCTCAAGCGTTTCTTACCTCAAAACTGCCATATCTCGCGAACGGATTAACCAATCCGCAAAGTTTCTGTCGCATCTGAAAGTAGAAACTCGCCCCATTACAACGGTATGAGTAGTTTTCCCCTAGGCCGTTCTAGTTATTCGTTTCGAGCATCAGAACTGCGAAAATTTGGAGTTTCTCAAGCGTTTCTTACCTCAAAACTGCCATATCTCGCGAACGGATTGACCAATCCGCAAAGTTTCTGTTGCATCTGAAAGTAGAAACTCGCCCCATTACAACGGTATGAGTAGTTTTCCCCTAGGCCGTTCTAGTTATTCGTTTCGAGCATCAGAACTGCGAAAATTTGGAGTTTCTCAAGCGTTTCTTACCACAAAACTGCCATATCTCGCGAACGGATTGACCAATCCGCAAAGTTTCTGTTGCATCTGAAAGTAGAAACTCGCCCCATTACAACGGTATGAGTAGTTTTCCCCTAGGCCCTTTCTAGTTATTCGTTTCGAGCATCAGAACTGCGAAAATTTGGAGTTTCTCAAGCGTTTCTTACCTCAAAACTGCCATATCTCGCGAACGGATTGACAAATCCGCAAAGTTTCTGTTGCACCTGAAAGCAGAAACTCGCCCCATTACAACGGTATGAGTAGTTTTCCCCTAGGCCGTTCTTGTTATTCGTTTCGAGCATCAGAACTGCGAAAATTTGGAGTTTCTGAAGCGTTTCTTACCTCAAAACTGCCATATCTCGCGAACGGATTTACCAATCCGCAAAGTTTCTGTTGCATCTGAAAGTAGAAACTCGCCCCATTACAACGGTATGAGTAGTTTTTCCCTAGGCCGTTCTAGTTATTCGTTTCGAGCATCAGAACTGCGAAGATTTGGAGTTTCTCAAGCGTTTCTTACCTCAAAACTGCCATATCTCGCGAACGGATTAACCAATCCGCAAAGTTTCTGTCGCATCTGAAAGTAGAAACTCGCCCCATTACAACGGTATGAGTAGTTTTCCCCTAGGCCGTTCTAGTTATTCGTTTCGAGCATCAGAACTGCGAAAATTTGGAGTTTCTCAAGCGTTTCTTACCTCAAAACTGCCATATCTCGCGAACGGATTGACCAATCCGCAAAGTTTCTGTTGCATCTGAAAGTAGAAACTCGCCCCATTACAACGGTATGAGTAGTTTTCCCCTAGGCCGTTCTAGTTATTCGTTTCGAGCATCAGAACTGCGAAAATTTGGAGTTTCTCAAGCGTTTCTTACCACAAAACTGCCATATCTCGCGAACGGATTGACCAATCCGCAAAGTTTCTGTTGCATCTGAAAGTAGAAACTCGCCCCATTACAACGGTATGAGTAGTTTTCCCCTAGGCCCTTTCTAGTTATTCGTTTCGAGCATCAGAACTGCGAAAATTTGGAGTTTCTCAAGCGTTTCTTACCTCAAAACTGCCATATCTCGCGAACGGATTGACCAATCCGCAAAGTTTCTGTTGCACCTGAAAGTAGAAACTCGCCCCATTACAACGGTATGAGTAGTTTTCCCCTAGGCCGTTCTAGCTATTCGTTTCGAGCATCAGAACTGCGAAGGTTTGGAGTTTCTCAAGCGTTTCTTACCTCAAAACTGCCATATCTCGCGAACGGATTAACCAATCCGCAAAGTTTCTGTCGCATCTGAAAGTAGAAACTCGCCCCATTACAACGGTATGAGTAGTTTTCCCCTAGGCCGTTCTAGTTATTCGTTTCGAGCATCAGAACTGCGAAAATTTGGAGTTTCTCAAGCGTTTCTTACCTCAAAACTGCCATATCTCGCGAACGGATTGACCAATCCGCAAAGTTTCTGTTGCATCTGAAAGTAGAAACTCGCCCCATTACAACGGTATGAGTAGTTTTCCCCTAGGCCGTTCTAGTTATTCGTTTCGAGCATCAGAACTGCGAAAATTTGGAGTTTCTCAAGCGTTTCTTACCACAAAACTGCCATATCTCGCGAACGGATTGACCAATCCGCAAAGTTTCTGTTGCATCTGAAAGTAGAAACTCGCCCCATTACAACGGTATGAGTAGTTTACCCCTAGGCCGTTCTAGTTATTCGTTTCGAGCATCAGAACTGCGAAAATTTTGAGTTTCTCAAGCGTTTCTTACCTCAAAACTGCCATATCTCGCGAACGGATTGACCAATCCGCAAAGTTTCTGTTGCATCTGAAAGTACAAACTCGCCCCATTACAACGTTATGAGTAGTTTTCCCCTAGGCCGTTCTAGCTATTCGTTTCGAGCATCAGAACTGCGAAGATTTGGAGTTTCTCAAGCGTTTCTTACCTCAAAACTGCCATATCTCGCGAACGGATTGACCAATCCGCAAAATTTCTCTTGCATCTGAAAGTAGAAACTCGCCCCATTACAACGGTATGAGTAGTTTTCCCCTAGGCCCTTTCTAGTTATTCGTTTCGAGCATCAGAACTGCGAATATTTGGAGTTTCTCAAGCGTTTCTTACCTCAAAACTGCCATATCTCGCGAACGGATTGACCAATCAGCAAAGTTTCTGTTGCACCTGAAAGTAGAAACTCGCCCCATTACAACGGTATGAGTTGTTTTCCCCTAGGCCGTTCTAGTTATTCGTTTCGAGCATCAGAACTGCGAAAATTTGGAGTTTCTCAAGCGTTTCTTACCTCAAAACTGCCATATCTCGCGAACGGATTGACCAATCCGCAAAGTTTCTGTTGCATCTGAAAGTACAAACTCGCCCCATTACAACGGTATGAGTAGTTTTCCCCTAGGCCGTTCTAGTTATTCGTTTCGAGCATCAGAACTGCGAAAATTTGGAGTTTCTCAAGCGTTTCTTACCTCAAAACTGCCATATCTCGCGAACGGATTGACCAATCCGCAAAATTTCTCTTGCATCTGAAAGTAGAAACTCGCCCCATTACAACGGTATGAGTAGTTTTCCCCTAGGCCCTTTCTAGTTATTCGTTTCGAGCATCAGAACTGCGAATATTTGGAGTTTCTCAAGCGTTTCTTACCTCAAAACTGCCATATCTCGCGAACGGATTGACCAATCCGCAAAGTTTCTGTTGCATCTGAAAGTACAAACTCGCCCCATTACAACGGTATGAGTAGTTTTCCCCTAGGCCGTTCTAGCTATTCGTTTCGAGCATCAGAACTGCGAAGATTTGGAGTTTCTCAAGCGTTTCTTACCTCAAAACTGCCATATCTCGCGAACGGATTGACCAATCCGCAAAATTTCTCTTGCATCTGAAAGTAGAAACTCGCCCCATTACAACGGTATGAGTAGTTTTCCCCTAGGCCCTTTCTAGTTATTCGTTTCGAGCATCAGAACTGCGAATATTTGGAGTTTCTCAAGCGTTTCTTACCTCAAAACTGCCATATCTCGCGAACGGATTGACCAATCAGCAAAGTTTCTCTTGCATCTGAAAGTAGAAACTCGCCCCATTACAACGGTATGAGTAGTTTTCCCCTAGGCCCTTTCTAGTTATTCGTTTCGAGCATCAGAACTGCGAATATTTGGAGTTTCTCAAGCGTTTCTTACCTCAAAACTGCCATATATCGCGAACGGATTGACCAATCAGCAAAGTTTCTGTTGCACCTGAAAGTAGAAACTCGCCCCATTACAACGGTATGAGTTGTTTTCCCCTAGGCCGTTCTAGTTATTCGTTTCGAGCATCAGAACTGCGAAAATTTGGAGTTTCTCAAGCGTTTCTTACCTCAAAACTGCCATATCTCGCGAACGGATTGACCAATCCGCAAAATTTCTGTTGCACCTGAAAGTAGAAACTCGCCCCATTACAACGGTGTGAGTAGTTTTTCCCTAGGCCGTTCTAGTTATTCGTTTCGAGCATCAGAACTGCGAAAATTTGGAGTTTCTCAAGCGTTTCTTACCTCAAAACTGCCATATCTCGCGAACGGATTGACCAATCCGCAAAGTTTCTGTTGCACCTGAAAGTAGAAACTCGCCCCATTACAACGGTATGAGTAGTTTTTCCCTAGGCCGTTCTAGTTATTCGTTTCGAGCATCAGAACTGCGAAAATTTGGAGTTTCTCAAGCGTTTCTTACCTCAAAACTGCCATATCTCGCGAACGGATTGACCAATCCGCAAAATTTCTCTTGCATCTGAAAGTAGAAACTCGCATCATTACAACGGTATGTGTAGTTTTCCCCTAGGCCGTTCTAGTTATTCGTTTCGAGCAACAGAACTGCGAAAATTTGGAGTCTCTCAAGCGTTTCTTACCTCAAAACTGCCATATCTCGCGAACGGATTGACCAATCCGCAAAGTTTCTGCTGCATCTGAAAGTAGAAACTCGCCCCATTACAACGGTATGAGTAGTTTTCCCCTAGGCCGTTCTAGCTATTCGTTTCGAGCATCAGAACTGCGAAGATTTGGAGTTTCTCAAGCGTTTCTTACCTCAAAACTGCCATATCTCGCGAACGGATTGACCAATCCGCAAAATTTCTCTTGCATCTGAAAGTAGAAACTCGCCCCATTACAACGGTATGAGTAGTTTTCCCCTAGGCCGTTCTAGTTATTCGTTTCGAGCATCAGAACTGCGAAAATTTGGAGTTTCTCAAGCGTTTCTTACCTCAAAACTGCCATATCTCGCGAACGGATTGACAAATCCGCAAAGTTTCTGTTGCACCTGAAAGCAGAAACTCGCCCCATTACAACGGTATGAGTAGTTTTCCCCTAGGCCGTTCTTGTTATTCGTTTCGAGCATCAGAACTGCGAAAATTTGGAGTTTCTGAAGCGTTTCTTACCTCAAAACTGCCATATCTCGCGAACGGATTTACCAATCCGCAAAGTTTCTGTTGCATCTGAAAGTAGAAACTCGCCCCATTACAACGGTATGAGTAGTTTTTCCCTAGGCCGTTCTAGTTATTCGTTTCGAGCATCAGAACTGCGAAGATTTGGAGTTTCTCAAGCGTTTCTTACCTCAAAACTGCCATATCTCGCGAACGGATTAACCAATCCGCAAAGTTTCTGTCGCATCTGAAAGTAGAAACTCGCCCCATTACAACGGTATGAGTAGTTTTCCCCTAGGCCGTTCTAGTTATTCGTTTCGAGCATCAGAACTGCGAAAATTTGGAGTTTCTCAAGCGTTTCTTACCTCAAAACTGCCATATCTCGCGAACGGATTGACCAATCCGCAAAGTTTCTGTTGCATCTGAAAGTAGAAACTCGCCCCATTACAACGGTATGAGTAGTTTTCCCCTAGGCCGTTCTAGTTATTCGTTTCGAGCATCAGAACTGCGAAAATTTGGAGTTTCTCAAGCGTTTCTTACCACAAAACTGCCATATCTCGCGAACGGATTGACCAATCCGCAAAGTTTCTGTTGCATCTGAAAGTAGAAACTCGCCCCATTACAACGGTATGAGTAGTTTTCCCCTAGGCCCTTTCTAGTTATTCGTTTCGAGCATCAGAACTGCGAAAATTTGGAGTTTCTCAAGCGTTTCTTACCTCAAAACTGCCATATCTCGCGAACGGATTGACAAATCCGCAAAGTTTCTGTTGCACCTGAAAGCAGAAACTCGCCCCATTACAACGGTATGAGTAGTTTTCCCCTAGGCCGTTCTTGTTATTCGTTTCGAGCATCAGAACTGCGAAAATTTGGAGTTTCTGAAGCGTTTCTTACCTCAAAACTGCCATATCTCGCGAACGGATTTACCAATCCGCAAAGTTTCTGTTGCATCTGAAAGTAGAAACTCGCCCCATTACAACGGTATGAGTAGTTTTTCCCTAGGCCGTTCTAGTTATTCGTTTCGAGCATCAGAACTGCGAAGATTTGGAGTTTCTCAAGCGTTTCTTACCTCAAAACTGCCATATCTCGCGAACGGATTAACCAATCCGCAAAGTTTCTGTCGCATCTGAAAGTAGAAACTCGCCCCATTACAACGGTATGAGTAGTTTTCCCCTAGGCCGTTCTAGTTATTCGTTTCGAGCATCAGAACTGCGAAAATTTGGAGTTTCTCAAGCGTTTCTTACCTCAAAACTGCCATATCTCGCGAACGGATTGACCAATCCGCAAAGTTTCTGTTGCATCTGAAAGTAGAAACTCGCCCCATTACAACGGTATGAGTAGTTTTCCCCTAGGCCGTTCTAGTTATTCGTTTCGAGCATCAGAACTGCGAAAATTTGGAGTTTCTCAAGCGTTTCTTACCACAAAACTGCCATATCTCGCGAACGGATTGACCAATCCGCAAAGTTTCTGTTGCATCTGAAAGTAGAAACTCGCCCCATTACAACGGTATGAGTAGTTTTCCCCTAGGCCCTTTCTAGTTATTCGTTTCGAGCATCAGAACTGCGAAAATTTGGAGTTTCTCAAGCGTTTCTTACCTCAAAACTGCCATATCTCGCGAACGGATTGACCAATCCGCAAAGTTTCTGTTGCACCTGAAAGTAGAAACTCGCCCCATTACAACGGTATGAGTAGTTTTCCCCTAGGCCGTTCTTGTTATTCGTTTCGAGCATCAGAACTGCGAAAATTTTGAGTTTCTCAAGCGTTTCTTACCTCAAAACTGCCATATCTCGCGAACGGATTGACCAATCCGCAAAGTTTCTGTTGCATCTGAAAGTACAAACTCGCCCCATTACAACGGTATGAGTAGTTTTCCCCTAGGCCGTTCTAGCTATTCGTTTCGAGCATCAGAACTGCGAAGATTTGGAGTTTCTCAAGCGTTTCTTACCTCAAAACTGCCATATCTCGCGAACGGATTGACCAATCCGCAAAGTTTCTGTTGCACCTGAAAGCAGAAACTCGCCCCATTACAACGGTATGAGTAGTTTTCCCCTAGGCCGTTCTAGTTATTCGTTTCGAGCATCAGAACTGCGAAAATTTGGAGTTTCTCAAGCGTTTCTTACCACAAAACTGCCATATCTCGCGAACGGATTGACCAATCCGCAAAGTTTCTGTTGCATCTGAAAGTAGAAACTCGCCCCATTACAACGGTATGAGTAGTTTTCCCCTAGGCCCTTTCTAGTTATTCGTTTCGAGCATCAGAACTGCGAAAATTTGGAGTTTCTCAAGCGTTTCTTACCTCAAAACTGCCATATCTCGCGAACGGATTGACAAATCCGCAAAGTTTCTGTTGCACCTGAAAGCAGAAACTCGCCCCATTACAACGGTATGAGTAGTTTTCCCCTAGGCCGTTCTTGTTATTCGTTTCGAGCATCAGAACTGCGAAAATTTTGAGTTTCTGAAGCGTTTCTTACCTCAAAACTGCCATATCTCGCGAACGGATTTACCAATCCGCAAAGTTTCTGTTGCATCTGAAAGTAGAAACTCGCCCCATTACAACGGTATGAGTAGTTTTTCCCTAGGCCGTTCTAGTTATTCGTTTCGAGCATCAGAACTGCGAAGATTTGGAGTTTCTCAAGCGTTTCTTACCTCAAAACTGCCATATCTCGCGAACGGATTAACCAATCCGCAAAGTTTCTGTCGCATCTGAAAGTAGAAACTCGCCCCATTACAACGGTATGAGTAGTTTTCCCCTAGGCCGTTCTAGTTATTCGTTTCGAGCATCAGAACTGCGAAAATTTGGAGTTTCTCAAGCGTTTCTTACCTCAAAACTGCCATATCTCGCGAACGGATTGACCAATCCGCAAAGTTTCTGTTGCATCTGAAAGTAGAAACTCGCCCCATTACAACGGTATGAGTAGTTTTCCCCTAGGCCGTTCTAGTTATTCGTTTCGAGCATCAGAACTGCGAAAATTTGGAGTTTCTCAAGCGTTTCTTACCACAAAACTGCCATATCTCGCGAACGGATTGACCAATCCGCAAAGTTTCTGTTGCATCTGAAAGTAGAAACTCGCCCCATTACAACGGTATGAGTAGTTTTCCCCTAGGCCCTTTCTAGTTATTCGTTTCGAGCATCAGAACTGCGAAAATTTGGAGTTTCTCAAGCGTTTCTTACCTCAAAACTGCCATATCTCGCGAACGGATTGACAAATCCGCAAAGTTTCTGTTGCACCTGAAAGCAGAAACTCGCCCCATTACAACGGTATGAGTAGTTTTCCCCTAGGCCGTTCTTGTTATTCGTTTCGAGCATCAGAACTGCGAAAATTTGGAGTTTCTGAAGCGTTTCTTACCTCAAAACTGCCATATCTCGCGAACGGATTTACCAATCCGCAAAGTTTCTGTTGCATCTGAAAGTAGAAACTCGCCCCATTACAACGGTATGAGTAGTTTTTCCCTAGGCCGTTCTAGTTATTCGTTTCGAGCATCAGAACTGCGAAGATTTGGAGTTTCTCAAGCGTTTCTTACCTCAAAACTGCCATATCTCGCGAACGGATTAACCAATCCGCAAAGTTTCTGTCGCATCTGAAAGTAGAAACTCGCCCCATTACAACGGTATGAGTAGTTTTCCCCTAGGCCGTTCTAGTTATTCGTTTCGAGCATCAGAACTGCGAAAATTTGGAGTTTCTCAAGCGTTTCTTACCTCAAAACTGCCATATCTCGCGAACGGATTGACCAATCCGCAAAGTTTCTGTTGCATCTGAAAGTAGAAACTCGCCCCATTACAACGGTATGAGTAGTTTTCCCCTAGGCCGTTCTAGTTATTCGTTTCGAGCATCAGAACTGCGAAAATTTGGAGTTTCTCAAGCGTTTCTTACCACAAAACTGCCATATCTCGCGAACGGATTGACCAATCCGCAAAGTTTCTGTTGCATCTGAAAGTAGAAACTCGCCCCATTACAACGGTATGAGTAGTTTTCCCCTAGGCCCTTTCTAGTTATTCGTTTCGAGCATCAGAACTGCGAAAATTTGGAGTTTCTCAAGCGTTTCTTACCTCAAAACTGCCATATCTCGCGAACGGATTGACCAATCCGCAAAGTTTCTGTTGCACCTGAAAGTAGAAACTCGCCCCATTACAACGGTATGAGTAGTTTTCCCCTAGGCCGTTCTTGTTATTCGTTTCGAGCATCAGAACTGCGAAAATTTTGAGTTTCTCAAGCGTTTCTTACCTCAAAACTGCCATATCTCGCGAACGGATTGACCAATCCGCAAAGTTTCTGTTGCATCTGAAAGTACAAACTCGCCCCATTACAACGGTATGAGTAGTTTTCCCCTAGGCCGTTCTAGCTATTCGTTTCGAGCATCAGAACTGCGAAGATTTGGAGTTTCTCAAGCGTTTCTTACCTCAAAACTGCCATATCTCGCGAACGGATTGACCAATCCGCAAAGTTTCTGTTGCACCTGAAAGCAGAAACTCGCCCCATTACAACGGTATGAGTAGTTTTCCCCTAGGCCGTTCTAGTTATTCGTTTCGAGCATCAGAACTGCGAAAATTTGGAGTTTCTCAAGCGTTTCTTACCACAAAACTGCCATATCTCGCGAACGGATTGACCAATCCGCAAAGTTTCTGTTGCATCTGAAAGTAGAAACTCGCCCCATTACAACGGTATGAGTAGTTTTCCCCTAGGCCCTTTCTAGTTATTCGTTTCGAGCATCAGAACTGCGAAAATTTGGAGTTTCTCAAGCGTTTCTTACCTCAAAACTGCCATATCTCGCGAACGGATTGACAAATCCGCAAAGTTTCTGTTGCACCTGAAAGCAGAAACTCGCCCCATTACAACGGTATGAGTAGTTTTCCCCTAGGCCGTTCTTGTTATTCGTTTCGAGCATCAGAACTGCGAAAATTTTGAGTTTCTGAAGCGTTTCTTACCTCAAAACTGCCATATCTCGCGAACGGATTTACCAATCCGCAAAGTTTCTGTTGCATCTGAAAGTAGAAACTCGCCCCATTACAACGGTATGAGTAGTTTTTCCCTAGGCCGTTCTAGTTATTCGTTTCGAGCATCAGAACTGCGAAGATTTGGAGTTTCTCAAGCGTTTCTTACCTCAAAACTGCCATATCTCGCGAACGGATTAACCAATCCGCAAAGTTTCTGTCGCATCTGAAAGTAGAAACTCGCCCCATTACAACGGTATGAGTAGTTTTCCCCTAGGCCGTTCTAGTTATTCGTTTCGAGCATCAGAACTGCGAAAATTTGGAGTTTCTCAAGCGTTTCTTACCTCAAAACTGCCATATCTCGCGAACGGATTGACCAATCCGCAAAGTTTCTGTTGCATCTGAAAGTAGAAACTCGCCCCATTACAACGGTATGAGTAGTTTTCCCCTAGGCCGTTCTAGTTATTCGTTTCGAGCATCAGAACTGCGAAAATTTGGAGTTTCTCAAGCGTTTCTTACCACAAAACTGCCATATCTCGCGAACGGATTGACCAATCCGCAAAGTTTCTGTTGCATCTGAAAGTAGAAACTCGCCCCATTACAACGGTATGAGTAGTTTTCCCCTAGGCCCTTTCTAGTTATTCGTTTCGAGCATCAGAACTGCCAAAATTTGGAGTTTCTCAAGCGTTTCTTACCTCAAAACTGCCATATCTCGCGAACGGATTGACCAATCCGCAAAGTTTCTGTTGCACCTGAAAGTAGAAACTCGCCCCATTACAACGGTATGAGTAGTTTTCCCCTAGGCCGTTCTTGTTATTCGTTTCGAGCATCAGAACTGCGAAAATTTTGAGTTTCTCAAGCGTTTCTTACCTCAAAACTGCCATATCTCGCGAACGGATTGACCAATCCGCAAAGTTTCTGTTGCATCTGAAAGTACAAACTCGCCCCATTACAACGGTATGAGTAGTTTTCCCCTAGGCCGTTCTAGCTATTCGTTTCGAGCATCAGAACTGCGAAGATTTGGAGTTTCTCAAGCGTTTCTTACCTCAAAACTGCCATATCTCGCGAACGGATTGACCAATCCGCATAATTTCTCTTGCATCTGAAAGTAGAAACTCGCCCCATTACAACGGTATGAGTAGTTTTCCCCTAGGCCGTTCTAGCTATTCGTTTCGAGCATCAGAACTGCGAAGATTTGGAGTTTCTCAAGCGTTTCTTACCTCAAAACTGCCATATCTCGCGAACGGATTGACCAATCAGCAAAGTTTCTGTTGCACCTGAAAGTAGAAACTCGCCCCATTACAACGGTATGAGTTGTTTTCCCCTAGGCCGTTCTAGTTATTCGTTTCGAGCATCAGAACTGCGAAAATTTGGAGTTTCTCAAGCGTTTCTTACCTCAAAACTGCCATATCTCGCGAACGGATTGACCAGTCCGCAAAGTTTCTGTTGCATCTGAAAGTAGAAACTCGCCCCATTACAACGGTATGTGTAGTTTTCCCCTAGGCCGTTCTAGTTATTCGTTTCGAGCAACAGAACTGCGAAAATTTGGAGTTTCTCAAGCGTTTCTTACCTCAAAACTGCCATATCTCGCGAACGGATTGACCAATCCGCAAAGTTTCTGCTGCATCTGAAAGTAGAAACTCGCCCCATTACAACGGTATGAGTAGTTTTCCCCTAGGCCGTTCTAGCTATTCGTTTCGAGCATCAGAACTGCGAAGATTTGGAGTTTCTCAAGCGTTTCTTACCTCAAAACTGCCATATCTCGCGAACGGATTGACCAATCCGCAAAATTTCTCTTGCATCTGAAAGTAGAAACTCGCCCCATTACAACGGTATGAGTAGTTTTCCCCTAGGCCGTTCTAGTTATTCGTTTCGAGCATCAGAACTGCGAAAATTTGGAGTTTCTCAAGCGTTTCTTACCTCAAAACTGCCATATCTCGCGAACGGATTGACAAATCCGCAAAGTTTCTGTTGCACCTGAAAGCAGAAACTCGCCCCATTACAACGGTATGAGTAGTTTTCCCCTAGGCCGTTCTTGTTATTCGTTTCGAGCATCAGAACTGCGAAAATTTGGAGTTTCTGAAGCGTTTCTTACCTCAAAACTGCCATATCTCGCGAACGGATTTACCAATCCGCAAAGTTTCTGTTGCATCTGAAAGTAGAAACTCGCCCCATTACAACGGTATGAGTAGTTTTTCCCTAGGCCGTTCTAGTTATTCGTTTCGAGCATCAGAACTGCGAAGATTTGGAGTTTCTCAAGCGTTTCTTACCTCAAAACTGCCATATCTCGCGAACGGATTAACCAATCCGCAAAGTTTCTGTCGCATCTGAAAGTAGAAACTCGCCCCATTACAACGGTATGAGTAGTTTTCCCCTAGGCCGTTCTAGTTATTCGTTTCGAGCATCAGAACTGCGAAAATTTGGAGTTTCTCAAGCGTTTCTTACCTCAAAACTGCCATATCTCGCGAACGGATTGACCAATCCGCAAAGTTTCTGTTGCATCTGAAAGTAGAAACTCGCCCCATTACAACGGTATGAGTAGTTTTCCCCTAGGCCGTTCTAGTTATTCGTTTCGAGCATCAGAACTGCGAAAATTTGGAGTTTCTCAAGCGTTTCTTACCACAAAACTGCCATATCTCGCGAACGGATTGACCAATCCGCAAAGTTTCTGTTGCATCTGAAAGTAGAAACTCGCCCCATTACAACGGTATGAGTAGTTTTCCCCTAGGCCCTTTCTAGTTATTCGTTTCGAGCATCAGAACTGCGAAAATTTGGAGTTTCTCAAGCGTTTCTTACCTCAAAACTGCCATATCTCGCGAACGGATTGACAAATCCGCAAAGTTTCTGTTGCACCTGAAAGCAGAAACTCGCCCCATTACAACGGTATGAGTAGTTTTCCCCTAGGCCGTTCTAGTTATTCGTTTCGAGCATCAGAACTGCGAAAATTTGGAGTTTCTCAAGCGTTTCTTACCTCAAAACTGCCATATCTCGCGAACGGATTGACCAATCCGCAAAGTTTCTGTTGCATCTGAAAGTAGAAACTCGCCCCATTACAACGGTATGAGTAGTTTTCCCCTAGGCCGTTCTAGTTATTCGTTTCGAGCATCAGAACTGCGAAAATTTGGAGTTTCTCAAGCGTTTCTTACCACAAAACTGCCATATCTCGCGAACGGATTGACCAATCCGCAAAGTTTCTGTTGCATCTGAAAGTAGAAACTCGCCCCATTACAACGGTATGAGTAGTTTACCCCTAGGCCGTTCTAGTTATTCGTTTCGAGCATCAGAACTGCGAAAATTTTGAGTTTCTCAAGCGTTTCTTACCTCAAAACTGCCATATCTCGCGAACGGATTGACCAATCCGCAAAGTTTCTGTTGCATCTGAAAGTACAAACTCGCCCCATTACAACGTTATGAGTAGTTTTCCCCTAGGCCGTTCTAGCTATTCGTTTCGAGCATCAGAACTGCGAAGATTTGGAGTTTCTCAAGCGTTTCTTACCTCAAAACTGCCATATCTCGCGAACGGATTGACCAATCCGCAAAATTTCTCTTGCATCTGAAAGTAGAAACTCGCCCCATTACAACGGTATGAGTAGTTTTCCCCTAGGCCCTTTCTAGTTATTCGTTTCGAGCATCAGAACTGCGAATATTTGGAGTTTCTCAAGCGTTTCTTACCTCAAAACTGCCATATCTCGCGAACGGATTGACCAATCAGCAAAGTTTCTGTTGCACCTGAAAGTAGAAACTCGCCCCATTACAACGGTATGAGTTGTTTTCCCCTAGGCCGTTCTAGTTATTCGTTTCGAGCATCAGAACTGCGAAAATTTGGAGTTTCTCAAGCGTTTCTTACCTCAAAACTGCCATATCTCGCGAACGGATTGACCAATCCGCAAAGTTTCTGTTGCATCTGAAAGTACAAACTCGCCCCATTACAACGGTATGAGTAGTTTTCCCCTAGGCCGTTCTAGTTATTCGTTTCGAGCATCAGAACTGCGATAATTTGGAGTTTCTCAAGCGTTTCTTACCTCAAAACTGCCATATCTCGCGAACGGATTGACCAATCCGCAAAATTTCTCTTGCATCTGAAAGTAGAAACTCGCCCCATTACAACGGTATGAGTAGTTTTCCCCTAGGCCCTTTCTAGTTATTCGTTTCGAGCATCAGAACTGCGAATATTTGGAGTTTCTCAAGCGTTTCTTACCTCAAAACTGCCATATATCGCGAACGGATTGACCAATCAGCAAAGTTTCTGTTGCACCTGAAAGTAGAAACTCGCCCCATTACAACGGTATGAGTTGTTTTCCCCTAGGCCGTTCTAGTTATTCGTTTCGAGCATCAGAACTGCGAAAATTTGGAGTTTCTCAAGCGTTTCTTACCTCAAAACTGCCATATCTCGCGAACGGATTGACCAATCCGCAAAGTTTCTGTTGCACCTGAAAGTAGAAACTCGCCCCATTACAACGGTATGAGTAGTTTTTCCCTAGGCCGTTCTAGTTATTCGTTTCGAGCATCAGAACTGCGAAAATTTGGAGTTTCTCAAGCGTTTCTTACCTCAAAACTGCCATATCTCGCGAACGGATTGACCAATCCGCAAAGTTTCTGCTGCATCTGAAAGTAGAAACTCGCCCCATTACAACGGTATGAGTAGTTTTCCCCTAGGCCGTTCTAGCTATTCGTTTCGAGCATCAGAACTGCGAAGATTTGGAGTTTCTCAAGCGTTTCTTACCTCAAAACTGCCATATCTCGCGAACGGATTGACCAATCCGCAAAATTTCTCTTGCATCTGAAAGTAGAAACTCGCCCCATTACAACGGTATGAGTAGTTTTCCCCTAGGCCGTTCTAGTTATTCGTTTCGAGCATCAGAACTGCGAAAATTTGGAGTTTCTGAAGCGTTTCTTACCTCAAAACTGCCATATCTCGCGAACGGATTTACCAATCCGCAAAGTTTCTGTTGCATCTGAAAGTAGAAACTCGCCCCATTACAACGGTATGAGTAGTTTTTCCCTAGGCCGTTCTAGTTATTCGTTTCGAGCATCAGAACTGCGAAGATTTGGAGTTTCTCAAGCGTTTCTTACCTCAAAACTGCCATATCTCGCGAACGGATTAACCAATCCGCAAAGTTTCTGTCGCATCTGAAAGTAGAAACTCGCCCCATTACAACGGTATGAGTAGTTTTCCCCTAGGCCGTTCTAGTTATTCGTTTCGAGCATCAGAACTGCGAAAATTTGGAGTTTCTCAAGCGTTTCTTACCTCAAAACTGCCATATCTCGCGAACGGATTGACCAATCCGCAAAGTTTCTGTTGCATCTGAAAGTAGAAACTCGCCCCATTACAACGGTATGAGTAGTTTTCCCCTAGGCCGTTCTAGTTATTCGTTTCGAGCATCAGAACTGCGAAAATTTGGAGTTTCTCAAGCGTTTCTTACCACAAAACTGCCATATCTCGCGAACGGATTGACCAATCCGCAAAGTTTCTGTTGCATCTGAAAGTAGAAACTCGCCCCATTACAACGGTATGAGTAGTTTTCCCCTAGGCCCTTTCTAGTTATTCGTTTCGAGCATCAGAACTGCGAAAATTTGGAGTTTCTCAAGCGTTTCTTACCTCAAAACTGCCATATCTCGCGAACGGATTGACAAATCCGCAAAGTTTCTGTTGCACCTGAAAGCAGAAACTCGCCCCATTACAACGGTATGAGTAGTTTTCCCCTAGGCCGTTCTAGTTATTCGTTTCGAGCATCAGAACTGCGAAAATTTGGAGTTTCTCAAGCGTTTCTTACCTCAAAACTGCCATATCTCGCGAACGGATTGACCAATCCGCAAAGTTTCTGTTGCATCTGAAAGTAGAAACTCGCCCCATTACAACGGTATGAGTAGTTTTCCCCTAGGCCGTTCTAGTTATTCGTTTCGAGCATCAGAACTGCGAAAATTTGGAGTTTCTCAAGCGTTTCTTACCACAAAACTGCCATATCTCGCGAACGGATTGACCAATCCGCAAAGTTTCTGTTGCATCTGAAAGTAGAAACTCGCCCCATTACAACGGTATGAGTAGTTTACCCCTAGGCCGTTCTAGTTATTCGTTTCGAGCATCAGAACTGCGAAAATTTTGAGTTTCTCAAGCGTTTCTTACCTCAAAACTGCCATATCTCGCGAACGGATTGACCAATCCGCAAAGTTTCTGTTGCATCTGAAAGTACAAACTCGCCCCATTACAACGTTATGAGTAGTTTTCCCCTAGGCCGTTCTAGCTATTCGTTTCGAGCATCAGAACTGCGAAGATTTGGAGTTTCTCAAGCGTTTCTTACCTCAAAACTGCCATATCTCGCGAACGGATTGACCAATCCGCAAAATTTCTCTTGCATCTGAAAGTAGAAACTCGCCCCATTACAACGGTATGAGTAGTTTTCCCCTAGGCCCTTTCTAGTTATTCGTTTCGAGCATCAGAACTGCGAATATTTGGAGTTTCTCAAGCGTTTCTTACCTCAAAACTGCCATATCTCGCGAACGGATTGACCAATCAGCAAAGTTTCTGTTGCACCTGAAAGTAGAAACTCGCCCCATTACAACGGTATGAGTTGTTTTCCCCTAGGCCGTTCTAGTTATTCGTTTCGAGCATCAGAACTGCGAAAATTTGGAGTTTCTCAAGCGTTTCTTACCTCAAAACTGCCATATCTCGCGAACGGATTGACCAATCCGCAAAGTTTCTGTTGCATCTGAAAGTACAAACTCGCCCCATTACAACGGTATGAGTAGTTTTCCCCTAGGCCGTTCTAGTTATTCGTTTCGAGCATCAGAACTGCGATAATTTGGAGTTTCTCAAGCGTTTCTTACCTCAAAACTGCCATATCTCGCGAACGGATTGACCAATCCGCAAAATTTCTCTTGCATCTGAAAGTAGAAACTCGCCCCATTACAACGGTATGAGTAGTTTTCCCCTAGGCCCTTTCTAGTTATTCGTTTCGAGCATCAGAACTGCGAATATTTGGAGTTTCTCAAGCGTTTCTTACCTCAAAACTGCCATATATCGCGAACGGATTGACCAATCAGCAAAGTTTCTGTTGCACCTGAAAGTAGAAACTCGCCCCATTACAACGGTATGAGTTGTTTTCCCCTAGGCCGTTCTAGTTATTCGTTTCGAGCATCAGAACTGCGAAAATTTGGAGTTTCTCAAGCGTTTCTTACCTCAAAACTGCCATATCTCGCGAACGGATTGACCAATCCGCAAAGTTTCTGTTGCACCTGAAAGTAGAAACTCGCCCCATTACAACGGTATGAGTAGTTTTTCCCTAGGCCGTTCTAGTTATTCGTTTCGAGCATCAGAACTGCGAAAATTTGGAGTTTCTCAAGCGTTTCTTACCTCAAAACTGCCATATCTCGCGAACGGATTGACCAATCCGCAAAGTTTCTGTTGCACCTGAAAGTAGAAACTCGCCCCATTACAACGGTATGAGTAGTTTTTCCCTAGGCCGTTCTAGTTATTCGTTTCGAGCATCAGAACTGCGAAAATTTGGAGTTTCTCAAGCGTTTCTTACCTCAAAACTGCCATATCTCGCGAACGGATTGACCAATCCGCAAAATTTCTCTTGCATCTGAAAGTAGAAACTCGCATCATTACAACGGTATGTGTAGTTTTCCCCTAGGCCGTTCTAGTTATTCGTTTCGAGCAACAGAACTGCGAAAATTTGGAGTCTCTCAAGCGTTTCTTACCTCAAAACTGCCATATCTCGCGAACGGATTGACCAATCCGCAAAGTTTCTGCTGCATCTGAAAGTAGAAACTCGCCCCATTACAACGGTATGAGTAGTTTTCCCCTAGGCCGTTCTAGCTATTCGTTTCGAGCATCAGAACTGCGAAGATTTGGAGTTTCTCAAGCGTTTCTTACCTCAAAACTGCCATATCTCGCGAACGGATTGACCAATCCGCAAAATTTCTCTTGCATCTGAAAGTAGAAACTCGCCCCATTACAACGGTATGAGTAGTTTTCCCCTAGGCCGTTCTAGTTATTCGTTTCGAGCATCAGAACTGCGAAAATTTGGAGTTTCTCAAGCGTTTCTTACCTCAAAACTGCCATATCTCGCGAACGGATTGACAAATCCGCAAAGTTTCTGTTGCACCTGAAAGCAGAAACTCGCCCCATTACAACGGTATGAGTAGTTTTCCCCTAGGCCGTTCTTGTTATTCGTTTCGAGCATCAGAACTGCGAAAATTTGGAGTTTCTGAAGCGTTTCTTACCTCAAAACTGCCATATCTCGCGAACGGATTTACCAATCCGCAAAGTTTCTGTTGCATCTGAAAGTAGAAACTCGCCCCATTACAACGGTATGAGTAGTTTTTCCCTAGGCCGTTCTAGTTATTCGTTTCGAGCATCAGAACTGCGAAGATTTGGAGTTTCTCAAGCGTTTCTTACCTCAAAACTGCCATATCTCGCGAACGGATTAACCAATCCGCAAAGTTTCTGTCGCATCTGAAAGTAGAAACTCGCCCCATTACAACGGTATGAGTAGTTTTCCCCTAGGCCGTTCTAGTTATTCGTTTCGAGCATCAGAACTGCGAAAATTTGGAGTTTCTCAAGCGTTTCTTACCTCAAAACTGCCATATCTCGCGAACGGATTGACCAATCCGCAAAGTTTCTGTTGCATCTGAAAGTAGAAACTCGCCCCATTACAACGGTATGAGTAGTTTTCCCCTAGGCCGTTCTAGTTATTCGTTTCGAGCATCAGAACTGCGAAAATTTGGAGTTTCTCAAGCGTTTCTTACCACAAAACTGCCATATCTCGCGAACGGATTGACCAATCCGCAAAGTTTCTGTTGCATCTGAAAGTAGAAACTCGCCCCATTACAACGGTATGAGTAGTTTTCCCCTAGGCCCTTTCTAGTTATTCGTTTCGAGCATCAGAACTGCGAAAATTTGGAGTTTCTCAAGCGTTTCTTACCTCAAAACTGCCATATCTCGCGAACGGATTGACCAATCCGCAAAGTTTCTGTTGCATCTGAAAGTACAAACTCGCCCCATTACAACGGTATGAGTAGTTTTCCCCTAGGCCGTTCTAGCTATTCGTTTCGAGCATCAGAACTGCGAAGATTTGGAGTTTCTCAAGCGTTTCTTACCTCAAAACTGCCATATCTCGCGAACGGATTGACCAATCCGCATAATTTCTCTTGCATCTGAAAGTAGAAACTCGCCCCATTACAACGGTATGAGTAGTTTTCCCCTAGGCCGTTCTAGCTATTCGTTTCGAGCATCAGAACTGCGAAGATTTGGAGTTTCTCAAGCGTTTCTTACCTCAAAACTGCCATATCTCGCGAACGGATTGACCAATCAGCAAAGTTTCTGTTGCACCTGAAAGTAGAAACTCGCCCCATTACAACGGTATGAGTTGTTTTCCCCTAGGCCGTTCTAGTTATTCGTTTCGAGCATCAGAACTGCGAAAATTTGGAGTTTCTCAAGCGTTTCTTACCTCAAAACTGCCATATCTCGCGAACGGATTGACCAGTCCGCAAAGTTTCTGTTGCATCTGAAAGTAGAAACTCGCCCCATTACAACGGTATGTGTAGTTTTCCCCTAGGCCGTTCTAGTTATTCGTTTCGAGCAACAGAACTGCGAAAATTTGGAGTTTCTCAAGCGTTTCTTACCTCAAAACTACCATATCTCGCGAACGGATTGACCAATCCGCAAAGTTTCTGCTGCATCTGAAAGTAGAAACTCGCCCCATTACAACGGTATGAGTAGTTTTCCCCTAGGCCGTTCTAGCTATTCGTTTCGAGCATCAGAACTGCGAAGATTTGGAGTTTCTCAAGCGTTTCTTACCTCAAAACTGCCATATCTCGCGAACGGATTGACCAATCCGCAAAATTTCTCTTGCATCTGAAAGTAGAAACTCGCCCCATTACAACGGTATGAGTAGTTTTCCCCTAGGCCGTTCTAGTTATTCGTTTCGAGCATCAGAACTGCGAAAATTTGGAGTTTCTCAAGCGTTTCTTACCTCAAAACTGCCATATCTCGCGAACGGATTGACAAATCCGCAAAGTTTCTGTTGCACCTGAAAGCAGAAACTCGCCCCATTACAACGGTATGAGTAGTTTTCCCCTAGGCCGTTCTTGTTATTCGTTTCGAGCATCAGAACTGCGAAAATTTGGAGTTTCTGAAGCGTTTCTTACCTCAAAACTGCCATATCTCGCGAACGGATTTACCAATCCGCAAAGTTTCTGTTGCATCTGAAAGTAGAAACTCGCCCCATTACAACGGTATGAGTAGTTTTTCCCTAGGCCGTTCTAGTTATTCGTTTCGAGCATCAGAACTGCGAAGATTTGGAGTTTCTCAAGCGTTTCTTACCTCAAAACTGCCATATCTCGCGAACGGATTAACCAATCCGCAAAGTTTCTGTCGCATCTGAAAGTAGAAACTCGCCCCATTACAACGGTATGAGTAGTTTTCCCCTAGGCCGTTCTAGTTATTCGTTTCGAGCATCAGAACTGCGAAAATTTGGAGTTTCTCAAGCGTTTCTTACCTCAAAACTGCCATATCTCGCGAACGGATTGACCAATCCGCAAAGTTTCTGTTGCATCTGAAAGTAGAAACTCGCCCCATTACAACGGTATGAGTAGTTTTCCCCTAGGCCGTTCTAGTTATTCGTTTCGAGCATCAGAACTGCGAAAATTTGGAGTTTCTCAAGCGTTTCTTACCACAAAACTGCCATATCTCGCGAACGGATTGACCAATCCGCAAAGTTTCTGTTGCATCTGAAAGTAGAAACTCGCCCCATTACAACGGTATGAGTAGTTTTCCCCTAGGCCCTTTCTAGTTATTCGTTTCGAGCATCAGAACTGCGAAAATTTGGAGTTTCTCAAGCGTTTCTTACCTCAAAACTGCCATATCTCGCGAACGGATTGACAAATCCGCAAAGTTTCTGTTGCACCTGAAAGCAGAAACTCGCCCCATTACAACGGTATGAGTAGTTTTCCCCTAGGCCGTTCTTGTTATTCGTTTCGAGCATCAGAACTGCGAAAATTTGGAGTTTCTGAAGCGTTTCTTACCTCAAAACTGCCATATCTCGCGAACGGATTTACCAATCCGCAAAGTTTCTGTTGCATCTGAAAGTAGAAACTCGCCCCATTACAACGGTATGAGTAGTTTTTCCCTAGGCCGTTCTAGTTATTCGTTTCGAGCATCAGAACTGCGAAGATTTGGAGTTTCTCAAGCGTTTCTTACCTCAAAACTGCCATATCTCGCGAACGGATTGACCAATCCGCAAAGTTTCTGTTGCATCTGAAAGTAGAAACTCGCCCCATTACAACGGTATGAGTAGTTTTCCCCTAGGCCGTTCTAGTTATTCGTTTCGAGCATCAGAACTGCGAAAATTTGGAGTTTCTCAAGCGTTTCTTACCACAAAACTGCCATATCTCGCGAACGGATTGACCAATCCGCAAAGTTTCTGTTGCATCTGAAAGTAGAAACTCGCCCCATTACAACGGTATGAGTAGTTTTCCCCTAGGCCCTTTCTAGTTATTCGTTTCGAGCATCAGAACTGCGAAAATTTGGAGTTTCTCAAGCGTTTCTTACCACAAAACTGCCATATCTCGCGAACGGATTGACCAATCCGCAAAGTTTCTGTTGCATCTGAAAGTAGAAACTCGCCCCATTACAACGGTATGAGTAGTTTTCCCCTAGGCCCTTTCTAGTTATTCGTTTCGAGCATCAGAACTGCGAAAATTTGGAGTTTCTCAAGCGTTTCTTACCTCAAAACTGCCATATCTCGCGAACGGATTGACCAATCCGCAAAGTTTCTGTTGCACCTGAAAGTAGAAACTCGCCCCATTACAACGGTATGAGTAGTTTTCCCCTAGGCCGTTCTTGTTATTCGTTTCGAGCATCAGAACTGCGAAAATTTTGAGTTTCTCAAGCGTTTCTTACCTCAAAACTGCCATATCTCGCGAACGGATTGACCAATCCGCAAAGTTTCTGTTGCATCTGAAAGTACAAACTCGCCCCATTACAACGGTATGAGTAGTTTTCCCCTAGGCCGTTCTAGCTATTCGTTTCGAGCATCAGAACTGCGAAGATTTGGAGTTTCTCAAGCGTTTCTTACCTCAAAACTGCCATATCTCGCGAACGGATTGACCAATCCGCATAATTTCTCTTGCATCTGAAAGTAGAAACTCGCCCCATTACAACGGTATGAGTAGTTTTCCCCTAGGCCGTTCTAGCTATTCGTTTCGAGCATCAGAACTGCGAAGATTTGGAGTTTCTCAAGCGTTTCTTACCTCAAAACTGCCATATCTCGCGAACGGATTGACCAATCAGCAAAGTTTCTGTTGCACCTGAAAGTAGAAACTCGCCCCATTACAACGGTATGAGTTGTTTTCCCCTAGGCCGTTCTAGTTATTCGTTTCGAGCATCAGAACTGCGAAAATTTGGAGTTTCTCAAGCGTTTCTTACCTCAAAACTGCCATATCTCGCGAACGGATTGACCAGTCCGCAAAGTTTCTGTTGCATCTGAAAGTAGAAACTCGCCCCATTACAACGGTATGTGTAGTTTTCCCCTAGGCCGTTCTAGTTATTCGTTTCGAGCAACAGAACTGCGAAAATTTGGAGTTTCTCAAGCGTTTCTTACCTCAAAACTACCATATCTCGCGAACGGATTGACCAATCCGCAAAGTTTCTGCTGCATCTGAAAGTAGAAACTCGCCCCATTACAACGGTATGAGTAGTTTTCCCCTAGGCCGTTCTAGCTATTCGTTTCGAGCATCAGAACTGCGAAGATTTGGAGTTTCTCAAGCGTTTCTTACCTCAAAACTGCCATATCTCGCGAACGGATTGACCAATCCGCAAAATTTCTCTTGCATCTGAAAGTAGAAACTCGCCCCATTACAACGGTATGAGTAGTTTTCCCCTAGGCCGTTCTAGTTATTCGTTTCGAGCATCAGAACTGCGAAAATTTGGAGTTTCTCAAGCGTTTCTTACCTCAAAACTGCCATATCTCGCGAACGGATTGACAAATCCGCAAAGTTTCTGTTGCACCTGAAAGCAGAAACTCGCCCCATTACAACGGTATGAGTAGTTTTCCCCTAGGCCGTTCTTGTTATTCGTTTCGAGCATCAGAACTGCGAAAATTTGGAGTTTCTGAAGCGTTTCTTACCTCAAAACTGCCATATCTCGCGAACGGATTGACCAATCCGCAAAGTTTCTGTTGCATCTGAAAGTAGAAACTCGCCCCATTACAACGGTATGAGTAGTTTTCCCCTAGGCCGTTCTAGTTATTCGTTTCGAGCATCAGAACTGCGAAAATTTGGAGTTTCTCAAGCGTTTCTTACCACAAAACTGCCATATCTCGCGAACGGATTGACCAATCCGCAAAGTTTCTGTTGCATCTGAAAGTAGAAACTCGCCCCATTACAACGGTATGAGTAGTTTTCCCCTAGGCCCTTTCTAGTTATTCGTTTCGAGCATCAGAACTGCGAAAATTTGGAGTTTCTCAAGCGTTTCTTACCTCAAAACTGCCATATCTCGCGAACGGATTGACCAATCCGCAAAGTTTCTGTTGCACCTGAAAGTAGAAACTCGCCCCATTACAACGGTATGAGTAGTTTTCCCCTAGGCCGTTCTTGTTATTCGTTTCGAGCATCAGAACTGCGAAAATTTTGAGTTTCTCAAGCGTTTCTTACCTCAAAACTGCCATATCTCGCGAACGGATTGACCAATCCGCAAAGTTTCTGTTGCATCTGAAAGTACAAACTCGCCCCATTACAACGGTATGAGTAGTTTTCCCCTAGGCCGTTCTAGCTATTCGTTTCGAGCATCAGAACTGCGAAGATTTGGAGTTTCTCAAGCGTTTCTTACCTCAAAACTGCCATATCTCGCGAACGGATTGACCAATCCGCATAATTTCTCTTGCATCTGAAAGTAGAAACTCGCCCCATTACAACGGTATGAGTAGTTTTCCCCTAGGCCGTTCTAGCTATTCGTTTCGAGCATCAGAACTGCGAAGATTTGGAGTTTCTCAAGCGTTTCTTACCTCAAAACTGCCATATCTCGCGAACGGATTGACCAATCAGCAAAGTTTCTGTTGCACCTGAAAGTAGAAACTCGCCCCATTACAACGGTATGAGTTGTTTTCCCCTAGGCCGTTCTAGTTATTCGTTTCGAGCATCAGAACTGCGAAAATTTGGAGTTTCTCAAGCGTTTCTTACCTCAAAACTGCCATATCTCGCGAACGGATTGACCAGTCCGCAAAGTTTCTGTTGCATCTGAAAGTAGAAACTCGCCCCATTACAACGGTATGTGTAGTTTTCCCCTAGGCCGTTCTAGTTATTCGTTTCGAGCAACAGAACTGCGAAAATTTGGAGTTTCTCAAGCGTTTCTTACCTCAAAACTACCATATCTCGCGAACGGATTGACCAATCCGCAAAGTTTCTGCTGCATCTGAAAGTAGAAACTCGCCCCATTACAACGGTATGAGTAGTTTTCCCCTAGGCCGTTCTAGCTATTCGTTTCGAGCATCAGAACTGCGAAGATTTGGAGTTTCTCAAGCGTTTCTTACCTCAAAACTGCCATATCTCGCGAACGGATTTACCAATCCGCAAAGTTTCTGTTGCATCTGAAAGTAGAAACTCGCCCCATTACAACGGTATGAGTAGTTTTTCCCTAGGCCGTTCTAGTTATTCGTTTCGAGCATCAGAACTGCGAAGATTTGGAGTTTCTCAAGCGTTTCTTACCTCAAAACTGCCATATCTCGCGAACGGATTAACCAATCCGCAAAGTTTCTGTCGCATCTGAAAGTAGAAACTCGCCCCATTACAACGGTATGAGTAGTTTTCCCCTAGGCCGTTCTAGTTATTCGTTTCGAGCATCAGAACTGCGAAAATTTGGAGTTTCTCAAGCGTTTCTTACCTCAAAACTGCCATATCTCGCGAACGGATTGACCAATCCGCAAAGTTTCTGTTGCATCTGAAAGTAGAAACTCGCCCCATTACAACGGTATGAGTAGTTTTCCCCTAGGCCGTTCTAGTTATTCGTTTCGAGCATCAGAACTGCGAATATTTGGAGTTTCTCAAGCGTTTCTTACCACAAAACTGCCATATCTCGCGAACGGATTGACCAATCCGCAAAGTTTCTGTTGCATCTGAAAGTAGAAACTCGCCCCATTACAACGGTATGAGTAGTTTTCCCCTAGGCCCTTTCTAGTTATTCGTTTCGAGCATCAGAACTGCGAAAATTTGGAGTTTCTCAAGCGTTTCTTACCTCAAAACTGCCATATCTCGCGAACGGATTGACAAATCCGCAAAGTTTCTGTTGCACCTGAAAGCAGAAACTCGCCCCATTACAACGGTATGAGTAGTTTTCCCCTAGGCCGTTCTTGTTATTCGTTTCGAGCATCAGAACTGCGAAAATTTGGAGTTTCTGAAGCGTTTCTTACCTCAAAACTGCCATATCTCGCGAACGGATTTACCAATCCGCAAAGTTTCTGTTGCATCTGAAAGTAGAAACTCGCCCCATTACAACGGTATGAGTAGTTTTTCCCTAGGCCGTTCTAGTTATTCGTTTCGAGCATCAGAACTGCGAAGATTTGGAGTTTCTCAAGCGTTTCTTACCTCAAAACTGCCATATCTCGCGAACGGATTGACCAATCCGCAAAGTTTCTGTTGCATCTGAAAGTAGAAACTCGCCCCATTACAACGGTATGAGTAGTTTTCCCCTAGGCCGTTCTAGTTATTCGTTTCGAGCATCAGAACTGCGAAAATTTGGAGTTTCTCAAGCGTTTCTTACCACAAAACTGCCATATCTCGCGAACGGATTGACCAATCCGCAAAGTTTCTGTTGCATCTGAAAGTAGAAACTCGCCCCATTACAACGGTATGAGTAGTTTTCCCCTAGGCCCTTTCTAGTTATTCGTTTCGAGCATCAGAACTGCGAAAATTTGGAGTTTCTCAAGCGTTTCTTACCTCAAAACTGCCATATCTCGCGAACGGATTGACCAATCCGCAAAGTTTCTGTTGCACCTGAAAGTAGAAACTCGCCCCATTACAACGGTATGAGTTGTTTTCCCCTAGGCCGTTCTTGTTATTCGTTTCGAGCATCAGAACTGCGAAAATTTTGAGTTTCTCAAGCGTTTCTTACCTCAAAACTGCCATATCTCGCGAACGGATTGACCAATCCGCAAAGTTTCTGTTGCATCTGAAAGTACAAACTCGCCCCATTACAACGGTATGAGTAGTTTTCCCCTAGGCCGTTCTAGCTATTCGTTTCGAGCATCAGAACTGCGAAGATTTGGAGTTTCTCAAGCGTTTCTTACCTCAAAACTGCCATATCTCGCGAACGGATTGACCAATCCGCATAATTTCTCTTGCATCTGAAAGTAGAAACTCGCCCCATTACAACGGTATGAGTAGTTTTCCCCTAGGCCGTTCTAGCTATTCGTTTCGAGCATCAGAACTGCGAAGATTTGGAGTTTCTCAAGCGTTTCTTACCTCAAAACTGCCATATCTCGCGAACGGATTGACCAATCAGCAAAGTTTCTGTTGCACCTGAAAGTAGAAACTCGCCCCATTACAACGGTATGAGTTGTTTTCCCCTAGGCCGTTCTAGTTATTCGTTTCGAGCATCAGAACTGCGAAAATTTGGAGTTTCTCAAGCGTTTCTTACCTCAAAACTGCCATATCTCGCGAACGGATTGACCAGTCCGCAAAGTTTCTGTTGCATCTGAAAGTAGAAACTCGCCCCATTACAACGGTATGTGTAGTTTTCCCCTAGGCCGTTCTAGTTATTCGTTTCGAGCAACAGAACTGCGAAAATTTGGAGTTTCTCAAGCGTTTCTTACCTCAAAACTGCCATATCTCGCGAACGGATTGACCAATCCGCAAAGTTTCTGCTGCATCTGAAAGTAGAAACTCGCCCCATTACAACGGTATGAGTAGTTTTCCCCTAGGCCGTTCTAGCTATTCGTTTCGAGCATCAGAACTGCGAAGATTTGGAGTTTCTCAAGCGTTTCTTACCTCAAAACTGCCATATCTCGCGAACGGATTGACCAATCCGCAAAATTTCTCTTGCATCTGAAAGTAGAAACTCGCCCCATTACAACGGTATGAGTAGTTTTCCCCTAGGCCCTTTCTAGTTATTCGTTTCGATCATCAGAACTGCGAATATTTGGAGTTTCTCAAGCGTTTCTTACCTCAAAACTGCCATATCTCGCGAACGGATTGACCAATCAGCAAAGTTTCTGTTGCACCTGAAAGTAGAAACTCGCCCCATTACAACGGTATGAGTTGTTTTCCCCTAGGCCGTTCTAGTTATTCGTTTCGAGCAACAGAACTGCGAAAATTTGAGTTTCTCAAGCGTTTCTTACCTCAAAACTGCCATATCTCGCGAACGGATTGACCAATCCGCAAAGTTTCTGCTGCATCTGAAAGTAGAAACTCGCCCCATTACAACGGTATGAGTAGTTTTCCCCTAGGCCGTTCTAGCTATTCGTTTCGAGCATCAGAACTGCGAAGATTTGGAGTTTCTCAAGCGTTTCTTACCTCAAAACTGCCATATCTCGCGAACGGATTGACCAATCCGCAAAATTTCTCTTGCATCTGAAAGTAGAAACTCGCCCCATTACAACGGTATGAGTAGTTTTCCCCTAGGCCCTTTCTAGTTATTCGTTTCGATCATCAGAACTGCGAATATTTGGAGTTTCTCAAGCGTTTCTTACCTCAAAACTGCCATATCTCGCGAACGGATTGACCAATCAGCAAAGTTTCTGTTGCACCTGAAAGTAGAAACTCGCCCCATTACAACGGTATGAGTTGTTTTCCCCTAGGCCGTGCTAGTTATTCGTTTCGAGCAACAGAACTGCGAAAATTTGAGTTTCTCAAGCGTTTCTTACCTCAAAACTGCCATATCTCGCGAACGGATTGACCAATCCGCAAAGTTTCTGCTGCATCTGAAAGTAGAAACTCGCCCCATTACAACGCTATGAGTAGTTTTCCCCTAGGCCGTTCTAGTTATTCGTTTCGAGCATCAGAACTGCGAAGATTTGGAGTTTCTCAAGCGTTTCTTACCTCAAAACTGCCATATCTCGCGAACGGATTGACCAATCCGCAAAATTTCTCTTGCATCTGAAAGTAGAAACTCGCCCCATTACAACGGTATGAGTAGTTTTCCCCTAGGCCCTTTCTAGTTATTCGTTTCGATCATCAGAACTGCGAATATTTGGAGTTTCTCAAGCGTTTCTTACCTCAAAACTGCCATATCTCGCGAACGGATTGACCAATCAGCAAAGTTTCTGTTGCACCTGAAAGTAGAAACTCGCCCCATTACAACGGTATGAGTTGTTTTCCCCTAGGCCGTTCTAGTTATTCGTTTCGAGCAACAGAACTGCGAAAATTTGAGTTTCTCAAGCGTTTCTTACCTCAAAACTGCCATATCTCGCGAACGGATTGACCAATCCGCAAAGTTTCTGCTGCATCTGAAAGTAGAAACTCGCCCCATTACAACGCTATGAGTAGTTTTCCCCTAGGCCGTTCTAGTTATTCGTTTCGAGCATCAGAACTGCGAAGATTTGGAGTTTCTCAAGCGTTTCTTACCTCAAAACTGCCATATCTCGCGAACGGATTGACCAATCCGCAAAATTTCTCTTGCATCTGAAAGTAGAAACTCGCCCCATTACAACGGTATGAGTAGTTTTCCCCTAGGCCCTTTCTAGTTATTCGTTTCGATCATCAGAACTGCGAATATTTGGAGTTTCTCAAGCGTTTCTTACCTCAAAACTGCCATATCTCGCGAACGGATTGACCAATCAGCAAAGTTTCTGTTGCACCTGAAAGTAGAAACTCGCCCCATTACAACGCTATGAGTAGTTTTCCCCTAGGCCGTTCTAGTTATTCGTTTCGAGCATCAGAACTGCGAAGATTTGGAGTTTCTCAAGCGTTTCTTACCTCAAAACTGCCATATCTCGCGAACGGATTGACCAATCCGCAAAATTTCTCTTGCATCTGAAAGTAGAAACTCGCCCCATTACAACGGTATGAGTAGTTTTCCCCTAGGCCCTTTCTAGTTATTCGTTTCGATCATCAGAACTGCGAATATTTGGAGTTTCTCAAGCGTTTCTTACCTCAAAACTGCCATATCTCGCGAACGGATTGACCAATCAGCAAAGTTTCTGTTGCACCTGAAAGTAGAAACTCGCCCCATTACAACGCTATGAGTAGTTTTCCCCTAGGCCGTTCTAGTTATTCGTTTCGAGCATCAGAACTGCGAAGATTTGGAGTTTCTCAAGCGTTTCTTACCTCAAAACTGCCATATCTCGCGAACGGATTGACCAATCCGCAAAATTTCTCTTGCATCTGAAAGTAGAAACTCGCCCCATTACAACGGTATGAGTAGTTTTCCCCTAGGCCGTTCTAGTTATTCGTTTCGAGCATCAGAACTGCGAAAATTTGGAGTTTCTCAAGCGTTTCTTACCTCAAAACTGCCATATCTCGCGAACGGATTGACCAATCCGCAAAGTTTCTGTTGCACCTGAAAGTAGAAACTCGCCCCATTACAACGGTATGAGTAGTTTTCCCCTAGGCCGTTCTTGTTATTCGTTTCGAGCATCAGAACTGCGAAATTTTGGAGTTTCTCAAGCGTTTCTTACCTCAAAACTGCCATATCTCGCGAACGGATTGTCCAATCCGCAAAGTTTCTGTTGCATCTGAAAGTAGAAACTCGCCCCATTACAACGGTATGAGTAGTTTTCCCCTAGGCCGTTCTAGTTATTCGTTTCGAGCATCAGAACTGCGAAAATTTGGAGTTTCTCAAGCGTTTCTTACCACAAAACTGCCATATCTCGCGAACGGATTGACCAATCCGCAAAGTTTCTGTTGCATCTGAAAGTAGAAACTCGCCCCATTACAACGGTATGAGTAGTTTTCCCCTAGGCCCTTTCTAGTTATTCGTTTCGAGCATCAGAACTGCGAAAATTTGGAGTTTCTCAAGCGTTTCTTACCTCAAAACTGCCATATCTCGCGAACGGATTGACCAATCCGCAAAGTTTCTGTTGCAACTGAAAGTAGAAACTCGCCCCATTACAACGGTATGAGTAGTTTTCCCCTAGGCCGTTCTTGTTATTCGTTTCGAGCATCAGAACTGCGAAAATTTTGAGTTTCTCAAGCGTTTCTTACCTCAAAACTGCCATATCTCGCGAACGGATTGACCAATCCGCAAAGTTTCTGTTGCATCTGAAAGTACAAACTCGCCCCATTACAACGGTATGAGTAGTTTTCCCCTAGGCCGTTCTAGCTATTCGTTTCGAGCATCAGAACTGCGAAGATTTGGAGTTTCTCAAGCGTTTCTTACCTCAAAACTGCCATATCTCGCGAACGGATTGACCAATCCGCATAATTTCTCTTGCATCTGAAAGTAGAAACTCGCCCCATTACAACGGTATGAGTAGTTTTCCCCTAGGCCGTTCTAGCTATTCGTTTCGAGCATCAGAACTGCGAAGATTTGGAGTTTCTCAAGCGTTTCTTACCTCAAAACTGCCATATCTCGCGAACGGATTGACCAATCAGCAAAGTTTCTGTTGCACCTGAAAGTAGAAACTCGCCCCATTACAACGGTATGAGTTGTTTTCCCCTAGGCCGTTCTAGTTATTCGTTTCGAGCATCAGAACTGCGAAAATTTGGAGTTTCTCAAGCGTTTCTTACCTCAAAACTGCCATATCTCGCGAACGGATTGACCAGTCCGCAAAGTTTCTGTTGCATCTGAAAGTAGAAACTCGCCCCATTACAACGGTATGTGTAGTTTTCCCCTAGGCCGTTCTAGTTATTCGTTTCGAGCAACAGAACTGCGAAAATTTGGAGTTTCTCAAGCGTTTCTTACCTCAAAACTGCCATATCTCGCGAACGGATTGACCAATCCGCAAAATTTCTCTTGCATCTGAAAGTAGAAACTCGCCCCATTACAACGGTATGAGTAGTTTTCCCCTAGGCCCTTTCTAGTTATTCGTTTCGATCATCAGAACTGCGAATATTTGGAGTTTCTCAAGCGTTTCTTACCTCAAAACTGCCATATCTCGCGAACGGATTGACCAATCAGCAAAGTTTCTGTTGCACCTGAAAGTAGAAACTCGCCCCATTACAACGCTATGAGTAGTTTTCCCCTAGGCCGTTCTAGTTATTCGTTTCGAGCATCAGAACTGCGAAGATTTGGAGTTTCTCAAGCGTTTCTTACCTCAAAACTGCCATATCTCGCGAACGGATTGACCAATCCGCAAAATTTCTCTTGCATCTGAAAGTAGAAACTCGCCCCATTACAACGGTATGAGTAGTTTTCCCCTAGGCCCTTTCTAGTTATTCGTTTCGATCATCAGAACTGCGAATATTTGGAGTTTCTCAAGCGTTTCTTACCTCAAAACTGCCATATCTCGCGAACGGATTGACCAAGCAGCAAAGTTTCTGTTGCACCTGAAAGTAGAAACTCGCCCCATTACAACGCTATGAGTAGTTTTCCCCTAGGCCGTTCTAGTTATTCGTTTCGAGCATCAGAACTGCGAAGATTTGGAGTTTCTCAAGCGTTTCTTACCTCAAAACTGCCATATCTCGCGAACGGATTGACCAATCCGCAAAATTTCTCTTGCATCTGAAAGTAGAAACTCGCCCCATTACAACGGTATGAGTAGTTTTCCCCTAGGCCCTTTCTAGTTATTCGTTTCGATCATCAGAACTGCGAATATTTGGAGTTTCTCAAGCGTTTCTTACCTCAAAACTGCCATATCTCGCGAACGGATTGACCAATCAGCAAAGTTTCTGTTGCACCTGAAAGTAGAAACTCGCCCCATTACAACGGTATGAGTTGTTTTCCCCTAGGCCGTTCTAGTTATTCGTTTCGAGCAACAGAACTGCGAAAATTTGAGTTTCTCAAGCGTTTCTTACCTCAAAACTGCCATATCTCGCGAACGGATTGACCAATCCGCAAAGTTTCTGCTGCATCTGAAAGTAGAAACTCGCCCCATTACAACGCTATGAGTAGTTTTCCCCTAGGCCGTTCTAGTTATTCGTTTCGAGCATCAGAACTGCGAAGATTTGGAGTTTCTCAAGCGTTTCTTACCTCAAAACTGCCATATCTCGCGAACGGATTGACCAATCCGCAAAATTTCTCTTGCATCTGAAAGTAGAAACTCGCCCCATTACAACGGTATGAGTAGTTTTCCCCTAGGCCCTTTCTAGTTATTCGTTTCGATCATCAGAACTGCGAATATTTGGAGTTTCTCAAGCGTTTCTTACCTCAAAACTGCCATATCTCGCGAACGGATTGACCAATCAGCAAAGTTTCTGTTGCACCTGAAAGTAGAAACTCGCCCCATTACAACGCTATGAGTAGTTTTCCCCTAGGCCGTTCTAGTTATTCGTTTCGAGCATCAGAACTGCGAAGATTTGGAGTTTCTCAAGCGTTTCTTACCTCAAAACTGCCATATCTCGCGAACGGATTGACCAATCCGCAAAATTTCTCTTGCATCTGAAAGTAGAAACTCGCCCCATTACAACGGTATGAGTAGTTTTCCCCTAGGCCGTTCTAGTTATTCGTTTCGAGCATCAGAACTGCGAAAATTTGGAGTTTCTCAAGCGTTTCTTACCTCAAAACTGCCATATCTCGCGAACGGATTGACCAATCCGCAAAGTTTCTGTTGCACCTGAAAGTAGAAACTCGCCCCATTACAACGGTATGAGTAGTTTTCCCCTAGGCCGTTCTTGTTATTCGTTTCGAGCATCAGAACTGCGAAATTTTGGAGTTTCTCAAGCGTTTCTTACCTCAAAACTGCCATATCTCGCGAACGGATTGTCCAATCCGCAAAGTTTCTGTTGCATCTGAAAGTAGAAACTCGCCCCATTACAACGGTATGAGTTGTTTTCCCCTAGGCCGTTCTAGTTATTCGTTTCGAGCATCAGAACTGCGAAAATTTGGAGTTTCTCAAGCGTTTCTTACCTCAAACCTGCCATATCTCGCGAACGGATTGACCAGTCCGCAAAGTTTCTGTTGCATCTGAAAGTAGAAACTCGCCCCATTACAACGGTATGTGTAGTTTTCCCCTAGGCCGTTCTAGTTATTCGTTTCGAGCATCAGAACTGCGAAAATTTGGAGTTTCTCAAGCGTTTCTTACCTCAAAACTGCCATATCTCGCGAACGGATTGACCAATCCGCAAAGTTTCTGTTGCATCTGAAAGTAGAAACTCGCCCCATTACAACGGTATGTGTAGTTTTCCCCTAGGCCGTTCTAGTTATTCGTTTCGAGCATCAGAACTGCGAAAATTTGGAGTTTCTCAAGCGTTTCTTACCTCAAAACTGCCATATCTCGCGAACGGATTGACCAATCCGCAAAGTTTCTGTCGCATCTGAAAGTAGAAGCTCGCCCCATTACAACGCTATGAGTAGTTTTCCCCTAGGCCGTTCTAGTTATTCGTTTCGAGCATCAGAACTGCGAAAATTTGGAGTTTCTCAAGCGTTTCTTACCTCAAAACTGCCATATCTCGCGAACGGATTGACCAATCCGCAAAGTTTCTGTTGCATCTGAAAGTAGAAACTCGCTCCATTACAACGGTATGAGTAGTTTTCCCCTAGGCCGTTCTAGTTATTCGTTTCGAGCATCAGAACTGCGAAGATTTGGAGTTTCTCAAGCGTTTCTTACCTCAAAACTGCCATATCTCGCGAACGGATTGACCAATCCGCAAAGTTTCTGTTGCATCTGAAAGTAGAAACTAGCCCCATTACAACGGTATGAGTAGTTTTCCCCTAGACCGTTCTAGTTATTCGTTTCGAGCATCAGAACTGCGAAAATTTGGAGTTTCTCAAGCGTTTCTTACCTCAAAACTGCCATATCTCGCGAACGGATTGACCAATCCGCAAAGTTTCTGTTGCATCTGAAAGTAGAAACCCGCCCCATTACAACGGTATAAGTAGTTATCCCCTAGGCCGTTCTAGTTATTCGTTTCGAGCATCAGAACTGCGAAAATTTGGAGTTTCTCAAGCGTTTCTTACCTCAAAACTGCCATATCTCGCGAACGGATTGACCAATCCGCAAAATTTCTCTTGCACCTGAAAGTAGAAACTCGCCCCATTACAACGGTATGAGTTGTTTTCCCCTAGACAGTTCTAGTTATTCGTTTCGAGCATCAGACCTGCGAAAATTTTGAGTTTCTCAAGCGTTTCTTACCTCAAAACTGCCATATCTCGCGAACGGATTGACCAATCCGCAAAGTTTCTGCTGCATCTGAAAGTAGAAACTCGCCCCATTACAACGCTATGAGTAGTTTTCCCCTAGGCCGTTCTAGTTATTCGTTTCGAGCATCAGAACTGCGAAGATTTGGAGTTTCTCAAGCGTTTCTTACCTCAAAACTGCCATATCTCGCGAACGGATTGACCAATCCGCAAAATTTCTCTTGCATCTGAAAGTAGAAACTCGCCCCATTACAACGGTATGAGTAGTTTTCCCCTAGGCCCTTTCTAGTTATTCGTTTCGATCATCAGAACTGCGAATATTTGGAGTTTCTCAAGCGTTTCTTACCTCAAAACTGCCATATCTCGCGAACGGATTGACCAATCAGCAAAGTTTCTGTTGCACCTGAAAGTAGAAACTCGCCCCATTACAACGCTATGAGTAGTTTTCCCCTAGGCCGTTCTAGTTATTCGTTTCGAGCATCAGAACTGCGAAGATTTGGAGTTTCTCAAGCGTTTCTTACCTCAAAACTGCCATATCTCGCGAACGGATTGTCCAATCCGCAAAGTTTCTGTTGCATCTGAAAGTAGAAACTCGCCCCATTACAACGGTATGAGTAGTTTTCCCCTAGGCCGTTCTAGTTATTCGTTTCGAGCATCAGAACTGCGAAAATTTGGAGTTTCTCAAGCGTTTCTTACCACAAAACTGCCATATCTCGCGAACGGATTGACCAATCCGCAAAGTTTCTGTTGCATCTGAAAGTAGAAACTCGCCCCATTACAACGGTATGAGTAGTTTTCCCCTAGGCCCTTTCTAGTTATTCGTTTCGAGCATCAGAACTGCGAAAATTTGGAGTTTCTCAAGCGTTTCTTACCTCAAAACTGCCATATCTCGCGAACGGATTGACCAATCCGCAAAGTTTCTGTTGCACCTGAAAGTAGAAACTCGCCCCATTACAACGGTATGAGTAGTTTTCCCCTAGGCCGTTCTTGTTATTCGTTTCGAGCATCAGAACTGCGAAAATTTTGAGTTTCTCAAGCGTTTCTTACCTCAAAACTGCCATATCTCGCGAACGGATTGACCAATCCGCAAAGTTTCTGTTGCATCTGAAAGTACAAACTCGCCCCATTACAACGGTATGAGTAGTTTTCCCCTAGGCCGTTCTAGCTATTCGTTTCGAGCATCAGAACTGCGAAGATTTGGAGTTTCTCAAGCGTTTCTTACCTCAAAACTGCCATATCTCGCGAACGGATTGACCAATCCGCATAATTTCTCTTGCATCTGAAAGTAGAAACTCGCCCCATTACAACGGTATGAGTAGTTTTCTCCTAGGCCGTTCTAGCTATTCGTTTCGAGCATCAGAACTGCGAAGATTTGGAGTTTCTCAAGCGTTTCTTACCTCAAAACTGCCATATCTCGCGAACGGATTGACCAATCAGCAAAGTTTCTGTTGCACCTGAAAGTAGAAACTCGCCCCATTACAACGGTATGAGTTGTTTTCCCCTAGGCCGTTCTAGTTATTCGTTTCGAGCATCAGAACTGCGAAAATTTGGAGTTTCTCAAGCGTTTCTTACCTCAAAACTGCCATATCTCGCGAACGGATTGACCAGTCCGCAAAGTTTCTGTTGCATCTGAAAGTAGAAACTCGCCCCATTACAACGGTATGAGTAGTTTTCCCCTAGGCCGTTCTAGCTATTCGTTTCGAGCATCAGAACTGCGAAGATTTGGAGTTTCTCAAGCGTTTCTTACCTCAAAACTGCCATATCTCGCGAACGGATTGACCAATCCGCAAAATTTCTCTTGCATCTGAAAGTAGAAACTCGCCCCATTACAACGGTATGAGTAGTTTTCCCCTAGGCCCTTTCTAGTTATTCGTTTCGATCATCAGAACTGCGAATATTTGGAGTTTCTCAAGCGTTTCTTACCTCAAAACTGCCATATCTCGCGAACGGATTGACCAATCAGCAAAGTTTCTGTTGCACCTGAAAGTAGAAACTCGCCCCATTACAACGCTATGAGTAGTTTTCCCCTAGGCCGTTCTAGTTATTCGTTTCGAGCATCAGAACTGCGAAGATTTGGAGTTTCTCAAGCGTTTCTTACCTCAAAACTGCCATATCTCGCGAACGGATTGACCAATCCGCAAAATTTCTCTTGCATCTGAAAGTAGAAACTCGCCCCATTACAACGGTATGAGTAGTTTTCCCCTAGGCCCTTTCTAGTTATTCGTTTCGATCATCAGAACTGCGAATATTTGGAGTTTCTCAAGCGTTTCTTACCTCAAAACTGCCATATCTCGCGAACGGATTGACCAATCAGCAAAGTTTCTGTTGCACCTGAAAGTAGAAACTCGCCCCATTACAACGCTATGAGTAGTTTTCCCCTAGGCCGTTCTAGTTATTCGTTTCGAGCATCAGAACTGCGAAGATTTGGAGTTTCTCAAGCGTTTCTTACCTCAAAACTGCCATATCTCGCGAACGGATTGACCAATCCGCAAAATTTCTCTTGCATCTGAAAGTAGAAACTCGCCCCATTACAACGGTATGAGTAGTTTTCCCCTAGGCCGTTCTAGTTATTCGTTTCGAGCATCAGAACTGCGAAAATTTGGAGTTTCTCAAGCGTTTCTTACCTCAAAACTGCCATATCTCGCGAACGGATTGACCAATCCGCAAAGTTTCTGTTGCACCTGAAAGTAGAAACTCGCCCCATTACAACGGTATGAGTAGTTTTCCCCTAGGCCGTTCTTGTTATTCGTTTCGAGCATCAGAACTGCGAAATTTTGGAGTTTCTCAAGCGTTTCTTACCTCAAAACTGCCATATCTCGCGAACGGATTGTCCAATCCGCAAAGTTTCTGTTGCATCTGAAAGTAGAAACTCGCCCCATTACAACGGTATGAGTTGTTTTCCCCTAGGCCGTTCTAGTTATTCGTTTCGAGCATCAGAACTGCGAAAATTTGGAGTTTCTCAAGCGTTTCTTACCTCAAACCTGCCATATCTCGCGAACGGATTGACCAGTCCGCAAAGTTTCTGTTGCATCTGAAAGTAGAAACTCGCCCCATTACAACGGTATGTGTAGTTTTCCCCTAGGCCGTTCTAGTTATTCGTTTCGAGCATCAGAACTGCGAAAATTTGGAGTTTCTCAAGCGTTTCTTACCTCAAAACTGCCATATCTCGCGAACGGATTGACCAATCCGCAAAGTTTCTGTTGCATCTGAAAGTAGAAACTCGCCCCATTACAACGGTATGTGTAGTTTTCCCCTAGGCCGTTCTAGTTATTCGTTTCGAGCATCAGAACTGCGAAAATTTGGAGTTTCTCAAGCGTTTCTTACCTCAAAACTGCTATATCTCGCGAACGGATTGACCAATCCGCAAAATTTCTCTTGCATCTGAAAGTAGAAACTCGCCACATTACAACAGTATGTGTAGTTTTCCCCTAGGCCGTTCTAGTTATTCGTTTCGAGCATCAGAACTGCGAAAATTTGGAGTTTCTCAAGCGTTTCTTACCTCAAAACTGCCATATCTCGCGAACGGATTGACCAATCCGCAAAGTTTCTGTCGCATCTGAAAGTAGAAGCTCGCCCCATTACAACGCTATGAGTAGTTTTCCCCTAGGCCGTTCTAGTTATTCGTTTCGAGCATCAGAACTGCGAAAATTTGGAGTTTCTCAAGCGTTTCTTACCTCAAAACTGCCATATCTCGCGAGCGGATTGACCAATGCGCAAAGTTTCTGTTGCATCTGAAAGTAGAAACTCGCCCCATTACAACGGTATGAGTAGTTTTCTCCTAGGCCGTTCTAGCTATTCGTTTCGAGCATCAGAACTGCGAAGATTTGGAGTTTCTCAAGCGTTTCTTACCTCAAAACTGCCATATCTCGCGAACGGATTGACCAATCAGCAAAGTTTCTGTTGCACCTGAAAGTAGAAACTCGCCCCATTACAACGGTATGAGTTGTTTTCCCCTAGGCCGTTCTAGTTATTCGTTTCGAGCATCAGAACTGCGAAAATTTGGAGTTTCTCAAGCGTTTCTTACCTCAAAACTGCCATATCTCGCGAACGGATTGACCAGTCCGCAAAGTTTCTGTTGCATCTGAAAGTAGAAACTCGCCCCATTACAACGGTATGAGTAGTTTTCCCCTAGGCCGTTCTAGCTATTCGTTTCGAGCATCAGAACTGCGAAGATTTGGAGTTTCTCAAGCGTTTCTTACCTCAAAACTGCCATATCTCGCGAACGGATTGACCAATCCGCAAAATTTCTCTTGCATCTGAAAGTAGAAACTCGCCCCATTACAACGGTATGAGTAGTTTTCCCCTAGGCCCTTTCTAGTTATTCGTTTCGATCATCAGAACTGCGAATATTTGGAGTTTCTCAAGCGTTTCTTACCTCAAAACTGCCATATCTCGCGAACGGATTGACCAATCAGCAAAGTTTCTGTTGCACCTGAAAGTAGAAACTCGCCCCATTACAACGCTATGAGTAGTTTTCCCCTAGGCCGTTCTAGTTATTCGTTTCGAGCATCAGAACTGCGAAGATTTGGAGTTTCTCAAGCGTTTCTTACCTCAAAACTGCCATATCTCGCGAACGGATTGACCAATCCGCAAAATTTCTCTTGCATCTGAAAGTAGAAACTCGCCCCATTACAACGGTATGAGTAGTTTTCCCCTAGGCCCTTTCTAGTTATTCGTTTCGATCATCAGAACTGCGAATATTTGGAGTTTCTCAAGCGTTTCTTACCTCAAAACTGCCATATCTCGCGAACGGATTGACCAATCAGCAAAGTTTCTGTTGCACCTGAAAGTAGAAACACGCCCCATTACAACGCTATGAGTAGTTTTCCCCTAGGCCGTTCTAGTTATTCGTTTCGAGCATCAGAACTGCGAAGATTTGGAGTTTCTCAAGCGTTTCTTACCTCAAAACTGCCATATCTCGCGAACGGATTGACCAATCCGCAAAATTTCTCTTGCATCTGAAAGTAGAAACTCGCCCCATTACAACGGTATGAGTAGTTTTCCCCTAGGCCGTTCTAGTTATTCGTTTCGAGCATCAGAACTGCGAAAATTTGGAGTTTCTCAAGCGTTTCTTACCTCAAAACTGCCATATCTCGCGAACGGATTGACCAATCCGCAAAGTTTCTGTTGCACCTGAAAGTAGAAACTCGCCCCATTACAACGGTATGAGTAGTTTTCCCCTAGGCCGTTCTTGTTATTCGTTTCGAGCATCAGAACTGCGAAATTTTGGAGTTTCTCAAGCGTTTCTTACCTCAAAACTGCCATATCTCGCGAACGGATTGTCCAATCCGCAAAGTTTCTGTTGCATCTGAAAGTAGAAACTCGCCCCATTACAACGGTATGAGTTGTTTTCCCCTAGGCCGTTCTAGTTATTCGTTTCGAGCATCAGAACTGCGAAAATTTGGAGTTTCTCAAGCGTTTCTTACCTCAAACCTGCCATATCTCGCGAACGGATTGACCAGTCCGCAAAGTTTCTGTTGCATCTGAAAGTAGAAACTCGCCCCATTACAACGGTATGTGTAGTTTTCCCCTAGGCCGTTCTAGTTATTCGTTTCGAGCATCAGAACTGCGAAAATTTGGAGTTTCTCAAGCGTTTCTTACCTCAAAACTGCCATATCTCGCGAACGGATTGACCAATCCGCAAAGTTTCTGTTGCATCTGAAAGTAGAAACTCGCCCCATTACAACGGTATGTGTAGTTTTCCCCTAGGCCGTTCTAGTTATTCGTTTCGAGCATCAGAACTGCGAAAATTTGGAGTTTCTCAAGCGTTTCTTACCTCAAAACTGCTATATCTCGCGAACGGATTGACCAATCCGCAAAATTTCTCTTGCATCTGAAAGTAGAAACTCGCCACATTACAACAGTATGTGTAGTTTTCCCCTAGGCCGTTCTAGTTATTCGTTTCGAGCATCAGAACTGCGAAAATTTGGAGTTTCTCAAGCGTTTCTTACCTCAAAACTGCCATATCTCGCGAACGGATTGACCAATCCGCAAAGTTTCTGTCGCATCTGAAAGTAGAAGCTCGCCCCATTACAACGCTATGAGTAGTTTTCCCCTAGGCCGTTCTAGTTATTCGTTTCGAGCATCAGAACTGCGAAAATTTGGAGTTTCTCAAGCGTTTCTTACCTCAGAACTGCCATATCTCGCGAACGGATTGACCAATCCGCAAAGTTTCTGTTGCATCTGAAAGTAGAAACTCGCTCCATTACAACGGTATGAGTAGTTTTCCCCTAGGCCGTTCTAGTTATTCGTTTCGAGCATCAGAACTGCGAAGATTTGGAGTTTCTCAAGCGTTTCTTACCTCAAAACTGCCATATCTCGCGAACGGATTGACCAATCCGCAAAGTTTCTGTTGCATCTGAAAGTAGAAACTAGCCCCATTACAACGGTATGAGTAGTTTTCCCCTAGACCGTTCTAGTTATTCGTTTCGAGCATCAGAACTGCGAAAATTTGGAGTTTCTCAAGCGTTTCTTACCTCAAAACTGCCATATCTCGCGAACGGATTGACCAATCCGCAAAGTTTCTGTTGCATCTGAAAGTAGAAACCCGCCCCATTACAACGGTATAAGTAGTTATCCCCTAGGCCGTTCTAGTTATTCGTTTCGAGCATCAGAACTGCGAAAATTTGGAGTTTCTCAAGCGTTTCTTACCTCAAAACTGCCATATCTCGCGAACGGATTGACCAATCCGCAAAATTTCTCTTGCATCTGAAAGTAGAAACTCGCCCCATTACAACGGTATGAGTAGTTTTCCCCTAGACAGTTCTAGTTATTCGTTTCGAGCATCAGACCTGCGAAAATTTTGAGTTTCTCAAGCGTTTCTTACCCCAAAACTGCCATATCTCGCGAACGGATTGACCAATCCGCAAAATTTCTCTTGCATCTGAAAGTAGAAACTCGCCCCATTACAACGGTATGAGTAGTTTTCCCCTAGACCGTTCTAGTTATTCGTTTCGAGCATCAGAACTGCGAAAATTTGGAGTTTCTCAAGCGTTTCTTACCTCAAAACTGCCATATCTCGCGAATGGATTGACCAATCCGAAAAGTTTCTGTTGCATCTGAAAGTAGAAACTAGCCCCATTACAACGATATGAGTAGTTTTCCCCTAGACCCTTCTAGTTATTCGTTTCGAGCATCAGAACTGCGAAAATTTGGAGTTTCTCATGCGTTTCTTACCTCAAAACTGCCATATCTCGCGAACGGATTGACCAATCCGCAAAGTTTCTGTTGCATCTGAAAGTAGAAACTCGCCCCATTACAACGGTATGAGTAGTTTTCCCCTAGGCCGTTCTAGTTATTCGTTTCGAGCATCAGAACTGCGAAAACTTTGAGTTTCTCAAGCGTTTCTTACCTCAAAACTGCCATATCTCGCGAACGGATTGACCAATCCGCAAAATTTCTCTTGCATCTGAAAGTAGAAACTCGCCCCATTACAACGGTATGAGTAGTTTTCCCCTAGACCGTTCTAGTTATTCGTTTCGAGCATCAGAACTGCGAAAATTTGGAGTTTCTCAAGCGTTTCTTACCTCAAAACTGCCATATCTCGCGAATGGATTGACCAATCCGAAAAGTTTCTGTTGCATCTGAAAGTAGAAACCCGCCCCATTACAACGGTATAAGTAGTTATCCCCTAGGCCGTTCTAGTTATTCGTTTCGAGCATCAGAACTACGAAAATTTGGAGTTTCTCATGCGTTTCTTACCTCAAAACTGCCATATCTCGCGAACGGATTGACCAATCCGCAAAGTTTCTGTTGCATCTGAAAGTAGAAACTAGCCCCATTACAACGGTATGAGTAGTTTTCCCCTAGGCCGTTCTAGTTATTTGTTTCGAGCTTCAGAACTGCGATAATTTGGAGTTTCTCAAGCGTTTCTTACTTCTAATCTGCCATATCTCGCGAACGGATTGACCAATCCGAAAAGTTTCTGTTGCATCTGATAGTAGAAACTAGCCCCATTACAACGGTGTGAGTAGTTTTCCCCTAGACCGTTCTAGTTATTCGTTTCGAGCATCAGAACTGCGAAAATTTGGAGTTTCTCAAGCGTTTCTTACCTCAAAACTGCCATATCTCGCGAACGGATTGACCAATCCGCAAAGTTTCTGTTGCATCTGAAAGTAGAAACTCGCCCCATTACAAAGGTATGAGTAGTTTTCCCCTAGGCCGTTCTAGTTATTCGTTTCGAGCATCAGAACTGCGAAAACTTTGAGTTTCTCAAGCGTTTCTTACCTCAAAACTGCCATATCTCGCGAACGGATTGACCAATCCGCAAAGTTTCTGTTGCATCTGAATGTAGAAACTAGCCCCATTACAACGGTATGAGTAGTTTTCCCCTAGACCGTTCTAGTTATTCGTTTCGAGCATCAGAACTGCGAAAATTTGGAGTTTCTCAAGCGTTTCTTACCTCAAAACTGCCATATCTCGCGAACGGATTGACCAATGCGCAAAGTTTCTGTTGCATCTGAAAGTAGAAACTCGCCCCATTACAACGGTATGAGTAGTTTTCCCCTAGGCCTTTCTAGTTATTCGTTTCGAGCATCAGAACTGCTAAAATTTGGAGTTTCTCAAGCGTTTCTTACCTCAAAACTGCCATATCTCGCGAACGGATTGACCAATCCGCAAAGTTTCTGTTGCATCTGAAAGTAGAAACTAGCCCCATTACAACGGTATGAGTAGTTTTCCCCTAGACCGTTCTAGTTATTCGTTTCGAGCATCAGAACTGCGAAAATTTGGAGTTTCTCAAGCGTTTCTTACCTCAAAACTGCCATATCTCGCGAACGGATTGACCAATCCGCAAAGTTTCTGTTGCATCTGAAAGTAGAAACCCGCCCCATTACAACGGTATAAGTAGTTATCCCCTAGGCCGTTCTAGTTATTCGTTTCGAGCATCAGAACTGCGAAAATTTGGAGTTTCTCAAGCGTTTCTTACCTCAAAACTGCCATATCTCGCGAACGGATTGACCAATCCGCAAAATTTCTCTTGCATCTGAAAGTAGAAACTCGCCCCATTACAACGGTATGAGTAGTTTTCCCCTAGACAGTTCTAGTTATTCGTTTCGAGCATCAGACCTGCGAAAATTTTGAGTTTCTCAAGCGTTTCTTACCCCAAAACTGCCATATCTCGCGAACGGATTGACCAATCCGCAAAATTTCTCTTGCATCTGAAAGTAGAAACTCGCCCCATTACAACGGTATGAGTAGTTTTCTCCTAGACCGTTCTAGTTATTCGTTTCGAGCATCAGAACTGCGAAAATTTGGAGTTTCTCAAGCGTTTCTTACCTCAAAACTGCCATATCTCGCGAACGGATTGACCAATCCGAAAAGTTTCTGTTGCATCTGAAAGTAGAAACTAGCCCCATTACAACGATATGAGTAGTTTTCCCCTAGACCGTTCTGGTTATTCGTTTCGAGCATCAGAACTGCGAAAATTTGGAGTTTCTCAAGCGTTTCTTACCTCAAAACTGCCATATCTCGCGAACGGATTGACCAATCCGCAAAGTTTCTGTTGCATCTGAAAGTAGAAACTAGCCCCATTACAACGGTATGAGTAGTTTTCCCCTGGACCGTTCTAGTTATTCGTTTCGAGCATCAGAACTGCGAAAATTTGGAGTTTCTCAAGCGTTTCTTACCTCAAAACTGCCATATCTCGCGAACGGATTGACCAATCCGCAAAGTTTCTGTTGCATCCGAAAGTAGAAACTAGCCCCATTACAACGGTATGAGTAGTTTTCCCCTAGACCCTTCTAGTTATTCGTTTCGAGCATCAGAACTGCGAAAATTTGGAGTTTCTCATGCGTTTCTTACCTCAAAACTGCCATATCTCGCGAACGGATTGACCAATCCGCAAAGTTTCTGTTGCATCTGAAAGTAGAAACTCGCCCCATTACAACGGTATGAGTAGTTTTCCCCTAGGCCGTTCTAGTTATTCGTTTCGAGCATCAGAACTGCGAAAACTTTGAGTTTCTCAAGCGTTTCTTACCTCAAAACTGCCATATCTCGCGAACGGATTGACCAATCCGAAAAGTTTCTGTTGCATCCGAAAGTAGAAACTAGCCCCATTACAACGGTATGAGTACTTTTCCCCTAGACCGTTCTAGTTATTCGTTTCGAGCATCAGAACTGCGAAAATTTTAAGTTTCTCAAGCGTTTCTTACCCCAAAACTGCCATATCTCGCGAACGGATTGACCAATCCGCAAAATTTCTCTTGCATCTGAAAGTAGAAACTCGCCCCATTACAACGGTATGAGTAGTTTTCTCCTAGACCGTTCTAGTTATTCGTTTCGAGCATCAGAACTGCGAAAATTTGGAGTTTCTCAAGCGTTTCTTACCTCAAAACTGCCATATCTCGCGAACGGATTGACCAATCCTCAAAGTTTCTGTTGCATCTGAAAGTAGAAACTAGCCCCATTACAACGGTATGAGTAGTTTTCCCCTAGACCGTTCTAGTTATTCGTTTCGAGCATCAGAACTGCGAAAATTTGGAGTTTCTCAAGCGTTTCTTACCTCAAAACTGCCATATCTCGCGAACGGATTGACCAATCCGCAAAGTTTCTGTTGCATCTGAAAGTAGAAACTAGCCCCATTACAACGGTATGAGTAGTTTTCCCCTAGGCCGTTCTAGTTATTTGTTTCGAGCTTCAGAACTGCGATAATTTGGAGTTTCTCAAGCGTTTCTTACTTCTAATCTGCCATATCTCGCGAACGGATTGACCAATCCGAAAAGTTTCTGTTGCATCTGATAGTAGAAACTAGCCCCATTACAACGGTGTGAGTAGTTTTCCCCTAGACCGTTCTAGTTATTCGTTTCGAGCATCAGAACTGCGAAAATTTGGAGTTTCTCAAGCGTTTCTTACCTCAAAACTGCCATATCTCGCGAACGGATTGACCAATGCGCAAAGTTTCTGTTGCATCTGAAAGTAGAAACTCGCCCCATTACAACGGTATGAGTAGTTTTCCCCTAGACCGTTCTGGTTATTCGTTTCGAGCATCAGAACTGCGAAAATTTGGAGTTTCTCAAGCGTTTCTTACCTCAAAACTGCCATATCTCGCGAACGGATTGACCAATCCGCAAAGTTTCTGTTGCATCTGAAAGTAGAAACTAGCCCCATTACAACGGTATGAGTAGTTTTCCCCTGGACCGTTCTAGTTATTCGTTTCGAGCATCAGAACTGCGAAAATTTGGAGTTTCTCAAGCGTTTCTTACCTCAAAACTGCCACATCTCGCGAACGGATTGACCAATCCGCAAAGTTTCTGTTGCATCCGAAAGTAGAAACTAGCCCCATTACAACGGTATGAGTAGTTTTCCCCTAGACCCTTCTAGTTATTCGTTTCGAGCATCAGAACTGCGAAAATTTGGAGTTTCTCATGCGTTTCTTACCTCAAAACTGCCATATCTCGCGAACGGATTGACCAATCCGCAAAGTTTCTGTTGCATCTGAAAGTAGAAACTCGCCCCATTACAACGGTATGAGTAGTTTTCCCCTAGGCCGTTCTAGTTATTCGTTTCGAGCATCAGAACTGCGAAAACTTTGAGTTTCTCAAGCGTTTCTTACCTCAAAACTGCCATATCTCGCGAACGGATTGACCAATCCGCAAAGTTTCTGTTGCATCTGAAAGTAGAAACTAGCCCTATTACAACGGTATGAGTAGTTTTCCCCTAGACCGTTCTAGTTATTCGTTTCGAGCATCAGAACTGCGAAAATTTGGAGTTTCTCAAGCGTTTCTTACCTCAAAACTGCCATATCTCGGGAACGGATTGACCAATCCGCAAAGTTTCTGTTGCATCTGAAAGTAGAAACTCGCCCCATTACAACAGTATGAGTAGTTTTCCCCTAGGCCGTTCTAGTTATTCGTTTCGAGCATCAGAACTGCGAAAATTTGGAGTTTCTCAAGCGTTTCTTACCTCAAAACTGCCATATCTCGCGAACGGATTGACCAATCCGAAAAGTTTCTGTTGCATCCGAAAGTAGAAACTAGCCCCATTACAACGGTATGAGTAGTTTTCCCCTAGACCGTTCTAGTTATTCGTTTCGAGCATCAGAACTGCGAAAATTTTAAGTTTCTCAAGCGTTTCTTACCCCAAAACTGCCATATCTCGCGAACGGATTGACCAATCCGCAAAATTTCTCTTGCATCTGAAAGTCGAAACACGCCCCATTACAACGGCATGAGTAGTTTTCCCCTAGGCCGCTCTAGTTATTCGTTTCGAGCCTCAGAACTGCGAAAATTTGGTGTTTCTCAAGCGTTTCTTACCTCAAAACTGCCATATCTCGCGAACGGATTGACCAATCCGCAAAGTTTCTGTTGCATCCGAAAGTAGAAACTAGCCCCATTACAACGGTATGAGTAGTTTTCCCCTAGACCCTTCTAGTTATTCGTTTCGAGCATCAGAACTACGAAAATTTGGAGTTTCTCATGCGTTTCTTACCTCAAAACTGCCATATCTCGCGAACGGATTGACCAATCCGCAAAGTTTCTGTTGCATCTGAAAGTAGAAACTAGCCCCATTACAACGGTATGAGTAGTTTTCCCCTAGGCCGTTCTAGTTATTTGTTTCGAGCTTCAGAACTGCGATAATTTGGAGTTTCTCAAGCGTTTCTTACTTCTAATCTGCCATATCTCGCGAACGGATTGACCAATCCGAAAAGTTTCTGTTGCATCTGATAGTAGAAACTAGCCCCATTACAACGGTGTGAGTAGTTTTCCCCTAGACCGTTCTAGTTATTCGTTTCGAGCATCAGAACTGCGAAAATTTGGAGTTTCTCAAGCGTTTCTTACCTCAAAACTGCCATATCTCGCGAACGGATTGACCAATCCGCAAAGTTTCTGTTGCATCTGAAAGTAGAAACTCGCCCCATTACAAAGGTATGAGTAGTTTTCCCCTAGGCCGTTCTAGTTATTCGTTTCGAGCATCAGAACTGCGAAAACTTTGAGTTTCTCAAGCGTTTCTTACCTCAAAACTGCCATATCTCGCGAACGGATTGACCAATCCGCAAAATTTCTCTTGCATCTGAAAGTAGAAACTCGCCCCATTACAACGGTATGAGTAGTTTTCCCCTAGACAGTTCTAGTTATTCGTTTCGAGCATCAGACCTGCGAAAATTTTGAGTTTCTCAAGCGTTTCTTACCCCAAAACTGCCATATCTCGCGAACGGATTGACCAATCCGCAAAATTTCTCTTGCATCTGAAAGTAGAAACTCGCCCCATTACAACGGTATGAGTAGTTTTCTCCTAGACCGTTCTAGTTATTCGTTTCGAGCATCAGAACTGCGAAAATTTGGAGTTTCTCAAGCGTTTCTTACCTCAAAACTGCCATATCTCGCGAACGGATTGACCAATCCGAAAAGTTTCTGTTGCATCTGAAAGTAGAAACTAGCCCCATTACAACGATATGAGTAGTTTTCCCCTAGACCGTTCTGGTTATTCGTTTCGAGCATCAGAACTGCGAAAATTTGGAGTTTCTCAAGCGTTTCTTACCTCAAAACTGCCATATCTCGCGAACGGATTGACCAATCCGCAAAGTTTCTGTTGCATCTGAAAGTAGAAACTAGCCCCATTACAACGGTATGAGTAGTTTTCCCCTGGACCGTTCTAGTTATTCGTTTCGAGCATCAGAACTGCGAAAATTTGGAGTTTCTCAAGCGTTTCTTACCTCAAAACTGCCATATCTCGCGAACGGATTGACCAATCCGCAAAGTTTCTGTTGCATCCGAAAGTAGAAACTAGCCCCATTACAACGGTATGAGTAGTTTTCCCCTAGACCCTTCTAGTTATTCGTTTCGAGCATCAGAACTGCGAAAATTTGGAGTTTCTCATGCGTTTCTTACCTCAAAACTGCCATATCTCGCGAACGGATTGACCAATCCGCAAAGTTTCTGTTGCATCTGAAAGTAGAAACTCGCCCCATTACAACGGTATGAGTAGTTTTCCCCTAGGCCGTTCTAGTTATTCGTTTCGAGCATCAGAACTGCGAAAACTTTGAGTTTCTCAAGCGTTTCTTACCTCAAAACTGCCATATCTCGCGAACGGATTGACCAATCCGAAAAGTTTCTGTTGCATCCGAAAGTAGAAACTAGCCCCATTACAACGGTATGAGTACTTTTCCCCTAGACCGTTCTAGTTATTCGTTTCGAGCATCAGAACTGCGAAAATTTTAAGTTTCTCAAGCGTTTCTTACCCCAAAACTGCCATATCTCGCGAACGGATTGACCAATCCGCAAAATTTCTCTTGCATCTGAAAGTAGAAACTCGCCCCATTACAACGGTATGAGTAGTTTTCTCCTAGACCGTTCTAGTTATTCGTTTCGAGCATCAGAACTGCGAAAATTTGGAGTTTCTCAAGCGTTTCTTACCTCAAAACTGCCATATCTCGCGAACGGATTGACCAATCCGCAAAGTTTCTGTTGCATCTGAAAGTAGAAACTAGCCCCATTACAACGGTATGAGTAGTTTTCCCCTAGACCGTTCTAGTTATTCGTTTCGAGCATCAGAACTGCGAAAATTTGGAGTTTCTCAAGCGTTTCTTACCTCAAAACTGCCATATCTCGCGAACGGATTGACCAATCCGCAAAGTTTCTGTTGCATCTGAAAGTAGAAACTAGCCCCATTACAACGGTATGAGTAGTTTTCCCCTAGGCCGTTCTAGTTATTTGTTTCGAGCTTCAGAACTGCGATAATTTGGAGTTTCTCAAGCGTTTCTTACTTCTAATCTGCCATATCTCGCGAACGGATTGACCAATCCGAAAAGTTTCTGTTGCATCTGATAGTAGAAACTAGCCCCATTACAACGGTGTGAGTAGTTTTCCCCTAGACCGTTCTAGTTATTCGTTTCGAGCATCAGAACTGCGAAAATTTGGAGTTTCTCAAGCGTTTCTTACCTCAAAACTGCCATATCTCGCGAACGGATTGACCAATGCGCAAAGTTTCTGTTGCATCTGAAAGTAGAAACTCGCCCCATTACAACGGTATGAGTAGTTTTCCCCTAGACCGTTCTGGTTATTCGTTTCGAGCATCAGAACTGCGAAAATTTGGAGTTTCTCAAGCGTTTCTTACCTCAAAACTGCCATATCTCGCGAACGGATTGACCAATCCGCAAAGTTTCTGTTGCATCTGAAAGTAGAAACTAGCCCCATTACAACGGTATGAGTAGTTTTCCCCTGGACCGTTCTAGTTATTCGTTTCGAGCATCAGAACTGCGAAAATTTGGAGTTTCTCAAGCGTTTCTTACCTCAAAACTGCCACATCTCGCGAACGGATTGACCAATCCGCAAAGTTTCTGTTGCATCCGAAAGTAGAAACTAGCCCCATTACAACGGTATGAGTAGTTTTCCCCTAGACCCTTCTAGTTATTCGTTTCGAGCATCAGAACTGCGAAAATTTGGAGTTTCTCATGCGTTTCTTACCTCAAAACTGCCATATCTCGCGAACGGATTGACCAATCCGCAAAGTTTCTGTTGCATCTGAAAGTAGAAACTCGCCCCATTACAACGGTATGAGTAGTTTTCCCCTAGGCCGTTCTAGTTATTCGTTTCGAGCATCAGAACTGCGAAAACTTTGAGTTTCTCAAGCGTTTCTTACCTCAAAACTGCCATATCTCGCGAACGGATTGACCAATCCGCAAAGTTTCTGTTGCATCTGAAAGTAGAAACTAGCCCTATTACAACGGTATGAGTAGTTTTCCCCTAGACCGTTCTAGTTATTCGTTTCGAGCATCAGAACTGCGAAAATTTGGAGTTTCTCAAGCGTTTCTTACCTCAAAACTGCCATATCTCGGGAACGGATTGACCAATCCGCAAAGTTTCTGTTGCATCTGAAAGTAGAAACTCGCCCCATTACAACAGTATGAGTAGTTTTCCCCTAGGCCGTTCTAGTTATTCGTTTCGAGCATCAGAACTGCGAAAATTTGGAGTTTCTCAAGCGTTTCTTACCTCAAAACTGCCATATCTCGCGAACGGATTGACCAATCCGAAAAGTTTCTGTTGCATCCGAAAGTAGAAACTAGCCCCATTACAACGGTATGAGTAGTTTTCCCCTAGACCGTTCTAGTTATTCGTTTCGAGCATCAGAACTGCGAAAATTTTAAGTTTCTCAAGCGTTTCTTACCCCAAAACTGCCATATCTCGCGAACGGATTGACCAATCCGCAAAATTTCTCTTGCATCTGAAAGTCGAAACACGCCCCATTACAACGGCATGAGTAGTTTTCCCCTAGGCCGCTCTAGTTATTCGTTTCGAGCCTCAGAACTGCGAAAATTTGGTGTTTCTCAAGCGTTTCTTACCTCAAAACTGCCATATCTCGCGAACGGATTGACCAATCCGCAAAGTTTCTGTTGCATCCGAAAGTAGAAACTAGCCCCATTACAACGGTATGAGTAGTTTTCCCCTAGACCCTTCTAGTTATTCGTTTCGAGCATCAGAACTACGAAAATTTGGAGTTTCTCATGCGTTTCTTACCTCAAAACTGCCATATCTCGCGAACGGATTGACCAATCCGCAAAGTTTCTGTTGCATCTGAAAGTAGAAACTAGCCCCATTACAACGGTATGAGTAGTTTTCCCCTAGGCCGTTCTAGTTATTTGTTTCGAGCTTCAGAACTGCGATAATTTGGAGTTTCTCAAGCGTTTCTTACTTCTAATCTGCCATATCTCGCGAACGGATTGACCAATCCGAAAAGTTTCTGTTGCATCTGATAGTAGAAACTAGCCCCATTACAACGGTGTGAGTAGTTTTCCCCTAGACCGTTCTAGTTATTCGTTTCGAGCATCAGAACTGCGAAAATTTGGAGTTTCTCAAGCGTTTCTTACCTCAAAACTGCCATATCTCGCGAACGGATTGACCAATCCGCAAAGTTTCTGTTGCATCTGAAAGTAGAAACTCGCCCCATTACAAAGGTATGAGTAGTTTTCCCCTAGGCCGTTCTAGTTATTCGTTTCGAGCATCAGAACTGCGAAAACTTTGAGTTTCTCAAGCGTTTCTTACCTCAAAACTGCCATATCTCGCGAACGGATTGACCAATCCGCAAAGTTTCTGTTGCATCTGAATGTAGAAACTAGCCCCATTACAACGGTATGAGTAGTTTTCCCCTAGACCGTTCTAGTTATTCGTTTCGAGCATCAGAACTGCGAAAATTTGGAGTTTCTCAAGCGTTTCTTACCTCAAAACTGCCATATCTCGCGAACGGATTGACCAATGCGCAAAGTTTCTGTTGCATCTGAAAGTAGAAACTCGCCCCATTACAACGGTATGAGTAGTTTTCCCCTAGGCCTTTCTAGTTATTCGTTTCGAGCATCAGAACTGCTAAAATTTGGAGTTTCTCAAGCGTTTCTTACCTCAAAACTGCCATATCTCGCGAACGGATTGACCAATCCGCAAAGTTTCTGTTGCATCTGAAAGTAGAAACTAGCCCCATTACAACGGTATGAGTAGTTTTCCCCTAGACCGTTCTAGTTATTCGTTTCGATCATCAGAACTGCGAAAATTTGGAGCTTCTCAAGCGTTTCTTACCTCAAAACTGCCATATCTCGCGAACGTATTGACCAATCCGCAAAGTTTCTGTTGCATCTGAAAGTAGAAACTCGCCCCATTACAACGGTATAAGTAGTTATCCCCTAGGCCGTTCTAGTTATTCGTTTCGAGCATCAGAACTGCGAAAATTTGGAGTTTCTCAAGCGTTTCTTACCTCAAAACTGCCATATCTCGCGAACGGATTGACCAATCCGCAAAGTTTCTGTTGCATCTGAAAGTAGAAACTCGCCCCATTACAACAGTATGAGTAGTTTTCCCCTAGGCCGTTCTAGTTATTCGTTTCGAGCATCAGAACTGCGAAAATTTGGAGTTTCTCAAGCGTTTCTTACCTCAAAACTGCCATATCTCGCGAACGGATTGACCAATCCGAAAAGTTTCTGTTGCATCTGAAAGTAGAAACTAGCCCCATTACAACGGTATGAGTAGTTTTCCCCTAGGCCGTTCTAGTTATTTGTTTCGAGCATCAGAACTGCGATAATTTGGAGTTTCTCAAGCGTTTCTTACTTCCAATCTGCCATATCTCGCGAACGGATTGACCAATCCGAAAAGTTTCTGTTGCATCTGATAGTAGAAACTAGCCCCATTACAACGGTGTGAGTAGTTTTCCCCTAGACCGTTCTAGTTATTCGTTTCGAGCATCAGAACTGCGAAAATTTGGAGTTTCTCAAGCGTTTCTTACCTCAAAACTGCCATATCTCGCGAACGGATTGACCAATCCGCAAAGTTTCTGTTGCATCTGAAAGTAGAAACTCGCCCCATTACAAAGGTATGAGTAGTTTTCCCCTAGGCCGTTCTAGTTATTCGTTTCGAGCATCAGAACTGCGAAAACTTTGAGTTTCTCAAGCGTTTCTTACCTCAAAACTGCCATATCTCGCGAACGGATTGACCAATCCGCAAAGTTTCTGTTGCATCTGAATGTAGAAACTAGCCCCATTACAACGGTATGAGTAGTTTTCCCCTAGACCGTTCTAGTTATTCGTTTCGAGCATCAGAACTGCTAAAATTTGGAGGTTCTCAAGCGTTTCTTACCTCAAAACTGCCATATCTCGCGAACGGATTGACCAATCCGCAAAGTTTCTGTTGCATCTGAAAGTAGAAACTCGCCCCATTACAAAGGTATGAGTAGTTTTCCCCTAGGCCGTTCTAGTTATTCGTTTCGAGCATCAGAACTGCGAAAACTTTGAGTTTCTCAAGCGTTTCTTACCTCAAAACTGCCATATCTCGCGAACGGATTGACCAATCCGCAAAGTTTCTGTTGCATCTGAATGTAGAAACTAGCCCCATTACAACGGTATGAGTAGTTTTCCCCTAGGCCGTTCTAGTTATTCGTTTCGAGCATCAGAACTGCGAAAATTTGGAGTTTCTCAAGCGTTTCTTACCTCAAAACTGCCATATCTCGCGAACGGATTGACCAATCCGAAAAGTTTCTGTTGCATCTGAAAGTAGAAACTAGCCCCATTACAACGGTATGAGTAGTTTTCCCCTAGGCCGTTCTAGTTATTTGTTTCGAGCATCAGAACTGCGATAATTTGGAGTTTCTCAAGCGTTTCTTACTTCTAATCTGCCATATCTCGCGAACGGATTGACCAATCCGAAAAGTTTCTGTTGCATCTGATAGTAGAAACTAGCCCCATTACAACGGTGTGAGTAGTTTTCCCCTAGACCGTTCTAGTTATTCGTTTCGAGCATCAGAACTGCGAAAATTTGGAGTTTCTCAAGCGTTTCTTACCTCAAAACTGCCATATCTCGCGAACGGATTGACCAATCCGCAAAGTTTCTGTTGCATCTGAAAGTAGAAACTCGCCCCATTACAAAGGTATGAGTAGTTTTCCCCTAGGCCGTTCTAGTTATTCGTTTCGAGCATCAGAACTGCGAAAACTTTGAGTTTCTCAAGCGTTTCTTACCTCAAAACTGCCATATCTCGCGAACGGATTGACCAATCCGCAAAGTTTCTGTTGCATCTGAATGTAGAAACTAGCCCCATTACAACGGTATGAGTAGTTTTCCCCTAGACCGTTCTAGTTATTCGTTTCGAGCATCAGAACTGCGAAAATTTGGAGTTTCTCAAGCGTTTCTTACCTCAAAACTGCCATATCTCGCGAACGGATTGACCAATCCGCAAAGTTTCTGTTGCATCTGAAAGTAGAAACTCGCCCCATTACAAAGGTATGAGTAGTTTTCCCCTAGGCCGTTCTAGTTATTCGTTTCGAGCATCAGAACTGCGAAAACTTTGAGTTTCTCAAGCGTTTCTTACCTCAAAACTGCCATATCTCGCGAACGGATTGACCAATCCGCAAAGTTTCTGTTGCATCTGAATGTAGAATCTAGCCCCATTACAACGGTATGAGTAGTTTTCCCCTAGACCGCTCTAGTTATTCGTTTCGAGCATCAGAACTGCTAAAATTTGGAGTTTCTCAAGCGTTTCTTACCTCAAAACTGCCATATCTCGCGAACGGATTGACCAATCCGCAAAGTTTCTGTTGCATCTGAAAGTAGAAACTCGCCCCATTACAAAGGTATGAGTAGTTTTCCCCTAGGCCGTTCTAGTTATTCGTTTCGAGCATCAGAACTGCGAAAACTTTGAGTTTCTCAAGCGTTTCTTACCTCAAAACTGCCATATCTCGCGAACGGATTGACCAATCCGAAAAGTTTCTGTTGCATCCGAAAGTAGAAACTAGCCCCATTACAACGGTATGAGTACTTTTCCCCTAGACCGTTCTAGTTATTCGTTTCGAGCATCAGAACTGCGAAAATTTTAAGTTTCTCAAGCGTTTCTTACCCCAAAACTGCCATATCTCGCGAACGGATTGACCAATCCGCAAAATTTCTCTTGCATCTGAAAGTAGAAACTCGCCCCATTACAACGGTATGAGTAGTTTTCTCCTAGACCGTTCTAGTTATTCGTTTCGAGCATCAGAACTGCGAAAATTTGGAGTTTCTCAAGCGTTTCTTACCTCAAAACTGCCATATCTCGCGAACGGATTGACCAATCCGCAAAGTTTCTGTTGCATCTGAAAGTAGAAACTAGCCCCATTACAACGGTATGAGTAGTTTTCCCCTAGACCGTTCTAGTTATTCGTTTCGAGCATCAGAACTGCGAAAATTTGGAGTTTCTCAAGCGTTTCTTACCTCAAAACTGCCATATCTCGCGAACGGATTGACCAATCCGCAAAGTTTCTGTTGCATCTGAAAGTAGAAACTAGCCCCATTACAACGGTATGAGTAGTTTTCCCCTAGGCCGTTCTAGTTATTTGTTTCGAGCTTCAGAACTGCGATAATTTGGAGTTTCTCAAGCGTTTCTTACTTCTAATCTGCCATATCTCGCGAACGGATTGACCAATCCGAAAAGTTTCTGTTGCATCTGATAGTAGAAACTAGCCCCATTACAACGGTGTGAGTAGTTTTCCCCTAGACCGTTCTAGTTATTCGTTTCGAGCATCAGAACTGCGAAAATTTGGAGTTTCTCAAGCGTTTCTTACCTCAAAACTGCCATATCTCGCGAACGGATTGACCAATGCGCAAAGTTTCTGTTGCATCTGAAAGTAGAAACTCGCCCCATTACAACGGTATGAGTAGTTTTCCCCTAGACCGTTCTGGTTATTCGTTTCGAGCATCAGAACTGCGAAAATTTGGAGTTTCTCAAGCGTTTCTTACCTCAAAACTGCCATATCTCGCGAACGGATTGACCAATCCGCAAAGTTTCTGTTGCATCTGAAAGTAGAAACTAGCCCCATTACAACGGTATGAGTAGTTTTCCCCTGGACCGTTCTAGTTATTCGTTTCGAGCATCAGAACTGCGAAAATTTGGAGTTTCTCAAGCGTTTCTTACCTCAAAACTGCCACATCTCGCGAACGGATTGACCAATCCGCAAAGTTTCTGTTGCATCCGAAAGTAGAAACTAGCCCCATTACAACGGTATGAGTAGTTTTCCCCTAGACCCTTCTAGTTATTCGTTTCGAGCATCAGAACTGCGAAAATTTGGAGTTTCTCATGCGTTTCTTACCTCAAAACTGCCATATCTCGCGAACGGATTGACCAATCCGCAAAGTTTCTGTTGCATCTGAAAGTAGAAACTCGCCCCATTACAACGGTATGAGTAGTTTTCCCCTAGGCCGTTCTAGTTATTCGTTTCGAGCATCAGAACTGCGAAAACTTTGAGTTTCTCAAGCGTTTCTTACCTCAAAACTGCCATATCTCGCGAACGGATTGACCAATCCGCAAAGTTTCTGTTGCATCTGAAAGTAGAAACTAGCCCTATTACAACGGTATGAGTAGTTTTCCCCTAGACCGTTCTAGTTATTCGTTTCGAGCATCAGAACTGCGAAAATTTGGAGTTTCTCAAGCGTTTCTTACCTCAAAACTGCCATATCTCGGGAACGGATTGACCAATCCGCAAAGTTTCTGTTGCATCTGAAAGTAGAAACTCGCCCCATTACAACAGTATGAGTAGTTTTCCCCTAGGCCGTTCTAGTTATTCGTTTCGAGCATCAGAACTGCGAAAATTTGGAGTTTCTCAAGCGTTTCTTACCTCAAAACTGCCATATCTCGCGAACGGATTGACCAATCCGAAAAGTTTCTGTTGCATCCGAAAGTAGAAACTAGCCCCATTACAACGGTATGAGTAGTTTTCCCCTAGACCGTTCTAGTTATTCGTTTCGAGCATCAGAACTGCGAAAATTTTAAGTTTCTCAAGCGTTTCTTACCCCAAAACTGCCATATCTCGCGAACGGATTGACCAATCCGCAAAATTTCTCTTGCATCTGAAAGTCGAAACACGCCCCATTACAACGGCATGAGTAGTTTTCCCCTAGGCCGCTCTAGTTATTCGTTTCGAGCCTCAGAACTGCGAAAATTTGGTGTTTCTCAAGCGTTTCTTACCTCAAAACTGCCATATCTCGCGAACGGATTGACCAATCCGCAAAGTTTCTGTTGCATCCGAAAGTAGAAACTAGCCCCATTACAACGGTATGAGTAGTTTTCCCCTAGACCCTTCTAGTTATTCGTTTCGAGCATCAGAACTACGAAAATTTGGAGTTTCTCATGCGTTTCTTACCTCAAAACTGCCATATCTCGCGAACGGATTGACCAATCCGCAAAGTTTCTGTTGCATCTGAAAGTAGAAACTAGCCCCATTACAACGGTATGAGTAGTTTTCCCCTAGGCCGTTCTAGTTATTTGTTTCGAGCTTCAGAACTGCGATAATTTGGAGTTTCTCAAGCGTTTCTTACTTCTAATCTGCCATATCTCGCGAACGGATTGACCAATCCGAAAAGTTTCTGTTGCATCTGATAGTAGAAACTAGCCCCATTACAACGGTGTGAGTAGTTTTCCCCTAGACCGTTCTAGTTATTCGTTTCGAGCATCAGAACTGCGAAAATTTGGAGTTTCTCAAGCGTTTCTTACCTCAAAACTGCCATATCTCGCGAACGGATTGACCAATCCGCAAAGTTTCTGTTGCATCTGAAAGTAGAAACTCGCCCCATTACAAAGGTATGAGTAGTTTTCCCCTAGGCCGTTCTAGTTATTCGTTTCGAGCATCAGAACTGCGAAAACTTTGAGTTTCTCAAGCGTTTCTTACCTCAAAACTGCCATATCTCGCGAACGGATTGACCAATCCGCAAAGTTTCTGTTGCATCTGAATGTAGAAACTAGCCCCATTACAACGGTATGAGTAGTTTTCCCCTAGACCGTTCTAGTTATTCGTTTCGAGCATCAGAACTGCGAAAATTTGGAGTTTCTCAAGCGTTTCTTACCTCAAAACTGCCATATCTCGCGAACGGATTGACCAATGCGCAAAGTTTCTGTTGCATCTGAAAGTAGAAACTCGCCCCATTACAACGGTATGAGTAGTTTTCCCCTAGGCCTTTCTAGTTATTCGTTTCGAGCATCAGAACTGCTAAAATTTGGAGTTTCTCAAGCGTTTCTTACCTCAAAACTGCCATATCTCGCGAACGGATTGACCAATCCGCAAAGTTTCTGTTGCATCTGAAAGTAGAAACTAGCCCCATTACAACGGTATGAGTAGTTTTCCCCTAGACCGTTCTAGTTATTCGTTTCGATCATCAGAACTGCGAAAATTTGGAGCTTCTCAAGCGTTTCTTACCTCAAAACTGCCATATCTCGCGAACGTATTGACCAATCCGCAAAGTTTCTGTTGCATCTGAAAGTAGAAACTCGCCCCATTACAACGGTATAAGTAGTTATCCCCTAGGCCGTTCTAGTTATTCGTTTCGAGCATCAGAACTGCGAAAATTTGGAGTTTCTCAAGCGTTTCTTACCTCAAAACTGCCATATCTCGCGAACGGATTGACCAATCCGCAAAGTTTCTGTTGCATCTGAAAGTAGAAACTCGCCCCATTACAACAGTATGAGTAGTTTTCCCCTAGGCCGTTCTAGTTATTCGTTTCGAGCATCAGAACTGCGAAAATTTGGAGTTTCTCAAGCGTTTCTTACCTCAAAACTGCCATATCTCGCGAACGGATTGACCAATCCGAAAAGTTTCTGTTGCATCTGAAAGTAGAAACTAGCCCCATTACAACGGTATGAGTAGTTTTCCCCTAGGCCGTTCTAGTTATTTGTTTCGAGCATCAGAACTGCGATAATTTGGAGTTTCTCAAGCGTTTCTTACTTCCAATCTGCCATATCTCGCGAACGGATTGACCAATCCGAAAAGTTTCTGTTGCATCTGATAGTAGAAACTAGCCCCATTACAACGGTGTGAGTAGTTTTCCCCTAGACCGTTCTAGTTATTCGTTTCGAGCATCAGAACTGCGAAAATTTGGAGTTTCTCAAGCGTTTCTTACCTCAAAACTGCCATATCTCGCGAACGGATTGACCAATCCGCAAAGTTTCTGTTGCATCTGAAAGTAGAAACTCGCCCCATTACAAAGGTATGAGTAGTTTTCCCCTAGGCCGTTCTAGTTATTCGTTTCGAGCATCAGAACTGCGAAAACTTTGAGTTTCTCAAGCGTTTCTTACCTCAAAACTGCCATATCTCGCGAACGGATTGACCAATCCGCAAAGTTTCTGTTGCATCTGAATGTAGAAACTAGCCCCATTACAACGGTATGAGTAGTTTTCCCCTAGACCGTTCTAGTTATTCGTTTCGAGCATCAGAACTGCTAAAATTTGGAGGTTCTCAAGCGTTTCTTACCTCAAAACTGCCATATCTCGCGAACGGATTGACCAATCCGCAAAGTTTCTGTTGCATCTGAAAGTAGAAACTCGCCCCATTACAAAGGTATGAGTAGTTTTCCCCTAGGCCGTTCTAGTTATTCGTTTCGAGCATCAGAACTGCGAAAACTTTGAGTTTCTCAAGCGTTTCTTACCTCAAAACTGCCATATCTCGCGAACGGATTGACCAATCCGCAAAGTTTCTGTTGCATCTGAATGTAGAAACTAGCCCCATTACAACGGTATGAGTAGTTTTCCCCTAGGCCGTTCTAGTTATTCGTTTCGAGCATCAGAACTGCGAAAATTTGGAGTTTCTCAAGCGTTTCTTACCTCAAAACTGCCATATCTCGCGAACGGATTGACCAATCCGAAAAGTTTCTGTTGCATCTGAAAGTAGAAACTAGCCCCATTACAACGGTATGAGTAGTTTTCCCCTAGGCCGTTCTAGTTATTTGTTTCGAGCATCAGAACTGCGATAATTTGGAGTTTCTCAAGCGTTTCTTACTTCTAATCTGCCATATCTCGCGAACGGATTGACCAATCCGAAAAGTTTCTGTTGCATCTGATAGTAGAAACTAGCCCCATTACAACGGTGTGAGTAGTTTTCCCCTAGACCGTTCTAGTTATTCGTTTCGAGCATCAGAACTGCGAAAATTTGGAGTTTCTCAAGCGTTTCTTACCTCAAAACTGCCATATCTCGCGAACGGATTGACCAATCCGCAAAGTTTCTGTTGCATCTGAAAGTAGAAACTCGCCCCATTACAAAGGTATGAGTAGTTTTCCCCTAGGCCGTTCTAGTTATTCGTTTCGAGCATCAGAACTGCGAAAACTTTGAGTTTCTCAAGCGTTTCTTACCTCAAAACTGCCATATCTCGCGAACGGATTGACCAATCCGCAAAGTTTCTGTTGCATCTGAATGTAGAAACTAGCCCCATTACAACGGTATGAGTAGTTTTCCCCTAGACCGTTCTAGTTATTCGTTTCGAGCATCAGAACTGCGAAAATTTGGAGTTTCTCAAGCGTTTCTTACCTCAAAACTGCCATATCTCGCGAACGGATTGACCAATCCGCAAAGTTTCTGTTGCATCTGAAAGTAGAAACTCGCCCCATTACAAAGGTATGAGTAGTTTTCCCCTAGGCCGTTCTAGTTATTCGTTTCGAGCATCAGAACTGCGAAAACTTTGAGTTTCTCAAGCGTTTCTTACCTCAAAACTGCCATATCTCGCGAACGGATTGACCAATCCGCAAAGTTTCTGTTGCATCTGAATGTAGAATCTAGCCCCATTACAACGGTATGAGTAGTTTTCCCCTAGACCGCTCTAGTTATTCGTTTCGAGCATCAGAACTGCTAAAATTTGGAGTTTCTCAAGCGTTTCTTACCTCAAAACTGCCATATCTCGCGAACGGATTGACCAATCCGCAAAGTTTCTGTTGCATCTGAAAGTAGAAACTCGCCCCATTACAAAGGTATGAGTAGTTTTCCCCTAGGCCGTTCTAGTTATTCGTTTCGAGCATCAGAACTGCGAAAACTTTGAGTTTCTCAAGCGTTTCTTACCTCAAAACTGCCATATCTCGCGAACGGATTGACCAATCCGCAAAGTTTCTGTTGCATCTGAATGTAGAAACTAGCCCCATTACAACGGTATGAGTAGTTTTCCCCTAGACCGTTCTAGTTATTCGTTTCGAGCATCAGAACTGCTAAAATTTGGAGTTTCTCAAGCGTTTCTTACCTCAAAACTGCCATATCTCGCGAACGGATTGACCAATCCGCAAAGTTTCTGTTGCATCTGAAAGTAGAAACTAGCCCCATTACAACGGTATGAGTAGTTTTCCCCTAGACCGTTCTAGTTATTCGTTTCGAGCATCAGAACTGCGAAAATTTGGAGTATCTCAAGCGTTTCTTACTTCAAAACTGCCATATCTCGCGAACGGATTGACCAATCCGAAAAGTATCTGTTGCATCCGAAAGTAGAAACTCGCCCCATTACAACGGTATGAGTAGTTTTCCCCTAGGCCGTTCTAGTTATTCGTTTCGAGCATCAGAACTGCGAAAACTTTGAGTTTCTCAAGCGTTTCTTACCTCAAAACTGCCATATCTCGCGAACGGATTGACCAATCCGCAAAGTTTCTGTTGCATCTGAATGTAGAAACTAGCCCCATTACAACGGTATGAGTAGTTTTCCCCTAGACCGTTCTAGTTATTCGTTTCGAGCATCAGAACTGCGAAAATTTGGAGTTTCTCAAGCGTTTCTTACCTCAAAACTGCCATATCTCGCGAACGGATTGACCAATCCGCAAAGTTTCTGTTGCATCTGAAAGTAGAAACTCGCCCCATTACAAAGGTATGAGTAGTTTTCCCCTAGGCCGTTCTAGTTATTCGTTTCGAGCATCAGAACTGCGAAAACTTTGAGTTTCTCAAGCGTTTCTTACCTCAAAACTGCCATATCTCGCGAACGGATTGACCAATCCGCAAAGTTTCTGTTGCATCTGAATGTAGAAACTAGCCCCATTACAACGGTATGAGTAGTTTTCCCCTAGACCGTTCTAGTTATTCGTTTCGAGCATCAGAACTGCTAAAATTTGGAGTTTCTCAAGCGTTTCTTACCTCAAAACTGCCATATCTCGCGAACGGATTGACCAATCCGCAAAGTTTCTGTTGCTTCTGAAAGTAGAAACTAGCCCCATTACAACGGTATGAGTAGTTTTCCCCTAGACCGTTCTAGTTATTCGTTTCGAGCATCAGAACTGCGAAAATTTGGAGTATCTCAAGCGTTTCTTACTTCAAAACTGCCATATCTCGCGAACAGATTGACCAATCCGAAAAGTATCTGTTGCATCCGAAAGTAGAAACTCGCCCCATTACAACGGTATGAGTAGTTTTCCCCTCGGCCGTTCTAGTTATTCGTTTCGAGCATCAGAACTGCGAAAACTTTGAGTTTCTCAAGCGTTTCTTACCTCAAAACTGCCATATCTCGCGAACGGATTGACCAATCCGCAAAGTTTCTGTTGCATCTGAATGTAGAAACTAGCCCCATTACAACGGTATGAGTAGTTTTCCCCTAGACCGTTCTAGTTATTCGTTTCGAGCATCAGAACTGCGAAAATTTGGAGTTTCTCAAGCGTTTCTTACCTCAAAACTGCCATATCTCGCGAACGGATTGACCAATGCGCAAAGTTTCTGTTGCATCTGAAAGTAGAAACTCGTCTCATTACAACGGTATGAGTAGTTTTCCCCTAGGCCTTTCTAGTTATTCGTTTCGAGCATCAGAACTGCGAAAATTTGGAGTTTCTCAAGCGTTTCTTACCTCAAAACTGCCATATCTCGCGAACGGATTGACCAATGCGCAAAGTTTCTGTTGCATCTGAAAGTAGAAACTAGCCCCATTACAACGGTATGAGTAGTTTTCCCCTAGGCCGTTCTAGTTATTTGTTTCGAGCATCAGAACTGCGATAATTTGGAGTTTCTCAAGCGTTTCTTACTTCTAATCTGCCATATCTCGCGAACGGATTGACCAATCCGAAAAGTTTCTGTTGCATCTGATAGTAGAAACTAGCCCCATTACAACGGTGTGAGTAGTTTTCCCCTAGACCGTTCTAGTTATTCGTTTCGAGCATCAGAACTGCGAAAATTTGGAGTTTCTCAAGCGTTTCTTACCTCAAAACTGCCATATCTCGCGAACGGATTGACCAATCCGCAAAGTTTCTGTTGCATCTGAATGTAGAAACTAGCCCCAATACAACGGTATGAGTAGTTTTCCCCTAGACCGTTCTAGTTATTCGTTTCGAGCATCAGAACTGCTAAAATTTGGAGTTTCTCAAGCGTTTCTTACCTCAAAACTGCCATATCTCGCGAACGGATTGACCAATCCGCAAAGTTTCTGTTGCATCTGAAAGTAGAAACTAGCCCCATTACAACGGTATGAGTAGTTTTCCCCTAGACCGTTCTAGTTATTCGTTTCGAGCATCAGAACTGCGAAAATTTGGAGTATCTCAAGCGTTTCTTACTTCAAAACTGCCATATCTCGCGAACGGATTGACCAATCCGAAAAGTATCTGTTGCATCCGAAAGTAGAAACTCGCCCCATTACAACGGTATGAGTAGTTTTCCCCTAGGCCGTTCTAGTTATTCGTTTCGAGCATCAGAACTGCGAAAACTTTGAGTTTCTCAAGCGTTTCTTACCTCAAAACTGCCATATCTCGCGAACGGATTGACCAATCCGCAAAGTTTCTGTTGCATCTGAATGTAGAAACTAGCCCCATTACAACGGTATGAGTAGTTTTCCCCTAGACCGTTCTAGTTATTCGTTTCGAGCATCAGAACTGCGAAAATTTGGAGTTTCTCAAGCGTTTCTTACCTCAAAACTGCCATATCTCGCGAACGGATTGACCAATGCGCAAAGTTTCTGTTGCATCTGAAAGTAGAAACTCGCCCCATTACAACGGTATGAGTAGTTTTCCCCTAGGCCTTTCTAGTTATTCGTTTCGAGCATCAGAACTGCGAAAATTTGGAGTTTCTCAAGCGTTTCTTACCTCAAAACTGCCATATCTCGCGAACGGATTGACCAATGCGCAAAGTTTCTGTTGCATCTGAAAGTAGAAACTCGCCCCATTACAACGGTATGAGTAGTTTTCCCCTAGGCCTTTCTAGTTATTCGTTTCGAGCATCAGAACTGCTAAAATTTGGAGTTTCTCAAGCGTTTCTTACCTCAAAACTGCCATATCTCGCGAACGGATTGACCAATCCGCAAAGTTTCTGTTGCATCTGAAAGTAGAAACTAGCCCCATTACAACGGTATGAGTAGTTTTCCCCTAGACCGTTCTAGTTATTCGTTTCGAGCATCAGAACTGCGAAAATTTGGAGCTTCTCAAGCGTTTCTTACCTCAAAACTGCCATATCTCGCGAACGTATTGACCAATCCGCAAAGTTTCTGTTGCATCTGAAAGTAGAAACTCGCCCCATTACAACGGTATAAGTAGTTATCCCCTAGGCCGTTCTAGTTATTCGTTTCGAGCATCAGAACTGCGAAAATTTGGAGTTTCTCAAGCGTTTCTTACCTCAAAACTGCCATATCTCGCGAACGGATTGACCAATCCGCAAAGTTTCTGTTGCATCTGAAAGTAGAAACTCGCCCCATTACAACAGTATGAGTAGTTTTCCCCTAGGCCGTTCTAGTTATTCGTTTCGAGCATCAGAACTGCGAAAATTTGGAGTTTCTCAAGCGTTTCTTACCTCAAAACTGCCATATCTCGCGAACGGATTGACCAATCCGAAAAGTTTCTGTTGCATCTGAAAGTAGAAACTAGCCCCATTACAACGGTATGAGTAGTTTTCCCCTAGGCCGTTCTAGTTATTTGTTTCGAGCATCAGAACTGCGATAATTTGGAGTTTCTCAAGCGTTTCTTACTTCTAATCTGCCATATCTCGCGAACGGATTGACCAATCCGAAAAGTTTCTGTTGCATCTGATAGTAGAAACTAGCCCCATTACAACGGTGTGAGTAGTTTTCCCCTAGACCGTTCTAGTTATTCGTTTCGAGCATCAGAACTGCGAAAATTTGGAGTTTCTCAAGCGTTTCTTACCTCAAAACTGCTATATCTCGCGAACGGATTGACCAATCCGCAAAGTTTCTGTTGCATCTGAAAGTAGAAACTCGCCCCATTACAAAGGTATGAGTAGTTTTCCCCTAGGCCGTTCTAGTTATTCGTTTCGAGCATCAGAACTGCGAAAACTTTGAGTTTCTCAAGCGTTTCTTACCTCAAAACTGCCATATCTCGCGAACGGATTGACCAATCCGCAGAGTTTCTGTTGCATCTGAATGTAGAAACTAGCCCCATTACAACGGTATGAGTAGTTTTCCCCTAGACCGTTCTAGTTATTCGTTTCGAGCATCAGAACTGCGAAAATTTGGAGTTTCTCAAGCGTTTCTTACCTCAAAACTGCCATATCTCGCGAGCGGATTGACCAATGCGCAAAGTTTCTGTTGCACCTGAAAGTAGAAACTCGCCCCATTACAACGCTATGAGTAGTTTTCCCCTAGGCCGTTCTAGTTATTCGTTTCGAGCATCAGAACTGCGAAGATTTGGAGTTTCTCAAGCGTTTCTTACCTCAAAACTGCCATATCTCGCGAACGGATTGACCAATCCGCAAAATTTCTCTTGCATCTGAAAGTAGAAACTCGCCCCATTACAACGGTATGAGTAGTTTTCCCCTAGGCCCTTTCTAGTTATTCGTTTCGATCATCAGAACTGCGAATATTTGGAGTTTCTCAAGCGTTTCTTACCTCAAAACTGCCATATCTCGCGAACGGATTGACCAATCAGCAAAGTTTCTGTTGCACCTGAAAGTAGAAACTCGCCCCATTACAACGCTATGAGTAGTTTTCCCCTAGGCCGTTCTAGTTATTCGTTTCGAGCATCAGAACTGCGAAGATTTGGAGTTTCTCAAGCGTTTCTTACCTCAAAACTGCCATATCTCGCGAACGGATTGACCAATCCGCAAAATTTCTCTTGCATCTGAAAGTAGAAACTCGCCCCATTACAACGGTATGAGTAGTTTTCCCCTAGGCCCTTTCTAGTTATTCGTTTCGATCATCAGAACTGCGAATATTTGGAGTTTCTCAAGCGTTTCTTACCTCAAAACTGCCATATCTCGCGAACGGATTGACCAATCCGCAAAGTTTCTGTTGCATCTGAAAGTAGAAACTAGCCCCATTACAACGGTATGAGTAGTTTTCCCCTAGACCGTTCTAGTTATTCGTTTCGAGCATCAGAACTGCGAAAATTTGGAGCTTCTCAAGCGTTTCTTACCTCAAAACTGCCATATCTCGCGAACGTATTGACCAATCCGCAAAGTTTCTGTTGCATCTGAAAGTAGAAACTCGCCCCATTACAACGGTATAAGTAGTTATCCCCTAGGCCGTTCTAGTTATTCGTTTCGAGCATCAGAACTGCGAAAATTTGGAGTTTCTCAAGCGTTTCTTACCTCAAAACTGCCATATCTCGCGAACGGATTGACCAATCCGCAAAGTTTCTGTTGCATCTGAAAGTAGAAACTCGCCCCATTACAACAGTATGAGTAGTTTTCCCCTAGGCCGTTCTAGTTATTCGTTTCGAGCATCAGAACTGCGAAAATTTGGAGTTTCTCAAGCGTTTCTTACCTCAAAACTGCCATATCTCGCGAACGGATTGACCAATCCGAAAAGTTTCTGTTGCATCTGAAAGTAGAAACTAGCCCCATTACAACGGTATGAGTAGTTTTCCCCTAGGCCGTTCTAGTTATTTGTTTCGAGCATCAGAACTGCGATAATTTGGAGTTTCTCAAGCGTTTCTTACTTCTAATCTGCCATATCTCGCGAACGGATTGACCAATCCGAAAAGTTTCTGTTGCATCTGATAGTAGAAACTAGCCCCATTACAACGGTGTGAGTAGTTTTCCCCTAGACCGTTCTAGTTATTCGTTTCGAGCATCAGAACTGCGAAAATTTGGAGTTTCTCAAGCGTTTCTTACCTCAAAACTGCTATATCTCGCGAACGGATTGACCAATCCGCAAAGTTTCTGTTGCATCTGAAAGTAGAAACTCGCCCCATTACAAAGGTATGAGTAGTTTTCCCCTAGGCCGTTCTAGTTATTCGTTTCGAGCATCAGAACTGCGAAAACTTTGAGTTTCTCAAGCGTTTCTTACCTCAAAACTGCCATATCTCGCGAACGGATTGACCAATCCGCAGAGTTTCTGTTGCATCTGAATGTAGAAACTAGCCCCATTACAACGGTATGAGTAGTTTTCCCCTAGACCGTTCTAGTTATTCGTTTCGAGCATCAGAACTGCGAAAATTTGGAGTTTCTCAAGCGTTTCTTACCTCAAAACTGCCATATCTCGCGAGCGGATTGACCAATGCGCAAAGTTTCTGTTGCACCTGAAAGTAGAAACTCGCCCCATTACAACGCTATGAGTAGTTTTCCCCTAGGCCGTTCTAGTTATTCGTTTCGAGCATCAGAACTGCGAAGATTTGGAGTTTCTCAAGCGTTTCTTACCTCAAAACTGCCATATCTCGCGAACGGATTGACCAATCCGCAAAATTTCTCTTGCATCTGAAAGTAGAAACTCGCCCCATTACAACGGTATGAGTAGTTTTCCCCTAGGCCCTTTCTAGTTATTCGTTTCGATCATCAGAACTGCGAATATTTGGAGTTTCTCAAGCGTTTCTTACCTCAAAACTGCCATATCTCGCGAACGGATTGACCAATCAGCAAAGTTTCTGTTGCACCTGAAAGTAGAAACTCGCCCCATTACAACGCTATGAGTAGTTTTCCCCTAGGCCGTTCTAGTTATTCGTTTCGAGCATCAGAACTGCGAAGATTTGGAGTTTCTCAAGCGTTTCTTACCTCAAAACTGCCATATCTCGCGAACGGATTGACCAATCCGCAAAATTTCTCTTGCATCTGAAAGTAGAAACTCGCCCCATTACAACGGTATGAGTAGTTTTCCCCTAGGCCCTTTCTAGTTATTCGTTTCGATCATCAGAACTGCGAATATTTGGAGTTTCTCAAGCGTTTCTTACCTCAAAACTGCCATATCTCGCGAACGGATTGACCAATCAGCAAAGTTTCTGTTGCACCTGAAAGTAGAAACTCGCCCCATTACAACGCTATGAGTAGTTTTCCCCTAGGCCGTTCTAGTTATTCGTTTCGAGCATCAGAACTGCGAAGATTTGGAGTTTCTCAAGCGTTTCTTACCTCAAAACTGCCATATCTCGCGAACGGATTGTCCAATCCGCAAAGTTTCTGTTGCATCTGAAAGTAGAAACTCGCCCCATTACAACGGTATGAGTAGTTTTCCCCTAGGCCGTTCTAGTTATTCGTTTCGAGCATCAGAACTGCGAAAATTTGGAGTTTCTCAAGCGTTTCTTACCACAAAACTGCCATATCTCGCGAACGGATTGACCAATCCGCAAAGTTTCTGTTGCATCTGAAAGTAGAAACTCGCCCCATTACAACGGTATGAGTAGTTTTCCCCTAGGCCCTTTCTAGTTATTCGTTTCGAGCATCAGAACTGCGAAAATTTGGAGTTTCTCAAGCGTTTCTTACCTCAAAACTGCCATATCTCGCGAACGGATTGACCAATCCGCAAAGTTTCTGTTGCACCTGAAAGTAGAAACTCGCCCCATTACAACGGTATGAGTAGTTTTCCCCTAGGCCGTTCTTGTTATTCGTTTCGAGCATCAGAACTGCGAAAATTTTGAGTTTCTCAAGCGTTTCTTACCTCAAAACTGCCATATCTCGCGAACGGATTGACCAATCCGCAAAGTTTCTGTTGCATCTGAAAGTACAAACTCGCCCCATTACAACGGTATGAGTAGTTTTCCCCTAGGCCGTTCTAGCTATTCGTTTCGAGCATCAGAACTGCGAAGATTTGGAGTTTCTCAAGCGTTTCTTACCTCAAAACTGCCATATCTCGCGAACGGATTGACCAATCCGCATAATTTCTCTTGCATCTGAAAGTAGAAACTCGCCCCATTACAACGGTATGAGTAGTTTTCCCCTAGGCCGTTCTAGCTATTCGTTTCGAGCATCAGAACTGCGAAGATTTGGAGTTTCTCAAGCGTTTCTTACCTCAAAACTGCCATATCTCGCGAACGGATTGACCAATCCGCAAAATTTCTCTTGCATCTGAAAGTAGAAACTCGCCCCATTACAACGGTATGAGTAGTTTTCCCCTAGGCCCTTTCTAGTTATTCGTTTCGATCATCAGAACTGCGAATATTTGGAGTTTCTCAAGCGTTTCTTACCTCAAAACTGCCATATCTCGCGAACGGATTGACCAATCAGCAAAGTTTCTGTTGCACCTGAAAGTAGAAACTCGCCCCATTACAACGCTATGAGTAGTTTTCCCCTAGGCCGTTCTAGTTATTCGTTTCGAGCATCAGAACTGCGAAGATTTGGAGTTTCTCAAGCGTTTCTTACCTCAAAACTGCCATATCTCGCGAACGGATTGACCAATCCGCAAAATTTCTCTTGCATCTGAAAGTAGAAACTCGCCCCATTACAACGGTATGAGTAGTTTTCCCCTAGGCCCTTTCTAGTTATTCGTTTCGATCATCAGAACTGCGAATATTTGGAGTTTCTCAAGCGTTTCTTACCTCAAAACTGCCATATCTCGCGAACGGATTGACCAATCAGCAAAGTTTCTGTTGCACCTGAAAGTAGAAACTCGCCCCATTACAACGCTATGAGTAGTTTTCCCCTAGGCCGTTCTAGTTATTCGTTTCGAGCATCAGAACTGCGAAGATTTGGAGTTTCTCAAGCGTTTCTTACCTCAAAACTGCCATATCTCGCGAACGGATTGTCCAATCCGCAAAGTTTCTGTTGCATCTGAAAGTAGAAACTCGCCCCATTACAACGGTATGAGTAGTTTTCCCCTAGGCCGTTCTAGTTATTCGTTTCGAGCATCAGAACTGCGAAAATTTGGAGTTTCTCAAGCGTTTCTTACCACAAAACTGCCATATCTCGCGAACGGATTGACCAATCCGCAAAGTTTCTGTTGCATCTGAAAGTAGAAACTCGCCCCATTACAACGGTATGAGTAGTTTTCCCCTAGGCCCTTTCTAGTTATTCGTTTCGAGCATCAGAACTGCGAAAATTTGGAGTTTCTCAAGCGTTTCTTACCTCAAAACTGCCATATCTCGCGAACGGATTGACCAATCCGCAAAGTTTCTGTTGCACCTGAAAGTAGAAACTCGCCCCATTACAACGGTATGAGTAGTTTTCCCCTAGGCCGTTCTTGTTATTCGTTTCGAGCATCAGAACTGCGAAAATTTTGAGTTTCTCAAGCGTTTCTTACCTCAAAACTGCCATATCTCGCGAACGGATTGACCAATCCGCAAAGTTTCTGTTGCATCTGAAAGTACAAACTCGCCCCATTACAACGGTATGAGTAGTTTTCCCCTAGGCCGTTCTAGCTATTCGTTTCGAGCATCAGAACTGCGAAGATTTGGAGTTTCTCAAGCGTTTCTTACCTCAAAACTGCCATATCTCGCGAACGGATTGACCAATCCGCATAATTTCTCTTGCATCTGAAAGTAGAAACTCGCCCCATTACAACGGTATGAGTAGTTTTCCCCTAGGCCGTTCTAGCTATTCGTTTCGAGCATCAGAACTGCGAAGATTTGGAGTTTCTCAAGCGTTTCTTACCTCAAAACTGCCATATCTCGCGAACGGATTGACCAATCAGCAAAGTTTCTGTTGCACCTGAAAGTAGAAACTCGCCCCATTACAACGGTATGAGTTGTTTTCCCCTAGGCCGTTCTAGTTATTCGTTTCGAGCATCAGAACTGCGAAAATTTGGAGTTTCTCAAGCGTTTCTTACCTCAAAACTGCCATATCTCGCGAACGGATTGACCAGTCCGCAAAGTTTCTGTTGCATCTGAAAGTAGAAACTCGCCCCATTACAACGGTATGAGTAGTTTTCCCCTAGGCCGTTCTAGCTATTCGTTTCGAGCATCAGAACTGCGAAGATTTGGAGTTTCTCAAGCGTTTCTTACCTCAAAACTGCCATATCTCGCGAACGGATTGACCAATCCGCAAAATTTCTCTTGCATCTGAAAGTAGAAACTCGCCCCATTACAACGGTATGAGTAGTTTTCCCCTAGGCCCTTTCTAGTTATTCGTTTCGATCATCAGAACTGCGAATATTTGGAGTTTCTCAAGCGTTTCTTACCTCAAAACTGCCATATCTCGCGAACGGATTGACCAATCAGCAAAGTTTCTGTTGCACCTGAAAGTAGAAACTCGCCCCATTACAACGCTATGAGTAGTTTTCCCCTAGGCCGTTCTAGTTATTCGTTTCGAGCATCAGAACTGCGAAGATTTGGAGTTTCTCAAGCGTTTCTTACCTCAAAACTGCCATATCTCGCGAACGGATTGACCAATCCGCAAAATTTCTCTTGCATCTGAAAGTAGAAACTCGCCCCATTACAACGGTATGAGTAGTTTTCCCCTAGGCCCTTTCTAGTTATTCGTTTCGATCATCAGAACTGCGAATATTTGGAGTTTCTCAAGCGTTTCTTACCTCAAAACTGCCATATCTCGCGAACGGATTGACCAATCAGCAAAGTTTCTGTTGCACCTGAAAGTAGAAACTCGCCCCATTACAACGCTATGAGTAGTTTTCCCCTAGGCCGTTCTAGTTATTCGTTTCGAGCATCAGAACTGCGAAGATTTGGAGTTTCTCAAGCGTTTCTTACCTCAAAACTGCCATATCTCGCGAACGGATTGACCAATCCGCAAAATTTCTCTTGCATCTGAAAGTAGAAACTCGCCCCATTACAACGGTATGAGTAGTTTTCCCCTAGGCCCTTTCTAGTTATTCGTTTCGATCATCAGAACTGCGAATATTTGGAGTTTCTCAAGCGTTTCTTACCTCAAAACTGCCATATCTCGCGAACGGATTGACCAATCAGCAAAGTTTCTGTTGCACCTGAAAGTAGAAACTCGCCCCATTACAACGGTATGAGTTGTTTTCCCCTAGGCCGTTCTAGTTATTCGTTTCGAGCAACAGAACTGCGAAAATTTGAGTTTCTCAAGCGTTTCTTACCTCAAAACTGCCATATCTCGCGAACGGATTGACCAATCCGCAAAGTTTCTGCTGCATCTGAAAGTAGAAACTCGCCCCATTACAACGCTATGAGTAGTTTTCCCCTAGGCCGTTCTAGTTATTCGTTTCGAGCATCAGAACTGCGAAGATTTGGAGTTTCTCAAGCGTTTCTTACCTCAAAACTGCCATATCTCGCGAACGGATTGACCAATCCGCAAAATTTCTCTTGCATCTGAAAGTAGAAACTCGCCCCATTACAACGGTATGAGTAGTTTTCCCCTAGGCCCTTTCTAGTTATTCGTTTCGATCATCAGAACTGCGAATATTTGGAGTTTCTCAAGCGTTTCTTACCTCAAAACTGCCATATCTCGCGAACGGATTGACCAATCAGCAAAGTTTCTGTTGCACCTGAAAGTAGAAACTCGCCCCATTACAACGCTATGAGTAGTTTTCCCCTAGGCCGTTCTTGTTATTCGTTTCGAGCATCAGAACTGCGAAGATTTGGAGTTTCTCAAGCGTTTCTTACCTCAAAACTGCCATATCTCGCGAACGGATTGACCAATCCGCAAAATTTCTCTTGCATCTGAAAGTAGAAACTCGCCCCATTACAACGGTATGAGTAGTTTTCCCCTAGGCCGTTCTAGTTATTCGTTTCGAGCATCAGAACTGCGAAAATTTGGAGTTTCTCAAGCGTTTCTTACCTCAAAACTGCCATATCTCGCGAACGGATTGACCAATCCGCAAAGTTTCTGTTGCACCTGAAAGTAGAAACTCGCCCCATTACAACGGTATGAGTAGTTTTCCCCTAGGCCGTTCTTGTTATTCGTTTCGAGCATCAGAACTGCGAAATTTTGGAGTTTCTCAAGCGTTTCTTACCTCAAAACTGCCATATCTCGCGAACGGATTGTCCATGCCGCAAAGTTTCTGTTGCATCTGAAAGTAGAAACTCGCCCCATTACAACGGTATGAGTTGTTTTCCCCTAGGCCGTTCTAGTTATTCGTTTCGAGCATCAGAACTGCGAAAATTTGGAGTTTCTCAAGCGTTTCTTACCTCAAACCTGCCATATCTCGCGAACGGATTGACCAGTCCGCAAAGTTTCTGTTGCATCTGAAAGTAGAAACTCGCCCCATTACAACGGTATGTGTAGTTTTCCCCTAGGCCGTTCTAGTTATTCGTTTCGAGCATCAGAACTGCGAAAATTTGGAGTTTCTCAAGCGTTTCTTACCTCAAAACTGCCATATCTCGCGAACGGATTGACCAATCCGCAAAGTTTCTGTTGCATCTGAAAGTAGAAACTCGCCCCATTACAACGGTATGTGTAGTTTTCCCCTAGGCCGTTCTAGTTATTCGTTTCGAGCATCAGAACTGCGAAAATTTGGAGTTTCTCAAGCGTTTCTTACCTCAAAACTGCTATATCTCGCGAACGGATTGACCAATCCGCAAAATTTCTCTTGCATCTGAAAGTAGAAACTCGCCACATTACAACAGTATGTGTAGTTTTCCCCTAGGCCGTTCTAGTTATTCGTTTCGAGCATCAGAACTGCGAAAATTTGGAGTTTCTCAAGCGTTTCTTGCCTCAAAACTGCCATATCTCGCGAACGGATTGACCAATCCGCAAAGTTTCTGTCGCATCTGAAAGTAGAAGCTCGCCCCATTACAAGGCTATGAGTAGTTTTCCCCTAGGCCGTTCTAGTTATTCGTTTCGAGCATCAGAACTGCGAAAATTTGGAGTTTCTCAAGCGTTTCTTACCTCAGAACTGCCATATCTCGCGAACGGATTGACCAATCCGCAAAGTTTCTGTTGCATCTGAAAGTAGAAACTCGCTCCATTACAACGGTATGAGTAGTTTTCCCCTAGGCCGTTCTAGTTATTCGTTTCGAGCATCAGAACTGCGAAGATTTGGAGTTTCTCAAGCGTTTCTTACCTCAAAACTGCCATATCTCGCGAACGGATTGACCAATCCGCAAAGTTTCTGTTGCATCCGAAAGTAGAAACTAGCCCCATTACAACGGTATGAGTAGTTTTCCCCTAGACCGTTCTAGTTATTCGTTTCGAGCATCAGAACTGCGAAAATTTGGAGTTTCTCAAGCGTTTCTTACCTCAAAACTGCCATATCTCGCGAACGGATTGACCAATCCGCAAAGTTTCTGTTGCATCTGAAAGTAGAAACCCGCCCCATTACAACGGTATAAGTAGTTATCCCCTAGGCCGTTCTAGTTATTCGTTTCGAGCATCAGAACTGCGAAAATTTGGAGTTTCTCAAGCGTTTCTTACCTCAAAACTGCCATATCTCGCGAACGGATTGACCAATCCGCAAAATTTCTCTTGCATCTGAAAGTAGAAACTCGCCCCATTACAACGGTATGAGTAGTTTTCCCCTAGACAGTTCTAGTTATTCGTTTCGAGCATCAGACCTGCGAAAATTTTGAGTTTCTCAAGCGTTTCTTACCCCAAAACTGCCATATCTCGCGAACGGATTGACCAATCCGCAAAATTTCTCTTGCATCTGAAAGTAGAAACTCGCCCCATTACAACGGTATGAGTAGTTTTCCCCTAGACCGTTCTAGTTATTCGTTTCGAGCATCAGAACTGCGAAAATTTGGAGTTTCTCAAGCGTTTCTTACCTCAAAACTGCCATATCTCGCGAATGGATTGACCAATCCGAAAAGTTTCTGTTGCATCTGAAAGTAGAAACTAGCCCCATTACAACGATATGAGTAGTTTTCCCCTAGACCCTTCTAGTTATTCGTTTCGAGCATCAGAACTGCGAAAATTTGGAGTTTCTCATGCGTTTCTTACCTCAAAACTGCCATATCTCGCGAACGGATTGACCAATCCGCAAAGTTTCTGTTGCATCTGAAAGTAGAAACTCGCCCCATTACAACGGTATGAGTAGTTTTCCCCTAGGCCGTTCTAGTTATTCGTTTCGAGCATCAGAACTGCGAAAACTTTGAGTTTCTCAAGCGTTTCTTACCTCAAAACTGCCATATCTCGCGAATGGATTGACCAATCCGAAAAGTTTCTGTTGCATCTGAAAGTAGAAACCCGCCCCATTACAACGGTATAAGTAGTTATCCCCTAGGCCGTTCTAGTTATTCGTTTCGAGCATCAGAACTACGAAAATTTGGAGTTTCTCATGCGTTTCTTACCTCAAAACTGCCATATCTCGCGAACGGATTGACCAATCCGCAAAGTTTCTGTTGCATCTGAAAGTAGAAACTAGCCCCATTACAACGGTATGAGTAGTTTTCCCCTAGGCCGTTCTAGTTATTTGTTTCGAGCTTCAGAACTGCGATAATTTGGAGTTTCTCAAGCGTTTCTTACTTCTAATCTGCCATATCTCGCGAACGGATTGACCAATCCGAAAAGTTTCTGTTGCATCTGATAGTAGAAACTAGCCCCATTACAACGGTGTGAGTAGTTTTCCCCTAGACCGTTCTAGTTATTCGTTTCGAGCATCAGAACTGCGAAAATTTGGAGTTTCTCAAGCGTTTCTTACCTCAAAACTGCCATATCTCGCGAACGGATTGACCAATCCGCAAAGTTTCTGTTGCATCTGAAAGTAGAAACTCGCCCCATTACAAAGGTATGAGTAGTTTTCCCCTAGGCCGTTCTAGTTATTCGTTTCGAGCATCAGAACTGCGAAAACTTTGAGTTTCTCAAGCGTTTCTTACCTCAAAACTGCCATATCTCGCGAACGGATTGACCAATCCGCAAAGTTTCTGTTGCATCTGAATGTAGAAACTAGCCCCATTACAACGGTATGAGTAGTTTTCCCCTAGACCGTTCTAGTTATTCGTTTCGAGCATCAGAACTGCGAAAATTTGGAGTTTCTCAAGCGTTTCTTACCTCAAAACTGCCATATCTCGCGAACGGATTGACCAATGCGCAAAGTTTCTGTTGCATCTGAAAGTAGAAACTCGCCCCATTACAACGGTATGAGTAGTTTTCCCCTAGGCCTTTCTAGTTATTCGTTTCGAGCATCAGAACTGCTAAAATTTGGAGTTTCTCAAGCGTTTCTTACCTCAAAACTGCCATATCTCGCGAACGGATTGACCAATCCGCAAAGTTTCTGTTGCATCTGAAAGTAGAAACTAGCCCCATTACAACGGTATGAGTAGTTTTCCCCTAGACCGTTCTAGTTATTCGTTTCGAGCATCAGAACTGCGAAAATTTGGAGTTTCTCAAGCGTTTCTTACCTCAAAACTGCCATATCTCGCGAACGGATTGACCAATCCGCAAAGTTTCTGTTGCATCTGAAAGTAGAAACCCGCCCCATTACAACGGTATAAGTAGTTATCCCCTAGGCCGTTCTAGTTATTCGTTTCGAGCATCAGAACTGCGAAAATTTGGAGTTTCTCAAGCGTTTCTTACCTCAAAACTGCCATATCTCGCGAACGGATTGACCAATCCGAAAAGTTTCTGTTGCATCTGAAAGTAGAAACTAGCCCCATTACAACGATATGAGTAGTTTTCCCCTAGACCGTTCTGGTTATTCGTTTCGAGCATCAGAACTGCGAAAATTTGGAGTTTCTCAAGCGTTTCTTACCTCAAAACTGCCATATCTCGCGAACGGATTGACCAATCCGCAAAGTTTCTGTTGCATCTGAAAGTAGAAACTAGCCCCATTACAACGGTATGAGTAGTTTTCCCCTGGACCGTTCTAGTTATTCGTTTCGAGCATCAGAACTGCGAAAATTTGGAGTTTCTCAAGCGTTTCTTACCTCAAAACTGCCATATCTCGCGAACGGATTGACCAATCCGCAAAGTTTCTGTTGCATCCGAAAGTAGAAACTAGCCCCATTACAACGGTATGAGTAGTTTTCCCCTAGACCCTTCTAGTTATTCGTTTCGAGCATCAGAACTGCGAAAATTTGGAGTTTCTCATGCGTTTCTTACCTCAAAACTGCCATATCTCGCGAACGGATTGACCAATCCGCAAAGTTTCTGTTGCATCTGAAAGTAGAAACCCGCCCCATTACAACGGTATAAGTAGTTATCCCCTAGGCCGTTCTAGTTATTCGTTTCGAGCATCAGAACTGCGAAAATTTGGAGTTTCTCAAGCGTTTCTTACCTCAAAACTGCCATATCTCGCGAACGGATTGACCAATCCGCAAAATTTCTCTTGCATCTGAAAGTAGAAACTCGCCCCATTACAACGGTATGAGTAGTTTTCCCCTAGACAGTTCTAGTTATTCGTTTCGAGCATCAGACCTGCGAAAATTTTGAGTTTCTCAAGCGTTTCTTACCCCAAAACTGCCATATCTCGCGAACGGATTGACCAATCCGCAAAATTTCTCTTGCATCTGAAAGTAGAAACTCGCCCCATTACAACGGTATGAGTAGTTTTCCCCTAGACCGTTCTAGTTATTCGTTTCGAGCATCAGAACTGCGAAAATTTGGAGTTTCTCAAGCGTTTCTTACCTCAAAACTGCCATATCTCGCGAATGGATTGACCAATCCGAAAAGTTTCTGTTGCATCTGAAAGTAGAAACTAGCCCCATTACAACGATATGAGTAGTTTTCCCCTAGACCCTTCTAGTTATTCGTTTCGAGCATCAGAACTGCGAAAATTTGGAGTTTCTCATGCGTTTCTTACCTCAAAACTGCCATATCTCGCGAACGGATTGACCAATCCGCAAAGTTTCTGTTGCATCTGAAAGTAGAAACTCGCCCCATTACAACGGTATGAGTAGTTTTCCCCTAGGCCGTTCTAGTTATTCGTTTCGAGCATCAGAACTGCGAAAACTTTGAGTTTCTCAAGCGTTTCTTACCTCAAAACTGCCATATCTCGCGAATGGATTGACCAATCCGAAAAGTTTCTGTTGCATCTGAAAGTAGAAACCCGCCCCATTACAACGGTATAAGTAGTTATCCCCTAGGCCGTTCTAGTTATTCGTTTCGAGCATCAGAACTACGAAAATTTGGAGTTTCTCATGCGTTTCTTACCTCAAAACTGCCATATCTCGCGAACGGATTGACCAATCCGCAAAGTTTCTGTTGCATCTGAAAGTAGAAACTAGCCCCATTACAACGGTATGAGTAGTTTTCCCCTAGGCCGTTCTAGTTATTTGTTTCGAGCTTCAGAACTGCGATAATTTGGAGTTTCTCAAGCGTTTCTTACTTCTAATCTGCCATATCTCGCGAACGGATTGACCAATCCGAAAAGTTTCTGTTGCATCTGATAGTAGAAACTAGCCCCATTACAACGGTGTGAGTAGTTTTCCCCTAGACCGTTCTAGTTATTCGTTTCGAGCATCAGAACTGCGAAAATTTGGAGTTTCTCAAGCGTTTCTTACCTCAAAACTGCCATATCTCGCGAACGGATTGACCAATCCGCAAAGTTTCTGTTGCATCTGAAAGTAGAAACTCGCCCCATTACAAAGGTATGAGTAGTTTTCCCCTAGGCCGTTCTAGTTATTCGTTTCGAGCATCAGAACTGCGAAAACTTTGAGTTTCTCAAGCGTTTCTTACCTCAAAACTGCCATATCTCGCGAACGGATTGACCAATCCGCAAAGTTTCTGTTGCATCTGAATGTAGAAACTAGCCCCATTACAACGGTATGAGTAGTTTTCCCCTAGACCGTTCTAGTTATTCGTTTCGAGCATCAGAACTGCGAAAATTTGGAGTTTCTCAAGCGTTTCTTACCTCAAAACTGCCATATCTCGCGAACGGATTGACCAATGCGCAAAGTTTCTGTTGCATCTGAAAGTAGAAACTCGCCCCATTACAACGGTATGAGTAGTTTTCCCCTAGGCCTTTCTAGTTATTCGTTTCGAGCATCAGAACTGCTAAAATTTGGAGTTTCTCAAGCGTTTCTTACCTCAAAACTGCCATATCTCGCGAACGGATTGACCAATCCGCAAAGTTTCTGTTGCATCTGAAAGTAGAAACTAGCCCCATTACAACGGTATGAGTAGTTTTCCCCTAGACCGTTCTAGTTATTCGTTTCGAGCATCAGAACTGCGAAAATTTGGAGTTTCTCAAGCGTTTCTTACCTCAAAACTGCCATATCTCGCGAACGGATTGACCAATCCGCAAAGTTTCTGTTGCATCTGAAAGTAGAAACCCGCCCCATTACAACGGTATAAGTAGTTATCCCCTAGGCCGTTCTAGTTATTCGTTTCGAGCATCAGAACTGCGAAAATTTGGAGTTTCTCAAGCGTTTCTTACCTCAAAACTGCCATATCTCGCGAACGGATTGACCAATCCGCAAAATTTCTCTTGCATCTGAAAGTAGAAACTCGCCCCATTACAACGGTATGAGTAGTTTTCCCCTAGACAGTTCTAGTTATTCGTTTCGAGCATCAGACCTGCGAAAATTTTGAGTTTCTCAAGCGTTTCTTACCCCAAAACTGCCATATCTCGCGAACGGATTGACCAATCCGCAAAATTTCTCTTGCATCTGAAAGTAGAAACTCGCCCCATTACAACGGTATGAGTAGTTTTCTCCTAGACCGTTCTAGTTATTCGTTTCGAGCATCAGAACTGCGAAAATTTGGAGTTTCTCAAGCGTTTCTTACCTCAAAACTGCCATATCTCGCGAACGGATTGACCAATCCGAAAAGTTTCTGTTGCATCTGAAAGTAGAAACTAGCCCCATTACAACGATATGAGTAGTTTTCCCCTAGACCGTTCTGGTTATTCGTTTCGAGCATCAGAACTGCGAAAATTTGGAGTTTCTCAAGCGTTTCTTACCTGAAAACTGCCATATCTCGCGAACGGATTGACCAATCCGCAAAGTTTCTGTTGCATCTGAAAGTAGAAACTAGCCCCATTACAACGGTATGAGTAGTTTTCCCCTGGACCGTTCTAGTTATTCGTTTCGAGCATCAGAACTGCGAAAATTTGGAGTTTCTCAAGCGTTTCTTACCTCAAAACTGCCATATCTCGCGAACGGATTGACCAATCCGCAAAGTTTCTGTTGCATCCGAAAGTAGAAACTAGCCCCATTACAACGGTATGAGTAGTTTTCCCCTAGACCCTTCTAGTTATTCGTTTCGAGCATCAGAACTGCGAAAATTTGGAGTTTCTCATGCGTTTCTTACCTCAAAACTGCCATATCTCGCGAACGGATTGACCAATCCGCAAAGTTTCTGTTGCATCTGAAAGTAGAAACTCGCCCCATTACAACGGTATGAGTAGTTTTCCCCTAGGCCGTTCTAGTTATTCGTTTCGAGCATCAGAACTGCGAAAACTTTGAGTTTCTCAAGCGTTTCTTACCTCAAAACTGCCATATCTCGCGAACGGATTGACCAATCCGAAAAGTTTCTGTTGCATCCGAAAGTAGAAACTAGCCCCATTACAACGGTATGAGTACTTTTCCCCTAGACCGTTCTAGTTATTCGTTTCGAGCATCAGAACTGCGAAAATTTTAAGTTTCTCAAGCGTTTCTTACCCCAAAACTGCCATATCTCGCGAACGGATTGACCAATCCGCAAAATTTCTCTTGCATCTGAAAGTCGAAACACGCCCCATTACAACGGCATGAGTAGTTTTCCCCTAGGCCGCTCTAGTTATTCGTTTCGAGCCTCAGAACTGCGAAAATTTGGAGTTTCTCAAGCGTTTCTTACCTCAAAACTGCCATATCTCGCGAACGGATTGACCAATCCGCAAAGTTTCTGTTGCATCTGAAAGTAGAAACTAGCCCCATTACAACGGTATGAGTAGTTTTCCCCTAGACCGTTCTAGTTATTCGTTTCGAGCATCAGAACTGCGAAAATTTGGAGTTTCTCAAGCGTTTCTTACCTCAAAACTGCCATATCTCGCGAACGGATTGACCAATCCGCAAAGTTTCTGTTGCATCTGAAAGTAGAAACTAGCCCCATTACAACGGTATGAGTAGTTTTCCCCTAGGCCGTTCTAGTTATTTGTTTCGAGCTTCAGAACTGCGATAATTTGGAGTTTCTCAAGCGTTTCTTACTTCTAATCTGCCATATCTCGCGAACGGATTGACCAATCCGAAAAGTTTCTGTTGCATCTGATAGTAGAAACTAGCCCCATTACAACGGTGTGAGTAGTTTTCCCCTAGACCGTTCTAGTTATTCGTTTCGAGCATCAGAACTGCGAAAATTTGGAGTTTCTCAAGCGTTTCTTACCACAAAACTGCCATATCTCGCGAACGGATTGACCAATGCGCAAAGTTTCTGTTGCATCTGAAAGTAGAAACTCGCCCCATTACAACGGTATGAGTAGTTTTCCCCTAGACCGTTCTGGTTATTCGTTTCGAGCATCAGAACTGCGAAAATTTGGAGTTTCTCAAGCGTTTCTTACCTCAAAACTGCCATATCTCGCGAACGGATTGACCAATCCGCAAAGTTTCTGTTGCATCTGAAAGTAGAAACTAGCCCCATTACAACGGTATGAGTAGTTTTCCCCTGGACCGTTCTAGTTATTCGTTTCGAGCATCAGAACTGCGAAAATTTGGAGTTTCTCAAGCGTTTCTTACCTCAAAACTGCCACATCTCGCGAACGGATTGACCAATCCGCAAAGTTTCTGTTGCATCCGAAAGTAGAAACTAGCCCCATTACAACGGTATGAGTAGTTTTCCCCTAGACCCTTCTAGTTATTCGTTTCGAGCATCAGAACTGCGAAAATTTGGAGTTTCTCATGCGTTTCTTACCTCAAAACTGCCATATCTCGCGAACGGATTGACCAATCCGCAAAGTTTCTGTTGCATCTGAAAGTAGAAACTCGCCCCATTACAACGGTATGAGTAGTTTTCCCCTAGGCCGTTCTAGTTATTCGTTTCGAGCATCAGAACTGCGAAAACTTTGAGTTTCTCAAGCGTTTCTTACCTCAAAACTGCCATATCTCGCGAACGGATTGACCAATCCGCAAAGTTTCTGTTGCATCTGAAAGTAGAAACTAGCCCTATTACAACGGTATGAGTAGTTTTCCCCTAGACCGTTCTAGTTATTCGTTTCGAGCATCAGAACTGCGAAAATTTGGAGTTTCTCAAGCGTTTCTTACCTCAAAACTGCCATATCTCGGGAACGGATTGACCAATCCGCAAAGTTTCTGTTGCATCTGAAAGTAGAAACTCGCCCCATTACAACAGTATGAGTAGTTTTCCCCTAGGCCGTTCTAGTTATTCGTTTCGAGCATCAGAACTGCGAAAATTTGGAGTTTCTCAAGCGTTTCTTACCTCAAAACTGCCATATCTCGCGAACGGATTGACCAATCCGAAAAGTTTCTGTTGCATCCGAAAGTAGAAACTAGCCCCATTACAACGGTATGAGTAGTTTTCCCCTAGACCGTTCTAGTTATTCGTTTCGAGCATCAGAACTGCGAAAATTTTAAGTTTCTCAAGCGTTTCTTACCCCAAAACTGCCATATCTCGCGAACGGATTGACCAATCCGCAAAATTTCTCTTGCATCTGAAAGTCGAAACACGCCCCATTACAACGGCATGAGTAGTTTTCCCCTAGGCCGCTCTAGTTATTCGTTTCGAGCCTCAGAACTGCGAAAATTTGGTGTTTCTCAAGCGTTTCTTACCTCAAAACTGCCATATCTCGCGAACGGATTGACCAATCCGCAAAGTTTCTGTTGCATCCGAAAGTAGAAACTAGCCCCATTACAACGGTATGAGTAGTTTTCCCCTAGACCCTTCTAGTTATTCGTTTCGAGCATCAGAACTACGAAAATTTGGAGTTTCTCATGCGTTTCTTACCTCAAAACTGCCATATCTCGCGAACGGATTGACCAATCCGCAAAGTTTCTGTTGCATCTGAAAGTAGAAACTAGCCCCATTACAACGGTATGAGTAGTTTTCCCCTAGGCCGTTCTAGTTATTTGTTTCGAGCTTCAGAACTGCGATAATTTGGAGTTTCTCAAGCGTTTCTTACTTCTAATCTGCCATATCTCGCGAACGGATTGACCAATCCGAAAAGTTTCTGTTGCATCTGATAGTAGAAACTAGCCCCATTACAACGGTGTGAGTAGTTTTCCCCTAGACCGTTCTAGTTATTCGTTTCGAGCATCAGAACTGCGAAAATTTGGAGTTTCTCAAGCGTTTCTTACCTCAAAACTGCCATATCTCGCGAACGGATTGACCAATCCGCAAAGTTTCTGTTGCATCTGAAAGTAGAAACTCGCCCCATTACAAAGGTATGAGTAGTTTTCCCCTAGGCCGTTCTAGTTATTCGTTTCGAGCATCAGAACTGCGAAAACTTTGAGTTTCTCAAGCGTTTCTTACCTCAAAACTGCCATATCTCGCGAACGGATTGACCAATCCGCAAAGTTTCTGTTGCATCTGAATGTAGAAACTAGCCCCATTACAACGGTATGAGTAGTTTTCCCCTAGACCGTTCTAGTTATTCGTTTCGAGCATCAGAACTGCGAAAATTTGGAGTTTCTCAAGCGTTTCTTACCTCAAAACTGCCATATCTCGCGAACGGATTGACCAATGCGCAAAGTTTCTGTTGCATCTGAAAGTAGAAACTCGCCCCATTACAACGGTATGAGTAGTTTTCCCCTAGGCCTTTCTAGTTATTCGTTTCGAGCATCAGAACTGCTAAAATTTGGAGTTTCTCAAGCGTTTCTTACCTCAAAACTGCCATATCTCGCGAACGGATTGACCAATCCGCAAAGTTTCTGTTGCATCTGAAAGTAGAAACTAGCCCCATTACAACGGTATGAGTAGTTTTCCCCTAGACCGTTCTAGTTATTCGTTTCGATCATCAGAACTGCGAAAATTTGGAGCTTCTCAAGCGTTTCTTACCTCAAAACTGCCATATCTCGCGAACGTATTGACCAATCCGCAAAGTTTCTGTTGCATCTGAAAGTAGAAACTCGCCCCATTACAACGGTATAAGTAGTTATCCCCTAGGCCGTTCTAGTTATTCGTTTCGAGCATCAGAACTGCGAAAATTTGGAGTTTCTCAAGCGTTTCTTACCTCAAAACTGCCATATCTCGCGAACGGATTGACCAATCCGCAAAGTTTCTGTTGCATCTGAAAGTAGAAACTCGCCCCATTACAACAGTATGAGTAGTTTTCCCCTAGGCCGTTCTAGTTATTCGTTTCGAGCATCAGAACTGCGAAAATTTGGAGTTTCTCAAGCGTTTCTTACCTCAAAACTGCCATATCTCGCGAACGGATTGACCAATCCGAAAAGTTTCTGTTGCATCTGAAAGTAGAAACTAGCCCCATTACAACGGTATGAGTAGTTTTCCCCTAGGCCGTTCTAGTTATTTGTTTCGAGCATCAGAACTGCGATAATTTGGAGTTTCTCAAGCGTTTCTTACTTCCAATCTGCCATATCTCGCGAACGGATTGACCAATCCGAAAAGTTTCTGTTGCATCTGATAGTAGAAACTAGCCCCATTACAACGGTGTGAGTAGTTTTCCCCTAGACCGTTCTAGTTATTCGTTTCGAGCATCAGAACTGCGAAAATTTGGAGTTTCTCAAGCGTTTCTTACCTCAAAACTGCCATATCTCGCGAACGGATTGACCAATCCGCAAAGTTTCTGTTGCATCTGAAAGTAGAAACTCGCCCCATTACAAAGGTATGAGTAGTTTTCCCCTAGGCCGTTCTAGTTATTCGTTTCGAGCATCAGAACTGCGAAAACTTTGAGTTTCTCAAGCGTTTCTTACCTCAAAACTGCCATATCTCGCGAACGGATTGACCAATCCGCAAAGTTTCTGTTGCATCTGAATGTAGAAACTAGCCCCATTACAACGGTATGAGTAGTTTTCCCCTAGACCGTTCTAGTTATTCGTTTCGAGCATCAGAACTTTGAAAACTTTGAGTTTCTCAAGCGTTTCTTACCTCAAAACTGCCATATCTCGCGAACGGATTGACCAATCCGCAAAGTTTCTGTTGCATCTGAATGTAGAAACTAGCCCCATTACAACGGTATGAGTAGTTTTCCCCTAGACCGTTCTAGTTATTCGTTTCGAGCATCAGAACTGCTAAAATTTGGAGGTTCTCAAGCGTTTCTTACCTCAAAACTGCCATATCTCGCGAACGGATTGACCAATCCGCAAAGTTTCTGTTGCATCTGAAAGTAGAAACTAGCCCCATTACAACGGTATGAGTAGTTTTCCCCTAGACCGTTCTAGTTATTCGTTTCGAGCATCAGAACTGCGAAAATTTGGAGTATCTCAAGCGTTTCTTACTTCAAAACTGCCATATCTCGCGAACGGATTGACCAATCCGAAAAGTATCTGTTGCATCCGAAAGTAGAAACTCGCCCCATTACAACGGTATGAGTAGTTTTCCCCTAGGCCGTTCTAGTTATTCGTTTCGAGCATCAGAACTGCGAAAACTTTGAGTTTCTCAAGCGTTTCTTACCTCAAAACTGCCATATCTCGCGAACGGATTGACCAATCCGCAAAGTTTCTGTTGCATCTGAATGTAGAAACTAGCCCCATTACAACGGTATGAGTAGTTTTCCCCTAGACCGTTCTAGTTATTCGTTTCGAGCATCAGAACTGCGAAAATTTGGAGTTTCTCAAGCGTTTCTTACCTCAAAACTGCCATATCTCGCGAACGGATTGACCAATCCGCAAAGTTTCTGTTGCATCTGAAAGTAGAAACTCGCCCCATTACAAAGGTATGAGTAGTTTTCCCCTAGGCCGTTCTAGTTATTCGTTTCGAGCATCAGAACTGCGAAAACTTTGAGTTTCTCAAGCGTTTCTTACCTCAAAACTGCCATATCTCGCGAACGGATTGACCAATCCGCAAAGTTTCTGTTGCATCTGAATGTAGAAACTAGCCCCATTACAACGGTATGAGTAGTTTTCCCCTAGACCGCTCTAGTTATTCGTTTCGAGCATCAGAACTGCTAAAATTTGGAGTTTCTCAAGCGTTTCTTACCTCAAAACTGCCATATCTCGCGAACGGATTGACCAATCCGCAAAGTTTCTGTTGCATCTGAAAGTAGAAACTCGCCCCATTACAAAGGTATGAGTAGTTTTCCCCTAGGCCGTTCTAGTTATTCGTTTCGAGCATCAGAACTGCGAAAACTTTGAGTTTCTCAAGCGTTTCTTACCTCAAAACTGCCATATCTCGCGAACGGATTGACCAATCCGCAAAGTTTCTGTTGCATCTGAATGTAGAAACTAGCCCCATTACAACGGTATGAGTAGTTTTCCCCTAGACCGTTCTAGTTATTCGTTTCGAGCATCAGAACTGCTAAAATTTGGAGTTTCTCAAGCGTTTCTTACCTCAAAACTGCCATATCTCGCGAACGGATTGACCAATCCGCAAAGTTTCTGTTGCATCTGAAAGTAGAAACTAGCCCCATTACAACGGTATGAGTAGTTTTCCCCTAGACCGTTCTAGTTATTCGTTTCGAGCATCAGAACTGCGAAAATTTGGAGTATCTCAAGCGTTTCTTACTTCAAAACTGCCATATCTCGCGAACGGATTGACCAATCCGAAAAGTATCTGTTGCATCCGAAAGTAGAAACTCGCCCCATTACAACGGTATGAGTAGTTTTCCCCTAGGCCGTTCTAGTTATTCGTTTCGAGCATCAGAACTGCGAAAACTTTGAGTTTCTCAAGCGTTTCTTACCTCAAAACTGCCATATCTCGCGAACGGATTGACCAATCCGCAAAGTTTCTGTTGCATCTGAATGTAGAAACTAGCCCCATTACAACGGTATGAGTAGTTTTCCCCTAGACCGTTCTAGTTATTCGTTTCGAGCATCAGAACTGCGAAAATTTGGAGTTTCTCAAGCGTTTCTTACCTCAAAACTGCCATATCTCGCGAACGGATTGACCAATCCGCAAAGTTTCTGTTGCATCTGAAAGTAGAAACTCGCCCCATTACAAAGGTATGAGTAGTTTTCCCCTAGGCCGTTCTAGTTATTCGTTTCGAGCATCAGAACTGCGAAAACTTTGAGTTTCTCAAGCGTTTCTTACCTCAAAACTGCCATATCTCGCGAACGGATTGACCAATCCGCAAAGTTTCTGTTGCATCTGAATGTAGAAACTAGCCCCATTACAACGGTATGAGTAGTTTTCCCCTAGACCGTTCTAGTTATTCGTTTCGAGCATCAGAACTGCTAAAATTTGGAGTTTCTCAAGCGTTTCTTACCTCAAAACTGCCATATCTCGCGAACGGATTGACCAATCCGCAAAGTTTCTGTTGCTTCTGAAAGTAGAAACTAGCCCCATTACAACGGTATGAGTAGTTTTCCCCTAGACCGTTCTAGTTATTCGTTTCGAGCATCAGAACTGCGAAAATTTGGAGTATCTCAAGCGTTTCTTACTTCAAAACTGCCATATCTCGCGAACGGATTGACCAATCCGAAAAGTATCTGTTGCATCCTAAAGTAGAAACTCGCCCCATTACAACGGTATGAGTAGTTTTCCCCTCGGCCGTTCTAGTTATTCGTTTCGAGCATCAGAACTGCGAAAACTTTGAGTTTCTCAAGCGTTTCTTACCTCAAAACTGCCATATCTCGCGAACGGATTGACCAATCCGCAAAGTTTCTGTTGCATCTGAATGTAGAAACTAGCCCCATTACAACGGTATGAGTAGTTTTCCCCTAGACCGTTCTAGTTATTCGTTTCGAGCATCAGAACTGCGAAAATTTGGAGTTTCTCAAGCGTTTCTTACCTCAAAACTGCCATATCTCGCGAACGGATTGACCAATGCGCAAAGTTTCTGTTGCATCTGAAAGTAGAAACTCGTCTCATTACAACGGTATGAGTAGTTTTCCCCTAGGCCTTTCTAGTTATTCGTTTCGAGCATCAGAACTGCGAAAATTTGGAGTTTCTCAAGCGTTTCTTACCTCAAAACTGCCATATCTCGCGAACGGATTGACCAATGCGCAAAGTTTCTGTTGCATCTGAAAGTAGAAACTCGCCCCATTACAACGGTATGAGTAGTTTTCCCCTAGGCCTTTCTAGTTATTCGTTTCGAGCATCAGAACTGCTAAAATTTGGAGTTTCTCAAGCGTTTCTTACCTCAAAACTGCCATATCTCGCGAACGGATTGACCAATCCGCAAAGTTTCTGTTGCATCTGAAAGTAGAAACTAGCCCCATTACAACGGTATGAGTAGTTTTCCCCTAGACCGTTCTAGTTATTCGTTTCGAGCATCAGAACTGCGAAAATTTGGAGCTTCTCAAGCGTTTCTTACCTCAAAACTGCCATATCTCGCGAACGTATTGACCAATCCGCAAAGTTTCTGTTGCATCTGAAAGTAGAAACTCGCCCCATTACAACGGTATAAGTAGTTATCCCCTAGGCCGTTCTAGTTATTCGTTTCGACCATCAGAACTGCGAAAATTTGGAGTTTCTCAAGCGTTTCTTACCTCAAAACTGCCATATCTCGCGAACGGATTGACCAATCCGCAAAGTTTCTGTTGCATCTGAAAGTAGAAACTCGCCCCATTACAACAGTATGAGTAGTTTTCCCCTAGGCCGTTCTAGTTATTCGTTTCGAGCATCAGAACTGCGAAAATTTGGAGTTTCTCAAGCGTTTCTTACCTCAAAACTGCCATATCTCGCGAACGGATTGACCAATCCGAAAAGTTTCTGTTGCATCTGAAAGTAGAAACTAGCCCCATTACAACGGTATGAGTAGTTTTCCCCTAGGCCGTTCTAGTTATTTGTTTCGAGCATCAGAACTGCGATAATTTGGAGTTTCTCAAGCGTTTCTTACTTCTAATCTGCCATATCTCGCGAACGGATTGACCAATCCGAAAAGTTTCTGTTGCATCTGATAGTAGAAACTAGCCCCATTACAACGGTGTGAGTAGTTTTCCCCTAGACCGTTCTAGTTATTCGTTTCGAGCATCAGAACTGCGAAAATTTGGAGTTTCTCAAGCGTTTCTTACCTCAAAACTGCCATATCTCGCGAACGGATTGACCAATCCGCAAAGTTTCTGTTGCATCTGAAAGTAGAAACTCGCCCCATTACAAAGGTATGAGTAGTTTTCCCCTAGGCCGTTCTAGTTATTCGTTTCGAGCATCAGAACTGCGAAAACTTTGAGTTTCTCAAGCGTTTCTTACCTCAAAACTGCCATATCTCGCGAACGGATTGACCAATCCGCAAAGTTTCTGTTGCATCTGAATGTAGAAACTAGCCCCATTACAACGGTATGAGTAGTTTTCCCCTAGACCGTTCTAGTTATTCGTTTCGAGCATCAGAACTGCGAAAACTTTGAGTTTCTCAAGCGTTTCTTACCTCAAAACTGCCATATCTCGCGAACGGATTGACCAATCCGCAAAGTTTCTGTTGCATCTGAATGTAGAAACTAGCCCCATTACAACGGTATGAGTAGTTTTCCCCTAGACCGTTCTAGTTATTCGTTTCGAGCATCAGAACTGCGAAAATTTGGAGTTTCTCAAGCGTTTCTTACCTCAAAACTGCCATATCTCGCGAACGGATTGACCAATCCGCAAAGTTTCTGTTGCATCTGAAAGTAGAAACTCGCCCCATTACAAAGGTATGAGTAGTTTTCCCCTAGGCCGTTCTAGTTATTCGTTTCGAGCATCAGAACTGCGAAAACTTTGAGTTTCTCAAGCGTTTCTTACCTCAAAACTGCCATATCTCGCGAACGGATTGACCAATCCGCAAAGTTTCTGTTGCATCTGAATGTAGAAACTAGCCCCATTACAACGGTATGAGTAGTTTTCCCCTAGACCGTTCTAGTTATTCGTTTCGAGCATCAGAACTGCTAAAATTTGGAGTTTCTCAAGCGTTTCTTACCTCAAAACTGCCATATCTCGCGAACGGATTGACCAATCCGCAAAGTTTCTGTTGCTTCTGAAAGTAGAAACTAGCCCCATTACAACGGTATGAGTAGTTTTCCCCTAGACCGTTCTAGTTATTCGTTTCGAGCATCAGAACTGCGAAAATTTGGAGTATCTCAAGCGTTTCTTACTTCAAAACTGCCATATCTCGCGAACGGATTGACCAATCCGAAAAGTATCTGTTGCATCCGAAAGTAGAAACTCGCCCCATTACAACGGTATGAGTAGTTTTCCCCTCGGCCGTTCTAGTTATTCGTTTCGAGCATCAGAACTGCGAAAACTTTGAGTTTCTCAAGCGTTTCTTACCTCAAAACTGCCATATCTCGCGAACGGATTGACCAATCCGCAAAGTTTCTGTTGCATCTGAATGTAGAAACTAGCCCCATTACAACGGTATGAGTAGTTTTCCCCTAGACCGTTCTAGTTATTCGTTTCGAGCATCAGAACTGCGAAAATTTGGAGTTTCTCAAGCGTTTCTTACCTCAAAACTGCCATATCTCGCGAACGGATTGACCAATCCGAAAAGTTTCTGTTGCATCTGAAAGTAGAAACTAGCCCCATTACAACGGTATGAGTAGTTTTCCCCTAGGCCGTTCTAGTTATTTGTTTCGAGCATCAGAACTGCGATAATTTGGAGTTTCTCAAGCGTTTCTTACTTCTAATCTGCCATATCTCGCGAACGGATTGACCAATCCGAAAAGTTTCTGTTGCATCTGATAGTAGAAACTAGCCCCATTACAACGGTGTGAGTAGTTTTCCCCTAGACCGTTCTAGTTATTCGTTTCGAGCATCAGAACTGCGAAAATTTGGAGTTTCTCAAGCGTTTCTTACTTCAAAACTGCCATATCTCGCGAACGGATTGACCAATCCGCAAAGTTTCTGTTGCATCTGAAAGTAGAAACTCGCCCCATTACAAAGGTATGAGTAGTTTTCCCCTAGGCCGTTCTAGTTATTCGTTTCGAGCATCAGAACTGCGAAAACTTTGAGTTTCTCAAGCGTTTCTTACCTCAAAACTGCCATATCTCGCGAACGGATTGACCAATCCGCAAAGTTTCTGTTGCATCTGAATGTAGAAACTAGCCCCATTACAACGGTATGAGTAGTTTTCCCCTAGACCGTTCTAGTTATTCGTTTCGAGCATCAGAACTGCGAAAACTTTGAGTTTCTCAAGCGTTTCTTACCTCAAAACTGCCATATCTCGCGAACGGATTGACCAATCCGCAAAGTTTCTGTTGCATCTGAATGTAGAAACTAGCCCCATTACAACGGTATGAGTAGTTTTCCCCTAGACCGTTCTAGTTATTCGTTTCGAGCATCAGAACTGCGAAAATTTGGAGTTTCTCAAGCGTTTCTTACCTCAAAACTGCCATATCTCGCGAACGGATTGACCAATCCGCAAAGTTTCTGTTGCATCTGAAAGTAGAAACTCGCCCCATTACAAAGGTATGAGTAGTTTTCCCCTAGGCCGTTCTAGTTATTCGTTTCGAGCATCAGAACTGCGAAAACTTTGAGTTTCTCAAGCGTTTCTTACCTCAAAACTGCCATATCTCGCGAACGGATTGACCAATCCGCAAAGTTTCTGTTGCATCTGAATGTAGAAACTAGCCCCATTACAACGGTATGAGTAGTTTTCCCCTAGACCGTTCTAGTTATTCGTTTCGAGCATCAGAACTGCTAAAATTTGGAGTTTCTCAAGCGTTTCTTACCTCAAAACTGCCATATCTCGCGAACGGATTGACCAATCCGCAAAGTTTCTGTTGCTTCTGAAAGTAGAAACTAGCCCCATTACAACGGTATGAGTAGTTTTCCCCTAGACCGTTCTAGTTATTCGTTTCGAGCATCAGAACTGCGAAAATTTGGAGTATCTCAAGCGTTTCTTACTTCAAAACTGCCATATCGCGCGAACGGATTGACCAATCCGAAAAGTATCTGTTGCATCCGAAAGTAGAAACTCGCCCCATTACAACGGTATGAGTAGTTTTCCCCTCGGCCGTTCTAGTTATTCGTTTCGAGCATCAGAACTGCGAAAACTTTGAGTTTCTCAAGCGTTTCTTACCTCAAAACTGCCATATCTCGCGAACGGATTGACCAATCCGCAAAGTTTCTGTTGCATCTGAATGTAGAAACTAGCCCCATTACAACGGTATGAGTAGTTTTCCCCTAGACCGTTCTAGTTATTCGTTTCGAGCATCAGAACTGCGAAAATTTGGAGTTTCTCAAGCGTTTCTTACCTCAAAACTGCCATATCTCGCGAACGGATTGACCAATGCGCAAAGTTTCTGTTGCATCTGAAAGTAGAAACTCGTCTCATTACAACGGTATGAGTAGTTTTCCCCTAGGCCTTTCTAGTTATTCGTTTCGAGCATCAGAACTGCGAAAATTTGGAGTTTCTCAAGCGTTTCTTACCTCAAAACTGCCATATCTCGCGAACGGATTGACCAATGCGCAAAGTTTCTGTTGCATCTGAAAGTAGAAACTCGCCCCATTACAACGGTATGAGTAGTTTTCCCCTAGGCCTTTCTAGTTATTCGTTTCGAGCATCAGAACTGCTAAAATTTGGAGTTTCTCAAGCGTTTCTTACCTCAAAACTGCCATATCTCGCGAACGGATTGACCAATCCGCAAAGTTTCTGTTGCATCTGAAAGTAGAAACTAGCCCCATTACAACGGTATGAGTAGTTTTCCCCTAGGCCGTTCTAGTTATTTGTTTCGAGCATCAGAACTGCGATAATTTGGAGTTTCTCAAGCGTTTCTTACTTCTAATCTGCCATATCTCGCGAACGGATTGACCAATCCGAAAAGTTTCTGTTGCATCTGATAGTAGAAACTAGCCCCATTACAACGGTGTGAGTAGTTTTCCCCTAGACCGTTCTAGTTATTCGTTTCGAGCATCAGAACTGCGAAAATTTGGAGTTTCTCAAGCGTTTCTTACCTCAAAACTGCCATATCTCGCGAACGGATTGACCAATCCGCAAAGTTTCTGTTGCATCTGAAAGTAGAAACTAGCCCCATTACAACGGTATGAGTAGTTTTCCCCTCGGCCGTTCTAGTTATTCGTTTCGAGCATCAGAACTGCGAAAACTTTGAGTTTCTCAAGCGTTTCTTACCTCAAAACTGCCATATCTCGCGAACGGATTGACCAATCCGCAAAGTTTCTGTTGCATCTGAAAGTAGAAACTAGCCCCATTACAACGGTATGAGTAGTTTTCCCCTAGACCGTTCTAGTTATTCGTTTCGAGCATCAGAACTGCGAAAATTTGGAGTATCTCAAGCGTTTCTTACTTCAAAACTGCCATATCTCGCGAACGGATTGACCAATGCGCAAAGTTTCTGTTGCATCTGAAAGTAGAAACTCGCCCCATTACAACGGTATGAGTAGTTTTCCCCTAGGCCTTTCTAGTTATTCGTTTCGAGCATCAGAACTGCTAAAATTTGGAGTTTCTCAAGCGTTTCTTACCTCAAAACTGCCATATCTCGCGAACGGATTGACCAATCCGCAAAGTTTCTGTTGCATCTGAAAGTAGAAACTAGCCCCATTACAACGGTATGAGTAGTTTTCCCCTAGACCGTTCTAGTTATTCGTTTCGAGCATCAGAACTGCGAAAATTTGGAGTATCTCAAGCGTTTCTTACTTCAAAACTGCCATATCTCGCGAACGGATTGACCAATCCGAAAAGTATCTGTTGCATCCGAAAGTAGAAACTCGCCCCATTACAACGGTATGAGTAGTTTTCCCCTAGGCCGTTCTAGTTATTCGTTTCGAGCATCAGAACTGCGAAAACTTTGAGTTTCTCAAGCGTTTCTTACCTCAAAACTGCCATATCTCGCGAACGGATTGACCAATCCGCAAAGTTTCTGTTGCATCTGAATGTAGAAACTAGCCCCATTACAACGGTATGAGTAGTTTTCCCCTAGACCGTTCTAGTTATTCGTTTCGAGCATCAGAACTGCGAAAATTTGGAGTTTCTCAAGCGTTTCTTACCTCAAAACTGCCATATCTCGCGAACGGATTGACCAATCCGCAAAGTTTCTGTTGCATCTGAAAGTAGAAACTCGCCCCATTACAAAGGTATGAGTAGTTTTCCCCTAGGCCGTTCTAGTTATTCGTTTCGAGCATCAGAACTGCGAAAACTTTGAGTTTCTCAAGCGTTTCTTACCTCAAAACTGCCATATCTCGCGAACGGATTGACCAATCCGCAAAGTTTCTGTTGCATCTGAATGTAGAAGCTAGCCCCATTACAACGGTATGAGTAGTTTTCCCCTAGACCGTTCTAGTTATTCGTTTCGAGCATCAGAACTGCGAAAATTTGGAGTTTCTCAAGCGTTTCTTACCTCAAAACTGCCATATCTCGCGAACGGATTGACCAATGCGCAAAGTTTCTGTTGCATCTGAAAGTAGAAACTCGCCCCATTACAACGGTATGAGTAGTTTTCCCCTAGGCCTTTCTAGTTATTCGTTTCGAGCATCAGAACTGCTAAAATTTGGAGTTTCTCAAGCGTTTCTTACCTCAAAACTGCCATATCTCGCGAACGGATTGACCAATCCGCAAAGTTTCTGTTGCATCTGAAAGTAGAAACTAGCCCCATTACAACGGTATGAGTAGTTTTCCCCTAGACCGTTCTAGTTATTCGTTTCGAGCATCAGAACTGCGAAAATTTGGAGCTTCTCAAGCGTTTCTTACCTCAAAACTGCCATATCTCGCGAACGTATTGACCAATCCGCAAAGTTTCTGTTGCATCTGAAAGTAGAAACTCGCCCCATTACAACGGTATAAGTAGTTATCCCCTAGGCCGTTCTAGTTATTCGTTTCGAGCATCAGAACTGCGAAAATTTGGAGTTTCTCAAGCGTTTCTTACCTCAAAACTGCCATATCTCGCGAACGGATTGACCAATCCGCAAAGTTTCTGTTGCATCTGAAAGTAGAAACTCGCCCCATTACAACAGTATGAGTAGTTTTCCCCTAGGCCGTTCTAGTTATTCGTTTCGAGCATCAGAACTGCGAAAATTTGGAGTTTCTCAAGCGTTTCTTACCTCAAAACTGCCATATCTCGCGAACGGATTGACCAATCCGAAAAGTTTCTGTTGCATCTGAAAGTAGAAACTAGCCCCATTACAACGGTATGAGTAGTTTTCCCCTAGGCCGTTCTAGTTATTTGTTTCGAGCATCAGAACTGCGATAATTTGGAGTTTCTCAAGCGTTTCTTACTTCTAATCTGCCATATCTCGCGAACGGATTGACCAATCCGAAAAGTTTCTGTTGCATCTGATAGTAGAAACTAGCCCCATTACAACGGTGTGAGTAGTTTTCCCCTAGACCGTTCTAGTTATTCGTTTCGAGCATCAGAACTGCGAAAATTTGGAGTTTCTCAAGCGTTTCTTACCTCAAAACTGCTATATCTCGCGAACGGATTGACCAATCCGCAAAGTTTCTGTTGCATCTGAAAGTAGAAACTCGCCCCATTACAAAGGTATGAGTAGTTTTCCCCTAGGCCGTTCTAGTTATTCGTTTCGAGCATCAGAACTGCGAAAACTTTGAGTTTCTCAAGCGTTTCTTACCTCAAAACTGCCATATCTCGCGAACGGATTGACCAATCCGCAAAGTTTCTGTTGCATCTGAATGTAGAAACTAGCCCCATTACAACGGTATGAGTAGTTTTCCCCTAGACCGTTCTAGTTATTCGTTTCGAGCATCAGAACTGCGAAAATTTGGAGTTTCTCAAGCGTTTCTTACCTCAAAACTGCCATATCTCGCGAGCGGATTGACCAATGCGCAAAGTTTCTGTTGCATCTGAAAGTAGAAACTCGCCCCATTACAACGGTATGAGTAGTTTTCCCCTAGGCCTTTCTAGTTATTCGTTTCGAGCATCAGAACTGCTAAAATTTGGAGTTTCTCAAGCGTTTCTTACCTCAAAACTGCCATATCTCGCGAACGGATTGACCAATCCGCAAAGTTTCTGTTGCATCTGAAAGTAGAAACTAGCCCCATTACAACGGTATGAGTAGTTTTCCCCTAGACCGTTCTAGTTATTCGTTTCGAGCATCAGAACTGCGAAAATTTGGAGTATCTCAAGCGTTTCTTACTTCAAAACTGCCATATCTCGCGAACGGATTGACCAATCCGAAAAGTATCTGTTGCATCCGAAAGTAGAAACTAGCCCCATTACAACGGTATGAGTAGTTTTCCCCTAGACCGTTCTAGTTATTGGTTTCGAGCATCAGAACTGCGAAAATTTGGAGTTTCTCAAGCGTTTCTTACATCAAAACTGCCATATCTCGCGAACGGATTGACCAATCCGCAAAGTGTCTGTTGCATCTGAAAGTAGAAACTAGCCCCATTACAACGGTAAGAGTAGTTTTCCCCTAGACCGTTCTAGTTATTCGTTTCGAGCATCAGAACTGCGAAAATTTGGAGTTTCTCAAGCGTTTCTTACCTCAAAACTGCCATATCTCGCGAACGGATTGACCAATACGCAAAGTTTCTGTTGCATCTGAATGTAGAAACTCGCCCCATTACAACGGTATGAGTAGTTTTCCCCTAGGCCGTTCTAGTTATTTGTTTCGAGCATCAGAACTGCGAAAATTTGGAGTTTCTCAAGCGTTTCTTACTTCAAAACTGCCATATCTCGCGAACGGATTGACCAATCCGAAAAGTTTCTGTTGCATCTGAAAGTAGAAACTAGCCCCATTACAACGGTATGAGTAGTTTTCCCCTAGGCCGTTCTAGTTATTTGTTTCGAGCATCAGAACTGCGATAATTTGGAGTTTCTCAAGCGTTTCTTACTTCTAATCTGCCATATCTCGCGAACGGATTGACCAATCCGAAAAGTTTCTGTTGCATCTGAAAGTAGAAACTAGCCCCATTACAACGGTATGAGTAGTTTTCCCCTAGACCGTTCTAGTTATTCGTTTCGAGCATCAGAACTGCGAAAATTTGGAGTTTCTCAAGCGTTTCTTACCTCAAAACTGCCATATCTCGCGAACGGATTGACCAATCCGAAAAGTTTCTGTTGCATCTGAAAGTAGAAACTAGCCCCATTACAACGGTATGAGTAGTTTTCCCCTAGGCCGTTCTAGTAATTTGTTTCGAGCATCAGTACTGCGATAATTTGGAGTTTCTCAAGCGTTTCTTACTTCTAATCTGCCATATCTCGCGAACGGATTGACCAATCCGAAAAGTTTCTGTTGCATCTGAAAGTAGAAACTAGCCCCATTACAACGGTATGAGTAGTTTTCCCCTAGACCGTTCTAGTTATTCGTTTCGAGCATCAGAACTGCGAAAATTTGGAGTTTCTCAAGCGTTTCTTACCTCAAAACTGCCATATCTCGCGAACGGATTGACCAATCCGAAAAGTTTCTGTTGCATCTGAAAGTAGAAACTAGCCCCATTACAACGGTATGAGTAGTTTTCCCCTAGGCCGTTCTAGTTATTCGTTTCGAGCATCAGAACTGCGAAAATTTGGAGTTTCTCAAGCGTTTCTTACCCCAAAACTGCCATATCTCGCGAACGGATTGACCAATCCGCAAAATTTCTCTTGCATCTGAAAGTAGAAACTCGCCACATTACAACGGTATGAGTAGTTTTCCCCTAGGCCGTTCTAGTTATTCGTTTCGAGCCTCAGAACTGCGAAAATTTGGAGTTTCTCAAGCGTTTCTTACTTCAAAACTGCCATATCTCGCGAACGGATTGACCAATCCGCAAAGTTTCTGTTGCATCTGAAAGTAGAAACTCGCCCCATTACAACGGTATAAGTAGTTATCCCCTAGGCCGTTCTAGTTATTCGTTTCGAGCATTAGAACTGCGAAAATTTGGAGTATCACAAGCGTTTCTTACCTCAAAACTGCTATATCTCGCGAACGGATTGACCAATCCGAAAAGTTTCTGTTGCATCTGAAAGTAGAAACTAGCCCCATTACAACGGTATGAGTAGTTTTCCCCTAGACCGTTCCAGTTATTCGTTTCGAGCAGCAGAACTGCTAAAATTTGGAGTTTCTCAAGCGTTTCTTACCTCAAAACTGCCATATCTCGCGAACGGATTGACCAATCCGCAAAGTTTCTGTTGCATCTGAAAGAAGAAACTAGCCCCATTACAACGGTATGAGTAGTTTTCCCCTAGACCGTTCTAGTTATTCGTTTCGAGCATCAGAACTGCGAAAATTTGGAGTTTCTCAAGCGTTTCTTACCTCAAAACTGCCATATCTCGCGAACGGATTGACCAATCCGCAAAGTTTCTGTTGCATCTGAAAGTAGAAACTAGCCCCATTACAACGGTATGAGTAGTTTTCCCCTAGACCGTTCTAGTTATTCGTTTCGAGCATCAGAACTGCGAAAATTTGGAGTTTCTCAAGCGTTTCTTACCTCAAAACTGCCATATCTCGCGAACCGATTGACCAATCCGCAAAGTTTCTGTTGCATCTGAAAGTAGAAACTAGCCCCATTACAACGGTATGAGTAGTTTTCCCCTAGACCGTTCTATTTATTCGTTTCGAGCATCAGAACTGCGAAAATTTGGAGTTTCTCAAGCGTTTCTTACCTCAAAACTGCCATATCTCGCGAACGGATTGCCCAATCCGCAAAGTTTCTGTTGCATCTGAAAGTAGAAACTCGCCCCATTACAACGGTATAAGTAGTTATCCCCTAGGCCGTTCTAGTTATTCGTTTCGAGCATCAGAACTGCGAAAATTTGGAGTTTCTCAAGCGTTTCTTACCTCAAAACTGCCATATCTCGCGAACGGATTGACCAATCCGCAAAGTTTCTGTTGCATCTGAAAGTAGAAACTCGCCCCATTACAACAGTATGAGTAGTTTTCCCCTAGGCCGTTCTAGTTATTCGTTTCGAGCATCAGAACTGCGAAAATTTGGAGTTTCTCAAGCGTTTCTTACCTCAAAACTGCCATATCTCGCGAACGGATTGACCAATCCGCAAAGTTTCTGTTGCATCTGAAAGTAGAAACTCGCCCCATTACAACGGTATAAGTAGTTATCCCCTAGGCCGTTCTAGTTATTCGTTTCGAGCATCAGAACTGCGAAAATTTGGAGTTTCTCAAGCGTTTCTTACCTCAAAACTGCCATATCTCGCGAACGGATTGACCAATCCGCAAAGTTTCTGTTGCATCTGAAAGTAGAAACTAGCCCCATTACAACGGTATGAGTAGTTTTCCCCTAGACCGTTCTAGTTATTCGTTTCGAGCATCAGAACTGCGAAAATTTGGAGTTTCTCAAGCGTTTCTTACCTCAAAACTGCCATATCTCGCGAACGGATTGACCAATCCGCAAAGTTTCTGTTGCATCTGAAAGTAGAAACTAGCCCCATTACAACGGTATGAGTAGTTTTCCCCTAGACCGTTCTAGTTATTCGTTTCGAGCATCAGAACTGCGAAAATTTGGAGTTTCTCAAGCGTTTCTTACCTCAAAACTGCCATATCTCGCGAACGGATTGACCAATCCGCAAAATTTCTCTTGCATCTGAAAGTAGAAACTCGCCCCATTACAACGGTATGAGTAGTTTTCCCCTAGACAGTTCTAGTTATTCGTTTCGAGCATCAGACCTGCGAAAATTTTGAGTTTCTCAAGCGTTTCTTACCCCAAAACTGCCATATCTCGCGAACGGATTGACCAATCCGCAAAATTTCTCTTGCATCTGAAAGTAGAAACTCGCCCCATTACAACGGTATGAGTAGTTTTCCCCTAGACCGTTCTAGTTATTCGTTTCGAGCATCAGAACTGCGAAAATTTGGAGTTTCTCAAGCGTTTCTTACCTCAAAACTGCCATATCTCGCGAATGGATTGACCAATCCGAAAAGTTTCTGTTGCATCTGAAAGTAGAAACTAGCCCCATTACAACGATATGAGTAGTTTTCCCCTAGACCCTTCTAGTTATTCGTTTCGAGCATCAGAACTGCGAAAATTTGGAGTTTCTCATGCGTTTCTTACCTCAAAACTGCCATATCTCGCGAACGGATTGACCAATCCGCAAAGTTTCTGTTGCATCTGAAAGTAGAAACTCGCCCCATTACAACGGTATGAGTAGTTTTCCCCTAGGCCGTTCTAGTTATTCGTTTCGAGCATCAGAACTGCGAAAACTTTGAGTTTCTCAAGCGTTTCTTACCTCAAAACTGCCATATCTCGCGAACGGATTGACCAATCCGCAAAATTTCTCTTGCATCTGAAAGTAGAAACTCGCCCCATTACAACGGTATGAGTAGTTTTCCCCTAGGCCGTTCTAGTTATTCGTTTCGAGCATCAGAACTGCGAAAATGTGGAGTTTCTCAAGCGTTTCTTACCTCAAAACTGCCATATCTCGCGAACGGATTGACCAATCCGCAAAGTTTCTGTTGCATCTGAAAGTAGAAACTAGCCCCATTACAACGGTATGAGTAGTTTTCCCCTAGACCGTTCTAGTTATTCGTTTCGAGCATCAGAACTGCGAAAATTTGGAGTTTCTCAAGCGTTTCTTACCTCAAAACTGCCATATCTCGCGAACGGATTGACCAATCCGCAAAGTTTCTGTTGCATCTGAAAGTAGAAACTAGCCCCATTACAACGGTATGAGTAGTTTTCCCCTAGACCGTTCTATTTATTCGTTTCGAGCATCAGAACTGCGAAAATTTGGAGTTTCTCAAGCGTTTCTTACCTCAAAACTGCCATATCTCGCGAACGGATTGACCAATCCGCAAAATTTCTCTTGCATCTGAAAGTAGAAACTCGCCCCATTACAACGGTATGAGTAGTTTTCCCCTAGACAGTTCTAGTTATTCGTTTCGAGCATCAGACCTGCGAAAATTTTGAGTTTCTCAAGCGTTTCTTACCCCAAAACTGCCATATCTCGCGAACGGATTGACCAATCCGCAAAATTTCTCTTGCATCTGAAAGTAGAAACTCGCCCCATTACAACGGTATGAGTAGTTTTCCCCTAGACCGTTCTAGTTATTCGTTTCGAGCATCAGAACTGCGAAAATTTGGAGTTTCTCAAGCGTTTCTTACCTCAAAACTGCCATATCTCGCGAATGGATTGACCAATCCGAAAAGTTTCTGTTGCATCTGAAAGTAGAAACTAGCCCCATTACAACGATATGAGTAGTTTTCCCCTAGACCCTTCTAGTTATTCGTTTCGAGCATCAGAACTGCGAAAATTTGGAGTTTCTCATGCGTTTCTTACCTCAAAACTGCCATATCTCGCGAACGGATTGACCAATCCGCAAAGTTTCTGTTGCATCTGAAAGTAGAAACTCGCCCCATTACAACGGTATGAGTAGTTTTCCCCTAGGCCGTTCTAGTTATTCGTTTCGAGCATCAGAACTGCGAAAACTTTGAGTTTCTCAAGCGTTTCTTACCTCAAAACTGCCATATCTCGCGAACGGATTGACCAATCCGCAAAATTTCTCTTGCATCTGAAAGTAGAAACTCGCCCCATTACAACGGTATGAGTAGTTTTCCCCTAGACCGTTCTAGTTATTCGTTTCGAGCATCAGAACTGCGAAAATTTGGAGTTTCTCAAGCGTTTCTTACCTCAAAACTGCCATATCTCGCGAATGGATTGACCAATCCGAAAAGTTTCTGTTGCATCTGAAAGTAGAAACCCGCCCCATTACAACGGTATAAGTAGTTATCCCCTAGGCCGTTCTAGTTATTCGTTTCGAGCATCAGAACTACGAAAATTTGGAGTTTCTCATGCGTTTCTTACCTCAAAACTGCCATATCTCGCGAACGGATTGACCAATCCGCAAAGTTTCTGTTGCATCTGAAAGTAGAAACTAGCCCCATTACAACGGTATGAGTAGTTTTCCCCTAGGCCGTTCTAGTTATTTGTTTCGAGCTTCAGAACTGCGATAATTTGGAGTTTCTCAAGCGTTTCTTACTTCTAATCTGCCATATCTCGCGAACGGATTGACCAATCCGAAAAGTTTCTGTTGCATCTGATAGTAGAAACTAGCCCCATTACAACGGTGTGAGTAGTTTTCCCCTAGACCGTTCTAGTTATTCGTTTCGAGCATCAGAACTGCGAAAATTTGGAGTTTCTCAAGCGTTTCTTACCTCAAAACTGCCATATCTCGCGAACGGATTGACCAATCCGCAAAGTTTCTGTTGCATCTGAAAGTAGAAACTCGCCCCATTACAAAGGTATGAGTAGTTTTCCCCTAGGCCGTTCTAGTTATTCGTTTCGAGCATCAGAACTGCGAAAACTTTGAGTTTCTCAAGCGTTTCTTACCTCAAAACTGCCATATCTCGCGAACGGATTGACCAATCCGCAAAGTTTCTGTTGCATCTGAATGTAGAAACTAGCCCCATTACAACGGTATGAGTAGTTTTCCCCTAGACCGTTCTAGTTATTCGTTTCGAGCATCAGAACTGCGAAAATTTGGAGTTTCTCAAGCGTTTCTTACCTCAAAACTGCCATATCTCGCGAACGGATTGACCAATGCGCAAAGTTTCTGTTGCATCTGAAAGTAGAAACTCGCCCCATTACAACGGTATGAGTAGTTTTCCCCTAGGCCTTTCTAGTTATTCGTTTCGAGCATCAGAACTGCTAAAATTTGGAGTTTCTCAAGCGTTTCTTACCTCAAAACTGCCATATCTCGCGAACGGATTGACCAATCCGCAAAGTTTCTGTTGCATCTGAAAGTAGAAACTAGCCCCATTACAACGGTATGAGTAGTTTTCCCCTAGACCGTTCTAGTTATTCGTTTCGAGCATCAGAACTGCGAAAATTTGGAGTTTCTCAAGCGTTTCTTACCTCAAAACTGCCATATCTCGCGAACGGATTGACCAATCCGCAAAGTTTCTGTTGCATCTGAAAGTAGAAACCCGCCCCATTACAACGGTATAAGTAGTTATCCCCTAGGCCGTTCTAGTTATTCGTTTCGAGCATCAGAACTGCGAAAATTTGGAGTTTCTCAAGCGTTTCTTACCTCAAAACTGCCATATCTCGCGAACGGATTGACCAATCCGCAAAATTTCTCTTGCATCTGAAAGTAGAAACTCGCCCCATTACAACGGTATGAGTAGTTTTCCCCTAGACAGTTCTAGTTATTCGTTTCGAGCATCAGACCTGCGAAAATTTTGAGTTTCTCAAGCGTTTCTTACCCCAAAACTGCCATATCTCGCGAACGGATTGACCAATCCGCAAAATTTCTCTTGCATCTGAAAGTAGAAACTCGCCCCATTACAACGGTATGAGTAGTTTTCTCCTAGACCGTTCTAGTTATTCGTTTCGAGCATCAGAACTGCGAAAATTTGGAGTTTCTCAAGCGTTTCTTACCTCAAAACTGCCATATCTCGCGAACGGATTGACCAATCCGAAAAGTTTCTGTTGCATCTGAAAGTAGAAACTAGCCCCATTACAACGATATGAGTAGTTTTCCCCTAGACCGTTCTGGTTATTCGTTTCGAGCATCAGAACTGCGAAAATTTGGAGTTTCTCAAGCGTTTCTTACCTCAAAACTGCCATATCTCGCGAACGGATTGACCAATCCGCAAAGTTTCTGTTGCATCTGAAAGTAGAAACTAGCCCCATTACAACGGTATGAGTAGTTTTCCCCTGGACCGTTCTAGTTATTCGTTTCGAGCATCAGAACTGCGAAAATTTGGAGTTTCTCAAGCGTTTCTTACCTCAAAACTGCCATATCTCGCGAACGGATTGACCAATCCGCAAAGTTTCTGTTGCATCCGAAAGTAGAAACTAGCCCCATTACAACGGTATGAGTAGTTTTCCCCTAGACCCTTCTAGTTATTCGTTTCGAGCATCAGAACTGCGAAAATTTGGAGTTTCTCATGCGTTTCTTACCTCAAAACTGCCATATCTCGCGAACGGATTGACCAATCCGCAAAGTTTCTGTTGCATCTGAAAGTAGAAACTCGCCCCATTACAACGGTATGAGTAGTTTTCCCCTAGGCCGTTCTAGTTATTCGTTTCGAGCATCAGAACTGCGAAAACTTTGAGTTTCTCAAGCGTTTCTTACCTCAAAACTGCCATATCTCGCGAACGGATTGACCAATCCGAAAAGTTTCTGTTGCATCCGAAAGTAGAAACTAGCCCCATTACAACGGTATGAGTACTTTTCCCGTAGACCGTTCTAGTTATTCGTTTCGAGCATCAGAACTGCGAAAATTTTAAGTTTCTCAAGCGTTTCTTACCCCAAAACTGCCATATCTCGCGAACGGATTGACCAATCCGCAAAATTTCTCTTGCATCTGAAAGTCGAAACACGCCCCATTACAACGGCATGAGTAGTTTTCCCCTAGGCCGCTCTAGTTATTCGTTTCGAGCCTCAGAACTGCGAAAATTTGGAGTTTCTCAAGCGTTTCTTACCTCAAAACTGCCATATCTCGCGAACGGATTGACCAATCCGCAAAGTTTCTGTTGCATCTGAAAGTAGAAACTAGCCCCATTACAACGGTATGAGTAGTTTTCCCCTAGACCGTTCTAGTTATTCGTTTCGAGCATCAAAACTGCGAAAATTTGGAGTTTCTCAAGCGTTTCTTACCTCAAAACTGCCATATCTCGCGAACGGATTGACCAATCCGCAAAGTTTCTGTTGCATCTGAAAGTAGAAACTAGCCCCATTACAACGGTATGAGTAGTTTTCCCCTAGGCCGTTCTAGTTATTTGTTTCGAGCTTCAGAACTGCGATAATTTGGAGTTTCTCAAGCGTTTCTTACTTCTAATCTGCCATATCTCGCGAACGGATTGACCAATCCGAAAAGTTTCTGTTGCATCTGATAGTAGAAACTAGCCCCATTACAACGGTGTGAGTAGTTTTCCCCTAGACCGTTCTAGTTATTCGTTTCGAGCATCAGAACTGCGAAAATTTGGAGTTTCTCAAGCGTTTCTTACCTCAAAACTGCCATATCTCGCGAACGGATTGACCAATGCGCAAAGTTTCTGTTGCATCTGAAAGTATTAGGTGGACCGGAAAGTAATGTCGTTTCTGCGCATGTCACTATTTGATTGTCATTTGTCAGCTCATTGTGTACATTAAAGTCGTAGCAAAGACATTCTGAGGTTATAGTGACTTGTTTAGTTGTAAATAATTAAATTTAAAATTTTTCTTTACAATTTTGGGTGAAATGGCCAGCCAAATACCAGAAGAGGTACATATCCGGCATTGCATGCTTTTTGAGTTTCGCAAGGTTAGTAACGCAACAGTTGCTACCAAAAACATTTGCGATGTTTATCCAAATGCATTAGACGTTCGTAAATGCCAAAGGTGGTTTTCCAAGTTCAAATCCGGTAATTTTGATCTTTCCGACTCGTATCGATCAGGAAGACCAACAACGTTAGACAATGACGTGTTAAGTGCGGAAGTGGAAGCAAATCCGTGTCAGACAATCGAGGAATTGTCAAACAGTCTTAACCAACCTTGGTCGACCATCCAAGAACATTTGCAGCAGATTGGGAAAGTAAGCAGAGCAGGTGTTTGGGTCCCGCATAATCTGTCCGAAGAGAACAAGGCTAACCGATCCACCACATGCAACTTATTGCTTCAACGGCACAATACAGAAGCGTTTTTTGATGGCTTGATCACCGGAGATGAAAAGTGGGTTCTTTATGAGAATCCAAAACGCAAAAGGCAGTGGCTCTCTCCAAATGAATCGCCACAAAGTACTGCTAAGCCAGGTTTACACCCCAAAAAGGCCCTTTTGTGTGTTTGGTGGAGTATTCGCGGCGTTGTTCATTTTGAAGTGCTGAAACCTGGACAGACTGTGAATGCAGACCTTTACTGTGAACAATTAGATCGTGTAAATAAATCTTTAATTGAAAAGTGGCCAGCGATTGTCAACAGAAAAGGCTTTATTCTGCAACACGATAATGCAAGACCGCACTGCGCAAGACGAACCTTGGCAAAAATTAATGAATTGGGGTGGGAGGTACTGCCTCACCCACCATACTCGCCCGATGTTGCACCATCGGATTTCCATTTAATCCGATCGCTTCAACACTTTCTAAGTGGCAAAAGATTTGCAAATTTGGATGATATACAAAATGCCATCTCTGTATATTTTGCTCAAAAACCAATTGATTTTTATCGATCCGGCATTGAAAATTTGCACACTAGATGGCAAAAGGTTGTTGATAATGAGGGTGATTATATCATTGATTAAAAATAAAAACTCGTTAAAAATTTATGTGTTTGAATTTAATGTAAGGAAACGACATTACTTTCCGGTCCCCCTAATAGAAACTCGCCCCATTACAACGGTATGAGTAGTTTTCCCCTAGACCGTTCTGGTTATTCGTTTCGAGCATCAGAACTGCGAAAATTTGGAGTTTCTCAAGCGTTTCTTACCTCAAAACTGCCATATCTCGCGAACGGATTGACCAATCCGCAAAGTTTCTGTTGCATCTGAAAGTAGAAACTAGCCCCATTACAACGGTATGAGTAGTTTTCCCCTGGACCGTTCTAGTTATTCGTTTCGAGCATCAGAACTGCGAAAATTTGGAGTTTCTCAAGCGTTTCTTACCTCAAAACTGCCACATCTCGCGAACGGATTGACCAATCCGCAAAGTTTCTGTTGCATCCGAAAGTAGAAACTAGCCCCATTACAACGGTATGAGTAGTTTTCCCCTAGACCCTTCTAGTTATTCGTTTCGAGCATCAGAACTGCGAAAATTTGGAGTTTCTCATGCGTTTCTTACCTCAAAACTGCCATATCTCGCGAACGGATTGACCAATCCGCAAAGTTTCTGTTGCATCTGAAAGTAGAAACTCGCCCCATTACAACGGTATGAGTAGTTTTCCCCTAGGCCGTTCTAGTTATTCGTTTCGAGCATCAGAACTGCGAAAACTTTGAGTTTCTCAAGCGTTTCTTACCTCAAAACTGCCATATCTCGCGAACGGATTGACCAATCCGCAAAGTTTCTGTTGCATCTGAAAGTAGAAACTAGCCCTATTACAACGGTATGAGTAGTTTTCCCCTAGACCGTTCTAGTTATTCGTTTCGAGCATCAGAACTGCGAAAATTTGGAGTTTCTCAAGCGTTTCTTACCTCAAAACTGCCATATCTCGGGAACGGATTGACCAATCCGCAAAGTTTCTGTTGCATCTGAAAGTAGAAACTCGCCCCATTACAACAGTATGAGTAGTTTTCCCCTAGGCCGTTCTAGTTATTCGTTTCGAGCATCAGAACTGCGAAAATTTGGAGTTTCTCAAGCGTTTCTTACCTCAAAACTGCCATATCTCGCGAACGGATTGACCAATCCGAAAAGTTTCTGTTGCATCCGAAAGTAGAAACTAGCCCCATTACAACGGTATGAGTAGTTTTCCCCTAGACCGTTCTAGTTATTCGTTTCGAGCATCAGAACTGCGAAAATTTTAAGTTTCTCAAGCGTTTCTTACCCCAAAACTGCCATATCTCGCGAACGGATTGACCAATCCGCAAAATTTCTCTTGCATCTGAAAGTCGAAACACGCCCCATTACAACGGCATGAGTAGTTTTCCCCTAGGCCGCTCTAGTTATTCGTTTCGAGCCTCAGAACTGCGAAAATTTGGTGTTTCTCAAGCGTTTCTTACCTCAAAACTGCCATATCTCGCGAACGGATTGACCAATCCGCAAAGTTTCTGTTGCATCCGAAAGTAGAAACTAGCCCCATTACAACGGTATGAGTAGTTTTCCCCTAGACCCTTCTAGTTATTCGTTTCGAGCATCAGAACTACGAAAGTTTGGAGTTTCTCATGCGTTTCTTACCTCAAAACTGCCATATCTCGCGAACGGATTGACCAATGCGCAAAGTTTCTGTTGCATCTGAAAGTAGAAACTCGCCCCATTACAACGGTATGAGTAGTTTTCCCCTAGACCGTTCTGGTTATTCGTTTCGAGCATCAGAACTGCGAAAATTTGGAGTTTCTCAAGCGTTTCTTACCTCAAAACTGCCATATCTCGCGAACGGATTGACCAATCCGCAAAGTTTCTGTTGCATCTGAAAGTAGAAACTAGCCCCATTACAACGGTATGAGTAGTTTTCCCCTGGACCGTTCTAGTTATTCGTTTCGAGCATCAGAACTGCGAAAATTTGGAGTTTCTCAAGCGTTTCTTACCCCAAAACTGCCACATCTCGCGAACGGATTGACCAATCCGCAAAGTTTCTGTTGCATCCGAAAGTAGAAACTAGCCCCATTACAACGGTATGAGTAGTTTTCCCCTAGACCCTTCTAGTTATTCGTTTCGAGCATCAGAACTGCGAAAATTTGGAGTTTCTCATGCGTTTCTTACCTCAAAACTGCCATATCTCGCGAACGGATTGACCAATCCGCAAAGTTTCTGTTGCATCTGAAAGTAGAAACTCGCCCCATTACAACGGTATGAGTAGTTTTCCCCTAGGCCGTTCTAGTTATTCGTTTCGAGCATCAGAACTGCGAAAACTTTGAGTTTCTCAAGCGTTTCTTACCTCAAAACTGCCATATCTCGCGAACGGATTGACCAATCCGCAAAGTTTCTGTTGCATCTGAAAGTAGAAACTAGCCCTATTACAACGGTATGAGTAGTTTTCCCCTAGACCGTTCTAGTTATTCGTTTCGAGCATCAGAACTGCGAAAATTTGGAGTTTCTCAAGCGTTTCTTACCTCAAAACTGCCATATCTCGGGAACGGATTGACCAATCCGCAAAGTTTCTGTTGCATCTGAAAGTAGAAACTCGCCCCATTACAACAGTATGAGTAGTTTTCCCCTAGGCCGTTCTAGTTATTCGTTTCGAGCATCAGAACTGCGAAAATTTGGAGTTTCTCAAGCGTTTCTTACCTCAAAACTGCCATATCTCGCGAACGGATTGACCAATCCGAAAAGTTTCTGTTGCATCCGAAAGTAGAAACTAGCCCCATTACAACGGTATGAGTAGTTTTCCCCTAGACCGTTCTAGTTATTCGTTTCGAGCATCCGAACTGCGAAAATTTTAAGTTTCTCAAGCGTTTCTTACCCCAAAACTGCCATATCTCGCGAACGGATTGACCAATCCGCAAAATTTCTCTTGCATCTGAAAGTCGAAACACGCCCCATTACAACGGCATGAGTAGTTTTCCCCTAGGCCGCTCTAGTTATTCGTTTCGAGCCTCAGAACTGCGAAAATTTGGTGTTTCTCAAGCGTTTCTTACCTCAAAACTGCCATATCTCGCGAACGGATTGACCAATCCGCAAAGTTTCTGTTGCATCCGAAAGTAGAAACTAGCCCCATTACAACGGTATGAGTAGTTTTCCCCTAGACCCTTCTAGTTATTCGTTTCGAGCATCAGAACTACGAAAATTTGGAGTTTCTCATGCGTTTCTTACCTCAAAACTGCCATATCTCGCGAACGGATTGACCAATCCGCAAAGTTTCTGTTGCATCTGAAAGTAGAAACTAGCCCCATTACAACGGTATGAGTAGTTTTCCCCTAGGCCGTTCTAGTTATTTGTTTCGAGCTTCAGAACTGCGATAATTTGGAGTTTCTCAAGCGTTTCTTACTTCTAATCTGCCATATCTCGCGAACGGATTGACCAATCCGAAAAGTTTCTGTTGCATCTGATAGTAGAAACTAGCCCCATTACAACGGTGTGAGTAGTTTTCCCCTAGACCGTTCTAGTTATTCGTTTCGAGCATCAGAACTGCGAAAATTTGGAGTTTCTCAAGCGTTTCTTACCTCAAAACTGCCATATCTCGCGAACGGATTGACCAATCCGCAAAGTTTCTGTTGCATCTGAAAGTAGAAACTCGCCCCATTACAAAGGTATGAGTAGTTTTCCCCTAGGCCGTTCTAGTTATTCGTTTCGAGCATCAGAACTGCGAAAACTTTGAGTTTCTCAAGCGTTTCTTACCTCAAAACTGCCATATCTCGCGAACGGATTGACCAATCCGCAAAGTTTCTGTTGCATCTGAATGTAGAAACTAGCCCCATTACAACGGTATGAGTAGTTTTCCCCTAGACCGTTCTAGTTATTCGTTTCGAGCATCAGAACTGCGAAAATTTGGAGTTTCTCAAGCGTTTCTTACCTCAAAACTGCCATATCTCGCGAACGGATTGACCAATGCGCAAAGTTTCTGTTGCATCTGAAAGTAGAAACTCGCCCCATTACAACGGTATGAGTAGTTTTCCCCTAGGCCTTTCTAGTTATTCGTTTCGAGCATCAGAACTGCTAAAATTTGGAGTTTCTCAAGCGTTTCTTACCTCAAAACTGCCATATCTCGCGAACGGATTGACCAATCCGCAAAGTTTCTGTTGCATCTGAAAGTAGAAACTAGCCCCATTACAACGGTATGAGTAGTTTTCCCTTAGGCCGTTCTAGTTATTTGTTTCGAGCTTCAGAACTGCGATAATTTGGAGTTTCTCAAGCGTTTCTTACTTCTAATCTGCCATATCTCGCGAACGGATTGACCAATCCGAAAAGTTTCTGTTGCATCTGATAGTAGAAACTAGCCCCATTACAACGGTGTGAGTAGTTTTCCCCTAGACCGTTCTAGTTATTCGTTTCGAGCATCAGAACTGCGAAAATTTGGAGTTTCTCAAGCGTTTCTTACCTCAAAACTGCCATATCTCGCGAACGGATTGACCAATCCGCAAAGTTTCTGTTGCATCTGAAAGTAGAAACTCGCCCCATTACAAAGGTATGAGTAGTTTTCCCCTAGGCCGTTCTAGTTATTCGTTTCGAGCATCAGAACTGCGAAAACTTTGAGTTTCTCAAGCGTTTCTTACCTCAAAACTGCCATATCTCGCGAACGGATTGACCAATCCGCAAAGTTTCTGTTGCATCTGAATGTAGAAACTAGCCCCATTACAACGGTATGAGTAGTTTTCCCCTAGACCGTTCTAGTTATTCGTTTCGAGCATCAGAACTGCGAAAATTTGGAGTTTCTCAAGCGTTTCTTACCTCAAAACTGCCATATCTCGCGAACGGATTGACCAATGCGCAAAGTTTCTGTTGCATCTGAAAGTAGAAACTCGCCCCATTACAACGGTATGAGTAGTTTTCCCCTAGGCCTTTCTAGTTATTCGTTTCGAGCATCAGAACTGCTAAAATTTGGAGTTTCTCAAGCGTTTCTTACCTCAAAACTGCCATATCTCGCGAACGGATTGACCAATCCGCAAAGTTTCTGTTGCATCTGAAAGTAGAAACTAGCCCCATTACAACGGTATGAGTAGTTTTCCCCTAGACCGTTCTAGTTATTCGTTTCGATCATCAGAACTGCGAAAATTTGGAGCTTCTCAAGCGTTTCTTACCTCAAAACTGCCATATCTCGCGAACGTATTGACCAATCCGCAAAGTTTCTGTTGCATCTGAAAGTAGAAACTCGCCCCATTACAACGGTATAAGTAGTTATCCCCTAGGCCGTTCTAGTTATTCGTTTCGAGCATCAGAACTGCGAAAATTTGGAGTTTCTCAAGCGTTTCTTACCTCAAAACTGCCATATCTCGCGAACGGATTGACCAATCCGCAAAGTTTCTGTTGCATCTGAAAGTAGAAACTCGCCCCATTACAACAGTATGAGTAGTTTTCCCCTAGGCCGTTCTAGTTATTCGTTTCGAGCATCAGAACTGCGAAAATTTGGAGTTTCTCAAGCGTTTCTTACCTCAAAACTGCCATATCTCGCGAACGGATTGACCAATCCGAAAAGTTTCTGTTGCATCTGAAAGTAGAAACTAGCCCCATTACAACGGTATGAGTAGTTTTCCCCTAGGCCGTTCTAGTTATTTGTTTCGAGCATCAGAACTGCGATAATTTGGAGTTTCTCAAGCGTTTCTTACTTCTAATCTGCCATATCTCGCGAACGGATTGACCAATCCGAAAAGTTTCTGTTGCATCTGATAGTAGAAACTAGCCCCATTACAACGGTGTGAGTAGTTTTCCCCTAGACCGTTCTAGTTATTCGTTTCGAGCATCAGAACTGCGAAAATTTGGAGTTTCTCAAGCGTTTCTTACCTCAAAACTGCCATATCTCGCGAACGGATTGACCAATCCGCAAAGTTTCTGTTGCATCTGAAAGTAGAAACTCGCCCCATTACAAAGGTATGAGTAGTTTTCCCCTAGGCCGTTCTAGTTATTCGTTTCGAGCATCAGAACTGCGAAAACTTTGAGTTTCTCAAGCGTTTCTTACCTCAAAACTGCCATATCTCGCGAACGGATTGACCAATCCGCAAAGTTTCTGTTGCATCTGAATGTAGAAACTAGCCCCATTACAACGGTATGAGTAGTTTTCCCCTAGACCGTTCTAGTTATTCGTTTCGAGCATCAGAACTGCTAAAATTTGGAGGTTCTCAAGCGTTTCTTACCTCAAAACTGCCATATCTCGCGAACGGATTGACCAATCCGCAAAGTTTCTGTTGCATCTGAAAGTAGAAACTCGCCCCATTACAAAGGTATGAGTAGTTTTCCCCTAGGCCGTTCTAGTTATTCGTTTCGAGCATCAGAACTGCGAAAACTTTGAGTTTCTCAAGCGTTTCTTACCTCAAAACTGCCATATCTCGCGAACGGATTGACCAATCCGCAAAGTTTCTGTTGCATCTGAATGTAGAAACTAGCCCCATTACAACGGTATGAGTAGTTTTCCCCTAGGCCGTTCTAGTTATTCGTTTCGAGCATCAGAACTGCTAAAATTTGGAGTTTCTCAAGCGTTTCTTACCTCAAAACTGCCATATCTCGCGAACGGATTGACCAATCCGAAAAGTTTCTGTTGCATCTGAAAGTAGAAACTAGCCCCATTACAACGGTATGAGTAGTTTTCCCCTAGGCCGTTCTAGTTATTTGTTTCGAGCATCAGAACTGCGATAATTTGGAGTTTCTCAAGCGTTTCTTACTTCTAATCTGCCATATCTCGCGAACGGATTGACCAATCCGAAAAGTTTCTGTTGCATCTGATAGTAGAAACTAGCCCCATTACAACGGTGTGAGTAGTTTTCCCCTAGACCGTTCTAGTTATTCGTTTCGAGCATCAGAACTGCGAAAATTTGGAGTTTCTCAAGCGTTTCTTACCTCAAAACTGCCATATCTCGCGAACGGATTGACCAATCCGCAAAGTTTCTGTTGCATCTGAAAGTAGAAACTCGCCCCATTACAAAGGTATGAGTAGTTTTCCCCTAGGCCGTTCTAGTTATTCGTTTCGAGCATCAGAACTGCGAAAACTTTGAGTTTCTCAAGCGTTTCTTACCTCAAAACTGCCATATCTCGCGAACGGATTGACCAATCCGCAAAGTTTCTGTTGCATCTGAATGTAGAAACTAGCCCCATTACAACGGTATGAGTAGTTTTCCCCTAGACCGTTCTAGTTATTCGTTTCGAGCATCAGAACTGCTAAAATTTGGAGGTTCTCAAGCGTTTCTTACCTCAAAACTGCCATATCTCGCGAACGGATTGACCAATCCGCAAAGTTTCTGTTGCATCTGAAAGTGGAAACTAGCCCCATTACAACGGTATGAGTAGTTTTCCCCTAGACCGTTCTAGTTATTCGTTTCGAGCATCAGAACTGCGAAAATTTGGAGTATCTCAAGCGTTTCTTACTTCAAAACTGCCATATCTCGCGAACGGATTGACCAATCCGAAAAGTATCTGTTGCATCCGAAAGTAGAAACTCGCCCCATTACAACGGTATGAGTAGTTTTCCCCTAGGCCGTTCTAGTTATTCGTTTCGAGCATCAGAACTGCGAAAACTTTGAGTTTCTCAAGCGTTTCTTACCTCAAAACTGCCATATCTCGCGAACGGATTGACCAATCCGCAAAGTTTCTGTTGCATCTGAATGTAGAAACTAGCCCCATTACAACGGTATGAGTAGTTTTCCCCTAGACCGTTCTAGTTATTCGTTTCGAGCATCAGAACTGCGAAAATTTGGAGTTTCTCAAGCGTTTCTTACCTCAAAACTGCCATATCTCGCGAACGGATTGACCAATCCGCAAAGTTTCTGTTGCATCTGAAAGTAGAAACTCGCCCCATTACAACAGTATGAGTAGTTTTCCCCTAGGCCGTTCTAGTTATTCGTTTCGAGCATCAGAACTGCGAAAATTTGGAGTTTCTCAAGCGTTTCTTACCTCAAAACTGCCATATCTCGCGAACGGATTGACCAATCCGAAAAGTTTCTGTTGCATCTGAAAGTAGAAACTAGCCCCATTACAACGGTATGAGTAGTTTTCCCCTAGGCCGTTCTAGTTATTTGTTTCGAGCATCAGAACTGCGATAATTTGGAGTTTCTCAAGCGTTTCTTACTTCTAATCTGCCATATCTCGCGAACGGATTGACCAATCCGAAAAGTTTCTGTTGCATCTGATAGTAGAAACTAGCCCCATTACAACGGTGTGAGTAGTTTTCCCCTAGACCGTTCTAGTTATTCGTTTCGAGCATCAGAACTGCGAAAATTTGGAGTTTCTCAAGCGTTTCTTACCTCAAAACTGCCATATCTCGCGAACGGATTGACCAATCCGCAAAGTTTCTGTTGCATCTGAAAGTAGAAACTCGCCCCATTACAAAGGTATGAGTAGTTTTCCCCTAGGCCGTTCTAGTTATTCGTTTCGAGCATCAGAACTGCGAAAACTTTGAGTTTCTCAAGCGTTTCTTACCTCAAAACTGCCATATCTCGTGAACGGATTGACCAATCCGCAAAGTTTCTGTTGCATCTGAATGTAGAAACTAGCCCCATTACAACGGTATGAGTAGTTTTCCCCTAGACCGTTCTAGTTATTCGTTTCGAGCATCAGAACTGCTAAAATTTGGAGGTTCTCAAGCGTTTCTTACCTCAAAACTGCCATATCTCGCGAACGGATTGACCAATCCGCAAAGTTTCTGTTGCATCTGAAAGTAGAAACTCGCCCCATTACAAAGGTATGAGTAGTTTTCCCCTAGGCCGTTCTAGTTATTCGTTTCGAGCATCAGAACTGCGAAAACTTTGAGTTTCTCAAGCGTTTCTTACCTCAAAACTGCCATATCTCGCGAACGGATTGACCAATCCGCAAAGTTTCTGTTGCATCTGAATGTAGAAACTAGCCCCATTACAACGGTATGAGTAGTTTTCCCCTAGGCCGTTCTAGTTATTCGTTTCGAGCATCAGAACTGCTAAAATTTGGAGTTTCTCAAGCGTTTCTTACCTCAAAACTGCCATATCTCGCGAACGGATTGACCAATCCGAAAAGTTTCTGTTGCATCTGAAAGTAGAAACTAGCCCCATTACAACGGTATGAGTAGTTCTCCCCTAGGCCGTTCTAGTTATTTGTTTCGAGCATCAGAACTGCGATAATTTGGAGTTTCTCAAGCGTTTCTTACTTCTAATCTGCCATATCTCGCGAACGGATTGACCAATCCGAAAAGTTTCTGTTGCATCTGATAGTAGAAACTAGCCCCATTACAACGGTGTGAGTAGTTTTCCCCTAGACCGTTCTAGTTATTCGTTTCGAGCATCAGAACTGCGAAAATTTGGAGTTTCTCAAGCGTTTCTTACCTCAAAACTGCCATATCTCGCGAACGGATTGACCAATCCGCAAAGTTTCTGTTGCATCTGAAAGTAGAAACTCGCCCCATTACAAAGGTATGAGTAGTTTTCCCCTAGGCCGTTCTAGTTATTCGTTTCGAGCATCAGAACTGCGAAAACTTTGAGTTTCTCAAGCGTTTCTTACCTCAAAACTGCCATATCTCGCGAACGGATTGACCAATCCGCAAAGTTTCTGTTGCATCTGAATGTAGAAACTAGCCCCATTACAACGGTATGAGTAGTTTTCCCCTAGACCGTTCTAGTTATTCGTTTCGAGCATCAGAACTGCTAAAATTTGGAGGTTCTCAAGCGTTTCTTACCTCAAAACTGCCATATCTCGCGAACGGATTGACCAATCCGCAAAGTTTCTGTTGCATCTGAAAGTGGAAACTAGCCCCATTACAACGGTATGAGTAGTTTTCCCCTAGACCGTTCTAGTTATTCGTTTCGAGCATCAGAACTGCGAAAATTTGGAGTATCTCAAGCGTTTCTCACTTCAAAACTGCCATATCTCGCGAACGGATTGACCAATCCGAAAAGTATCTGTTGCATCCGAAAGTAGAAACTCGCCCCATTACAACGGTATGAGTAGTTTTCCCCTAGGCCGTTCTAGTTATTCGTTTCGAGCATCAGAACTGCGAAAACTTTGAGTTTCTCAAGCGTTTCTTACCTCAAAACTGCCATATCTCGCGAACGGATTGACCAATCCGCAAAGTTTCTGTTGCATCTGAATGTAGAAACTAGCCCCATTACAACGGTATGAGTAGTTTTCCCCTAGACCGTTCTAGTTATTCGTTTCGAGCATCAGAACTGCGAAAATTTGGAGTTTCTCAAGCGTTTCTTACCTCAAAACTGCCATATCTCGCGAACGGATTGACCAATCCGCAAAGTTTCTGTTGCATCTGAAAGTAGAAACTCGCCCCATTACAAAGGTATGAGTAGTTTTCCCCTAGGCCGTTCTAGTTATTCGTTTCGAGCATCAGAACTGCGAAAACTTTGAGTTTCTCAAGCGTTTCTTACCTCAAAACTGCCATATCTCGCGAACGGATTGACCAATCCGCAAAGTTTCTGTTGCATCTGAATGTAGAAACTAGCCCCATTACAACGGTATGAGTAGTTTTCCCCTAGACCGCTCTAGTTATTCGTTTCGAGCATCAGAACTGCTAAAATTTGGAGTTTCTCAAGCGTTTCTTACCTCAAAACTGCCATATCTCGCGAACGGATTGACCAATCCGCAAAGTTTCTGTTGCATCTGAAAGTAGAAACTCGCCCCATTACAAAGGTATGAGTAGTTTTCCCCTAGGCCGTTCTAGTTATTCGTTTCGAGCATCAGAACTGCGAAGATTCGGAGTTTCTCAAGCGTTTCTTACCTCAAAACTGCCATATCTCGCGAACGGATTGACCAATCCGCAAAGTTGCTGTTGCATCTGAAAGTAGAAACTCGCCCCATTACAACGGTATGAGCAGTTTTCCCCTAGGCCGTTCTAGTTATTCGTTTCGAGCATCAGAACTGCTAAAATTTGGAGTTTCTCAAGCGTTTCTTACCTCAAAACTGCCATATCTCGCGAACGGATTGACCAATCCGCAAAGTTTCTGTTGCATCTGAAAGTAGAAACTAGCCCCATTACAACGGTATGAGTAGTTTTCCCCTAGACCGTTCTAGTTATTCGTTTCGAGCATCAGAACTGCGAAAATTTGGAGTATCTCAAGCGTTTCTTACTTCAAAACTGCCATATCTCGCGAACGGATTGACCAATCCGAAAAGTATCTGTTGCATCCGAAAGTAGAAACTCGCCCCATTACAACGGTATGAGTAGTTTTCCCCTAGGCCGTTCTAGTTATTCGTTTCGAGCATCAGAACTGCGAAAACTTTGAGTTTCTCAAGCGTTTCTTACCTCAAAACTGCCATATCTCGCGAACGGATTGACCAATCCGCAAAGTTTCTGTTGCATCTGAATGTAGAAACTAGCCCCATTACAACGGTATGAGTAGTTTTCCCCTAGACCGTTCTAGTTATTCGTTTCGAGCATCAGAACTGCGAAAATTTGGAGTTTCTCAAGCGTTTCTTACCTCAAAACTGCCATATCTCGCGAACGGATTGACCAATCCGCAAAGTTTCTGTTGCATCTGAAAGTAGAAACTCGCCCCATTACAAAGGTATGAGTAGTTTTCCCCTAGGCCGTTCTAGTTATTCGTTTCGAGCATCAGAACTGCGAAAACTTTGAGTTTCTCAAGCGTTTCTTACCTCAAAACTGCCATATCTCGCGAACGGATTGACCAATCCGCAAAGTTTCTGTTGCATCTGAATGTAGAAACTAGCCCCATTACAACGGTATGAGTAGTTTTCCCCTAGACCGTTCTAGTTATTCGTTTCGAGCATCAGAACTGCTAAAATTTGGAGTTTCTCAAGCGTTTCTTACCTCAAAACTGCCATATCTCGCGAACGGATTGACCAATCCGCAAAGTTTCTGTTGCTTCTGAAAGTAGAAACTAGCCCCATTACAACGGTATGAGTAGTTTTCCCCTAGACCGTTCTAGTTATTCGTTTCGAGCATCAGAACTGCGAAAATTTGGAGTATCTCAAGCGTTTCTTACTTCAAAACTGCCATATCTCGCGAACGGATTGACCAATCCGAAAAGTATCTGTTGCATCCGAAAGTAGAAACTCGCCCCATTACAACGGTATGAGTAGTTTTCCCCTCGGCCGTTCTAGTTATTCGTTTCGAGCATCAGAACTGCGAAAACTTTGAGTTTCTCAAGCGTTTCTTACCTCAAAACTGCCATATCTCGCGAACGGATTGACCAATCCGCAAAGTTTCTGTTGCATCTGAATGTAGAAACTAGCCCCATTACAACGGTATGAGTAGTTTTCCCCTAGACCGTTCTAGTTATTCGTTTCGAGCATCAGAACTGCGAAAATTTGGAGTTTCTCAAGCGTTTCTTACCTCAAAACTGCCATATCTCGCGAACGGATTGACCAATGCGCAAAGTTTCTGTTGCATCTGAAAGTAGAAACTCGCCTCATTACAACGGTATGAGTAGTTTTCCCCTAGGCCTTTCTAGTTATTCGTTTCGAGCATCAGAACTGCGAAAATTTGGAGTTTCTCAAGCGTTTCTTACCTCAAAACTGCCATATCTCGCGAACGGATTGACCAATGCGCAAAGTTTCTGTTGCATCTGAAAGTAGAAACTCGCCCCATTACAAAGGTATGAGTAGTTTTCCCCTAGGCCGTTCTAGTTATTCGTTTCGAGCATCAGAACTGCGAAAACTTTGAGTTTCTCAAGCGTTTCTTACCTCAAAACTGCCATATCTCGCGAACGGATTGACCAATCCGCAAAGTTTCTGTTGCATCTGAAAGTAGAAACTCGCCCCATTACAAAGGTATGAGTAGTTTTCCCCTAGGCCGTTCTAGTTATTCGTTTCGAGCATCAGAACTGCGAAAACTTTGAGTTTCTCAAGCGTTTCTTACCTCAAAACTGCCATATCTCGCGAACGGATTGACCAATCCGCAAAGTTTCTGTTGCATCTGAATGTAGAAACTAGCCCCATTACAACGGTATGAGTAGTTTTCCCCTAGACCGTTCTAGTTATTCGTTTCGAGCATCAGAACTGCGAAAATTTGGAGTTTCTCAAGCGTTTCTTACCTCAAAACTGCCATATCTCGCGAACGGATTGACCAATGCGCAAAGTTTCTGTTGCATCTGAAAGTAGAAACTCGCCCCATTACAACGGTATGAGTAGTTTTCCCCTAGGCCTTTCTAGTTATTCGTTTCGAGCATCAGAACTGCTAAAATTTGGAGTTTCTCAAGCGTTTCTTACCTCAAAACTGCCATATCTCGCGAACGGATTGACCAATCCGCAAAGTTTCTGTTGCATCTGAAAGTAGAAACTAGCCCCATTACAACGGTATGAGTAGTTTTCCCCTAGACCGTTCTAGTTATTCGTTTCGAGCTTCAGAACTGCGAAAATTTGGAGTTTCTCAAGCGTTTCTTACATCAAAACTGCCATATCTCGCGAACGGATTGACCAATCCGCAAAGTTTCTGTTGCATCTGAAAGTAGAAACTAGCCCCATTACAACGGTATGAGTAGTTTTCCCCTAGGCCGTTCTAGTTATTTGTTTCGAGCATCAGAACTGCGATAATTTGGAGTTTCTCAAGCGTTTCTTACTTCTAATCTGCCATATCTCGCGAACGGATTGACCAATCCGAAAAGTTTCTGTTGCATCTGATAGTAGAAACTAGCCCCATTACAACGGTGTGAGTAGTTTTCCCCTAGACCGTTCTAGTTATTCGTTTCGAGCATCAGAACTGCGAAAATTTGGAGTTTCTCAAGCGTTTCTTACCTCAAAACTGCCATATCTCGCGAACGGATTGACCAATCCGCAAAGTTTCTGTTGCATCTGAATGTAGAAACTAGCCCCAATACAACGGTATGAGTAGTTTTCCCCTAGACCGTTCTAGTTATTCGTTTCGAGCATCAGAACTGCTAAAATTTGGAGTTTCTCAAGCGTTTCTTACCTCAAAACTGCCATATCTCGCGAACGGATTGACCAATCCGCAAAGTTTCTGTTGCATCTGATAGTAGAAACTAGCCCCATTACAACGGTGTGAGTAGTTTTCCCCTAGACCGTTCTAGTTATTCGTTTCGAGCATCAGAACTGCGAAAATTTGGAGTTTCTCAAGCGTTTCTTACCTCAAAACTGCCATATCTCGCGAACGGATTGACCAATCCGCAAAGTTTCTGTTGCATCTGAAAGTAGAAACTCGCCCCATTACAAAGGTATGAGTAGTTTTCCCCTAGGCCGTTCTAGTTATTCGTTTCGAGCATCAGAACTGCGAAAACTTTGAGTTTCTCAAGCGTTTCTTACCTCAAAACTGCCATATCTCGCGAACGGATTGACCAATCCGCAAAGTTTCTGTTGCATCTGAATGTAGAAACTAGCCCCATTACAACGGTATGAGTAGTTTTCCCCTAGACCGTTCTAGTTATTCGTTTCGAGCATCAGAACTGCGAAAATTTGGAGTTTCTCAAGCGTTTCTTACCTCAAAACTGCCATATCTCGCGAACGGATTGACCAATGCGCAAAGTTTCTGTTGCATCTGAAAGTAGAAACTCGCCCCATTACAACGGTATGAGTAGTTTTCCCCTAGGCCTTTCTAGTTATTCGTTTCGAGCATCAGAACTGCTAAAATTTGGAGTTTCTCAAGCGTTTCTTACCTCAAAACTGCCATATCTCGCGAACGGATTGACCAATCCGCAAAGTTTCTGTTGCATCTGAAAGTAGAAACTAGCCCCATTACAACGGTATGAGTAGTTTTCCCCTAGACCGTTCTAGTTATTCGTTTCGATCATCAGAACTGCGAAAATTTGGAGCTTCTCAAGCGTTTCTTACCTCAAAACTGCCATATCTCGCGAACGTATTGACCAATCCGCAAAGTTTCTGTTGCATCTGAAAGTAGAAACTCGCCCCATTACAACGGTATAAGTAGTTATCCCCTAGGCCGTTCTAGTTATTCGTTTCGAGCATCAGAACTGCGAAAATTTGGAGTTTCTCAAGCGTTTCTTACCTCAAAACTGCCATATCTCGCGAACGGATTGACCAATCCGCAAAGTTTCTGTTGCATCTGAAAGTAGAAACTCGCCCCATTACAACAGTATGAGTAGTTTTCCCCTAGGCCGTTCTAGTTATTCGTTTCGAGCATCAGAACTGCGAAAATTTGGAGTTTCTCAAGCGTTTCTTACCTCAAAACTGCCATATCTCGCGAACGGATTGACCAATCCGAAAAGTTTCTGTTGCATCTGAAAGTAGAAACTAGCCCCATTACAACGGTATGAGTAGTTTTCCCCTAGGCCGTTCTAGTTATTTGTTTCGAGCATCAGAACTGCGATAATTTGGAGTTTCTCAAGCGTTTCTTACTTCTAATCTGCCATATCTCGCGAACGGATTGACCAATCCGAAAAGTTTCTGTTGCATCTGATAGTAGAAACTAGCCCCATTACAACGGTGTGAGTAGTTTTCCCCTAGACCGTTCTAGTTATTCGTTTCGAGCATCAGAACTGCGAAAATTTGGAGTTTCTCAAGCGTTTCTTACCTCAAAACTGCCATATCTCGCGAACGGATTGACCAATCCGCAAAGTTTCTGTTGCATCTGAAAGTAGAAACTCGCCCCATTACAAAGGTATGAGTAGTTTTCCCCTAGGCCGTTCTAGTTATTCGTTTCGAGCATCAGAACTGCGAAAACTTTGAGTTTCTCAAGCGTTTCTTACCTCAAAACTGCCATATCTCGCGAACGGATTGACCAATCCGCAAAGTTTCTGTTGCATCTGAATGTAGAAACTAGCCCCATTACAACGGTATGAGTAGTTTTCCCCTAGACCGTTCTAGTTATTCGTTTCGAGCATCAGAACTGCTAAAATTTGGAGGTTCTCAAGCGTTTCTTACCTCAAAACTGCCATATCTCGCGAACGGATTGACCAATCCGCAAAGTTTCTGTTGCATCTGAAAGTAGAAACTCGCCCCATTACAAAGGTATGAGTAGTTTTCCCCTAGGCCGTTCTAGTTATTCGTTTCGAGCATCAGAACCGCGAAAACTTTGAGTTTCTCAAGCGTTTCTTACCTCAAAACTGCCATATCTCGCGAACGGATTGACCAATCCGCAAAGTTTCTGTTGCATCTGAATGTAGAAACTAGCCCCATTACAACGGTATGAGTAGTTTTCCCCTAGGCCGTTCTAGTTATTCGTTTCGAGCATCAGAACTGCGAAAATTTGGAGTTTCTCAAGCGTTTCTTACCTCAAAACTGCCATATCTCGCGAACGGATTGACCAATCCGAAAAGTTTCTGTTGCATCTGAAAGTAGAAACTAGCCCCATTACAACGGTATGAGTAGTTTTCCCCTAGGCCGTTCTAGTTATTTGTTTCGATCATCAGAACTGCGAAAATTTGGAGCTTCTCAAGCGTTTCTTACCTCAAAACTGCCATATCTCGCGAACGTATTGACCAATCCGCAAAGTTTCTGTTGCATCTGAAAGTAGAAACTCGCCCCATTACAACGGTATAAGTAGTTATCCCCTAGGCCGTTCTAGTTATTCGTTTCGAGCATCAGAACTGCGAAAATTTGGAGTTTCTCAAGCGTTTCTTACCTCAAAACTGCCATATCTCGCGAACGGATTGACCAATCCGCAAAGTTTCTGTTGCATCTGAAAGTAGAAACTCGCCCCATTACAACAGTATGAGTAGTTTTCCCCTAGGCCGTTCTAGTTATTCGTTTCGAGCATCAGAACTGCTAAAATTTGGAGTTTCTCAAGCGTTTCTTACCTCAAAACTGCCATATCTCGCGAACGGATTGACCAATCCGCAAAGTTTCTGTTGCATCTGAAAGTAGAAACTCGCCCCATTACAAAGGTATGAGTAGTTTTCCCCTAGGCCGTTCTAGTTATTCGTTTCGAGCATCAGAACTGCGAAAACTTTGAGTTTCTCAAGCGTTTCTTACCTCAAAACTGCCATATCTCGCGAACGGATTGACCAATCCGCAAAGTTTCTGTTGCATCTGAATGTAGAAACTAGCCCCATTACAACGGTATGAGTAGTTTTCCCCTAGACCGTTCTAGTTATTCGTTTCGAGCATCAGAACTGCTAAAATTTGGAGTTTCTCAAGCGTTTCTTACCTCAAAACTGCCATATCTCGCGAACGGATTGACCAATCCGCAAAGTTTCTGTTGCATCTGAAAGTAGAAACTAGCCCCATTACAACGGTATGAGTAGTTTTCCCCTAGACCGTTCTAGTTATTCGTTTCGAGCATCAGAACTGCGAAAATTTGGAGTATCTCAAGCGTTTCTTACATCAAAACTGCCATATCTCGCGAACGGATTGACCAATCCGAAAAGTATCTGTTGCATCCGAAAGTAGAAACTCGCCCCATTACAACGGTATGAGTAGTTTTCCCCTAGGCCGTTCTAGTTATTCGTTTCGAGCATCAGAACTGCGAAAACTTTGAGTTTCTCAAGCGTTTCTTACCTCAAAACTGCCATATCTCGCGAACGGATTGACCAATCCGCAAAGTTTCTGTTGCATCTGAATGTAGAAACTAGCCCCATTACAACGGTATGAGTAGTTTTCCCCTAGACCGTTCTAGTTATTCGTTTCGAGCATCAGAACTGCTAAAATTTGGAGTTTCTCAAGCGTTTCTTACCTCAAAACTGCCATATCTCGCGAACGGATTGACCAATCCGCAAAGTTTCTGTTGCTTCTGAAAGTAGAAACTAGCCCCATTACAACGGTATGAGTAGTTTTCCCCTAGACCGTTCTAGTTATTCGTTTCGAGCATCAGAACTGCGAAAATTTGGAGTATCTCAAGCGTTTCTTACTTCAAAACTGCCATATCTCGCGAACGGATTGACCAATCCGAAAAGTATCTGTTGCATCCGAAAGTAGAAACTCGCCCCATTACAACGGTATGAGTAGTTTTCCCCTCGGCCGTTCTAGTTATTCGTTTCGAGCATCAGAACTGCGAAAACTTTGAGTTTCTCAAGCGTTTCTTACCTCAAAACTGCCATATCTCGCGAACGGATTGACCAATCCGCAAAGTTTCTGTTGCATCTGAATGTAGAAACTAGCCCCATTACAACGGTATGAGTAGTTTTCCCCTAGACCGTTCTAGTTATTCGTTTCGAGCATCAGAACTGCGAAAATTTGGAGTTTCTCAAGCGTTTCTTACCTCAAAACTGCCATATCTCGCGAACGGATTGACCAATGCGCAAAGTTTCTGTTGCATCTGAAAGTAGAAACTCGCCTCATTACAACGGTATGAGTAGTTTTCCCCTAGGCCTTTCTAGTTTTTCGTTTCGAGCATCAGAACTGCGAAAATTTGGAGTTTCTCAAGCGTTTCTTACCTCAAAACTGCCATATCTCGCGAACGGATTGACCAATGCGCAAAGTTTCTGTTGCATCTGAAAGTAGAAACTCGCCCCATTACAACGGTATGAGTAGTTTTCCCCTAGGCCTTTCTAGTTATTCGTTTCGAGCATCAGAACTGCTAAAATTTGGAGTTTCTCAAGCGTTTCTTACCTCAAAACTGCCATATCTCGCGAACGGATTGACCAATCCGCAAAGTTTCTGTTGCATCTGAAAGTAGAAACTAGCCCCATTACAACGGTATGAGTAGTTTTCCCCTAGACCGTTCTAGTTATTCGTTTCGAGCATCAGAACTGCGAAAATTTGGAGCTTCTCAAGCGTTTCTTACCTCAAAACTGCCATATCTCGCGAACGTATTGACCAATCCGCAAAGTTTCTGTTGCATCTGAAAGTAGAAACTCGCCCCATTACAACGGTATAAGTAGTTATCCCCTAGGCCGTTCTAGTTATTCGTTTCGAGCATCAGAACTGCGAAAATTTGGAGTTTCTCAAGCGTTTCTTACCTCAAAACTGCCATATCTCGCGAACGGATTGACCAATCCGAAAAGTTTCTGTTGCATCTGAAAGTAGAAACTAGCCCCATTACAACGGTATGAGTAGTTTTCCCCTAGGCCGTTCTAGTTATTTGTTTCGAGCATCAGAACTGCGATAATTTGGAGTTTCTCAAGCGTTTCTTACTTCTAATCTGCCATATCTCGCGAACGGATTGACCAATCCGAAAAGTTTCTGTTGCATCTGATAGTAGAAACTAGCCCCATTACAACGGTGTGAGTAGTTTTCCCCTAGACCGTTCTAGTTATTCGTTTCGAGCATCAGAACTGCGAAAATTTGGAGTTTCTCAAGCGTTTCTTATCTCAAAACTGCCATATCTCGCGAACGGATTGACCAATCCGCAAAGTTTCTGTTGCATCTGAAAGTAGAAACTCGCCCCATTACAAAGGTATGAGTAGTTTTCCCCTAGGCCGTTCTAGTTATTCGTTTCGAGCATCAGAACTGCGAAAACTTTGAGTTTCTCAAGCGTTTCTTACCTCAAAACTGCCATATCTCGCGAACGGATTGACCAATCCGCAAAGTTTCTGTTGCATCTGAATGTAGAAACTAGCCCCATTACAACGGTATGAGTAGTTTTCCCCTAGACCGTTCTAGTTATTCGTTTCGAGCATCAGAACTCCGAAAATTTGGAGTTTCTCAAGCGTTTCTTACCTCAAAACTGCCATATCTCGCGAGCGGATTGACCAATGCGCAAAGTTTCTGTTGCATCTGAAAGTAGAAACTCGCCCCATTACAACGGTATGAGTAGTTTTCCCCTAGGCCTTTCTAGTTATTCGTTTCGAGCATCAGAACTGCTAAAATTTGGAGTTTCTCAAGCGTTTCTTACCTCAAAACTGCCATATCTCGCGAACGGATTGACCAATCCGCAAAGTTTCTGTTGCATCTGAAAGTAGAAACTAGCCCCATTACAACGGTATGAGTAGTTTTCCCCTAGACCGTTCTAGTTATTCGTTTCGAGCATCAGAACTGCGAAAATTTGGAGTTTCTCAAGCGTTTCTTACCTCAAAACTGCCATATCTCGCGAACGGATTGACCAATCCGCAAAGTTTCTGTTGCATCTGAAAGTAGAAACTAGCCCCATTACAACGGTATGAGTAGTTTTCCCCTCGGCCGTTCTAGTTATTCGTTTCGAGCATCAGAACTGCTAAAATTTGGAGTTTCTCAAGCGTTTCTTACCTCAAAACTGCCATATCTCGCGAACGGATTGACCAATCCGCAAAGTTTCTGTTGCTTCTGAAAGTAGAAACTAGCCCCATTACAACGGTATGAGTAGTTTTCCCCTAGACCGTTCTAGTTATTCGTTTCGAGCATCAGAACTGCGAAAATTTGGAGTATCTCAAGCGTTTCTTACTTCAAAACTGCCATATCTCGCGAACGGATTGACCAATCCGAAAAGTATCTGTTGCATCCGAAAGTAGAAACTCGCCCCATTACAACGGTATGAGTAGTTTTCCCCTCGGCCGTTCTAGTTATTCGTTTCGAGCATCAGAACTGCGAAAACTTTGAGTTTCTCAAGCGTTTCTTACCTCAAAACTGCCATATCTCGCGAACGGATTGACCAATCCGCAAAGTTTCTGTTGCATCTGAATGTAGAAACTAGCCCCATTACAACGGTATGAGTAGTTTTCCCCTAGACCGTTCTAGTTATTCGTTTCGAGCATCAGAACTGCGAAAATTTGGAGTTTCTCAAGCGTTTCTTACCTCAAAACTGCCATATCTCGCGAACGGATTGACCAATGCGCAAAGTTTCTGTTGCATCTGAAAGTAGAAACTCGCCTCATTACAACGGTATGAGTAGTTTTCCCCTAGGCCTTTCTAGTTATTCGTTTCGAGCATCAGAACTGCGAAAATTTGGAGTTTCTCAAGCGTTTCTTACCTCAAAACTGCCATATCTCGCGAACGGATTGACCAATGCGCAAAGTTTCTGTTGCATCTGAAAGTAGAAACTCGCCCCATTACAACGGTATGAGTAGTTTTCCCCTAGGCCTTTCTAGTTATTCGTTTCGAGCATCAGAACTGCTAAAATTTGGAGTTTCTCAAGCGTTTCTTACCTCAAAACTGCCATATCTCGCGAACGGATTGACCAATCCGCAAAGTTTCTGTTGCATCTGAAAGTAGAAACTAGCCCCATTACAACGGTATGAGTAGTTTTCCCCTAGACCGTTCTAGTTATTCGTTTCGAGCATCAGAACTGCGAAAATTTGGAGCTTCTCAAGCGTTTCTTACCTCAAAACTGCCATATCTCGCGAACGTATTGACCAATCCGCAAAGTTTCTGTTGCATCTGAAAGTAGAAACTCGCCCCATTACAACGGTATAAGTAGTTATCCCCTAGGCCGTTCTAGTTATTCGTTTCGAGCATCAGAACTGCGAAAATTTGGAGTTTCTCAAGCGTTTCTTACCTCAAAACTGCCATATCTCGCGAACGGATTGACCAATCCGAAAAGTTTCTGTTGCATCTGAAAGTAGAAACTAGCCCCATTACAACGGTATGAGTAGTTTTCCCCTAGACCGTTCTAGTTATTCGTTTCGAGCATCAGAACTGCGAAAATTTGGAGCTTCTCAAGCGTTTCTTACCTCAAAACTGCCATATCTCGCGAACGGATTGACCAATGCGCAAAGTTTCTGTTGCATCTGAAAGTAGAAACTCGCCCCATTACAACGGTATGAGTAGTTTTCCCCTAGGCCGTTCTAGTTATTCGTTTCGAGCATCAGAACTGCGAAAATTTGGAGTTTCTCAAGCGTTTCTTACCTCAAAACTGCCATATCTCGCGAACGGATTGACCAATCCGAAAAGTTTCTGTTGCATCTGAAAGTAGAAACTAGCCCCATTACAACGGTATGAGTAGTTTTCCCCTAGGCCGTTCTAGTTATTTGTTTCGAGCATCAGAACTGCGATAATTTGGAGTTTCTCAAGCGTTTCTTACTTCTAATCTGCCATATCTCGCGAACGGATTGACCAATCCGAAAAGTTTCTGTTGCATCTGATAGTAGAAACTAGCCCCATTACAACGGTGTGAGTAGTTTTCCCCTAGACCGTTCTAGTTATTCGTTTCGAGCATCAGAACTGCGAAAATTTGGAGTTTCTCAAGCGTTTCTTACCTCAAAACTGCCATATCTCGCGAACGGATTGACCAATCCGCAAAGTTTCTGTTGCATCTGAAAGTAGAAACTCGCCCCATTACAAAGGTATGAGTAGTTTTCCCCTAGGCCGTTCTAGTTATTCGTTTCGAGCATCAGAACTGCGAAAACTTTGAGTTTCTCAAGCGTTTCTTACCTCAAAACTGCCATATCTCGCGAACGGATTGACCAATCCGCAAAGTTTCTGTTGCATCTGAATGTAGAAACTAGCCCCATTACAACGGTATGAGTAGTTTTCCCCTAGACCGTTCTAGTTATTCGTTTCGAGCATCAGAACTGCGAAAATTTGGAGTTTCTCAAGCGTTTCTTACCTCAAAACTGCCATATCTCGCGAGCGGATTGACCAATGCGCAAAGTTTCTGTTGCATCTGAAAGTAGAAACTCGCCCCATTACAACGGTATGAGTAGTTTTCCCCTAGGCCTTTCTAGTTATTCGTTTCGAGCATCAGAACTGCTAAAATTTGGAGTTTCTCAAGCGTTTCTTACCTCAAAACTGCCATATCTCGCGAACGGATTGACCAATCCGCAAAGTTTCTGTTGCATCTGAAAGTAGAAACTAGCCCCATTACAACGGTATGAGTAGTTTTCCCCTAGACCGTTCTAGTTATTCGTTTCGAGCATCAGAACTGCGAAAATTTGGAGTTTCTCAAGCGTTTCTTACCTCAAAACTGCCATATCTCGCGAACGGATTGACCAATCCGCAAAGTTTCTGTTGCATCTGAAAGTAGAAACTAGCCCCATTACAACGGTATGAGTAGTTTTCCCCTAGGCCGTTCTAGTTATTTGTTTCGAGCATCAGAACTGCGATAATTTGGAGTTTCTCAAGCGTTTCTTACTTCTAATCTGCCATATCTCGCGAACGGATTGACCAATCCGAAAAGTTTCTGTTGCATCTGATAGTAGAAACTAGCCCCATTACAACGGTGTGAGTAGTTTTCCCCTAGACCGTTCTAGTTATTCGTTTCGAGCATCAGAACTGCGAAAATTTGGAGTTTCTCAAGCGTTTCTTACCTCAAAACTGCCATATCTCGCGAACGGATTGACCAATCCGCAAAGTTTCTGTTGCATCTGAATGTAGAAACTAGCCCCAATACAACGGTATGAGTAGTTTTCCCCTAGACCGTTCTAGTTATTCGTTTCGAGCATCAGAACTGCTAAAATTTGGAGTTTCTCAAGCGTTTCTTACCTCAAAACTGCCATATCTCGCGAACGGATTGACCAATCCGCAAAGTTTCTGTTGCATCTGAAAGTAGAAACTAGCCCCATTACAACGGTATGAGTAGTTTTCCCCTAGACCGTTCTAGTTATTCGTTTCGAGCATCAGAACTGCGAAAATTTGGAGTATCTCAAGCGTTTCTTACTTCAAAACTGCCATATCTCGCGAACGGATTGACCAATCCGAAAAGTATCTGTTGCATCCGAAAGTAGAAACTCGCCCCATTACAACGGTATGAGTAGTTTTCCCCTAGGCCGTTCTAGTTATTCGTTTCGAGCATCAGAACTGCGAAAACTTTGAGTTTCTCAAGCGTTTCTTACCTCAAAACTGCCATATCTCGCGAACGGATTGACCAATCCGCAAAGTTTCTGTTGCATCTGAATGTAGAAACTAGCCCCATTACAACGGTATGAGTAGTTTTCCCCTAGACCGTTCTAGTTATTCGTTTCGAGCATCAGAACTGCGAAAATTTGGAGTTTCTCAAGCGTTTCTTACCTCAAAACTGCCATATCTCGCGAACGGATTGACCAATCCGCAAAGTTTCTGTTGCATCTGAAAGTAGAAACTCGCCCCATTACAAAGGTATGAGTAGTTTTCCCCTAGGCCGTTCTAGTTATTCGTTTCGAGCATCAGAACTGCGAAAACTTTGAGTTTCTCAAGCGTTTCTTACCTCAAAACTGCCATATCTCGCGAACGGATTGACCAATCCGCAAAGTTTCTGTTGCATCTGAATGTAGAAACTAGCCCCATTACAACGGTATGAGTAGTTTTCCCCTAGACCGTTCTAGTTATTCGTTTCGAGCATCAGAACTGCTAAAATTTGGAGTTTCTCAAGCGTTTCTTACCTCAAAACTGCCATATCTCGCGAACGGATTGACCAATCCGCAAAGTTTCTGTTGCATCTGAAAGTAGAAACTAGCCCCATTACAACGGTATGAGTAGTTTTCCCCTAGACCGTTCTAGTTATTCGTTTCGAGCATCAGAACTGCGAAAATTTGGAGTATCTCAAGCGTTTCTTACCTCAAAACTGCCATATCTCGCGAACGGATTGACCAATGCGCAAAGTTTCTGTTGCATCTGAAAGTAGAAACTAGCCCCATTACAACGGTATGAGTAGTTTTCCCCTAGGCCGTTCTAGTTATTTGTTTCGAGCATCAGAACTGCGATAATTTGGAGTTTCTCAAGCGTTTCTTACTTCTAATCTGCCATATCTCGCGAACGGATTGACCAATCCGAAAAGTTTCTGTTGCATCTGATAGTAGAAACTAGCCCCATTACAACGGTGTGAGTAGTTTTCCCCTAGACCGTTCTAGTTATTCGTTTCGAGCATCAGAACTGCGAAAATTTGGAGTTTCTCAAGCGTTTCTTACCTCAAAACTGCCATATCTCGCGAACGGATTGACCAATCCGCAAAGTTTCTGTTGCATCTGAAAGTAGAAACTCGCCCCATTACAAAGGTATGAGTAGTTTTCCCCTAGGCCGTTCTAGTTATTCGTTTCGAGCATCAGAACTGCGAAAACTTTGAGTTTCTCAAGCGTTTCTTACCTCAAAACTGCCATATCTCGCGAACGGATTGACCAATCCGCAAAGTTTCTGTTGCATCTGAATGTAGAAACTAGCCCCATTACAACGGTATGAGTAGTTTTCCCCTAGACCGTTCTAGTTATTCGTTTCGAGCATCAGAACTGCGAAAATTTGGAGTTTCTCAAGCGTTTCTTACCTCAAAACTGCCATATCTCGCGAGCGGATTGACCAATGCGCAAAGTTTCTGTTGCATCTGAAAGTAGAAACTCGCCCCATTACAACGGTATGAGTAGTTTTCCCCTAGGCCTTTCTAGTTATTCGTTTCGAGCATCAGAACTGCTAAAATTTGGAGTTTCTCAAGCGTTTCTTACCTCAAAACTGCCATATCTCGCGAACGGATTGACCAATCCGCAAAGTTTCTGTTGCATCTGAAAGTAGAAACTAGCCCCATTACAACGGTATGAGTAGTTTTCCCCTAGACCGTTCTAGTTATTCGTTTCGAGCATCAGAACTGCGAAAATTTGGAGTTTCTCAAGCGTTTCTTACCTCAAAACTGCCATATCTCGCGAACGGATTGACCAATCCGCAAAGTTTCTGTTGCATCTGAAAGTAGAAACTAGCCCCATTACAACGGTATGAGTAGTTTTCCCCTAGGCCGTTCTAGTTATTTGTTTCGAGCATCAGAACTGCGATAATTTGGAGTTTCTCAAGCGTTTCTTACTTCTAATCTGCCATATCTCGCGAACGGATTGACCAATCCGAAAAGTTTCTGTTGCATCTGATAGTAGAAACTAGCCCCATTACAACGGTGTGAGTAGTTTTCCCCTAGACCGTTCTAGTTATTCGTTTCGAGCATCAGAACTGCGAAAATTTGGAGTTTCTCAAGCGTTTCTTACCTCAAAACTGCCATATCTCGCGAACGGATTGACCAATCCGCAAAGTTTCTGTTGCATCTGAATGTAGAAACTAGCCCCAATACAACGGTATGAGTAGTTTTCCCCTAGACCGTTCTAGTTATTCGTTTCGAGCATCAGAACTGCTAAAATTTGGAGTTTCTCAAGCGTTTCTTACCTCAAAACTGCCATATCTCGCGAACGGATTGACCAATCCGCAAAGTTTCTGTTGCATCTGAAAGTAGAAACTAGCCCCATTACAACGGTATGAGTAGTTTTCCCCTAGACCGTTCTAGTTATTCGTTTCGAGCATCAGAACTGCGAAAATTTGGAGTATCTCAAGCGTTTCTTACTTCAAAACTGCCATATCTCGCGAACGGATTGACCAATCCGAAAAGTATCTGTTGCATCCGAAAGTAGAAACTCGCCCCATTACAACGGTATGAGTAGTTTTCCCCTAGGCCGTTCTAGTTATTCGTTTCGAGCATCAGAACTGCGAAAACTTTGAGTTTCTCAAGCGTTTCTTACCTCAAAACTGCCATATCTCGCGAACGGATTGACCAATCCGCAAAGTTTCTGTTGCATCTGAATGTAGAAACTAGCCCCATTACAACGGTATGAGTAGTTTTCCCCTAGACCGTTCTAGTTATTCGTTTCGAGCATCAGAACTGCGAAAATTTGGAGTTTCTCAAGCGTTTCTTACCTCAAAACTGCCATATCTCGCGAACGGATTGACCAATCCGCAAAGTTTCTGTTGCATCTGAAAGTAGAAACTCGCCCCATTACAAAGGTATGAGTAGTTTTCCCCTAGGCCGTTCTAGTTATTCGTTTCGAGCATCAGAACTGCGAAAACTTTGAGTTTCTCAAGCGTTTCTTACCTCAAAACTGCCATATCTCGCGAACGGATTGACCAATCCGCAAAGTTTCTGTTGCATCTGAATGTAGAAACTAGCCCCATTACAACGGTATGAGTAGTTTTCCCCTAGACCGTTCTAGTTATTCGTTTCGAGCATCAGAACTGCTAAAATTTGGAGTTTCTCAAGCGTTTCTTACCTCAAAACTGCCATATCTCGCGAACGGATTGACCAATCCGCAAAGTTTCTGTTGCATCTGAAAGTAGAAACTAGCCCCATTACAACGGTGTGAGTAGTTTTCCCCTAGACCGTTCTAGTTATTCGTTTCGAGCATCAGAACTGCGAAAATTTGGAGTATCTCAAGCGTTTCTTACCTCAAAACTGCCATATCTCGCGAACGGATTGACCAATCCGAAAAGTATCTGTTGCATCCGAAAGTAGAAACTCGCCCCATTACAACGGTATGAGTAGTTTTCCCCTAGGCCGTTCTAGTTATTTGTTTCGAGCATCAGAACTGCGATAATTTGGAGTTTCTCAAGCGTTTCTTACTTCTAATCTGCCATATCTCGCGAACGGATTGACCAATCCGCAAAGTTTCTGTCGCATCTGAATGTAGAAACTCGCCCCATTACAACGGTATGAGTAGTTTTCCCCTAGGCCGTTCTAGTTATTCGTTTCGAGCATCAGAACTGCGAAAATTTTGAGTTTCTCAAGCGTTTCTTACCTCAAAACTGCCATATCTCGCGAACGGATTGACCAATCCGCAAAGTTTCTGTCGCATCTGAATGTAGAAACTCGCCCCATTACAACGGTATGAGTAGTTTTCCCCTAGGCCGTTCTAGTTATTCGTTTCGAGCATCAGAACTGCGAAAATTTTGAGTTTCTCAAGCGTTTCTTACCTCAAAACTGCCATATCTCGCGAACGGATTGACCAATCCGCAAAGTTTCTGTTGCATCTGAAAGTAGAAACTCGCCCCATTACAACGGTATGAGTAGTTTTCCCCTAGGCCTTTCTAGTTATTCGTTTCGAGCATCAGAACTGCGAGGATTTGGAGTTTCTCAAGCGTTTCTTACCTCAAAACTGCCATATCTCGCGAACGGATTTACCAATCCGCAAAGCTTCTGTCGCATCTGAATGTAGAAACTCGCCCCATTACAACGGTATGAGTAGTTTTCCCCTAGGCCTTTCTAGTTATTCGTTTCGAGCATCAGAACTGCGAAAATTTTGAGTTTCTCAAGCGTTTCTTACCTCAAAACTGCCATATCTCGCGAACGGATTGACCAATCCGCAAAGTTTCTGTTGCATCTGAAAGTAGAAACTCGCCCCATTACAACGGTATGAGTAGTTTTCCCCTAGGCCTTTCTAGTTATTCGTTTCGAGCATCAGAACTGCGAAGATTTGGAGTTTCTCAAGCGTTTCTTACCTCAAAACTGCCATATCTCGCGAACGGATTGACCAATCCGCAAAGTTTCTGTTGCATCTGAAAGTAGAAACTCGCCACATTACAACGGTATGAGTAGTTTTCCCCTAGGCCGTTCTAGTTATTCGTTTCGAGCATCAGAACTGCGAAGATTTGGAGTTTCTCAAGCGTTTCTTACCTCAAAACTGCCATATCTCGCGAACGGATTGACCAATCCGCAATGTTTCTGTCGCATCTGAAAGTAGAAACTCGCCCCATTACAACGGTATGAGTAGTTTTCCCCTAGGCCGTTCTAGTTATTCGTTTCGAGCATCAGAACTGCGAAAGTTTGGAGTTTCTCAAGCGTTTCTTACCTCAAAACTGCCATATCTCGCGAACGGATTGACCAATCCGCAAAGTTTCTGTCGCATCTGAATGTAGAAACTCGCCCCATTACAACGGTATGAGTAGTTTTCCCCTAGGCCGTTCTAGTTATTCGTTTCGAGCATCAGAACTGCGAAAATTTTGAGTTTCTCAAGCGTTTCTTACCTCAAAACTGCCATATCTCGCGAACGGATTGACCAATCCGCAAAGTTTCTGTCGCATCTGAATGTAGAAACTCGCCCCATTACAACGGTATGAGTAGTTTTCCCCTAGGCCGTTCTAGTTATTCGTTTCGAGCATCAGAACTGCGAAAATTTTGAGTTTCTCAAGCGTTTCTTACCTCAAAACTGCCATATCTCGCGAACGGATTGACCAATCCGCAAAGTTTCTGTTGCATCTGAAAGTAGAAACTCGCCCCATTACAACGGTATGAGTAGTTTTCCCCTAGGCCTTTCTAGTTATTCGTTTCGAGCATCAGAACTGCGAGGATTTGGAGTTTCTCAAGCGTTTCTTACCTCAAAACTGCCATATCTCGCGAACGGATTTACCAATCCGCAAAGCTTCTGTCGCATCTGAATGTAGAAACTCGCCCCATTACAACGGTATGAGTAGTTTTCCCCTAGGCCTTTCTAGTTATTCGTTTCGAGCATCAGAACTGCGAAAATTTTGAGTTTCTCAAGCGTTTCTTACCTCAAAACTGCCATATCTCGCGAACGGATTGACCAATCCGCAAAGTTTCTGTTGCATCTGAAAGTAGAAACTCGCCCCATTACAACGGTATGAGTAGTTTTCCCCTAGGCCTTTCTAGTTATTCGTTTCGAGCATCAGAACTGCGAAGATTTGGAGTTTCTCAAGCGTTTCTTACCTCAAAACTGCCATATCTCGCGAACGGATTGACCAATCCGCAAAGTTTCTGTTGCATCTGAAAGTAGAAACTCGCCACATTACAACGGTATGAGTAGTTTTCCCCTAGGCCGTTCTAGTTATTCGTTTCGAGCATCAGAACTGCGAAAATTTGGAGTTTCTCAAGCGTTTCTTACCTCAAAACTGCCATATCTCGCGAACGGATTGACCAATCCGCAAAGTTTCTGTTGCATCTGAAAGTAGAAACTCACCCCATTACAACGGTATGAGTAGTTTTCCCCTAGGCCGTTCTAGTTATTCGTTTCGAGCATCAGAACTGCGAAAGTTTGGTGTTTCTCAAGCGTTTCTTACCTCAAAACTGCCATATCTCGCGAACGGATTGACCAATCCTCAAAATTTCTCATGCATCTGAAAGTAGAAACTCGCCCCATTACAACGGTATGAGTAGTTTTCCCCTAGGCCGTTCTAGTTATTCGTTTCGAGCATCAGAACTGCCAAAATTTGGAGTTTCTCAAGCGTTTCTTACCTCAAAACTGCCATATCTCGCGAACGGATTGACCAATCCGCAATGTTTCTGTCGCATCTGAAAGTAGAAGCTCTCCCGATTACAACGGTATGAGTAGTTTTCCCCTAGGCCGTTCTGGTTATTCGTTTCGAGCATCAGAACTGCGAAGATATGGAGTTTCTCAAGCGTTTCTTACCTCAAAACTGCCATATCTCGCGAACGGATTGACCAATCCGCAAAGTTTCTGTCGCATCTGAATGTAGAAACTCGCCCCATTACAACGGTATGAGTAGTTTTCCCCTAGGCCGTTCTAGTTATTCGTTTCGAGCATCAGAACTGCGAAAGTTTGGAGTTTCTCAAGCGTTTCTTACCTCAAAACTGCCATATCTCGCGAACGGATTGACCAATCCGCAAAATTTCTCATGCATCTGAAAGTAGAAACTCGCCCCATTACAAAGGTATGAGTAGTTTTCCCCTAGGCCGTTCTAGTTATTCGTCTCGAGCATCAGAACTGCGAAGATTTGGAGTTTCTCAAGCGTTTCTTACCTCAAAACTGCCATATCTCGCGAACGGATTGACCAATCCGCAATGTTTCTGTCGCATCTGAAAGTAGAAACTCGCACCATTACAACGGTATGAGTAGTTTTCCCCTAGGCCGTTCTAGTTATTCGTATCGAGCATCAGAACTGCGAAAATTTGGAGTTTCTCAAGCGTTTCTTACCTCAAAACTGCCATATCTCGCGAACGGATTGACCAATCCGCAAAGTTTCTGTCGCATCTGAAAGTAGAAACTCGCCCCATTACAACGGTATGAGTAGTTTTCCCCTAGGCCGTTCTAGTTATTCGTTTCGAGCATCAGAACTGCGAAGATTTGGAGTTTCTCAAGCGTTTCTTACCTCAAAACTGCCATATCTCGCGAACGGATTGACCAATCCGCAATGTTTCTGTCGCATCTGAAAGTAGAAACTCGCCCCATTACAACGGTATGAGTAGTTTTCCCCTAGGCCGTTCTAGTTATTCGTTTCGAGCATCAGAACTGCGAAAGTTTGGAGTTTCTCAAGCGTTTCTTACCTCAAAACTGCCATATCTCGCGAACGGATTGACCAATCCGCAAAGTTTCTGTCGCATCTGAATGTAGAAACTCGCCCCATTACAACGGTATGAGTAGTTTTCCCCTAGGCCGTTCTAGTTATTCGTTTCGAGCATCAGAACTGCGAAAATTTTGAGTTTCTCAAGCGTTTCTTACCTCAAAACTGCCATATCTCGCGAACGGATTGACCAATCCGCAAAGTTTCTGTCGCATCTGAATGTAGAAACTCGCCCCATTACAACGGTATGAGTAGTTTTCCCCTAGGCCGTTCTAGTTATTCGTTTCGAGCATCAGAACTGCGAAAATTTTGAGTTTCTCAAGCGTTTCTTACCTCAAAACTGCCATATCTCGCGAACGGATTGACCAATCCGCAAAGTTTCTGTTGCATCTGAAAGTAGAAACTCGCCCCATTACAACGGTATGAGTAGTTTTCCCCTAGGCCTTTCTAGTTATTCGTTTCGAGCATCAGAACTGCGAAGATTTGGAGTTTCTCAAGCGTTTCTTACCTCAAAACTGCCATATCTCGCGAACGGATTTACCAATCCGCAAAGCTTCTGTCGCATCTGAATGTAGAAACTCGCCCCATTACAACGGTATGAGTAGTTTTCCCCTAGGCCTTTCTAGTTATTCGTTTCGAGCATCAGAACTGCGAAAATTTTGAGTTTCTCAAGCGTTTCTTACCTCAAAACTGCCATATCTCGCGAACGGATTGACCAATCCGCAAAGTTTCTGTCGCATCTGAAAGTAGAAACTCGCCCCATTACAACGGTATGAGTAGTTTTCCCCTAGGCCGTTCTAGTTATTCGTTTCGAGCATCAGAACTGCGAAGATTTGGAGTTTCTCAAGCGTTTCTTACCTCAAAACTGCCATATCTCGCGAACGGATTGACCAATCCGCAATGTTTCTGTCGCATCTGAAAGTAGAAACTCGCCCCATTACAACGGTATGAGTAGTTTTCCCCTAGGCCGTTCTAGTTATTCGTTTCGAGCATCAGAACTGCGAAAGTTTGGAGTTTCTCAAGCGTTTCTTACCTCAAAACTGCCATATCTCGCGAACGGACTGACCAATCCGCAAAGTTTCTGTCGCATCTGAATGTAGAAACTCGCCCCATTACAACGGTATGAGTAGTTTTCCCCTAGGCCGTTCTAGTTATTCGTTTCGAGCATCAGAACTGCGAAAATTTTGAGTTTCTCAAGCGTTTCTTACCTCAAAACTGCCATATCTCGCGAACGGATTGACCAATCCGCAAAGTTTCTGTCGCATCTGAATGTAGAAACTCGCCCCATTACAACGGTATGAGTAGTTTTCCCCTAGGCCGTTCTAGTTATTCGTTTCGAGCATCAGAACTGCGAAAATTTTGAGTTTCTCAAGCGTTTCTTACCTCAAAACTGCCATATCTCGCGAACGGATTGACCAATCCGCAAAGTTTCTGTTGCATCTGAAAGTAGAAACTCGCCCCATTACAACGGTATGAGTAGTTTTCCCCTAGGCCTTTCTAGTTATTCGTTTCGAGCATCAGAACTGCGAAGATTTGGAGTTTCTCAAGCGTTTCTTACCTCAAAACTGCCATATCTCGCGAACGGATTTACCAATCCGCAAAGCTTCTGTCGCATCTGAATGTAGAAACTCGCCCCATTACAACGGTATGAGTAGTTTTCCCCTAGGCCTTTCTAGTTATTCGTTTCGAGCATCAGAACTGCGAAAATTTTGAGTTTCTCAAGCGTTTCTTACCTCAAAACTGCCATATCTCGCGAACGGATTGACCAATCCGCAAAGTTTCTGTTGCATCTGAAAGTAGAAACTCGCCCCATTACAACGGTATGAGTAGTTTTCCCCTAGGCCTTTCTAGTTATTCGTTTCGAGCATCAGAACTGCGAAGATTTGGAGTTTCTCAAGCGTTTCTTACCTCAAAACTGCCATATCTCGCGAACGGATTGACCAATCCGCAAAGTTTCTGTTGCATCTGAAAGTAGAAACTCGCCACATTACAACGGTATGAGTAGTTTTCCCCTAGGCCGTTCTAGTTATTCGTTTCGAGCATCAGAACTGCGAAAATTTGGAGTTTCTCAAGCGTTTCTTACCTCAAAACTGCCATATCTCGCGAACGGATTGACCAATCCGCAAAGTTTCTGTTGCATCTGAGAGTAGAAACTCGCCCCATTACAACGGTATGAGTAGTTTTCCCCTAGGCCGTTCTAGTTATTCGTTTCGAGCATCAGAACTGCGAAAATTTGGAGTTTCTCAAGCGTTTGTTACATCAAAACTGCCATATCTCGCGAACGGATTGACCAATCCGCAAAGTTTCTGTTGCATCTGAAAGTAGAAACTCACCCCATTACAACGGTATGAGTAGTTTTCCCCTAGGCCGTTCTAGTTATTCGTTTCGAGCATCAGAACTGCGAAAGTTTGGTGTTTCTCAAGCGTTTCTTACCTCAAAACTGCCATATCTCGCGAACGGATTGACCAATCCTCAAAATTTCTCATGCATCTGAAAGTAGAAACTCGCCCCATTACAACGGTATGAGTAGTTTTCCCCTAGGCCGTTCTAGTTATTCGTTTCGAGCATCAGAACTGCCAAAATTTGGAGTTTCTCAAGCGTTTCTTACCTCAAAACTGCCATATCTCGCGAACGGATTGACCAATCCGCAATGTTTCTGTCGCATCTGAAAGTAGAAGCTCTCCCGATTACAACGGTATGAGTAGTTTTCCCCTAGGCCGTTCTGGTTATTCGTTTCGAGCATCAGAACTGCGAAGATATGGAGTTTCTCAAGCGTTTCTTACCTCAAAACTGCCATATCTCGCGAACGGATTGACCAATCCGCAAAGTTTCTGTCGCATCTGAATGTAGAAACTCGCCCCATTACAACGGTATGAGTAGTTTTCCCCTAGGCCGTTCTAGTTATTCGTTTCGAGCATCAGAACTGCGAAAGTTTGGAGTTTCTCAAGCGTTTCTTACCTCAAAACTGCCATATCTCGCGAACGGATTGACCAATCCGCAAAATTTCTCATGCATCTGAAAGTAGAAACTCGCCCCATTACAACGGTATGAGTAGTTTTCCCCTAGGCCGTTCTAGTTATTCGTTTCGAGCATCAGAACTGCGAAAATTTGGAGTTTCTCAAGCGTTTCTTACCTCAAAACTGCCATATCTCGCGAACGGATTGACCAATCCGCAATGTTTCTGTCGCATCTGAAAGTAGAAGCTCTCCCGATTACAACGGTATGAGTAGTTTTCCCCTAGGCCGTTCTGGTTATTCGTTTCGAGCATCAGAACTGCGAAGATATGGAGTTTCTCAAGCGTTTCTTACCTCAAAACTACCATATCTCGCGAACGGGTTGACCAAACCGCAAAGTTTCTGTTGCATCTGAAAGTAGAAACTCGCCCCATTACAACGGTATGAGTAGTTTTCCCCTAGGCCGTTCTAGTTATTCGTTTCGAGCATCAGAACTGCGAAAGTTTGGAGTTTCTCAAGCGTTTCTTACCTCAAAACTGCCATATCTCGCGAACGGATTGACCAATCCGCAAAGTTTCTGTCGCATCTGAATGTAGAAACTCGCCCCATTACAACGGTATGAGTAGTTTTCCCCTAGGCCGTTCTAGTTATTCGTTTCGAGCATCAGAACTGCGAAAATTTTGAGTTTCTCAAGCGTTTCTTACCTCAAAACTGCCATATCTCGCGAACGGATTGACCAATCCGCAAAGTTTCTGTTGCATCTGAAAGTAGAAACTCGCCCCATTACAACGGTATGAGTAGTTTTCCCCTAGGCCTTTCTAGTTATTCGTTTCGAGCATCAGAACTGCGAAGATTTGGAGTTTCTCAAGCGTTTCTTACCTCAAAACTGCCATATCTCGCGAACGGATTGACCAATCCGCAAAGTTTCTGTTGCATCTGAAAGTAGAAACTCGCCACATTACAACGGTATGAGTAGTTTTCCCCTAGGCCGTTCTAGTTATTCGTTTCGAGCATCAGAACTGCGAAAATTTGGAGTTTCTCAAGCGTTTCTTACCTCAAAACTGCCATATCTCGCGAACGGATTGACCAATCCGCAAAGTTTCTGTTGCATCTGAGAGTAGAAACTCGCCCCATTACAACGGTATGAGTAGTTTTCCCCTAGGCCGTTCTAGTTATTCGTTTCGAGCATCAGAACTGCGAAAATTTGGAGTTTCTCAAGCGTTTGTTACATCAAAACTGCCATATCTCGCGAACGGATTGACCAATCCGCAAAGTTTCTGTTGCATCTGAAAGTAGAAACTCACCCCATTACAACGGTATGAGTAGTTTTCCCCTAGGCCGTTCTAGTTATTCGTTTCGAGCATCAGAACTGCGAAAGTTTGGTGTTTCTCAAGCGTTTCTTACCTCAAAACTGCCATATCTCGCGAACGGATTGACCAATCCTCAAAATTTCTCATGCATCTGAAAGTAGAAACTCGCCCCATTACAACGGTATTAGTAGTTTTCCCCTAGGCCGTTCTAGTTATTCGTTTCGAGCATCAGAACTGCCAAAATTTGGAGTTTCTCAAGCGTTTCTTACCTCAAAACTGCCATATCTCGCGAACGGATTGACCAATCCGCAATGTTTCTGTCGCATCTGAAAGTAGAAGCTCTCCCGATTACAACGGTATGAGTAGTTTTCCCCTAGGCCGTTCTGGTTATTCGTTTCGAGCATCAGAACTGCGAAGATATGGAGTTTCTCAAGCGTTTCTTACCTCAAAACTGCCATATCTCGCGAACGGATTGACCAATCCGCAAAGTTTCTGTTGCATCTGAAAGTAGAAACTCGCCCCATTACAACGGTATGAGTAGTTTTCCCCTAGGCCGTTCTAGTTATTCGTTTCGAGCATCAGAACTGCGAAAATTTGGAGTTTCTCAAGCGTTTGTTACATCAAAACTGCCATATCTCGCGAACGGATTGACCAATCCGCAAAGTTTCTGTTGCATCTGAAAGTAGAAACTCACCCCATTACAACGGTATGAGTAGTTTTCCCCTAGGCCGTTCTAGTTATTCGTATCGAGCATCAGAACTGCGAAAATTTGGAGTTTCTCAAGCGTTTCTTACCTCAAAACTGCCATATCTCGCGAACGGATTGACCAATCCGCAAAGTTTCTGTCGCATCTGAAAGTAGAAACTCGCCCCATTACAACGGTATGAGTAGTTTTCCCCTAGGCCGTTCTAGTTATTCGTTTCGAGCATCAGAACTGCGAAAGTTTGGAGTTTCTCAAGCGTTTCTTACCTCAAAACTGCCATATCTCGCGAACGGATTGACCAATCCGCAAAGTTTCTGTCGCATCTGAAAGTAGAAACTCGCCCCATTACAACGGTATGAGTAGTTTTCCCCTAGGCCGTTCTAGTTATTCGTTTCGAGCATCAGAACTGCGAAGATTTGGAGTTTCTCAAGAGTTTCTTACTTCAAAACTGCCATATCTCGCGAACGGATTGACCAATCCGCAAAGTTTCTGTTGCATCTGAAAGTAGAAACTCGCCCCATTACAACGGTATGAGTAGTTTTCCCCTAGGCCGTTCTAGTTATTCGTTTCGTGCATCAGAACTGCGAAAATTTGGAGTTTCTCAAGCGTTTGTTACATCAAAACTGCCATATCTCGCGAACGGATTGACCAATCCGCAAAGCTTCTGTTGCATCTGAAAGTAGAAACTCACCCCATTACAACGGTATGAGTAGTTTTCCCCTAGGCCGTTCTAGTTATTCGTTTCGAGCATCAGAACTGCGAAAATTTGGAGTTTCTCAAGCGTTTCTTACCTCAAAACTGCCATATCTCGCGAACGGATTGACCAATCCGCAATGTTTCTGTCGCATCTGAAAGTAGAAGCTCTCCCGATTACAACGGTATGAGTAGTTTTCCCCTAGGCCGTTCTGGTTATTCGTTTCGAGCATCAGAACTGCGAAGATATGGAGTTTCTCAAGCGTTTCTTACCTCAAAACTGCCATATCTCGCGAACGGATTGACCAATCCGCAAATTTTCTGTTGCATCTGAAAGTAGAAACTCGCCCCATTACAACGGTATGAGTAGTTTTCCCCTAGGCCGTTCTAGTTATTCGTTTCGAGCATCAGAACTGCGAAAGTTTGGAATTTCTCAAGCGTTTCTTACCTCAAAACTGCCATATCTCGCGAACGGATTGACCAATTCGCAAAATTTCTCATGCATCTGAAAGTAGAAACTCGCCCCATTACAACGGTATGAGTAGTTTTCCCCTAGGCTGTTCTAGTTATTCGTATCGAGCATCAGAACTGCGAAAATTTGGAGTTTCTCAAGCGTTTCTTACCTCAAAACTGCCATATCTCGCGAACGGATTGACCAATCCGCAAAGTTTCTGTCGCATCTGAAAGTAGAAACTCGCCCCATTACAACGGTATGAGTAGTTTTCCCCTAGGCCGTTCTAGTTATTCGTTTCGAGCATCAGAACTGCGAAGATTTGGAGTTTCTCAAGCGTTTCTTACCTCAAAACTGCCATATCTCGCGAACGGATTGACCAATCCGCAAAGTTTCTGTCGCATCTGAAAGTAGAAACTCGCCCCATTACAACGGTATGAGTAGTTTTCCCCTAGGCCGTTCTAGTTATTCGTTTCGAGCATCAGAACTGCGAAAGTTTGGAGTTTCTCAAGCGTTTCTTACCTCAAAACTGCCATATCTCGCGAACGGATTGACCAATCCGCAAAGTTTCTGTCGCATCTGAAAGTAGAAACTCGCCCCATTACAACGGCATGAGTAGTTTTCCCCTAGGCCGTTCTAGTTATTCGTTTCGAGCATCAGAACTGCGAAGATTTGGAGTTTCTCAAGCGTTTCTTACTTCAAAACTGCCATATCTCGCGAACGGATTGACCAATCCGCAAAGTTTCTGTTGCATCTGAAAGTAGAAACTCGCCCCATTACAACGGTATGAGTAGTTTTCCCCTAGGCCGTTCTAGTTATTCGTTTCGAGCATCAGAACTGCGAAAATTTGGAGTTTCTCAAGCGTTTGTTACATCAAAACTGCCATATCTCGCGAACGGATTGACCAATCCGCAAAGCTTCTGTTGCATCTGAAAGTAGAAACTCACCCCATTACAACGGTATGAGTAGTTTTCCCCTAGGCCGTTCTAGTTATTCGTTTCGAGCATCAGAACTGCGAAAATTTGGAGTTTCTCAAGCGTTTCTTACCTCAAAACTGCCATATCTCGCGAACGGATTGACCAATCCGCAATGTTTCTGTCGCATCTGAAAGTAGAAGCTCTCCCGATTACAACGGTATGAGTAGTTTTCCCCTAGGCCGTTCTGGTTATTCGTTTCGAGCATCAGAACCGCGAAGATATGGAGTTTCTCAAGCGTTTCTTACCTCAAAACTGCCATATCTCGCGAACGGATTGACCAATCCGCAAAGTTTTTGTTGCATCTGAAAGTAGAAACTCGCCCCATTACAACGGTATGAGTAGTTTTCCCCTAGGCCGTTCTAGTTATTCGTTTCGAGCATCAGAACTGCGAAAGTTTGGAATTTCTCAAGCGTTTCTTACCTCAAAACTGCCATATCTCGCGAACGGATTGACCAATTCGCAAAATTTCTCATGCATCTGAAAGTAGAAACTCGCCCCATTACAACGGTATGAGTAGTTTTCCCCTAGGCTGTTCTAGTTATTCGTATCGAGCATCAGAACTGCGAAAATTTGGTGTTTCTCAAGCGTTTCTTACCTCAAAACTGCCATATCTCGCGAACGGATTGACCAATCCGCAAAGTTTCTGTCGCATCTGAAAGTAGAAACTCGCCCCATTACAACGGTATGAGTAGTTTTCCCCTAGGCCGTTCTAGTTATTCGTTTCGAGCATCAGAACTGCGAAGATTTGGAGTTTCTCAAGCGTTTCTTACCTCAAAACTGCCATATCTCGCGAACGGATTGACCAATCCGCAATGTTTCTGTCGCATCTGAAAGTAGAAACTCGCCCCATTACAACGGTATGAGTAGTTTTCCCCTAGGCCGTTCTAGTTATTCGTTTCGAGCATCAGAACTGCGAAAATTTTGAGTTTCTCAAGCGTTTCTTACCTCAAAACTGCCATATCTCGCGAACGGATTGACCAATCCGCAAAGTTTCTGTTGCATCTGAAAGTAGAAACTCGCCCCATTACAACGGTATGAGTAGTTTTCCCCTAGGCCTTTCTAGTTATTCGTTTCGAGCATCAGAACTGCGAAGATTTGGAGTTTCTCAAGCGTTTCTTACCTCAAAACTGCCATATCTCGCGAACGGATTGACCAATCCGCAAAGTTTCTGTTGCATCTGAAAGTAGAAACTCGCCACATTACAACGGTATGAGTAGTTTTCCCCTAGGCCGTTCTAGTTATTCGTTTCGAGCATCAGAACTGCGAAAATTTGGAGTTTCTCAAGCGTTTCTTACCTCAAAACTGCCATATCTCGCGAACGGATTGGCCAATCCGCAAAGTTTCTGTTGCATCTGAGAGTAGAAACTCGCCCCATTACAACGGTATGAGTAGTTTTCCCCTAGGCCGTTCTAGTTATTCGTTTCGAGCATCAGAACTGCGAAAATTTGGAGTTTCTCAAGCGTTTGTTACATCAAAACTGCCATATCTCGCGAACGGATTGACCAATCCGCAAAGTTTCTGCTGCATCTGAAAGTAGAAACTCACCCCATTACAACGGTATGAGTAGTTTTCCCCTAGGCCGTTCTAGTTATTCGTTTCGAGCATCAGAACTGCGAAAGTTTGGTGTTTCTCAAGCGTTTCTTACCTCAAAACTGCCATATCTCGCGAACGGATTGACCAATCCGCAAAATTTCTCATGCATCTGAAAGTAGAAACTCGCCCCATTACAACGGTATGAGTAGTTTTCCCCTAGGCCGTTCTAGTTATTCGTTTCGAGCATCAGAACTGCCAAAATTTGGAGTTTCTCAAGCGTTTCTTACCTCAAAACTGCCATATCTCGCGAACGGATTGAACAATCCGCAATGTTTCTGTCGCATCTGAAAGTAGAAGCTCTCCCGATTACAACGGTATGAGTAGTTTTCCCCTAGGCCGTTCTGGTTATTCGTTTCGAGCATCAGAACTGCGAAGATATGGAGTTTCTCAAGCGTTTCTTACCTCAAAACTGCCATATCTCGCGAACGGATTGACCAATCCGGAAAGTTTCTGTTGCATCTGAAAGTAGAAACTCGCCCCATTACAACGGTATGAGTAGTTTTCCCCTAGGCCGTTCTAGTTATTCGTTTCGAGCATCAGAACTGCGAAAGTTTGGAGTTTCTCAAGCGTTTCTTACCTCAAAACTGCCATATCTCGCGAACGGATTGACCAATCCGCAAAATTTCTCATGCATCTGAAAGTAGAAACTCGCACCATTACAGCGGTATGAGTAGTTTTCCCCTAGGCCGTTCTAGTTATTCGTATCGAGCATCAGAACTGCGAAAATTTGGAGTTTCTCAAGCGTTTCTTACCTCAAAACTGCCATATCTCGCGAACGGATTGACCAATCCGCAAAGTTTCTGTCGCATCTGAAAGTAGAAACTCGCCCCATTACAACGGTATGAGTAGTTTTCCCCTAGGCCGTTCTAGTTATTCGTTTCGAGCATCAGAACTGCGAAAGTTTGGAGTTTCTCAAGCGTTTCTTACCTCAAAACTGCCATATCTCGCGAACGGATTGACCAATCCGCAAAGTTTCTGTCGCATCTGAAAGTAGAAACTCGCCCCATTACAACGGTATGAGTAGTTTTCCCCTAGGCCGTTCTAGTTATTCGTTTCGAGCATCAGAACTGCGAAGATTTGGAGTTTCTCAAGCGTTTCTTACATCAAAACTGCCATATCTCGCGAACGGATTGACCAATCCGCAAAGTTTCTGTTGCATCTGAAAGTAGAAACTCGCCCCATTACAACGGTATGAGTAGTTTTCCCCTAGGCCGTTCTAGTTATTCGTTTCGAGCATCAGAACTGCGAAAATTTGGAGTTTCTCAAGCGTTT